>NC_084845.1:16252436-17510769 GCF_033115175.1 Lepus europaeus | reverse complement strand
GATGGTATTTTGAATTTTATTGAGTGCCTGATCATGTCACTTGTGTCCTTCTTTCTGTTGCCGTGTTGTATCATGTTTATCAGTTTGATATGTTGAACCATCCTTGCATCCCTGTGGTGAATCCCACTTAATCATAGTCAATAGTCTTTGTAATATGTTGCTGAATTCAGTTTGCTAGTATTTTGTTCATCAAGGAAACTGGTCTGTAGTTTTCTTTTTTGTTGTGCCTTTGGTCTTGGTGTCAAGATAATTGTGGCCTCATAGAATGACTTTGGAAGAATTCCTTCCTCCTGTATTTTTTGAAATAGTTTAAGGGGGCAGATGTTGTACAGAAGGTTAAGTCACTTCTTGGGATGCCCGTATCCCATACCCTGGCTATTCTGTGCCTCTAATCTAGTTTCCTGCAAGTAATGCACCCGGGAGGCAGTAGATGATGGCCTAAGTACTTGGGTTCCCGCTTGGATGGAGTTCCTGGCCCCTAGCTTTGGCCTGGCCTGTCCCCAGCTGTTGCAAGCATTTGGGGAGTGAACTAGTGGGTGGATGGAAAATCTGTCTCTGTCTCTCCCTCTCTCACTCTACCTTTCAAATAAATACAAATTTTAAAAGAAAATAAATAGTTCAAGAAGAATCAACATTAATTCTCCTTTAAATGTTGGGTAGAATTCAGTAGTGAAGCCATCTGGGCTTTTCTTTGATGGCAGACTTTTTTTAAATTACAGACTGAATCTTGCTACTTGTTATTAGTGTATTTAGGTGTCTTATTTACTAATGATTCAATGTTGTAGGTTTATGTGCTGGGAATTTGTCTATTTCTGTTCTTCAGTTTGTTGTCATGTACTTGTTCACAGTAGTTTCTAACAATCTATATTTCTATGGAATTAGTCATAATGTCTCCATTAAAAAATTTCCATCTCTCTCTCTTTAAGATTTATTTTATTCATTTAAAAGGCAGAGTTAGAGAAAGAGGGAAAGATAGAAAAAGATCTTCCATCCACTGGTTCACTCCCCAAGCGGCCATAATAGCAGGAGCTTCTTCCAGGTCTCCCACGTGGGTGTAGAGGTCCAAGGACTTGGGCCATCTTTGGCTGCTTTCCTAGGTGCATTAGCAGGGAGCTGGATCTGCAGTAGGGCAGCTGGGACTCGAACCAGTGTCCATATTGGATGCCAGTGCTGCAGGCTGCAGCTTAACCCATTATGCCACAACGCCAGCTCCAATTTTTTGTCTCTGATTTTATGTGTTTGAATTTTCTCTCTTTTTTTATTAGTCTAGCTAAGAGTTTATCAATTTTGTTTATCTTTTCAAAGAAACCAGCTCTTCATTTCATTGTTTTTTAGTCTCTATTTTATTTATTTCTGCTCTGAGTTTTATTATTTCTCTTGTCCTATGAATTTTGGATTTGATTTGTTCTTGTTTTGCCAGTTCCTTGAGGGATAGTGGTATATTGTTTATTTGAGATCTTCCTGCTGTAGATGGAGGCTGAACTGAATATTTTAATTTGTTCAACTGTACTTAAAAAAAAAAAAAAAACTTGTGGACATTAAAAAGTAAGAAAAGGGGCATGGAAGTATTTTAGAGAAATAGTGGAGTATTAAGGAATCCACTGGGGCGCCCAGGAGCACCAAAGCCGCAGAAGCCGCACGGAGGGCAGGCGGCTGCCAGCACCAAGCCCAGGCTGGTGCGGTGCGATCTGCTGCTGCCATTCTTCCTGGATTTCTCCCGGTGTGCTGCCGTAGTAGAGCTGGAGTTCAGAAACTTCCTTTCCTTGGCTCCACAGCAGAAGATTTTGTTCTCTACATATAGAATTGGCTTAATGTTTAAAAACAACTGGGTGGTGTTTAAAGCTGAAGATTGTCATGGCTGTTTAACCTAAGTTCTAGGCGGAAGTAAGGTTAATTGTCTTGGAAATGCTAATTTGGGACAATCCAATCTGTTCCTGGAACCATGAAAATGTTACTGGTTTTTGATTTTTGACAATACAATCATAGATGACAACAGTGACACCTGGATTGAACAGTGTGCTCCGTACAGAAAGCTTCCTGTTGAACTACAAGATTCTTATCAGAAAAGGATTTTAGACAGAATTTATGGGCAGAGTTTTTAAATATTTGGGAGATGAAGGTATAGGAGAAAATGAAATGAAAAAGCAGTTACATCAATACCTTTCACTCCAGGGATGGTGGAGCTTTTCACCTTTATAAGAAAGAATAAGGATAGATTTGGCTGCATCATTATTTCAGATTCAAATTCAATCTTCATAGATTGGGTTTTAGAATCTGCCAGTTTTCACGATGTGTTTGATAAAATGTTTACAAATCCAGCAGCTTTTGATAACAATGGTCATCTCACTGTGGAAAATTACCATACTCATTCTTTTTTTTGACAGGCAGAGTTAGTGAGAGAGAGAGACAGAGAGAAAGGTCTTCCTTCTGTTGGTTCACCCCCCAAATGGCCGCTACTGCCAGCGCTACACCGATCTGAAGCCAGGAGCCAGGTGCTTCTCCTGGTCTCCCATGGGGGTGCAGGGCTCAAGCACTTGTGCCATCCTCCACTGCCTTCCTGGGCCACAGCAGAGAGCTGGACTGGAAGAGGAGCAACCAGAACAGAACCAGCGCCCCAACCGGGACTAGAACCTGGAGTACCGGTGCCGCAGGCGGAGGATTAGCCTAGTGAGCCGCGGCACCGGCCCATACTCATTCTTGCAATAGGTGCCCAAAGAACCTTTGAAAAATGTAGTATTAATAGAATTTATAGATAAACAGTTACAACAGGCAGTGAATTATACACAGATAGTTTATATAGGTGGTGGTGGAAATGAGGTTTGTCCAGTAACATTTTCAAAGAAGAAAGATGTTGCCGTGCCACAGGAAGGATGTGCTTCACAGAAAACTTTCCAAAGCATCTCAAAATCTTGAGCCTTTAGAATCTTCTGTTTTGGTCTGGTCTTCGGGTGTTGAAATAATTTCTCGTTTACAGTTTCTAATAAAGGAGTAATATGAAAAAGTAATCCAATAAGGGTGCATATTTGGCGTAGTGGTTAAGGCATACTTGGGGCACCTACATCCCATATTGGAGTACCTGGGTTTGAGTCCCATCTCTGCTGTGTTCTGGCTTCTCACTAATGCATATCCTAGACAGGACAGCAGATGATGGCATGAGTAGTTAGGTCCCTGCCACCCACATAGGAGACCTGGATTGAGTTCCACACTCCTGGCTTTAGCCAGGCCCAGTCCTGGCTGTTGCAGGTGTTTGGGGAGTGAACCAGCAGATAGGAATTATCTCTGTATCTTTTTCTTTTTCTCTCTACCTTTCAAATAGATAAACTAAGTAAATAGAAAATTTAAAACATAATAAGACAGGCTTATTCACTCCACAGTAGATGAAGGGATTATTTTGAACATTTCTGAAGTACTTTGTCTTTATTGCAAGTTGACATCTCACTGAATGCATAGCTTGCCATTTGAAGTGAAGTAGACTTGAATAGATACACAGTGTGTTCTTTTTGACATCTCTTATCTCATCACCCATGTCTTCTGGACCAGGGGCAGGCATGGAATGAGGTTAATGTTGTTGTTGATCTGGGCTCTGGTGGAGAGATTAGGAGCAGCTCCATTGTCAGCTGCCGGAAGAAAGGATTCCTGAGTGTAGTGAAAGGAAAAAACTGAGCGCTGACAGGTTCGAAAACAAGTCCCACTCATTCTCACCGGCGTGTGTGCTGGTCCTGGACTTTCTGCCAGTTTCCTCTTGGGGGTGGGGAGGAGGGGCTGCTGACACTCACTCTGCGTGAGGCTTCGTGATTGGTGTTTGAATGACTGCAGCAACCGGGTGCCTTGCTCAGCCATTTACTGTACTGCATTAGGGAGGAAAGCACCTATTTGTTAATCCTACTGCTGCCACCTTTTTTTTTCTTCCTACAGAAAAAGAAACACAGAAAACACAAACACAAAGGCAAGCAAAAGAGTAAAAAATCAGAGAAAAATAGTAGTTCTGAGAGTACTGACAGCAGTGACAGCTCGAGTGACGACGAAGGAGCCCCTGACCTGTCACCCCAGGAGCTGCTGAGACGGTAGGCCCCGGGGAGGGTGGGATTCCCAGTATTCAACTTGATATATTTGCTTAGAGGCAAATTCAGAAATGGGAAACTTGTGGATTGACAGGTTTTTAAAAAAATTAATACTTAATTGCATAACAGTACGTGAATATCTCACCATTATGAAAATCCAGACCTCACAGAGCTTCAAGTAGCCCTTGGCCAATCCACACCTCTCCTTTCTGCACAGTGGCCTCTGCCATCGGTCTCATATGTAGCCCTCCAGGCTGTTTTTCTGCAATCACACATCCATGCAACCATATGAGTACACACACATCTATACATATACACATATTTTTGTGTACATTATTAATGTAAATGATGTAACTTTATGTACCATAAATTTTTAGGGTGTGAGCATATTTAATGCATAAACACTGCCAAATGGCTATTCAGAGTGGCTGTGTCCCTTGGTTTAGTCAGCCTTTTGTCACTGTAACTATGATATTGGTTTAGTTAGCTTTTTGTCACTGTAACTGTGATTTCTAAGGAAAGCTAACTAGGAAGGTTTTTTTTTTTTTTACAGCCTACAGTTTTAGAAGTTCAAGTCCAAGATTGGTAGTGCCCATTGATCTGGCATCTGATGAGAGTGGTGGATTTATTGACCTTATTTGAAAGGCAGAGAGTGACAGAGAGAGGGAGATGGAGACATCTTTCATCCACTGATTCACTTCCCAAATGCCTGCCACAGCCAGGGCTAGGTGAGGATAGGTCAGGCTAAAACCAGCAATCTGGAACTCCATCTGGGTCTCCCGTGGGTTGCAGGAACCCGTGTACTTGGGCCATCATCTGCTGCCTCCCTGGAACATTAGCAGGAAGCTGGTTCTCAATGCAGAGTAGCTGGGACGCGAAATGGAACATGGGCTGTGGGCATCTCAAGCAGCAGCTTAACCAGCTTCAAAAATTCTGCACCTGAGTAAACTTTTAATTCCATTTTCCACGAACTTTCTGAATCACCCTCTTACAATGGTTGAAGTGAGTGAGTGAAATTGGAATTAGAATTTTGCCTTTATAAATTGCCCCTAATACTCGACGTGGATGAGCAAGATTGTGTGTGTACTTAGGAGGTAACGGAGCATTAAAGGCAGGCGTCGTGGTGCAGTGAGGTAGACGGCCACTGGGGGTGCCCGAATCCCACATTGGAGCGTCTGGGATTGAGTCCTGCCTCTGCTTCTGACCCAGCTTCCTGGGTAGCAGGGGATGATGGCTCAAGTACCTGGTTCCCCCAGACAGAGTTCCTGCCACCTGGCTTCAGCCTGGCCCAGCTCCAGATACTGCAGGAATTG
This sequence comes from Lepus europaeus, assembly GCF_033115175.1. Taxonomy (NCBI): domain Eukaryota; kingdom Metazoa; phylum Chordata; class Mammalia; order Lagomorpha; family Leporidae; genus Lepus; species Lepus europaeus. The sequence continues at coordinate 17,505,395 of NC_084845.1, read as the reverse complement.
GGGGATGAATGGGAGACTCTCTCTCTGTCACTCTGTCTTCAGATAATTAAACACAACTTTAAAACACCACAGATTAAGCAGTGCTTCATCCTAGGTGGTCACGCCCGTGTTCTACAGGTGCTGTGAGGTGGTGTCTGGTGTACTCAGCACTCATGGAGGGCTTTGGTTTTCCAGGTCCCGTCTCACGTTCCTTCCCCTCCCTTTCTGTTTTCTTTTCCAGGCTGAAATGTCTTCCCCTAAGGAGGCAGTGAATGAATTCTGACCTGCCCTGGCCGGGCCCAGCGTCAGATCTGCCTGCTGGAAGCTTGCTGGCTGTTCAGTTAATGCGTTGTACAGATTGTATTTCTATGTAAATTCCTGCTGTAAAATAATTTTTAAAACCCTGACATTTCAAAGGCTGCCCTGAGAGGTTGTAGAAATTGATTTCTATTTTTAACTTCGGTTAGTGTCAGAGGAAAAGACTCAGCCTGAACAGTTTAATTAAAGTGGAAGTTTTCTATTTTCTTCTTGGTTTTTGAAAAAATTTCCTGGAACTTTCAAAAGTATTCAGAAGTGAAGGCTGTTCTCTCTGGTTTTGTTCTGAGGAAACCTGCGTCCCCGGGAGGGCAGTGAGACTCACCGAGGGACTGCGTGGGAGGGAGGCACACCTGCTGCGGTTGGCCTTGGCCGTGAGGCTCCTCCCTCTGCCATGCTGGTGGCCGCCAGGGAGCAGGGGAGCAGCACACAGCCGGGGCCTTTAGCCCCTCGTGGAAGGTGTCACTCTTGTTGTGTGTCTGCGGCCAGAAGGGCCCTGGGTCACACGGCCTGCAGCCCTGGGTTCCTGCTCTGAGCCACCTTATGTGCACTACTGCCAGGTGGAGGCCGCCAGGCCCTGGGCAGCACGTGGTCTCAAAGGGCCGGCTGTGGCTGTGGGCGTGGCGCGTGGCGCCGCCGTTCCCAGCTAGGTCTGTGGGTGGACGGCCTGGTCTGCGGGTGGGCGGCCTCCGGCGGCCGGGCTGCCGGGAAACCATGGGTGAGGACTGGAAGAAGCCCTTGGGCCCTGACAGCACGCACCGCAGGATGCCTCTGGTGACCCTGGTGCGAACTTTCGGCGGCTTCAAGATGTCCACACCAGAGGCGCGCCAGGATCGGCTCCTGGCGACCCTCGACCCACTGGCCTTGGGCAAGAGTTCGCTGCCGTCGCCGCCGCAGTCGGATATGTACTACATGCAGGAGGAGGTCTGGGGTGACCAGGAGCCCCTCTCCAAGGTCAGGATCGCCCTCGGCGTGAGAGGGCAGTGCACGCATGGGGAGGGAGTTCGGGCCAGTGAGGCACCTGCAGGGGACTCACCCGGCTTGCCAGGATCCCCCCCAGCCAAACCCTGGGTCTGCTACCCCTATCTGCCGTACACTCAGTAGGCAAAAAGTCTTAGAAGTGGCTGCCGCAGATCCGCAGGTCCTTGCTCTCCCCAGCCCGAGTCCCTGCGCCCCCTGGAGGTCACTGGTAACCCGCACAGACAGCACCCAGCGTCCTGCGAGCCTCAGCTGGCGTTAACCACGTCCCCCCTTCCCCCGACCCCGCTGGCGAAGCCCGACCCCCGGTCTCCATGTCCCACCTTCCCCTCGTCCCCTCACAGGCTGCCACCCAGCACCTCCACATTTCCTGCCACTGCCTGCGGGGAGGACAGTAGGGGAGTGGAATATGTGGCTTGTTCGTCTAGTTTTATTCTTCCAGGTTTATTGAATTATAATAATGCACACACCATATAATTCAGCTATGTGGGGTATGCCATTGGATGCTGTTGAGTGTATTCCCACGGTTTGCAACCATGGCCACAACCAACCTGAGAACATTTCCATCACCCCAGAAAGGAAATCCATACCCCATTGCCTACCCTCCCAATCCCCAGTCTACTTCCTGTCTCTACAGATTTGCCCACCCCGGGCCAGGACAGCAGGACATCAAGGGGCCGTGGTCTTTGTTGGCTGCCTCTTCCTCTTAGCATCCTGTTTTCCAAGGTTCATCTTGTTGAGACATGTAGGCATGTAGGAAGACTTCAGTCCTTCTTGTCAATGGCCATAGCTGGGCCAATCTGAAGCCAGGAGCCAGAAGTCAGGAGCTTCTTCTGGATCTCCCACATGGGTGCAGGGGCCCAAGCACTTGGGCCATCTTCCAGTGCTTTCCTAGGCCATTAGCAGAGAGCTGAATTGGAAGTGGAGCAGCCAGGAATCAAACCAGTGCCCATATGGGATGCTGGCACCGCAGGCAGAAGCTTGATCTACTGTGCCACAGCTGCAGCCCTGCTGTGAATGTTCTACATGTAGAGATGCAAGTTTGGATATTTTCATTTCTCTGGGGTATTCACCTAACAGTGAAATTGCTGGGTCATATGTAAATGCATGTGTTTAACTTTTTTATTTTCTAAAGATTTATTTGAAAGCCAGAACAACATTGAGAGAGAGAGAGAGAAAGAAAGAAATATTTTTCCTCTGCTGGTCCTTCCTCAAATAGCCACAATAGAAACATCTGGCTAGGATGAAGTCAGGAGCCAAGAACACCATGTGGGTGGCAGGGGCCACCCAGGTACTTGGGCCATCTTTCAGTGCTTTCTCAGGTGATTAGCAAGGAGCTGGATTGGAAGCAGAGCTGGTACTCCAATATGGGCTGTAGTGTCACAAGCTTAACCCACTGTGTCTTAATGTGAGCCCCTTTGTTTAACTTTTTGAGGAATTATCAAGCTATTTTCCAAAGTAGCAGAAAAATTTGACATTTCTACCAGCAGTGTATAAGGGCTCCAGTGTTTTTACATCCTTATTTTTTTTTTCAAAAATTTATTTTATTTCAAAGGCAGAGTTACAGAGAGAGAGAGAGAGAGACAGACAGAGAGAGAGAGAGAGAGGCAGAGGTCTTCTGTCCATTGGTTTATTCCCCAAATTGCCACAGTGGCCCTGACTGAGCCGAGTCAAAGCCAGGAGCTTCATCTGGGCCTCCCAAGTGGGTGCAGGGGCCCATGCACTTGGGGCACCCTCCACTGCTTTCCCAGGCACATTAACAGGGAGCTGGGTCGGAAGCAGAAGAGCTGGGACCTGAACCAGCACTCACACAGGGTGCCGGCACTGCTGTGGCGACTCAACCCACTGTGCCACAATGCCTACCCCTCTACATCCATATTTTTATGTGACTTTGATTGCAGCCATCCTTTTGGATATGATGGGATACCACACTGGTTTGCATTTCCCAGTTGACTAATGATGTTGAGAATATTTACATGTGCTAGCAATCATTTGCATATATTCTTTGGAGAAATGTGTATTTGGAGTCTTTGTCCATATTTAAATTGGTTTGTCTTTCCATCATTGAGTTGTAAGAGTTCTTTATGTATTCAAGATATAAGCCCTCTTCTTAGATATAAGATTTTCAAGATTTTTTATTAAAAAAATTTTTTTAATATTTTATTTACTTGAAAGAGAGAGAGAGAGAGAGAGTTCCCATCCATTGGCTTATTCCCTCAAATGCCTGGGATAGTCCAGGCCTAAGCCAGTGGGAACTGAAGCCAGGCACATGCAGGAGCCCAACCACTTGAGCCAGCACCATTGTCTCTCAGGGTCTGTATCAGTGAGGAACTGGAATTGAGAGCTGAGCCGGCACTTGGCTCAGTCACTCCAATATGGGACACAGACATCCCAAGTGATGGCTGAACCACTAGGCTGAATGCCCACTATCAAAAAGTTTTTGTTTCTTACTTTCTTGGTGTTGTCCTTTGAAACACAAATGTTTTTAATTTTTATAGCATTCGGTGTTGTTTTTGATTTGTTTTTCTTGTGCTTTCAATGCCATATCTAAGAAACTGTGCCTAATGCAAGGTCATGAAGATTTATGCCTATATTTTCTTCAAAGAGTCTTGTACTTCTTGTACTTCAGCAGGTTAAGCTGTCTCTTGCAATACTGGCATCCCATATTGGAGTGTAGGTTCCTGTACCAGCTGCTCCACTTCCCATCCAGTTCCCAGCGAATGCACCTGGGAAAGCAGCAGAGGGCAGCTCATGTACTTGGGCCCCTGCCACCCACGTGGGAAACCCGAATGGGGTTCCTGGCTCCTGGCTTTGCCCTGGCCCAGCCGTTATGGTCATTTTGTGAGTAAACCAAGGGAAGCATGATCTCTTTCTCACTCTGTCTCTCCTTTCTCTTTCTGTCACTCTGCCTTCCAAATAAATAAAACATCTTTTTTAAAAGTTCATGGAAGACTGGATTATGATGTTCATTATAAGTTTATGTGGATTTTGTCACCTTTTAGTTATATTAATATGTGATTACCTGCCGCCCCTCCCCCCCCACCAAAGCTTGCTACTTCATTAATTGTTTCTTTTCCTTGATACCTTCCATGTAAGTAATGAAAGTATGGCCAAATACTATATTGATAATATAGATGCTTAAGGTGGGAACATTACCCAGTTGGAGGTAGCATGAAGGCTATAATCTCATTCTTTTTTCTTCACATGTGACTCAAGGTGCACGTAATTGTTGCCCCTTTTGGATGCCACAGCTTGCCCCCTGTGGATATCTGCAGGAGGTGTGGGAGCTGCTGCTGAGTTACCAGGGGCCTGTAGGCATGCAGCAGTTTGTCAGACCAACAGTCAACACAGCCACTTGGCAGGCCCCAAATGAGAGTGTTGGCTGCTCCCAGAAACCACCTCCCAGCCCTGGACCAGCATCCCCTGCTGTCCTGGGCTTTGTTGACACCTGGGAGCAGCAGGTACACCCAGCACCATGGTGACATCAGAGCTTGGTTGTGCTAGTAAGGTCTACTTCTCTGAAATGCTTCTGATTAGCTGTTAACACATTGCAAGTTCATCCACATCTCCCTGCAGAGACTAGCCAGTTCAACTCCAGCTTAACGAGTGGGCAACAAACGCAAGAAGGAATGGTTAGGATATATTTTGTTCTTTCAGAGTTTAAAAAAAATTTATTGGATACACTGTGTGTAGTAGTGCTTTGTTGGGCCATATTTAAGACTGCAAACATAGGACTTCGTAGGAATGCATGGTGGATGAGAAACAGAAGGGGAAGGAAAATATTTCTATCTGCTCTGCAAAGAGATGAAAGGAAGGAATACTGATTTAAACCTCTACTAGCGGGGACGGCGCTGTGGCGCAGCGGGTGAAGCTACCTCCTGCAGTGCTAGCATCCCATATGGGCACTGGTTCAAGTCCCGGCTGCTCCACTTCTGATCCAGCTCTCTGCTATGGCCTGGGAAAGCAGTAGAAGATGGCCCAAGTCCTTGGGCCCCTGTACCTGCATGGGAGACCCAGAAGAAGCTCCTGGCTCCTGGCTTCAGATTGGTGCAGCTCCAGCCATTTCGGCCATCTAGGGAGTGAACCAGCAGATGGAAGACACCCCTCTCCCCCCACCGTGTGTAACTTTACATATGAATTTTAGCATCAGCTTCTCAATTTCTACAAAGATGTCAGCTTGGAACTTGATATGATGGTGTTGAGTCCATGGAGCATTTTATAGAATGTTGTCATTTTAACATTAAGTCAGCCCATCTAGGAATAGGGATCACTTTCGTTTGATTAGGTCTTGTTTAATTTCAACAATGTTTTGTAATATTCAGAGTATAAGTTTTATGCTTTCATTGTTCAGGTTATTCCTACATGCCTTTTTTTTTTTCAAAATTGAATTGGTATTGTTTTGTTTTTAAGATGTATTTATTTATTTGAAAGGCAGAGGCAGAAGCAGAGAGAGCTTCCATCCACTGGTTCACTCCCCCAAATGGCCACACAGCTGGTGCTGAGCTGATCTGAAGCCAGGAACCAGGAGTCAGGAGCTTCTTCTGGGTCTCCCGTGCGGGTGCAGGGGCCCAAGCACTTGAGCCATCTTCTACTGCTTTCCCAAGCCATAGCAGAGAGCTGGATCAGAAGTGGAGCAGCTGGGTCTTGAACCAGCACCCGTATGGGATGCTGGCACTGCAGGCGGCAGCTTTACCCACTGTGCCACAGCACTGCCCCCCCCCATATGTTTTTGATGCTTTTGTAAATGGATTTTTTTCTTAATTTTCTATTTAGGTTGTTAACTGCAAGTATTTAGAAATGCAGGCTTTTTTTCCTTTTTAATATATTGACCTTGTCCCCTGCAACCTTGTTGAACTCTTTTGATCGGTCCTTTTTTTCAGATCCCGTTTAAAATCCTGAGTGGGCACGACCACGTCGTGAGTTCGTGCCACTTCTGTGTGGATGACACGAAGCTCCTCAGTGGCTCCTATGACTGCACTGTGAAGCTGTGGGTAGGTGGCTCCTACAGGCCCTCCCAGAACGAAACGTAGGCACTGCTCATGCAGACCTCCCCTGGACTGAGTTCCCTGACGCCCACAGATCCCAGGAGTTTGTAAGGGGCTTCCGAGCACAGCGTGAGGAGGAGGAGCCCACCCCAGGGTCAGAGCAGAGATGAATTAGTGCAGCTGCCTGTGGATCTGGACACAGTGGGAACCAGGGATGGAGGTGATGGGACTGAGAGCCAGTTGGGGGAACCCCAGTGGCTTTGAGGGCCTACCTGGGACCTCTGAGTTATGTCATCATTTGAGGCCTCCTTCTCATCTGAGAAACTCAGTTGCACCCACAAGGATGCTATGGCCAGGCCTGGGGAGGGGGTGGGGGAGGTCACAGACAACTGAAGGTAGCTTTGAAAGAGGCGTGCTCAAGGGCAGATCAGCACCCCAAGATGCAGGAAGCAGGGGCACAAGGGATGGTATAGTGATGTTCCGGTCAATTGCAGAGAGGTGGCCATCCGGAGCCCTGCTGGAGCCCTGTGAGTGTGACCAGCAGACCCTAGGAGGAGTGGGCAGGGTTGGGAGGTGGCAGTGGCCATCAGGGACCAGGACACCTCCCTGGGGGAGAGCAGTCAGTTCTGAGTTTTGGTGTCTTGTCTGGCTTGTAGGGCAGGATGAAGACAGAGTGGAGTGAATTTAAGGCCGGTTCCCCAGATTCTGGATCGAGTCACTGGGTGGAGGACAGCCGCTCACCCTGCAGATGACCTCAGAGGAACATCTGTGTCATCAGTGGGTGCCAAGGCCTGGCCAGCCAGGCAGTGGGGTTGTGGGGACGGACTGTACATGTAGGTCCCACCAGTTACGTGACTTTTTCTGGTTACTTGACCCCTGGGCCTCTTTGAGCCTCCCCCTGCCTCGGGGCCCCAGCTGTGTGTTAGAGCTGCCCCAGGGCCTGCCTGGCCCACACCAGGCCCCAACAGACCTCTCCTCCCCCGATCCCAGAGCCCTGGAGTCCCCCCTCTTAACACTTAGGAACCCTAAGTCCTTTCTGAACCTTCTGGGCTGGTGGAGAAGCCCTGAGGGTAAGTAAGGAAGTCTTCAACATGGTTGTCATCCAGGGGATGGGGCTGCTGACTCCTCAAGTGTGCATTTTGCTTTGCTGTCTCCAGGCGCTTCCCTTGCTCTTCTCACTCTGAGCTGGGGGGAAGGACTTGCGGGGTTTCCGTCTGTTTTGGCTGAAGGTCTCTTGTCTCTGAAAGGAGACATCTGCCTGTTTCCACTTGAGTTGGTGTCCCAAGGTGAGGGACTGTCCCCAGAGATGTGCTTGGTCCTCACAGCAGCCTTGTGCCCTGGTCCCTTGCCTGCATCAGTTAGATTGTCATGACGACAGTGAAATCCCAGGGGCAGCTAACTTGATAAAGAGAAAAGGTTAACTTAGCGCAGTTTTGGAGGTTCAAGTCCATAGGCAGGCAGCCGCATCAGTCTGGCCTCTGGCTGGGGTGGTAGTAGCAGTGGTGGAACACATGTGGGGAGGATCACAGGGCAGGGCAGGGCGGGAAGCAGAGTGGGCGGCTGTCCCTGCACACACCTTCATGGCAGCTCTCTCCTGAGAATGAACCCCAACAGCACGCCCTGGTGACCTCAGGACCTCCCGCTAGGCCCACCTCCTAGCCTCACAGTCAGTGGAGTTCCCTGCCTCTCAGTTCCAGGAACTTACTAAAGTTCTGCGTGAGATCCAGAGCCAAATGATACCCGGATGGCAGCACCCGCCCAGGACGTGCTCACTTCCACCTCTGCTGCCACAGCCATCCTTCTCCCCGTCCTAGGAAACACATCGCAGTACCCCACCCTCACTGCTGGGCACACTCGAAACTCACTCCCTGAGCCCCCTGCTCCTGCCCTCTGCCTCTGCCTGTCTCACACCTGGACCCCCAAGGCTGTGCCCTCGGCTCCCAGCCTTGGCTACCCTGTTGACTGCCCCCTCCCAGGATCCCCATCTCTCCCCCTGGTTCTTTTTTCCTATTTTCTTCCCCTTCCATGGGCTCCTCCTGGTCCTAGCCATGGCTCTCCCCACCCACCATCTGCCCTCGTCATGCACTATGCATGACGGTTGAGCCATTGCCCGACACAGTTGCTCTCTCTTGTTATAGCGTGTTGGCCAATATGTCTCCTTGCCTCTGTCTCTTCTTTCCCAGTGATCCCACCTCCAGTCTCTTCCTGCCACCTCACCCCAGGCCCATACACCTGTCTTGATCTTTGAAAAGCTGCCTTTCCCCTAATTGGAGCGTTTTGTCAATAACTTGGAAACCCCATAAATGAATGAAGAAACTGGGGGGAAAATAATTCTTTTTTTTTTTGAAAGGTATAGTTATAGACAAAGAGAGATAGAGACAGAAAGAGAGGTCTTCCTTCCATTGGTTCACTCCCCAGATGGCTGCAACGGCTGGAGCTGCACCAATCTGAAGCCAGGAGCCAGGAGCTTCTTCCTGGTCTCCCATGCAGGTGCAGGGGTTCAAGGACTTGGGCCATCTTCTACTGCTTTTCCAGGCCATAGCAGAGAACTGGATTGGAAGAGGAGCAGCCAAGTAGAATCGTGCCCATATGGGATGCCAGTGCCATAGGTGGAGAATTAACCTGCACCACGGTGCCGGCCCTGAAAATAATTCTTGATCCCATACCCCATCTCCCTCTCATATGTTGACACTTCTCTTTCCGGTCATTAAAAATATAAGTTTGGGGGCCAGCGCCCTGGCATAGTGGTTCAAGCTGCTGCCTGCAGGGCCAGCATCCCATATGGGTGCAATTCCTGTCTGGCTGCTCCACTTCCCACCCAGCTCTCTGTTGATTTGCCTGGGAGAGCAGGCCTGGGCCCTGTACCCATGTGGGAGAGCCAGAAGAAGCTCCTGGCTCCTCGCTTCAGACAAGCCCAGCCCTGGCTGTTGTAGTCATTTGGGAATTGAACCAACAGATGGGAGATCTCTTTCCCTCTCTCTCTGTAACTCTGCCTTAAAAAAACAAAAACAAAAAAACAAAAGAAACCCTTTGGAAGTTTCTCTCACATTACAAAGGTAACCATTTTATTTTAAGAAAGATTTAAAAACACAAGGGGAAAAAAATCTTCACTGTTTTATGACCCCAGAGTTAACTGCTATGGAAATGTTGGAGTGCGTTTTTTTTTTCTTGTATACACAGATAAATACATTTGCAACATTGGGACCATATAGAAATTCTGGGTACTCGTCATGAACTTGGGCTACAAACAGTATCACCTCTCCTTTATTTTCCCCACTATTTATGAGAGCCCCTTGCTGTACATTCACTCCAGTCTGAGCAGGACCTGCCTGGTTAAGTTGTCCACAGGCAAATGAAGAGGAAGCTGGTTTACCTGTCGGTGGTCGCTGTTCCTTCTTTGGCCATGGGGTGTCACTGTTGGATGCTGAACCTGTGCAGCCCCATGCACACTCAGTGTCCATTCCAGCGCTGTCCTTAGCTTGCCCAAGACTCTGCCCAGACTGCATGGCCTAGATCCTAGGCTCCAGATCATTTTCTTAGTCCACAGCCACGTGGTTTTTGACCAGAGCAGCACATCAGCCAGGGAGGCTGGACTCCAGGCTGTCAGAACAGCCCTTTCTTCCCAAGCCATTAGACTCCTGAGCCCAGGCTGCCTGCCTGGATGTATCCCACCTGCCCCCTGGGGTGACTTCCCCTGGGACTCCTGATGTCCTTTCCTGCCATTGGGCTTCGCCTGGAGCCTGCTGAGTTCTCTTAAACATGGTCCCATTGTTTTGAGTCTCACGGAGGAGGAGTTGAGGGAGAGGGTCTATGCAGGAAAGGGGTAATCACTTCGCTGCAACTGTGCGAGCCTTTCCCTGAGTGGTGGGCGTGGCTCGCTTTGCCTCAACCACTTTCCTTCTGAAAGTCGAATTTTGGTGCATGCTAGACAGACCGTGCTGATGTGGGCAGCCGCAGATTAAAAACAAAACAAAATCCCTGGACCGCTAGGCTCCCGTGCACCTCCCTGGTGGCCAACACTTCCCAGGTGGAGCCACTTCCCGAGGGACTCCCCCGGAGAAGACTCTCAGAAGATTGCCTGGCTGCCTCTGCACGTGAAGTGCCTTTGCCTTTGCTGGCTCGGTTCTGTGTCCTTTCACTGTGATGACACTCAGCTGTGAGTGTAGCTTTAGCAGGAGCCCAGTGCATGCTAGAGAATCCCCAAACCTGGGGGTGATCTCAGGGACCCCTCCCGGAAGGCTTGAAGTCCTAATGCAATATGGTCCCTGAATACCAGGGAATGTTGTCACAGACCTAGCCTAGTCAGGTCCCAAAGCTCCCACACACATAGAGCAATAAGGTCCTGCTAGTGATTCATTGCCTTACCAATAACGTTTGTGTCAAGGGGACCTTCCATCCTGGTTGGAGCTGAAAACAAAAGCTGTTGGCACATTTCACTTTTTTTTTTCTTTTTTAAAAATATTTTTATTTATTTGAAAGGTAGAGTTACAGAGAGGCAGAGGCAAAGAGACAAAGAGAGGTCTTCCATCTGCTGGTTCACTCCCCAGATGGCTGCAATGGCCAGAGCTGCGCCAATCCAGAGCCAGGAGCCAGGAGCTTCTTCTGGGTCTCCCATGCAGTGGCCCAAGGACTTGGGCCATCTTCTATGCTTTCCCAGGCCATAGCAGAGAGCTGGATGGGAAGTGGAGCAGCTGGGTCTCAAACTGGCACCCGTACGGGATGCCGGCATTGCAGGCAGTGGCTTTACCCACTAAGCCACAGCGCTGACCCTAGTGTTTCCTACTGCAAACACTTTTACCCGCCTGGGAGCTCTGCTTGCTTCTCATCTCAGTCTCTTGCTCTTCACCTTCAGCAGGGCTGTTGGCAGCTGCTGTCGCCCCACTGCTGGATGTGCTTGGTTTGTTTTTTTTTTTTTTTTTTTGACAGGCAGAGTGGATAGTGAGAGAGAGAGACAGAGAGAAAGGTCTTCCTTTGCCGTTAGTTCACCCTCCAATGGCCGCCGCGGTAGGCGCGCTGCGGCCGGCGCACCGCGCTGTTCTGATGGCAGGAGCCAGGTGCTTCTCCTGGTCTCCCATGGGGTGCAGGGCCCAAGGACTTGGGCCATCCTCCACTGCACTCCCTGGCCACAGCAGAGAGCTGGCCTGGAAGAGAGGCAACCGGGACAGGATCGGTGCCCCGACCGGGACTAGAACCCGGTGTGCCGGCGCCGCAAGGCAGAGGATTAGCCTGTTAAGCCACGGCGCCGGCCGGATGTGCTTGTTTTAACCACCCCCCTTTAGAGGGACACCTAGGTTACTGGCCTGTGCTTTTGCCATCATTTATTTTGCACATTGAGTTTTTCATTCCTAAGTCTTTGATCACAATTTTGATTATTTTTTAGGACACACCCCCACCACCACACCCCAGGTCAAAGGCTGTGAGCTTAACAAAAAGAAGTGATTGAAAGAATTTCTAGATGCTGCAGTCTCTTTGGCCAGTAGAAAAAGAGAAAACTCACCCATTTGGAGCTCTGCTCCCTGGGTGCCCAGTGAGCACCCAGTGCCTGTGGAAGTGTGTGTGTGGGGGGGTTTCCATGGCTGCTGTGGATGGCAAGGGGGTTCCCCCTGCTCGGGGAGGTGTTGCGAGGTCCTTTGTCTCTGGGCAGTAAGTGGCAGTCCTAGGGCCCTGGGGTTCATGTGCTTGGCTGCTATAGATGAGCTGAGGGCTGCTCATGGCCTTGGCTCACAGCTTCAAGAAACGTGGTGGTGGCCAGTGCCGTGGCTTAACAGGCTAATCCTTGGCCTTGCGGCGCCAGCACACCGGGTTCTAGTCCTGGTTGGGGCACCGGATTCTATCCCGGTTGCCCCTCTTCCAGGCCAGCTCTTTGCTATGGCCCGGGAAGGCAGTGGAGGATGGCCCAAGTCCTTGGGCCCTGCACCCGCATGGGAGACCAGGAGAAGCACCTGGCTCCTGGCTTCGGATTAGTGAGATGAGCCGGCCGCAGCGGCCATTGGAGGGTGAACCAATGGCAAAAAGGAAGACCTTTCTCTCTGTCTCTCTCTCTCACTATCCACTCTGCCTGTCAAAAAAAAAAAAAAAGAAAAAGAAAGAAAGAAAGAAACGTGGTGGTGACCACTCTCCCTTCGTCTCCCATTGATTCAAGGACGCTTTCAATGGAGCTGTGGAGCGGGAGTTTGAGCACGGGCCCGAAGCACCTGTCGTGGAGTGTAGCGTCTCGGCTGACAGCAGGAGGTGACTTCCCCACAGGCCAGGGTGGAGGCAGGGTATACACACGTGTGGGTTTCTTGTTTTTTAAGTTTTAGTTTATTTGCAAGGGAGGGAATGAAAGAGAGCTAGAGAGCAGAAGAGCCTCCAACTGCCGGGTCACCCCCCACTTGCCTGCCAGGAGCTGGGAACTCAATCCAGGTCTCGCATGGGTAGCAGGGACCCATGACTTGAGCCGTCACTTGATGCTCCCAGGGTCTGCAGTGGTAGGAACCTGGGGTCAGTAGCTGGAGCTGGGATTTGAACCCAGGCACTGCAATGCGAGATATGTAACAAGGACCTAACTGCAGCATCAAACTACCAAATGCCTGCTCCTTGTTTGTTTTTAATTGATTTTTTAAAAAGAGATTGTATATATTTATTTGGGAGATAGAGTTACAGACAAATCTTCTGTCCACTGGTTCACTCCCCAAATGGCCACAATGGCTAGAGCTGGGCCGATCCGAAACCAGGAGCCAGGAGCTTCTTTTGGGCCTCCCATGTGGGTGCAGGGGCCCAAGAACTTGAACGATCTTCCACTGCTTTCCCAGGCCTTAAGCAAAGAGCTGGATTGGAAGTGGAGCAGCTGAGACATGAACCAGGACCCATACGGGATGCCGGCGCCGCAGGCAGAGGCTTATCCTACTACGCCATAGCACTGGCCCCCTTTAGTTGATTTTTTTAAGCAACTATGCAACCATTTCCCCATTTATGAGTCTAAGGACTTTTCCCTGTGAGAATCAAGTAGCTGTGACAGCACTTTTTCAACTTAAAGTGCTTAAAAAAGAGCCCATTTATTTTAGCTAGTACAAGGCCAGTCTGAAGTTTCTCTTTCCTACTCAGCATGTGGCTGTCACAGCAGCAAGCAGCCTGAGCAGCTTCGTCCAGACTCCCATTCTGCAGGGGAAACTGAGGCCCTGGGGGGCAAAGGCCTGCTGGGCTGTCCGCCAGGAAACATCAAAAGTGAAGAGGCAGCGACACAGAGAAAGGTTTTTGGAATGTGTTTGCTTCAGTCTACTCACACAGATGGGAAGGCTGGGACAGCCTGGGGAATTTGCTTTCTGTTTTTTAAATTATTTCTTTAAAAAAATTTTTAAGAGCAATTTTTAAAAGTTTTATCTATTATTACTTATTTGAAAGTCAAAGTTAGAGAGAGAGAGAGAGATCTTCTATCTGCTGGTTCACTCCCCTGATGGCAGCAATGGCCAGGGCTGGACCAGACCAATGCGAGGAGCCAGGAGCTTCTTCTAGGTCTCCCACATGGGTGTCAAGGGCCCAGGAATTTGGGACATCTTCTGCTGCTTTTCTCAGGCTGTTGGTAGGAAGCTGGATCAGAAATGGAACAACCAGGGCTTGAACTGGTGCCCATAATGAATGCCAGCATTGCAGGTGGCAGCTTTACCCTCTGTGCTACAATGCTGGCCCCTAAAATATTTATTTATTTTAAAGGAAGGGCGACAGAGAGAGAGAGAGAGAGAGAGAGGGAAACTTCCATCTACTGGTTCACTTACCAAATGGCTATATAATAGTCAGGGCTGGTCCTGGCTTCAGCCAGGATCCAGGAACTCCATCCAAGTCTCCCACACGGGTGGCCGGGGCCCAAGCCCTCAGGCCATCCTCCACAGCCTTCCCAGGTGTGTCAGCGCAGAGTCAGTAGGGAATCGGAGCAGCCAGGATTCCAGTGCAAGTAGAGCCGCACCTGCTGCCCCACGAGGCATGCCTGTGGGAATTTGCAGCTACAAAATCAGTCTACTGGTAAAAAAGAAAAAAAAAATTGGACTAAATTTAGTACAGAGGACAAACTTTGCCTTTGAAACATGCCATAAAGATTTTTATTTATTTACTTGACAGCTAGAGTTACAGTGAGAGGGAGAGACAGGTCTTCCTTCCGTTGGTTCACTCCTCAAATGGCTGCAAGGGCCGGAGCTGTGCCGATCGGAAGCCAGGAGCCAGGTGCCTCTTCCTGGTCTCCCATGCAGGTGCAGGGGCTCAAGCACTTGGGCCATCCTCCACTGCCTTCCCAGGCCACAGCAGAGAGCTGGACTGGAAGGGGAGCAACCGGAACTAGAACCCGGTACCCATATGGATGCTGGCGCCGCAGGCGGAGGATTAACCTAGTGCGCCATGGCGCCGGCCCCTCACAGGGCATCTTTTGTATTGTTTGGAATCTTGGTCCTAAACTCGAAGAAGCCCCCATGGAAACTATAGGCGTAACTGCCTCTGCATTGTGACCCAGCATTTATTTTATTTCCAGAGTTATTGCAGCATCCTATGACAAAACAGTGAGGGCCTGGGACCTTGAAACAGGCAAAATGCTGGTACGTATGCCCTGCCCAGCTCGGGATCTTTACTGGGCCTGGGCCTTGGGCTGGACACAGGGAGGGAGGAGATGGCAAAAGCCCTAGGTTCCGCAGGGCCCTGAGATGCAGGCGTGAACAGCACCCCACAGCAGGCGTTGCTTGCAGAGTTTGGAGGCTGCATGGGCTGATGGGGAGGTGTTGGGGAAGGAAAGCTTCCTGGAGCTGGCAGCTTGGGGGCTGCTTGGATGGTGGGAGGGGCTTCAGACACAGAAAGAAGCCAGGGCAGCTGTGTGGATGGGGGGAGGGGGATGGCGGTTCAGGGCTCCCCCATGGGACATTTGGATTACATGAGGCAGGAACTGGGGCTGAGGCCGTGGATGGAGGCCATGTGGGCAAAGAACCAGGGCTGCAGATTCCTCCCAATCCGTCCTCTTGTGTCTTGGAGCGGGCTCCTGTCCATCTCCACCAGAGAGGCCTGGATCCCTCCCTGGCCCAGGCAGCCTCCGCCCTGCTCCGGGGCCTCCTCAGGACCCCAGCCCCAGGAGCTCCTGACCACTTCCCTTCATCTTCCTTTCTCTGTTTAAACAAACAAAGGAACACCCTTCCCTCTTATTGCAAAGATCAATTTATATTCATAGCCAACATTTTTAGAGAGATAAGATAAACTAAATTTTAAAAAAGAATCCAAGGAACCCGCTTACAACCACCGTTCAGGGATGACAGCCCCTATCTCGGTGTATTTTTCCCTATGCATGTTCCCATAGGAACACAGGCAACTGGGTTTTGTTAGCAAACACATGAGGGTACAACCAAGAGTTTGTGGACAAATGGAATTCAAAGAATTTTATTTTGTTTCAAAAATATTTTTACAATTTGTGAGTAGCTTTTTCCTAATGCGTATTTTCCACAGACTTTTTGAAGACCTCAGTTATGAATGGATTTCAATTTTTTTGGCACCACATTTCTTTCCATTCAATTTCCCATGAACCTTTGGAAGTACCCTTGGAGTGTCATTTATTTACTCTCTGGATTCTAACTTTCTCTCACTTGACAGTAAGTTGTGAATAACAAGTCATCTACAGGGGTGTATGGAGGGAGGTACCAGCTTGTGGCTGGAATCCCATGTCAGAGTGCCTGGCGGAGTACCCCCCTGCTCCACTTCTTATCCAGCTCTCCGCTAACGATCCTGGGAAAGCAGTGGAGGATGGCCCAAGTGCTTGGGCCCCTGACACCTGTGTGGGAGACTAGGACAGAGTTCCAGGCTCCTTGCTTCAGCCTGGCCCAGTCCTGGCCTTTGAGGCCATTTGGGGAGTGAACCAGTGGATGGAAGATCTCTCTCTGTCTCTCCCTCTCTCTGTCTCTCTCTGTAACTCTGCCTTTCAAATCTCTCTGTCTTATCTCCTCTCTCAAAAAGGAATACATCCACTTCATCCTTTTATTTCCTTTTTTTCCCAATAAATATGTAACTAGTCTTTTTTTTTTTTTAAAGATCTATTTATTCTGAAAGGCAGAGTTACAGAGAGGCAGAGGCAGAGAGAGAGCGCGCGAGAGAGATCTTCCATCTCACTCCCCAAATGACTACATTGGCCAGAGCTGGGCTGATCTGAAGCCAGGAGCCAGGAGCTTCTTCCGGGGTCTCCCACATGGGCACAGGGACCCAAGCACTTGGGCCATCCTCCACCACTTTCTCAGGCCATAGCAGAGAGCTGGATTGGAAGTGGAGCAGCCTGGGATTGAACCAGTGCCCACATGGGATGCTGGCATTGCCATCAGTGACTTTACCCACTGTGCCACAGCGCCAGCTCCCTCATCCTGCTATTTCTAAGAGAGAGATCTTCTAGGGCCAGTGCTGTGGCATATTAGGTTGGGCCGCTGCCTGCAGTGCCAGCATCTCTTATGGGCACCGGTTTGAATCCTGGCTGCTCCATTTCCAATCCAGATCCCTGCTAATGTGCCTGGGAAAGCATGGAGGATGGCCCAAGTACTTGGGCCCCTGCACCCATGTGGGAGTCATAGATGAAGCCTCAAAGGGTGCTTACCATCTCCCGCCCTCTCATACTGGTGCCATAATTTGATTGACATGTTAGCCAGTTTGGTAGGTGAACAGCGAGACTTACAGATTACTCCTGGCTTCGAGTGTTTCCGCAGATGTCTGTTCCCTGTCAGGCAAATCTTCTGTTCTTCCTTTCCTTGCTCTTTGTCTGACTCTGTGATCTGCCAACCTCCCCCTGGTGCTCTGAGGGCCACAGCACAGATATCCCGTCAACGCTTGTGTCCCGCTCTGAGCAGGGGCAAAGTGGCCCGTGATTACAGCCTTGTGGCCACTTGCACTGGTTCCTTCCTCATCCCTCTTCCTCTGTGCAGGACACAGATGGTTCATTAAAAGTATCCATTAAATTAATCAAAACTAAACAGACCTAAGAATTCAGCTCCGTCTCCACACTGGTCCATTATGTACTCAGTGACCCCATGTGACCCAGGGCTACCACGGTGGGCAGTGCACAGACAGGACATTCGCATCATCACAGAAAGCTCTAGTGGGCAGCTGGGCCTGACTGCAGCCCCATTTCAGTGGAAGATCAGCCACGATAACTTCATAGTGTCCTGCAAGCTCTCTCCGGATGGCAAATACGTGGTTTCGGGCTTGGACGTGGACCGTGGGATCTGCATCACAGACATGGAAAACGTCACCACGGTGGCTCATGTGAAAGGTGAGGCTGCAGGGGTTCCTTGCTCTGTCCCGACTCCTAGAACAGCAGCCGCCCATCACTTGACGGGTGGCGACTTGCAATGGCTTCCTCTGGTGACACTGGCGTTTGGGGGGGGGGGGGGCGACTCACAGAAGCAGCAGTGAAGGTGGACCCTGCAGGTGGACCCTCTCCCGGGAGTGCTCTCGCCCTGTCTGTGCTTTGTGCCAGAGGCCATGGTGCACCTCTCCCACCCCATGTGCACACTGAAATCCAGCCCTTTGGAGAGCAGAGGCTCAGCTTTCTTCACTTTTTGTTTTTGACAGGAAGAATTAGACAGTGAGAGAGAGAGACAGAGAGAAAAGTCTTCCTTCCGTTGGTTCACTCCCCAAATGGCTGCTAAGGCTGCGCCGATCTGAAGCCAGGAGCCAGGTGCTTCTCCTGGTCTCCCATGGGGTGCAGGGCCCAAGGACTTGGGCCATCCTCCACTGCACTCCCGGGCCACAGCAGAGAACTGGACTGGAAGAGGAGCAACCCGGACAGAATCTGGTGCCCCAACTGGGACTAGAACCCAGGGTGCCGGCACCGCAGGCGGAGGATTAGCCTGGTGAGCCACGGTGCCGGCCTTCTTCACATTTTTTTTTACCACTCTCTTCTTTAAATTATAAAAATAAGAATCCCTGTATGTCAGTGTTGTGGTTGCAATCCCACGAGCTTGGTGTGCAGATGCGGGAAGCTGGGGCAAAGGCACATGGGACCTCTCCGTGGTATCCCTTGCCCTGGCAATGTGAGTTGGCAGTTGTCCTAAAATAAAGCGTTGAAAAAAAATACGTGGTCATTGTAAAGAAAATCTGATATACAAAGGAAAAATTGCAAGGAGCTGGACCTGTCCTGGCCCTCCACGGGAGGCACCTGGTATTAGCCTGAGGGTCTTTGGAAATTTTTTGCAAAAATGGGATCAAAAGATCAGTTTATTTTGGTGCAAAATCTGTTTGAAAGTTTTGCATACAAAGGATTCTCAAAATGGCTGTGGGCTGTAGAGCCAGCAGTGTGGTTCACCACATTAATCCACAGCTTGCTGAGCCCGCACCCCCTATCAGAGCACCTGTTTGAGCCCCCAAGCCAGCTCCCTACCAAAGTGCTTGTGCAGGCAATGGCCCAAGTGCCCGGATCCCTGCTCCCCAAGTGGAAAACATGGGTGGAGTTCCTGGCTTCTGGCTCCTGGCTCTGGCCTGGCCAAAACCTGGTTAATTGTAGGCATTTGGGGAGTGAACCGGGGGGTGGAAGATCTCTTTCTCTCTTTCTCTCCCTCTCTGCATCACTCTGCCCTTCAGAAGGATAAAGAAATAATTAATTTAAAAAGAAAACACTGTGCATGGATTTCAAACGTTCATCGCCCTTGGCTGGCGGTGGGTCTCTGCCTCCTACAGACGTCTCCAGCTCTGCAGAAGCCAAGCACCCAGCAGGCACTAAGAGGTGTCTGTGCAGGTGGGCGGTCCTTTATGAGAACTGAAATTCTGCTCCTATAAAGCTCTTGGCCTGGAATGCAGGGCTGGGTGGGGTCTCAAGTCCCTCCCTGTGCTGCAGATCACCACCAGAGGTCCCTCACGGCATGCTGCTTTGACCCCGACAGCCAGAAGGTGGCGTCTGTCTCCCTGGACAGGACCATCAAGATCTGGGATGTCACCTCCCAGGCCACGCTGCTCACCATCCCAAAGTGAGGTAGACCCTGGCGGGGAGGCTGGCAGTTGGGGGCCAGGGTGGGGAGTGGGGGCGGGGGCGGGGGTGGGTACCATAAGCCTGCCCACCTTCCAGCACGCTGCGTCATCTCCAGCCTGGGCCTCCCATGCCTGTATTTCAGTGTGAGCCAGCACTAGGAAACATGTGCAGAACCCTTGTGAAAAAGGGAATTTCTAGCCTCCTATAACCTGATAACCCCATGCTCTGATAACCCCAGAGCTCTGATAACCCCAGGCTCACCAGATGGGATGAACCCCAGACTGTGTATCCGCCTGTCACCCTGCCGTACTCTGGTCCCTTACCCCTGCCTGGCCCGGCCTCCCCATGGCTAGGCATGAAGAGGATGTCGTTTCCCATCTTGTGCGACCGTGTACACCCAGCAGAGGTGAGGTCTGAAGGACGTGCCCCAGGAAGAAGGACCTTAGCACGGGCTGACCCCACACTGGGCCCCCAGCATGCACTCTGCCCTTGAGAGGGATGCCCAGGGAAGGCCTGGGCCCAGGGGCCATGGACACCCCCTTACCCTGCTCCTTAGTGCAGGTGGGCATGGCATGAAGTGAGTGAGGGCAGCAGAGGCCCCACAGTTGCAGCTGTGGGAAGTGTCCTAGAGCCTTCTGGTGCCCCAGTGGGATGGTGGCAGGACAGGGGATTCTGGGAAAAGTCTACTGGCCACTTTGGTTTACCTTGAATGGGTGATTTTTCAGGAAATGTAGCCTTCAGCAAGAAAAGAAAAGACAAAGAAGCACAGGACAAGCTGGCTTCAAGACACTTGACCTCTGAGGTCAGGCAGGTGCCCAGGCTAAGAAGGGCCCCGCGCTGGGGTCTGTGCTCTGCTGTTGGCATCCTGGGATTCTGGATCATTTCTGAACAAACTCCTTACATGGTTTAATTTCAAAATGTGTAATTTACTCTTTGAAAATGTAAGAAGGCAACATAATACAAAATTCAATGGGCACAAAAGGATCCATGAATATAGTGAAAAATACTAGTCTTTTTTTAATAACAGATATATTTATTTATTTGAAAGGCAGAGTAACAGAGAGGGAGGGGGAACCAGATCTTCCATCTGTTGGTTCACTCCCCACATGGCCACAGTAGCCAGGGCGGAGCCAGGTTGAAATCAGAAGCCAGAAACTCCATCTGGGGCTCCTACGTGGGTGGCAGGCGCCCAGGTATGAGGACTACCATCCTTCCCAGGTGCATCAGTGGGACGCTGGGTGGGAAAGCAGAGTAGCTGGCACTCCCATGTGGGATGTGGGCATCCCCAGTGGTGGCTTAATCTGCTGCAGCCTCTCTCAGGTCCACTCCCCTTCCCCAGAAGCCTCCCTTCCTTGTATAAAAATTTTATTGAGATGTAATTCACATACCATACAATTCTCCCAGTTGAAAAGGAATTCAGTGATTTGGGGGATATTGCATCATTCCTATTTTTAATGGTGATAACATACATACTACATAAAACTTGCTGTTTGAAACACCGTGGGATTCCCTACCTTCCCAGTGCTGTGCAACCATCACCACTCTGTTTCTAAAGTCATTTCATCACCCCGAGCAGAAACTCTGTACCCAGTAAGCAACAACCCCTCACCCCTCTGCCCGCAGCCTCTGGTTTCCTTTGTCCTACTTCCTGTCTGTATGAATTTGCCTAACCTAGATATTTCATCCAAGTGGAATCATTCATTATTTTTCCTCTTGTGTCAGGCTTAGCCCATTTAAAAGAGTGTCCTCGGGTTTCATCCAGATTGTAGCATGCATAAGAATTTCATCCTTTTAAAAAAAAAAATCTCTATTTATTTGAAAGGGGGAGGGGAGAGAGAGAGAGAGAGAGAATCTCCCATCTGCTCATTCACTTCCCAAATGCTCACAACAGCCAAGGCTGGGCCAGGCTGGAGCTGGGAACCTGGCAACTCCATCCAGGTCTCCCATGCTTTCCCAAGCACTCCAGCAGGGAGCTGGATAAGAAGAGGATGAGCCAGGATAGAAACCAGTGTCCACACGGGGTGCTGGCATTGCTTGAGAAGGTTTAACCTAAACAGTGAGCCCCACCACCAGCCCCACCTCTGCACCAAATGCCCCGGAAGTGCATTCCTTTCGATAACTGGGTGACACTCTAATGTCCATGACATCACATTTTGTTCATATTTTCAGCTACTGATGAACACTTGGGTTATTTCTCCCTTTTAGCTGTTGAAAGTAATACAGCAACGAACATTGGCATACAAGTATCTGTTTGTGTTCCTGCTTCCAATTCTTTAGGAAATTGGAAGGAGTAGAAATGGTGGGCCATAGGGTAATTCTATATTTAGCTTTTTGAGGAACTGTGACCTGGCATTTTAAATTTTGCCTTGGACCCTGAATTAAATTCATGATCTCAACTGGTTTTGAAACTTGCAATGAGCAATTATAAGTACTTTTTTTAAAAAAGATTTATTGATTCATTTATTTGAAAGCTAATGTGCCAGGGAAAGCAACAGAAGATGGTCCAAATGCCTGGGCCCCTGCCATCCATGTGGGAGACTCAGATGGAGCTCTCGGCTCCTGGCTTCAACTTGGCCTAGCCCTGGCTGTTGTGGCCATTTGGGTAGTAGATGGAAGATCTCTCTGTCTCTCTCTCTCTGTCTCCCTGTAACTGCCTTGCAAATAAATAAATAAATCTAAAAAAAAAATTTTTACAAAAATGAAAGGAAAAAAAAAAAAACCAAAACCACCCATCAAGTCACTTTCCTGTGGTCTTGATGGTTTCCGACAAGAAACCCACTGTCAGTCATGTTGCTCCCACCTGTGGGTAAGGTGTCTCTCCTGCTGCTGGTAAGAACTTTTGTCTTTAATTTTCAGGAGCTCAACTGTGCTGGGCCTGGGTTTAGATTTCTGTGTGTTTATCCTGTTTGGGGGTTACTCAGATTCTTGACTCCTTTGCCAATTTGTTAAAATCTCAGCCGTTGTTTATTTGATTACTTTAAAAAAAGATTTTATTTATTTATTTGAAAGAGTAATAGAGAGACGGAGGGACAGAGATCTTCCATTGGCTGGTTCACTCCCCAGATGGCCTCAACGTCCAGGGCTGGGTCCGACTGAAGCCAGGAGCTGCTTCTGGGTCTCCCACGCGAGTGCAGGGGCCCAAGGACTTGGGCCATCTTCTATTGCTTTCCTAGGCCATAGCAGAGAGCTGGATTGGAAACGGAGCAGTCAGGACTAGAACCAGCACCCATATGGGATGCCGACACTGCAGGAAGTGGCTTTACCCGCTACACCACAGCGCCGGCCCTTCATCACTTTCTAATGTCTGCTTTACAAATAGTGTCCAGGGTCATTAGCTATACTCAGCAGAAGGAATAGGAAGAGGTGTGTGGACACCATCTGGTCCAGAACTGCAAGTGCAACATAACAATTGTCCCATACTTCCTAAAAAATATTTATTATTTATTTGAAAGGTGGAGTTATATAAGAAGGAGGGAGGGAGGGAGGGAGGGAGGGAGAGAGAGAGAGAGAGAGAGAGAGAGAGAGAGAGAAAGGCTTCTATCTGCTGGTTCACTCTCCAAATGTCTACAATGGCCAGGGCTGGAACAGGCTGAAGCCAGGAGCCAGGAACTCCATCTGGGTCTCCCATGTGGGGGTAAGGGCCATCTGCTGCTGCTTTTCCAGGCACATTAGCAGGGAACTGGATTGAAAGTGGAACCGTGCAGACTCCAACCCGTGCTCATACTGGATGCTGGTGTTGCAGGCAGTGGCTTAACCCTCTGTTAAGCCACAATGCCAGCCCCTCCCCGTACTTTCATACAGATAAACTGGTCTTTTAGGAGGAGCAGAATGTATGCGATTCAAGAGTCCATCCTGCAGAATCAAGATGGCCCTGGTTTAACCCCCAGTGGCAGTGTCTGTGTTCTGGGGAGGCTTTGTCAGCTTCAGTGCGTGCCAGGGTGGCCTTAGCCCATCTGGTACTGGATTTGGGTAAAATTTTCTTCGACACCCAAGAGGAGGTGACATTTCCGTTCTTTTGAACTTTCTCAATTTGTGCATTTCAAAGACCTGAAAGAGGATCCAGAACTCTCAAAACTCTAGAAAAACATTTTGCTCAACCTTTTATGACCCAGGCTATTCAGAGATGCATGGTTGTGTTTTTAGGGTTCACTTAAAAGATCTGTTTACAAGAGGAGATGAGAGCCATGGGAAGAATACTTTGAGGATCACAAACAAAACAAAAAGTGGCGAGATTTTTTTTTCTTTTCAAGAAATGAAGGCAGGGCTAGGATCGTGGCACAATGGGTTAAGCCGCTGCTGGCAATGCCAGCATCCCATGTGAGTGGTGGTTCTAGTCCCGGCTGCTCCTTTTCCAGTCCAGCTTCCTGTTAATATACCTGGGAAGACATTGGAGGATGGACCAAGTACTTGGGTCCCTGCCACCCATGTGGGAGAGCAGGATGAAGCTCCTGGCTTCAGCTTGGCCTGGCCCTGGCCATTGCAGCATTTGAGCAGTGAACCAGTGGATGGAAGATTCATTCTGTGTGTGTGTATGTGTGTGTGTCTCCCTCTTTCATTCATGCTATATTTGAAATATTTTTAAAATGAAGACAGTCAAAAATTCAGAATGAATAACCCAAAACTTCATTAAATAGATGTCACCACAATATGCTTTGATCCCACTGAAGACAGATGAGGAGAGGAGTGGGAAGAAGGGGAGAGAGAAGTTTTGGACAAGTTGGAGGAGTCGGTCAGAGGAGTGAGGATGGACAGAAGGAGAGGGAACCAGGCCCAACGTCATGGGGAGGAAAGAGAGGTGGGGATCAGGAAGCAGGAGGGAACCCCTATGGGGGGCCTCCCAGCCCCACCCCTGACAGCCACGGGCCACTGACCGCCTCCGACAGCTCTCCCAGCTGCCTGTTCCCCAGGTCACACGCATCTCTGAACACTGCAGTGGTTCTCAGCTGGGAGCCGGTTTTGCCCCGCAGTAGACATTGGGCAGTATCTGGAGACTTTTTTGGTTGTCACAGCTGGGGGTGTAGGCTACTGGCATCTAGAGGGTAGAGGCCAGGGATGCTGCTGTACATCCTACAGTAGAGAGGACAGCCCCTCCTAGCAAAGGAGCCCCTCCTTCTGCACACAATGGCAATAGTCATTCGCAGGGCTGAGACATCCTGGGAGAGTGTGACAGTCTGACCAGTTCACGCCTGGACTACGGCAGGCAGCTGTCCCAGGGCCGACGTCCCCTCCCGACACCAGCAGCCGCTGAAGCAGGTCCCCGGGTCCTCTGGGGGTGAGGCAATAACGCGGACATCCCATCCACCCCTATTT
Source organism: Lepus europaeus (assembly GCF_033115175.1). Taxonomy (NCBI): domain Eukaryota; kingdom Metazoa; phylum Chordata; class Mammalia; order Lagomorpha; family Leporidae; genus Lepus; species Lepus europaeus. The sequence continues at coordinate 17,480,879 of NC_084845.1, read as the reverse complement.
CAGGGCACACGCCAACGCAATCTCCAACTGCTGTTTTACCTTCAGCGGTCATTTCCTGTGCACCTGCTCCTGGGATAAAAGCTTGAAAATATGGAATGTCCACACGGGGGAGTTTCGGAACAGTGGAGCGTGTGTGACTCTGATGAAGGGCCACGAGGGTTCTGTGAGCTCCTGCTTCTTCGCCAGAGACAGTGAGTGGTTTCCCACCGTGGGACTCTGCGCCCGTGGGAGCGCAAGGCAGGGGTCCCCAGCTCCTGTCCATAATGACTTAGGACAGCACACACACACACAGGCCATTTCCCGTGATGCCAGCCACGAGGGTGGATATTGTCCCCAGCAGAGCAAAGCGGCCCAGAGGGAAATTCACAGGCACAATTTCACACGTGGCAGAGACACAAGATGACTTAAGCAACAACAGAAACACATTAACCCCTGTGACGGAGAAAGCCAGAAACAACTGTGACTTCAGGCATGGCTGGATCCAGAGACTCAGACACAACCATCAGGAACTCAGCTCTCCCACTCAGCTTCCTGCCTTCTGGGAGGCCAAGATGGCTGCTGCTGGGCCAGGCCACGCTTGTTCTGGCCACTGAAAATCCCAGAGAGAGAGAGAGAGAGAGAGAGAGCGCGAGAGAGAGAGACCTTCTATTTGGTGGTGCTAGCAAAAGTCCCAGGGAGACTCCCATTGCGTCTCCTCTGTATATAACTCAAATACATAAGATATTTTATAGAGCTGCCGTGAATTTTGAGAGTTGGCTGTACCTGGCAGGGGGCCGTTGAGCCACACCAGGAGGGGTCTCGGTGTGGTCACAGAAAGCCACGGAGGTGCCTTCCACGCATCTTCAGCCCCCTTTGGCCTCACCAGAGGAAGAAGCACTCTGCTGGGAAGGCGAGTCCCTGGTCTCACTCCTTCATTTTGTGTTGCAGGCTCTTTTCTCATTTCTGGAGGGTTTGACAAGACTGTGGCCATTTGGGATATAACAGAAGGCTACCGGAAGCTGGCCCTGAAGGTACAAGTGGCAGCATGAGATAGAGGGATCTGAGCTTTGTTCCTGCGTCATTCCACGCTGGGGGGCTGGATGCCGGGGGGTGACAGACCTGGTGCCTCCTACGGGAGCAGACGTGTCTGTGGGGAAGAATAGACAAGAAGCCAGCAGGCACATCGCCAGCAGAGAAGAGAAGGCACAGGACAATGAGCTAGGAAGACTTCAGGGACCAGTCCACAGTGGGTGGGCAGGGCGGGCTTCCTGGAGGAGACACTTGAACTGAGAGGGACTTGGTAAGGAGGGACTGGATGGGTCGGTGAGGATCTTGGGGAGGGCATTCCAGGCAGCTGGAACCACAAATGCAAAACCCGGAGGTGGGAGGATGTTGGGTGGGGCACAGAAAGGCGTGCAGAGATCGGGGCTCCAAAGCGGTGTCGACTGAACGCAAGTTAGAGGAGACTGTGATAAGGGAACATGGCCTGTAACTCAGCAGGAAGCCAAAGTGGGCTCAGTCAGGGTCCCCGTCCCAGGAGCCCCCTCGGTCAGGAGCTCCACCTGCTCCCTGGCCTTGCGATCTCACAGTCACCTCCGACTCCTGATCTGTCTGCCCCTGAGACCCATAGGGAGCCTAGCACCCTGAGCTGCAGCACCTGCGCAGGCTCCCAGGCCCGTCCGTCTGCACCATCTCCTAGAGCGTGGGGAGGCCTGGACCGTGCTGTCCTGAAAAGTGCCTTTGTCCCCTGTTGGGTTGTCCTCTTCCCTCCCCTTCTCTCCTCTCCATTCTTCCACCCTCAGGTTCCTATGCCCCTTCCTCCCACCTCTTCCCATACGGGAGAGGCCAAAACTCAACAAAGAGGCTGATGCAGAGCCCTGGTGTCACGTCAGAACCCTAGCCATGCACCTACCTCCTCTGACCTCCTTCCTACCTGCAGAAAACAAGCCTCCACGTGCCGAAGCCACAGGGGAGCATCCGAACTGACTGGAAGCCAAAAGCCCCCTGGCTGATGGGACCTCCCAGTGGGTTTCCTAGAACAAAGAATGCACACAGAAACCTCGGGCCAGATGGGAATGTAATCCCTCCCTCTTTTTTTCCCCCAACCTGCCAACTACCACAGTACTATTTAACATTTTTGAGAGACAGGGAGACAGAGAGAGTGTGTCCGTCCATCTGCGGCTTCTCTCCCCAAATGCCCACAACAGCAGGGGCTGAGCCAGGGCTGAGCCAGGGCTGGCGCCAGGTGCTAACTCAATCCGGGTCTCCCACGTGGGTGTCAGGAACCCAATGACCTGAGCCATCACTGCTGCCTCCCAGAGTCAGCATTAGCAGGAAGCTGGAGTCTGGAGCCAGAGCCGGGACCCAAAGCCAGGCACTCTGCTATTGGATGCAGGCGTCTTAGCCATGAGGCTACATGCCCATCTCACAGTATTATTTTAAAAAATATGTATATACACTGCCATGATACACGCGTTTCTCACCTGTCCTTACACTGTGCATTCCTCTTTAAATGTTGATGAAACCGGGGAAGCTTTATAAGCTGCACTTAAACATCAGCAACCGTGGGCTCCTGACTGTTGGCTTTCATTGATCTTATCCGGGCCTTTTCTCCAGGTTCTTTGTGAGACATTTATTTTTCTTTAGGGTCACAAGGACTGGGTAATGGATGTTGCCATAAGCAGCAACAAGAATTGGATTCTGTCTGCTTCAAAGGTAAAAGTGGCCAAGCGTTGAGTGACTGAACATGTCTGTTGCATTTGTCAGAATTGGTGGTAGTAGAACTGTTGTTATCAGGGCAGAGCTCCTGGGCGGGCTCAGTCTGGCATCCACACCTGGCCGCCCTCCCCACCCTGAGAGCCACTGGGATTGTGCAAAGCACACCCTTGCATCTGTAGATGTGGGAAGTTCCCAGAGACCCCTGGGTCTGCATCATGGACATTTGACCTGATTACTGAGTGGTGGAGCCAACAGGGGTCTTGTTGGGAAAGTATCAGCTGACAGACAAGTGGTAGAGACCACCTGGGATTTCGGGGGAGGACCCCTCCTTGCATCACTGCACCCAGCCCAATGGCACCCAACACTGGCCTGCATGAGACATCTAACTTCTGAGGGCTGTAGCATGGATGTGAGCGCCAGAGGAGTGGGGTCCCACCTTGCCCCTCAAACTTTTCTTGGTCACATCACACTCTAGGCTGGAGGTCCACACAAAAATCAAATATTATTCAGATTTATTTTTATTTATTTGATAGAGTTACAGAGAAAAGGAGAAACAGAGGTCTTCCATCCGCTGGTTCATTCCCCAAATGGCCACAATGACTGGAACTAGGCCAGGCTGAAATCAGGAGCCAGGAGCTTCTTCCAGGTCTCCCACATGGGTGCAGGGGCCCAAGCACCTGGGCCATTCTCCGCTGCTTTCCTAGGCACATTAGCGGGGAGCTGGATCAGAAGTAGAGCAGCTGGGACTCAGACAGGCGCCCGTATGGGATACCTGCACTGCAGGCTGGGGTTTTAACCCGCTGTGCCCCAGCCCCAGCCCCTTATTCAGCCTTCATAAAGAAAGGGAAGTATGACATAGGTTAAAGCAGCACACACACTGCATGAGGCATCTACAGCAGTCCGACTCATGGAGGCAGGAGGGAGGGTGCTGGCTGCCAGGGGCAGGGGGACGGGAGGGGGCAGTCCCTGATCGTCACAGTTTTTGTTGCGGATGATGAGAAAGTTTCGGCTACACAGGGAGGTGATGACACCAGATTGTGAATGTATTTAATATCCCCGGATTGTACACTTACCAACGGCTAAATTGGTATTGCGATGTACATTTTACTACAACACATTAAAAGACAATGACGGGAGCCGGCGCTGTGGCACAGCAGGTTAAAGCCCTAGCCTGCAGCGCCAGCATCCCATATGGATGCCAGTTTGAGTCCCAGCTGTTCCACTTCCAATCCAGCTCTCTCTTGTGGCCTGGGAAAGCAGTGGAAGATGGTCCAAGTGTTTGGGTCCTTGTACTCCTGTGGAAGACCCGGAAGAAGCTCCTGGCTCCTGACTTCAGATCAGCTCAGTTCTGACTGTTGAGGGCATCTGGGGAGTGAACCAACAGATGGAAGACTTCTCTCTCTCTCTCTCTCTCTGGGCCTCTGCTTCTTTCTGTAACTCTACATCTCAAATAAATAAATAAAATATTTAAAAATAAAATAAAATGCCCATTTAAAAAAAGATTTATTTATTTATTTGAAAGGCAGACTTACAGAGATTGGGAGGGGGGAGGGGAAGAGGGGGAGAAAGAGAGAGAGAGAGAGAATGAGAGAGAATGAGAATAAGAATATCTCTGGCCGACGCCATGGCTTAACAGGCTAATCCTCCGCCTTGCGGCGCCAGCACACTGGGTTCTATCCCGGTTGCCCCTCTTCCAGGCCAGCTCTCTGCTATGGCCCGGGAAGGCAGTGGAGGATGGCCCAAGTCCTTGGGCCCTGCACCCGCATGGGAGACGGGGAGAAGCGCCTGGCTCCTGGCTTCGGATCAGTGTGATGTGCCGGCCGCAGCGGCCATTGGAGGGTGAACCAACGGCAAAAAGGAAGACCTTTCTCTCTGTCTCTCTCTCTCTCTCACTATCCACTCTGCCTGTCAAAAAAATTAAAAAAAAAAAAAAGAAAGAATATCTTCTATCTCCTGGTTCACTCCCCAAATGGCTGCAATGGCTGGGGCTGGTCCAGGCCAAAGCAAGAACCCTTGCTCTGATAAAGGATGCCAGCATTACAGGCAATGGCATAACTCATTGCGCCACAATGCCAGCCCCTTAAATGTCACTCAAGCACACTGGATGTCATCACACATTAAACCCATCATTCTCAGGGAGTATTAAAATGGTCTCACTTCCAAGAAATGGAAAAAACTCATGGTGTGAGTTTTTGTCACAACCTGTGCCACAGCTCAAACAATTCAGGTACAACCCCTTTAGCTATTTTTCTATTTATGGCTGGCTGTGGCCTCCTCAAAGATCACCAAAGCTCTAGAAAAATAGTACAGAAATTTCTATTGTGATACTCCTTGTCTCTGTTCTAATCCTCATACATTTCAAAATTAAGAGACATTCTTCCTGTGCCAACCAAAGGTACGATTTTATGGCAGGGCAACCTTTTAACGTGTCCCCTATGTCCAGAGATGACAAGAGCCATTGTGTAGGTATGTATTTAAGGGAGGACTCGCCTTCCATTTCTATAGCGTAAAACTTCAGTGAGTGCTTCTGTACAGTGGAGGAAGGTAGAGGCAAAAGTGGCCAAGAACTCTTATTGTGAAAGACCCAGCATCACAGGTGAGCAGTGCACAGGTGTTGGGGATGTTGTGTCCCTGGTGTGCAGGCCACTCAGCCTTTCGTTTCCTCCGGCAGGCAGTTTATAGAATGAATGGACTTTTCCAAAGTTGACATTTACGTTGACTGAGGAGCAAGGTCTAAGTTGTGGTTAGATAAATGTCAACATGCCTTCATGTTTTCTGCAGTTTTAAGATTTATTTTTTTTGAAAGTCAGAGTTACATAGAGAGAAGGAGAGGCAGAGAGAGCGAGAGAGAGGTCTTCCATCTGATGGTTCACTCCCCAGATGGCTGCAACGGCCAGAGCTGCGCCCATTTGAAGCTAGGAACCAGGAGCTTCTTCTGGGTCTCCCACGTGAATGGAGGAACCCAAGGACTTGGGCCATCTTCCACTGCTTTTCCAGGCCACAGCAGAAAGCTGGATCAGAAGTGGAGCAACTGGTACCCGAACTGGTACCCATATGGGATGCCGGCACTGCAGGCGGTGACTTTACCCGCTACGCCACAGTGCCGGCTCCTGTTTTCTGCAGTTTCAATAACATCTTCATAGAAACCCAGAAGATGACTTGAAACTCCAACTTTTGCATCAAAGTGTCTAAGAGCTAGAGAGGACATATTGTTGCCATGAGTTGACAAATCCCTTCATGCACTAGAGAAACGTATGATAGTTGGTAAAATCGGACAGCGCTACAGGACAAGGGGCCAACACACCTGCTACTAAAGTTTCCACCAGAGGGCATTTAGCGGCAACTGCCGAGTTAGCAAAGGTGACATTCCTCAGTGTGCTTTAATTAGCCACAGATGCGGTCATCTTACCAGTTCTGCAGGCTACAAGTCTGCAAGGTCTCCTCAGGCTAAAATCAAGTTGTCAGCAGGACAGCATTCCTTTCTGGATCCGTTATTTTTATTCCCCAACGGGCACAGTTTACACGGCCTCACCCTTGGCGTTGCACAGTTGCATGGATTTTGTGAAATGCATGCCATCTATCTGCCATGACAGTGTCACAGTGTCACAGTCCTCGCTGCACTTCACCTGGCCCGCCCTCCTCCCCCAGAACCCTAGTCAGGGCTTCTCCTGTCTCTAGTTCTGCCTTTCCCAGAGCATCCTAGGGTGTGTGTGCCCTTTTCAGATGGTTGTTTTTTTTTTTTTTTTTGTTTTTGTTTTTGTTTTTGTTTTTTTTTTAAGATTTACTTATTTATTTGAAAGAGTTACAACCAGGCTGGGCCAGGCCAAAGCCAGGAGCCAAGAGCTTCATCAGGGTCTCCCGCATGGGAGCCAAGCACGTGAGCCATCTGTTCCACTGCTTTCCCAGACCATTAGCAGGGAGCGGGATCAGAAATGGAGCAGCTGGGCCTCGAACTGCTGCCCATATGGGATGCGGGTGTTGCAGGCAGTGGCTTTTACCTGCTGAGCCATAATGCTGGCCCCAGAAGGGCTTCTTTTGCTTACCCATAGGCATGCAAGGGTCTTCCAAGCTTTCGTCGCCCGACAGCTCATTTCTTCTAGTGTTCAGTAGCTTTCCACTATATGACGTACCCCAGCCTGTTCTGTGACTGTTGGTTTGTTGTTGTTTTAGGATAGAACCATGAGGATATGGAATATTGAAGAAATTGATGAGATTCCTTTGGTAATCAAGCAAAGAAAGGCCATGGGCTTAAAAGTGCAACAGGTTGGTATTGGGTAAAACGAAGCCCAGTGAAGGCCTCCACTCTCCCCCTCCCCAAACACTCATTTATTATTTGAACGAACATCTATTGCACGGTTGGGGGCACAGCCCTGAGCAGAGTGAAACTCTTGCTGTGCAGGACCTTGAATTCTAAAAGGGGGCGAAAAACAGGAAAAATGTGTAGAAGTCACAGGGTGAAAGTAATTTGGAGAGCAAGCACCCAGGAGAGGGGAGTGGGAGTGCTGGGGGTCACAGTAGCTTCCCGGGAGGTCAGAGAAGGCCTCCCTGAGTAGGTGCCATCTGTGCAGACTGGTCGGCTGTGTGGACGTTTGGGGAGAGCACTTGCCTGCAGGGGCCTGGGGTGAGGCAGGAGCGAGCCTGCTGTGTCTGAGTGGAGTGAACGAGGGGAGACGAGGCTCCGGGAATGCTGATCAGCGCACAGCTGGACGGCCTGTGTCCTGTTTCTCACGCAAGAGGTTCCGGCAATTCGGATTCTCTAGTCCCAGTGGGACAGTGGGCACACCTGCTTCCCCAGGCCCGGCCCAGAGGCCATCCCCGGGCAGTGAGTGGACACACGTGTCTGCTGCCTGGAGAGGCCGAGCGGTATAGTGTCCTGGGGCCCCTGGAATCCTCCCTCCCTCTCTTGGAACCCAGCTGGGAGCCGCTGCTTCTGGCAATGGCTAATTTGGGAGCAGCGCTGCAAGGCAGGGAGGGGAGGGCTGGGACCCACGTGGACCTTGTCTCTGTGGCCACCTGGTCCTCAAGGCCGTCACCGCTACACAGCAGTGACGCTGACAGCCAAGGAACTGCCTCCTCTGTGACCCCTGTTCCGGGGTTGGACCATGGGAAAGAGGCTGTGGGATGGCGGGGACGGAGAAGAGAGAAAAGGAGAAAGAGACCTATCTGAAGCTGTGGCAGAGCCGGGTCACGAGAAACCGGAGGCCGGGTGGCCTAGATAGCTTGCCCAAGGCATAATGTGCCCCCACTTCTCCTGCAGTGGCTTGGAGTACCCCGCAGGCTCGTCACAACGGGACCATGCTGGGGTGGGAGCCCCGGCCAGGCCTCCACCCGTGGCCCCAGGGTCCCTGCCCCACGCTATTGCTTGCTTGCCAAGTGGGAAGCAGAAGAGTTGGCGAGCGCTGCCATCCTTGTCCACTGTTCTCTGTGCATTCGGGGGCAGAGACAGGCAGCAGGAGGAGGGTCAGTACCTGGGTCAACCTGGTTAGAGCCCCTGCCTCGCTTAGAAACCTTGCCTACTTGCTTCCCCCGGTTCTGTGAGTGACCAATCCCCAGGATGTTGGGGACCCAGGACACTTCCTCCATCCCACAATAGACTCTGCATACCGCAAGGGACAGGGCTGCACACCTACCCCCGTCCGCCCCACCACCAAGTGGCTGCTCACCCGTGCCCTCAGGACCCCCATGGCAGGGGACATGGGATGGCAGTACCTGTGCAACCTCCGAGAAGCCTGGGCCTCTCTCTGCAGCCTGCAATGTCCTCCCTTGTGGGGTGAGAGGCTCCAGCCAGGGAAGCGGCTGCCCGTCCTCTCTGCCTTGATCCCCACTGACCAGCACCTCCTTTCTTTCATAAAAACTTTTCACGCCAGTGCGAAGGATGTGACAAGCCCTTCTCCATCTTCGAGAGCGACTCCTCTTCTGAAATATTCACTCAGTGTGTGTTCTGCCGGATGGAAGCCCAGGACTTGCTGGAAGATTCTTTGTCACAGTCGGAAGGGGACAGCAACAGCTGATGGCCCCTGGGCCCTGTAAGTGACCTGAGCACAGGCCACCTGCCACGAGGTTGCCGGCTCTGCAGGGACCTTCCTGCTGGGCCCCTCCCAGGCTCAGCGACACTGGGCTGGGCTCACGCCACAGCACCGTTAGGGGAGCAACGCCGAGTTTTCATGCAGAATAAATCGAGATTCCTTTGGAAAACAAGCGTGCATGTGGAGAAGCATTTTTGCCGCTCCTGTTTCAGGCCCTGGTGTTCACCCCTTCTCTTTCTTGGAACTCGGCGTAGCAGCAACAGCACCTCCCCAGGAAGGGCTTGGCACATGAAGATGTGTCTGGGCCCCGGCAGATGAGGACGGCGAGGCATTGTGGGTGCCTCCCTGGCTGCTGGAGTTTGGGTGTGGTTTGTCTCCCCCATGTCTCCCCCAGGCTCATGTGCTGGAAGGCTGGGTCCTCACTCAAACAGTAGTGGAAGGTGATGGGGAATTAAGGCCCTTGGAAAGGACGCCGCCCGCGTGGAGAAAGCGGGTTGGGTCCCCCCAGGACTGGATGAATTACTGAGGATGGGTACCACCCTGACGTCCTCCTCAGGTCTGGCCTGATCTTGGACTTGCTAGAACCTTGAGCTCAGTAAACCTCTCTTCTTCCAAAGTCCTCGGCCTCAAGTATTCTGTTACGGCAACAGAACCGGGGCTGCAGCCCCCAGCTGGCCACCTGCAGAGCAGAGGGAGGTCTGAAAGCCTGGTTCTGGCTCCCAGGAGGCCCACGCAGATACCCTCTGCGTCCACAGCCCATCACGCAACACACAATTTAGAAAGGGTGAGGGGCTCCCCTTTCCGTTTGCTATGCTTCGCGTGATTTTCTAACTGCAGGACTGACTGCCAGTGTCAGTCTCTGACCGCGGTGCATGGAGCCACCACAACCCGAGAACCATCACTTGGGCAGGAACCACGCTGGGACACGATGTGGGGGCTGCTCAGCCTTTGTCCACGTGCTCACACGGCGGGTGGACGGACACTAGGGCTTCCTCAAGCCGACCCACTGCGAGCCGCACCCCCACCGACGGGCCCCGGAGGCTCCTGCTGCACACTCCCGCGTGCAGGCCGCCCGCGAGCCAGCTAGCGGAGCTGGGCTTGGTCAGGGCCCAGCAGCCGGTGCAGCCGAGGGGCGGAGCCTGGGGGGAGGACGCCTTGTCCCGCTCAGGCAGCCCCCCGACGGTGCTGGGGCTCCAAGGCCACCGAAGCCCTTGGTCCCTTGGGGTCTGCTCCGGGTGCCCGGCCCCCTCGGCCTTCCCCCGGCTCGGGGAGAAGCGGCCCAACTTGGCGTCACGGGCCGGCGGCGCGGAAGGCGCCTGGCTCCCCAGGGGCTCTGCAGCCCGGCCGCGCTGGCGGAGCGACGGGCCGGAACGCGCGTGGGGAACCGGCCGCGTCCGCCCCACTTCAGGCAAGGGAGAAAGCCCGACTAGGCGCGAGCAACCCGCCGACGCCCTCCCGACTCTCCGCCAAGTGGGTACCACGGCGCCGCGGAAGCCCGGGCCGCCCAGGCCCCGCCCACCAAGCCCGAGTTTCCGGTTTCCGGGAGCGCCTTTTGCTCGGGTCTCCCGGGGACGCGGGAACTTGCACCGCGCACGCGCAGGTGGCAGACGCGCTCTCTGCACATGCGCAGGGCATCTGGGATAAATAGTAATGAGGAATAGATTCTCGCGGTGCCCATACAACTGGCGCCGTGGCTTAGTTGGTTAAAGCGCCTGTCTAGTAAACAGGAGATCCTGGGTTCGAATCCCAGCGGTGCCTCTACCGGATGGAGTGCTTCGCACTTTTTTTCCACCTGGCCTGTCTGCATGATTTTCAGAGGCCGTTTCAGCCGGGGAGGGCGCTGTCTGGCGTCTGTGTCCCACATGTCGTCTGGTTGCGGGAGCTGCGGAGGGCAGTGGGCGCCACGCTGTTCCCCGCGTGTGGAGCAGGCCGGCGAGGAGCCAGGGCTTCCGCGCGGGATCTCTCTTCCAGCCTTGAGCATCGCCAGGCCTAGCCAGGCCCTCCCAGGTCTCCTCGCAGGGGCGGCGTGCCGGGCTCAGCCCGGCCGCTGGGACCTGCAGGCGGCTGTCCGCGTGGCCACCCGCAGGGTCGGGCCGTGGCCGAGCCCCCAGGACCTGGGCTGTGCACGGCCGGCTGGGGCTGGTGACGCAGAGACACTCCTCAGGTGCCCACGACGGCTGGGGCTGGGCCAGGGCTGAAGCCAGGATCCCGCACCAGGTCTCCCACGTGGGTGGCAGAGACCCGAGAGCGGGCGGCTGGAGTCAGGAGCCATGGCATCCGTCCCAGGCTAAGCGCTGCTCCAAAGCCAGGAGCCAGGAGCCTCTTCCTGGTCTCCCACGCGGGTGCAGGGGCCCAAGGACTTGGGCCATCTTCTGCTTTCCCAGGCCACAGCAGAGAGCTGGATCGGAAGTGGAGCAACCAGGGATTGAACTGGCGTCCATAAGGGATGCTGGCACCGCTGGTGGCAGTTTTACCCACTACGCCACAGCGCCGACCTCAGGTCAGGGCTATGCTAACTGCTAAACGCTCACCCCGCGGAGCATTCTGGGTTTTCCTGAAGTCCCCAGGGACAGGACGGTTCCTGGTGGGAGGCTGAGGTCCAGGCAGCCGCATGCAGTCCCTTCCTCTGCCTGTCTGTTGGGCCTGGGTCCGTTTTTTCTTTTAGTGGGGATGGAGCTTGGGGGTGGCCAATCTCAGCTGCTGGCAGCTTGGTTTTTGCCGGACAAGGCCGAGAGAAGTTGGCAGAGGCCCCCTGGCTTTGCAGTGCAGACAGACACATTCACCTGAATCCAGCTGGGGTGAATTCTGAGGCCGGCCACTGGGGCTGGGGGCATGGGGGCCCCTCAGACGTAGGCAGACTGTCCCTCGCAAGCAGGCCGTCAGCTGTGGCTGGACAGCCGTCTCCGGCCCGGCCAGCGTCTCCCCGCTAACAGCTCCTTGTGCTGCATGTGTGACCTTGCGGCTTTAAATCACACCTCCTGGGTGGGTGCAAGCTTCCACCCAGAGCTGGCAGGGGAGGGGGCTGAGCCCCTGGGGAGAGTCGGGCTGTCTCAGGAGACCCCTGCTATCTCCATGAGCCCCACGCCAATCAACACACATATGTGAGAACCCCGCCCAGTGGGCACCCCCAGTAGAATGACCCAGTGAACAGACGGCCATGCCGTAAAAACCCTGGGCACTTCCTCAAAGCCACTGTCCTGTTTGGGCACTCCGCCTGGGCTCCTCCGGGACCAGATACTTTTCAGTCACTTGCCAATCAAACAAAAGTTTCTGCCTCTTTGCAAATTGTTTCCTGACTTTTTATTTCTATACTGAGCTGAGGAAAAGAACCCAGGAGATTCGCTCTGGCAAGTGCCCTCCCCTCTGTGACCGGTAATACATTCATGGGGAAGTGGGCCTGAGCCATTGTGGGGTTGGCCTCCGCATCTTTCCCCCTAGCTGGAGGGATTTAGGATCAGTTTTGAGCATTTGTGTGTTAGGTGGCTGAGGGGAGTTGTCGATGGGAGGGAGCACCCCCGGGGCAGTGAGCAAAGGCAGAAAAGAGAAATGGGGCCAGGGTTCTGTGGACCCCTCCTTCTGTTAGGCGGGAAGTTAGAAACTATGAGTGTGGGCGGGGCCTAAAGCAAACAAGGCTTCTGCAGATGGGAGAGCCCTGGAAGCCCACCTTGGAATCCGCCCAGGATTTTATAGTACACAGTCCTGCGGTACCCCAACAACTTTACAGGTGGTCCCACCTCCCCCCAGCCAGGGAAATCTCCCCGGGAGAATCCTCTCTGCTCAGCACCAAATTCGTTACCAAGCCTGACAACAATAAAACCTTCACAGCCAGGAACACTTCTGTTCCTTAACAAAGACTCCCTTCGCCCGTGACAGGGCCTTTGCACTTGCCACGCCAGGCGTTTTGAACGATGGCTAGTGGAGATGAGTGCAGTAAAGGTTCTTGTCTTCACACAAGAAAGAATTCAGATGTGAGAGGGTCGTGGCAAGCAAGGTAGCAAGGTGTCATGGGTCAGGGCATCATCGGAACCGATGGGCTCCTCTCCAAACGCAAGGTGACGCAACTGCTCTGGCCTTTAGGCTGGGGCAATCAAGAGTGTGTGGTTCGATGGAGAGGACACATGGACGGGCCAGGCGGCAGCTCAGGAAAGAGCCGAGAACCGGGAACAATGCACCCGACGAGCAGGTGGGCGTCTCAGGAAGCAGCCGAGGGTGCAGTCTGTACTCACACCGGGGCTTACGGGGGAGTGGGCTCCCGTCCTCTCCATGCTTCCTGCCCCTCCTGCCTCTTCTCCTGGACAAAGGATTTGCTGAGGATGAGTTAGGGGAAATTTCTCTCAAGGCTTCACTACCCAGTGCTGTCAGACGGGGCAGCTCACCTGGCTTCAGGCAGAGGGGATTCCCCTTGGGTGTCTTCCTTGGCTGTGTGTGTGTGTGTGTGGGGGGGGAGATGGGACCACCTATAATGCTGTCAGGATATGGGCAGGACTGGGTATGTGGGGGAAGCTGGGACCACCTATAACATCGGGGTATGGGCAGGACTTGGAATGTGGGGGAAGCTGGGAGCATCTATAACATTGTCAGGGTATGGGCAGGACTGGGTATGTGGGGGGGAGCTGGGAGCACCTATAACGTTGTCGGGGTATAGGCAGGACTGGGTATGTGGGGGGGAGCTGGGACCACCTATAATGTTGTCAGGGTATGGGCAGGACTGGGTATGTGGTGGGGAGCTGGGAGCACCTATAACGTTGTCAGGGTATGGGCAGGACTGGGTATGTGGGGGAGGGGAGCTGGGAGCACCTATAATGTTGTCAGGGTATGGGCAGGACTGGGTATGTGGGGGGGAGCTGGGAGCACCTATAACGTTGTTGGGGTATGGGCAGGACTGGGTATGTGGGGGAGGGGAGCTGGGAGCACCTATAATGTTGTCAGGGTATGGGCAGGACTGGGTATGTGGTGGGGAGCTGGGAGCACCTATAACGTTGTCGGGGTATGGGCAGGACTTGGTATGTGGGGGGGAAGCTGGGAGCACCTATAACGTTGTCAGGGTATGGGCAGGACTGGGTATGTGGTGGGGGGGGAGCTGGGAGCACCTATAATGTTGTCAGGATATGGGCAGGACTGGGTATGTGGGGGGGGGGGAGCTGGGAGCACCTATAATGTTGTCAGGGTATGGGCAGGACTGGGTATGTGGTGGGGAGCTGGGAGCACCTATAACGTTGTCGGGGTATAGGCAGGACTGGGTATGTGGGGGGGAGCTGGGAGCCCCTATAATGTTGTCAGGGTATGGGCAGGACTTGGTATGTGGGGGGGAAGCTGGGAGCACCTATAACATTGTCGGGGTATGGGCAGGACTTGGTATGTGGGGGGGAAGCTGGGAGCACCTATAACGTTGTTGGGGTATGGGCAGGACTTGGCATGTGGGGGAAGCTGGGACCACCTATAACGTTGTCAGGGTATGGGCAGGACTGGGTATGTGGGGGGGAGCTGGGACCACCTATAATGTTGTCGGGGTATGGGCAGGACTTAGTATGTGGGGGGGAAGCTGGGAGCACCTATAACGTTGTTGGGGTATGGGCAGGACTTGGTATGTGGGGGGAAGATGGGAGCACCTATAACGTTGTTGGGGTATGGGCAGGACTGGGTATGTGGGGGGGGGGAAGCTGGGAGCACCTATAACGTTGTCGGGGAATGGGCAGGACTGGGTATGTGGGGGGGAAGCTGGGAGCACCTATAACGTTGTCGGGGTATGGGCAGGACTGGGTATGTGGTGGGGAGCTGGGAGCACCTATAACGTTGTTGGGGTATGGGCAGGACTGGGTATGTGGGGGGGAAGCTGGGAGCACCTATAATGTTGTCAGGATATGGGCAGGACTTGGTATGTGGGTGGGGGGAGCTGGGAGCACCTATAATGTTGTCAGGGTATGGGCAGGACTGGGTATGTGGGGGGGAGCTGGGAGCACCTATAACGTTGTTGGGGTATGGGCAGGACTGGGTATGTGGGGGGGAGCTGGGAGCACCTATAACGTTGTTGGGGTATGGGCAGGACTGGGTATGTGGGGGGGAGCTGGGAGCACCTATAACGTTGTCGGGGTATGGGCAGGACTTAGTATGTGGGGGGAAGCTGGGAGCACCTATAACGTTGTTGGGGTACGGGCAGGACTTGGTAGTGTAAAATCCCGGACTGCTTCCAAGGCTGCTGGAGGCTGCTACATGCCTGTCCACAGGTGCTTCGTTTTTCTTAGGCCCCTCTCCCACGTGTAGGCTACTGTCCGCCTTCCTAGGACAAAGCACAAGGAGGCGATTCAGGGTAGCTGAATGAGGGAAGGAAGCAGCCCAGCATCTGAACATCGAAAGCCTTGTCCATGTCCAATAACCTGGTTAGGTGGGTCCCACCTACTCCCGGAGGTATCTTAGGTGAATTCTCCCTACCCTGCACCAGGGAGGCTGCTAGGCCCTGTAACACTGTGCCGATAAAGCCCTCGGAGGAATTTCACCACTTCCATGCCCGATGAGCCATCCCAGCACTGTCCCAGGGGAGGGAGATGGGAGGAGAAATGGTGGCCCCATACCCACACAAACTCCAGCCTGGGTGCATGCCGGCTGTCCTCTCCTTGGTACACTCTGCTAGCTTCCTTCCTGCCAGTCTCTGCCTCACGGCTGAAACTCTCGTGGATGACTTGAACCTCTGTTTGGCCACGTCTGGTAACGTATTTTTTGGCAAGCCGGCCAGGAGGGAGATCAAGAGTGGCAGTGAGTCTGAGCAGCGGCACCTGTGGGCTTGAGGAGTGCTCCACGCCCAGCCTCTTTCTACCCTTCCTCCTGCCTTGTCTGCTTTTAGGCTGCTCACTGCCGGAAGACTCCATGGCAGAATACACCGGGGGTAGACAGGGAAGATGCTGGCATGAGGACAATGTCCACAGTTGCCTGACACCATGCGCCTACCCAATCCCCGCAGCCAGTCCCATCAGTAGGACCCTACAAGTGACCAAGGCACGCTCACCTTTCTTTAGACGGACTCTCTAGACTTTGGCGGCTGACCCTCTGAGCTGACCAGCCCGGCGTCTGGCCACTAGCCCCTCTCATTCATCTCAAATGTCAGGAAGGTTCGGGGCTGTTGTATCTGTTCAGCGGCCAGGACCCAAGACCCAGCCTCAGCTGGCTCCCAAATCGTTACTTCTTACTCCCCACTGAAGGAAGCCACGGGCCTCATTCTACTGCTTCCTTTCCCACCATCTTATAAAGCACTTCTATTTTTAAAGACAGAATAACACAGAGAGAGGGAGTAAGAGAGCAAAAGATCTTCCATCAGCTGGCTCACTCCTCCAGTGGCCACAACAGCTGGGGACTGGGCCAGGCCTACTCCATCCGGGTCTCCTGTGTGGATGGCAGGGGCCACGTATGGGACGGTGGGTGAAACCCTGCTCTGCCTTCAGAGTGTGGTAAGCTGCTGAGTTGTTAGAAGTGTGACCTCTGTTATTTCAAGTCTGAGTCCCTTGAACTATTTCCAATGACATCCATGGATCTATGTCTTTTACTTAACACATTGTTGGTTCTATACTTAAATGTTTCGACTTCTAGGGTTGAAGATTTTCCTGAGACTTCTGGGGTTTGCAACACTTCGGTAAAGTATAATTGTGTAAACAAAGATTGACTTGTTTCCTGCCTAATTTTTAAAAAAAAAGATTTATTTATTTATTTATTTTAAAGGCAGAGTTACAGACAGAGAGAGGGAGAGACAGAGAGATTTTCCATTTGCTGGTCCACTCCCCAAATGGCCATAATGGCCAGAACTGGGCCTGATGGTATTTCTTCCGAGGGGGAAATGTTAGGTAGGAAGGCTGACGTTAGCCTACGTGTGTGAGAGGCGCCCAAGAACAAACAAAATAGTATCAACAAAATCCTGTAATCCTACGACCTGGAGGGAAGTCCGTACCAGCCAGTGCCTCGTGGGCAGTGCGGGTGTAGGCTTTTTCCTGGTGTGTGTGTGTGCGCGCGCGCATGCAGGAAATGCTTCGCATTGTAGTCTCATAATTTGGGGGCCCCTGTTGCCCCTGGGAAAGTCTCTCTACCTGGGGCGCGAGCGCCCAAGCTCAGCCAAGCCTACGGCCGCAGCCGCCGTGCGGGGTTCGCCTGCGCCCTCTTCCGGACGCATGTGAGAAAGGCGTCTTCCTGGGGGCAGAAACCCGGGAGCAGGTGCATCTGTTCTGTCTGGTTCTCCGGGAGCCCCGTATGGCTGTTTAGGAGGTGCAAAGGCTAGGAGAAATGCGTGGGCAATTTTCCCCAAGTCCGTCTGATCTTAGAGACGGCAGAAACCCGCAGGAAACCCACAGCCTCACTAAGAGAGGTGGGAGAGGAAGGCGCATTGTTTATCACGTGGCTGGCGCTGAGTGCTAGATGGTGGCCTGAGTCCAGAACCCTGCATACTAGTGGGACCGAGAAATGTTGGAGACGTGGAAGGGATTATGTCAGAAAGCCAGAACTGACCTGCCCTTGTACTGTGGTACTCTTCCTCCTCTTGTGTTCATATGAGCTACCCCAAGTCTGCTTTGCAATATGTGAGTTATAAATTGCAAATAAAATCCTACAGAAGATAGATTTTAATAATTTATATATTTTAAATAATTTTTATAATTTAAATAATTTTATAACATATAATTTTAAATTTTATAATTTTAAAAATTTTATATTTTAAATAATTTTTATAATTTCCTATAAAATTTCTGTTTGAGAGGCAGAGACAAATAAAGTTCCCATCCACTGGTTCACTCTCCAAATGCCCACAACAGCTAGGACTGAGTAGGGCTGGACCTGGGAGCCAGGAACTCCATCCGGGTCTCCCATGTGGGTGGCAGGGACCCAGTCACTAGAGCCATCACTGCTGCCTCGCATTAGCATCAGCAGGAAGCTGGAGTCAGGAGCCACACAGGGACTTGAACCCATGCACTCCCATGTAGGGCACAGGCACCTAGCCAATAGGTCCAACACCCCCCACACTCTCCTGAGAGCCCATTCTCTGGGTGACTAACACATTCGGTGGGACCAGCATTCATGGCTTCCAAGGGAGTTTCCCCCATGACCTAACCATCATCCACCAGGGGACGAAGCTTCCAGAACAGACACACTTAGCAAAATACCACATAGCAAATGCCACAACTGAACCCTGCCTTAAACCACGATCAGAACCCCTGGCACACCACTCCTCGGTCCATCCTGTAGTCGTCCTGACAGGCTGCTGCTCACCTGAATTTAGTCTTTGTCATTCCTCTATTTCCCTTCCGACCTTACTAGGTATGCATGCACTCTCTGACAATACAGAGGCTTCTTTTGCACACTTGACACCTGGTGTGCGGGGGGGGGGGGGGGGGGGCTTCTGCTGTGAGTTGCTTGTTCTATTCAATCACATTTGGGGTGAGATTGATTCATGTCGCTACAATGTTGCATATTTTTTTTACTGCTGTAGAGTATTCCATCATGTGACTAGTCCAGCTCGTATTTATGCTTATATTTAATGTTTTACTATTGTAGGAAGTACTGCTGAGGGGCCGGCACTGTGGAACAGGTTAGTTCTCTGCCTGCAGTGCCAGCATCCCATATGGGCGCTGGTTTGAGTCCTTGCTACTCCGCTTCCAGTCCAGCTCTCTGCTATGGCCTAGGAAAGCAGTAGAAGATGGTCCAAGTGCTTGGGCCCCTGCACTCATGTGGGAGACCTGGGGGAAGCTCCTGGCTCCTGGCTTTGGATCGGCCCAGCTCTGGCCATTGTGACCCTTTGGGGAGTAAACCAGTGGGTGGAAGACCTTTCTCTCTGCCTCTCCCTCTTTCTGTAACTCTGCCTCTCAAATAAATAAAATCTTTAAAAAAAGAGAAAGAAAGAAGTACTGCTGGGAATCCACAGTGCCACTGTCTGTGCACCTGGGCCCGGGGGGGGAGGGGGGAGATGCCTTGCTGGCTCCCAGTGTCAGTCCTCTCATGCGAGCACCCTCCAGGGAGGTGGAAGAGCTTAACAGGGCCAAGGCACAAGATTCCTCATGGCTCCAGATCTCCACCAAGTGATTGGCTTGGCAGTCTCAGTCCCCACCCCAAGTCTTGGAAGAAGACATGGGGTCTTGTTGTGGTTCTGGTTGGCAGTCCCCCAAGCTCTTGGGAGGTAGTGTATTTTCTTATATTTATTGGTCATATATTGTTTGGTTGCCCCCTCTTAATCTTGGCGTGTTTTCATTGGTTTGTTCAGGGAACCCTTCTCTACCCAGCAGCATGAGATATTTTCATCTAGACATGCTTTAAAAGTGAGTTTACAGCTAGAATTTTTTAAAAAAATATTTATTTGTTTACTTGAAGGCAGAGTTACAGAGAGAGAGAGAGAGAGAGAGGTCTTCCATCTCCCCAGATGGTTGCAACGGCCGGAGCTGTGCTGATCTGAAGCCAGGAGCCAGGAGCTTCCTCTGGGTCTCCCATGCAGGTGTAGGGGCCCCTACAGCTAGAATTTTAACCCACCTCTCTTTGAGTTTTGAAGGAATGGTGTGAAGTAGCGATGTGAGAATATAACCTCTAGGGCCTCTGGGAAATATTTACACACCAAAAACATCAAAACCAGAATTTAAATGGAGCCCCAGAAACAGTTCATGTACCCCCAACTGAGGCAGAAAAAGGGAAATAGAGAAACTGAAGCCAAATGGCAAGAATGAGAAACATGTAATAAACTATGGACACGAATCTACTGTACCAGCGATCCCATTAAATGCAAACACGCCAAGCACACTGGCAAAAGACAGATGGCCAGGATGCTTGGGAAAATATGCATTGTTTTGCAATAGTTACTGTAACAGATGAACTCTATGCATAGAAGTCTATATGCAGAGCAGCAGAAAATTTTTTTAAGATTTATTTATTTGTTTGAAAGAGTTACAGAGAAAAGAAAGACACACACACACACACAGAGAGAGAGAGAGAGAGAGAGAGAGAGAGAGAGAGAGAGAAATCTTCCTTCCACTGGTTCACTCCCCAAATGGCTGCAATGACCAGGAGTAAGCTGGGCCAAAGAGAGGAGCCAGGAGCTTCTTCTGGATCTCCCACTTGGGAAGCAGGGGCCCAAGCATCTGGGCCATCCTCTGCTGCTTTCCCAGGCCATAGCAGAGAGTTGGATTGGAAGTGGAGCAGCCTGGACTTGAACTAGTACCCATATGGGATGCTGGCATTGCAGGAGGTGGCTTTACCTGCTGTGCCACAATGCTGGCCCCAGCTGAGCTATGTTTTAAAAAACAATTTTGGGGTTCGCACTGTGGCACAGAGGGTTAAAACCCCAGCCTGCAGCACTGGCATCCCATATACATGGTGGTTGGAGTCCTAGCTGCTCCACTTCCGATCCAGCTCCCTGCTCAGCTCCGGCCATTGTGGTCATTTGGGGAGTGAACCAGTGGGTGGAAGACCTCTGTCTCTGTCTCTGCCTCTCTCTGTAACTCTTTCAAATAAAGAAAATAAATATTTTTAAAAAACAAATTTTATGCTCTCTACTAGGAACTCACTTCAAGTGCCATGAAGCATATAAATTAGAATAGGAAAAGTATGAAGGGAAATGTGCCACATGAACACTAATGAAAACAGAAAGTGTCTGTATTAACTCAAGACAAAGTAGACTTCAGAGCCAAAGAAGTGACCAAAGATAAAGAGGGATTTTCCATAATAACTGAAGGATCGATTTATCAAGAAGCCACAATCCTTTTTTTAAAGATTTATTTATTTATTTGAAAGTCAGAGTTACACACAGAGAGAAGGAAAAGCAGAGAGAGAGAGAGGGGGGGGGGGGTCTTCCATCTGCTGGTTCAATCCCCAGATGGCCACAACAGCTGGAGCTGCACTGATCCGAAGCCAGGAACCAGGAGCTTCTTCCAGGTCTCCCACATGGGTGCAGGGGTCCAAGGACTTGGGCCATTTTCTACTGCTTTCCCAGGCCACAGCAGAGAGCTGGATCAGAAATGGCGCAGCTGGGTCTCAAACTTCCGCCCATATGGGATGCCAGCACTGCAGGCGGCTGCTTTACCCGCTATGCCACAACGCCATCCCTTGCCACAATTTTACATGTGTATGCTCAAGCCTGACACAGGAGCTTGAAAAGATAGGATGCCACAAGGGACACAACTTAAGGAAGAATTTGACAAATGCCCCGAGAGCTGGCGACAGGACTGGAACCGAGAAAACTGGCAGGGGTGCAGACCAGACGCTGCCAACCGACTGGATCCGATCGACACTGTCAGCCCCTCCACCCAGTGCGGGAGGAGACACGCTCTTGTTCTGTTCTCCAGGACAGAGCGTATGTCTGGCCACACGGAAAACCTTAGCATATTTAAAAGACCAGAAATCATGTAACATACGTCATTGGCCCTAATGGTATTAAGCTAGAAATCGCTCACAGAAACACAACTTGAAATTCTCAAAACACTTAGAAATGAACAAGTTTCCTTCTGCAAGTTCATGGGTCAAAGAGGGGGCCTTGGGAAATTAGAAAATATTTTGAACTAAGCACAAATGTCCAAATTGATGGGGATGGTTAAGAAGTGGGCAGAGGATCTGCATGGACATTTCTCAGAAGAAGAAATACAAATGGCCACTCAGTATGTGAAGAAATGTTCGGTATCACTAGCCACCAGGGAAATGGAAATCAAAAACCAAAATGAGGCATCCTTTCACTCCAGTGGGGTTGGCTATGATCAAAAGGGCTAAAAGACGAAAAACAAACAAAAAAACAAAAAAACAATGCTGGTGGGAATGCAAACCAGCATGGCCGTGATGGAGAACGTGTGGAGTTTTCTCGAAAGCCTGAAACTAGACTTACTTGCCAGCTTGCCCAACACACACTCGAAGGAAATGCAGTCAGCTTATGAAACAGACACCCCCAGTTCCCTGTCCACGGCAGCGGCGCTCACAGTAGCCGAGACCTGGAATCAGCCTAGGTGTCCGCCGATGGAAGACTGGGTAAGGAAATCATGGTGCACACAGTGGAATATTATTCAGCCCTAAAAAGGAATGAAATCCTAACATTTGCAGTAAAATGGATGGAACGGGAGGGCATTCTAGTCAGTAAAACAAGCCATGGTTAGACAAATATCGAATGTTCTCTCTCCTACATGGGGGTTTCAAAAATGTCCTGTGAGTTTAGAACAGTGATCGCTGGGAGTTGAATGGACGTTGGTAGGGAGAGAGAGCAAGGGTGGATGACAGCTACTGAAACCCAGACAGAAGTCCCAAGTCCCAGTGTTCCTTACCACACAACAACGTATGACACACGGCACAAGGACCTGGGAGAGAGAGGCCGGGAGGCCCCGCCCGCAAAGACAAGGTAAGGAAACGGAAATGCTAGTTGCCTGGTCTGATTGCTTTATGCTGTGTGTTTGTATTGAAATGTTGCACTGCACTCCATAAAAACAGACTAGTGTCATGTGTTCATTGACACCTTTTAGGGATGCGAGTTTGGCTCAACAGTTGACACCACGTGGGACACTCGCGTCCCACAGCAGTGCCTGCCTTCAAGTCCAATCACCCGGCCAGCTCCAGGCCTGATTCTCCCAGGTGTGGATTGCCTGTCTGAGACTCACCTGCTCGGCTGCCGCCCAGCTGCCTGCCCATTCACCCTTAGCCGAGTGGCCCTGGCTGAGCCACGGAAGCTCTGCGCACTGGCTCCCCCCGGGGTCATCCAGCCTCCAGCAGCCTCGGCAGAGCCTTGTGCTGATTAAGCACCGGTCCCCAAGGGCTCTGCCACACAGCAGAGAATGCCTAGCTAGTGACTGACTTTGTAGCACTTAATTTTAAAAAATAACTGATCGCCAACAGCCCTCTAAGGTGCCACTTGGGGGTTCAGAGGGAAGTGGCAGAGGATTTCGGGGACACCTGTCAGTGGGGAAGGAAAAGGCCAGGCCACATTGATTCGTGCACCTGCCCTGGGCTGCCGGTCTGGACGCGCCTCCAGCATGGCCACGGGCAGCCGCCAGCAGATGCCCTACCAGCAGGCTGCCCGATGTCAGACTCCAGAGGCAGGACCAGAGGAGTCTCTCTCTCCGTCATAGGGAGCTTGTCCCCAGGTTTCACTGTCATGACGAAAAACCTCTCTAGATAACCTGCGAACCGGGATCGTCTTCCTGGGAAGCAGCAGACAGCCCGTGCGCACCTCCGCCCGCCCGCCTCGGTCTGGAGATCTTCAGGCCAGAATCGCGCAGAAGGTAGAGAAGGGGGATAGTGAAGAGTTAGAAGGTGCTGGCGCCGTGGCTTAGGAGGCTAAGTCTCGGCCGATGACACTGGCATCCCATATGGGTGCTGGTTCGAGTCCCACCTACTCCATTTCCTATCCAGCTCTGTGCTGTGGCCTGGGAAAGCAGTAGAAGATGGCCCAAGCCCTTGGGCCCCTGCACCCGCATGGGAGACCTGGAAGAAGCTCCTGGCTCCTGGCTTCGGATCGGCCCTGCTCCGGCCATTGTGGCCAACTGGGGGGTGAACCATTGGATGGAAGACCTCTCTCTCTCTCTCTCTCTCTCTCTCTCTCTGTAAGTGTCTACCTTAAAAATACACAATGAAGACTAAATGAGCTGAAAACAACAGATGATAAAATTGAAAATAACAGAGAAAAAGCAAGGTCTTGTTGGGAGAACGGGGGGGCGGGGGGAAGAACAGTTAACTCCACAGGGAGCTGAGGCAGGCTGCGGTGGAAATCGATTTTCCATCCATATGCCTTCTATTGTTTTAATAGTTTGTTAACTTTCATGCAGCGAGATGTATAGATCTCAAGTACAATCTAATGAACTTTGCTAAATACACACCCTTACCTATGCCAACATAAAGAACTTATCACTCCCCAAATTTCTTTTGTGCCCCTTCTTAAGAAGTTGGTCTCTCTGCCACGTAGGCAGCCACTGATCTGCTCTCACTGTGGGTTCAAGTGCATTTCAAGCGAGTATCTGTGGCCCATTCCTCACCCTGCTGCACAGTAGTCTGTTGCCAGGGTAAACCACAGTTTTTTGTGGACTCCTGTGGATACCTAGGCTGATCCGAGTTTTTCCTATTGCATTCAGAGCATCTGTGAATATTCGTTTACAAATCTTCTTATGGATACTATTGTCATCTCTCTAGGATAAATACTGAAAACCAGGATTCCTGATAAGTTGGTGTTTCTGATAAATTCTGATAAAGCAGTGTCCACTACCCTGCTAAACCCATTGGGCCCCTCCTCTACGGAGAGTTATTTTGTCACTTTATATGTTTGCAGATAGCTTTTTCTGCTTTGTATTCTCTTTCTTTATTTTAAGATTAAGTTTATCATTCAATAACCCAAATTTTGGCATGGCCAAGAATCTGCCAAAAAATTTAACAAACTATTGGTAAGATTGTCAGCAGGAAGGTTTTTTTTTTTTTTTAAAGGTTTATTTATTTGAAAGGCAGTTACAGAGAGAGAGAGAGAAGGATCTTCCAACACACAGACAGAGAGAGCTCTTCCATCTGCTGGTTCAATCCCCAAATGGCCTCAACAGCCAGAGGCCAGGAGCCAGGAGCTTCCTCCAGGTCTCCCATGTGGGTGGCAGGGGCCAAAGGACTTGAGCCATCCTCCACTGCTTTTCTTAGTTGCATTAGCAGGGAGCTGGATTAGAAGTGGAGCGGCCAGGACTCAAACCGGTGTCCATATGGAATGCTGGTATCGCAAGAGGTGGCTTTATCTGCTGCTCCACAGAGCCTGCCCCAGGAAGGTTGTTTTAATAGTCACATTCAAACATCAAAAACATTTCTTACCCAACAGAACTGTGCAGTTTTTGAAAATTAGGAGAAATATCTATCCCTCATATCTCAAAATGAATCCAGCAAGAAATAGATAAGACCTAGATGAAGAGCATTAAACTTCATCAAAGGACAAGAAAGGTGACTTGGATGAATGAAAAGATAAAAGACACTGTAACAAAGTTATAGTGCTGAAGACAATGACAGCTTGAGAGCTAATATTGATCACACCCATAAAAGGCAGGAGACTCTTATCTAATATAAATTCCACCTACAAATCAGTAAGGAATACAGGCAAATTATGTGAGCAGGCGATGCACAGAAGGAATACAGATGTCCAATAAGCATACAGGGGAATGTCTGCGCTTACTTGCCAGCCAAGGAGATGCAGATTAAACAGCAGCGAGATGGCATTTTGCAGAATGTTCCCTGATTTGCCCAGATATCCTGCAGGAAGAACAAGAGAAGAGAGGGAAATCAGAGTGGCCTTCGGAGAGTTGTGTGGCAGAGGCTGTGACCCGTGAAGGGTGTGCACGCTGTGCCCAGCTGTGACCTGTGAAGTGTGTGCACTACACTCAGCTGTGATTGGTGAAGGGTGTGCACGCTACACTAGGCTGTGATACGTGTTGGGTGTGCACACTATGTTCAGCTGTGACCCATGAAGGGTGTGTACACTACACCCAGCTGTGACCCCTGAAGTATGTATGTTGTACCCAGCTGTGATCCATGGAGGGTGTGCATGTTGTGCCCTGTGTTGACCTGCGAAGGGTGTGCACACTGTGCCCAGCTGTGACACATGGAGGGTGTGCACTACTCCCAGCTGTGACCCGTGGAGGGTGTGCACACTGTGCCCAGTTGTCTCCTTTTGCCTCTGTCCTAGAAAAGCTCATGTTGGTGGTGTTTCACTTTGGGGTTAAGACAGCCATATCCCACATTAGACATGGTATGGGGTTGATTTCTGCTTCCGCCTCCTGACTCCGGCTTCCTCCTGATGCAGCCGCTGGGAGACAGTGTGATGACTGAAGCAGTTGATTCCTGCCACACATGTGGGAGACCTGCATCGAGTTCCCTGGTTCCTGGCTTTGGCCCCAGCTGTTGCAGGCATCTGGGGGGTGAGGCAGCAGGTGGGATGTCTCTTTCTCCATCTCTCATTCTCTGCCTTTCAAATAAATAAATGAACATTTTCCAGGAGGTGGGCATGATAACAAGGTTCCCATGAGGGTGCTCCATCCCCCATGGGAGTACAGGTTTAGGTCCCAGTTCCTCTGTTTCCCACCCAACCTCCTGCTAATGCATCTAGGACGGCAGCAGATAATGGCCTAAGTACTTGGATCCCTGCCACCCATAAGGGAGACCTGGATGGAGCATTTCAGGTTCCTGGTTTCAGCCTGACCCAGGCTTGGCTATTGCATATATCTGGGAAATGAACCAGCAGATGGAAGATCTCTCTCTCTCTCTCTCTCTTTCCCTTTCTTTTTCTCTTTCTCTTTGTCATTCTGCCTTTTAAATACGTAAGAACTCTGCATGTGAGGGAGGTGTCATCCTAGCTGGGTGCACTGTGGTGAGATTCAGACACAAGCCTTGCACCTCCGCAATGCCCACCTGTAAGGGAGGGGAAGGCTCCCCTAGTTCACGGACAGTCCCGGGCCAGCCCAGAACGCTGCAGAGCAGGATCAGGAGCATGAGGAAGCCAAGGGCATTCGCCCAGAAAGACTTCTGAGTTGGATGCATTGCTCACTCACATTAAAACACACACCTGGGTTTCACTTCTAGGAGTACAAAGCTGCCTTAGCCTCTGACGCTGAATTATTGTATTCCACCATATCAGAAGTGCTAGACAAACCCAACAACCTTTCATGATAAACACACTCAACAAACTCAGAGTAGAAAGGAACTTCTGTGCTCTGGCACAGCGGGTGAAGCCACCGCCTGCAGTGCCAGCTTCCTATATGGGTGCCGGTTCAAGTCCCGGCTGCTCCACTTCCGATCCAGCTCTCTGCTATAGCCTGGGAAAGCAGTAGAAGATGGCCCAAGTGATTGGGTCCCTGACACCCATGTGGGAGACCCAGAAGAAGCTCCTGGCTCCTGGCTTCAGATCGGCGCAGCTCTGCCATTGCGGCCAATTGGGGAGTGAACCAGTGGATGGAAGACCTTTTTCTCTGTCTCTGCCTCTCCTCCTCTCTCTGTGTAACTCTGACTTTCAAATAAATAGAAACATCTTAAAAAAAAAAAAAAAAGGAACTTCTTCAACTTGATAGCAGCCAACTATGAACGACCCTCAGCCCGCACCATACCCAGTGGTGAAAGACTGGATGCCTCGTCTGTAAGATTAGGAACAAAGCACAAACGCCTGTTCCTACCACTTGATTTGAGCATTGTACTGGCGGTTCTAGCCAGAACAACTAAGCAAGAAAAGTGTACACAGAATGGAAAGAAAGGACTAAAACTACCCCTATTCACAGATGACATGACTGGTGTAAGAAATATCAAGGAATTCACTTTATTTGTTAAAAAAAAAAGATTTATTTATTATTTGAAAGGCAGAGAGGCGGGGCGGGGGAGGTCTTCCATCCGCTGGTCACTCCCCAAGTGGCCACAACGGCCATTCAAGGTGAGATTAGGCCAGGCTGAGGCTCGGAGTCAG
Organism: Lepus europaeus; assembly: GCF_033115175.1. NCBI lineage: Eukaryota > Metazoa > Chordata > Mammalia > Lagomorpha > Leporidae > Lepus > Lepus europaeus. Next base: position 17,453,762 of record NC_084845.1, on the reverse strand, counting down.
AAACTCTGGCGGGGTCTCCCGTGCGGGTGGCAGCACGAGGGCCGTCGTCCGCTGCCTTCCAGGTGCACCAGCCCTCTGAATAGATGCCCGCGTCGCAAGCGAAGACTTCACCCACCGCGTCCCCACGCCAGCCTCCCTCTTGGTTTCCCAAGTAGTATGGGCTGTTATTTAAATAAACAGTCGGATGAACTTTGGTTCTGGACTCTGCTGAGAAGCCTGCACGGTCTCCTTGGCGGACAGCACGGGCTGGGAGGAGAAAAGCCACCAGAAATCTGCAAGACCGCCGTCTGGGCACGGTGCCTTGTGCCAGGGACAAGGTTGAGCTGAACTTGGCTTCAGCTGCAAGTGGGAAAGCAAAACTGTAATTCCAATGCCAAACAGCTTGCCTTCCCCCCTCCATGTGATTTTTTTTAGGTTTAGAAGTGATTATTTCAGCTGCTGTGATGTCAATGACTCACTCATTAAAAAGCTAACATATCCTGGAAACACCCTGCTCATCTTGTTGACAGCCATGCCCTTCTAAGAAGGCTAAGGAGGCACAGTTTCTCTCCGCCTTGTTCCCGAGGTTGGTACACGAACCTCCCCCTATTTCTGAACACTTTTTTCTCTTGGAAAAAAAATCACAAAAGGGAGGAATAGCAATTCGCCAAGGGAGAAAGGCGACCAGCCAAGAACATGAGAAAATATGTTCAATACAAGAAATGCAAATTGACGCAGTGAGGTTTTTTTCTCTCCTGCCTCGTAAGAGAAAATGTTACACACAGGCTGATGGGAATTCCCAGAGCTGCTCAGGAAGGGAGAATCTTTTTTTTTTTTTTTAAGATTTATTTTACTTATTTGAATGACAGAGTTACAAAGAGAGGTAGAGACAGAGAGAGAGGTCTTCCATCTGCTGGTTCACTCCCCAGATGGCAGCAACGGCTGGAGCTGTGCCGATCCGAAGCCAGGAGCTAGGAGCTTCTTCCAGGTCTCCCATATGGGTGCAAGGGCCCAAGGACTTGGACCATCTTCTGCTGCTTTCCCAGGCCACAGCAGAGAGCTGGATCGGAAGAGGAGCAGCCAGGACTTGAGCGGACACCCATATGGGATGCCAGCACTTCAGTCCAGGGCATTAACCCGCTGCACCACAGCACTGGCCCCGAAGTGAGCATTTTTTAATATTGCATTGAAGGATACAAAATCCAGAGACCTGGCCCATCTCCTAGCATCAGCATTCAAGCCTGCGCCCATGGTCTGAACCTGTCCCTGCACTTACTACGGGTTGCTCAGGAGAGAGACTGGATGCAACTAATGGTCACCAACAGGGATGGATCCGGGACTGTGCAGCTGTCCCCGGAGTGAGGGTGCAGCACTTCCTATGGGAAGGTGGAACAATGTCATGGGCCTACAGCCAAGTATGAGAAGCTGCAAAATAGTCCCGATGGTGGGCCCATTTGTGCAGAAACACCTGTTGATGTGCATTTTCCCAAGAGATCTGGGCAGCTGCAAAAGGGAAGGTGCCATGTGGTTCCACTTCCCGGAGGTACCTACAGATTCACAGAGACAGATGGCAGGCAGCAGGTGGCCAGGGACTGGGTGGGGAAGGTGGGAGGAATGGGGAGCTCCTTACTGTGAGATGGGCCCGGAATGTCAGTCTTACAGGATGGAAAGAGCTCTGGGGGTGGTGGCGGTGATAGCTGCCCGGCAAGGCTGGTGTTAATGTCACTGACCTGGACACTCCAAACAGTTGCTTTTTAAAAACAATATTTATTGATTTGAAAGGCAGAGTTACAGAAAGGGGAGGAGGAAAAGGAGAAGGAGGAGGAGAAGGAGGAAGAGGAGGAGAGAGAGGATGAATCTGCTATCTGCTGGTTCATTCCCCAAATGGTAACGAAGGTCACGGCTGGACCAGGCCAAAGCAAGGAGCCTGGAACTCCATCTGGGTCTCCCATGTGGGTGCAGGGATCCAAGCACTTGGGCCATCTTTTGCTTCTTTCCCAAGGCCATAAGCAAGGAGCTGGATTGAAAGTGGAGCAGGGGCCAGTGTTGTAGCACAGTAGATTAATCCTCCGTCTGCTGTGCCGGCATCCCATATGGGAGCCGGTTTGAGTCCCAGTTGCTCCTCTTCCCATCCAGCTCTCTGCTATGGCCTGGGGAAGCAGTGGAGGATGGCCCAAATGCTTGGGTCCTGCACCCATTTGGAAGACCCGGAAGAAGGTACTGGCTCCTGGCTTTGGATCGGCTCAGCTCTGGCGTTGCGGCCGTTTGGGGAGTGAATCAGTGGATGGAGGACCTTTCTCTCTGTCTCTCCCTCTCACTGTCTGTAACTCTACCTCTCAATAAATAAATAAATAAAAATCTTTTTTAAAAAGATCATCTCATTTATTTATTTATTTTAAAGATTTATTTATTTTATTTGAAAGAGTTACACACAGAGAGAAGGAGAGGCAGAGAGAGAGAGAGAGAGAGAGAGAGAGAGAGGTCACTTTTATCTTACGCATTTTGCACCACAATAAAAACTTTTTAAAAAATCTGGAAGGATGTTTGCTAAAACAGCCATGTTGTTCTCTGAGTAGCCAGTCTTCTTTTTCTTCACAGAGAGCAAAGCAGACTTTTACAATCAGTGAGCCCATCTTGGCCAGCCAGTGACATGTGGATTCATTCAATACCTCGACGTCTGTTTAAAATTAAAAAGTCTGGGGACCAGCGCTGTGGTGTAGATGGTTAAGCCTCTGTGGTGCCAGCAACCCATATGGTCATTGGGTTTGAGTCCCGGCTGCTCTACTTCCGCGCCAGCTCTCTGCTATGGCCTGGGAAAGCAGCAGGAGATGGCCCAAGTGCTTGGGTCCCTGCACCTACGTGGGAGACCTGGAAGAAGCTCCTGGCTCCTAACTTCAGCATGGCCCAACCCTGGCTTTTGCGGCCATTTTGGGGGGTTAGCCAGCGGACGGGTGATCTCTCTCTCTCTTTTTATCTCTTTCTCTCTCTCTGTCTTCTCTCTGTATCTCTGCCTGTCAAATAAATAAATCTTAAAAAACATTAAAAAATCTCCACTCAGACTCAGAGCCCACCCCCTCCATATTCTGGAGCCCTTCTGCCTATTTTAACTTTGGAGTATGTAATTCCACCTTCCCTCCTCCCTCCCACCCCCACCTTCAACTCCACACAGCAGAGGCCGAGGGGAGAAACCCCAGGCCTGGGTGCTGCCGCCCAGCTTGGAGCTTGGCCCATTGCTCTTCACTGCAGTGGACCCTCCACTTCCGATCCAGTTCTGCCGCCTCTTGGGGAAGTTTGTGTGCATTGGGGGGCGCCCTCCGGGTGGTCTGTGAAACCCACAGCACCAGCCTGGCACTGGCAGAACGAGGGCTTCCCCAAGTCCAGACCCCAGACCGCCTGCCTACTATTTGCCACCTTGTCCTTCCGCTCAGAGCCAAGGTCGTGTAGGTGGGGTGGGGTAAGCCCCTCAGCCACTGCTCAGCTTGCAGGCCACCTGTGGAGGCTGGGGCTTTGGGGGCCACCTGGGACCCTCCAGTGTGCCTTCCCCTCCCATTGGTCCTCAAAGCCCCCCTCCATGCCTCCACTGCCACATTCTAACGGCATTCAAGGGCACATCCAGACATTTATGGGAAATGGAGTTAAAAGATAAATTTACTCCAGTGGAGAAAAAATGAAATCCACACATGTGCGAGAGCTCCAAAAAACTCTTGGAAAACATGTGATACGTGTGGATTTCAAAACACTTTCATCAAAACAAACTTCTCTTTTGGTTTTGTTTTCCGGACACTTTTGGAAGTGTCTGGCGCAGGTTGGGAGCTCAGACAGATTTGAAGAACAACAGAATGAATGGGCGTGTGCGGGGCATTCCACAGAGGAGGCTGGGCCTGACGGCTGCGCCCCGCGCTGACAGTGCTGTCCCAGCAGCCTCTGCGGCTGACAGAGGAAGACGGGGAGCCCTTCCTCGTGGGACAAGGCCTGGGAGCCAATGGGAGCTCGAGGGCAGGGGGAAGTGCCCAGAGGTTTGTGAATGCATTCGAACACTGGTACACAGCTCTCCACTACCCTGCACAAACCACTCCAAAGCTCCCTGACTTGGGCAGTGGGCACAGTGGGTTAAGCTGTTGCCTGGGATGCCCAGGTCAGCACCAGCATGCTGATTGGAGCCCTGGCTCCCCTGTTTCTGATCCAGCTTCCTGATAACGCACCTGGGAAGGCAGTGGAGGAAGATGGCCCAAGTACTTTGGTCCCAGCCACCCATATGGGAGACCTGGATGGAGTTCCAGGTTCCTGGCTTTGGACTGTCCCAGTCCTGGCTGTTGTGGGAATGAACCAGTGGGTGGAGATATCCTCTCTCTCTCTCTCAATCTCTTTCTCTCTCTCTCTGCTCTCTCCTTCTCTCTTCCTGGCACTCTACAATTCAGACAAATAAATATCACTTTTAAAAAAGATTTATTTATTTATTTGAAAGGTAGAGTTACAGAGAGGCAGAGGCAGAGGGAGAGAGAGAGAGAGGTCTTCCATCTGCTGGTTCACTCTGCAAATGGCCGCAATGGCTGGGGTTGAGCCTATCTGAAACCAGGAGCCAGGAGCTACCTCTGGGTCTCCCACACAGGTGCAGGGGCCCAAGCACTTGGACCATCTTCTACTGCTCTCCCAGGCAGCATTAGTAGGAAGCTGGATCAGAAGTGGAGCAGCCGGAACTCGAACTGGCACCCATGTGGGATCTCAGTGCTGCAGGCTGGGACTTTTACCTACTGCACCACAGCGCCAGCCCCTCATAGGGTTTATAATTTATAACCTGAGCTTCTACCGCATTTGCTGTTCACTAGAAGAGCCACTAGGTCTGGTGCACACTTGAGCGGAGGGGCGGGGCTATGGGCATGGCTCCCAGGAGTTGGGGGTCACCAGGGCTCTCACAGAGGCAGCTGGAGCCAAGCTCTGGGGGGGCAGGCCCAGTTGTGCGTCCCCCATGACTCAGAAATGATCTGTGTCGTATATATCAGTTTCACAGGCAATTGAAAAACACCAGGACGGTGCAAATGTCCAGTGGCAGAGGAATGGGTGCCCAAGCAGTGGCGTTCTGTATGCAACAGAGCCGGGAGAAAAAGCTCAAAGGAACTGTGTGGGTTTGGGTCCTTTGAGAAGACGATACCAACATGGGATTTGATCTGCAGGGCATTTACTGGGGAGAACATCGTTGGACAAAGGGGAGGGGCTAAGGGGCAAGGGCCTCGGGGCCATGACGCAAGCAGGCAAGACCCCTGTCAAGGAGGGGGCAGGCAATGTCTCAGACTGTGGCACAATTTCAAGCAAATCTCAGCAGGCATTTGGAGGGCAGGGGGGTGGCTTGGAGCTGAAGCCGTGTGCGAGGAGCCCCACGACTCACGGGAGCGGACTGGCGTTCGCAGCCCTGCCGTGCCCGGCTGCTGGCTTGGGAGCAGCACACAGCAAGTGTGGCCTGGGAGCCCTGTGTTTTCAAGGCTGCTGGGAGAATGTGTGTGCGTAAATCTTAAAGACATATGGAGGGAAAGCAAGGTATTGGAGGATATAGGTGATCTAGCCGAGATGAAAGGATGTGGGGCACCGGACGTGGCTACGTAAGTGCACGGTGCACGCTCGGGCACGCATCACCTCCTGATAGGACATGTTCTGGGAAGTGCAGCTCGAGGCTGCTACATCACTATGGGAACATCGCTGGGCGCACTTCCACAAACCTGCAGGGCCCGTGTCTGTCAGAGCATCGCAAGATATGCTAATCCGGAAGCTGAGGCTACTGCCAGCGTAAGCCAGCAAACCGTTGTGTAGTGTGGGCTGGCTTTTTTTTTTTTTTTTTTTGTAAGTAGAAGAATTACACTCTAGCATAATGACAGAAAGTATAGTAAGTATATACATGAATAACACAGCCATTGTCAGGTCTCATATACTGTACGTGATTGCACAAGAGGACTTTCAAAAATCCCCACAATTTCAAAATTCCAAAAAGTTCATGGAAAATGGAATTAAAAGACAGACTTATGGGCTTGCACTGTGGTGAAGTGGGTGAAACCGCCCCTTACAACACCAGCATCTCCTATCAAAGCATCGGTTTGAGTTCTGGCTGCTTCACTCCCGTCCAGCTTCCCGCCGATACGCCTAGTAAAGCAGTGAGTGACGACCCAAGTGCTTGGGCCCCTGTCACTCACGTGGGAGACCTGGGCGGAGCTCCTGGCTTCTGGCTTCAGCCTGTCCCAGCCCTGGCTGTCGCAGCTATTTGGGGAATAAACCACTGGGTAGATACCTCTATCTTTTTTAAAATTATTATTTGAAAGAGAGAGATGAAGAGAGAGAGAGAGAGATTTTCCATCTGCTGGTTTACTCCCCAAATAGGCTTCAATGGCCAGGGGCTGGGCCAGGATCCAGGAGCTTCTTCTGGGTCTCCCATGTGGGTGCAGGTGCCCAAGCACTTAGGCCATCCTCTGCTGCTTTCTCAGGCACATTAGCAGGGAGCTGGATTGGAGGTGGAGCACCGGGACTCAAACTGGTGCCCATATGGGATGCCAGCACTGCAGGTAGAGACTTAACCTATGCCAGAGCGCCAGCCCTCTCTCTATCTTTCTGTCTCTATCTCTCCCTCTCTTTCTGTCACTCTACCTTTCTTTTTCTTTTTTTTTTTTTTTATTTTTGACAGGCAGAGTGGACAGTGAGAGAGAGAGACAGAGAGAAAGGTCTTCCTTTTTGCCGTTGGTTCACCCTCCAATGGCCGCCGCGGTAGCGCGCTGCGGCCGGCGCACCGCGCTGATCCGATGGCAGGAGCCAGATGCTTCTCCTGGTCTCCCATGGGGTGCAGGGCCCAAGCACTTGGGCCATCCTCCACTGCACTCCCTGGCCACAGCAGAGAGCTGGCCTGGAAGAGGGGCAACCGGGACAGGATCGGTGCCCCGACCGGGACTAGAACCCGGTGTGCCGGCGCCGCAAGGCGGAGGATTAGCCTAGTGAGCCGCGCCGGCCTCTACCTTTCAAGTAAATAAATAATTCTTTTTTTAAAAAGATACTTTTGGTGCAAAATTTTTGAAATCCATGAGTAGTCTTTTCGTAACCCTCATTTTCCTTGAACTTTTTGAAGGCCTCGTGTGTGTGTGTTGCACATGTATACAACACAGCATCACCACGCACAGGTGAGCAATGCATTGACCACGGCATCACCACGGCTCGGACGTCACCAGGCAGTAGCCGTGTTTCCGCTCCACAGTAACTTTATGGGACCTCTGCTGTATGCGTAGCTTGTTGTTGACTGAAACACACGACTGCATGAAAACAAAGAAGGGAAAGTGTGCCTGGGCTGGGGAGGGAGGAGACTGGGACAGGGCAGGCTTCCCGAGGTCAAGGCGAGCGGCGCCTTCTCCGCAGACTGTGCTCTTCGGAAGGAGAGAGTGCAGGTGCAACGAAGCACCCGCTGTGGTTCTTCAGCCTCTGTGGGTGGGCAGCTGCGGATCGCACCTGTGTGCAGTGCTGGGCGGGCTGCCGTGTGCTGGAGATGTACTGGCTAGGAAAGGGGGCAAGGACCGGATCATCGTGAAGATGAGCCTGGAAATTGCAAGAGGAGGATGTGCTCCGCAGGTGCAGAGGCAGCAGTGAGGTGGGTGGGGGTGGCGGGCTCCCTCGGCGAGGGCAGAGGGGGACAGACACCCTGGGCTCTGGACACCGCCCAGGAGCTTTCCTGGAGGCAGGCCACCATGTCTAGTGTGTCCTGGTACTTCCTCTGTGCCAGGCGCTCTCCTAGGTGCCTGACGGTTATCAATTCTTTTACTTCCTACCTCCGAGGAGGTTCCCCATTTTGATGCCGTGTGCCTTGAATATTCTAGATGACTCTAAATCTGACTCGAGGTTGAGAAAGGGAGTGAGAGTGAGACCCAGCTAGTGAGCGAGAGAACAGCATCTACAATCTACATCTTATTTTGGTCATGCTTATATTTGTGGTTACCTAATTCATGGTTAGTGGCTGGGCTTTTACAATTTACTTATTTATTTTCATTTTATTTGAAAGACAGAAAGAGAGAGAGAGAGAGAGAGAGAGAGAGAGAGAGAGACAGAGATCTTTTATCTGCTGATTCACTCCCCAAATGCCCACAACAGCCAGTGCTCTGCCAGGCTGAAGCCAGGAGCCCAGAATTCCACCGGGTCTCCCGCTGGGATGGGAGGGACCCAAGCACTTGAACCATCAGGGTGTACGGTTAGCAGGAAGCTGGATTGGAAGCCACAGAGCCAGGATTCAAGCCGGGCACTCAGAGGTGGGATGTGGTGACTTAGCCACTACGTGGAACACCTGCCCTTGGCAGTCCGCTTGACGCTGACGGTCATGGTGTAGAAGTTCCTTTAGAAGTAGAAATATTTACAAGCTTAAATTGAACTTAAATTCTCAAACTACTTAAAATTAACCTCTTAAATTGAACTGTTAAGTCTGTAATACAGATTCGCTGTCTGTGATGGTGGTGGGGTCCGCTGCAGGAGGGCGGAGCACTGCCTGAGCTCACTGTGGCCAAACCCTTCCCCCCCGCCAAAACGGGGACTGTGGTCTCACGGCCAGACAAGCTGCTTCCGTCTCCCCCCTGTGCTGGACGTGAACGTGGCCCACCCCTCTCTGATGGACTGGCCGCCCTCCGAATGTGAGCGCCTGGCCTGACACTGTCCTAACCCCTTCTCCAGCCTCCATATCCTCACCTCTGCCCCTGGGCTCAGTGCCTCCCCATGCCTCACCTTCCCCCGTGGAAGCACAGGGCTAAAGAACAAACCCTGCGGCTGGTGTTGGGGAGCAGTGGGTTACCCTGAAACTTTCAATGCCAGCATTCCATGTTGGCACACCGATTTGAGTCCCCACTGTTCTGCTTCCAGTACAGCTCCCTGCTAATGTGCCTAGGAGAGCAGCAGAGGACGGTCCACGTGCTAGAGTCCCTGCACCCACATGGGCAATCTGGATGGAGTTTTGGGCTCCTGGCTCTGGCCTGGACCAGTTTCAGCCATTGTTGGGGTGTGAAGCTGTGGGTGTGAAATCTGTTTCTCTCTCCCCATCTCTCTGACTTTCAGAATAATCAATCAACCAATGATTTCTCTTTCTTTTTTTAAAGAACAAACCTTGGGAGTGTAATGGGTTAAGCTGCAGTCGGTAGCACCGACACCCCATATGGGCGCCAGTTCGAGTCCTGGTTGCTCCACTTCTGATCCCACTCCCTGCTAATGCACCTGGGAAAGCAGTGGAAAATGGCTCATGTCCTTGGGCCTTTGCACCTACCTGGGGGACCAGAAGAAGCTCCTGGATCCTGGCTTTGGCCTGGCCCAGCCCAGGCTGTTTCAGTCATCTGGGAGTGAACCAGAGGATGGAAAATCTCTCTCTATCTCTCCCTCTCTTTCTGTAATTCTAACTTTCAAATAAATAAGAACACGCTTAACCTGTGAATCCACGTGGGTGGGGGGGGGGCTCTGATGAGCGGTGCTCCATTAATCATTGAGTAAGGTGGACTGGATTGGATTGATTCTCCCCCCAAACAATGCACAAATGACTACGTTTCAGGCACTGCTGAGAGCTTCCGTGAGGCCGAGGGGCGCCTTTTGATGGAAAATTGAAGCCGCACTCAGCACTCAGTTACTGCAGAGAGGGTTATGTAAACCCAGGGGTGACCTGCTGCTAACATTTTTGTTGCAATAAAAGCCTTTTTTTCGAAACGGTGCTTTTATGACATACTTACTATCACCGTTCCAGGCCTATAATTTAAAAATTACTGCTCAATACTGAAGGTGAAATGGTTTTACCGCCGCCGGTCTATTAGAGATGGAGAAGCCAGCAATGGCTGGGAGAGCGGCTGTGGGCAGATGCACTTGACCGTGCTAAGCCCATTACTGCAGACTCGGCTCAGGTGCAGCAGGGCTGGAGGGGTGGACTGTGGCTGGGCCTCTCACGGGGAGCAGGCACTCAGCTCTGAGACTCGCTCTGCCCATCCTGGCAGATCAATGTTCCCAGAGAGCAGAGGTGCAAGGGACTCATTAAACCCAAAGCAGCAGCTCAGACTGGCTGCCCCGCCCCACAGGGCTCAGGTGCAAATGTTGGTATAGCCATGTATTGCCCTTGTTTATGCTTAGCACTTTAAATAGATTTCAATTTTTTTTATAAAAAAAGTTATTTATTTATTTGAAAGGCAGAGCAATGGGGTGAGCGAGAGGAGACAGAGCTGGGCCAATCTGAAGCTAGGATCCAGGTCTCCCATGTGGGTGCAGGGGCCCAAGCACTTGGGCCATCTTCCTGCTTTCCCAGATGTATTAGCAGGGAGCTGGATGGGAAGTGGAACAGTTAGGACTTGAACCAGCACCCATATGGGATGCCCTTGTCACAGGTGGTGGCTATGCCACAGCACTGGCCCCCATTTAAAATTTTTTATTATGATAAAGACATACAACACGAAATTTACCAAGATATGAATTTTTAAAAAAATATTTATTTGTTTGAAAGGCAGAGACATGGAGACAGGCAGATCTTCCATTCCCGGTCCACTCCCAAAATTCCTGCAACAGCCAGGCTGAAGTCAGGAACCCGGAACTCATCTCCCTCATGGATGGCAGGGACCCAATTATATTTGCACCATCACTTTTGCCTCCCTGCATTAGCAGGAACCCGGAGCCAGGAGCCAGAGTCAGGTACTGAACCCAAGTACTCCCATATGGGTTGCCAGAGTTTTAACCAGCATCTTAACGGCCAAATACCCATCCCCTACTCCCATTTTTAGCCATGTTCAGTGTATCACTCCATGGCATTAACTGCACTCACACCCCTGTGCACCCATCACCACCATCAATCTCTTCTTTCGTTTTCCCAAACTGAAGCTCTGAATCCAGTAAACCACTTCCGGTTTGCCCCTCCCCAGCCCCTGTTCCTGCAGGAATCTGCTCTGGGTGCCGCACTACAGTGGGCTCCTGCAGCAGGCGCCCTTCGTGACTGCTTATTTTACATACATGGCATCACCGAGGCTCGCCACGCCCCAGCACCTGTCAGAATTCACTTCCTTTGAAGACCGAAGAACATCCCATTGCAAGGTTCCCACACCTCGTTCGCCTCTTCATGTGCGTCCCTTGGGTTGCTTCTGCTTTGGGGCCATTGTGAATGACCCAGCTGTGAACACGGGGATATAACTGTCTCCTCGAGTCCCTGTTTTCAGTTCTTTTGGGCACATGGCTAGGAGTGGAACAGCTGGATCACATAGTCATTCCAGTTTTAATTTGTTGAGGGACCTCTGTGTTTTCCATAGTGGCTGCGCCGTTTCACAGTCTCACCAGCGACGCATGTGGGTTCTGATTTCTCCACATCCTTGACAACACTTGTTATTTTCTTCTTCTTTAAAAGGTGTATTCGTTTATTTGAAAAGCAGAGACAGAGAGATAGCTTCCATCCACTGGTTCACCCCAAATGCTTGAAAGTCAGGGCTGGGTCAGGGCGAAGACAGGAACCCAAAACTCCATCTGGGTCTCCCGTATGAGTGGCAGGGAACCAAGTACTTGGATCACCTTTTGCTGCCTTCCCAGGTGCATTAGCAGGGAGCTGGACTGGAAGCGGAGCTGTCAGGACTCGAACCGTTGCTCTGATGTGGGGTGCTGATGTTGTAGGCGGTGGCTTAACCTGCTCTGTCACAATGCTGACCCCAGCGCTTGCTATTTTCTGTGTATTTTTTTCTACTAGCCATCCTCGTGGATGTGACGTGGTATCTCACTGTGGGTTGGACATTTTTAATTCGAGCCAACCTTAGCTCCCATTTGTATCTCCTTTTCCTATCTTTCCACTAATTTATTTCCAGGTGGTGCATTAGGGTCCATTCAGAAACCCCACATTCTCAGGTCTTCACACTCACAACTATCCAGATGGCTGGGATTTTAAAATCTCCCCAAGAAACACGTGTTTTACTGCAGAGGAGCGAAAACAGCCATTTAGAAGACACTGTTGTGGTAGGACATTGGCTGGGGCCCCAGGAAGGATCCTGAAAAGTATCCAATGACTGTTTCTGTCCAAGGAGAGACACAGACGGCCTTGGCCTGCCTCTCTCTCTGCCGACTCTGGGTGCCTGCAGTTCCTGTCTCCGGGGGACCCTGGAAACCTGGGGCTCCACCTGAAGGCCCCTGTGCTGGGGAAGGTGCTCTCAGGGCCAAGAACATTCCTCTGAGTGCTCTTTGGCTCTGCCTCTTTGGCTCTTCTGGCGGGATCGAGGAAGCGTAGAAAGTGGCTCTGAGAAAAGTGGAGATGTCCTGAGGCCAGACCCTGTGGGTGGGGATTAGGGGGCTGGAGACCACACTGGAGAGATCTGCAGAGGTCCAGGAGAGAGCAAACGGTGGCTGGGACTGGGGAGGCAGCTGTGGTTGATGGAGAGAGGTGGGCAAATTTGAGACACATGTGGGGACCAGAAGTCTCGGGGTGGATGTGGGACATTGGAGCACAAGTTAGAGACTGGTGGCTGGTGCTGGGTACAGTGGCTTAACTGCCACCTGCAACACTGGCATCCCTTGTGGGCACCGGTTCCAGTCCTGGCTGCTCCACTTCCGATCCAGCTCCCTGCTAATGCGCCTGGGAAGGCAGTGGTGTGTGGTCAACAGCAGTGGCGTGGCCGTTTGAGACAAGGATGTTTATGGGACACCTGTCTGTCCCTTGCTTCTCCTTTCTGTGTGTGCTCTTGTTCCTTGCTCCTGAAACAAGTTGCTGAAGGCTTCATAGGCCAAGCATATGTCTCATGAGATGCATGGGGATGGGGCAGCAGCTTTGCTTTCTCCTAACCAAGAAGATTAGCTTCCTGCAGCGATGACCCTGGTCCAGCCTCCAGGCTCCTCCCTCCCCCAGCCTTGACCCCTGCAGCTCCCTCACTGCCTCAGGAAGTCTGTAGTCCTGGGTGGATGATTCACATCATCCCCTTCCTAGGAGTAAATTCTTCTCTGGTTGAAAATTTTGGGGTTGTGATGGATAGAAGCCTCTAGGATACAAGTCAAGCCAAGGTAGGATGTTCACGAAAAAGCTGCAGGCCCACTTCTGGGGATTCAGTTGAAGGAAATGGAATTGGTATTTGAAAGAGACACCTGCACTCCCCTGTCTGCTGAAACACTACTCACAGAGGCCAAGATACGGAATCAACCCACGTGTCTGTCAACGGATTAATGCATAAAGAAAACTTAGCGCAGGCACACAAGGCGATAGTATTCAACCACTCAGGGAACGGAAACCCTGGCATTTGCAGAGAAGTTGATGGAACTCCAAATCATGATGTTGAGTGCAATAAGCCAGACATAGAAAGACAAATACCGAAATCTCCCTCTCATGTGTGGAAGTTAAAAAAAAATGATATGAACTTCGAATAGTGATTAGTACAGGCTGGGATGAGAGGGAGGGAGGATAGATAAAGGTTGGTCAGTAGATATTTAGACAGTCAGAAGTAACGAGTTTTAGTATTTCGCAGCACAGTGGGCCACTATAGTTCACAATAATGTATACACCCTATAGAGAGGACTGGAAGAATGGAGCTGGTAGGCTCCAAACACCAAGACCAAATAAAGGAACAGAAAGGTTAGCTGCCGATGTGACTGTTGCATGCTATGTATGCTGTTGACCTACTGTAGTGTTCAAATAAAAATGGACGAGTTTTGCACGTTAATCAAAAACTTGAAAAAAAACAAAATAACTTTCTTTTTAAAAGGATTCATTTATTTATTTATTTGAGAGGCCCAGTTTCAGAGAGGCAGAGGCAGAAGACAGAGAGAGAGAGAGGTCTTCCATCTGGTGGTTCACTCCCCAGATGGCTGCAATGGCCAGAGCTGCACCGATCCAAAAACAGGAGCCAGGAGCTTCTTCCGGGTTTCCCATGTGGGAGCAGGGGCCCAAGGACTTGAGCCATCTCCTACTGCTTTCCCAGGCCATAGCAGAGAGCTGGATCGGAAATGGAGCAGCCAGGACTTGAACCAGCATCTATATGGGATGCTGGCGCTGCAGGTGGAGGTTTTTACCTGCTATGCCACAAAATAACTTTCTAAAATGTTGCCAAGGTGGTTAGGGTGGAGGAGCAGAGCAGCCGAGACAGCTGAGCTGTTTCAGAAGCTTCCAGAGGGTAGGAGGGGGGTGGGGACAGGGCTGGGCCAGGGCTGCCCTTGGGGACTCCGGACTAGGCTTCTCCTTGGGACAGCAGCCCCTAGGGGGCACTAGACCACCATGAAACTGAACCGGAAATGGGGCCACAGCCAAGAGCTCAGTGATTACCACTTTCCACACCAGGTCTAAGAGAGTGCCAGGAAACTCACTACCCAGTCTAAATCAGATTTTAATGAGACATTTAAAAAAAATCCAAGCAAATGCAGAAACAAAACTTCATGATGAACAAAATAGCCAAAGCTGAAATAAGGACAGGTGGGTGTGTTTAACGGTCCTGCACTCTTACCCCAATCAGCCTGAGGCTCCCCCATCCCCCTGACCCCGGGTATCTCACCCTGTCTTGCTGTATGAGTTGATGGGGGCTGCCAAGGGGCTGTGACCAGCTTAGGGAACTGATGTTTATAATCATGTTTTGTGATCGTTGAGCTTTTTTTTTTTTTTTTAAGATTTATTTTATTTATTTGAAAGACAGAGTTACAGAGAGAGGCAGAGACAGAGAGGTCTTCCATGCGATGGTTCACTCCCCAGATGGCCAAAATGGCCGGAGCTTCGCAGATCTGAAGCCAGGAGCCAAGAGCTTCCTCCGGGCCTCCCACGTGGGTGCCAGGGCCCAAGAACTTGGGCCATCTTCTACTGCTATCCCAGGCCATAGTAGAGAGCTGGATTGGAAGAGGAGCAGCCAAGACTCGAACCGGTGCCCATAGGGGATGCTGGCGCTTCAGGCCAGGGCTTTAACCCACTGTGCCACAGCGCTGGCCCCGTGTTTTGTGATCGTTGAGCTTTTGCTAGCCCTTTTCACTTGGTTCAACATATGGGAGAATATTTTAAGAAGTGCAAATAGAAGCTCACATGTTTCCCTTGCCTTGGGCTCAAATATGACTCCCTATGGCAATGGTCTCAAACCCTTGATATCGTCTACAACTTGCAAAGCATACGCCAGGGTAGGCAGTGTCCTTAAATGGGAACAAAAATGTAGATTGGGGGGGGGGGGGGCGAAGGGTGCAAAAGTTAAGGCATAGCTTGGGATGCCCACGTTCCATTATCAGGGTGCCTGGTTCAAACCCCAGCCCCTCTGCTTCCCATCCGGCTTCCTGCTAATGTGCGCCCTGGGAGGCAGCAGGTGACGGCCCAAGGATTTGGATCCCTGCCACTCCTGGGAGAGACCTGGATGGAGTTCTGGGTTCTTGGCTTTGGTCTGGCCCAGCCTCAGCTGTTGCAGGCATTTGGGGGGTGAACCAACAGATGGAAGATCTCTCTCCTCCTGTCTTTCTGTCTCTACCTTTCATATAAAATGAAACAAACAAACACCCCCTGTAGACCCCCCTGCTGGCAGCCCTGCCCCTGTTGCACAGTGTTCCTGCCAGCCGGAAGGCTGTGGAAATTCTGAAGCCAGATGACATGCAGGCTCACACTGCAGACCCAGAGTGCTTTAGCTCGTGATTGGATTTTTCAATCCTTTGATTCATTTCCTAAGAAGTTGATGCTGGAAAAATCACCCAAGGAACTAGAAACAAACAGAAAAAAACTAAGGTTGCTTTTTCTCCCCAATTTATTTTTTTAATTTTTATGTATGTATGTATTATTTATTTGAGAGACAGAGTTACAGACAGAGGAGGAGACAGAAAGAAAAGTCTTCCATCCGCTGGTTCACTCCTCAGATGGCAGCAATGGCTGGAGCTGGGCCAATCTAAAGCCAGGAGCCAGGAGCTTCTTCTGGGTCTCCTACGCCGATGCAGGGGCCCAACCACTTGGGCCATCTTCTACTGCTTTTTCCAAACCACAGCAGGGAACTGGTTCGGAAGAGGAGCAGCTAGGACTCGAACCGGCACCCATATAGGATGCTGGCATTGCAGGCAGAGGCTTAGCTCACTATGCCACAGTACTGGCTTCTCTCCACGATTTATTTATTTATTTTTTTGTATTAAAATCCACTTGGCCGTTCACAGTGAAATCGAGTTGCTGGGTGTACAACTTTTCATTAACACGTCAGCAGTTCCTTTTAACCTTCTCTCTGGAATATCTCATACGATCTTGCGCGTTTGTGCCCATTTGTGTGTGTGTGTGTGTGTGTGAGAGAGAGACAGAGAGACACACAGAGAGAGCGAGTGAGCGAGCGAGCAAGACAGACACGTCTGAGTCTCCGCTCAGCCTGCTGGGACCTGCAGGCCAGGGACCCCTGGGGACCCCTGACTGCATGCAGGCGGAGGAAGGTTGACCCCAAATGGCCTCCTCAACCCTTCTCCCTGTCTCTTCCGGTTTCTGCTCCGCCTGGATTCACCCCTTGATGGACAGTTCTCCAGAGGAGTCCTGAGCCTGAAAAGCACACCTCCTTCCCTTTCCCCAGAGTCTTCGAGGATGACCGAGTGGGCTCTGGGGTCCCTCGGAGGGGGTGCGTTTCCAGAGCCCTCCCTGGGGGTTCACCACCAACCTCTCACAGGCCTGGAGAGGTGTGGGAGCCTCACAAGGGGCTCCCCCTAGGCAGCCCCTTCTTGTCTCGACCCCCCTCCCCCAACGCCGCCAATCCTCCCTCCCCAGCCCCTCCCCGCCCCATCACAGCTGCTGTGGCTCCGGATGCGACCTGCTCGTGGATCCCCGAGGAGGCCACGCACGAGGTGATCCGGTCCCTGGGCGTCCTGCCCACCACGAGGGCGCGGGACCCGGCAGGCCGCGTGCGCGGAGCTGTCCAGCACCCCGAGGCGGGGCGTGCGCCCCCCAACCCCCAGCCTGCCCGCCCCAGCCGCCTCCGCCCGCCCTGCCAGCGCCACTGCGGCTCGGCGGGCGCGTCACGTGGGCGGCGCGGCGCGGCCTCCAGGCTCCCGGCGCGGGCGAGGGGCCGCCCGGAGGACAGACAGACCCACGGACGCACTGCCGGCGGCACCCGGCCGGGAGGGCTGGGCGCAGCGCGGGGCGGCCCGCTCGCCGCGGGGCATGGACGCGCAGGGGGGCCCCGGGCGCAGGCCGGCCACGGCGCGGCAGCCGGGGCTCGGGGTCCGCGGCGGGCGGGGGTCCTCCCTGGCGGCCGCCGCCGAGTCCCCGCGGGGCCCGTGACGCCGCGGCCGATGTGGCCCCGCGCGCGCTGCGGGCCTGCACCACCGCCGCCGCCGCACAAAGACGCCGCCTGCGCACGGGCAGCATCTGCCGCGCCGGTCCCAGCCGGAGCCCGAGCCGGAGCCGGAACCGGAGCCGGAGCCGGAGCCGGAGCCGGAGGCAGGGGCGCAGGAGGCGGCGCCCGCGCGCAGCCGGCCCCGGCATGGAGAAGCGGGCGGCCGCGGGGCCGGAGGGGGCTCCGGGCGCCCGGGCGCAGCTCGCCGTTGTCTGCTTGGGTGAGTGGGCCGCACAGGCCGGGCGGGGTCCGGGCCTTGTCTCTTGCCTCTCACCATCCGGCACCGCTTCCTGGCCGGACCCCTCTGCGGCCAGGGCTTCCCGGAGCCCGCACTGCGATCGCTCCCGCGCGGAGGCCGCAGAGTGGGGCGCCTCCCCGGCACCGCCGCCTGCCGGGGTGTTAGGCTGCCGCCCGGCCTGGAATAACACGCCGGAGCCCGAGGTGAGCTGCACCCAGGCGCCGGCCAGCACCGCGGCTGGGGTCGGCAGGGAGCAGCTCTGGGCCCCGGGACTTGCGACAGAGGCTAGGCCGGCTGTCCCAAGAAAGAGCTGTTTCCTGGTGGAGTCGGGGCGTGGGCACGCCGCAGATGGGGACCCAGGATGCCAGGGCGGAGGCGGCTGCGTGAGCGACTCCTTTTCCCTTTGTGTCGGCCCAGCGGCGGCTGAGACCCCTGGTCAGCCCAGGGCATCGCTTGGGGAGGGCAGGGGAACCTGTCCAGGCCCACACCTGGGCGGGAGCGGCTCCTGCCTTGGCCAGGAGCCTCTCTGTCTACCGTTCCAGACCCCGTGTGCGGGAGAGGGGGAAGGAAGGGGTTAAACCCTCAACTCACATGGCTCCTTTATTTACCATGGTGGAGGAGGGAGGCCATGATGGGAGCTGGGGGTCATTAGGGGACACCCAGTGATGTCACCGATGAGGGCTCTGCGGCCCCACAGGTTTGCTGAAGTGAATAAGAAATGCGTTTGTGTTGAGCCTTGCTCTCCCTGCCCTCCAGCAGTCAGGGGCTGTGACCCTGGAGGGAGGCTCCTGCCTGGGGAGAGGGTGGGACTGAATTCCCCAGAGTGCCCACCCTGGGGTGGGGATGGGGGCCCTGTGCTGTCGGCTCTGAGATGCTGCCTCCAGCCCAGGACATACCCCATGGAGGGGGTCCCAGAGAGGGTGGCCCGGGTTGTTTGCCTCCCTTCTGAAGGTCAGGGTGGCACTGTCGCCCTCCTGCTGTGTGTCCCCGTGAAAGGGGGTGGCTCTCCCTCGCCCGCTGTTGGGTGGGTGGGCCAGGGATGGCAAAGCCCCTTAGAGGGAAGATTGACAGGCAGAGCCACCCCCCACCCCAGACTGAGCAAGCCTGGCAGGACATCCCCTGCCCCCCAATTCCCTCCAGGGTCTTCACCTCCGCTCGTCCCAGCAGGACCAGAGGTAGGGACGAGAGTCTCTGGGGCAGCCCCAGGCCAGCCTCGAGCTCAGGTGTGGTGTCCTGTGCCCTGGGACACCTGCCACTGGCCCTGAGCCCAAGAGCCACGCCTCCTCCACTGACCCTTCCGTGTCTCCCACAGTGAACATCTTTCTCACTGGGAAGCTCAGCAGTGCAGGTCCTGCCTTAGGTGAGTAATCCACTTGTCCCCTTCTTCCCTCCTCCCCAGCCCCTCTGCCTTTGTGACCTCTGAGGACAGGCCTGCAGGGTCCTGGCTCCACCCTGAGGCGACCTAGCCTCTTGTGTTTCTTTTCTGGATTACGGAGGACCTGGGCATGCTTAGGAAACTGAGCCTCAGTGTCCTCCTCTGCAAAATGGATCAATAGCTGCTGCTTAGGGTTCAGGGAACCCAGGAGGCAAGATGCACAGCCCAGTGCCTGGTACGTGGCAGTGTAGTCCAATACCGGTGCAAACCGCCCAGGTCCCACACAGGCGACAGATTGTGCTTCCTGTAGGTTCTCTGAGAGCCAGGAGGTACCAGGGGATGCCACCTGTTTTAAAATAACACGCGGATTTAATTGGTAGAGGTGTGACTGGGTAAGGGCAGTGTTGCTGGAGCTGACGTGCTGGCTTTGTGGAGAGAACGGGGCCATGCCACGCCCCCCAGGGCTGCATGGGAGCTGCCAGGTTTGGTCCGGCAGAAGCAGGAGTGAGGGGAAGGCAGAGGTCGAGCAGAGCAACAGCTTAGGGCTGGCAGCATAAGTGGTTCTGGGGGGCTTGGGCTGTCGGTGGGCTTGAGCTGCCTGACACCTGGCCCTGGGATGCCTGAGGGCAGGGGGAACGTGGCTGCGCTGTGAGTTACACAGGTGGTTGGCATGGCAGGTGCAGCCTCGGTAGGGGAGTTCTGGGCAAGCTGATTGGCAGGACAGGAGGTAGCACCTTGGCCGATAGGGCATCCCAGGTCTGAGAAGACACAGGGCTCGGACTCTGCCTCCTGTTGGGGCCGGTCTGCCTGTCCACTGGCCTTGAGCTCTGGTCCATCAGGAGCAGGAGAGACAGCTGGGTCCATCCCACCAGCATTGCTGAGGGGCTGGAGTGAGCCATTGTCTCAGTGCTGCCAGGAAACCTGTTCTGTCCCCGGGAACCCTGATTGTGCAGGTACCTGGGGTGGCTAGCTCTGCTCAGGGCTCAGCTCGCTGCAGATGCCCACTGAGGCTGGCGCAGGGCTGTGGCCTGGAGTGCTCGGGGCAGGGCATCCCTGCTGGCTGTGGCAGCCCAGGGCCCACAGAAGCTGCTTTCCCCTGGCCTGTCCCAAGGACTCGGCCTTGTTCCCCTCTTGGTTTTCTCTGCACCTGCACGCCATGCTCTCTGTAGCCTGCCCGCCTCTGCTGCCTGGGGGCTGCCCCGCTCAGCACTGAGCAACCCCAGCCCTGCCTGACATCCCAGACCCACTGTGGACGGCCCAGTGCCTCCATCCCGACTTCCAGGATGGCCCCACCTGGGTCAGGTGTCTGTGGCCGTGGTAGGGAGTGGAGCTGGTTGTGCGAGCTGTACACGCAGCGGGTGGGGCCATCCCTCAGCGGGAGCCAGGGCCCTCGCCCACCTGGGGTGCAGCTCTGATCTCACTAGGGTTACTGGCCAGCTTCCGGCTGCCCGGCGTGCCCCTCCCGCTGTGGCTCCGTGACTGTGTTCTCCGGGCTTTCTCTGTGATGGAGCCCGGGCCAGGGACTGCTCCCCCAGCCCCTTCTCTGCCCTCACATCCTCTTGAGGGCCAGGCTGGCTGCCCAGGGACCTCACAGGGCTTCCCACTCAGCCCCTGAGCTGCCCCGGCTATGCCAGGCACTGCCTGGGCTCAGTGACCTACCCCCTGCAGCCTCCTGACCTCTGGGCCCTGCCTCGTGGCCACTGTGGCCCGGGGCAGTGAGCCCGGCGGGGTCCCCGCCTGTTCTCTACCCCACTGGCGACTGCCCCGGCTGCTGGGTGGGCTCCCAGCTCCTGGTCTCTGGCTCACCCAGGGACCTGACCACCTCTGGACATGGGCTCTGCAGAGGGAGCCGCATCAGGCCTGCTCTTGTCCTCTAGGGAGTGTTGGACCAGGAAAGGAGGGTACAGGCAATCTTCTCAAAGCAGGTGCGCTCTGGGTGCAGCTCACACAGCCCTCTGACTGCCCCCCAAGTCCCAGACCCCTCTCTCCTCGTCACTGGCCCTGAAAACCTGTAGCCCCCCCTTCTCTTCTCACTGCCTGCCCACCCTGTCAGGATCCTCCCCTCCCCGGGGGGGCCCCCCACCCCTGCTTCCCCGTCACAGGAACATCTACCTGGACGAGATCTCCCAGCAACCCCTCCCACACAAAGCAGTTCCCATTGACTCCATTTGGCAGATGGACAAGTTGAGGCCTGGGGCAGAATGGATGGTGCCCTGGGGTGGGAATGAGGCTCCCGTCACAGGAAGAGCTGGGGGCAGCTGCTCGAGAGCCCATTGGGGAGTTCCCGGCCTGCTGCTCGGAGCCCAGCCTTCCTCCTGCTCACATCTGCTCTGCAGGAGGCTGGGCTCACAGCTGTACAAACCCCAAGCCCCTGGGGCCCCCTCTGGAGAAGAGCAAACATTAAATGGGTGCTGGTGGTTGTCTGGCCATCTCTCAGGGGACCCAGCAGAGGCCCAAGAGGGACAGGCATTGCGGCTGCAGCAGGCCAGAGAGAGCCAGGGAGCAGGTGACGCCCAGCAGGAGGCACGGGATCTCCCCTGGCCAGGGTGGGTGGGACACCTGGGCACTGATAAATGTCCCAGCAGGGTGGGCCATCTGTTGTGTCCCTTAGAGAAGGCTTCCGGGACCGAGGTAGGGGTGGACAGGACCCTGCTGTACCCCAGGCCCTGTCCTTGTTGGGGTTGGGGGCAGAAGTGAACGAGGGGTGGTTCTTGCCCTCTTGGCTCCTAGGCTGATGCTTCTTTAGGCAATGTGGGGGAAGAGGCACCCTGCCCTCTGTCTCCTGAACTTCCAGCATGTCCAACATGCTCCCCCCCCCCCCCCGAGGGAGACACCTCCTCCGGGGTGTCCCAGGTCAGTGAGAACCACGTGGCTGGTGGCCTCACGCATCCAAGGGAAGCGGCTGCTGTATTTTGCATGTGTGGGTGTGCAACACCTGAATCCCTGCCCTGTGTAGTCCTTGCTCCCCTCGGCTGGGGGTGGAGCACGTGGCTCTGATTTTCTGGGTGAGAAGCTAGGCCCGGGGAGGCTGTGTGAGCACCCCGTGGATAGGCGCCAGTTCGTTCCCCATTGGCCGGGTCTATTGGTTGTGGCTGTGGTGGTGGCCAGCCTTGCCTTCGGGCTGCTGGTGGAGTTTCTGTTCCAGTCCTTCGATGCCCTCAGGAGCCATTGGCGGGGAGGTTGCCGACTCCTGGTGAGTCATGGTGTCAGCGTGTGCAAAGCTTGTAGGGGGTCAGCCCACAGCTGGTCCCCAGCAGGCTTGAGCTGTCCACTTCATCCGGTCACTCCCTTAACTGGGCTCCTGCTGTAAGGTGTTGGCCCAAACTACGCCAGCCCTGCCTAGGTCACCACACTGTCCCAGCAGTGGAGAGAACTCTGCTTCCAGGGCCACAGTGGGAGGTGGAGTCTCTGGGCTCAGGAAGAGGGCAGTCACTTGTCTCCCTGAGCCTTTGTCACAGGCCATTGTGAGGGTCAGGTGAGCCAGCCTGCTGAATGGGAGGAGCCCGCTGCCCGGTCCTGGGAGGGCCAGGGCCCACTGCGCTGCCCCAGCTGGGTTGGGCAGAGAGTGTGGGAATAATGGGTGGGTTAAAGTGAGGAACAGGGCGAATCTTAGCTCCTGCACCCACTGGCTGTGTGGCCCTGGGCAACTCGTTTACCCTCTCTGGTCACATCATCCACCTCCAGTGGTCTCCTGTGTACACTCAGGATAAAACCCAGATTCCACGCCTGCATTTCCAGCTACATGGGGATACTGCCACCTCCTTTCAGGCCTGTTTTGTAATCTCCAAAGTCCCCGGGGTTCCGCATGGAGTCTGTGCCACAGGGCAGGGCTGTCCATCTCACCAGCCTGCCTACCGCTCATGCCTGACCTGAGCCCTCCGTGCAGAGTTCTCCCCTCGAGTGCTGCGGCTGCAGCTGCCCCAAGTCCAAGTGGGTCCTTGTGACCCTCGCATACACACTGCGTCCATGAAGCCTTGAGTTACAGCCTTGCCCTTGACCCTCGCCACCGTGGTTGCACTTGAGCCTTCCCTGCGGGACACCTGTGCTCGAGCCATGGGGAGGGGCATCAGGCCCCTTCCCCTGCTTCCCACGCAGGGGTGGGGCTGCCATTTCCCAGCTTCCTCTCCCGACAGCCGCCTGCAGCGGGAAGCTGGAGCAGCACACAGAGCGGCGTGGTGTCATCTACAGCCCGGCCTGGCCCCTCAACTACCCCGCGGGCACCAACTGCAGCTGGTACATCCAGGGGGATCGCGGCGATATGATAACCATCAGGTGAGGGGCCTGGGGTGGGCTCGGAGGGCCTCCATGCAGGCCGTGCGAGCGAGCGTGTGTGTGAGCACAAGGGTGTGCTGTAGGCGTGTGCGAGCCCATGACTGGGCAGGCATAAGGAATGCCTGTGTGAGCACACCCATGTGTGTACATGAGCCCATGGCTGTGCAGAGGGCATGTGTGTGCCCATGTGGGTACGCACGTGTGCCCAGCTCCCTGGTCTCCTTGGGCCTCCGTGGCTGGGTGCCCCGAGCCCCTTTAATGGGAGGTGAGGACCGTCAGGCAGCTCGGCCCTGGCAGGAAGAGGGCCCCGGACTCTGGTGGGCACAGCCTGGCTGTCTCTGAGGCCACAGAGGCGCTGGCTGGAGGCTGGGCTGGTGCTGAGCCTGGAGCAGGGCTTCCCCAGGGCGCCTTGGGGTGGTCTCTATAAAGGAGGAACAGGGCAGGAGCCAGGGTGCTTGGCAGGGACGTGTGCAGGGCTCGAGTGGCCCTGATGGGCTGGGACCCCCGGCCTGGGGTGGCCATGGGGACGTTTGATCAGATCCCATCTGGAATACCAAGCCCAGAAGGCCTCCCCCGACCCCAGCTACTCCCAGCAACAAGGAACAGGGCTGCTCACATGCAGGGGTGTCCTGGTGTCTGTGCCGTGGGCTCTGGGGTCAGTGTTTCTCTCCAGAGGGCGCAGCCTCACCCCTCTGTGCCCGTGCCTTGGAGTGTGTGCTGGAGTTGCCCCCAGGAGTCCCTGTGTGGGAGGGACCTGGGCCCTCAGGCCTCTGCCCCTCAGGGAGGGGTGTGTGTGTGTGTGTGTGTGCGCAGGGTCCTTACGGCTCCTCCACTTGGCCTCTGAGCTGGGGATGCTGGCGTGGGCTAAGGAGGGGGAGAGCGAGCTGCCCTGGAGCTGAGCGAGGCCAATGCGGCCCAGGGCTGCCTCGGACCCCCGGATAGGCACGGGGTGAGGATGGGTGGCCGGGAGTGGAGGAGTTGGGCAGCTGGGGGAATGAGGGGCAGGGGCAGTGGGGGCGGGGCTGGCTGTCCCCGCCACACGCTCCAGCCTGACCCCCTCTGCTGGTGCTTGGCCGACGGGGGGCCATGCGTGCCCACCCACATCTGTGTCCCTCATCTGCTCCCACAGCTTCCGCAACTTTGATGTGGAGGAGTCCCACCAGTGCTCCTTGGACTGGCTCCTGCTGGGCCCGGCAGCCCCGCCCCGCCAGGAGGCCTTCCGGCTCTGCGGCTCCGCCATCCCTCCGGCCTTCATCTCGGCCCGAGACCATGTCTGGATCTTCTTCCACTCCGACGCCTCCAGCTCCGGCCAGGCCCAGGGCTTCCGTCTCTCCTACATTCGAGGTGATGCAGGGGCAGGGCCGGGCAGGGCCAGCATGGAGCCTTTCTCGCACAGGGGTCTGGGGCAGGGTTAGAGGGCATCCACACGGTTCCCAGGATGGGGGGGCCCGTGGCGGCTTGTGCTGCGCCCTGGGGTGCTTCAGCACCTTCCGTGTCATGGACCCCACTTCCTGGGCTCAGGTCTGGGCCCTCTCCCGGATGGGGACCCAGCTGCCTCTGCTGGGCCCAGAGGCCCCGTATTGGAAGGAGGCTCTGCTGTCCCCTGATGGCCTCCCATGACCTTTCTGCCCCGCAGGGAAGCTTGGCCAGACGTCCTGCCAGGCAGATGAGTTCCGCTGTGACAACGGCAAGTGCCTGCCGGGCCCATGGCAATGCAACACCGTGGACGAGTGCGGAGACGGCTCCGACGAGGGCAACTGCTCGGCGCCCGCCTCCGAGCCACCGGGCAGCCTGTGCCCCGGGGGGACCTTCCCGTGCAGCGGGGCGCGCTCCACACGCTGCCTGCCCGCGGAGCGGCGCTGCGACGGCACCCAGGACTGCGGCGACGGCTCCGACGAGGCCGGCTGTCCCGACCTGGCGTGTGGCCGGCGGCTGGGCAGCTTCTACGGCTCCTTCGCCTCCCCGGACCTGTTTGGTGCTGCCCGCGGGCCCTCTGACCTTCACTGCACGTGGCTGGTGGACACGCAGGACCCGCGGCGCGTGCTGCTGCAGCTGGAGCTGCGGCTGGGTTACGACGACTACGTGCAGGTGTACGACGGCCTGGGCGAGCGCGGGGACCGCCTGCTGCAGACGTTGTCCTACCGTAGCAACCACCGGCCCGTGAGCCTGGAGGCAGCTCAGGGCCGCCTCACCGTGGCCTACCACGCCCGGGCCCGCAGCGCCGGCCACGGCTTCAACGCCACCTACCAGGTGAAGGGCTACTGCCTCCCGTGGGAGCAGCCGTGTGGGGGCAGCGGCGAGGGGGACGGGGGCGACACGGGTGACCAGGGCTGCTTCTCGGAGCCCCAGCGCTGCGACGGCTGGTGGCACTGTGCCAGTGGCCGGGACGAGCAGGGCTGCCCGGCCTGCCCGCCCGACCAGTACCCGTGCGAGGGTGGCAGCGGCCTGTGCTACGCGCCTGCCGACCGCTGCAACAACCAGAAGAGCTGCCCCGACGGCGCCGACGAGAAGAACTGCTTCTCGTGCCAGCCGGGCACCTTCCACTGCGCCACCAACCTGTGCATCTTCGAGACGTGGCGCTGCGACGGCCAGGAGGACTGCCAGGACGGCAGCGACGAGCACGGCTGCCTGGCCGCCGTGCCGCGCAAGGTCATCACGGCCGCCCTCATCGGCAGCCTGGTGTGCGGCCTGCTGCTCGTCATTGCCCTGGGCTGCGCCTTCAAGCTCTATTCCCTGCGCACGCAGGAGTACAGGTGGGCGCGCCCGGGGTGCTCGCTTTGCCTCGCATCCCTCGAGGGAGGCCCTGGATGCCCTGTCTGCACAGCCGGGCCCTGGGCCTTCCCGGCGTGGACTGCTCCCGTTCCCTGGGGTCTGATGGAGGGGCGGGGGCCCCGAGACCTGTTCTCCCGGCACGTGCCGGCCAGCCCTGCCATGCTGCCCCTCTGCCCGCTGCTTGCAGGGCCTTTGAGACCCAGATGACGCGGTTGGAGGCTGAGTTTGTCCGGCGGGAGGCACCGCCGTCCTATGGTCAGCTCATCGCACAGGGCCTCATCCCCCCCGTGGAGGACTTTCCTGTCTACAGCGCGTCCCAGGTGAGCCCCACTGGGCCTGAGACCCCACAGGGCCCAGGCTTCCTGCTGGACTGTAGAGAACACCCAAGACCTGGAGGCCGAGGGGCCAGGTGGGACAGGTGCGGGCTAGGCTGGTCCAGGTGGGGAGAGGAGGTTGGGCAGGGTCAGGGGTAACGATCAGGCTGGAGGCGGGGGATAAGGTGGTCTCCTGGGGTCTTGGTCCCCCCCTCCGGGGGGTGCATGGACCTCTGCCCTCTCAGCCACTGCCCCTCACTGCAGGCCTCAGTGCTACAGAACCTTCGCACCGCCATGCGGCGACAGATGCGGCGCCACGCCTCCCGCCGCGGGCCCTCCCGCCGCCGCCTCGGCCGCCTCTGGAACCGGCTCTTCCACCGGCCGCGGGCACCTCGGGGCCAGATCCCACTGCTGACCGCTGCACGCACCTCACAGACGGTGCTGGGCGACGGGCTCGTCCAGCCCGCACCAGGGGCCGCCCCAGCGCCCCGGACGGACACAGGCAGCCCCCGGGCTGCCAGCGACGGGCCCTCCGGTGCCCCTGGCCATGTACCAGAAGGGGGACCTCCAGGGCCAGTCCCGGCCTCCAGCCTGCGAGACCCAGAGTGCAGGCCTGTGGACAAAGACAGAAAGGCCCGCAGGGACCCTCCCGTGGACAGCTCGGCCCCTGCGGATACGCCCCGGGAGCCCTGCTCCGCCCAGGACCCCCAACCCCAGGCTCCCACAGCCAACAGCATCCTGGGCTCCCACCCGCCAGAGCCACTGGGGGTGTGCAGGAGCCCCCCGCCCCCCTGCTCCCCAACATCGGAGGCCAGTGACGACGAGGCCCTGCTGGTGTGCTGACCCGCAGGACGCGCTGGTGATGGCCACAGCCCCGCTTTGTAACCAGGGAATACACGGTCGTTTCTACCCGGACTCTGCGTCCTTTCTTATGGAGAGAGAGAGAGGCCCACTCGGTGGTCCTAGGGAGGGGCTGGCCCTCAGCCAGCGCTGCATCAGCACGATGCCACCCTGGGGTGGGCACGGCAGGAGGCAGGAGGGAGCATCCAGGGGTCCCATGCTACCCCCGCCAGCTCCTTTTCCAGACAAGCAGGGGGTGGGCCGGTCCCTGGAGAGTCTGCGGTGGCTTCTCACTTCATTCACACTGTGGTGGCACTAGCCACCACCGCCCCCCCCCCCCCCCCCCGCCCCGGCTGTGCCGGGAGCTGTAGTGAGGACTGAATGCAGCCATGGGGACGCTGGACCTCGTCCACGGGGAGCGCTCTGCCCGCGCGGAGCCCACCCCTCCGCCTTCCCAGTGGGGGCCCTGGAGGAGCTGGACTGGGAGGCTTCTGTCCCTATCCCAAGGCCTGTGGCACTGAGCAAGGGCACAGGGCAGAGGAAGCCCAGGAGTCACCCGCAGACCCTGGGGATGCTGCTCCGTGCTTTCCCAGGGGACAGAAGCCTTGGCACCAACAGAGTGGCCGGATCCACCCCATCCTCTCTCAGGGCCTCAGTTTCCCTATCTGGAAACCCAGGGGGAGGCTGTGGGCTCTGATGTCCTGACAGTCACTCTGGGGGAGATGGATGGCAAGAAAGACGATGATGACTGGGGGTCCCTGGGGGAGGGGCAGACGGAGCAGCTTGTCCATCCTCGGTGGTCCTTTGGGGACAGGGTGGCTCCAGCCCGGGTTGCGGGGCTGGGGGCAGCCCTTGGGTCAAACAGCAAAGCCCCTGGAGGAGCCGCTGCCTTGGCACCTCCCACCGAGGCACGCCCCCGCCGGCCCCTGCCAAGCCCACCAGGGACTCCGCTGAGCACAAGCAAGCAAACCACCAGACCTGTTTATTTGTGGGCCCTTTCAGGAAAAGCTAGCAGGGCAGTGCTAAGACAGGGAAACCCCAGACGCATCGCTAGGGCTTCCTCACGATGGGCCTCTAAGAGGCAGATTGGTTTTTTTTTTTTTTTCCAGAAAAAAAAAAGTTTTTGCAAAAACACCTCCTCAATAAAGAACATGTAAACAGAAAGGTTCAGTCTCTACAAACGTCTCATTGCGTCTTGAAGGGCTTGTCCGCGGCGGGCAGGGTGCAAGGCTGGTAGGGCCCGTTCTCCTCCTCCTCAGGGGGATCCTGGGGGTAGACCACGAAACACAGCTCCTGGCCCCAGCGTGTAATGGACTCTGAGGACAGATGGAGGGACAGACAGGTGGGCCTCAGGACATGGGCAACCTCTCCAACCCCACTGCCAGACCCCTCCCCTCCAGGGAGCTGTTCCCTCTGCAGGTGGGTTTTGTACACTTGGGTCCACCTCCTGGGGTGACATGGGCCCTATGTTACCCCACAGTGGCCAGGGAGCACCCCTGCCCCTCGGGGTGAGCTGCTTAGAGGGCCCATCTCCAGGCTGTCCTGCTCACCCGTGAGTCTGTGCACACACTTTGGTTTGCTTCTCCAGAACACGCCCAGGAAGAAAATGGGCACCCCCGTGAGGATGATGATAACGCCAACCCCACACACCATGGGCTCCGAGATGAAGCTGAAGACCAGCAGGAACGCCCAGAACACCAAGTAGGCCACGGGGACCAGCAGGTTCACCTGGTGGGCAGCGAATGGGAGCAGGGATGGTGCAGGACCCACTGTTTCCCTGCCCCACCTCCCAGAGCTCTGGGTTGACCAGCAACCAGATCAGTGAGGCTTTGTCAAAATCCTGGTGGCCCTGAGCTTGCGTCGTGGCTGTGTGCACACTGTGGCTTGCACTTGGCAGCTGGAGGCCAGATACTTCGAGGCCCTGAGCACTGCTCCACCTAAGGATTCGTATGCAAAATTGGGTGGAGGAGAAGGGGCTCTTCCATTGGCTCGGTTCCTGGTTTGGGTGTGGGCTCCTGGCATCCCAGCTCTGTCATTGGCCACCTGTGTGACCTTGGGGAGGCTCTCTGACCTCATTTTCCTCAAGCACCTTCCTCGGGGTGCCAACCTGCGCACATACAAGTGCACACAAAGCCTTGGGCCGGTCCCGGCCCTCGGCCACCGCTGGAACCCTTGCGGCTGTTGTCACCTGTCCCTGTGCCCTCACCTTGATGGGCCTGTGGAGGGCCGGCCGCCTCCAGCGCAGCACAAGGAGGCCCAGGATGGTGACGCCGTAGCAGAGGTAGTTGATGAAGGATACGTAGTTGATGAGCGTGTATGTGTCTCCCACGAGCATGATGACCGCCGTGGCCCCGCACTGGGAGAGGACCTGGTGCTGACAGCCGGCCTCCCTACGACTACGCCACTCCACCCCATCATCCCTGCTGGCTCCCCTGGGCCTGCCCGCTCAGGCCATGGCGGGTTGCAGGAGCTCAGGCCCCTTCTCCCCTCCCCCCACCGTGGGCTCTCTGCCATGGCTCAGCAGCACATGCCAGAAAATCCCACGTGGCTGGGTGACCCTGGCTCCCTGCTCACCCTGGCCAGGGACCCTCAACTTACACAGACCAGGAGGGCGGGGATGGGGGTGCAGCGTCTGACGTGGATCATGGCCAGCAGGCTAGGCAGGTGCCCCTCCCGGGCTCCGGAGAAGCACAGCCTGTGGATGGGACACAAGTGGGCAGGGGCCATGAACCCAGCCCTGGGGGCTCCTGCCCAATCATAGACCTCCACTTTGGACCTGCTGTCCCACAGGCTGTCCCCTCTGACCTGCTTCTGGCTCACTGAGCAGTCCCTCCCATCATCTAGCCTGCCTCCTTCTTGCTTTCTTCTCCTCAGAGTTGGGATCAGCAGGTCCAGCATCCCACCTCCTGCAGGTCCCCCGGGGCACCTGCCTTGCTGCACCCTGCCACCCACTCCCCAGCCCGGTCACCTGGAGGAGGTGAACAGGTAGCCATTGATCCCTCCAAAAGTGGAAAGTGCCACGGAGACAGGCATGACCCACGAAAAGTAGCCCAGCAGCTTCTCCCCGAAGGTCTGAGTGCGCACGGAAGAGAGGCCTTGTATGAGGCTGGGGGAGGGGCCAGGCAGGGAACTGGGCCGGAGCATCGGAGCAGGCTCCCCCCACCCCTACTCACCACGGCCACTGCGTTGGAGGCCAGCAGCTCCTGGGGGGACATGGCGGTGAAGTAGGCCACATTGGTGAACGTGTACACGAAGGTCACCAGCGGGATGGAGATGAAGATGGCACGAGGTAGGTTCCTGGGAGGGGAGCAGTGGAATCGGCCATCAGGCTCAGCCCCTGGGGTCGGGGGACAGGGCCCAGGGCAGGGGCATGGGACGTGGCAAAGACAGCGTTGAATCTCCATCGCCCGAGTCTCCTGGGAGCAGCAGGGCCAGAAATGGGGCAGCACTCTCACGGGGACAGTGCTGCCTGCCTTTTCCCACCCTCAGCCTGGGCACGGGTGGAGGACAGGGCCGCGCTATACCCTGAGGGGGCACCCAGTGTCTGCACATCAAGAGAGGACAGTTTGCTGGTCACAGACTCCCCAGCAGTTCCCACTTGCCCAGCCAAATCCGCCCCCTGTCCACAGTCATTGGCTTCTGTGTAGGGACCACGCTGTGTGCACACATATGATGTGGAGCCAAATGCCAATCACTGGCTCTGGGCACAGCAGGACAATGATGCCCAGTCTTCCCGAGGCCCTGGGCAGGAGCCGTGATGTGGCCACAGCCACATGGAATGGGCCTGGTTAGAAGGCAGGCATCCCTGGGCCAGTGCTGTGATGTAGCTGGAAAAGCCATTGCCTGCAGTACTGGCATCCCATATGGACACCGGTTCGAGTCCTGGAACCTCTTCTTCCAATCCAGCTCTCTGCTATGGCCTGGGATAGCAGTGGAAGATGGCCCAAGTCCTTGGGCCCTGTACCCACATGAGAGACCCAGA
This sequence comes from Lepus europaeus, assembly GCF_033115175.1. Taxonomy (NCBI): domain Eukaryota; kingdom Metazoa; phylum Chordata; class Mammalia; order Lagomorpha; family Leporidae; genus Lepus; species Lepus europaeus. The sequence goes on along the minus strand of NC_084845.1, from coordinate 17,422,750 downwards.
AGAAGCTCCTGGCTCCTGGCTTTGGATCAGCTCAGCTCTGGCCGTTGCCAATTGGGGAGTGAACCAGCGGATGGAAGACCTCTCTCTCTCTGCCTCTCCTTTTTCTCTCTGTGTAACTCTGACTTTCAATTAAATAAATAAGTCTTCAAAAAAAAAAAAAAAAAAAAAAAAAAGAAGGCAGGAAGAAGGCAGGTGTCCCTGCAGCTGGTGCTGTGGCCCAGTGGGTTAAAGCCTCGGCCTGCGGAGCCAGCATCCCATATGGGCACCTGTTCCAGTCCCAGCTGCTCCATTCTGATCCAGCTCCCTGCTAATGCACCTGGGAAAGCAGCAGAGGCTGGTCCAAATGCTTGGGTCCCTGCACTCACATGGGAGACTTGGAGGGAGCTCCTGGCTCCAGATCAGCTCAGCTCCGGCCCTTGAGGCCATCTGGGGAGTGAACCAGCAGACGGACAATCTCTCTCCCTCTCTCTGTAACTCTTTCAAATAATTTAAATGAATCTTTTTTTTTTTTTTTTTAAAGAAGGCAGGCATCCAGCATTCCTTCCCAAGCAGGACGGAGGTGTGGATGCCCACATGGATGTGTGGACAGGCTGCCTCTCCCTCTGGCTACTCCCTCCCCCACCCCCGCCGCACTCACTTCCGAGGGTCCACCAGCTCCTCTGTGACGTAGTTGAGGAAGTTCCAGCCGCTGAAAGCAAAGGAGCCCTGGAGGAAGGCCAGGGCCAGGTGGCCCACCGAGGGCGTCATCCAGAAGGCAAAGGCGTTGCTGGGCCGCAGCTCCTCAAAGTGCCCTGGAGGGAGGGGAGGTCCAGGAGCCTGCGGTCAGCACCGATCCCCCAACCCTCTGCCGCCCTACCCACACCCCATCCGGCCCTACCTTGGGAGATCTGGACAAAACCCACGCCGATGATGAGGGACAGGGCCAGCAGCTTCCCGCCCGTGAACACGTCCTGGATACGCGTGGCCCAGCGCACACTGGAGCTGTTCACCCAAGTCAGGAGCACTGCGAGCAAAGGCGGGGGCAGGCGCTGAGGCCAAGACCCTCGTGTGGGCTACGCTCACGTCTGCTGCAGCCGCTGAGGCCTGCTTGGGGCTAGCAGCTGGGCGATGCCTCGCCCATCCAGGGAAGGGAGCTGGCCAGGGCACTCACTCAGGCAGGCCATGGAGAGCACGCGGGAGGCGGCGGCGGGAGGAATACAGTTGGGGAACACGGGCTGCAGCACGTAGTTGGAGAAGGTCATGGAGATGACCGCCAGGCTGGTGGGGTACATGATGAGGACGGCACTCCAGAGCAGCAGGAAGCTACAACGAGCGAGGACCGGAGTGGCACAGGCACCCTCACCCGCGTGCATGCAGCCCGGCACCCACGCGGCTGGCAAAAGTGCCCGAGGCCGGCTCTGGGCCAGGAAGGCAAGGCTCACCTTGGACAGGTGCCGGCAAGGAGGCAGGGACCAAACATCTTTCTTAGGGCCCCCCTGGCACCCCAGCTGTCTCCTGAGCCAGGGTGGGCTGGGCCCGGGCCTGACTTCCCATCCCAGCTCAGCCATGGCTCTTAAGAGCTGAGATGGCTGAAGGCGGTTGATTGTGAGCAGTGGCCCCCTCGAGGGAGCCCTGTGGCCTGCAGAGGCTGGACCCTGCAGAGAAGGGCCTTGCCCAAGCATGGGGGGTAATTTAGGCCTTCTGTCTGCGCCTCCCCTCTGCAGGGCACCTGTGCTCCTGCCTCTGAGGCCTGACCTGCTGTTCCCAGGAGCTCCGTCTGTACCCAAGGGAAGGTCCTAACTCCTGGGGCTGGGGGGGTGGTCCTAGCTCCTGGCCTGCCCTCGTGGGTGGGGACAGCCTCATCAGGCACAGCAGCCACCTTTGGATCCCCAACTTCATTGGGCTCTTGTTGGTCCACAGCCTGCTCCTTCTTTGCATGCCCTCCACCTGGCTGCTGCGACACTGTAGCTCACTGGCACCCCTCCTGGATGCCCTCTGACCAGCCCCCCATGCTAGGTGTAGCTGCCCATGGGTAGGGTCCTGGACCCTCTGCTCCCACCCCCCTTCTCCCCACGTGTTCTCTCCTGGCCCATAGCACATGTCCTGTGCCCCATTCAAGACCCCAGCCTTGGAGACCACCTAAGTACAGACCATGGGGCGTGCATGCCAGACCAGAGCTCCATACACAGCTGCCCGGTTACGGGCCCCTGGCTCACCACCCTTGGAACTGAACTTTTCCTCTGAGCTACAGTCCTTCCATCTAAGACCAGTCTGAGCAGCTCCTTGGAAGTGTGAAGTGTCCTCCTGTCCATCCCAGGGGCCACCAACTAAGGATCCTCCTAAATGGGAAAGCGGGCATCACCACAGAGGCACCCCGCCTCCCCCATGCCCCATCTGGAATTGGGTTGATCATCTTGGATCCACCTGTACCTCTGAGGCCCTCGCAGGACTGGACATTGCAACAGCTGTAATCTCTCCAACCCCTCCAGGGCACTGGACATGAACCTGACCTTACCTCTGGCCACACTGGTGCCCTCTGCAAGTACCCCCTAGCCCTTAGGATGCCCTCCTCACTGGCCAGCAGGGTGGGGAACATAGCTTCTCCTGGGAGTCTTCCCTGGGTGGTGGGCACCATGTTCTCTTTGCTGCGTGCCCCTGCCTCTTATAACCCTCACTCTAGGTCCCATGTGGTCAGGCACGGGGGGGGGGGGGAGGGGGCTGTTTCCTCGTTGCTCTGCCAGCAGCAGGGGGCTGGGGACAGATCCCCTGCCCTCAACTCTCCGGAGATGCTGGGCAGAGTTCCCCGGGAAACAGGAAGGCCACGAGTGTTAAAGGGGACTCCTTGTGGGGACAAGAATATCAAGGCCCCTCCTAGCCTGCCTCTCCTCTGTCAGCATGGGGTGGGGAGCGGTGTAGACAGAACTGCTTCTTAAAGGGAAGCACAGTGGGTCACAGACCAGCGGGAGCTGCCAGCAGACACCACGCAGGTGGGGAAGATGAAAACTGCCAACACCCCCACTCCCTTCTCTGCGTCCACCCCCATCACCTGCTCGAGATGAGCAAAGCAGAAGAGGAGACCAAGGCCCATACCAGAGGGGTGTTCCCTGCCCCGGGAGCCCCCCACACTCACCCAGCCAGGCCCCCGAAGATCTCTGTGACGTAAGCATAGTCCCCGCCGGACTTGGGGATGGCCACTCCCAGCTCTGCGTAGCACAGGGAGCCCAGAGCCGTCACGCCCCCACCCAGGACCCAGACAAAGAGGGCCAGGCCCACGGAGCCTGAATGTTCCAGAACACCCTTGGGCGAGATGAAGATGCCCGAGCCGATGATGTTGCCTGTGGGGGGAGGGGAGACGGGAGTGTCAGGCGGGTCCACTGCCACTGCCTAGCCTTCTCTCAGGAGCTCTGGAAGGCACTCCCAGGAGAAGAAGGGAGCGGTCGGCCTGGAAGCCACTGGCCCCTCCAACCCAGCGGGTCTCTTCTGGGCTCAGCATCTGCCAGTTCATGGCACCTTGCTCAGCCAGGCTCCTGTGCCAGAGATGGGTGCTGAGTTCCTCTGCTTCCTCTTGGCCCCAGAGAGGTGGCATCAGCAGAGGGTGGCCGCTGCTGTGTGTCCCACGTGGCCCACGCTCAGGCCTTCGCCTCTAACCCAGGCCCCGCCCCGTCTCCAACCTGCTGGCTCCAAAAGCAAGGTCTTGACCATCTTCCTGTCGGCCAAAGGCAAACCTCTTGAAGTGGCTCAGGGAGAAGCAGTGGCATGTGGGCTAAGGCACCCCCATATCAGAGTGCCGGTTCGAATCCCGGCTACTCTGCTTCCGACCCAGCTTCCTGCTGACGGGAGGAAAGCAGGTGACGCTTTCCTCCTCCCACCGCACAGCCCCCTCTGTACTTGATTTCTGAGTCCTCTCTCTCTCTCTCTCTGCCCTGCTCCCAGGCTCTGATCAGGAACTGGGATTGAGGACACGGACTGAAGAGACCCTGTCTCCTGGTGCCACTAAAACATTTCAAGCAGGTCTTTGGACGTCTGCATTCCACATCAGAGTGCTGGTTCGAGTCCCAGCTGCTCCACTTCTGATTCAGCTTCCTGCTAATACGTCTGGAAGGCAGCAGAACATGGCCCAAAGTACTTGGGTTCTTGCCACCACTTGGATGGAGTCCCTGGTTCCCTGCCTTGAGCCTGGTCTAGCCCTGGCTGTTGCTAGCATTTGAGGGCGAGAACCAGTGGATTGGGGAACCTCTCTCTGTCTTTCAAATACATAACTCTTAAAAAATTTCAGGTCCTGGCCAAGGGCTGGTGGGATGCAGAGAGGGACTGGTGCTGCCAGCAGCCATCTGGGCTACCCATGTCACATCAGCAGCAGGCGGGCAGAGACCCTGGGGTCTGGACACAGTCAGCCACTCCCCTTGGGACCACCCCTGATTGCACAGGGGGAAACCCCAGCTGGTGCTTCCTGCTCAGCTCACCAAGTCTGTCTAACGGGACTGTTGGGAGGGCTCAGTGAGAGCCGATGTGAAGTCCTTGGTGCACCCTCAGCTGCTCCCGACGTGTGCTTTCCCTCTTTCTGTGCGTGACCAGGTGAGGTCTGTGCCTCACCCCCGCAGAGGCCACTGCCTTGCTCTCAGTGACCTGGCACTGTGGGTTCCATGGCTAACACTCAGGGATGCGTAAGTGGCACAGAGGGACCGTGGTGTGTGCTCCTTGTCTGCGAGGCGGGGCCCTCCCCATTGCTTTCTGGAACAGTGGGGAGTGTTCCCAAAGCCCAGCTGCAGGCTACAGAGCAGTGCCCAGGAGGAGTTGGACCTGAGCTCCCTGGGCAGTGCGGGCAGAGGAGGAGAGCGCAGGTCTCACCATCGAATTGGGTGGTCGTACGGGAGGTCTGCGCTAAGGCCAGGAGGAGACACCCTCTGAAGCCACAGACCACGTGGACACACCAGCCAACACCTGTGGGATCTGGGGCTCAGCCCCTCAGTAAGGATGGCCCCTCCTGCTGCCCCAATAGGGCCCTGAGACCGTGGTGGGGGGCACAAGTCCATCAGGACAGAGCCTGCCTACTCCACCTGCCAGGCCCACAGGCGGGGCTGGACGAGGACACAGCCATGGCCACCAATCTGCATTCACTCCTTGTCCATGGTGCTGCCCCCAGCCCCCGCCCCCCGCCGACACAGATTTCCAGTCTGGACGGCCACGATGCCCCACTTGATTTTCTGGTCACATCCCAGGAGCCCTAAATACATCCAGATAAGGACGACATAATTCCTGGGCCCCAAGCTGCAGAGCTGGGCTGTGCCCGCTGTCTGCCTCCTGGGGGAGGGGAGCCACTCCTGCACCTGCCTGGCTGAGGGGCAGGGGGCCCTGGGTGGGCTGCAGAGTTTCTGAAGGGCCTTTGAATTTGTGCCACCCGGCAGCAATGTCTCTGTTCTCAGGACCTGGCGGAGAGGGATTGGCCAAAAGCCAGTGAGGTTGGAAGCCAGCAGGGGGCTGGGTGGCCTTGGAAGGGCCTGGGTACGCATGAGCCGGGAGCACCCGGGGCCCCGAGCTACCTGCAGAGACCCCATCGCTTGACACAATGCAGCCTGGAGGAGCCACATGGCTGTAGCCGGCCGCAGAGAAGCCACACCTGTCACCCTTCTGCAGTTGGGGTCTGGTAGGGACATGTCACCAGAGCAGTGCCCAAGGCTGAAGGCCTGTATGCTAGGCTCTAGGGGGGAGAGTGGCGCTGCTATTGTTTAGGACATGTGGTCTCAGGTCCCAGCACCACGTGGCAGCCAGCGTCTCTGGGGTCCTCCCTCGGGGACTGGGCTGCCTCCAGCATCTGCCCCAGGTTTGTGCCTGGGGATCCCCTGGCTGCTCTCAGCACCACGCGGGGTTGGCTGGGACTCGGCCAGGGGCTTGGCTGAGTGACAGCAGAGGAGGTGGAGGAGGGAGGATGCTGAGGACAGGGACGAGGGCCTCCAAGGCTCGAAGGGCCCGAGAGAGGCTGTGGAGTGCAGGCACGCAGGTCCTGCGGCCTCCATGTTCCCATCCACCCAATGGGACAGCTGTACTATGGTCTTTTCAAGTCCTGAGCAGGGCCAGAGCTCCTGGGCAGGTAGGCGAGGTGTGAGCCCCCCCTTCAACCAGGCCTCCTCCTCCACCCCTCTTTCTGAGCCTTCGCTGGGTGGTTTTTTATCACATTAAGATGTTTGGCCTGATGGGGCTTACCCGGCTCCTTGGAGGAATGAAGAAAGGGCCATTGTTCCCCGCGGCTGCTGCGCTGCATGCTGACCTATTTCTGAGAGGCAGTGGCAGACCGCGGAGGTCACAGGGTAGACCACGGAGGTCGAGTCGGCAGAATGAGCCACCTGCCTGTGGTGTGTGTGTGTGTGGCAGGGGTGGTGGTGGGGAAATGCATGGTCTGATTTGGGGAGGGGGCATGGAGGTCCTGCCTGGCCAGGATGCTGGCACTGCCCTCATCCCTAAATGCACAGGCTGGCCGTGCGACCTCAGGCCAAGGCTGCCCTTCTGGGTCTCAGTTTCCCCGTCTGCTGGATGGGTGCCATGGGGCAAGGGGGCAGCAGAGGGCTGCTCTGACCCTGACTTTGGCAGGGCCCAGGCCCCCACTGTGGCCGGCGTCTCCCCAGTTTACCCACTGGCCTCCTCCCTGCCTGCCTTGGCCTCTACACCCTGCCCTGTACTATCCCCCTGATACTTAGGGGATGGCCAGGAAGGGCCTCTTGTATTTGACGCAGGCTTGTTGGCGTGCTCTTGACCCTGGCTGATACACCAGAGGCCATGGGCAGTGCAGATGGATCTCACAGCGGTCATCCACCAGGGAGACCCCCCGGACCACCCAGCGCTTCTTCTGCAGACTTGAGCACCACAGGACCCCAATGCCCTGGAATCAGCAGCCGGAGCCCCGCTGAGACCTGAGTGAAGCCTGCACCCAGCACGTGTGTGTCCTTAGGGTCAGCGTGTGTCACATTCCTCTGGGGGCCTCCACCGAGGTCTTGGCAGAAGCCCAGGAAGTGCCTGGAATCGCCCATTGGAAACGCACGCCTCCAGCCTCACCCACTTCCCGTTGAAGAGGTGGCGAGCAGATGCGCAGCCCTCTGCCTGGCTCAGCAGGCCCAGCCCTCGCCGGAGCTCCAGGCTGAGTCCGGCCATGGTCCCCGACGACGACTCCTCCCGTGCCACATCTGACAGTTGAGACCGTCTTTGATGCCCCAGTGGTGTCGGGCAAGCCGATCGCTGTCTCCTCACTCAGCCTCCTTCTCCTCTCCCTCCCGCCTCGCGGGCAGCTCCCCCGCAGGTTCCTTTGCTGGTCCCTTTCTTATCTTACCTGATGTTTGAGCACTCCCTTGGCGGGGCTCGGTCCTGGGCCCTCTCCCTTCTCATCCACCACTCACGCTTCCTGACTTCTGCCGGCAGTGCCCACACTCCCGCCCCTAGTTCCGGCTGCTGTAGTGAACCAAACCCCTGCCTCTCTAGCTACCCACCCAATGAGTGGACATGTCCAGCGCAGCACATGCAAGTGCAACTCCTGACCTTCGTCCCCCTTACCCCTGAACCTGCTCTGGTCCTGGTCTCCCCCCTAAGATCAATGGCAAACCGCGCTCTCACGACCTCATGCCACTCTAGACCCCTGTTTCTGCCACACCCACATCCCGGTCACCACCAATCCTCTGGCTCTGCCTCCAGAGCTACCTCTGCTGTTCAGGACACTTGAGTAAACCCCCTGGCTGGCCCTTCCTGCCCCCACCCTGCCCCAACTCCCTCTCATCTCCAGTGAGCCCTATCTGCCCCACCATCCTTGGCCGAAACCCTCTTGGACCCCACCTCACAGAGAGAAAAAGGGCAAAGTCCCATCCCATAGAACCCCGCCCTCCTCCCCAACTCATCTCCCACCTAAAGTGGCCCTGGCCCCAGCCTCCAGCGCCTCCTCCCCCGCACAGTAGTCTGGGAGGTCTCAGCACTGATGTCTCCCCGCTGGCAATGCTGTGGCTGGGGGACCCCCACGTGGACACAGCAGCCACAGGAGGAGCTGGACCTTGCATCTGGAACAGTGAGTGCATCCTGTGTTGGCCCCCAGCCCTGGGGCGGGAGCTGCCCCCTGGAGCTGCCCCCTGGATCACACCAGGGACCCTGGCTGCAGCTTCAGGCCCTGGAGGTGGGACTGTGGGAAGGCGTGCAGGTGATGAGGGGCTGGGCTTCTGGAGGGGTCCATCCTCTCTGGTCCAGCCCAGCCACCTCCAGCCCTGGTGGCCGCACACAGGAACCCGGATGAGGCTGGTGGAGTGGGGATTTGCTCCTGAGGAGCAGAGGTTCACCAGGTAGACCCCTGAGCTTCCCAACTCCTGGCCCCCAGACACTTGCCTGAGCTGGGCACTTGTCACAGGGAGAAAGTGGATGAAGAGCCTGGCCAGCAGACCCAGGGGTGACCTCCACTCTGCTGGACCTGGACAGGTCCCTCCCTTGGCAGGCTGAGGTCCCTGAATCAGGAGGAGACCCTGTGTGTATCCACTGGGAGGTGAGGGACTCCCATGTCCATCTGCTTGTCTGCCCATCCATTGTGGGGTAACAAACTCAGCCAACCCTGGTTACACGAACCCCATCTCAATCCCCAACCTTGTCCCACCAAGGGTTCTGAATCTGGCCCAGTCTTTCCTGGTTTCAGAGCAGTCTGGAGGGCACCAGACTCCTGAGTCCACCACCTGCCCCAGGATCATTGAACGACCAACCTCAGTTACTACATCTGTTAAATGGGATTGAAAATTCTCATCTTGCAAGAGGGCAGGTGGATCCAGGAAGACCACGTGTGCAGCCTGCCCGAGAGGTGCGGACTTGATGGTGTCCTACCCAGCCCCGCCCTGCTGGCTCTACCTCCTCCAGCCTGGCCTAGTCACTTCCAGATGCACCTGTTATAGTCCAGGGGCTACTGTCCTACATGCATTTTAGGCGGAGTCTCCCTTCCGCCTATGGCCCGTCCTCCCACATCTCCCCATTCCCTGGAGGGTATAAAGGGGAGACAATGGCAGCATCTGCCCAGAGGGTCTCTGGAAGCTTCGGAGATAACTAGCAACTCATAACTACCAAGGTTAGGTAACTAGTTCCAGAACTAGTAACTAGTAAGGTTACATCCGTGGAGTAGGATGGGAAGTTCTCAAGGTGTTCAAAGTTAAAACAAGAGATCTGCAGGCACGGCTGACTTGGACCAGGCTCCCCGGGGGAGTGGGGTAGAGCGGGTGGGTCGGCCCAGGGCAGGGAGGCGGGGAGCTCAGTGCAGAGCCCAGCGTGGACTGTGCCTTGTGCATCTCCTGCCTGGCCTTCTGCCTGCTGTTTGCATCAAAGCTCCCCACCCCCCCCAGGTCTCAGGACCACTACTGAGTGCTCTGGGCTAGGAAGGGGGGGGGGAGGCAGGTCACTGGGGTTCGTTCCTGAATCTTCCACCCTGGGCTGGCCAAGCTGGAGGAGGTAGAGCCAGCAGGGCGGGGCTGGGCAGGACATCATCAACTCCACACCTCTCATGCAGGCTGCACACGGTGGTCTCCCTGGATCCGCCTGCCCTCTTGCAAGATGGGAGTTTGCAATCCCATTTAACAGATGTAGTAACCGAGGTTGGACGTTCAATGATCCTGGGGCACTTGGTGGACTCAGGAGTCCGGTGCCCTCCAGACTTCTCTGAAACCGGAAAGACTGGGTCAAGCCTGGAGGCCGCAGGGAGGCTGTGGACCTGAACAGTCACGAGCAGTCAGGGCAGACCTGGGCCACAGTGGAAACGCTCACCCAGCTTGCCTGTGCTGGAGAAGGAGTGGGAGGCATGGTGGAGCAACCCCCCCCCCAGCCCCCCACCCCCACCCCCCGACCCCTACCCTCCTCCCGGCCCTCTGGCCCTCTTCTGGGGAGCCAGGAGCATGGCAGCCTCTGCCGGGTGTGGGGAAGGAGCCGAGTAGGAATACAACTAAGAATGAGCCGACTCTCCCTGCACCTGCCTGGCGCCGAGCGTGTGTGAGCTCCCCCTTCCTGGGAGGGTGTGTGGGCCGTGGCACTGCTGCTGCCAGTCCCCTGGCCACAGCCCCAGGAGCAGCAGACGCTCAGGCAGGGGCACCCGAGGCCAGGAAGCTCCCAGGCGCAGTCGCGACCAGCTCCTAGGAGACACCAGTCTAGGGGCCAGGGGGTGAGCGAGTGGAGCCACCTGTCCAATGCTGAGCTCAGGGACAACTGTGGATGTGATGGCCAAGAGCAAGAGGGCAGCTGGGGCCCAGGAGCTCCTAATGGGGTGGAGGAGGAGTTGGGGGAGGGGAAGATCTTCCAGAGTCTGCCCCGCTGAGCCCCTAAACTTCCTTCCTCTCCAAGGGTGGGAGGGCAGTGCGTCCACAAGCAGCTCTCTCTGGAGGGGCCATGGGAAGACCAGTAGGTGCTGAGAGAGAACAGCCAGGGCCCCAGTTGTCCATCGCCCCCAGCCCACGTCTCCTGGGACACAGGGGGACAAGACAGGTCCCTCCTAGGAGGGGCTCAGAGGCACTGGGTCTGGGTTATCCCTGAGGTCAGAATTCAAGCCAGGACAGAAAGAGAAAAATCCCACCACCATCCTCATGGGTCCCTGTGTGGGGCAGGGCACACGGACCCACTCACAGGTGGGGAAGTGGAGCCCACAGGCCAGCCCAAGGCAGGGCCTGCTGGGATGGCCGCCCAGGGTGCTGAGGGCATTCCTGCAGGTTTGGTCAGCAACCCCCTGTCTCTGCAGTCCCCTCCCTCCCTGGGGCCTGCTGCCCAACTTGCATGGCCACCAGCTCTGAAGCTACTTCTCTCTGCTCTACCTGTCCCCTCCATTCCCGGTCCTTCCTGCTTTCCAAGGGAGTCACCACCCGGCGGGGCACCTGGGGCCTGCGCACAGCAAGGACTCAGCCTGCACAGCCCAGAACCCGCGAGTCTCCAGCGCGCAGGGCGGGCCCACGGCCATCATCTCCATTTCAGGGATAAGGAAAGAGGGTAACTGCCCCGTCAAAACCCCGCCGGCCCGCAGAGGCAGGAGGCAGCGGGCGGGACACGCAAAGCCCTCAGGTGCGGCTGCGGCCGTGGCAGCCCCCAGCCCCGCGTGCTCGCCCGTGCGCCCTCCTGGGTGGCACACCGGGTCCCACGGTGGCAGACCCGCTGGGACGCACGGCGAGGGGGTAGCCCCTGCTCGGAGCGGCCGTGCGCCCGCCCGCCTCGGGCCCCGCTCACCGACGATGATGGTGCAGGCGCTCAGTAGCCCGATCTCCTTCTTGAGCGCCACCCGCTCCGAGGCTCCGGGGCCGGGGCCCGGGCCGGGGGAAGGCGACGGCGCGGGGCCAGGGTTCCCGCGCCCGCTCGGCTGCTGTATGTAGCCGGCCATGTCGCTGTCCCGCTGCCTGCGCTGCCCCGTCCGTCTGTCCGTCCGTCCGTAGGGCGGTGCGCTCGCGGCCCTCGCAGCCGGGACAGCGCCCACAGGCGGGCGCATGCGCTGGCCCCGGGCCCGGGCCCCCGGCCCCGGAGTGGCGGGGGCCGGCGAGGGACGGAAGGAGGGCCGGCCCGCAGCCCCCTCCCCCACCTCCCTTAAAGGGAACGCCCCCCCCCCCTCCCCCGGGCCGGGCCTGGAAAGGAAGGCGAGGACTTGGAGCAGCACTTCCTCGTAGAGAGAAGGGACGAGTTGCCTGAGCTCCGGAGGTGGGGTGGGGGCGCAGAGCTCAGAGCCGGGGCTGTCCCTGCCCTTAGGCAGAGCGAGGAAGCCCGAAGGCAGAGCGTGCGGGGCGCCCACGCGGCGGCCACCCCGCAGGGCCCCGACGTGCGCGCGTGGCGCGGGGCGGCGATCAGGTGTTGGGCCCCCTTCTACAGGTGCAGGCTGAGGCCCGGCGACGAGGAAGGATCCCAGAGCTGGTGGCGCGGCTCGGACGCACACCCTTTCCGGCGTCTCCCGGGGGCCTCCAGGCGGTGAGGGCTGGAAGTGGGACGCGGCCTCCAGGAGGGGAGGGGGCCGCGGCCCGAACCCCCCGGAGGAGTCAGGAGCCTGTGACCAAAAGCTTGGGGACACACGGTCGGGGGGGGGGAGACCCTGAGCCCCCAGCCTTTAACCAGGAGGGGGTGACGAGGCTGCGCCCGGCCTCAGACCAGAGCTGGGGCCCTGTGGACCAGGACTCGGGGGTCCGGCGTACTCCCTGCGCGGTCCAGCCTGGCCACCTGCCAGGCCGCCTGAAGGGCCCGGGAGACTCGGAGATGGGGGTCTGTGGTCGCCGGAAGGGACCGAGGGGGGCCGCCACCTCCGGAAAGCCATCCAGACTGCGCGGCCCGGAGCAGACACAGGGGCTGCGTCGAGGCCACCGGGGCGGCGGGCGGGGCGACGCTGGCACGGTGCGGCCGGCGGCGGAACAGCCTTTGTCTCCTGCTGGCGGCCGTCGCGCCGCGCCGTCCCCTGCATGCGGATGAGGCCGCGCCGGGCGCCCGGTCCTTCCCCCAACCGCGGCCTCTGGGCTGGCTGGGGCCTGGCCAGGGTTCCGACGGCCGCAGGGCGGGCCCGGAGAGCTGGGGTGGGGTCCCGGGCTGGGGGCGGGGACCAAGAGGGTGGGAGCCGCAGCGCTGGGAGGCTGGGTGGACGCGCAGGGGGACGTGGAAGGGAGGCCACCCCGCCGGGCTGCATCCCTAGCGTCGTCGGAGCCCCGCATTCTTGGCGCCCCCTGCAGCCCGCCCCAGAGACACGTTCAGGCCGCTGATTCTCTTAAAGGAGCCTCTGGCAGGGTGGGGTTGGTGGGGGGCGCCCTACACGCCTTATGGTCGAGAGTGAGCCGGGCTGGGGCGTGGGGCCGCGGGGTCCCCGGCCTTCCGGTCTGACCCCCTCACCCCGCCCGGCTGCTCTTGCGACACAAGGGCCCGCTGGGTGAGAGGGCTCAGCCAGAGCGAGTGCCCTCCAGGGCCTGTTGCCAAGGGCAGGGGCTGGCCGGAGCCTCCCAGGCCAGAGGCCTGTGGTTTTCAAGCGCCAGCCTGGAACACGGACTCTGCCTTTGAGGGGAGGGCTCTGCACAGCTGTACTTCGTGTGCTGCAGTCCGGGCCCACAGCTCAAGGCTGTGTTAGTGGAACTGAACTAGAACTTGCAAACTCCAAGGGGAAACGCAAGGTCAGCAAGCTCGCTTTACCAATCCCAGATCCGTCGGTGGGTATGAGTCCTCACGGCAACAAGGCCGTGGGAGGTGAGGGGAAGGAGAGGCGTGGCACCTCCTCAACAGATGCAGAAAACCGAGCTGTTTAAATGAGCAGGCAAACAGCAGATAAAGGTATCTACCTAGAAATGAATCCCCAAGTAGCCAACCAAGAAGCAACAACAGAGAGCCAAGCCCTAAGGCTAACAGCAGGCCCCATGCTGGATTACTAAATGAGACTGTAAATGAGACAATGGTCAATCGAACACCACACTGCAGCGAGTTCCTCGCCAGTGTGATAAGGCAAGAAAAAGAAGTAAAGGAGGCTGAAGCTGGGGACGGAAGATATACCGCTGTCATTCAGGCCTGGCACGGTGGTGCACACAGAACATAAAATTACAGATAAGGTCAAGTTCATTTAGCCAAGCCACTGGATAAAAGTTCATGTACAGAAACCGATTGTACTTCTACGTACCTGAAACAGGAAACAAAATTCATACTAGCATACAAATCAAATCCCTAAGATTAAATCTAGCAAGTTATATAGATGATTTCTACACTGAAAACTGCCAAATATCACTGAGAGAAATTGTTAGAGGCATTACTGGAGGGATATACTGAGCTCATGGGCTGGAGTTTAAAATATTGATTTCCTCTAAGTTGATCTACAGAATTGATGGATAGATCCAATACAATCTCCAAAAACATACCATAGGATTCTCTTGTTTATTTGGCTTTTTTTTTTGAGGGGTGGGGGGTGGGAGGAGGTGTGAAACTTGACAAACTGATTCTAAAATGTACATGAAAGAGAACCAAGTTGGAGGACTTACACTATGTAAGGAAGACAGTGTGGTATTGGGGTGAGGACAAGCACATTTGCTGTGGAAGAAACAACATGCAGAACCAGACTCATCATGTTTGTGATGACAGAGCTGGCATTGTAGATCAGGGGCCAAAGGACAGACTTTTCAGTAAACGGTTGTGGAGCAATCCAGTATCCATACTGAACAACAAAACTCTTTTTTTTTTTTTTTTTTTTTTGGGCGGCGCCATGGCTCATTTGATTAATCCTCTGCCTTGCAGTGCCAGCATCCCATATGGGCGCCGGGTTCTAGTCCCGACTGCTCCTCTTCCAGCTCAGCTCTCTGCTGTGGCCCAGGAGGGCAGTGGAGGATGGCCCAAGTGCTCGGGCCCTGTACCCGCATGGGAGACCAGGAGGAGGCACCTGGCTCTTGGCTTCGGATCGGCGCGGCGCCGGCTGTAGAAGCCATTTGGGGAGTGAACCAATGGAAGGAAGACCTTTCTCTCTGTCCCCCTCTCTCATTGTCTGTAACTCTGTCAAATAATAAAGAAAAAAACTCTTCATTTTTTTAAAAGGTTCATTTATTTATTTGTTTGAGAGGCAGAGTTACAGACAGAGGGAGGGAGAGACAGAGAGAAAGGTCTTCCATCCACTGATTCATTAACTAAATGGCCACAATGGCCAGAGCTGGGCTGATCTGAAACCAGGAGCCAGAAACTTCTTCCAGGACTCCCATGTGGACACAGGGGCCTGTCTCCTGGCTTTGGATGGGTGCAGCTCCGGCCATTGCCACCAACTGGGGAGTGAACCAATGGATGGAAGATCTCTCTCTCTCTCTCTCTCTCTCTCTGTGCCTCTCCTTCTCTCTCTATGTAACTCTGACTTTCACATAAATAAATCTTTTTTTTTTTTTTAAAGAAACTTCTGTTCTTTGAAAGATATGACCAGGGGAGGGAAGAATCAGCCACATGTGAGAAAAAGCATCCCACTATATTCATCTGATGAAGGGCTTGTATCAAAACACGAGTTGGGATCTTAAAATTATATATCAAATCAATAGGAAAAACAATTAAATTGGTGCTTCCCCAAAGAAGATGCTCAGTGGTTGATGAACTGAGTAGGTCCTCAATCCCCTTAAGCATCAGGAAGATGCGAATTAAAGTCAGAATGAGATAGCCCTGCACATACAGGGGAATGGTTAAAATTAAACACCCGGTATCAGCAAGGATGTACAGCGACCTAGGACTCACCCACTACTGCAGGGAGTGGGCAGCAGGGCCACGTGTTTGGAAAGCCATTTCCAGGGCCTCTGCACCCCTTCGGTCCAGCATCTCCACTCTGATCTGGACACCTGCTGGGTACCACCTCGAGGTCTCCAGCCTTCCCTTGCCAGAGGAGCCTCAGCCGCTGCTTCTCCCACTTCAAGTACAGCAGTTGAGGCTGGGCCACACTGGGAGCCAAGAGCCTGGAACTTGATCCGGGTCTCCCACGTGGTGGGTACTGGGCCCCAAGCACTCGGGCCAGCTTCTGTTGCTCTCCCAGGAGCATTAGCAGGGAGCTGGACAGCCCGGACCCCAAATCGGTGCTCATATGGGATGCCAGCATCTCAGGTAGCAGCTTAACCCACTGTGCTGCCCTGCCAGCCCCCTTGCTTTCAGCTGTCTGGAGTTACTAGTCATTTTATTAAGTAAATATACTTATTTTGGTTCATGACCCTAGAATTTGGGAGGCCCAAGAACATGACAATCATGGTGGAAAGGGGGCATGTACAGAAAAGAGATGTTAGAAGCGCTTCGCTTTGCAACAGCCCACTCTAACAGCAGCTAAGACAGCCCTGGGACAGCAAATACTCACTCACCCCAGGGGACCTACCCCATCCCAGGTCAGTGTTAATCCCTATCTGTCTTAGCAACCTCCTCACCTCTTTTTTTTTTTTTTTTAAGATTTATTTATTTACTTGAAAGTCAGAGTTACACAGAGAGAGAGGTCTTCCATCTGCTGGTTCACTCCCCAGATGGCTGCAATGGCTGGAGCTGCGCCGATCCAAAGCCAGGAGACAGGAGTTTCTTCCGGGTCTCCCACGTGGGTGCAGGGGCCCAAGGACTTGGACCATCTTCTGCTGCTTTCCCAGGCCATAGCAGAGAGCTGGCTCAGAAGTGGAGCAGCCGGTACTTGAACTGGTACCCATACGGGATGCTGGTGCTGCAGGTGGCAGCTTTACGCACTATACCACAGCACCAGCCCCAACCTCCTCATTTCTTAAGGCACCTCCCCCTTTTAGCATGGTCACAATGGCAATCAAAGCAGGGAGACCCACACCCTCTTCTAAAGAAGAGGCACCACCCAAGGTGGGCACTTGGCCCATGGCTGCGATGCGTGGAGTGCCTGGGATCGAGTCCCACCTCTGCTTCTGATCCAGCTCCCTAGTAGTGGGTAGCAGATGATGGCTCAAGCACTTGGGTCCCTGAACCCATGTGGGACATCCAGATGGAGCTCCTGGCTCCTGGCTTTGGCTTGGCCCAGTCCTGGCTGTTGCAGGCACTTGGGGAGTGAATCCGCAGATGGAAGATTCATTCTCTCTCTCTCTCTCTCTCTCTCTCTCTCTTTTGCCTCAGGCTCTGCTTTCTGGAGAGCCCAGAAACTCCCAGGGACGAGGTTGCTTTAGTATATTAGCAGGAAAGTGGGATGAAAATATAACTTTATTTTGGTGCAAAAAAAAAAAAAAATGAGATCGGGCAGCCCACCCCCACGCCACTGACCCATGAGCGCCGGCCGTGGGCTCTGCGGCTCCGGCCGGGCCCCAGGCATGCGTGTCATCTTACAGCAGCAGCAAAAACTTGCCCAATAAATTTGCCTTAGAGCCAAGAGGTAGTTTTGGTGCCATGGCCCCCCGGCGGGCCCCTTCTGTCCCTCCCTGAACCTGCTGTTGCTCCATGTCCAGCCCTAACTCCGGCAGGCCTAGGGCTGGAGCACGCGTGGAAACGCCACACATCATTCCTCCAAATATTTGGAAGCCGCGAAGGAAAGTGTGCCCCTGACACAGCCCCCTTGCACACCTGGGCCCAAAGCCGCTTCCTGGGGCGTGGCTCCCCCAGGCTGCTGATGGCCGCCAGCAGCTGGAGCCAGGTAAGGCGGAAGCGGGGACAGTGCCTGGGACCGTGGGATGAGAGCACGCAGCTGGGAAGGGGCTGGCCTGGACTCCCTCTCCCTCCCCGGCCTCCAGAATGGTTTCCAGGCCATTCTCATCTCCTCCTGCAGTGGCACCGGGCACCGAGAAGTGGACACAGGAGGGTTCAGGCGAGCCTAGGCTGCCGGACTCTCCCTAGGGGCCTGACGCAATTAGCATTTGCCAAGAGCTGGCTCTCTCTGTGGCTGCTCCTGCCCCACACACTGATGCAACACACTCACACCCTTATACACACACTCTCACTGCGCACACTCAGGCACACACTCATGTGTAGTCTAACACCTTAACACTCTCACACAGCATGTATGTAGACTGACTCATACTCACACCCTCACCCATGCACACACTCCCACATACTCACATAGGTACTCTCACACACCATGCACATACGCTCTCACGCACAATATACACACACTCACACCCTCGTGCAGCCAACTCACACATGTAGTCACACTCACGTACACTCAAACTCTCACATACACCATGCACACACTCTCACACACCATGTACATGCATTCACACACACTGTACACACACTCACACCCTCATGCAGGCACACTCACACATGTAATCACACTCACATACACTCACACTCTCACATACACCATGCACACACCATGCACACACTCTCACACACCATGTACATGCATTCACACACACTGTACACACACTCACACCCTCGTGCAGGCACACTCACACATGTAATCACACTCACGTACACTCACACTCTCACATACACCATGCACACACCCACATACCATGCATACACACTGTCACATGCCACACACACACACACACACACTCACACCCTTGTCCATGCACACACTCCCACATACTCATATATGTACTGATCCAAAGGCAGGAGCCAGGTGCTTATCCTGGTCTCCCATGCGGGTACAGGGCCCAGGCACTTGGGCCATCCTCCACTGCACTCCTGGGCCACAGCAGAGAGCTGCCCTGGAAGAGGGGCAACTGGGACAGAATCCGGAGTCCCGACCGGGACTAGAACCCTGTGCCGGCGCTGCAAGAAGGAGGATTAACCTAGTGAGCCATGGAGCCGGCCTATATGTACTCTTACACATCATGCACACTCACACACCATTTACGCACACACGACCCACAGCATGCACACACACTCACACTTACATGCACACCCACTTACCCCACCCAGCCCAGCATCTTCTGGCTTTTTCTCACACCTGCACCCTCCCAGAATTCATCTTTGTCCCATTAGTTGTCAAACTTTAAAGCTTCCTTATGAGGGGGTCGGTGCCATGGCGCAGTAGGTTAATCCTCCGCCTGCGGCACCGGCATCCCATATGGGCACTGGTTCAAGTCCTGGCTGCTCCACTTCTGATCCAGCTCTCAGCTATGGCCTGGGAAAGCAGTACAGCATGGCCCAAGTCCTTGGTTCCCTGCACCAGTATGGGAGGCTGGGAAGAAGCTCCTGGCTTCTGGCTTCGGATTGGCGCAGCTCCAGCTGTAGCGGCCATCTGGGGAGTGAACCAACGGAAGGAAGACCTTTCTCTCTGTCTCTCCTTCTCACTGTCTGTAACTCTACTTCTCAAATAAATAAATAAAAATCTTAAAAAAAAAGTCCTTATGAGACTGACTTTTTTCTGAAGACTATGCATGTGCTGCTGGTGATGTTCTGGAATGATCCACCATGAGCCTGTGGCTCCCGAGTGTCCCAGGATGTCGGAAGCCACACAGCCCCTACTCCTCCATCCTGGGAATGGGACCCCAGTCTGTCTCTGTGCCCAGAACCCTGAGGGCCCCCACACTGGTCCTTCCCCATGCTCCCCGCCACCCTGTCCTGGAGGCTGAGCACAGCATGGTTGCCACACAGGGCTGCTCCAAAGGGCGAGCCCCTCCCCGACCCAGACTGCCTTGGCTCCATGCACCTGCGGGGTGGGGGGGCCAACTCCTCCCAGTAATGTTTCAGCAGCAAGACCACTTAATGTGAGGCCCAGACTTGGCACAAGTTTGAAAACGCAGGGAGGCACTATTACACTAGGAGATAGCCAAGTGAACTGGCCAGGGGCTCCCTCTCCCGCCCCTCTGCAACTCGGACAGCAACTGTCTGTCACCTCCCTGCCTGCACCCCTCACCCCTCCCTTGCGGGTCAGACCTGGTGCCCACCCCCTGCCCATGCTGCCCGTCTCCTTGCTGGGCCAGGTCCTGCTGAATGGCAGGGGCTGCTCGCACTCCAGTGCCTGCTGGGTCCTCCGTGGAGGAGTCCCGTGTCTGACTTGGTGGCTGCTGGTTCTAGTCCCAGCTCTGCCATTCACTGACAAACTGGATGAGCCACTGGACATCTGGAGTCTCCATATTCCTCTGTGCGGTGGGGGAGGAGGGCAGCAGTGACCCCTCAGTGCCCACAGCAGTTTTGGGGGGTCAGTTTGCTGAATGCACCCCCCCTGCTGCCCAGGCCTTTGGACCCCTGTGCCTGCTGGTTATAAGAGAGAAATGTCGCCCTATGCCCTCCCCTATAGCCCCTCCCCTCCAGGCCCTGTGTAGCCACCTATTGCTGGTAGGGGGGCTGTGGACGACAGCGACCAGTAAGGATCACAAGAATCTGGGAGGGGGGCTCTGCTCTCAGTCTGGGCTCTCCTCTCCCTCGGAGCGGTCCCAGCTCTGAATTCTGCACAGCACCCTCACTCCCATATCCCAGCACTCAAGAACCCCTGCCATTCCAAAACATACCACCAGGGGGAAGCCTCCCCATCAGCCTTGAGCACAGGCCTTGTGGGTGGCGAGGACTGGACCTCAGGAACCCTGACTCTGCTAGACCCTGCCCCGGACGGCACACAGGCCAGGCTTCTGTGGACTAGCAGGGTCAGCTGAGAGGCAGGGAAATCCTTCCTGAGGGCTGCCCGGGCTCCTGGCTGCTGCAGCGTGATGGGGAGGCTGCCTGCGGGGCCCAGAGGCGTAGGGGAGGCCCCGGGGGGCCGTGGGTGCTGGCCTGGGTCAGGACACTCATAGTGAAACCAGCGCAATCTTGCATTGAGATTCATTCTGCACAGCGCACCTGCCCGGGGCCGGGCCAAGAGGGCTCCGCAGGCGACAGCGGCTCCTGCGGTGGCGGTGGCTGCGAGGGCCCGGAGCCTTATCTGATGGGCCCCGGCCTTTCTCACAGCAAGGCGGACGGGGGCTGGTGGGCAGGGGCTCTGCAGGCTCTGTGGGCTCAGCTTCCCCGTCTGCCGGAGGGGCCGGGAGGCCGTGAACATGGGAAAGGCGCGGGCGGGCAGGCGGCCACAGCTGCTGGGGAGAGGCCACTGCAGGCCCCGCACCATCAAAATCACCACGGAAACTCAGACGGGAAAACAAGGCTGCGCAAGCTGCTGCACAGGGCTGAGTCTGAGACCACGGGATCTGTGGGACCCTGTGGGACCCCGTGGGAGGGAGCCTGGGCCAGGCGTGGGCTCAAGGCTGTCCCATGGCTGCTGATAAACTCTGGGCCGGGGCCTTCAAAGCCTGCAGTGGCTCCCCTCTAGCTGCAGGTCTGGGGACCCGACCCTCCCTCCACTGGGGGGTGGGCTGCTCTGGAGAAGCAGAGGCTCACGGGGTCCTTCCCTGGGGACTCCAGGAGGCCTGCTGGGGCCTGTGTATCCTCTAGGGCCTGAGCCCCCCAACCCCGCCATGGCCCCTAGCCACGCACTGTGCAGACCCCCGTCTGTGTACAAGTACAGTGGTTGTGGATGGGTTGGGCTCCACCTGGTCCATGGTCTGAGTCCGCCCATGCCCTGTGCTGACCTGAGCCAACCGAGGGCTTGGCCAGCATTGTGGCCAGGCCCTTGGGACCAGTGCCCATTGGTGGCTTCTCACTGGGAGGGGGGAAGTGAGGAGCGAGTACCCCCAGGGCAGCGGCTGGATCTGCTCCGCCTGTGTGCCGGGGCCCCAGTGAAGCAGGCCCAGCTGGGCCCTGCCAGGAGGAAGGCACTGCCCTGGCCAGGCCGCAGATGGGATCAGAGCATTCTCTGGGGGAGATGGGGGTGGGGCAGGCACTTTGCTGTCTCCCCATTTCACAGAGTGCAATACTGAGGCACAGAGTGAGGACATGATCTGCCCAAGGTCACACTGTTGATAAGCAGGCAGCTGAGAGCCATGGCCAAGTGGCCCTGAGGCTCCCCAGCCCCATGCTGCCCAGGGCCCTGCTGGCATTCGCCCCACATGGTCTGTGTGATGGGCAGGGAGGGACCCAGTCTCTTGGGGGCCAGGTACGGCTTGGTGGCTTCTTGTAAGAGCTGCCTTTTATTTATTTATTTTTTCATTTTATGATCATATCTAAAAAGATTTATTTATTTATCGAAGGGCAGAGCAACAGAGAAAGAGGAGAGATGAGCAGAGAGAGAGCTTCAATCCTTTGGTTCATTCCCTAAATGGCTGCAATGGACAGGGCTGGGCCAGGCCAAAGCAGGGGCCAGGAATTCCATGCAGATCTCCCACGTGGGTGGCAGGGCCCCGGGCACTTGGGCCGTCTGCCACTGCTTTCCCAGGTGTATCAGCAGGGAGCTGGATCAGAAGCGGAGCAGCCGGGACTGGAGCCGCACTCCTACATGGGGTGCCGGTGTCGCAGGCAGCAGCTTAACCCTTATCTTTCTTTCATCAACTGACACATAATAATTGTGCAAATGTGTGGCTATCCCACGTATAACACGCAGGAATCAACTCAGGCTCATTGGTGGCTCCATATTGTTAAATGTTGACCTTTGGTTTGGGGTCTGGGACCCCTCTGCCTAGGTCTTTGTGAGCTGATCAGAAGCAGCTGTGAGCTGTGGTCAGTCCTGTCCCGCACACACCAGTGCCCCCTCCCCCGCACAACTGACTGTGTCTCCCCCCCCTCCCCTGCCAGGAATCACCACGCTGCTCCCTTCTGTGAGGTCAGTGCCTTGCATTCCGAGGGGCTTCCTCCCCAGAGCTCAGAGGGCGTCTGGGCACTGCTTTGCTCCTGCCCGCTGTGCCCCACGCCCCTCACCCCTTCCTTGGGGCGCTGCCCACAGCCCCTTCCCCTGGAGCTGCCTGGATTTGACCGCTGGCTGCTCTTGGTCACTCCATGTCCTGTCCTCCCTAGGCCCCCCAACCTGGGCTCCCTCCCACTCACTCTCAGCCCCCTGGGGGATCTGCGGTCTTCACTCCTACACCTGCTTCCCGCCTCAGACCTCCCCCGCAGCGCCCCTCAGGCTGGGGATCCCCAGGGCAGTACGCAGGCAGCTCCTGCTCCCTCCCCACCTGCCCTCCTCCCCTTGCGGCCCCTGGTCCTCTGGGCCTCCTCCTTGTCACCCTGCTCCTGAGGCCTGGAGCTGGCTGAACAGTCATTGCCCCTTCCACAAAGAATCCCCCCGCATCTTCTCATCACCCCAGATAAAGTGCATACATAATACAAGGGGACTTCAAAAACTTCCTGGAGAGGTTGGCATGGTGGCTCGGTGGGTGAAGCTGCTGCCTGCAGTGTTGGCATCCCATGTGGGCACTGGTTCGAGTCCTGACTGTTCCACTTCCGATCCAGCTCTCTGCTAATGGCCTGGGAAAGCAGTGGAAGATGGCCCAGGTCCTTCGGCCCCTGTACCCACGTGGGAGACCTGGAAGAAACTCCTGGCTCCTGGCTTCGGATCAGCGCAGCTCTGGCCCTTGTGGACATTTGGGGAGTGAACCTGTGGATGGAAAAATAAATAAATATTTTAAAAAGAAGTTCATGGAATGTATCTATTATGAAAAAATTATGTATGGACTCTTTTTAAAAATTTTTTAAAAGATTTATTTGGAAGTCAGAGTTACCCAGGGAGAGAATGAGAGACAGAGAGAGAGAGAGAGAGAGAAAGATGTCTTTTATCGACTGGTTCACTCCCCAGTTGACCGCAATGGCTGGAGCTGCACCAATCTGAAGCCAGGAGCCTGGAGCTTCTTGTGGATCTCCCACGCGAGTGCAGGGGCTCAAGCACTTGAGCCATCTTTTACTGTTTTCCCAGGCCATAGCAGAGAGCTGGATTGGAAGTGGAGCAGCTGGGACATGAACTGACACCCATATGGGATGCTGGCACTGCAGGCTGTAGCTTTACCCGCTACACCACAGTGCTGGCTTCACGGACTTTTTTTTTGCACTAAAATAAGCTTATCTTTTTGTTTTTGTTTTGAGATAGCTGATAGATAGAGGGTTCCTACCTGCTGATTTACTCCCCAGATGCCTGTAAGGCTGGGGCTTGGCCAGGCCAGAATCTGGAGTGGAGCCAGGACTTCAACACAGGTTCTCTGGTGTGGGATTCAGGTGTGTGCCAGGCCCAAGGTCCTCTCCTAAAGTTATCTTTTAACTCCATTTCCCATGGACTTTTTGAAATACCTTTGTATAATCTAAAACCAAAGGTCAGTCTAATGTCCCAACTTTAAAATGAGGGAGGGGCCAGCGTTGGCGTGCAATGGATTAAACCACTGCTTACGGCGCCGGCATCCCGTATTGGAGCGCTGGTTCCAGTCCTGGCTGCTCCACTTCCAATTCCAGCTCCCTGCTAATGCACCAGGGAAGGCAGCAGAAGATGGCCCAAGTACTTGGGCCCCTGCACCCACCTGGGGGACCCGGATGGAATTTTGGCCATTTGGGGAATGAATTAGCAGATGGAGGATCTCTCTCTCTCTCTCTCTCTCTCTCTCTCTCTCTCTCTCTCTCTCTCTCCTCTCTCTCTCTCTTTCTCTCTCTTGCTCTGCCTTTCAAATAAATAAATAAATCTTTAAAAGAAGTAAGGGAGAAGTGAAGTAATTCGTACTCTCATCATGTGTGCACAATCAATCCGCAAACGCTTGGGCCTGCCCTGCAGAGCGCTCGATGCTGGTGACACGGGCTCGCTCAGGCTGTGGCACAGCATTCTGAGAGCAGAGGCCCTCTGGGGCCACCATGCCATTTCAGGGGTGGGCTCCCCCAAAGCGGCAGACTCAGAACGACAAAGCCAAACCAGGCTCCCACTCCCTGGAATCGCCGTGCCATCCTCAGGGAATCCTGGAAAACGGAAGTGGGGTCTACCCTGGCCAGCACCAGTGGGATGTCCACCTGCGCCGGGGCCCCATCCCCCGCACCACGGACACGCTGTGCACGCGGGTGTTTCCGGCCATTCCCGGAGTCGCCCCTCATCTCAGCAGCACCCCAGATCGTGATGGTCCAAAGTACCTTCCGACTCTGTGCCAAGTGCCCTGGTAGGACCTGCTGGCCTCAGAGGCGTTTGGTGGGCCACTTGGAAGCCTGATAGGAGGGGGGATGGCTAGTTCTGGGCCGGTGGGGAAGGGAGCAGGTCGGTCAGGGCCCCGGGAGTGGGTGGGGACAACCATGCCCCTGCCTCCCCAACACTGTGAGGCTGCGTCTCTCCCAGCTGCTGCTTCACTGGCCCCGGCTCCTACCACAGCTCCCCCCACCTGGGATGTGGTCCTTCCTGGCTGTAGACACCTCCCCTGCGTGCCTTGGGCCGGCGCCCCTCCTAGGTGTCCTCAGCCCCCCAGGGAGGCATCCAGCCCACCTCAGACGGCCCCTTACCCAGTCCTGGCCCAGAATCTGGCTCCTGGAAAGCATTATAAATCCAGGTGCACAAGTGGAAGCCATGACTCGGTTCAAGCTCCTCTTCATCTACTGGGGGCTCCTGTGAACCCCTCCAGGCCACATGGCCAGAGAGCATCTAAGGCACAGATCCCGATCTGGGGTTGGGGGCGGGGGAGGGAGGAGTCAGAGCTCCGGGGCGTCTTCCTGGAATCTCAGCTTCCCATCCTAAGCTCCAGGCTGCTGCATGTCTTATCGACAGGTGTCCACCACGGAGAAGCTGCTCCAGTCCTTCGGGGCTGGTGCTGGGGTGCAGGGGGCACTCGGTATGCAGGGGGTGCTCCCCTTCCTACCTGTGGGACCCCTTTGGGGTCAAGCTCCCCTTGAAACTTGAACTTGCAGCTCCAAAGGTGTCTTGGGGGCATTGAGCAGCAGCCACAGGAACCCTGGGGTGGCCACCTCTCTCCTCTTCTGCCTCCGACCTGCCCATCCCCAACACCCCTGGCAAGCAGGCTAGGGGCCCGGGGCGGGGGCAGAGGAGGCCACAGCTGCCCTCCTCTGGCCCCGACCCCACCCTGGCAGAGACCCCATCCCATTCCATCCTGCTTTGCCCTGCCTTGTGGATGCCCAGCTTGGGGGACCTCCCCTCCCTCCATACAGTGCAGGCCCCCGAGTCAGGGTGGGGGATGCAGGGAGCGGTGCCGGAGTGGGGGCAGGGCAGGGTGCTGCCCGGCCCTGTGTGCTGGTCGTGTGAGCCCCGTGCCTCAGCTGGCACAGCACGGGAGGTGCCGCCTACTAAGCCTTTCCCCCAGTTCCCCGGGGCTCCTCTGTGTGCCACCCGCAGCCTGGCCCCGGCTCAGCCGGAGGCTGCTCTTGGCCAACATGGGCCTGGCCGGCCCCCCGGGCCCTCTCCCACAGCCGGCATCTTCAGGGCCTTTGTGTGTGCGGGCCGAGCCCTGCTTGGGTTCTTGCTGGTCTTGCTCTTGGTCTCCTTGCTGTGACGCCTGGCTGGGAGAGGCCAAGGAGGCAGGGCGCCCTCACAGGGTGGCTGTGGGCTCTGATGGAGGCACGCCGGGGTGGGGGGATGTGTGGCCGGGCAGCCAGCCAAGCCAAGCTTGGTGCAGCCAGCTTGGTGGGGCCCTGGAGAAGGCCATCTGCCCAGGGGACCCAAAGACACCGTGGCTCTGCCACCTCCTGTGTGTGGGACGAGCCCCAAGAGGGCGTGAGAGTGAGCGCATGGGTGAGGCGAGAGCCTGGGTGGGGGCGGGGACCGTGAGAACCAGTCCGTAGGAGGAGACCTGGGGCATGGGGTGCCCTAGCTTTCCGGGGACACCCCCTACTCCCGGGAGCCAGCTCAGGGAATGGGCACAGCCAGTGCAACAGGAAGTGCCGGCCACTAGGTGTCACCAGGAGCCCACGGGACTAAAGGCGGGCCCCCAGTTAAGGGGCCAGAGCCCCTCACCCACCGGGAGTGCCTGCTCCCTCAGGTAGGGGACGCCCTGGTCTGTGGCAGTGCCACCCCGTGAGAGGCCACCCCGTCCCCTGCCACGCACACCAGGCCGAGGACACCCCTGCCTGCACCTCCAGGTGAGCCTCTTGGGCCTGCCTGTCCTGGGCCTTGATCCCCGCCTACACTTCCCTGCCCAGTCTGGCTCTGCACTCAGAGTCCCAAAGCCCCACCCGGCCACCACGGGCCACCTTGAGCTCTCTCCTGGTCCCCGTTCAGAGGCGAGCCCCACCCTCCTGCCATGCATTCCCTCATCCCACGCTCAGCCAAGGAGCTACCACGTGTCGGGAACCCAGCCACATGCGCCACGCACAACCAAGCTCTGCCCCACAGAGCTCTGTGTGGTGGAACACCAACACCACCACATAAGTGAGCCAGAGAATTTGCAGTGCGGAGTGTCACACAGGAGAACATGGGAGAGGTACCGCCAGGGCCCGGCGGGGTTGGGGGTGGGGAGGCAGCTGCTTTGGCTGGGGAGGGTGAGTAAGGTCCTTGGGGAGAGCTGACCTTGTGAGCAGATGAACAGGAGGGTCAGTCATAGAACACGTAAAGGAAGAATGTTCGGGGCAGCTGGGACAGCATGTGCAAAGGCCCTGAGGCAGGAGCAAGCTCAATCTGCCAGTGAAACCCCACGGCCTACACAGGTGCGGTGCAGTGATGGAGGCTGGTGGGTGGCAGGAAGCAGAGGGCCTTGGGCCGTGTCATCTTCCTCTGCAGGGCAGCAGGACCTCATGGCTGGCCTGGGACCAGAGGGGCCGTCCTACCCGGGGCCAGTGGTGTGGTGGCGGCCGGTGAGGACACAAATAAGACCCCATGAGGGCCCCTGAGGCCCCCTGCATCGGGGACGGCTGCCTGTCTCAGCCCCCAAGCTTCCAGACAGGCTTTTCCTGGCCAGGGGTGAAGTCTCTCTGCTGCTTAGCACCTTATGGGCCCTCTGTACCCCCAAGGAGTAACCTGAAGGCCTTGCTGTGGCAGTGACCCTACACGTGGCCCCCGCCACCTTGCTCACTCCTCTGCCACTCACCTGGCTCTGGCCTTGGGGCTCTGAAAGTCGGCGGAGTCCTGCCTTGGGGACTTTGCACCTGCTGCTCCCTCCATCTGGGTGCTTTTCCCCCAGATGTCTCCAGGGCTCACTTCCTGGTTCAGTGGCACCTTCTCAGGGGGCTTTCTCTGCCCTTCCACTGAAAATCATGACACCAGGGCCCAGTGTTGTGGCACATCCCATAGGGGAGCACCGGTTCGAATCCTGGCTGCTCTGCTGCTGCTCCAGCTCCCTGCTAATGCTCCTGGGAAGGCAGCAGAAGATGGCCCAGGTCTTGGGCCCCTCACCCACGTAAGAGATCTAAATGGGGCTCCAGGCTCTTGGTTTCAGCCTGGCCCAGTCCCAGCCCCAGCCAATGCAGCCACTTGGAGAGGTGGAAGATTCTCATATTCTCTCTCTCTCTCTCTCTGGCTTTCCAATAAACACGTAAGCATTTTTGAAAACCACCGTTCCCCCTGCCACATTCTCATTCTCTCTGGCCACCGTTTGATATTCCAGACACTTCGCTCATTCATCTTCTGTGAGCCGCACGGCTCTGCGGGCAGGAGCGTTAGGGTTAGGCTTTCTTTACTGAGCTTTCTGCTTGTCACCCAGCAGAGCGCCGCCCGCAGCTCGAACGAAGGAACGGACCAATGAATTGGGGTCAATGGATCAACACCAACCCCTCCTCCCCGACACCGACCTCGTCC
The DNA here is from genome assembly GCF_033115175.1 of Lepus europaeus. Classification (NCBI taxonomy): domain Eukaryota; kingdom Metazoa; phylum Chordata; class Mammalia; order Lagomorpha; family Leporidae; genus Lepus; species Lepus europaeus. Next base: position 17,394,900 of record NC_084845.1, on the reverse strand, counting down.
AGCCACATCAGGACCTGGGTTTGGGCCTTAGCACCCATCCGTCTCCAGCAGAGTCAGAGGGCTGGACAAGACTCTGCGTGTCCTGAGAGGTCCCCGGGCATGGCCTGGCCCTGGTCCTGCCACTGCTGATGTTGGGGTGGTGTGGGGGGCGGGGGAGTCCCCACAGGGAGCTCCTGGGTGTGAGGAGAGGGTGTGAGCTGGTGGTGAGGTGCAGCCCTGCTCTATGCCCCCATGAGTCTTGTTTCACATCCATTGCACGGCCTCAGGCAGACGCCGCAGGTGTGGAAGGCAGAGGTCACGTGGTCCTATATGTGGGCTGTTGGTTGGGGCGGAGACAGGAGAGGAGCTACAGGCTGTGGGGTGGGGAAGCCCCATGATCAGGGCCCCCTGTGGTCCCCAGGAAGCCTGCCCTGGCCTAAGGGCTTGGCCCCAGTGTACCCCAAGGCTGTCCAGCTCTAGAGTGGACCTTGTCTCCCTCTCTTGCTGCTTCTGGTCTCTAAGCAGTGTTTACTTATTATTATTTTTTTTAAAGATTTATTTGAAAGTCACAGTAACACAGAGAGACAGAGATCTTCCACTCACTGGTTCACTCCCTAAATGGCTGCAATGGCTGGGGCTGGGCCAGGTCAAAGCTAAGAGCCTGGAACTCCATCAGGTTTCCCATGTGGATGCCAGGGGCCTAAGTACGTGGGGCATCTTCTGTTGCTTTCCCAGGTTCACTGGGAGGAGCTGAATTGGAAGTGGAGCAGCTGGAACTCAAACCATATGGGATGCTGCTGTCATAGGTGGCTGCTTAACCCACTGCACGACAACACTGGCTCCTAAGAGGTGTTCAAATCAGATCTCTTATGCTTTTTGGTTTATCCAGTTTCCCTGTGCCCCTTTTAGGAGGAGCTGGGGTTATTACTGCATTAAAGTCCAATTCATTGATCTAAAACTGATTTTCCTGGGAAGTACTTATACACAGACTCCCAGAGCTAGAAGAGACAGTTAATCAAAGCATTTTAAGAGAAATGTCTTTCAGAAACTCCTTATGCAAAATCAAGCAGTGAATCTTGATTTGAGGAGCTCCACATGGTCGCAGTTTGAAAGCTTTAGATCACACTCCAGCTACTGCTCCGCCCAGGGAGGAACCAACCACACTCCAGGGAACCAAGGCTAATAGAGCTAGTCTGCAGTACCTGAAGTCGCCAGCAGGGGCCACTGCCAGGAAGAAGTCCCACAGCGGGCTGGGCTGAATCAGGAAGAGCTCCAGACCCGAGTCCACGTGCCTTGGCCTGGGGTCTGGGTCTGCTGTGGGCCAGAGGTCGCAACATGCCTCCCCAGTGGATGGAGCTGCCCTCTGGCCACACCATCAGCTAGCGGGGGCTGGCCAGAAGCCCTCAGTTCCAGGACAGCTGCCAAGGTCAGGGCCACAGGGACTGGCAAGGGTTTCTGGCTAAGTCAGAGCCAGGCCGTTCTAAGAACCAGTTGCAGGCTCTCCAGTCCAGTCAGTGCCCAGAAGGGACCAGCCCAGCCTGGACCTAGGCCGAATGCATCCACATACATGCAAACACACACACACAGGCACATAAATACATATGTGCACACACAAACACATGTGTACACATGGGCACACAAGGGCGTGTGCTAACAAGTATACACGGATGCACACACATGCAGCTGCATGTGCTTACGTCCAGATGCTCCCACCTCCACATTCACCTCTCTCCCCCAGGCAGCTCGAAGGTGGATGGAGAAACACCTTTCCGTCCAATCTATTTGGGGTGTGTTTATTTGGGGAGGATCCTCTCTCCCAGTCACCCACATCTCAGCAGCTCCTCGTCTGTGAGGGGGATGAGTAAGGGACAGCTGGGGTGTCCAGCCACCCCTAAGAGCTGCTCTGGGGACCCACCCTGACTCACTCCCTGCCTCTATCTGGGGTGAGGGAAGCTGGAATTGCACCTGTATTCTGTAGAAGTGGGCTGGGCCAATGCCATGGTCACTGTCTCACTGCTGGGTGCTAGGTCAGCCTGAGGCTGTCCCTGGATCAGATAAGCCTGGGAGAAAGGGGCTTGCTGCAGCTGTGCACCCCCTCCTCCAGGAAGCCAGCCCTGCTCTCAGCCTGCTGTCCCCTTGATGGCCCTCATCCTGGCTGTGGTTTGGACCCTCTCAATTCTTGAGTTATTTTGTAGTTGTGGGAGTTGCAGAGGCTGGGGCACATGGCCGGCTGCTCCCCATCGTCTCCTGGCTCAGGCACATTGGAGCATCAGCCCAAGGGTGACGCTGACTCCCCGGGGGCCGTGGGAGCAGCTCCCCGCAAGCAGCCTGCCCAAGGGGGCGGGGCCCTGCTGAGGTCAGTCGCCGACCACCAGCCTGAACCCACAGTCCTTGGTGGGGGGCAGAGTTCTCTCACTGCCCCCACCAGATCAATACGCCCAAGGCTGCTGTCAGCAAATGTTTGACCCCTGGCCTGGCCGCACAGCGGGACCTCTGAACCCATCGGTCTTTCCACCAATCCTTGCCCTGGTTGCCGGGGTGGGTGAGGGGCTGAGCCCCTGGCTGGGGCCCCGACTGTGAGGGGACATGACAGTGGGAGATTGTGAGTCCTCAGGGGCCCAGCCCCTTCCCTGCACTTCACACCCAGGCCCAGGGTCTCCGCAGAGCTGGGTGCCCACTGCCTGCAGGGAGTACCCCTGCCCAGTCTGGGACCCATCAGCTTGGCAGCCCTGACCTTTGGAGGGGAGGAAGGGGCTGCTCGGAGCCCCAGTGTGCTCCTGGGGTCCTGGGCCCTGCAGGTCAGCCACCCCTGCCCTATGCATCCATCCTGTTCTGGGAGTCCTGTTCCCTGAGCCATGCTGGTTGCCATCGGGGCTCCCTGGTGGCTGCCGTGGACCTGAGACTCTGCCTTCTTTGCTGGCTGCCTTCCTCCTCCTCCCAGGGCTCTGGGCCCAGCAGCTCTGTGGCTGGGTCTGTTGGGGTCTGCAGCAGGGGGACTCGCAGCAGTCCACAGCCTATAGCCATGAGACACAGGAGCACTTCCTGCTCCCAGGAGGAGGGGAAGAAGAGCAGGAGGAGGAAGAGGAAGAGGGAGAGGAGGGGCAGGGGTCTCCCCTTAGGATGGACGAAGCAGGTGACTTGGAGGCAGACCACACTGAACTCAGAGCAGGAGGGAGAGGAGGAGACATGGATGTGTGCCCAGGCAGGTGTGACGACAGGGTGAAGAGTCTTCCTTTTTCTCTGATCCCATCAGCCTTGACCTTGGCCTCCAACTATATTTCCTAGGGCAGAGTCCTGACCCACTGAAGGGCCCCCTGGGGTCTCCCCACAGCCAGGAAGGGGCAGGAGATGGTGTGGGCTGGCCCAGCCCAGGTAGGTATGGGCAGCAGGGCCTGTGGTCAGCAGGGGAGCAGGGGAGTCCAGGAGACCCCCTCCACCGTGACATATCTGGCCTTGGCCTTGGGCCTGCCCTCAGCCACCCTCTGCCCTCCCCGGGCAGTCCTCTGGGCTGTTCTCCGGCTGGGCTCTGGGCCGGTCTGGTGGGAAGCTAGCTTGAGGGACTTGCTGGGAACAGTGAGAGAGTGACCCAGGTGGGGTCCCCTTTCTTTGCCCACCTGGGCTAGTGTTTTCCCCAGAATCACCACCCAGGCCCAAGTGACACCCATACCAGTGACCAGGGCACTGGTAGCAGAGACAGCAGGTGACTCATGTGGCTGGCCCAGGAGCTGGCACCGGCCTTGGAGCCGAGGCTGGGAGCTGCAGGACGCTGCGTGGGAAACCTGGCTCTCGGAGCAAAAGGTGCTGTGTGAGGCAGGCCTGGGCCGCACTGAGGTCTGGGCCAGGCTCCTCTGCCTACTCAGGTGCCCAGGGCCCTGCCCAGCCAGCCAGAGAGGGGACAGGGGTCCCAGGCTTCCTGAGTGCTGTGGCTGTTGGGCAACATGGATGGAGGGGGCAGCAAGGAGTGGAGAGCAGCGGAGCTCTGGGCCAGATGGGGACCTGCCTTGCCCTGTGCGCCCATGAGATCTGGGGACACAGTGGTTTCCCGGGGAACTCCAACTCTTCCTGGTCCTTATGGGATTGTATGTGTGTCAGGGGCACCTGCCACCAGGCTCAGTAACACACAGAACCACCCGGCCAGCCGGGCTCCTGTCAGACCTCGTTCCTCCTGACACTGTGGATACACACACACCACGCACTGACACCATACACACACACCATGAACACACACCACACATACACACACCACACACACACACACTATGCACAGACACCCCGTACTGATACCACACACACCTATACCATCTACACAGACACGTGCCCATGTACACAGACACGTGACTGTGGACACAGAGGCAATGCTGCCAGTGCCACACACAGGGACCAGCAGAGCCAGCTCAATGAGCCTGCAGGAACCCTGGGGCCAGGTGGCCCTGCCTCCATCCCAGGCAACCCCTGGCCTCTGCTTGGCAGAGCCTGTAGCTCAGGAGGTGGAGCTGAACTATGGGGGAGGCTTCCAGGTGGGTGTCCTGGGGAGGGGTGTGGACCAGGCGTACTTTGTGGGTAGAGCTGGATGCTGGGGCCTGGGGGTTGGGGGACATCTTTACAGCTGCCGCATCTCAGGGGGGTGCATTGTCAGCTTCTTGGGATCACTTCCTTCAGGGCCTTGTACCCTGGTCCACCCCTGGGTCCTGGGTGGACACAGAGAGACCATGGTCTCGGATCTCCCACACAGCTTTCCACCACTGACCAGGACCCCCCCCCCCCCGATGCCCAGGCTTGGCACACAGGAATTGGGATGGAGGGGGTCCCCACATCTTGTACACAGAACAAGGAACCCGGCCCGCAGGGGATGCCCCTGCTGGGGCTGAGCCCACCACCTGCTGCAGGCCTGCTGAGGCCTTTCCCAGACCCTCTGCCAGGCCAGACGGGGTTCTCCGGCCCTGAGCAGGGATCCTCACTGCTCTCAGACCCCAGTGACCCTCTGTGTCCCCCTGGCATTGCACGCCAGCTAGGCTCTTCTCCTAGAAAGTGCCCAAGGGCCCCAGGAATCGGGGACAGTTTACAGAGGCTGGTGAGGGTGGGGCAGTGAGGGCCTGGGCAGCCCCTGAGGGAGGGGTGCACTGTGTCCTAGGGCGGCTGCCTTTCACGAGGCCTGGGGGCCTCTTCCCAGAGGTCAGGGATGGCGGGCAGTGGGGTTCTCAAAGTCAAGGGTGCTCCCCCCAACCCCGGTGGAGACCCAGGATGGCAGCACTTTCATGTGGGAGACCTAAAAGAAGCTCCTAGCTACTGGCTCCTGGCTTCAGCCTGGCCCAGCCCCCAGCCATTTGGGGAGTGAACCAGAAGATGCAAGACCCCTCCACCCCCCAACTCTGACTTTCAAATAAATAAATCCTTGGTAAAAACAATGGGTTCATTGGGATGTTCCCCAACCTTGCAGAGGGGTGTCTGTATTAGCTATCTTTATCACTATTATCTCTGTCTAGCCCAATAGCATCTTGGAGTCTGGCTGTGCAAGCTTCTCTATGAAATAGGAGTGGTTTCCGGTCAAGGATGCTGCCCACTGGGCTGCACAGCCTGTATCCCGGCACCCTCTTCCCCAGGCTGCCCTCTCACCTGGATGGGTCCAGATAATAGCAAAAATAGTCACAGAGAAGCCATGTCTGGTGGGAAGACCCGGGGAAGAGGTTGAGTCTGAGCAGAGTGCAAGCTCCTGGTCAGGTGGCTGTGCAGGGAAGGCGTGGCTGTGACCGGAAGCCAGCCAGACTGACTCCAGGACCGGAATGAGACTGCTGGCCTTCTCTTGCTGTTTTATCTCATTCTTCTCAGGAAAAGATCGGTTTCTGGCCTTGCCTTCACCACTTTCTCAAGTGTCCATCCCAGGTGGTCTTCTACAAAGCCAGACTGGTGCACCTGCCCGCCACCACCTGTCTGAGGGATGGTCAGTGCCGCCTGCTGGCCATGACCCCTGCCTCAAGTGCGCTTCGCATCACCACTCATCCCCGTGGGTGAGAAGTACAGGATTCTGAAAATGAATCTCCCCAGCACCTGGAAGATATCACCATCATGTGGGCCTCGTCCATGGCTCCTGCCGCTGCTGTCACTCTTTTGTGATGCTGCTTCTTTCTGTTTTTGTCTTCAGTGTTTTTTAGTTTTAGTGTGATGTGTGTTTGCTCTTAATTAATCCTTCCCAGAACTCAGTGTGCATTTTTTTAGCGTGAGCATTTGTTCCTAGTTCTGGAAACTTCTCAATCATCGGTCTTGAATTTTTAGCTTTCCCCGTCTGGGATTCCTTATTATGGGTGTGTTGCTCCTACTTGGTTCTTCCCATTCCAATCTCCAAGAGTCTACAGTGCCCACGTTTTCCTTGTTTTTATAGCTCTATGCTGCATTTCATTAAATTTCCCCAGGTATATTTTCCAGTTTCCTAACTGCCCTTTCAGCCACATCTAATTTGGATACAAGGGGCTCAGAGCCAGCTCATCACCCCCTGAGCTCTTACTCAATGCTGCAGTGAAAACATTTTAGAAGGACTATTCACTTTCTTTTGAAACCTATCGTTTTAAAATAACATTTTTATCATCTTACATTATCTTTTCTATCTTCTTAGTAATTTTTTAAAAGATTTATTTTATTTATTTGAAAGACAGAGTTACAGTGAGAGGTAGAGACAGAGAGAGAGGTCTTCCATTCGCTGGTTCACACCCCAGATGGCCACAATGGCCAGAGCTGTGCCGATCTGAAGCCAGGATCCAGGAGCTTCTTCCAGGTCTCCCACGCAGGTGCAGGGGCCCAAGGACTTGGGCCATTTTCCACTGCTATCCCAGGCCATAGCAGAGAGCTGGATCAGTAGAGGAGCAGCTGGGACTAGAACCGGTGCTTCAGGCCAGGGCATTAACCTGCTATGCCACAGCGCCGGCCCCTTCTTAGTAATTTTAAGTCTACTTCTCGTGTAGTCCTTTCTCAATTGTTCTAGTACCTTGTAGATATGAGCATTCGGGATTGTGTGTGTGTGTGTGTGCACGATGATTATCTGGGCTGCAACATTTTTGCAGCGGTTGGAAGTAAGTTTCTGTTGCGGCCCCCATGTGGTGGTTTATATTAATTCCTAGATTTGGAGCTCTGGAGCCCCTGGGTTGTGTAAATTTGAGCCCCACATCTGTGAATGGCTCAGGCTAGGATTTCAGCTTCTCAGAGGTGACCTTCTCCCTACCTTTGCCCCTGGAGTTCGGGAAGCGCCATGACCACTCTCGGGCCAGCTGGATGCAAGGGGCTCATCATGCAGAGAGCCCGGACTCACATCCTGTCCCGTGTCGTGTCCTGATGCTGGAGCCTTCCTGGCCCAGGACCTGAACTGAGTGCCTTGTGACCCCAGCTTAACTGGCTTGTCGCCCCGCAGTGCAGCCTCCCAACATCCCCATGGCCCCTCTCACGGGGGGTCCCCTTCCCTGGCTCTGGGCTCTGTAGTGCAGCTACCCCAGAACGAGAGAACCTGCGTCCCAGATCCTTCACGAGGGCACACCCTCCAGCTCCCAGGAACCCCGGAGGCCAGGCAGTTGTCGTTCAGCCCACGACTTTCCAGCAGACAACTACAAAACGGGCCAACCGAGATCTGGAACTTTCTCTCCATGGAAGCCAGGGCCTCCTGATGCACCCAGATGGGTGGTTCTCGACCTGGGACAATGTTGTCCTCCCAAGGGACACTGGGCAATGTTGTGCTTGATGGCGGTGGTGGGAAATGCTCCTGGCAGGCCGTGGGACCAGGCCAGGGCTGCAGCTCTGTATCCTACAGTGCACAGGGCAACCCAACAACAGCACAGAATTAGTATCCTGTCCAACACACCAGTGGGAGCCCTGGCACCTGCTCTTTCTCTTCCTCACTAGCGGGTCCTGAAACCTCAAGGGCTGAGCCTGTGTCTGCAGAGTCGGGCATAGAGGAGCAACCTGGGTGTCCCTAGGTAGGGGGCAGAGGAGCCCTGGCACTGTCACAGGTGGCCAGCAGAAGTGGAAGAGAGGTGGCTGTCGCCAGACCCAGAGGACTCCAAATTCCAGGCTGAGCCTCTGAACCCGGCTGCCTGCCGCATCCCAGCCTACCTGGCCGTGAGGCCTGCCGCTGGACTCTCTCCCACACGCACGCGCCGGCCACACAGGCCCGTGTGATGTGGTGAGCAGGCCCCGTGTGATGTGGGCAACAGGCGTGTGGTCGTTGGAGCGGGCCGAGCCCTCCCGGGAGGGGTGAGGACATATCTCTGGTGCCATCTTTCCTGTTCTGATAAATAACCGATCTGTGGTTGAGACGAGAAGGTCACCTCTGCCCAGGGAAGCTCAGGAACAAACCACTTGTGACCGGTGGGAAGAGCCCGGGCCGGGGCCAGCGGGAAGTCTGCCTTCCCTGGCCGCCAGGCTGCTGGGGGCAGATTTCAGAAAAGGGAAGTGCTGGCGCGGGCAGCGCTTCCTGTGGGCGCCGGCGGTCGGGGCACCGGGGCGGGCTCGGCAAGTCAGGGGGTGGCCGCCCGACCCCAGGAGGGGCTGAGGTGAGCCCTCCTGGCCTGCAGGCCTCTGGAAGGGGTCCCCAGCGGGGCGCCATCGGCTGCTGACCCTCGTGGGTGGGGGGTCCGAGACCCTCACTGCAGTCCTGGAGGGACTGGGACCTCTGGATGTCTCTGCACCCCCAGAGCGAGCTCTCCCCGCCCCTCCCCGGGCTGTGTGATTCCGTGATTCGCTCCTCCTTGGCCCCTGGCTTCCCGGCACCTGGCACCTGCTCACCGACCTCGCTTTGCACAAAGCCAGCTCCTCTTGCCCAGCGCTGAGCACTGAGCCTCCTCCCCCACCCCCACCCGCCCCGCCACTGCAGCCTCCACAGGCCTCTGTCCCTTCCCCTCTGGGAAGCCCCTCCTCCCTGAGGAAGGCCTGAGCCCAGCAGCCTGCGTGTACTTTCCCGGGTTTGCTGCCCTGCAGGTGGGCAGCTGCCTGTACCCCGAGTCTATGGTTGGGAGGCCATGGGTGCAGGGGCCCGGCACACACAGTGCCATCGGCCCCCTGGGTGGAGCCTGGCCCACCCCACCTCGACCCTCCAGTCCCACCACACCCTGTCTGAGTACAGGGAAACCCTAAAGGGCTGTCCTGTGCCCTTGGTCCTGGCTGAGCCCCAGGGACGGGCACACAGCTCCGTCAGCCCCTCCAGCTGTGTGTAGCCCCCATCTCCAGTCTGCTCCTCTGATGGCTCCCTGGGCCGGCCAGGACGTGGGTGGGGGCAGGAGCCTTTACCCAGGCCTCCCCTGTGTCAGCTGGGGCTGCCCTGAGCCATCGTGTGCAGGCTGCCTGGGCAGCTCCCAGGGCGGGCCAGCCCCACCCAGCTGGCACCCTGCACTCTCTTTCTTTGCCTGTGCCCCCCTGTTACTCCCCAGCGCTCTGAACCTCGGGCCGCCTCCTCTGTCCTTGTACCTCTCATTCCTGGCTCTTCTCTTTTTTTGCATGACCACTCCCCCTCCCTGCCGTGGGCAACCCCGACCCCGCTCTGGATAGATTGAGATGCCTGTCAATCTGCCTCTGCACTTGCCTTGTTCAGCTCTCCCCTTATCTCGCTTTCCCCTCAGCCGACCCTGACCTTGGTCTTTGTATTTCTCCCTGTCTCCATCTCCCCCCCACCCACTTCTCATCCTCCCCCCCCCAGTCCCTGTGTCCCTGTCAGTCTCCTCTGTTGCACCCTCTGAGCTGCCCCACCTGCCTCCTTCAGTCTCTGCTTTCAGAGCCCCGGCCGGCAGCTGGACCACAGCCCCGGGGAGGACCCGCAGGGCACTTCCCCGTCGCCCGTGACCCCCACGCTGCTATCAGTTGGAAATGAATCAGAGATTAGGAAGTGGGGGCAGTGGGGGTGTTATCGCCCGGCACACTCAGGCTCTCAGCTAATCTCTGGCGGCCCTGGGTTCGAGAGGAAATGCAATTGCAACACCAAGCCCTTCTTACCGTCACTGTCATGTCTGCGGCGAGGCTGGAAAGCAGAGAGGGAGCAGGCAGAGGGCCAGGCCCAAGCTCTTGGCAGGCACGAGCGTGGCTGTGCACGTGTGTGCACCTGTTGCACCCCCACCCCCACACAACCACGCACGGTCCTTGCCCATCACCTTTGCACCACAGCCTTTGCAGCCCAGCACCCATCCACATCTCTCTGTGTCCCCCACGTCCCCAGCCTCTGTTGCCCCTCACAGGATGGCTGCTCTGACCTCATCCAGGGCCCTCGCAGGCCGGTGTCCTCTCAGGAGATGGAGTGGTCATGGGGTCAGGCCACTTTCCTAACCTCTCCCTCCCGTGGTGAGGATCAGCCCAGCGATGTCACTGTGGCCCCTAGGCCTGCGTGTCCAGCTCCTCCTGCCCTCACCTCCCATATTTCTTGGCTCTGCCACCCTGCCCTGTACCTGCCACTCCTCCATGCCTGGCCATGGCACGGGCTGCGCCTCTGCCTGGAAGTTCCGGCTCCCGTGCACATCCATGTCAGGGCCAGGGCCTCTGGCTTCCTGTGTCCTGCCCTTGAGGCAAGGCCCCCGTGTCGCCACACTGCTGCAAGTGTGATTCCTACGTCCTGCCTGCCTCCCACCAGGCACTGGAGCAACGAGGCAGGGAGCTGGTCCTTGGCTGTCTTCCGGCTCTGGGGCCCCGCTAGGCCAGACAGCGGCGGAATGAACAGAGAGGGAAATACAACCAGACCCCGACACAGACACTCAGACGCTTCCCCACACAGCTCCCACGGAGACGGACACCCAGACAGATGCACAGATGTGGGCACGCAACTCCAAGCAGCCAGAGAGGGACGCACTGACCGAGACCCACACACAGGGATCTCTGCTCATTGCATCTCGTCAGCCAGTGGGTGTCCCCACCCCCGGGCCCGCCACCCCTCGCTTGGGCCTCCCGGACTCTGCTGTCCCTGGCCTTGGCTTCAGGGGACTCTGCCAGGTCAGAGATACCCAGGCTGGAGTCTCCAGGCTCTGGAGTGACCTGGCAATGTTCCTACTTACAGGTGCATGGTGTAGCCATTATCAACCAGTGCTGTGCTAACAGAGGAAGTGGAGCCACAACCACCTCCTACGGGCCACTACCAAGAAGAAGTGCCCGGGGCCGGCGGCGTGGAGCAGCGGTTTAGGCTGGCGCTTGGGGCACCTGCATTCCCCACTGGCTGCTCTGTGTCGGACCCAGCTTCCTTGCAATGCCCCTGGGAAGGCAGCAGACAATGGCACAAGGGCTCGGGTCCCTGGCATGTGGCAGACCTGATGGAGCTCCTGGCTGTCGGCTTTAGCCTGGCCCACTCCAGTCCATGGCAGCCGTTTAAAGAGTGAACCAGCAGATGGAAGATAGCTCTCGTTCTCTCTTTCTGAAGCTCTTCTATCTCTGTCACTCTGCCTTTCAAATAATCACTTATATCCACAGTAAAAAAAAAAAGGCAAGTGCCAGTTCAGGGGGACTTGGGCCGGCACATGGGAAGCTATAGCTTGGTGTTTGTCTCAGCAACGTTTGCTTTTGGAAACACTCTCAGCTTAATTCAGGCCAGCAGCTGGGTACAGCCTGCGGGCCAGGGCAAGGGGACCACAGGTTGTGGAGAGGGCAGGCTTCAGGGCAGAGGGAGGGCAGAGGCAGGGGCCAATGGCAGGCCCAGGGGCTGGGCCACGGAGGGTCCTTGCCTGGCCTCACCTGGGAGGCAGGAGGGCTGCGCGCAGAGGGCCACGGCCGCACTCTCTCTGGAGCAGGGGAAGCCACCTACCATACCAGCAGGGCCCCTGCGGGCAGCTTCTCTCTTTCCAAGATGGCTCTAACCCTCGCTGAGAAACGCAGCGCTGCGTGCCCAGGGTCTCCACTCTCTCTCTCTGTCTCCACGCCTCTCTCTCAGTGCCACTGCTGGACGAGTGCTGGCCTTTCTGTCACCATCAGTCCCTGAAGGAGAGACCAGAGCCACATACACGCGCTGTGCACCAACGTGGCACGGAGACCCCAGGGGACTCCTGTGCTACCTCTTACTCCAGACAGAAGGGCATCTCCTGGTCCCCGCCTCCTGACCCTCCCCCATCAGCAGGGGTGTGCGAGAACGCCCCAGGACACAGCCCTAGCAGCTCCCAGGCCCTTGGCTGCTCACTTCCAGGCTTCTCCATGAGGCCTGGGTCTCGTTGCTTCTCCAGGCTCCACACTGGGACTGCGGGGCATGGAGTGGTTTAGGCCATTGCGGGAGGAGCTTCCGAGGCTCCGGCGGCTCCACGCCCTGAGGGTCGTGGGTCCCCTGCGTCCAGGGCTGGCCTGGTTTCTCTCGGATGGAAATGCTGAAGACGCCTCGGCTGATGTGAGAGACGTGAGAACTGAGCTGGGAAAATCGGCCGTTTTTGTGGTTTGGGGGTTTGAAGCGAGTTTCACAACGGATCTCCCAAGAACGGGGTCCAGTCAGATGTGCGCGCTCCCACCGGCCCGCCCGCTTCCCTGCCGACTCCAGCGCTGACCACCTGCTGGGCTGGGGCAGGGGGCTTCCCTTGCCCGCCACACCCCACTCCCTGCTTCCCTTCTCTGGGGGATAGCCCCAAGGAGCTGAGATGAGGGGGCTGTTTGGGGGGTTCCTGTGGTTTCTGCCTCATCCTTTTAGCCTGGGGACAGTTGCCCACCTGGCACCCCTCACTCCCATCCGGGACTTTTTCTCAGATGCCTCTGGGGCAGCTGGACCTTACAGCCACCATCCTAGGGGTCCAAGAAAGATTTTCGGGCTGGGGTTGACCAACAGGACCTCTTAGGGGCTCAGAGAGATAGAGGGACACCAGGGGGTGCACCCACCTTCCGCTCGCAGCCCACCCTGCATCCCTCTCCGGACAGCTGGGCTGGAGAGGGGGTCCCCGAGACCCAGCCCCGCCCCCAAGCAGCTGGCCCCCCGGCCTGTCCTTCCACCCTGGGAAGTCCCAGGCTGCCTCAGGCCAGCCGCGGCAGAACTGAAATTGGTGACATGTGCCGTCTGGCCCCCAGGCTCCGGCCCCCACCCACGCCACCCCAAGAGTCTTCCTGTGGGAGCCTCCAGACCCAGGGAGGAACGGCAGGCAGATGCTCACCTGTGTGACACCTGCTCTCCTGTCTCCCTCCCACCTCAACCCAGCCCCCCCCCCCCGCCACCTGGGTGGGGTGGGGTGGTGATGTGGGGGGTCTATCGGGGCCCGAGTAGAGGCCCTGAGGTCCTTCTGCTCGGGGGCCCAGCGACCTGCAGCTCCTGCGCGTTTCTCAGACACTCCACCTCTCATCCCAGGTAACTGAGGCACCAGGTGATGACATCCTGGCCCCGGGCACACAGTGAGGCAGCCGTGCCCATGTGACACAGTCCCAGGGGCCGGGACAGCCTTGAGTGTCAATGCTAAGCTAGAGTAGGGGCCCTGGAACCAGCCACACCCTTCCCCAGGACAACTGGGGGAAATAGCCAGGCCTGGGGACAGCAGCCGACAGGTGACTGGGGAGCTAGATGGCGAAGGCTTGGTCTGGGAGGGGGTCAGATGGCCACATAGACACTGTGGATGGAGGAGGAGCAGGTCAGCCCTTGGGGAATTCCACCTGGCAGCACCCAGGGACCAGGGGAGGGTGCAGAACCAGACAGGAACACACTGGGGGTGGGACCCCAGTGAGACCCCGTCGCTCTCACTGTCAGAACCAGGCAGCCTGGACAGCGAGACACACAGCGGGGGACCGTGAGCCAGTGTCCCAGGAGTCTGTCCTTGAGGTCAGCACAGCTGGGCACGGACCAGGCCCCCAGCCTCGGGGTTGGGCAGACACCCCGCCATGGCTGCCGGTGGGGGGCCCAGGAAGGCAGGGGTGTCCTGGGTACATCTGCCGGCTGCCCATGACCCCTTCCCGTTCCCTATCCATGTGCCCCTCCCAGCTTCCTGTTTCTGTTTTGGGGCCCCAAGGACTTCCTCTTCTCATCACGGATTAAAATGGCTTCCTAGTCTCAGTTGGAGGTGCAGTGGGGGGCTGGTCACCCCAGCGCCAGGGACATCCAGGAGGTGGGGGAATCTCGGAACCCCAAGGGGCAGCAGCACCCACTGAGGGGTGATTTGTGGCTCTTCCCAAGGAGGCGACCCCAGCTCCTGGGACAGAGCCCCCAGTGTGGATACCTGCCCACGGCCCCCGTGGGTCTGGATCCTGCAGGAGCAACCTTGAGCTGTCCCTGTCACACTCAGGGGACCCCCTGGGGCTGCTTGTCTCCCTCTGTCCTGCTTCCTCCCAGGTGGCCTGGCACAAGGCACAGGCCCTCCTGGGCAGCACCACCTTGGCCCAGGTACACACATGCGTGCACACACACACACACACACACCTGGAGCCTGCATGTGTACCATCCCCTCCCCTTCTCTCCTCCCTCCCCAGCAGCAGAACTGTGGCTTCCTGGGTGCTGAGGCAGTGGGGGGGTACCCACCTGGGGAGTGTGAGCGTGCACACACACCTGTGTCTCTGAGCACACACCTGTCGCTTCTGGGCAGAGCTTCTTCCTGGTTGTGTTCTGGCACATCTGGGGGCCCCGAGGGGAGTACATGATGAGGGAGGGGCAGTCTTAGTATCAGGCCTAAGCTAGGCTCAGGGGTACCCCATGCCCAGGGCCCAAGGCCTGGGAGGCAGGTGCATTCCAGAGAGGGTCTACGGGGCAGTGCTCAGCTGTGCTGAATCTGCTGGAGTCATGATGTCCAAAGGAGAGGCAGCCCACTGGGCCCAGGCACCCAGGAGCACCCTGGGTGCCAAGAATGGGGCAGGGCTGCTGAGAGGCCAAATCCTCACCCACCTGCCTGCTCCCAACACTGGTCAGGGCTGGAGCCCAGAAGCCAGGGGCCTCCTCCCAGGGGCTGGGGCCCGACTCAAGGTCAGGACAGCTCCTGTGAAACTCCCACCGGGTCCCTGCCCGTACTGCTGCCAGGATATGCCAGTGGCCATCCTTATCACTTCCAGAGCATCCTCTGGGGCCAAGGACCAGGCGACCGTGCAGCCAGGACCCAACCCATGGCCAAACCCTGGGCCTGTCTCCCCTGAGACAGCATGGGGCACCCGCAAGGCCTGGGGTCACCCGGTTCCACTCCCTGGCACCCTGGGAAGTGTGAAGCAGACACTCCCTCTGATGACACCAAGGTCCTGGAGCCATCGCTGATGGGTGGTCTGTGCGAATCTGGCTCGCATCAGCTCTCAGCCACCTCCCAGGTGAAGCATCCGGGGCTCCCAACCAAGGGAAGCTGGGCAGGACTTCGGGCTTTGTTAAACCCTGAAGAAAAGACCTTTGTCGCCAGGTCCTGTGCAGGGCTGTGGCCGCTGCTGGCGGCCAGGAGCAAGACCGGGCAGCCCCAGCCCTGCTAGCCTGAGTCCCCAGCCCCCGAGCACCACCAGCTGGGTCCTCCAACTCCAGGGGCTCTGCTGGCCAGGGGATGGGGGGCTGAGACTGGGGCGCCCCTCTGCTGCCCTCAGCATCCCACCTCCGCCCATCAGATCCTGACATCTGCCCTCGGCAGCCGCCGTTGCCAGCCTGGAGCCAAATACAGGTCGGGCGGGGGGCCTAGGGGTGAAGGTGGTTTCAGACTGTCCAGAGCCCCCATCACCTGGCTGCACACCTCCCTCCGAGTCTAGGCCTGCCATCTGCCCATCCTGTTCTTTCCCCTGGCAACTTATTACTTACACTTGATTGTTAAAAGATTTCTTTCTTTATTTGAAAGGCAGAGTGACACCCACTCAAGCACACACTAAGAGAGAGGTCTTCCATTCCATCTGCTGATTCACTTAAATGGCCTAAACGGCCAGGGTCAGGTTGAAGCCAGGAACCAGGAGCTCCATCCTGGTCTCTCAGCTGGGTGGTAGGAACCCAAGCCCTTAGGCCATCATCAGCTGCTTTCCCAGGTGCATTAGCAGGGAGCTGGGTTGAAAGCGGAGCAGCTGGGACTCCAACCAGCACTCATCTAGGGTGTCAGTGTTGCCAAGTGGCAGCTTCACCCACTATGCCATAGCACTACCCCTATTTTTATATTTATTTAAATAATAATTACACAGAGAGGGAGAGACCAGGGTAGGGTGGAGAGGGAGATCTTCTATCCTCTGGTTCACTCCCAAGATGGCCACATGGCCAGTGCTGAGCCAGGCCAAAACTGGGAGTCAGGAGCTGGGAGACAGGAGCTTCCTCTGGGTCTCCCACATGGGTTCAGGGGCCATCTTCTGCTCTCCCTGGCCATCAGTAGGGAGCTGGATTGGAAGTGCAGCAGCCTGGACACCAGCTGGCACCATGTGGGATGTTGATGTCGCAGGAGGTGGCTTTACCTGCTTTACCACAGCACAAGCTCCTATTATTTTTATTTTAAAAAAGTTATTTATTGGGGCAGGCACTGTGGCATAGCAGGTAAAGCCTCTGCTTGCAGCACCGACACCCCATATGGGCGCTGGTTCGAGTCCTGACTGCTCCACTTCTGATCCAGCTCTCTGCTTTGGCCTGGGATAGCAGTAGAAGATGGCCCAAGTCCTTGGGTCCCTGCACCCACGTGGGAAGACCCAGAGGAAGCTCCTGGCTCCTGGCTTTGGATTGGTGCAGCTCTGCCTGTTGTGGCCAATTGGGGAGTGAACCAGCAGATGGAAGACCTCTCTCTCTCTCTCTCTGCCTCTCCTTCTCTCTCTGTGTAACTCTTTCATTGACTTTCAAATAACAATTAAAATCTTTTTTTAAAAAAAATTGTTTATTTGCTTGAGAGCAAAGAGCTTCCACTGGCTGGTACCCAGGCTACAGCTGAGAGCTGGGAACTAAACTCAGGTCTCACAAGAGGGCAGGAGCGGAGACCCAGGTACCTGAGCCATCACCACTGCCTCCCAGAGTCTGCATTAGCAGGAAGCTAGAGCCAGAGGCTGCGCCCAAACCGCGGCGTGGAAGCCAAGAACTCCAGATGTGCAGCGTGGGTGTCCTCACTGCCAGGCCGAAGGCTCACCTTCTCCTTGTGTCTGAGGACTTAGTTTGGGCCTCACTCGCTCTGTGCATTCCAGGCCAGCTCCCCTGTCCCCCATCTGCAGCCTCCAGCTCGGGTCTCCGTGCCCCAGGTGCATCCCTCAGGGCAGGCCTGGGGTGTCAGGCCAGCTCCTGCTTGGCACAGAATAGGTAAGCCCTGAGCCCACGTACGGGAGTGAAGGGAGGGGCCAGGCATGTTTCCCCGTGGCAGACAGCAAGCCCCGCCGTCCTTGTGGCCACGCTCCCGTGCACTGTCCACTCCACAAGGGCCCAGCAGAGCGTCAGCAGCGGTGGGCAGGGGTCTGGGGCAAGGAGGGGCAGGCAGGCCTCTGTAGCAAAGGGCCAGAGGGCCCTGCGGCTGCTGTTGGGACAGGGCGGCCATGGATGGCACACGGGAGTGGACACGGCTTCGTTCCGATGAGACATCACTGGTGAACATGAAAACGTGAGTTCGTGTCATTTTCATGTGTCACGAAGCCCTACTCTGGCTTTTTCTCAACTCACCAGGAGGCTGGATTTGGCCAGGAAGCTGCAGTCGGCTAGAGACTAGAAACAGGGGGGTCCTCACGGCACAGGACAGAACTTAACCCCACAGGAGCACAGAGTACGGGTCCAGGACCAGGTCCTTACCTGTGTGGTGTGGGCCAGGAGGCCCCAGGAGGCCCCAGCTCCCACACCTGACCCCTGGCCGTTCCTGTTTCACGCTCAGGCATTTGGGTTCAGCAATGCCCTCTCTCAGCCACATATTCACTCAACAAACACTGGCAGCTCAGCAAGATGGGTCTCTTCTAGGCTGAGGGTGAGAAAGATCCAGTCCTCGCCCAGCTGTTCCCAGGCAGGGAACAGCCACGTAAGTGGGGCAGAGGGCAGGCCCCTTCCAGGGAGCAAGAGGAGCTGGCAGTGAACGCAAAGCGGCAGCGACCGGAGCCACTCCAGGAGGGCTTCCTTGGGGAGGTGGCGGCAGAGCTGAAAGCTGACAGAGGCAGGAGATCAGCCCAGAGGGAGTTGCAGTGCAGAGTCTCTGGGACAGGGATCAGCTGCCTGAGGGCCACAGTGGAGTCACCATGGCCTGAGATGGCATCCAGCGGGACAGCACTGAAGTGGGACCGGGCCGTGCAGAACCTGGGGGATGCAAGGGGCTGGGCAGCAGCTGTACGGGCCTGGGAAGTCTTTGCAGGCTGGGCTAGGGGCACGATCAGACCCGCATTTGCCAAGACCCCGGGCGCCTGCTGAGGAGACTGCTGTGTGCATGGGAGCCTGGGTCCCACCAGGGCGGCTGAGGACCGGGTCTCCCACTGGAGCAGGCGCGCTAGGCTGGGCAGGACGTGGGTGGTGGGCAGGTCCTGAGACTGCTGCTCTGGGCCTGGCTCTGGCGTTGGCTTGGCGTGCCGCCACCCGGGAGCCGTGTGCGGGCACATCCCGGGACAGCCCGCCCGCCGCTGCAGAAGCAGGAGCCACAGGCAGGCTGCTCACCTGGGCCGGGCTCTCACGTGATGGAGGCGAGCCAGGGAGATGAGGCAGGTCACAGGGCGGCAGGGACCTCCCGGGGCCCTGAAGCCAGCCCAGAGGACAGAGAGCTCCCTGGCCGGCCTGTGTGCTGTGTGCCAGATGCAGCCCCCACCTCACCAGGTAGAGCAACAGGAAGCCAGCGTGTGCACCAGCCCCAGAGCCAACCCTGACCTGGAGTCCCCTCTCAGGCCCCGTCAGATGTGGCCCCTCCCACTCCTGGGCCCCAGCTCCCCCATGGCACCAGGACATCCCAGGTGGGGTTTGGCCTCCCAGGCGGAACCTGGTGCTGTGCTGGGTTCGGGTGCTCAGTGCTGGCCTCCGACTTGCTGGGGGCACCAGAAGAGCAGGTGCTGTGTGGCTGCCATCTGATAGGGAGGCCCCAAAGACGTGAAGGCTGCTGGGAAAGTAGAGTATACGTGTGTGTGCGTGTGTGTGTGTGTGTGTGTCTGGCTGCATGTGTGTACGTAGCGGGCAGCATGGCTCACATAGGCCTGGGTTTGTGATGGCTGTTGATGACAGGAGGATCTGCGTGTGTCTCTGTGTGTGCACGTGTGTATCCCTGTGTGCACACAGACACATGTGCGTGTCTGTGTCAGTGTATGCATGTGCCCGAGTGTCCATGTGTGACACCGTGTGTGTGTGTGTGTGCGCGCGCGCATGGGGACCCTGCTCTCCCTGGCCTGCACTCCTGGGGCCTAGGCCTGTTTCTCTGCTCCCCACCCTCCTCCTCCTCCCTAAGTGTTGACCCAGGGAGGGTCGGGCTGCCTCGTTGAGGATTTCCTGGTCGGGAAGTGGTGACTTGAAAAGGGAACAATTGTGTCCTAAGTGGACGCTGAGGGTCTGGCCTGGGAAGTGCTCCGTGGGGCCCAAGGCCAAGAGGCCACAGAAAGCCTTGGCCCCTGAGTGGGTCCTTAGGACCCGCCCCCACCCCACAGCGGCCTCACAGCCTGGGGACTGTGGACCCACAAGCCTCTCTGCTGCCCTGGAGGCAGAGACAGCACCCCCATGGCACCTCCTGAGCCAAGATCCCCGTCAGTCATCCCCTCACCTGCCCCAGCCCCCATAGCCATGAGAGGTCCCCCCACCGGGATCACCTGGAGGGGCCACCTCTCTGAGTGAGGGGGTGGGAAATGCAGAGTTCCAGGCCGTGACCCCTTGAATCCGCACCTGTGCTATTTCGAGGTCCCACAGAGGTGCTGCTGTCACCTAAGAGACAGTGGGTGAGCCCAGGGACTGTGCAAGAGCAGAGCCTCCCTGCCCCCAACCCTGGGCCCCTAGGCCCCCTGGTGTGCTCCCCACCCCCGCCCGGGGCCTTGGGTCTAGCTGAGGACCAGGCTGCCCTGGGGTTGAGTCCAGAGAGGGCAGCCAGACTGCATTGCTACCAAGTACCTGTCCCCATGTCCCCAGCGGGAGCACCCAGCTCCTCTCCTCTAATCTGCAGGACAAAGCGGGGATTTGCAGCCCGAAAAGCTGCTAATGCGGCTGCAGCTCCTCTGTCAGCGCGGCTCTGGGGAGGAGGAAGGAGCCTGTCTGCAGGGCATGGGAGCCGCCTGCCTGTCCTCGTGCCGCTGGTTCCCAGGGCTGCAGGGAACAGCCGAGTGGCACGGAGCTCAGCTGTCCCTGAGCAGGGTCAGCACAGGCAGCGGCCACCCTGAGGTTCCCAGGGAAGCTTTGGCCCTGACCCAGGTGAATTCAGACCTAAGACGCCCCCTCCCCCCAAATGGCTACCACCCCCAGCCCCACAGCTTGCCAGAGAGACAGACCTCACCCCGACCCCTTGCACCTGCTATGACCCTCCAAACTGAGCAAGGTCTCCTGTCCCTATGGCCTCTTCTACCCTGGCCCTACCCTGCTGGGTAGAACGCCCAGAACCTGGGCTGTGGAAGACAAACCCAACTGCCCTGAAGAGCCTCGGCCCCCTTTGGCCTGCTGAGGCGGCCCGGGGATCGGAGCCTGCAGAGCGCCAGGGCCGGTGTCGATGGGGGACAGGGGGGCGGGGCGAGGGCAGTGCCAAGGCTCTGGGCTCTGGCCCACACCACACCAGGCAGCCACGAGCCAGGCAGGCTGTTAATAATTAACCCCGGGCCTGGGCCTTGACCTCGTGGGCCTCTGAGTAAACAGGCCTTTGTGGCCAAGCGTCCACAGCCTGCTGGAGCCCGCTGGGCCCCTCTTGGCCTCTCTGCCCTCGAGTCCGGGCCCCCTCCCCCGCCTCGGCAGCCGCGGGGAAGCGGTGGCCGGTGGTCTGGACACCTGCAGCTCTCTGATCCTGCTCTGTTCTGGCGCCTCTCCCTCTGGCCTTTAAGACGGGCTTCTCCCTGGGATGGGGTTGGCCAGTGGGGGTGTCTCAGGCCCTGGCCTCCATTCACTGCACCAGCCCGGCTGGGGTCAGCTGAGCCGGGGGTCCCCTGCAGAGCAGCAGGCCCCTGTGTAGTGGCTTGATGTGATTCTCGTGGATGCTGACTCTGGGGGACCTATGGTGGCGCCAGTGCCATCCCAAGCCGACAGGTTGGCCTCTCAGGGCGGGGCCAGGCCCAGGAGTCCCAGCTCGAGCTGCACTGACGGCTGTCAAAGCGTGTGTTCTGCTTCTAGCTTCAGCCCCTTGGGGCCTCAGTTTCCCCAACTTGCAATAAGAAGTGGAGCAGGAAGCCCAGGGCTTTCCAGGTCGATTTCTAGATCCCATTCTTGCTCGGGGTGGAACAAGGGACAGGAAACACTTGTGTCCCCACTGTGCCCGTCCCCTGGGGGGGAAACCCAAGGTTCTGGCTCCCCGCCAACCATTCCCTGCTCCTGGGGCGGCCCTTGGTGTTGCTTAAGAGAACCAGCCCTCTCCCTGCTCAGTCTCCATGGTTCAGGCAGGATGGGTCACGTGACCTGGGCCCGGCCAATGGGTGTCAGCCCTGAGACTTTTGCTGGACAAAAATCCTTTGCTTTTTCCTTGGTGGCACAGGAGAAGGTGAGCCTAGTGCTATCTTGCCTCGAGACAGAGCTAAGAGACGGACCCCGGTTTTGACAACTGACACCCCGCTGTGCCTGATGCAGGTACCATCCGGACTTCTTCTCTATTACAAAAGCCTATGAATTCCTTTTCTGCCCAAACCAGTGCAAGTTGCGCTTCTTCCCCGCTCACTGCGTTCTCACTCCTAACTCAGACAGGCACAACAGAAGCCACCAATGTCTGAGAGCTGCCGCAGCAGGTACACACATGTGGAACAAGTGCATGAAGAGCAGGATCGGAGAGCAAGCTGCCCAGGTGCAGTGAGAGGGTTGAGAGAGGAAATGGAGACCAAGGGGCCAGGGATAGGAGTGACAGGCAGAAAAGTTGGGTTGGTAGCCTGGGCCCTCGGGAGCCATTGAGGGTTCTGGAGGAGGGGGATAACTGGCAAATGGGGGTGGTGGGGGAGCTGACAGGCTGCGGCTCACTGACAAGGAGACAGATGTGCAAGGGCATGGTTGCACGTGTGCTGGTTCCCATGCACACACACCTGGGCTCTGAGCTTTGCACACAAAAAGCAATGTGCGGCCCACTCTGGGAACACTTTGAGCCCCTTCCCACAGGCCAGGGCTGGGGCTGGCACTAGAAGTAGTGTCTTGGGGCCTCCCTCCCGCCACCTGGGACTCCATGGTTCCTAAGAGCCCCAGGGCCAGCTGGCTGGGGGGGACCCCTAGGAGCAGCGATTGCTCCGTTGCTCCACTTGGGGGCAGGGAGCTCATCTGGGCCCGTGTGCAGGCGCAGAATCCCAGGGAGTCCCAGGGAGGGCTCACGGGGCCAGGCTCCGCTGCCTTGATGACTCTGGGTGCGTAGGGAGAGCCCAACCTGCAGACGGCTTCAGACCTACAAGGGGACCTCAAGGCCTGTTCAAAATGGAATACACGGCAAGTTTATTCTGGTGCAAAACATTGTGAAATCCACGCATAGCTTTTTTCATAATCTGTACTTTCCACGGACTTTTTGAAGACCCCATGTAGGCACGGGTTTCAAAATGTTTTGCACCAAAACAAACTCTTGTTTTCATTCCAGTTTTCTGGGAAGTTTCGGAAGTCCCCACAGATTGGTCTCCCCTATGTGCACACGCGGACACACAGCTGGGCACCAACACGGCATGCACAAACGTGGCTGTGCTGTGTGCGCCCGGCTCTGGGCTTGGGGGAGGTCTCTGTGTGTGCAGAAGGTCAGGGGGCAGCCCTTGGCCCTCCAGCTGGGCCCCAGGGGCTCTGGCCCCTGCCCTGCTTCCTCACTCCGGTCAGAGCCAACTGCCCTTAGCCCTGGAGCTGCGAGTACCCAGGAGAGAGCTGCCAGACTGGGCTCCTCCTCCAGTCTCGATGGCCCCTGATCCTCCCTGGGGAGTCTTGGAGATGCCACAGGGCCAGAGCTACAACGGGGCAGCTCTACTCTGCCCTCGGACATCCCTGGAGACCTGGGCCAGGCCTCCTCCCCTGGGAGCCTTGAGCTGTCCAGCCCAGAGCAGGAGACAGAGTAATGTAGGGTGTGTCCCAGCAGACCAGGGGCCAGCCAGCGATGAGGTGGGAAGGACCCTGCACCTTGGGGCCTGAGGGCAAGGGGGGATGAGAAGCAGGAACCACTTCTCAGCGTGCACCTGGCTGGGTGGGAGCAGGCACGGGGCCCTCCGTCGAGGCGAGAGGGGGAAGAGTGCCTTCCTGTCTAGCCAGTGCTTCCCATACCCTCACTGTGCCACAGCTTGCCGCTGGTGCCCATCTCCAGGGAGCCCCCTGGGCTGCACTGGAAAAGGGAGGAGCTGGAAGCAGCCACCTTCTGCCCCAGCAATCGTGTGGACCAAGGCTCATCCTCACCACATTGGTTAGGCCTGAGGCCACAGGGACAGGGGCAGAGACATGTTTCCCAGATTTCTTGGAAGATCCCACCTGTCACCCAGCCTGCGTGGGGCACAGGGCTGAGTTGGAGGAGCCCCCGACTTAAGGCGAGGCCAATGGGCTGCTGTCGGAGCATGGGCCCTGGAAAGAAGCCCTTAGACCTCGCCAGGCCCGGGCTGCCAGGTGCATGGCAGATGGCTCTGGGCAGATGGGGCAGTGCTCAGGAGTTCTCCGAGGGCATCAGGCCGCCTGCGTGTGCATCTGGCTCGGTGTCTGATGGGTGCTGTCCTCACTCTGAGTCTCAGCTGACATCTGGGAGGGGTCGCACGCCCCAAAGCCGGGAGCCTCGCAACGGGGTGATGTGGGCAAGTGCCCA
Source organism: Lepus europaeus (assembly GCF_033115175.1). NCBI lineage: Eukaryota > Metazoa > Chordata > Mammalia > Lagomorpha > Leporidae > Lepus > Lepus europaeus. Next base: position 17,371,246 of record NC_084845.1, on the reverse strand, counting down.
GCCTGCAGCCCTCAGTCAATGCCACTGTTGGCCTTGTCACTGTTGGCGGTGGGGGAGGGCCCCAGGGCTGCAGAGTCCAGGTCATTTCTGCAGAGCTGACCACGGGGAACGATGGTGACTAAACCTCCCCCTCCCTGGCCCGAGTCCTCAAGGCCCAGGCACACACGCACACACAAGCACGCACATGCACCTGGCTTGACTGCCCCTGGCCCAGCCACCTGCTGGAAAAGCAAGAGGTGCCTTCTCAAGATAGTGATTAAGAATCGACACTGACTATTCAAACCGAAACTCCCGAAGCCCTCTCTGGGGTACTCGGCTCCCCTGGAGCCTGTGGGCGAAAAGCTCTTACCCTAGTGGAAAAAACATTCTGCCGAAACAGAAGTTTTCCTCAATTGAGCTGAGTCATTTTCTTGTGGTTAAGGAAGTCCAGCTCACCTCTGGCCCTTCCCCTCACAGCCCTGGCCCCCACAGGCCTGGGGACCCCAATGCACGTTGCCTCCTGGTAGAGGGGTTATGCCTGCCCCCTGCTCACCCCCGGCTCCTCCAGGGAAGCCTTTGGCTTCTCCCGCAGCGGCTTCCTGCTCCCAGGTGGGAGCCGGGGCGCTGGAGAGCCAGGGTCACCACCCAGAGCCAGCCGTGGGCTGGTGTAGGACCCAGAGGCCGACCTGGGCAGCTCCTACAAACCCAGGGTCTGCCGGGCCTCCTGCCAGGGACGGGGGGCCCTTGGAGGACAGGAGCCCCTCGTGGCTCGACTCTGTGCCCTGTGTCCCCAGCTGCTAGCACAAGGCAGGCACCCGGTTCTCAGTGGCTCAGCACCCAGTGGGTGGCTCCGAGATGCCACCAGGGCTGGGAGCAGGGTGCAGGCACCCACCCAGCCCTGCTTGACTCTTGGACCCTCGGGGGCTCATGGCAGTCAGGTGGGACTTCAGTCTCATCCGACACCCAGGAGCCTGAGCCCCCTGGCCGAGGTGCCTTGGCCAGTCAGGTGTGTGGCAGGCTCTGGCCCAACTTCGATTCCCGCTTTGATGGAGGCTGGAACTGGTGGCTGTCCCTGCCTGGGAAACCCATCAGAAGCTGCCAGGGGCTGTCCCCTGGGAAGATGGGAGGTGACAGGGACACCTGGGAACCTGTGGGGTGCCTTGAGCCTGCCAAGCTGTAGCTGCTGCCTGGGAGGGTGAGAAGGCCAGTGCTGAGGGTGGTGGGTGGAGGTCCAGTGGGCCCCGGGGAGCCCCTCACTGCAGCCCTCCGTTTGAGCCCTGGACTTCCAGCTGGGATCTTCCTGGGAGTCAGCAGGAACCACAGGGCCTCCCTGCCCTAAGTCTGAGCTCAGCCGATGCACCAGGTGCTGCCTGGTGCTGTTTCCTGGCTGCAAATGGGAAGGTGGATACCCACGGCTCAGACCCTGCTGAGACCTGGGGACGGAGGATCTGCACGCTTCTCTTGTAGGCTCCCCGGGACGGGGGGAGGAGCAGTGCAGCAGCAGGTGAGTGAGGTCACGTTGGCCGGAGCGTGACAGGTGGCCAGCAGCCAGCCGGTGTTCCCTGTGTCCCCAGAAATAGCCAAGAGGGACTGCGAGCCTAGGAACAGGCGACCACCCTGCTGGGGCCTTCGAGGGGCTCAGCCAGACTGCCCAGGAGCACCTCGGTGGGGCCACACCCTGGGGGACCCCTCGGCCATCTCAAAGCCCCTCAGGCGTCTGCCAGCTGGGCCCCGGAGGCTGCCTCGTCCAGGGCCTCCCGAGTTCCCCCACCCACTTGGCTGGGGTCCTCCCCAGGCTGTAGCAGCCAAAGTTTGGGAAATTAGGTGAGGGGGGCCTGGGCCGAGGGTGAGCAAGGGAGCCATTTATGTCGAAAAGTCATCTTGAAATTTTCAACATATTTTTTATTTTTCAAAACAAAAGTTCTAAAGTTGTTTGTGTGTGTTGGGAGGTGGGGACGGTAAGCTTAGCTTTGTGGGAAATGACTCAGACGGCCATGAAATGTGTTTCTCTGAGCCTGGGGGATTGTTACACACCTTGGGGGTGTGCAGGGCCCCTCCTGGTCTCCGCTGGGCAGGGCCCCGAAGTCCTCGGTCCCTTCCTGACTGCGGGGTGGGGGATCCCTGGGCTCCGGCTCCTCCCGCCCCAGGTCCGCCCCTTCCTTGGTGACCTCACTTTCCACTCTGTTAGGCAAGTGTAAAGTGCTCGGGACAGCTGACCTGGTTCTGGCCTCACCGTTTGTAGTCCGAAGCCTTAGTGTGGGCCAGTGGGCTCTAGGGAGCCGCCCACTCCTCTGATGAACAGGCCAGGGGTGGGTACCATTCAAGCAGCTACAGAGTGAGAGGGGAGATCCAAGAATGCACCTGTGTGGTCAGCGCAAGTGGCTTCCTGGTCTCCCTCAAGGAGCATCCTTGAGTGTGGTGGGGGAGGGCACAGGCTGGAGGCCTCTCCTAACCTCCTCTCTAGCCAGCACTCTTTCCCCTGAGCCACCCTGGCCCCAGCTCTGGTTTCAAAGCCAGAACTGGTGTCTCAGAAGGGCTAGACAAGAAGTTCCAGGCCGTGGCCAGCATGGTGGTGCAGTGCGTTGAACAGCTACCATGCTTGAATCAGAGTGCCTGTTCCAGTCCCCGCTGCTCCATTTTTGACCCAGCTGCCTGCTAATGAACCTGGGAAAGCAGTGGAGGACGGCTCAAGTGTTTGGGTCCCTGCCTGCCACCCATGTGGGAGACCCACAAGAAGTTCCTGGCTCATGACTTCAGCCTGGTCCAGCCTTGGTTGTCATAGCCATTTGGGGATAAATAAAACCACTGTTTATTTAACAAAGAAAAAGAAGTCCCAGGTGCCAACGGGGACAGGACATGGTGGCTTCAGAGGTGGTGGGGCGGCCAGCAAGATGGGAGCAGCAAGGGGGGGGGGGCCCTGCCTGGAAGCCTTGCTGAGTCTCTCGGGCCCTCTCGCCCACCTCTCTCGGGGCTACTGTCCACTGCTCTATGTCTCCCCCACAGCTCTGCTCCTGGGGGCTGCAGCTAGAGACCCCATGATCAGGCTGGGACGCAACAGGCTCCATCTGTGGGGTTGGGGGAAAGACCCTGGTAGCCAGAGGCAGCACCGAAATCAAAAACAAATCCAGGGCCCAAGCTACGCTGGCTGAGCCCACGACCCACACACTTCCCCAGCAACGCGGTGAACGCCCCGTTGCTTTAGAAGCAGGTGGCAAAGGAGTCTCTGGGTCACCCCCACTCTCCACGGGCTCCATTTCATCCTGGGACAGTGGGCAGGGGCCGTGGACACCACTAGCCTTGCCTGCCTCAGCATCTGGGTCTCTCCTTCCATGGGTTTTCCATGGAGAACCTTCTGTGCCCTGTGTGGGACTGATTCTCCTCCCCTAAACCGTGTGGTGGCAGTGGTAGAGGGGTGGAGGCACTGAGAGCATGAATCGGGACTGGCCAATCAGCTTCGTCATGCTCGCACGTAGAGTGACCAGTTCTGTGAGGTCTAGCAGAACCCAATTCCAGGACTTCGGACGTAATTACTCAAAAACTGAAGCTCTGAGTGGCTGGGTGTTTGTCTGGAGGTCCTGAGTTCCTAGGATCCCCAACAGGAGTCGGAATCCCTCACAAAGGATGGCACAACCGAAAGACAGAGCGAAGACTCAGCCTGGGCTGCTGGATGCAGCCGTACCTGAAGACACACCCTGCTGTGCTTTGTTTTTCTCGCCATACCTGGCTCAACACAGAGGCGGATGCTCCAGTGTCATAACCCTCTTCGGGGGGCTAAGGCCACTGAAGATGGGACTCAGACCAGTGTGGGGTGTGGGCCCAGACAGGGCGAGTGGCGCACAGCCGGGCTCTCCAACCACAGAAACCTAGATGTGTGGATGCGAATGGGAGTCAGGGGCAACCCACACCGCCCGCAGCGTCCCCAAGACCGGGTGGATTTCAGAGTGGACTTAACAAGAAGTCACTTATCGTTTTCCAGTTACTACATTCAGACAAAGAACCAGCAGGTCATTCTTTTTCTTTCATGTTCCCATCTGTCCAAGGGGCAGGTTGACATGCCCAGGTCACCAAGAGCTAGCTGTGCCATCGTGGTTACGTTTGTCGGGCGTCAGCATTTCTAGCACCACGAGGCGTCCGGCCGCGCACGGCTCATGAGCGTGTCCCTGCAGCAGAAGGAAGGGAGCCCCTCGATGCTGTCACTTCCTGGCTCAAGACCCTCCATTGACTGGCTTCTCGCTGCCCCTAAAACACATTGCACCTGGACTCTTTGCCCCGCGTGTACAGCAACTGTGGCATTTCTTGAGCAAAGCAGGGACACTTTTGTGGGTCAAAGGGGATGCTACACGTGGACTGGGACAGCAAGAGTTAAACCAGACCTGTCCCAGGCCAGCCACCCCCACCTGCAGGAAGCAGGCCTCTGCCACCCTCTCTGGCCTCCTGTCTTCCGCCCCTCCCCCGCATCGGGCCACACCGACCTGCCATTGGAACTTTGCACTGTCTGGCTTCTTCCCTGGAGGAGCCTTTTCTGTGACTGGGGCTTTCCTGTCACCCCAGGCTCCAGCGAACACCGCCTCCTTAAAGAGCCCCTTCTGGACAGTCTGTCCCCACCCAAACAACCTCCAACTAGGATTAGTCTGCTTCTTCTAGCACAGCTCTGCCCCTGAGCCCTCTGCACAGAGGCACAGCAGGTGTGAGCTCACTTTTGTTGTTATGTTTTCTTCCTTAACATTTATTTTATTTATTTGGAATGCAGAGTTATGGCAGAGAGAGACAGAGAGAAAGAAGGGGGGGGGGGAGGGGGAGAGAGAGAGAGAGATCTTGTAGCCACTGGTTCATTCCCCAAATGGCCTCGACGGCTGGAGCTGATCTGATCTGAAGCCAGGAGCCCGGTGGAACTCTATCCAGGTCTCCCATGTGGGTGCAAGGGCCCAAGCACTTGTGCCATCTTCTGCTGCTTTCTCAGGTGCATTAGCAGGGAGCTGGATGGGAAATGGAGCAGCCAGGACTCGAACCGGTACCCACATGGGATGCCTGTTTTGCAGGCAGCAGCTCAGTCTGTTATGCCACAATGTCGGCCCCAGTTGTTTTTGTTTTTTTAAAACATTTTTTGGGGGAGCTGGCGCTGTGGTGTAGTGGGTAAAGCCACTGCTTGGGCCCCTGCACCCACGTGGGAGACTCAGGAGAAGCTCCTGGCTTGGAATCAGCTCAGCTCCGGCTGTTGTGGCCATAACTCTGCATTCCAGATAAACAAAATAAATCTTAGCGGAGAAAACATAACAACAAAAGTGAGCTCACTCACAACAAAAGTGTCTCCCATCAGGTGGAAGAGCTCTCTCTCCCTCTCTCTTTCTGTAACTCTGCTTTCAAATAAACAAATAATAAATCTTTAAAATTTTTTCAGAGGCAGAGAGAGAGAGAGAGACAGACAGACAGACAGAGAAAAAGAGATTGAGAGTTCTTATTCACGGTTCATTCCCCCGACGGCTGCAACAGCTCTGAGCTGGGGGCCACAGCCAGGAACCAGGAATTCAGTCCAGGTCTCTCCCGTGGGTGGCAGGGGCCCAGTGACTTGAGCCACCATCAGTGCTTCCCAGGGTCTGTGTTAGCAGGATGTAGGAGTCAGCAGTACAGCTGGGTCTGAACCCGGACATGCTGACATAGGATACCGTTGCCTTAGCTGCCAGGCCAACTACCTGCCCCTGAGCATCGACTCTGGGCAGCATCCGTGAACCCCTGGGCAGGTGCTTGTGTTCCCAACAACGTCCCCAGAAGGAAAGTGAAGTGAAGCAAGCTTCCGGGCAGGAGGTGCAGAGAACCAGGAAATGCGAAAAAAGAGGAAGGAGAAATGGAACCCGGGGCTGGACAGCCAAGTCAGAGTCCTTCCCGGAACTGCGCACAGCATGGCCCGGAGAGTCCACCCCAGAACGCAGGTGCACTTTGACCTGAATCCCTTGGACACTTCTTCGAACGAGAGTTTGGAAGCTGTCTTTGGCTGCCGGCTGTGAAGCCACCCCCGCCCCTGGGCTGCAAGCACAGGGATTGCACGGCCAGACGGAGGGCACCAAAAACATTCAGGGATCCTCCTAACTTCCTCCGTCCTTGTCGATTCTGGTGCGCCATGAAGTTGTCACGGCCATGTTTGTCGCGTGGCTCTGATGGCTACGTGCGTGTGCACACACGTGCTGTGTTTGCTTCCCGGGTGCAGACGGAAACAGCGCCTTCGTGGGGGCCCCAACACCACTCCTTAGGCCTCCACGAGGGTCTGGAACCCCTCCAGGATTCCCAGGCAGATTTGCTTCTCTGGATTCTTTAAAGAAAAAAAAAAAAAAAAAAAAAACCTCCCTGAGTACTGGTGATCACTTAAGCTCCTGGCAGAAAACCAGCCTTACCCCGATGGTTCTGATAAAGAGATGTTTGCAAAAGGATCCTTCATAGATGTGTGACCAGGGGGACAGGAATCGAGACGGGATGCGGAGGCCCCCAGGAACCAGTTCTGGAAGCCGTTGTTCCCCCCTGCAAAGCTGAAGGGGCGAGGGGAGGAGTTGGCGCTGCTCATTCTAATTCTCTAGCGGGAACTGGAGCCGTGGAGGACAGCGGACAGGCCACCAGAAAGGGGCTGTCATCGTGGGGGTGCAGGTGAGGCCATGAAGCTGGGAGAAAGATCTCCCCAGTCTCTGTTTTCTTCCTTCCTCTGATCTTCCGCTGAGGACCGCCCCCCCACCCCCATCAGCCAAACCCAGCAAGAACCCCATAGGCACGGGAGGCCATCAGTGTGGCCAAGAGCAAGGCGGAGGACGGGATTTGGTAAGCATGGGCTGCGGCGGCATTCTGGGAGAACTTGGGGCAGCCTAGGTAGAAGTGCTCATCCCAGCCCCTGCCTCTGCGCCCTGGCCTGACCTATGTCCCCTTCGCCCTCCATGATTCATCCTCCACCACCTGCACAGCGAGCAAACGGCACCTCCATGTTCTCCGGGGCTTCTGATGCTCTCGGGATATTGGCCAACCTCTAAACCCCCGCCTGTGACAGCCTAACAGTCTCCCCCAGCTGACCCTGCTGGTCACCACCCCCCCGCCCCACTCTGGGCACTGTGGCCACACTGGGCACTTTTCGTTATTCATGATCCTCCCCGCTTGTGCGTTTTGTATATGCTGATCCCTCTGCCTGGATTCTCTCACCGCAACCCTCGGCTACTCTGATCCTCCAGGTCTCAGCTTGAACATAGCAAGCCTGACGATAATTTCCCTGAGCCCACAGAGCCAGCCAAGACTGCCAGTCAGACACTTTCTCCACCCCTGAATCTTCTTATTTCACAATGTGCATCGCCCCTGTAATCAATCAACCGTGTCACTCTGTGTAGTGTCTGTCTTCCCCGAGAGACTCACAAGGGCCCCCTCTCTCGGTCTGGTTTACCGCTGTGCCCCCAGCACAGTCCCTGGCAGATACGCAGTGACTTCAAACATAGAATTACAAGGTAAGTTTATTTTAGTGTAAAAAGTCTTCACATTCTGGCCGGCGCTGTGGCTTAACAGGCTAATCCTCTGCCTTGCGGCGCTGGCACACCGGGTTCTAGTCCCGGTTGGGGCGCCAGATTCTGTCCCGGTTGCCCCTCTTCCAGGCCAGCTCTCTGCTGTGGCCCGGGAAGGCAGTGGAGGATGGCCCAAGTCCTTGGGCCCTGCACCCACATGGGAGACCAGGAGAAGCTCCTGGCTTCGGATCAGCGCGATGCGCCTGCCGTGGCGGCCATTGGAGGGTGAACCAACAGCAAAAAGGAAGACCTTTCTCTCTCTCTCTCTCTCTCTCTCTCTCTCTCACTATCCACTCTGCCTGTCAAAAAAAAAAAAAAAAAAAAGCCTTCACATTCCATGCATGCAAAGGATCTTCAAAAAATTCACGGGAGTGTGCGTTGTGAAAAGACTATGCCTCGGGCATAGCAGCCTAAGTCTCTGCCTGCTGCACCAGCATCCTATATGGGCACAGGTTCTAGTCCTGGCTGCTCCTCTTCCATCCAGCTCCCTGCTAATGGCCTGGGAAAGCACTGGAAGATGACCCAAGTTGGCCAGCGCCGCGGCTCACTAGGCTAATCCTCCGCCTAGCGGCGCCGGCACACCGGGTTCTAGTCCTGGTTGGGGCGCTGGATTCTGTCCCAGTTGCTCCTTTTCCAGTTCAGCTCTCTGCTGTGGCCCGGGATTGCAATGGAGGATGGCCTAAGTCCCTGGGTCCTGCACCCGCATGGGAGACCAGGAGAAGCACCTGGCTCCTGATTTTGGATCAGCATGGTGCGCCGGCCTCAGCACGCTGGCCGCAGCAGCTATTGGAAGGTGAACCAATGGAAAAGGAAGACCTTTCTATCTGTCTCTCTCTCTCTCTCATTGTCCACTTTGCCTGTCAAAAAAAAAAAATGACCTAAGTACTTAGGCTCCTGCACCCATGTGGGAATCCTAGAGCAAGCTCCTTGCTCTTGGCTTTGGCTCCTGGCTCCAGCCATTGTAGCCATTTCAAGAGTGAACCATGGATGGAAGAGCTTTCTCTCTTTCTGCAACTCAAATAAATAAATAAAAATCTTAAAAAAAAAAACTTTTTAAAAAAGCAACGTTTAGAAAATTATGCCTGGATTTCAAAATTATTTTGCACCAAAATAAACTCTGTCTTTAATTCCATTCATTTTTCAATGAGCTTTTTTCAAATCCTATAGTAGGCACCCCCAGATACTTGCTGAACAAGTGAAGGGAGGATTTTCAGCTTCTGGCATTGGCAGGCTAGATTATTTGGGGGCCATCCTGTCACTGAATGCAACCAGAAGTACAAGATAAGTACTAAAGGCTGTGAAGTCTGGGATTGCTAGGCCAACATGGAGAGCAAAAAGAATGCAGTCTGATAAGCAAGAAGAAAAGCTACATTTTTTCCTCTGAGGCATTTTTTGATCACATCAAATTTTTTAATTCTGATAGCCTCATGGGATGAGAGCGATAGAGATCAAACCTCAGGGCTCACACAAGGTGGAACCTGCACCAGGACGCTGTTCTCACACTGATGTGGAATTTAAAGGGCTCTCACCACCCAGATGAACCAGAAGTCAATGGGTGCTCACATGACCTTACCACCTAAGCATCCCTCTCCTGGGTGGGCTAGTGACCATCGAGCTGTAAAGACTGATTAAGGTGGTCCCAGATGTTTGGCAGGAGCAAACAAGAATTCGCTCCAGTCAAACATTCCTTTGTCCTAAATCTTCAATTGTTCATTATAAATTCTTCAAAAGCAATGACCAGCACATAGACAAAGATTATAAGACACACGAGAAAGTGGGACACTGTGAATAAAAACTGGGATGATCAACACAAAACAGTAATAGGCTCTCCAAGCCTTAGAATCATCCACTTTCAAAAAACTGTGCACATAAAGTTTAAAGGAATAAGACATACTTAAAAAAATCTCTGCAGGAGCAGGAATCTGTAAAAAGTGCAATGTCATATCTGAAAAAAGAATCAAATAGAACCCCCACAAATACAAATAACAATAATCCAAGTCAAGAACTCAGCGGACAGGTTTAATTGCAATTAAACACAGCCAAGAAGAGAATTAGCAAATTAGAAAAGGGGTTGAAGAAATTATCCCACACGTAGCACATGAAGGCAAGAGAGAAAATACAGACGATAGGAGAGATAAAGAGAAGATCTAGCACTTACTTAATATTGCCCTTGAAGGAGAGGAGAGAGGAAATGAGGCAGATCTGGTGTGTTAAGGATTAATGGCAAGAATTTCCTAGGACTGAGAAATGAGCACACGTAGGGAAGCACTGATCCATTCAGTGGTTAGTTAAGCTTTGGTGGCGATCTCTCCAGTTCCATGTTTCAGACAACCAACGGCTCAGAAAATACTCATGGGAAATTCTAGAACCAGTCTGCTCTTGGCCAAGGGTCATAATGTTGTACAACACCAAGTAAAATGTAGCAAAGGACACATGGAAACAAGGTCAGCAAGCAAAGGAAAATCAACTCGTGCCTGTCTCCTGCCTCTGTAGTCTCCCCTGCCTTCATAGGAAGCATTGGGGTGGCCCTGACACCTGCACGGCCCGGCTTTCTCTTCTTTCTTCCTTCCTTCTCATGGGCCTTAAGGACCAGTTGCTGGGAGGCAGCATGGGTAGGGGAGGCGAGGAAGGCCCCTCAGCCACCCTGAGTCAGTGCTGATGGTGACGGCGTCCCCGTGACACAGTCCCCCTTGCATCCTCTGGCCTCTGTGCCTCTCTCCTGTGTGTGGACTCCGCGTGGTGAGACCCATGGACTGAATGACTGTTGCAGAGGAGGTGACACCAAAGTGTACCTTTGCCATGGCCAAGGAGGGCCTGATGAAGCCACTGCTACCTTAGGGTCCTCCAGTGTGGGCCACGGAGCTCTGCTGTTCCTCTCTGGCCAACCCGCCAGCCTCATTTCTAGGCCCTGGCTGGCAAGGATGGAGTAGCTGGGCTCCAGAGGCAGGCGGGGCGTTACCCAACCTTGGATCCTGCCGCCTTCCAGCTCCCAACCCTGAGCTCCCCGGGCGAGCGAGGACTCTGGTTGGCAGGTGGGTCGTTTGTCTCTGACTCACGCTTCTCTCCTGCAGGCCAGGTGGCCTGGTCCTTGTCCTCACTCTGTGACTCGTCTTGGGATCAGGTTCTTGTGGTTGCTCTGCTCTGGAAGAACACCATTCATCACCTTGCCTCTGGGAATCCGGCACACCTCTCAGACATGCTCAAACAGACAGGCAGCCAAACCTGCGTGGGTCACACAGCAGGTGTGTGTGGAGGCCAGGGCCTCCAGTGGGTGGGAATGCAGGCCCAGCCCTGTGTAACCAGCGTCGGGGCCTGGGCCGTGAGCAGCTCCACGGTGGAGGCCCTGGTCTCACCCTGGCCCCCGGGCCTGTGCCAGGTGATACCAGTCCCAATGCCTTCTCTCGGGGCGGGGGGCGTGGAGAGGACGGCCAACTAGCAGTTGGTCTCTCAGCCCATGAGGACTGTGGATGGGGGTGTCAGGTGGTCCCCAACCTGGTTTTGCAATATGCCAGGTGTGCCACTCCCATTTTTGAGATTCATGAAGATGCTCCAAACAACAGGTGGCTGATTTGATTTTTAAAAATTAAAATCTAGGCCGGCGACGCAGTTCAATAGTCTAATCCTCTGCCTGCGGCGCTGGCACCCCGAGTTCTAGTCCCGGTTGGGGCACCGGATTCTGTCCCGGTCGCTCCTCTTCCTGTCCAGCTCTCTGCTGTGGCTTGGGAGTGCAGTGGAGGATGGCCCGAGTGCTTGGGCCCTGCACCTGCGTGGGAGACCAGGCGAAGCACCTGCTCCTGGCTTCGGATCAGCACGGTGTGCTGGCCGCAGCGGCCATTGGAGGGTGAACCAACGGAAAAGGAAGGCCTTTCTCTCTGTCTCTCTCTCTCTCACTGTCCACTCTGCCTGTCAAAAAAAAAAAAAAAATTAAAATCTAGGGGCCGGCGCCGTGGTCCACTTGGTTAATTCTCTGCCTGCGGCGCCAGCATCCCATATGAGCGCCGGCTTGAGTCCTGGCTGCTCCACTCTGATCCAGCTCCTTGATAATGTGCCTGGGAAAGCAGTAGAAGATGGCTCAAGTGCTTGGGCCCCTGCACCCATGTGGGAGACCCAGAAGAAGCTCCTGGCTCTGGATCGGTGCAGCTCTGGCAAATGCGGTCATTTGGGGAGCAAACCAGTGGAAGGAAGACCTCTACCACTGTCTCCCCTTCTCTCTGACTATAACTTTATTTCTCAAATAAATAAATAAATACATCTTTGAAAAAAAGATTAAAAACTAAAGTGCATTAGGAATGTTGATGGTAGGTGAGGAGTTGGGGGAGATGTCATGGAATCCAACCGATAACGAGAGTGTCAGCGAAACCAAGCTTTTCCCTCCCTGGCTGGACTCTGGGGTAGAAAGTGTTAAGCTACATACCCCCAACCCCCAGCCCAAGCCCTGGATGCTAACTGTAGAGGCCCAAGGGCAGGCCCTACTCCTGCCCTGTGTTTGTGACCTTGGGCACCTGGCAGGGCCGCCTCTGGGAACACCTGGCCCCTGGGTGAGCGGTGGGGCCGCCGATGAGCCTGGTGCAGTGGAGGGAGGTGGGGGACCTTTCCTGCAGGGCTCACACACACACCCTACAGCACTGGCCCACATAATTACATAAACTCCGCATCACTCAAGGTGCGCATCTCGCCCGTGACACATTTTGGGCTCAGAGCCATCGTCCCCACCTCCCCTCTGCTCAGGGCCCCGGCCCATGACTCACATGCCACCACCACTCCCAGACAAGATTCGTTCTCAGTGGTCAGACCTTGGTGACCTTGAGAGCTGCTCCTGGGGTTGCAGGGGGGGATCCTCCAGGGCAGTCTCAGAGTCAGATCCTAGTGTGTCTGCCCACGGCACCCTGGTGCACCTGCACCAGCACCCACATGGTGCCCTGCTCTCCTGGCTGTCCTACAGCTGGGCCGGGGTACACAGAGACCCATGGTTTAAGGCTGCCCGAGCAGCTAGGAGCAGGGGCAACAGCACGCTTCCTTCCTTGCCTGGCCAGTTTGCTCATTAACTCCAATTACTCTCGTGCTGGCATTCCTGGCAGTGAGGGGACGAGAGGAAGGCTAGCTTCCCAGAGCTCCTTCCTGGGGGTGGCCCCAGCTCTGGGACAGCTCCTACAGCTTCAAGGACCTCCACTGCAGCACACCAGGCCCTCAGAGCTTCCCAGGTTTGCAGTGGCCCTGCCCAGCAGGTCCTCCCACACCACAGAGGGCAGCCTCCTTCCCACTTTCTGGGCCCGAGCTAGGTTGGGCTATGAGAAGCAGCCCTTGGCCAAGTGCTGAGATGATCGTGTGGGGAGCTGCAGGTGCCTCCACCCACCAGCAGTGGCTTCCGGACACGGAGCTCTCCGAACAGGAAGAAGTGCATGCTGGGGACCCTCTCCGCATTTGAGGAGGCTAGCATCCCATGAGGAGATGCGCTCACTACCAGGAGCCATCACCTGGCTTTGTGCACGTGTGTGAACAATCTTCTACCATGACAGAAGCACACAGGGCATGCGTGCCTGCTCCTTGGAGAGCTGTGCAAGGTTTGACCTCCATGCTCAGCCTTCAAGGTCGCTGGCTAGAGGGCTCTGCACCCGGGAGGAGCTCAGTAAGCACTTTTTCAGCAAAAGAAAGGCAGCCTTTCTTTTGAGTGTGTGTGTGCATGTATGTTGCGTGTGTGTGTAACCCTAGCAATGTTAAAATGACAGATATGTGAGTGCAAGGAGTTTGCCCTGAATTATTCAACCATGTCCTTCCACTGGAGTTTTTCGGGGACCGAGGTGTGCCCTACCCCTCCCACTCTGCCTTCTGCCCCAACCCACGGGAATGGTGGCTGAGCCAAGTGTCTCACAGGCTTGGCCTGTTTATCTTTCACAACTCCATGGTGCGGCACCTATTTTGCATACGTTTTGCATAAAAGGAAACTGAAGAGCAGAGAATTCAGAGACTGGGGAGGGCTTGGACTTGTCCCTCTGGAACCAACCACTTTCCTGCAGGTCCCAGCTCAGCACGTGCATCAGGTGTGCACCGTGGGAGGGCTCCTGGGCTGGGCGCATCCGCTCCACACCAGACAGAAGACCCACTGCGTGCCGGAGCTTTGCCGGTGCAACCCAGGGAGGGGAGGCCCCAGGGTGGGCTTCTTTCTTTCCTGTGTGGCTTGCACACACCCAGGGGGTGTTGCCCCACGCTCACTACCACTGGCCTTGGACAAGTGGCAGCGGCCAGGCTGAATTGGACGTAAACATGGACACTACAGACACCAAGGCGTTGGTTTGTCCTGGGAGGAATCCTTCATCCTGTGGGCTCCTGGGCTAAAGCCAATTACATTTCTGCCAGGTACGGCGAGCTTCTTCCCTATAAATCAGTGGGAACGCGGTCACACAAATTTTAAATATCAGATTAAAATCAAATTAGTGGGAAAATTTGGAGCAAATTGCCTTCCAGTACAGTGAATGAGTCTATTTTTAAAATGTTGCCGCAGTAGGCGAAGTCGTGGAGCAAACACATTTCCTAACAGCGAGGAGACACTGTGTTGGGAGTGATTTGTCATGCTTACTCACTGTAATTGCGCTAGCAAAACTCGGGAATCAAATAAAACGTGTTTGCAAATTGTAAATCACTCAAGGAGGCTCCTTCAGACGGGTCCCAACCTGATGCTGAAGGTCACGGCATCTCCATCTGGAGCAGGTACCCCATCCCCAACACCCCGGCCCCCCATCTCTGCACCGCCACGTCCAGCCGAGACCATTGCCCAACACGTGCGCAGGAGACGCCGCCATAAATCAGCCGCATTTCCTTCTTGGCAAGAGGGCACCGTGCTCCTGGGGGCGGAGGGGAAGGGGCCCAGGCGAGGGCTCTGGTTGGCTGGAGGGGAGGTGGGGGCGGGGAGGGCTCCCCGAGGTCTCCCTGGCTGGGGCAAGGAAGGGGCAGCGGTTGCTGAGAGAGGAGGAGCTGGGTTTCTGGTGAGAGGTCCAGCTGCCACTTGCCAGGGAGCAGAAAGGTCTTCAAATCCAGGAGGACTTGGGACAGGTTGGGATGGCTCCCATCAGGCCATCTCTGGGTCTCTGGGTGATATTCCCTGGCTCTAAGCTGCCACATTGGACCACCCCGGGATCCCCACCCCCAGGCCATGGTCCCTCCTGAACTATCTTGCTGGTCAACCTCGAGTAGAGAGAAGAAGGAAGGCCTGAAACCCCTGTGAAAGCAAAAGTGTTGTGATCCCAGCTGCCCGCTGCCTCTGGGTGGCGCCGCGGGCTGCTTCGGGAGCGTGCTGTGCTGCCTGTCCCCTCCCCTGCCCCCTTCTCCAGGAATCCTACCTCCTCCCTGGACCATCTCCTCGCCCCTGTCTGACTGGAGCTCCGATGGCGGTGATAAAGCCATCACATGCAGGCACTTAAGATTATCTAGGACAGGATGGGCGAGCTTTCTGAGGCTTCTTGCATTGTAAAAGTCACTTCACAGAAGCCACCGCTCGTCTCCAGGGGCCTCTGCACGGTGGGGGCCTTGATTCCAGCACATGGCCTCCAGCGACGGTGGGGCCTGGCCCCCCGGCCCCCAGCATCGGGGACTTTGCGCCAACCTGCCAGGCCCTGGAATGGAACGGCGCGGGTGAGAGGGAAAGGGAGAGGAGCAGGAATGTGCCTTCAGACACATGTGTTGAAGACCTGTTCCAGCCAAATTCAGCAGGGGGCCCAGAGAAGGCAGGAAAGACCCCCAGGAGAGTTCACTGGATTCAGCTCTTGGAGCCGGTGGGGTGACCTTTGGGAGGATGGTTTCCAAGGAGAATGAGGATGGGGAAGACGAAGGCCAGAAAACACAGCCCCTCACAGAGCAAGTTTTTTAAGCAAATTCCTGGCGATGAGGAAGCTGCCTCTGTGAGTCGGCTCCAGGTGGAACTCTCCAGAACCCAGGCTCCCTGTGCGAGAGTCTGGCTTACCCGCTCTGCCTGGACAAGACTTTGGAGGAGCAGAGGTGGCTTTGTCTGCCCCCCCCAACCCCGGGAAGACAGGCAGTGGGGACCCCCACCCCCTGGACCTGCTCCCCACCAGCCACACTTGCTTCAAGAGCTCAGCTGGGCCAGCCTAACGTGCCTGCCCCTTGGTATTCTAAGGGGAGCTCCTGGAGTCCAGGGCCCTGCCCCACCCTGGGGGCCCTCGAGTAGAGGGCCAGATGTCCAGGCACAGGCAGTGGACGCGGGCACAGCCAAAAGAGGAGAAAAGCGTCTTTGAAAGCCGTACACCCAGAGGGAGCCTCTTCCCAGTGGGTGGGGCCTAAGGCTAGAAAATAATAAATAAAAACAAAAGTGAAGGGAAGCGAAGCTCTTGGGTGCCAGAACAGGGCTGGCCGTGGCTGTGGCTGTCTCTCTAATGGGTCCCACATTTGTCTGGCTCTGTCTGTAGCTGCCAGGGTCTGGGCTGCACCACCGATCTCGCAAGGGCTGGAGGGGACAGCCCAGCTGTGGTCAGACTTAGCATACCTTTGCGATGGGCCCCCTCCCTGGCGGGCCACCACATGGCTGAGATGTGGCTGTGAGCTCTCTGGCTCCAGCACCCTCCCCCAACCCCCCTCCCCCCCCACCAGGCTCCACCCCCGCCTAGGGCTGCTGGGTTTCTGTCGGCCTGCACAGATTGTTCGCGTTATTAATGCCGGTTTCCCAGAGATTCCATCTGGCTTTTTAATTGCTCTGGGATGGGGCTAGGATGCTTTGATAGTGAATTGGTATCTTTCCTGTGTCTTGGCTTACGTCAAAGACTCCGTCCACATTGAGGGGGTGGGGCGGGGCTGAGTGTGGGGGGTGTGGAGAGGAGAGAGCAGCTTTTCACAGAATCAAGATCCTTTGAAGGTACTGGTGGTTTAGATCTCCTTGGAGAAAAGAATGGGGGAGAGGCAGCTTCCCCCCGCTCACCAGCATGGGAAAGAGCTAGCTGAGCCGGGTGGGCAGGGACTCTGCCCCAGGTCCACAGCAGGCCTGCAGGTGCCTTCTGCTTCCCTTTGACCTGCCCTGTGAGCCGACCCCTCTCCTCCAATGAAATCAGCAGCTCCCTGTGAAGGAGGCCTGGCAGGTTCCCGCCTGGGAAGGAGGGGGCGGAAGGCCTGGGAGGGGCTGACACTCCTCACCGTCTGTGTCTCATCGGCAGGTGTCAGGGCCAAGTGACTCCCAGGAGATGGGGCGATAAGGGTGACATCTGTGACAGCCTGAACCTGAGGTATCTGAGGTATCTGGTGGCAAAAGAGTCACCTCCCTCTCTCCCTTTACCTGTGTGCCTCTTCCCCTGCATGGTGCTGTCAGGGGACCCACGGCTCAAGGGTAGCCCAGCCAGGGGGTGAGGGCCATGTGATCATCTGCGGGGAGAGAGAGGCAAGGTGGGAGCATCCAGGTGTCTTGGGACCAGGTCCAGGTAGGGCTGCTGTCAGCAGGTGTTGGGTCAAAACTGCTGGCTCCAGGAACTATCCAGGCATTGTCTCCCCCTTATTGCACCTGTCACCCTGCAGCCATAGCTTGGGGCCATGAGGCTGTGAGCTTCCTGAGAACAGAAGCAGTGTCTGCTGGTCCCCAGCTGAGGGCTCCATCTATGGCTCAAGCCTAGCATACAACAGGCCTCCACTAAACACTCAGGGTACATTCAATGCCAAGATCTGGAGTGGTTCTTCAGGGAAGCTGTAGTCAGGAGGGGAATGGAGCTTCCCCCCACCCCAACAGGAGGCAGTGGAGTCTAAGCGTGGGTCTCCTCAGGACAATCCACTCCCACTCCAGGCTGGGCAGGTTCACCCTACACTGCCCCGTGGGCTCTCCTCTGCCCCAGCAGGCACCCATCTTCTGTGGGCCACAGCGGGGCTTAGATGTGATTGGATCCTTCTTGTTCCCAACACAGCTCACCCTGGCCCTCAGCACCTGCACTGGGAGGGGTGCCCCTCACACCCCCTTCCCCAGGGATGGCCCAGCAGGAAAGGCGGGGCCGAGGGAGGGCAGGAGGGCAGCCCCTCCCCCTGCTCATCCTGGGACCTGTTCTGGGGGCAAAGGGGGGAGCCAAGGGCTCAGCCCCCCTCAAACAAGAAAAACTGGAATTAGCACTGAACTCAGAGAGGGTTTGCTGGGGCTAGCAAGCCGTGGCCTGCCCCAGGCCTCCAGGCAGCCGGTGAGGCTCTGCCTCCTTGGTTCCCAGGGTGGTGCAGGTTGCCGCCTCCTCACGGCTTTCCTCTGCCAAGGGCTGCCATGGGTGAGGAGGTAGCAAAGCTCAGGACACACAGGGTGGTGAGAGTTAGAAGGGGGGACAAGTTAGCCATGCAGGATTTTTAAAAAATGCTCGGTTTCTTGAAAGTACCCCAGTCTACATTGGCATGTGTGAAGGGTCTTCGAAAAGCTTGTGAGGAGTGGGCATGTGGCCCAGAGATAAACAGGCCCAAGTCCCATATCAGAAGGCCTGGGTTCGAGTCCTGGCTCTGCTCCCAATTCCAGCTTCCTGCTAATGCAAACCCTGGGAGGTAGCAGGTGGTGGCTCAAGTACTTGGGTCCCTGCCATCCATGTGGGAGACCCAGACTGAGTTCCAGGCTCCTGGCTTTGGCCAGCTCGCAACTTGGGCCCAGTCCCTGGCCCCTGGCTTTGGCTGGGTCCAGTCCCAGCTGTTGCGGGCATTTGGGCAGTGAAACAGTGGATGGAAGCTATCTGTCAGTGTCTCTCTCATTCTGTCTCCTGAATTTAAAAAAAAAAAAAGTCTGTGGAAGAGGCACATTATGAAAAAAAAAAGTATGCATGGATTTCAAAATATTTGTTGCACCAAAACAAATTTATCTTTTTAATCCCATTTTCCCACAGACTTTTTGAAGTGCCGTCCTACTGGTATTGTACAATCCAGTCATGTGAACACTCTCACGGGAAGATGAGCTAAAAAGTGTTTTTCCTTCTCTCCTCCAAGAAAACAACACCTTAAAGCCCCTAGCAGCCTCCTGAGCCCTGTTAACTTAGGTGCCAGGGGCCGCCCCTCTTGGTCTGCTGCCACTGCTACAAGGCAGTGCTGGTGGCCCGTGCTGGGAGTGAGATGCTCACCAGGACTCAGCCTCTTGCTGGCGGGGTGACGGGGAGACTGGATGCTGGACACTCCTGCAGGCATGCTGTGTCCCTGCCCCCCTACGCCTACCTAAGAGCGTGGGGCCCAGCAAGGGGGGCTGGGCTGGATGGCAGGAGCTCAGCTTTCCAGTTGCCTTTCTCGGCATCGTGGGGACAGGTTGCAGTCTCGTGGTCCGGAGACAGGTGGAGGGTCCAAGCACACGGCCCAGGGGGAGGTGGAGGAGGGTCCTACCAGACAAGGCTTCTTCCAGCCAGCCCCACGCTCTGCGGGGAGCCTGGGGCAAAGCTGAGTGAGAGCAGGGCTGCTCTGGAGCTAGTGCTGGGAGCGATCCCCAGAGGGGCCCTGGAGCCTGGAGCTGCTGGGCTGGGCCTGCACCCCGGGGGAAGAGGGCTCCCAGAATCCCTTTTCTTCTCCCAGGGGCAAATGAGGGGCCATGGTGAGGCCTCTGCCCTGTACCCCCCACCCCCACCCCCCCACCAGCCTCCCACTCCCACCCCAGGAGACTCTGTCTTTGGCTCTGGGCATTCTCAGCTTGAAGCCTGTTTCTTTGTCTGGGTTGGGGGAAGTCAGTCACCCTCCTAAGGGAAATGGGGGTTCAGGATGGACAGGGCACTAATGGAAGCCAGGGCACCTGCCAGGGACAGCGCTGTGAGTATTTGCCAATGTGACCTGGCCCGAAGCAAAGCTTGCAGGCAGCTTCCTCCTGCTTTTAAAGAGACACCAAGATTGACTTTGATATGTTTATATTATAGACATAATACATAAAACTTCTAGCATGAAACTCCATGTTCTCCCCAGAGGAAGAGAACCAAGCCTTCCTGCTCTGCTGCCGGCCCCAGCGACGTGCACGCCCTGGCCAGAGGCCGCTGCCCTTCCAGACCAGGAGCCCGGGGCCTCAGGGCTGGGGCTCACAGCTGCAGCCAGGGAGAGCCAGGGGAGGGGGGGAAGGGGACGCCCACCTCACCTCATTGGTCCCCCAGGAGCAAAAGCAACCCCCAAACCAGAAGGAAAGAGAACCTCAGAGCCTTCCCCCAGCGGCCAACCAAGAGTCTCATTTTGGCAAGTATCTGAGCAAAACCAAACCCAAACAAAAACCAAATACAATGGTGGTGGAGCATAGACGTGCACACGGACACTGCACAAGGCAGCGCCCGGTCGGAGAGAGGCTAGATACAAGATATCGGCTGATAAAGCAGAATATTTGGAAAGTTTGTCACGGCCCTGGTCCCTCTGGGATGGGCTGACTGCACTTCATGTCTGCACGGTACAGACAAGGCTGGGCCCCCGGTCTCTGCACCCCACCCCACACCCCACTACCAGATCTCCAGGTTCTTCCGCCAAGCCAACACTCCCTCCAACACCCGTCCTGGCTGGGTGGTCTGAATGGGGTTGGAGGGGCTCCCTGAAACCTGATGACCCCCGTCTCGGTAAGCGCTGCTCCGGGAAGCCAAGCCTGCTGCAGGAGGGGTAGGTGAGGAACTAGGGACCCTTCAACTTCATTATGACTAGGGGAACCACCTTAGGCTCAGAGCCCCAGATCCCCATGTTTGCTCCCCTCTGAGGGCCGACGCTGAGGTCTAGCTAGGACTGGCTGCTCCCTGTACACTCCTCCCGCCCGGGCCTGCCCCCTCTCACGGGGGCCGCTGCTGTCTCAGGGGCGGCAGAAACCCTCCAAGTAAAATGACAAGGCACGTATTTGCTCCCCTACTCGGTAGGAACTGGAGCAGGAGTTTGCATTTCCAAGGCACAAGGTTACTCCTGAATCCCGGAGTTTGCTGGGCTCCAGCTCAGCCCCCGGAGAACTCTTCCTCTCCCACGGGAAGAAACCACTGCCCGATCCCCTCGTCTCAACACGCACCAAGTCCGGCGCGGAGGGAGGGGGAGGCGTCCAGCGGGCCGGGCTTTTGGTCGGCACCGGAATCTCCTAGTCCTGGCTTGCACGGCCCGGTGAGGGGAGGGGGGCGGCCTGGAGACCTGGGGACCCGAAATCACTCCCCAGATGCCTCCCAAGCCCCCGGCCAAGAGCCGGCCCAGGGCAGTCCCGCCTCCGCGCGCGCGCCTCACGCGCAGTTGCCCATGGCCTTGACCAAGGAGCTCTCAGGAAGCTGGCGGAAGATGCCCCGCAGGGTGTCCAGTTCGCGGCTCAGCTGTTCCACCCGCTTGCGCAGGCGGTCATTGTCACTGGTCAGCTCCAGCACCTTCTGCTGCGTCTCCACGTTGCGCTGCTTGGCCTTGTCGCGGCTCTTGCGCACCGCGATGTTGTTGCGTTCCCGCCGCACCCGGTACTCGTTGCTGTTCTTGTCCACCGACTTCTTGGCCTTACCCGAGCCGCTGCCGCCGCCCGTGCGGGGATCGGGGTGCCCAGCCGCCAGCCCCTTGAGCGCGCCGCCTGGACCCGGCAGGCCCGCAGCGCCGAGAGCGGGCGCCGGGTGCGGGCTGGGCACGGGCGTGGGCGGTGGCGTGGGGTGGCCGGGCTGCAGGTGCATGGTGGTCTGGCCGCAGTGCGCGATCTGGAACTGCAGGTGCGGGGCGGCCAGGTGCGCGGGGGGCGGGTGCGGGTGCGCCGGCGGCGGCGGCGGCGGCGGTTGGTAGGGGAAGAGGCCGGCCAGGGCCAGCTGCTTCGCTTCGTCCTCCTCCCGGGGCTCCTGCTTGATCACCAGCGGCCGCAGCGTCGGCGCCCCGACGCGCTCGTACAGAGGCTCCAGTCTGCCGTCCAGGTAGCCGGCCGCCGCGCAGCCGTAGCCGGCGGGCGGGCCGTGAGCGCCCCCGGGCATGACGGCGCCGCCGGGGCCCACGGGGGCGCCCGGATAGTCAAAGTCGCCGCCGCAGCCGCCCGCCGGGGCCGCGGCCGCCGCCGCCTTGGCCTTCTCCTGCTGCCGGCTGTGCTGGAACAGGTCGGCCAGGAATTCGTCGTTGAAGGCGGCCGGGTCGATGTAGGCGCTGATGTCGATGGACGTCTCGTGTTCGCAGATGCCGCCCAGGGGCTCCGGGGCGGCAGGTGGGGCTGGGGGCTGCGCGGGGCCCGCGCCCCGGGGGAAGCCGAAGGCGGCGCTGCTGGGCGCGTGCGGGGGGCTCTGGAGGTGACTGCTCATCAGGGGCCGCGGCTCCGCCTCGTAGAAGTCGGCCGACTCCATGGGGGAGCTAGAGTTCTCCCGGCATGGCGAGCCTCGGCGGCCTCCAGCCTGCGCGGGGCGCCGCTGCCGCCGCCCGCCCGCCCGGAGTCCCCGCTCGCCCGCGCCCGCGCTGCTCCGGGTCGCGAATGGCCAGGCCTGCGCCGGCCGCGCTTTTATACCGGGGCGGCCGTCGCCCCCTGCTGTCCAGGCCGGCCTCGGACGGCCGGCGCGGCGGGCGGCGCCTCCGGGTCTTAGCGCCGGCCTTGCGGAAGGGGGCGGTGAGCGGAGCCCGAGCGCGACGCCCGTAGAGCCAGAGGCGGTGGCGCGGCGCCCGCTGCCTTCTGCGCCGCGAGCCAGCGGCTGGCGTCCCCGTGCACACGTGGTCGGTAGCGGAACCTCCTCCTCTGGTCTCCCCAAGGCACCGGCGGCTTCCAGCCCAGGGCCGATCGGGGAGCCCGGGAGCATCCACCAGAGGCCGCGCGGGGGGCTCGGTGGAAAGGGGGAGTTTTGGACTTGCGCGGTCGCAGCGCGCACTTGCATTGGACACTAGAGCCTCGCCTGTGGTCCCGGACCCGGGTCCCTGGGAATCCGTGGCGCTGAGGGGCAGGGCAGGGGGCGGCCGCGGACTGATTCGAACTCGGCGCAGCTCACATCTCTGGGCGCGGGGTCCCGAGGTCATTCGTGTCCTATCTCCAGGTGACCCCCACTGATTCCGTGTAGCAGCACCTCTCTCCCCAACCCTGACGCCCCTACTACTACTGCAGGCTCCCACGGGCGCGGCGAGCAGGGCGCTAGGACCCCGCGGGGGAGCAGAGGCGCCGCGGCCCGGGAGCCTGGTGGACCCAACCGGTCGATTCGCCCAGGCTAGAAAACTTTCTTTTTTAATGACTTCTCCAGGCCGGAGCGCAGGGTTGCTAGGCGCGCGGGCTGGCGCAGCCACCTGGCGCGGAGCTGCCAAGTGTTGGCCTGCGGGAGGAGCGCGCGGGCTCGCTGGACGAGCCGAGCTGGCCACTGCGCGATCGCGGGGCCGGGGATAGCCGCGGAGGGAGAAGGTGAACTTGACTCCAGGTCCGCGACCAGGACCGCGAAGGGGGCTTGCAGCCCCACAGCCACTTCTTTTCCTCCTTCCCCTCCCCATCCCGCACTCCCCGTTCAGGTGAGCGTCCAGGCGGGGGCGGGGATGTCCTAGGAGCCGAGGCCTCCGGCTGCGAGCACGCACTGCCCCGGAGAGCTCCGCCAGCTGGGATCGTAGGCGCCGAGGCGGTCAGGCCCGGGGCCTCTGGGGCGCAGCGCCGCCTCCGCGCTCACTGCCGCGGGTGGGGAGGAGGTCTCGGCGGAGGCTCCCCCGCCACGTGGCGTCCGGCGCCTTCCGTAACACGGATCGCAGCTGCGGAGCGGAGCAGCCAGGGGCCTCGTGGGCCCGCCAGTGAGTGCCTCCCGCCTCCACCCGCGCCTTCTCTCGTGACTTCTTGGCGTGGAGGCGGGACGCCCCGTGGATGCCTCACCGGGCTGCGCAGGGCAAGACCCCAGCGCCCCGGCCGCGCTCAGCCTGGCCAGGCGCCCACCACGGCCCTCCCGGGAGCGCCCAAGGAGGCACCGCGAGAAACGCGGCCGGGGAGGCCCAGGCTTCCACTGTGGTCCGCAGCCAAGAAGCGATCCCGTCTGGGGAGCGCATTCCGCGCTTTAATCAAGGTCTTATTCAGCAGATCCCCGCCTGCTCCGTGTTCGGACCGGAGCTCATAAACAAGATATTTTTAGCTTTGCGCTCTTGGACTGAGAGGGTAAAAGCAGATACCGTAAACCAGTCACCTGATGCGGGCTGCAGAGCCCTCTCCCGGCCTCGTGCGGGACCGGTGAATGCACCGTGCACCTGTGCAGGGAGACCCGGAGGGACACCCAGAAACACCCGCAGGGATTGTCATTTTCTCTGTTTCCCTAGCGCAGGAACAAAGAAAGGGCTCCGGATAGGGTCCTGTTCTTGTGCACAGATGCGGGAACAGGGAGACCCCAGCCTCACCCGCAGAGCTTCGGGAGCCGGGCTGCTTCTCTTTGGGTTGGAGGAAACAGAAGCAGGGGGCAAATACCTCCTCCGAGAAGGGACGCAGGAGGGTGTGGGGGTGACAGAGGCGGTGCGTGGGGTTCTCAGGCCACCTGCTCTGGGTATGGTGTCCAGAGAGGAGGGAGCAGCGGCTCCCGCCCCTTGTAGCTCAGAGTCCAGTCAGGGTCTTCACAGGGTCTGCTGGAAGAAAGAGCTGGCAAAGGAGGAGACGCAGCAGGAGCAGCTGTAGGGCATGGACTTCACTAATTCAGCAGATGTGCTAGGAGACACCGCTGGGGAGCCAGGGTGGGGGTGTGGCAAAGGGACTTCATGTCCTACTGGAGGAAGACGCCACCAGCTGTGCCCCGGGAGATGCTGTGGACTGAATTGGGTACCCTTCCCTTCAAATGTAGAAGCATACTTCAAAAAGCACATGGAAAGTAGAATTAAAAGATCAGCTTATTTTGCTACAAAAAATTGAAATCTGTGCATTGATTTTCCATAGTAAACATTTTTCATAAACTTTTCAAAGACCCCTCATATCCATGAATTTTTAAAAAAATGTTTTTTTTTTGCACCAAAAGAAACTTACCTATGAATTCCATTTTCCATGAACTTTGTGAAGTAGCCTGGAATTTGGAGATAAGACTATTAGGGAGCAATTAAGGTTAAATGAAGTCATAAGGTGGGGTCTGAATCCGATAAGATTGGAGGCCATGGAAGCAGAGGAAGACCATGTGGCTAGGCGGAGACCCCACACCAGAAGCTGACTATGCCAGAATCTTGCTCTCAGATGCCCAGCCTCAGAGCTGTGAAAATATAAATTTTTTTTAATAAGCCGCCCAGTTTGTGGTGTTCTGTCGCTTCCAGCAGTCTGAACTGACTAAGGCGGGAGGCGAGAGAGGGCCTTGTGCCGTAGCGGACCTTTGAGCTGTGACTTGAGAGGGGAGCCAGAATTTGCTAGAAGAATGAGGGAGGAAGGCCCTTCCAGATGGAGGGAATGGCAGGTGCAAAGGTGGAGAAGCTGGGAGTGCAGAGCGAGTTCTGGTTACAAAGGACAAGATGCGTGGCCCCTCCAGGGTAAGTGAGCAGGGGAGGCGCCTAGATAAGGCTGGACCCACAGACAGGGCTGGGTTGATGGCCAAGGCCACTCCAGGTGAACGGCAAACCCTTATCTTACAGGCTTTTGTCTGCCTGAGCCTAGCAGGGGAGCTTTGTGGTCCCATCTGGGTTCTGGAGAAGCTGCCCTAACAGGAGTAGATGTGTGTTGAGCAGAAGAGAGGCAGAGGAGGTGCGAGGTGACCCCAGGGTGGGGACAGCGGGAAGAACAGATTGAGCAAGATGCTGGGACTTGGCGTCTGGATGCCTGGCTTCTGGCTGGGGTTGCTATCCCTGATGTATATCATGCCCAGGGAAATGGGGTCCCCCAGAGGCCCTTGGGAAGCCACAGGATTCACCTGTGGCTTTGTGGCTCTGGAGGAGAGGATCCTGGAGCAGCGGCCAAGATCCACCTGCCTGCTATGTTGCAGCTTTTCTGTTGTGGTCTAAGAGGATGAGGCACAAGTGCTTTGGAACTACCCATGTGGGCTGGCCGGACTCTCAGCAGCGAGCAGATGGCCAGGGGTGGTCGAAGTCCCGAAGCGGGAAGTGGCTGGAGAACCTGGGTGAGCCTCCTTGGGCTGGTGGAGCTGCCTTGCACCGGAGGGTTCCCAGGGGTCAGGGAGGGAAGGCTTGATAAGACACGCCGCCTGGCTGGAGAAGGAGGAACCAAGGGAGAGTCACGTGGGAGACATGGCTCTGTGGCTCACGCTCAGTGGAGACAAAGCGGTAATAAGAGGAGCTTGTCAATCCTTTGTCTGGCCCCTTTAAGATCTTCCTGCTACACTGATGGCACTTTGGCAACTCCTGAAGCGAGATGGGTGTGGGGCTCAAATCCATGCGGCCTCAGTGTGCTCAGCTGGTAGCTGGAGCCATGGGGCAGGGAGCTGGCAGCTCCCCCAGGAGAGAGAGCAAGAGCAAGAGCAAGAGCAAGAGCGAGAGAGAGAATCTTTTATTTGCTGGTTCACTCCCCAAATGCCTGCAACAGCCAGACTAAGGCAAAGCCAGGCTCTATCAAAGCTGACTCCATCCAGGTGAGGACCCAAGTACTAGAGCCATCACCTGCCACCTCAGGGTGTGCGTTAGCAGGAAGTTGAATGGGAGGCAGAGGTGAGACTCCATCCCAGGCATCGTGATATGGGATGTGGGCACCTCAAGCAGCCACTCGATCCACTGTGTACAACAACCAACACGAGAACACTAAGCTTTGGCTTAGTTCTTCTAAAGCGATACACAGAAGGTGTACATAAGCGTGAGGGCCCCCTGACAGGTGGAAATGGAACTGACCCTGCTGATTCAATCCTGTAACTTTACCTAAAGCTAAGGAAAGTATGGATGTATGGTTGGTCATTGCAAAGCTGGACCAAATAAGATAAAAGACCAGAATGACAATTTGTCAGGCACAGCTAAGCCCCGGCTGGGAGACATAAGAAACGAGTGTGTGTGTGTGTGTGTGTAATAGTGTTTCCATAATTCAAAAAGTTTTATCAAAGACCTTCCTGAAACTTTGACAAAAGCAAAGCAAAATAAAAACAGGAGTTACTTTTGATTGCCCGTGCACGTTGGCACAGTCTTCCACACTGATTGTTTATGACTTAGGTGTAGATAGACAAAGCATAGGAACCCAGGGGATCATCAGGCAAAACCTAGGGCTTCTTTTCAGCAGATTTCCCACTGCTGGAGAGCCCTTCTGACCTGTCACTCATCACATGGTGCATCCTCTCTTACCAAGAGGTCCAGTGGTGTGGAGGTTCCCAGACACGGTAACACCTGCCTTGTCATTTACCAGCTGGGGGGCGGTGGGCCAGTTCCCGAATGTCTCTAAGGCTGTTTTCATTGGTGGAAGGATTGGAGAGCATCCAGGTGCCAAGGCCAGCTCCCGGCACGCCAAAGGTGCTCGCTTGATCCGTAAGAACTTCTCGTATTATCCGCCATCCTCCATGACTCGGCATAAGCCCAATTTTGAAGTTCTCTTTTCCCAAGAAACTTGGAATGTCAAACAACTCGTTTCAGCACATAATTACCCAGGGCTGGCAGTGCCTCAGGCCAGCATTCTCAGCGTATTCTAGGGCAATGCACCTGACAGTTGGTACTCTCTGCAGAACATTGCAAGGTATAGTCAGTTCCGTGATCATGCACTAAATTGTTAGGAAATACAGCTATATTATGTCAATACAAAACTCTCAGCCACAGGAGCAGGTGTTCTATGTAGTGGTTGGACATGGCTTGGGAAAGCCCACATCCCAATTCCAGTTTCCTGCTCTGTGCGCCCTGGGAGGCAGTGGTGATGGTGCAAGGAATTCCATCCCTGCCACCCCCATAGGCGACTCCGACTGATTACATTCCCAGCTCCTAGCCTCAGCCTGCCCCAATCCCGGTTGTTTTGGGCATTTGGGGGAATGAACCTGTGGGTTGGAGATCTATTTCATTGCCTTTCAAATAAATAAATAATAAAAGCACAACCATGACTTAATAAGGTCTATTTGATAAAAAATTCACATTGTCATGAGAATCAGCCGTTTCCAGTTTCATCTTAGTCTTCATCTACCATATATGTGCATGATTTCTTTTGTTGTATTCTTGTTTTTTTTTTTTTTGATTATTTATTTGAGAGGTAGAGTTACAGAGAGGGAGAGACAAAGAGAGGGTCTTCCATCTGCTGGTTCACTCTCTAGATGGTCACAACAGCCAGAGCTGGGCTGATCCCAAACCATAAGCCAGGAGCTTCTTCCAGGTCTCCATGCAGGGCCGGGGCCCAAGCACTTGGGCCATCTTCCATTGCTTTCCCAAGCCATTAGCAGAGAGCTGGATTGGAAAGGGAGCAGCAGGGACAGGAATCAGTGCCCGTACAGGATGCCAGCACCACAGGCGGAGGCTTAGCCCACTATGCCACAGTGGCCGGGCTTTTCTTGGTTATTTTAATGAGTTGCAACAGGTAGCAGGTAAGCAGCAGCGAGCAATGAAGCTTCTAGAAAAAGAAAATAAGGGGCCAGCATTGTGATGCAGCAGGTTAAGCCACTACTTGCAAAGCCAGCATCCCATATCAGTGCTGATTCAACTCTATCTCCCCGCTAATGCCCCTGGGAAGCAGCAGGTGATGGCCCAAGGTCCCTGCCTGGGAGACCACGATGGAGTTGCAGGCTCCTGGCTTCAGCCTGGCCCAGATCTGGCTGGCGTGGCGATTTGAGGAGTGAAGCAGTGGGCTGAAAAATCCCCCCCCAACTTTGTTGCTCTGCCTTTCAAATAAAATAAGTCTTAGAAAAAGAAAACCGAGCCATAATTCAAAATTCAGAAGATCCTCTCCATCATCTGCATTTTATTTAACTGGGAAAAGCCCTTTTCCTGCTTTGTGGGTAAACACTTCTAGGGGTTTCTCACGGGCCCCCAACAGCCCATGCTGCTGTGGGGGAGAGCTGCAGCAGGCAGGCAGTGGCTGTGGCAGGCCCACGCCAGGCTTCTGTGGGATCCAGGCAAGAGCACAAATGGTAGCCCCCTCCCATCTGTTTAAATAGCAACAGTTGCCAATCAGACACCATTAGATAAAGCATGGTCTACCTCCACACCTAACAGCTGTATCTTCAGAGGGTCCTGGAAGCCAGATTTAAATCTAGAATCTGACGGGGGTGTGGGGACAGCCACCCCCTTTCGCTCCTCATCCCCTGTGCCATCCACTGCCAGAAAGATCCCGAGGTCCTTAGTTAGGCAGGTGTATCTTCCCAGCACTGGTCTTGGATGCTGCGCCCACCCCTGGGGAAATCGCCACCCCTCCCTCCAGCACCCCTTGGGCCTTGGGGCGGGTTTGTTAGCAAGTGCCTGCTGGAGAGGTCCACGCAGGTCCAGGCTGTGGCTCGGCCAGAAATTTCCTTGGCCCAATGGAAGGGAGTGGCCAAGGGAAGACGTGAGTGGGGCCCCCACTGTGGAGGCCCTGGTGCCTGAGGCTGGGGTACAGCAGGCAGAGCCCCAGAGCCCCAGGAGGCCATCAGTGTGATCTGCTGGACTCTCAGGTGCACAGTCCTCCTTCTGTCGGCAGGACATGGCCAGCACTAATCCCAAACCTGAGGGTGGGCATCTGGCCCGGTGGCTAAGCGGCTGGTGAGGATCCCCACACCCCACACCACAGTGCCTGGGCTCAACGCCTGCCTCCAGCTCCCGATTCAACTTCCTGTTAACGTGCGCCCTGGGAGGCAGTTGTGACCACTCAAGCCGCTGAGTTCCAGCCACCCGCGTGGGAGATCTGGGTTGAGTTGCTGGCTCCCAGCTTCAGCCCTGCCCAGCCCAGCCCTGCCATTGCAGGCCATTTGGCTCCCCGTGGAAGGGAATTCTCTCTCATGCTCGCTCTTTCTCCTGTCTTCCATCTGTCTCTCAAATAAACACATTGACACTTTTCTAAAATCCCCAACTTTCTTCTGCACCTCACCATCTACATCCTGCTGTGGTCGCCACGCGCCCTAACTGCACCCTGTCACCACCTCCACCTGCTCTCTCTGCCAACCCCCCCCCCCCCCACCTCCTGGCCTTGCAGTGGGTAGCCTGCCGCTTCTTTCAGATCACTGCACATACAAGGAAGCCCAGAGGGGTCCACTGGCAGAGAGCCCTGCCTAAACTGGCCCTGCCCTCTCCCCTCGCCTCGGCCCCTGTGCCCTCCTTGCCAAGCAGAACGTGTCCCGGGGCTTTGGGAGCTTGCCCTAGCTCTCCTGGCTCCCTGGAATGTTCTTCCAGGTTGGCACCACTCCTTCCTTCCTGTTCTTTAAGTCTCAGGACAGCGCCCCTCCCCCCTCGCTCCTTAGGCCCTTGTGTGTTTTATTTCCCTCCTCACTCTCTCTGAAAGAATGGTCTTGTTTACTTATTTTACTTGTTCCTTATCTGCTTCCCCCACTAGAATACCGGATCCATAGACGCAGGGAGCTTGCCTGTCCTGTTCTGCCTATTTCCAGAACTGGAACAGGCTTTGGCGTAGGGGAGAGCCTCAAATATTTGTTGAATGAACACAGAATGGATTCTATTGAAGAAAATGGCCACCCAACCACTCTCTTAGAATTGGGTTTGTCCCCAGCCCCCACTCCCTTGGGAGGGCAGCTCCAGGGGGCGTCCTGTTGGATGTTGGGGAAGACCCGACCCCATCTTGGGCAGACCTGGCCATGGCCTCCTGCAGCTGCTGCAGGCGTGACTGGCAGGGCCTGGAAGACAGCACAGCACCTTGGGGCCAGCTTGAAAGAGGCTCCCCTGAGGCAGCTGCAGCCCCCAGGAGCTTGGCTGAGCAAAAAGTGCCTTTGCGGGAAGGAAAGGGGTCCCTTTCTCTGGGAAGATGTAGTGCAGCCCAGGCATCCGGCTTGGGGAGTGCAGACCTCCTGGGCTGGGCCCTGAGCCACCCCCTCCGCCTCGGCTCCCCTCTGGAGCCCCCCTGTCTTGGCTCCCATCTGTGGGGCGCCCCTGGAGGGTTCTCCAGGAGAGCCCACGGGGGACAGCTGGCCTGCCTCCCAGCAGGCTCATGTGGGAGGCAGGTGCTGCTCCAGCTCAAGGCCATGGAGCCCACTCCTGCACCCAGACCTTTCTGACCCCATCTTTCCTCTTGGCGTTTCCAAGGATAGGTGCTTCAAGCGCACCTCTTTTCTTAAAAGAAAAATTATTTTATTGATTGGAAAGGAGACAAAAAGAGAAGAGAGAATCTCCCATCTGTTGGTTCACTATCCAAATGCCCACAACAGCCAGAGCTGGACGTGGGAGCTGGGAACTCAATCTGGGTTTCCCATGGGTATAGCAGGGGCCCAAGCACCTGGGTCATGGTCTGCGGCCTCCCGCCTGCCAGGGTGCGCACTAGCACGAGGCTGGAGTCCGGGCAGAACCTGGCACTCAGATGTGAGATGTGGCATCCCAGGCAGCATCTGAACCCCTGCAACCAACATCCAGCAAAGATGCCGCTTGTTAAAGAAATCCCAGGTGAGATGAGAAGACATGTCTTGTGAAAAATCAAATGAAGAAACTGTAGGTGCTGGCTACAGGAAGGCCCCAGTTCTCCCCGTCTTACCGTGTGATTATATTCAGCGCCCCCAGATCTCGGGCCCTCAGCACTGTGTGGATGACCTTAGGCCAGTGTTGTGGTACAATGGGTTAAGCCGCCACCTGCAACGCAGACATCCCATATGGACGCTGGTTTCAGTCCCAGCTGCTCCACTTCCGATCCAGCTCCTGGCTAACGTGTCTGGGAAAGCAGCAGAAGATGGTCCACGTGCTTAAGCCCTGCCACTATGTAGGAGATCAGGATGGAATTTCTGGCTTCAGTCTTTGGCCTCACCCAGCCCCAACTATTGTGGCCAACTGGGGAGTGAACCGGCAGATGGAAGATCTTTCTCTGTCTCTGTCTCTCCCTCTCTGTAACTCTGCCTTTCAAATAAATAAATCTTAAAAATCATTCCCTAAATACATATTTTTAAAATATTTATTTATTTATTTGAAAATCAGAGTTACACAGAGAGAGGAGAGAGAGAGAGAGAGAGAGGTCTTCCATCCGATGGTTCACTCCCCAGTTGGCCGCAATGGCTAGAGCTGCGCTGATCCGAAGCCAGGAGCCAGGAGCTTTTTCCAGGTCTCCTATGCGGGTGCAGGGGCCCAAGGGCTTGGGCCATCTTCTACTGTGTTCCCAGGCCACAGCAGAGAGCTGGATGGGAAATGGAGCATCCAGGACTAGAACCGGTGCCCATATGGGATGCCGGCGCTTCAGGCCAGGGCGTTAACCCGCTGCGCCACAGTGCTGGCCCCTAAATACATATTTTTTAAAAAGATTTTTATTTATTTCTTTGAAAGGCAGAGTTACAGAGAAAGAGAGGGAGACAGAGAAAGAGTCTCCATCCCCAATTGGCCACAATGGTTGGGCTGGAACAGGCCAAAACTGGGAGCCTGGAACTTCACCCAGATCTCCCAAGTAGGTGGCAGGGAACCAAGTACATGGACCATCTTCTGCTGCCTTCCCAGGCACATAAGCAGGGAGCTGGATCAGAAGCAGAGCAGTGGGGACGTGAGTTGGCGCTCTGCTATGGGATGCCACTATCATAAGGCACGACTTAACCTGCTGCTTCACCGCTCAGGCCTCTGGGTACAGACTTGAAGCCGGGAGAGAAACCAAGCGAACTGCTCACAGTGGGGACTCTGCAAAAAACTCCTGGGCAAATGGAATTAAAAATTGATTATGGTGCAAAAAAATTTTGGAAATTCATGAATAGTTTTTCCATAACCCTCATTTTCCGTACACTTTCTAAGGGCTCCAGGTATTTGCAAAGGCCACCTCTGCTCCGGTGCACTCGAATTTTTTCCCAAAGGAAGCCAGTGTCAGGGTCTCTGTGGTCGATAGTGATTGTCAATTTGCAGAACTAAAACGAACCGCAGAGGTTACTATTCTCGATATCCAGGATAAATCCTCGACTGAAACAAAGCAAGTTGTGGGTGAGCAGGAAGCTTGACTTTGGTGGGGGAAAAAGCTCTGTAAATGCACATTTGTAGGTGTGTAGAAAGACTTAACTGGTAACATTGGTCTGTCCTTGGAGGAAAGGGGATAACGTGCACCTTTTATTGAAGATTATTTATTTGAAAGGCAGAATTACAGAGAGAGGGAGACACACAGAAGAGATAGAAAGAGATCATCCATCTGCTGGTTCACTCCCCAGATGTCTACAACAGCCAGGGCTGGAAAGCCCGAAGCCAGAAGCCTGGAACTCCATCCAGGTCTCCCATATGAGTGGCAGGGACCCAACACATGGGCCATCCTTTGCTTTTCCCAGGTCGTTAACAGGAAGCTGGAATGAAACTGGAGCAGTGGGGACTCGAACCTGCGCCCATATGGTATCCTGGCATTGCAGGGAATGGCTTAACTTGTTGTGTCACAACACTGGTACCAATAACTTGCACTTTTAAATTCATATACTCACATATATTGGAGTTTTCAAACAGATGATTATGCATTTATTACTTTATATATATTTAAAGATGTATTTATTTATATATTTGAAAGTCAGAGTTGCAGAGAGAGAAGGAGAGACATGGAAAGATCTTTCATCCACTGGTTCACTCCCCTGATGGCCATAAGGACCAGTGCTGGGCCAGGTCAAAGCCTGGAGCTTCATCCAGGTCTTCTGCAAGGGAGGCAGGGTCCCAGATCCTTGGATCATCTTCGCTACTTTTCCCAGCTGCATTAGCAGAGAGCTGGATCCGAAGTGGAGCAGCCAGGATGGAACTGGCGCTCAATGGGATGCCAGCATTGCAGGCAGAGGCTTTACCTGCCTGCTGCTTTTATATTTTTATAAACTGTAAAGTATCTTAGCTAGCCTTAGTAATAGTTTTATAGTTCTTTATAGTTTTATACACTGTTAAATGTTTTAAATCATTTTAATTTACTCTATAAATATATAATGCCACAATGGATTGTATAGTTTTGTCATAACTTTTAAATGCTTTTTCAGTGAATATATTTTCCAAATAAAAAACCCGGAAACCTGCTCTAAGAATGGGTTGTTTACTGCTTTGTGAGTTTTCTTCTATGAATAATCATACACAATCAGATACTAAATTACAGGTAATTGTACATTTAGCAGGTCATCTTTATTTTTAAAGAAAAAAAAAGCTCATTTATTTTTACATAAGCAACTTCTACAAATCAGCATGAAAGGAAATTACAGTCCAAAAGAAAATTGGAATAATCTGAGAGTTTGTCCAAAAGACAGCAGACCTAAGTGGATTTTCAACATGTTTAGAGGCCAGCATTGTGGTATAGCGGGTTAAACCTCCACCTGCAATGCTGGAATTCTGTACTGGAGTGTCCGGTTTGAATCTTGGCTGCTCCGCTTCTGACCCAACTTCCTGCTATTGCACCTGGGAAGGCAGCAGGTGATGGCCCAAGTACCTGGGCCCCTATCACCCACATGAGAGACCAGGATGGAGTTGCTGGATCCTAGCTTTGGCCTGGCCCAGCACTGGCTGTAGCAGCTAACTGGGGAATGAACAAGAGGACGAAAGATCTCTCACTGTGTCACTTTGCCTTTCAAATAAATAAGTAATAAAAAATGTTTAAGAGTGCTAATAATTTGAATATGAGATACACAAATTAAAACTATAGTAAAATTGGACAGATCAAGGTGAAAGGGTTTGATAACACATTGTTCTGATAAAGAAGTAGGGCAAACAGGCAGCATGATCTATGGAAAACCTTTCGGAGGACGACTTAGTGACACCTATCTAATTTTTTTTTTTTTTTTTGACAGGCAGAGTGGACAGTGAGAGAGAGAGACAGAGAGAAAGGTCTTCCTTTTGCCGTTGGTTCACCCTCCAATGGCCGCTGCGGCCGACGCACCGCGCTGATCCGAAGGCAGGAGCCAGGTGCTTCTCCTGGTCTCCCATGGGGTGCAGGGCCCAAGCACTTGGGCCATCCTCCACTGCACTCCCTGGCCACAGCAGAGAGCTGGCCTGGAAGAGGGGCAACCGGGACAGAATCCGGACACCTATCTAATTTTAAAGGGCCATTTTCCTTTCACTTAGCAATTCCACTTCTAGAAGTTTAATCCCATAGACTCTTGTGTATACACAAAGATTTATGTACAAGGATATTGGTCATGCCTTGTTTATAATAGCAAAAGACTGGAGACCACGGAATGTCTGTCTATTAATTGACAATTGGTTACATAGCTATGGAATAGCCGGTTAATACTCTGCTGTGTCTCTGTCAAAGGCGGCAGGGGAGGGGTGGGCATTTAGCCTATAGGTTACGATGCTTGTTCTAGAGGTTACGATGCTGGTTAGAACGCCCAGGTCCCACATCAGAGCACATGGACTTGATTTCCAGCTCCAGCTCTGACTCCAGCTTCCTGCCAATGTGGACCCTGGGAGGCTCAGTGATGGCTCAGGTGGTTGGGTCCCTGCCACCCACACAGAAGACCCGGATTGAGCTCTAGCTCCCAGCCTCTGCTCCCTGGCTGTTGGGGGTCTTTGTGGGATGAACCAGTAGATGCGAGTTCCTTCTTTTGGTCTCTCTCTGTCTCTCCACCTCTCAAATACATACACACACACATAAATACATTTTTAAAGGTGGGGGAGGAGTATGGAAGGATCTCAGATAAGTTTATTCATCATTCATATATGTATATATACTTGTATTATACACATGCATATGTATGAGGGTACTTCAAAAAGTTCATAGAAAAATGAAATGAAAAGATGTATATTTCGGTGTAAAAACTTTGAAATCCGTGCAGTTTTTCACACTACACATTTTCCGTAAACGTGTTGCAATATCTTCATAGGTACAGTTCTGGAAACGTACTCTAAGAATGAATTGTTTGCTGCTTTGCGAGTTTTCTCATGTGACAAATCACCCTCCGTAATAAGAACTGAATCGCATTTAACTCTATTTTTGATGGGACATCTTTCTTTTAAAAGAATAGATTTCATTTCTTTCTATATTTTAAAATGTATACAGATCAGTAGGGAAAGGCACCACAATCCCAAAGAATGCTGGGTATACAGATAGAAAATAAGCAGATCCGGACATACACACATATATGCGTGCACCGTATATTTCCGTTTACGTAAAAGGAAGGGAGAGGCGCTACAGTCTGCTTCTGTATGTCCCGTCCATCTCAGGAAAGACCAGGAGCAGGTGAACTACAAGACAAGGAGCTCGCAAATGGGTGAGACTTTTTTGGGGCCCTAAAATATATCAAGGAATTAGACAAAAATGAAAGCCAATTGGAATTGCGTCAAAGACTCCAATGCAAACGATGGCTGTGTAGACCCTGAGCACACTCGGCATAGTGAGGAGGGGCCATCGTTTAGCTTTTATAGCCTTGAACAGAACTAAATGGCCCATAAAAACCTAAGCAGCACTTTATTTTCATTGGCAGCCTGGAGAACATCTATAAAGCAGTCAGTTACGGTAAGGTCTGTTCCTGCAGCCCACTTCCCCCAAACCTGGAGCTGAGCTTCCTGTCTGTGTTGGTTTAGCAGTTCAGAGATCATGGGTGGGGCAAGACCATTCCATCCCGCTTCTCCGATTGGTTTCATCTCCATCGCTTTCAGCCAAAATTCCAAAGGTCACTTGGAAAGCACTTAACCCACCACCCTGTCCAGACACTCCCTTTCATGGCCCAAGACCGTGTGCAGTCCCGGCAACCAGGGAGCACCATTATAGATCTATCTACTTGGCCACCAAGTGGAGGAGACCCTGAACAACTGAGTTTTTGAGGATATCTTTAGAACCCAATTTTATCAGAAGTGATTAGCGAATCTAGCTTACATTCTAGATGCCTGTATTTTTATCTCAATCAAGGTGCAATAACAGTTCAACGAAAACCAGTCTGAGTCACGCTCCTATAAAACCGTCTGCAGTTCAACCCTTCTCTGAGCCAGGGAAGCGCACAGTCAGTTAGCCTAGAAAAGGGTTGCCCTGGCTTCTTGCCTTTCTGGGGGAAGTTATTGCAAGACAAGCAGGTTACCAGGAATCTGCTCAATGGCTCAGTGACACAGACCATGCACGTTGCTGGGACACTGGTGGAACTTCTTGGTTTCCCACCAGCGCATCTGACCATCCTTGCACTGTAGGAGGCCCCCCTCCCCACCAGGAAGACAGAGAGGTTCTCTCACATGGGCCACATCACCGCTGGGATGAGGCATGGCAGGAACAGCTGCCAACACACACACTCGTGAGAACCATCCGGGCACACATGAGAGGTGTGAAAGAACAGGGGGTCCTTGGATTCTACCCTGGTGAGGGTAGCCTCGTGTCTGCTGTGATAACTGATCATGAAGTCTCCAGTGTCCTCACAGAAGCTGCCCACTTCCTAAACCCTCTAGCATTCGAGTGGCTTCTGTCGGTTATGCCCAGCTGGTATAAGCCTCTGACGTGGATGCTACTAAGGACTTGGCCAAGTTCAAAGCAGCAGATAACTCCTTCTGCTTTGTCCTTCCAGCTATGGCCTGGGTCCTGACACCTTGCTCTCGTTACAAGCCATTTCTCCAGGCTGGCACTGTGCCGTAGCTGGTTAAGCTGCCGTCTGCAGCACCAGCATCCCAAATGGGTGCTGGTTCAAGTCCTGGCTGCTCCACTTCCAATCCAGCTCCCTGCTATGGCCTGGGAAAGCAGTGGGGGATGGCCTAAGTGTTTGGGTCCCTGCACCCATGTGGGAGACCTGGAAGAAGCTCCTGGCTCCTGGCTTTGAATCAGCCCAGCTCTGGCCATTGTGGCCATTTGGGGAGTGGCCCAAGGGATGGAAGATCTCTCTGTCTCTCTCTAACTCTTCCTTTCAAATAAATAAAATAAGTCTTTTTTAAAAAAAGCCATTTCTCACAGGTGGGCCAGGAAGGAGAATGATCTGTGGAGGCAATGGCCAGTCTGAATGCCCCACAAATGCACAGTGACACTAGCCAGGGGCTTAGCCTCTCTCGCTCAGTTTCCTCATCTATAAAATGGGAATAAAACAGCCATCGTCTCAGTGCAGTCGTTGTGAGGATTCAGTAACACATGGGTAGCTCATGGCTGGATGTTGAGAGTTCGCTTTTCCAGGGAGGAAACAAAAAAGCACCTGGGAACTTTAAATGGGATCAAAACAAAAATTGCTTTCACAGCCACAAGGTGAAGGGCTCTTCGCTGTTCTCTCTTGGCCACAGATCCCTTTAGATTCAATCAACAAAAAAAATCCAAGGATGTATCCAACTTGAAACTCTGGAAAAAAAAGTCTCCAAATCAGCTTCCCAAAGGTAACAGGGAATTTATGCAAGCGGAGAAGTTGGCGAAAGAAAAGACAACGCAGGCGCAGGGCGTTTTTTGTTTGTTTGTTTGTTTTTGACAGGCAGAGTGGATAGTGAGAGAGAGAGAGAGAGACAGAGAGAAAGGTCTTCCTTTTTGCTATTGGTTCACCCTCCAATGGCCGCCGTGGCCGGCGCATCGTGCTGATCCGAAGCCAGGAGCCAGGTGCTTCTCCCGGTCTCCCATGCGGTGCAGGGCCCAAGGACTTGGCCCATCCTCCACTGCCTTCCCCTGCCATAGCAGAGAGCTGGCCTGGAAGAGGGGCAAGAGGGATAGAATCCGGCGCCCCAACCAGGACTAGAACCAGTGTGCCAGCGCCACAAGGTGGAGGATTAGCTTGTTAAGCCACGGCGCCGGCTTTTTTTTTTTTTTTTTAAAGATTTATTTATTTGAGAGGTAGAGTTACAGACAGTGAGAGGGAGAGACAGAGAGAAAGGTCTTCCATCTGCTGGTTCACCCCCAAATGGTGGGGATGGCCGGAGCTGCACTGAGCTGAAGTCAGGAGCCAGGAGCTTCTTCTGGGGCTCCTATGTGGGTGAAGGGGCCCAAAGACATAGCAGAGAGCTGGATCGGAAGAGTAGCAGTCGGGACTAGAACCGGCGCCTATCTGGGATGTTGCCGCCGCAGGTGGAGGATTAACTCACTGCGCCACAGTGCCAGCCCCAAGTGTCTTTCTCTTTAAGAAGCATTCAGGGGCCCGCACTGTGGCGCAGCAGGTTAAGCCATGGCTTGCTGCTCTGCTTTGCATCCAGCTCCCTGCTGAGGTTCCTGGGAAGGCAGCAGAGGATGGCTCAAGTGCTGGATGGAGTTCCTGGCTCCTGGCTTCAGGCTGGCCCAGCACCCGCTATTGCAGCCATCTGGAGAGTGAACCAGAGGATGGAATATCATTTTCTTTCTGTGTCTGTAACCAACCCCCACCCCCAACAAAGCAGACACCAAGCAGTCAGTTGAGGCTAAAAGAACCCAACTTTTTTTTTTTTTTTTAAGATTTTATGGGGCTGGGGCTGTGGCGTAGTGGATAAAGTTGCCTCCTGAGGTGCCAGCATTTCATATGGGTGCCGGTTCGAGTCCCGGCTGCTCCAATCCTGATCCAGTTTTCTGCTATGGCCTGGGAAAGCAATAGAAGATGGCCAAGAGCTTCTTCCGGGTCTCCCACACAGGCTCAGGGGTCCAAATACCTAGGCCATCTTCTACTACTTTCCCAGGCTATAGCAGAGAGCTGGAGCGGGAGTGGAGCAGCTGGGACTCGAACCGGCACCCATATGGGACGTCGGCGCTGTAGATGGAGGCTTTACTCCACTATGCCACAGTGCTGGCCCTCAAAAGAACCGAACTTAAATTGGAACTGCCACTCACCACAGAGGAGACAGAGTTGAGCCAAGTTAACTGTAAGCTAAAAATTAAATCAGTATTCTCCACGGGGAATGTAACAGAATCCAGTGCCTCTACAATGAATCATTCACAATGTCCAAAATATAAACCAAATTTCCTGGCACACTAAACAAGAAAACATGACGCATTCCGAGGTAAAGGACAGCCAGTGGAGAACAACTCGAAGATGATTCAGATACTGGAATCGGTGGACAGCATTTTAAAGAGGCTGCTATTACTATTCTCAAGAATATAAAGGATGGGGCTGACGCTGTGGCACAGCAGGTTAAAGCCTTGGCCTGAAGTGTCGGCATCCCATGTGGTTGCTGATTCTAGTCCTGGCTGCTCCACTTCTGATCCAGCTCTCTGCTGCGGCCTGGGAAAGCAGTGGAAGATGGCCCAAGCCCTTAGGCCCCTGTACCCACATGGGAGACCCGGAAGAAGCTCCTGGCTCCTGACTTCTGATCGACTCAGCTCTGGCTGTTGTGGCCATTTGGGGAGTGAAAGTGAACCAGCAGATGGAAGACCTCTCTCTCTCTTTGCCTCTCTGTAACTCTGCTTTTCAAATAAATAAAAATAAACCTTAAAAATGATATAAAAGAAATATGTTTACCATAAATTAATAACTGGGATATCTCAGAAGAACAGAAACTATAGAAAAGAACCAAATGGAAATTCTAGAAGTGAAAATTTCAACATGAGAAATAAAAAAGCCTCTGGGTAGTCCTAGGGCCAGAAGGGAGATGACAGAGGAGGCAGTGACATTGGCAATAAATCGATA
Organism: Lepus europaeus; assembly: GCF_033115175.1. Taxonomy (NCBI): domain Eukaryota; kingdom Metazoa; phylum Chordata; class Mammalia; order Lagomorpha; family Leporidae; genus Lepus; species Lepus europaeus. The sequence goes on along the minus strand of NC_084845.1, from coordinate 17,331,474 downwards.
GAAATTATCTAAGTTTAAGAATATGCACATTAAAAAAAGACTAAAAAAAAATTAACAGCACCTAAGGGATCTCTTGGATGACATAAGAAGATCTAATCAGAGTCCCAGCAGGAGAGGAGGGAAAAAAAGAGGCAAAGCATTTTAAGAAATTATGTGTACATTTGGTTAATGCATCAATTTATAGATTCAGAAGGCTCGAGAAATTCCTAAGTGGGATTTGAGCAACAGCAACACACCTGGGGCTATTGTATCATCAAGCTGCTGAAAGTCAAGAAAAACAAAACCTCGAACATGACCATGGCAAACTACACATTGCACACAGGGACACGGAGAATTCATGCCGAGAGAAGACAGTGGAACAAAACCTTTAAAGAAAACGCAAACGAGTTTGTCTCTCCAGAATTCTATGTCTACTGAATCTATCCTTGGAGAATGAAGGTGAAATAAAAACCATTTTGAGATTAAAAATAAAAGTAAACAATGAAGCGAATTTGTCAGCAGCAGTCGCACTTCAAGATAAGCTAAAGGATGGAGCCGGCGCTGTGGCATAGTGGGTGAAGCTGCTGCCTGCAGTGCTGGCATCCCAGTCCTGGCTGCTGCACTCCCCGCACCCATAAGGGAGACCCAGAAGAAGCTCCTGATTCCTAACTTTGGATCAGCCCAGCTCCGACCATTGCAGCCATTTGGGGAGAGAGCCAGCAGGATGGAAGATCTCTCTCTCTCTCTCTCTCTGCCTCTGCCTCTCTGTAACTCTTTCAAATAAATAAATAATTTTTTTTAGGAAAAGCTAAAGGAAATTCTTCAGGCTGAAGGGAAATGAAATCAGATGGAAATTCAGATCCACAGGATGGAGTGAAGGTGGTTGGAAATGCTAATTACGTGGATAAATATATTAAAAAAATTTGTTCTCTTAGTTTCTTTAAAACAAAAATAATTATTTAAAACAAAAGTATGATGTTGTATTGAGGGAGTTATAATGTATGTAAATGTAATAATTATGACAACTACAACATGAAAACAGGGAATGTAAATGGACCTTTATGGTTGAAAGCTTTATACATTTTATGTGAAGTGGTGTAAAATCAACTCTTAGCAGACTGGGAAAAGTTAAAGGTATCAATCAATCAACAAATAAAGCCAAGCGGTATAGTTGCAAAACCAATGGAAAAGTTTAAGTGGAATTCTAAAAAAAAAAAATTCAGTTAGACAAAAGGAAGGAAGAGCAACAGAAGAACAAAAAATGGAATAGACCAGGGGCCAGAGTGGTGGCGCAGCGGGTACAGCCACTACAGGCAGAGCTGGCATCCCGTACGGGTGCAGGTTCGCGTCCCAGCTACTCTGCTTCTGATGCAGCTCCCTGGTACCACGCCTGGGAACGCAGTGGGGATGGTCCAAGTGCTTGGGCCCCTGCACCCACATGCAAGGAAGAAGCTCCTGGCTCTGGCTTTGGCCAGGCCCAGCCCAGGCCATTGTGACCATTTGGGGAGTGAACCAGCAGATGGAAGACTTCTCTCTCTGTCTCTCCCTCTGTAACTCGATTTTCAAATAATTTTTTTTATAAAAAAGGAAGAGACTAATGGAAAACAAATAGTATAATTACAATTTTAAATCTAACTATGTTGATAATTATATGAATAAAAAGGACTAGCATTCTAATACGAAAGAAGAGGTTGTCAGAAGGAATAAATCATCAGGGCCAAAGTATATGTTATCTATAGGAAACCTACTTTAAATATAAAGATACAAAAATACTGAAAATCAGTCAATGGGAAAAGATACACCATAAGAAGGCTGATGTGGCAATAAAAATATCAGTAAAATAGTCTTCAGGACAAAGAGTATTATCATAAAAAGGGATACTTCCTAATGCCAAGAGGTCAACTCATTATAAAGATAGTATCATATAAATAAAAAATTTTTAAAAGATAGTATCATAAACAAGTACATACCTTCTAACAGAGAGAGGAACTGGTGTGGCCAGGGGTTGAGCATACAAGATTGCTTTTAAATTTCCATTTTATATTCCTTATGGTTTAAATGTTAATGTCAAATACCTGTTCTGTCATCATTGTCGTCATCAAAAGTGGAAATGCTGTTTGAGAAGAGTCTAGAAAGATCACTGAGGGTTTTCTTTTTTTAATTTTCTTTTTATTTTTTCTTTTTCTTTTCTTTTTTTTTTTTAAATTTTTTGACAGGCAGAGTGGACAGTGAGAGAGAGAGACAGAGAGAAAGGTCTTCCTTTGCCGTTGGTTCACCCTCCAATGGCCGCTGCGGTAGGCGCGCTGCGGCCGGCGCACCGCGCTGATCCGAAGGTAGGAGCCAGGTGCTTCTCCTGGTCTCCCATTGGGTGCAGGGCCCAAACACTTGGGCCATCCTCCACTGCACTCCCTGGCCACAGCAGAGAGCTGGCCTGGAAGGGGGGCAACCGGGACAGGATTGGTGCCCCGCCTGGGACTAGAACCCGGTGTGCCGGCGCCGCAAGGCGGAGGATTAGCCTAGTGAGCCACGGTGCCGGCCGAGGGTTTTCCACAAGATGGGAGAAGAGGGCATTGCAGGCACACGTGAGCCTGGCGTGGGGGCCGGGGCTATGGTGCAGTGGGTTAGGTCACCGCCTGCAATGCCCATGTCGCATATGAGTCTGGTTCGAGTCCCAGCTGCTCTCCACCCAGCAACCTGCTAATATGCCTGGGAAGGCAGTGGAAGATACCTGGGCCCCTGCCACCCATGTGGGAGACCCGGATGGAGTTCCAGGCTCCTGGCTTCAGCCTGGCCCAGCCCCGGCCATTGCAGCCATGTGGGGAGTGAATAATGAATGGAAGTGCTCTCTCTCTCTCTCTCTCTCGCTCTCGCTCTCTCTCTCTCTCTCTCTCTCTCTCTCGTCTCTCTTTCCCGCTGTAACGAGTGCTTGCTGTGTTCTGGGACCACAATTCCCCACCCCCCTCCCCAAATGGAGGGTACAGTTCATAGTGCTGAGGACGGACGGGAGATGAGCAGCAGGCAGGTGGAAGTCCGGCATACCAGGGCTGGGTCAGTGGACAATCTGACCTGCATCATGGTGGCCGCGGAGCGTGGACAGGGAGGAGACGGGATCGTGCCAGCTTGAGAGAGACGGCTCTGACTTCACGTCGGTGGATGGTTTAGAGATCACGGTGAAGCCAGGGTGACTTCTGGGAAGTGTTTCAGTTGTGAATGTTAGAAACGCTAAGGGCCTGAACCTGAAAGACAGAGCAGAGAACGAGGGAGAATACAGTTTTGAAAGGTGTAAAGGAGGGGCTGGCACCGTGGCGTGGTGGGTTAAATCGCTGCCTGCAGTGTCGGCATCCCATGCAGGCACAAGTTTGAGTCCTGGCTGCTCTGCTTCCGATCCAGCTCCCTGCTAATGTGCCTGGCAAAGCAGTGGAAGACGGCCTAAGTGCTTAGGCCTCTGCACCCACATGGGAGACCTGGATGGCGCTCCTGGCTACTAGCTTCATGCTGGCCCAGCCAGGGCTGTTACAGCCATTTGGGGAGTGAACCAGTGGATGGAAGGCCCTTCCCTCTCTCTGTAACTCCATCTTTCAGATAAATAAAATAAATCTTCACAAAAAGAGAAAGGTATGAAGGAAGCAAATGAATGAGATTCTGGATCTTGATGATGACAGATACTGACATCTATTAACTCCTGCAAGTTGGGTCTCATGAACCCCTTGGTGAAATTATGCTTTATTCTCATTTCCCGTAAAATAATAACGACTTAACATTAATTTTAAATAATGGCATTTGAAGCTCATTTTATTTGGTGTAATTCTTATTAGAATCTCAGCTGGCTTCTTTGCAGAAATTGACACACTTCTGATCCAAAACTTCACATGAAACTCGAGGGACTTAGAATAGCCAAAACAGTCTTGAAAAGAAGAACAATGTTTGGAGGTCTTACAACTTCCTGATTTCAAAACTTGCTGCAAAGCAAAATTAATCAAGACAGTGTGTTACTGGCATAGGGTTAGACCTATAGATCCATCCATGGAACAGAATTGAGAGTCTGGAAATAAATCCATCTATCTATGATAAATTGATTTTTCAACAGGAGTACGAAGGCCATTCAATGTCTCATCGACAAATGGTGCTGGGACAACTGGATTTCTACAAGCAGAAGAATGAGGTTGGACCCCTACCTCACACTGTATGCAAGAGTAACTCAAAATGGATCAAAGACCTAACTGTAAGAGCAAGTGTTAAAAACTTTAGAAGAAAACGTAAGGCTAACTCTTCCTGACATTGGATATGCAAAATGGTTTCTAAGATATGACATCAAGTGTACAAGTAGCAAAATAAAAAATAAACTGGACTTCATCAGAATTAAAGACTTTTGTGCTTCAAGTGACACTGGCAAGAAAGTGAAGCATCTCTCATAATAGGAGGACATCTGTGCAAATTGTGCACCTGACAAAGGATTTGTATCTCGGATAGATAAGGAAGTCTAACAACTCATAATAAAATTAACCCAATTAAAATGACAAGGATCTGCATAAACATTTGTCCAAATGGCCAGCAGTGAAAATATGCTCTATATCATTACCCATCATGGAGCTACAAATCAGAGTATTAGATACTCACTTCACACCTCCTGGAATGGTTATAATCACATAAAAAGACAAGACACGTCTTCAGCGTTGGTGAGGGCGTGAAGACGCTGGAACCCTCCTACAATGCCGATAGGGAAACCACTTTGGAAAACAGTCTGCTGTTCCCCAAAAACTTAAACAGAGCTACCATTTGGCCCAGTAATTCCATGCATAGTATGTTCTCCAGAGAGATGAAAATATATGTCCAGATGTTTCTAGTAGCGCTACTTATCATAGCCAGAAAGGGGGCCAACCTAAGTGCTGACAATTGCTGAATGAATACACAAAATGTGGCATAGCCATACAACGGAACATTATTTGGCCACAAAAAGCCATAAAATGCTGATGCTACAGATGAACCTTAGAAAGATTACCCAAAGTGAAAGAAGATGGTGACACAACATGACTTATTATATGTCTCCATTTGCATGCCTGAGAAGGCGGCTCTACAGGGACAGGAAGTGGATTCGTGGCTGCCTACGGATAGGAGGATGGGCAGATGGGGGAGGGGTGGCAGACAGATGATGGGGTACAGTGAGAGGAAGAATTGCTTGTGATTGGGATTGCACAACTCTACGCATATACTAAAGATCATTACACTGTGTACTTTAAAATACGTAAGTGACCTCTCAATAAAGAAGTTACCCAACAAAACAAGAAAAAAGTTAATTTAATTTTTAAATTATATAGTTAATATGTAAATGTATTCTATGTTTAGGAAATTCGAAGCATAACATGGTGCAGAGAAAAACATTAAAAAATTGCCCCTTGCTCTTAAACTTTAAATCCCACTGTGACCCTCGGAGGAAGCCACTGACTCTGTCATCTGTCTTCACCAGTTTTTTTTTTTTTTTTTGTATCTGTACATGTATGAAATAACTAAACAAGAGGTAGATGTATTATTTAGTTTGCTAACTTAAAAAACCAAGGGCTTGGGCTCCTGCACCCGCATGGAATCACCAATTGGGGAGTGAACCAGAGGATGGAAGACCCCTCTCTCTCTCTGCCTCTCTTTCTCTCTCTGTGTAACTCTGACTTTCAAATAAATAAATAAATCTTTAAAAAAAAAAAAGAAACTAATATTCCATAAGTTTAAATGCATTTTAAAATAAAATAGAATAAAAAACACTGCCCACCATTCTCCAGCAAAGATGTACCCAGTCTGAATGCTTGGTAGTGGAATTTAGGGGTCAAAGGGTGTGGGGTTTAAAATTTAACCAACACTGCAAATTGTTCTCCAGAAAGGCCACACAATTTCACCTACCCACCAAAAGCGAATACGTAAGAGTACATGCAAAAGTTCAGGGAAAAACAGAATTAAAAGTATGAGTTTATTTTGCCATAAAAAAAACTTTTTGGTGCAGAAAAATATCTCCTAATACATGGAATGGATTTTTAAAAAGTGAATGAAAATGTATATTATTTAAAAAAACTGCATCAATTTCAAATACGCTTTATCCCAATAAATTTGTACTTTTAATTTCCTTTTTCCATGAACTTTTAAAAAGTACCCTCTGGTACCTTTCCCTACACCCATGCAAACAATGACATCATTACTTCTAAATGTTGGTTGGTGTCTCGTCATTGTTTTAACTTCCCTTTTCCTGATTGCCTCTTTCGTTAATATGAAATTCCCTATTGTTTTCACCCAAATTATTTTTCTTAGAATACCTGGCATATTTTTCACATCCTTTTATTTTATTTTTATTTTTTCCACCCCTGTCTCTTATCAACAGCAAGGAGCTAATTTTCTTGATGGTATTTCTTTTACATTTATCTCATCAGACAGCCGGAAAAAAGGGAACTCGAAAAACTCAACAGAGTTGGTTCATGAGAGCTCACTTCGGGTCGATATCGGTTGCATGTCAGTCTGTATAGCTGTACATTATGTTAGCTTGATGTATGACCATGTTTCGCTATAGCATTAATTTTTCAGTCTGTTTATGCAGTACTTTTTCTGTTTTATCACAAAGCTTTCCATGTCCTTGTTACGACGATTTTAAGACGTGCCCACAAATTCTTCGCTCTCTGGTAGAAGGAGTCTGATCCCCTCTCCCCCTCGAAGATGAGCTGGACTCAGTGACTCACTTCCCACGAACACGACACGGCAGCTGCCACGCGGTGTGGCTTCGGGCTTCCCCTGGTTCCTGTCCTGTCGGGATGTTGGCCACCATGTCGTGAGGAAACCCCGGCCACTTGGAGAGGCCTAGCCGCAGCCCACACTGGAAGGAAATGAGGACTCCAGCCAACGGCCAGCATCGCCTTCCAGACACAGCAAGGAGCAAACCCTCAGAGGGCTCCAGTGTCCGGCTCTGGAGTTTTCCAACTGAGACCACGCACAGGAGGCAGAACCAGGTCTTCTGCACGGCGCCCCCTCGGACTCCCAGAGCCACAGGATCCATGAGCAGCATGAGTGGCTGCTTTCTGCCACTGTTCTGGAATATTCCACCACGTAGCTATGACAAGCAGTCTATGTATTAATAAAGAGACTTTCAGAAGTGTTCCCTAACTGAGGCAAAAAAGAGAAGACAAATGTCCCTGCTGCCCAGAAAATTCATTGTTCTGTGGTTCAGGAACTCACGCTTGTAACTCGTAGTGTTTGGAACTACCCATGCCGTCTTATGTCAGGTTTTCTGTTTTTGTTTATGAATAGGGATATTTTCTTTTCCTTTCTTGTTTTCAGTTTAAGAATTTGTTACTTTTTTTTTTTAATTTGAAAGTCAGAATTACGCAGAGAGAGATCTTCCATCCATTGGTTCACTCCCCAAATGGTTGCAACAGCTAGGCCTGGGCCAAACCAAAGCCAGGAGCCATGAGCTTCTTCTGGGTCTCCCACGTGGGTGCAGGGGTCCAAACACTTGGGCTGCCCTCCACTGCTTTCCCAGGTACATCAGCAGGGAGCTGGATTGGAAGTGGAGCAGCTGGGACTCGAACAGGCACCCATATGGGATGCCGGCACTGCAGGCGGCAGCTTTACCCGCTACACCACAACACCAGCACCAAGAATTTTTTTACTTTGAATAAATAGGATTTTATTTGTCCCATTTTTTCTTCTCCAGGAATTAGAATATATAGAATGTGTACATCTTCTACTCTTATAGGATTGCAGTTATATTTAAAAAATGTAAACTATTTCTTTGAAAGGCAAAGGGACAGAGAGAAAGACAGTGGCAACCACCTTCCATCTGCTGGTTCACCCCCCAAATGCCCACAACAACCAGGGCTGGACCAGGCCAAAGCCAGGAGGTTGGAACTCAATCCAGGTCTCCCACGTGAGACCGTCAAGCACTTGAGCGGTCACCTGCTGCCTCCCAGGATGCACTCCAGCAGGAAGCTGGATCAGAAGTGGAGTCGACACTCCAAAGATGACTTCGATGATAGGACACAGGCATTCCTAGCAACCGGCCCTGGGACCCTTTCAGCCACGTTTTTCTGACAGTCTGGAGGTGATCTGTCTCCTCGTTCCTTTCTTCCCGCCATCACCTACATTTATGTCACCTGAACTTTGGTCTCAGTAACTGTAGGTGCGCGCGCACACACACACACACACACCGTTCCTCTCTTGGAGTTACTTGTCATTTTTGACTTCTGTAATTCAGTTTCTGGTGAATTTCTCAGGGATGTCTGTCAATATAAACTTTACGAATGTTTGTATGACTGCAAGTGTCTTCGTGTCGTGTTTTCCATTTGAATGCCAGTTTGATTTGATATTGAACTCTGGGTTAAAAAGTTAATTTCTTGGAACCAGTGTTCTAGTGCAGTGGGTTAAGCTGCTCCTGAGATGCCGGCATCACATACGAGTACCAGTTCCAGTCCTCACTGCTCCACTTCTGATCCAACTCCGTGCTAATGTGCCTGGGAAAGCAGCTGAAGATGGACCAAGTAATTGGGCCCCTGCCACCCATGTGGGAGACCCTGATGGAGTTCCTGGCTCCTGGCTTAGGCCTGGCCCAGCTGTTTCAATCATTTGGGGAGGGAACTAGCAGATGGAAGATCTCTCTCTCTCTCTCTCTCTCTCTCTCTCTGTGTGTGTGTGTGTCTCCCTCTCTCTGTGTGACTCTGCCTTTCAAATAAGTAAAAAAATCTTTTTAAAAAATAAATTTCTTTCAGAAGTGCCTGGGGGAGGGTCTTCAAAAAGTTCATGGAAATGTGTATCATGAAAAAAAAGCATGAATTTCAAAAGTTTTTGTATCAAATTAAACTTACACTTTTTAAAAAAGATTTCTTTATTTTATTTGAAAGTCAAAGTTACAGAGAGAGAGAAGGAGAGGCAGAGAGAGAGAGAGAGAGAGAGAGAGGTCTTCCATCAGATGGGTCACTCCCCAGATGGCCAAAACTGCCAGAGCTGCACTGATCTGAAGCCAGGAGTCAGGAATTTCCTCCGAGTCTCCCACGCGGGTGCAGGGGCCCAAGCACTTGGGCCATCTTCTACTGCTTTCCCAGGCCACAGCAGAGAGCTGGATCAGAAGTGGAGCAGCCGGGACTCGAACCAGTGCCCATATGGGATGCTGGCGCTATAGGCAGTGTCTTTACCCGCTATGCCACAGCACCAGCCCCAAACTTAGGCTTTTTCAAAGAAAAGAGTTTTGAGGGCTGGTGTTGTGGAGCAGTGGGTTAAGTAGCCATCTGTGATGCCAGCATCCCATATGGGCGTCCGTTCAGGTCCCGACTGCTTCACTTCCGCCCAGCTCCTTGATAATGCCAGTGAGAAAGCAGCAGAACATGGCCCAAGTGCCCGGGCCCCTGCACTCATGTGGCAGACTTGGAGGAAGCTCCTGGCTCCTGGCTTTGGCCCAGCTGAATCCCAGCCTTTGTGGTCGTTTGGAACAGTGAACCAGAGCATGGAAGATTTTTCTCCGTCTCTCCCTCTCTCTCTGTAACTCTGACTTTCAAATAAAATAAATCTTTCTTTTAAAACAAGTTTTATCCATTTATATCTACTTGAAAGGTACAGCGAGAGTGTGTGTATGTGTGTGTGAGAGAGAGAGTGTGTGTGTGTTTTTGTGTGTGTGTGTGTGAGAGAGAGAGAGAGAGAGAGAGATCTTCCATCTACTGATTCACTCCCTCAATGCTCGCAGTGGTCAGGGCTGGGCCAGGCCAAACCCAGAGGCTCAGAATCCAGCCTGCGTCTCTCCTGGGGGTGGCAGGAACCCTGTACTTGCGCGATCATCCGTTGCTTCTCAGGGAAGCAGGAAGCTGGGTCAGAAAAGTGGAGCGGAGATTTGCAACCGCACTTCGAGGCAGGGTACAGCCGTCCAGTGTTGCAACTGCCTGGCCAAATGCCTGCCCTAAACTTACCCTTCAACGCCATTTCCCTGCAAACTTGCTGAAGCGCACTCGTGGGTGCTGCTCCACTGCCCCCGAGCTGTTGGCCACGACAGGTGCACTGCCAGCACGGCGCTCCATCCCTCCGTGAGTCCTCGGGCTCTCTCCAGCTCTGTGTTCACAGATCCACTCCGGGTCGTTGGTATTCTGGAATTTCTGAGCTGGGCTTTTTCTTCACTCTTCTTTCCCCTTCATCCCTTCATCAGCCTTCACTCACCCTCATCTTCATCAGGGAGGTGGCTCCTCCTACCCCAGGTCAAGCCCTTTCTCCCTGGCCAGCACTCAGCTTCCCAGAGGCACCAGCCAGCCAGCACTGACTGCTCCCGTATGCAAACGAAACTCTCCAACTCTGCCCCTTCTGCCCACCTCCCGACTCAGCCACAGCCAAGTCGTCGCCATGCCCCGTGGCTGCTTGCTCACCTGCCATTCCTTTCCCCCTTAGTCCAATCTACTTCCCAGGCCCCAGGCCCTTGACCCAAACCACTCTTGGTCAGGTGCCCCCCGAGCTCCCAGCTCTCGGTCCTCACCCCACGTTCCTTCCCACTGCGGTCTACACCACTCTCCCCTTGTTGAAACACTTTCTCTTGGCTTCCACACGATTCTGCCCAGTAGCACTTATCTGCTGCTCCTTTCCCAGGTTCTGGGTGTGGTGGTCTCCTCCATCTCTATTTCCCTTCCCATCCCCCTAGGAATCTGCTCCTCTATGCTGGCTTTATTTTTTTTTAAAGACTTTTTATTTATTTATTAGACAGGTAAAGTTACAGAGAGTGAGAGAGAGAGACAGAGAGAAAGGTCTTCCTTCCGTTGGTTCACTCCCCAAATGGCTGCCAGGGCTGGCGCTGCGCCGATCCGAAGCCAGGAGCCAGACACTTCCTCCTGGTCTCCCGTGCAGGTGCAGGGCCCAAGCACCTGGGTCATCCTCCACTGCCTTCCTGGGCCACAGCAGAGAGCTGGACTGAAAGAGGAGCAACCGGGACTAGAACCTGGCGCCCATATGGGATGCCGGCACCGCAGGCGGAGGATTAACCAAGTGAGCCACAGCGCCGGGCCCTATGCTGGCTTTAAATACAAGTCTTGGAGGTGACTTCAAAAAGCCCCCAAAATGGAATGAAAAAGGATTTTGATGAAAAACTTTTGAAACTTTTTTCTTTTTCTTTTTTTTTAAGAGTATTTTATTTGAAAGGCAGAGTTACAGAGAGCAGAGGCAGAGAGAGAGAGAGAGAGAGAGAAAGAGAGAGAGAGGTCCTTCATCCACTGGTTCACCCCCCAAATGCTGGCGATGGTCGGAGCTGCACTGATCTGAAGCCAGGAGCCAGGAGCTTCTTCCAGGTCTCCCATGAGGGTGCAGGGGCCCAAGGTCTTGGGCCATCTTCCATTGCTTTCCCAGACCATAGCAGAGAGCTGGACTGGAAGTGGAGCAGCCGGGTCTCAAACCGGTGCCCAGGTGGGATGCTGGCACTGCAGGCAGTCGCTACGCCATAGCGCCAGCCCCGCCTAGATTTTCATAATCCACATTTTCCATGAAAACTTGAAGACCCCATCTTAGCCCCCAAACTGGGTCTCCAGTCCAGCTGCTAAGCCTGAGCACTGTCGCCTACCATGCAACCTCGCCCCCGGGTTGTCCCAGCAATGCTGTCTCAGAGTTCATGAGTCTAAGACTGAATGCTGGGGCCTAGTAGGTTACGCCTCCGCCTGCAGTGCCGGCATCCCATTGGGCGCTGGTTCGAGTCCTGGATGCTCTGCTTCTGATCCAGCTCCCTGATATGGTCTGGGAAAGTAGTGGAAGATGGCCCAAGTGCCTGGGCCTCTGTACCCATGTGGGAGACCTGGAAGAGAAGCTCCTGGCTTCTGGCTTCTGATCAGCCCAGCTCTGGCTGTTGCAGCCTTTTGGGGAGTGAACCAGCGGATGCAAGACCTCACTGTCTGTCTCTCCCTCTCTCTTTCTGTAACTCTGCTTCAGAAATAAATAAGCCTTAGGGAAAAAAAAAAAGAAGGCTGAATCGTGTTTTCCTCCGGAACTTCCCTTTGAATCTGCTCTTTTCCCCAGCAATCTAAGCCAGAACCCTGGGAGTCCATCTGCACCTCTTGGTCTTTCACTGCTCCATGTATAACCTCATGGTGTAGCCTACAAGGTACTTCAAAAGTTCATGGGAAAATAGAATTAAAAGATAAATGTATTTTGGTGAAAAAAATTAAATCCATACTTCTTTTCCCATAATTTGCTTTCCATGAACTTATTGAAGATGCGTTTGTATGCATAGATTTTTTTGGGGGGGGGCACCAATTTGATTCCATGTTCCCATGAGCTTTACAAAGTACTGTTTATTTGTTTTTGATGGGTAGAGTTACAGATAGTGAGAGAGAGAGAGACAGAGAGAAAGGTCTTCCTTCCGTTGGTTCACTCCCCAAATGGTCACCATGGCCGGCGCTGCGCCAATCTGAAGCCAGGAGCCAGGTGCTTCCTCCTGGTCTCCCATGCGGATGCAGGCGCCTAAGCACTTGGACCATCCTCCACTGCCCTCCCAGGCCACAGCAGAGAGCTGGACTAAAAGAGGAGCAACTGGGACTAGAACCTGGTGCCCTATGGGATGTTGGTGCCACAGGTGGAGGATTAACCAAGTGAGCCACCGCGCCAGCTCTCAAAGTACTCTTGTATTAACTTTTCATGACGGCACAAAATATATCCATCAGCCTCTGCATATACTCACCGCCCACTCCCTAAGAATCCAGGCCCCAGTGTCTCTCGCCAGGCCAACGGTGACAGCCTCCGAATGGGGCTCCTGGCTTCCAGTCCCGCTCCCTTGCAATGCATTTTCCGTGTAGCGTCTGGAGGCAGAACCCAACTCAGATCTTTGCTCTGCACTTAAACCCGACAAAGCTCCCGCACAATCCAGCTCCTGCCTTCTCTCTGACCACGTCTTGGGCCATTCTCCACCCCACCCTTGCCTTCATTCTGGAACTCAGGTCTTTTACTCCCAGCCGTTCATTCCACAGAGACGCGTAAGCCTCACTCCATTTGGAAAGGAATTCACCAGCTGAGAAGGAGAATGATGGGAGGCAGCAGATCAGGTGCACTCAGAACCAAAGGGCAAATCTCTTGCAATGTGCACAGCAGGTGAAGGGTTAATGCCCCCACTACACGAAGAGCCTGGACTTGGGAAAGACCACACAAACAATGGGACAGAAAAATGGGAAAAGGCTTTAATAGGCTTCTCACTGAAAGAGAAGTTCAAAGAGCAATAAAATGATGAAAAGATCAGTTTTGTTAGTAACCGGGGATATGCAAATTCAAGAAAACAAGGCTATTTTTTAAAGAATTATTTATTTATTTATTTGAAAGTCAGAGTTCTTCTTTCTGCCGGTTCACTCCCCCCACAGCCACAAAAGCCAAGGCTGGACCAGGTCTATCCAGGTGGGTAGCAGAGGCCCGAGCAGTTGAGCCATCTTCTACTTGTTTTCCCAGAAAGTTAACAGCGAGCTGGAGTGGAAGTGGAGCAGCCAGGACAGGAACCTGTGCCTATACGGATGCCGGGGTCTCAGGGGCGGCTTTACCCATTGCGCTGTAACACTGGCCCCTGAGGCACATTTTCTGAAAACAAAAACAAAAGCTCTTCAGACTGGCAAAAATGATAGCGCCAGTCAATACAGGAGATCAACTCTCCTACCGTTGTTGGCAGAAACGTGAACTGTGGCAATACTTTGGGGAAACAATCCAATAATGGCTGTTCAAACCAAAATACACCTGCCCCTCGCCCCTGGGGTGACACAACTGGGGATCTAGCTTATAGCTAGAAAAAATGTCCAGGTGTACATGTCGTTAGCACCAATGGCCACGGCCAAAGCCAGGGGGAAATTAGAAAGCAAATGTAACAAAATGGAAACTTACACTCACCATATCGCGGTGCGTCAGGTGGGAAGCCACAGCACTGGGCAAATCTGTACAGACTGACAGAGCATGTTGGCAAGAGGCTACTACGGACACAGAGAAATTCTGGCTCACGTGGCTGATGCAATTGTGGCCAATTTTTACCTCGAATTTTTGTTGCTATTTTAATATTGTTTTGCCGATCTAACTTTTTAAAAATAGGGTGCAGGTCCCAGAAGCAGCACTTACCTATGGGCTGTGGGTAAATTTGCTCGGAGCTTCATTCTAAAGGGTACAGGCCGCTCTTCATAAGCCTGGGAGCTGTGCACGGATCTGGGCCCAGACCAGCTGTGGAGCAGAGGGGGTGGTGTCCCCCTTAACCCACAGTTTTGACCTTTGCAGTTTCAGTTACCTTTGGTGAACCATGGTCCAAAAATATTAAATGAAAAATTCCAGAAATAAGCAATTTGTAAATCTTAAATAATTTTTATTACAGTATATTGTTATTATTATTCCACTTTTATTATTCTTGGTTGTATGTTAGTATGGTTAATTTAGTTAAAATTCTTTTTAAAATATTTTTTCTTATTTGAGAAGCACATATGTGTGTGCACACGCACACACACACACACACACAGCTCCCACTTGTTGGTTCACTATCTAAATGCCTACAATGGCTGGGGCTGGGCTGGGGACAGAGCTAGGATCTGGGAACTCAATCCATGTTTCCCATATGGGAGGCAGGAACCTATCACTGCTGCCTCCTAGGGTCTGCACTGGTGATGGGCTAACGTCAGGGGCTGCGTGAACACCTTAACTGCTAGACTAAACGCCTACTCCACTATGCCCAATGTAATGATGGAACTCTCACAGGTACATGCATAGCATCCAGGGCCCAGCACTGCCCAAGGTTTCAGGAATCTGTGCCACGTCTTGGAATGAATCCCTGTGGATGAGGGGGAGCCTACCTTCCTGGAGAAGGGGCTCAGAGGTGGAGGGAGCGAGGAGGAGCTGAGAGGTGAGTCTCCGCGGTGAGAAGGCTGGAGGGAGGACAGACAGGGCAGCAGGGGACACAGGGTGAAGCAGCTTCAGAAAGAGACTCAGAGGAAGCCACCCACCTCTAAGTGACGAGAAGTGCAGGTGACGCCAACGGCCGTGGGGATCCCTAGAATTTATTTGTTACAAAGATTTATTTATTTATTTAATTTTATTTTAAATTTTGAATGCTGGGGACCATTTCCCCCACAGCTCTTTTATTTTTTTAAAGATCTTATTTTATTTATTAGAGAGGTAGAGTTACAGACAGTGAGAGGGAGAGACAGAGAGAGAGGTCTTCCATCCGCTGGTTTACCCCCCAAATGGTGGCGACGGCCAGAGCTGCACTGAGCTGCACTGATCTGAAGCCAGGAGCCAGGAGCTTCTTCCGGGTCTCTCACGCCGGTGCAGGGGCCTAAGGTCTTGGGCCATCTTCTACTGCTTTCCCAGACCATCAACAAAGAGCTGGATAGGAAGAAGAGCAGCTGGGACTAGAACCGGCACCCATGTGGGATGCCGGCACCACAGGTGGAGGATTAACCTCCTGCACCACAGCACTGGCCCCAGGTTTATTTATTTGAAAAACAGTGTGATGGGAGGGGAGAGAGAGGGCGAGAAAGAATGATGTCTTCCGTCTGCTGGCTCACTCCCTAAGTGGGGCTGGACCAGAAGCCTGGAGCTCCATCCCAGTCTCCCAGGTGGGCATCAGGGTCCCAAGTACTTGGGCCATCTTCCACTGCCTTCCCAGGTGCCTTAGCAGGGAGCTGGATGATAAGTGGAGCAGGTGGAGCTCACACCAGTGCTCGGCTATGGGATGCCGTCGGCATTGTAAGCGGTGTCTTAGCCAGCTGTGCCAAATTGCCAGCCCTACGGATTTTTTTTAAGAGTCTGAGTGGAAAAGGAGGAAGATGTGTTTGTGGGGCTGATGTTGTAGCACAGTGGATAAAGCCACTGTTCCAGTCCCGGCTGCTCCACTTCCCGCCTAGCTCCCTGCTAATGTGCTTGGGGAAGGCAGGGGAAGATGGTCCAAGTGCTTGGGCCTCTGACACTCCGGTGGGAGACGAGGATGGAGTTCTTGGCTCCTGGCTTCAACCTGACCAAGATCCGGCTGTTGTGGCCATTGAGGGAATGAACCAGTGGATGGAAGATCTCTCTCTGCCCCTTCTCTGCCTTTCAAATAAATAAATAAAAATAAATAAATAAAAAAATCCTTTAAAAGGATGTGCTTGTTTTCAGACATGCTGAGTTTGAGTTTGATGGTTTTCCCATTGGGAATCGGGAAATGTTCACTTTGAATAAGAAAAGGAAAAAAGAAAAAAAAAATCAAAGAAGCCAGAGACGGAACCTCATTGAGTTACTCGACTGATCTGGGGGAGGCCTGGGCTTTCCCTCCCAGGAAACAAACTACTTTCAGCAAGGATTTGCAAAAATAGTACTTCCTCACTGTCCGGTAAAACTGTCCCTGGGTCTGTAGAGCTTGACGTTGGTATCTCCGGTCTGATGCTAGCCCGGATCCTGCTCTCCGAACATCCTGGCGCTAGGGCTGGGTTATTTGCCCGACAGCTGCTCTCTTTGAGTAATCGTCCCCCTGCTGGTTTTGCCCTGGTGTATTTGTAAATGGCGGGCACGGATGACCCGAGCTAGTCCTGGGCGGGTTGGGTTTTTCGCTGTTGTCCAATTCCTCTCTTCTTTTAATAGCCGTGCTTCCTCTCTGCCCTCTGCCAGCCTCTTCTCCGGTCTCTCGCGCGGGGGAAAGCGGTCCGGCCCCGTGCAGCTTTCTGGGTGTGGCCCCGCTGCACTTCCTCCACCCGCGAAGCCCCGGCTTCCACCGTCTGGTCTTTCGGGGTCTCTGGCACTGGCTGGTCCACGACTTTCTCCCACAGGGTCCTCTTCCATGCCTTTGTGTCCATCGACCATGGCGCCCCTCCGTGTCCTTTTGCCACCGGGACGGACGTATGGAGGTCTATACTCTCCAAACCCCATGTGGGTTGAAGTAGCCAACCTCACCTACAAGGAAGCCGATCATAATTTAAAACAGGAAATGACAAGGGTTGCCAAGAATGCGGGGCAGTTGGACCATTCACACACTGCAGGTGGGAGTGTAGAACAGTGTGGCCTATGGGGCACCTGCTCAGCTCTTGAGGGGCCTGTGTCCCATTGAGGGGTACCCCAGTGAGAGTCCCCGCTCCTGCTCCTGACTCTAGCTTCCTGCTCGTGCCAACCCGGGGAGACAGCAGTGATGGCTCGAGCTACCAGGTTCCGCCACCCATGTGGGAGCCACCTAGACTGAGCTCCTGGCTCCCAGCATGGGTCCAGTCCTGACCATTGCAGGCGTTTGGGGAGTGAACCAGCAGATGGGAGCTCTTGCTCTCAGTCCCTTTGCCTCTCTAATAATAGTAATAGTAATAGTAATAGTAATAGTAATAGTAATAGTAATAGTAATAATAAATGAGGAAAGCAATAGTACCTGCTGTGGGGAAGAGCATGGTGGTTCCCATATGATGTAGCAACTCCACTTCTGGGTATATACCTGACAGAACTGGAATCAGACTTTCAAAAGGGTATCGGTAGGGGTGGCTGCTGGGATGCAGCACTTTAAGCCAGCACTCAGGATGCCTGAATCTCACACTGGAGGACCTGAGATTAAGTCCCACTTCTGCTTCCCATCCAGCTTCCTCCAATATGGGAGGCCTGGTGGCGTTCCTGGCTCCTGGCTTCGGTCCATCCCGATCCTGTTGTAGCTATCTGGGGGAGTGAACAAGCAGGTGGAATCTCTCTCTCTCTGCCTTTCAAATAAACAAAGGTTTTAAAAAGGTGTCTGTATACTCACTCACAGCAGCACTGTGCACAATAGCAAAAGGTTGTAAACAACCCAAAATCCCACTGAGAGAAGGATGACTACACAAAATGTGTGTGTCCATACGTTGGAACATTATTCAGCCTTAAAAAGGAAGGAAACTGCTTTAAAGATTTGCTTGTTTATTTGAAAGGCAGATTACAAGGTGGTGGTGGGGAGATCTTTTGTCTGCTGGTTCACTCCCCAAATGGCCTCAGCAGGCGGCACTGGGCCAGGCTAAAGCCAAAAGCCTAGAACTCCATCCTTGTGGGTTGCCCACCTGGGTGGCAGGGGTGCAGGCACACAGGCCATCTTCTGCCGCTTTCCCTGGCACATGAGCAGGGAGTTGGATGGGAAGTGCCGCAGCTGGGACTTGAACAGACGCTCACATAGGATGCCAGGGTCCTGGGCAGTAGCTTAACTCACTAGGCACAGTGCGAGTCCCAGGAAGGAAATTCTGACATGTGCTGTGCCATGGATGAACATGAGGTCAGTATGCTAAGTGAGATAAGCTGGTCACAAGAGGGAAAACACTCCATTGTTCTACTTACATGAGGCCCCTAAAGGAATCCGATTCTTGGAGACAGATGGTAGGATGACAGTGGCCAGGGGCTGGGGGAAGGAGAGAGGGGACAGTCACAGTTTCAGTTTGACAAGACGAAGGAGAGCTCCGGAGATTGCTTGTACAACCACGTGCATGTGCTTGACACCTTTGAACCCTGGGTAAGATGGTAGATTATATATATATATATATATATATATATATATATGTGTGTGTGTGTGTGTATTTTTACCACAATTGAAATTTTTAAAAATTAACAACTGAAATAGTGGAGCTAGATTCTAAATCTATAGCATCAGATGTCAGTGCCCACTCTTAACACTAAGCTTTGCTAGTTCTGCAGGTAACGGGATCCACTCCTTAGAAGGCAACTCGTGTGTCACACACCCTGGCCAAAGCATGGCTCCGTGGGGCTCTCACCTCCCGACCCAAGCAGCGACTCAGTGGACGGCTCCTTCATGCATTCGGAGGACATGCCCTGCCCCACCCCTGCCAAGCCAGGGTCTGGAAGCCCCCTATCTCTGTCTCCATTGGTCCTTTTGCAGTCAGCAGGCTGGGCCACCTCAGTCAGGTTCAGGAGAAGTCACAGGTCCGGCGAGTGTGTCACAGCAGCCCCGGTGCCCACCCCACCACACTCGCACAGCTTATTATTTGTGAGCCCTTCTGGCTCCCTCAGGTCAAGTGCACATCCCTCCAAGGTCTCCTGTAGTCAAGAGAACCTCGTTCCGTGCTGATGCTCACACAAGCTTGTCTGCATGGACTCTAAGTGCTGTGGTTTTCTTTTTCTTGGACTTACACCCTTTTTGAAGGAAGGGTCTCATCTTGTGCTTCTCACATAATTGACATCATATCAAACACAGGACAGATTTTTTAATAAATTATTTATGGGGGCCAGCACTGTGGTTTAGCGGCTGAGGCCACTGCCTGCTGTGCTGGCATCCCATATGGGTGCAGGTTTGAGTCTTGACTGCTCTCTGCTATGGCCTGGGAAAGCAGTGGTAGATGGCCCAAGTCCTTGGGTCCCTGCACCCATGTGGAAGACTCAGAAGAAGCTCATGGCTCCTGGCTTTGGATCAGCTCAGCTTCGGCTGTTATGGCCATCTGGGGAGTGGACAGCAGATGGAAGATCTCTCTCTCTCTCTCTCTGCCTCTGCCTCTCTGTAACTCTGCCTTTCAAATAAATAAATAAATCTTTTAAAAAATTATTTATTATGGAAATTTTCAAACTTCATAAAAATTAAGAAACTAGGATAATGAATGCCTATGGACCCATCACTCTGCAACAGTGTTTTGGCATCCTTGTCCCTTAATGGGCATTTAATAAGTATCTCAATATTTATGAAATATTACGTGAGATAATAGCATCAGATGGATATAGTCCAAATAATGAACATTTTAAATCTGATCTAAGGAAGAACTTCTTGGTAGGGACATGCAGTTTCTTAATAGGTGATGCTGGGGGACCCACTGCGTCTGCATGGCCAGGCCAGATTGTGTCCTTCTGAGACCACTAATGGCAATTGGCTGTGGGCTGAAGGACCTTTTCCTGTATTTTCTCACTGGTTAAGTCCAGAATTCATCAGTCTGACTTACGGAACGCGCTGACTCACAAGCAAACGAAATCAAGTAAACCAAATGACCTATGGGGGATAAAAGCAGAGGCGCCCCCAGAACCCAAGAACAGACAGAGCACCCTTGCACAGGACAGCAGCGGGGGCAGCTCCAGGAGCTCGCTGCCGAGCTGCTACGGCGCTGTTGCTGTTGGGATGAGTCAGCTGCAACCGCTCTCAGTCTTCGTCCCGGCTGTCGTCATCCACGTCCCCAGGAGGACTCTCTGATGGCCTTAGCCTGATCGTGTGCCCGGGCCTCCCCTGAACCAATCACTAGGACTCTGACTTGGCCGGGCCAGGCTGCTTCCCCAAAGCAGAGTTTTGTGTTATCAGCAAGAGAACAAACAAGGGACAACAAGGAGGGGCAGAGTCCACCCCCAAGCCCCATCAGTGCTTCTCCTTGGCAGTCTCTTCCAGCTTGATGTCTTCTGAATTTCATTTGGCTTACGCCTAACCTCAGATATGGCTTTAATTTTTAAGACGTTCAATAATTTTTCACTAATCCCTAAAATACTGTCACCGCAGGGATACTGCCTCTCTGTCCACTGTCAGCTTACATTGAGCAATAGAGAGATCAGCTCTCCAAAACAAAGGGTTTATTCAGACACAGCAGAGGATTGTAATCTGGGGCACACGTGCTGTCGCGGATGGGGGCTCATCCAAAGAGCCTGTGCCAAGGGGAAGCTTTTAAGAGGTCAAAGGGAGAAGTCCACATGAGCTGAACTGAAACGAAGACCATTGGCTTTAAGGGTTTGTGGCTCAATAGGCTAATCCTCCGCCTTGTGGCACTGGCACCCCGGGTTCTAGTCCTGGTCGGGGCACCGGATTCTGTCCCGATTGCTCCTCTTCCAGTCCAGCTCTCTGCTGTGGCCTGGGAGGCCTAGGTCCTTGGGTCCTGCACCCACATGGGAGACCAGGAGAAGCACCTGGCTCCTGGCTTCGGATCAGTGCGGTGCACCAGCCGTGGCAGCCATTGGAGGTGAACCAATGGTAAAGGAAGACCTTTCTCTCTGTCTCCCTCTCTCTCTGTCCACTCTGCCTGTAAAAAAAAAAAAAAAAAAAGGGTTTGTGGCAGGTGTTGGCGTCAGCTCAGCAGTGGAGATAGGCAACCACGAGGCAAGTATCCTTGTGCAAGCTACTTACCTTGGAATATCGCCGATTCACAGAGTTCTAACAGTTATGCCAAGGCGTGTGTCCACGAGGGCCCCTCCTTCATGGTCCCCTGGCTCCATTTTCTAAAAGAGATTCCTTTATTTTTTGAAAGGCAGAGTAACAGAAAGAGAGAATCTTCCATTTGCTAGTTCATCCTCAAATGGCCACAACAGCCAGGGCTGGGCCAGGCGAAAGCCAGGAGCCTGAAACTCCATCTGGGTCTCTCACACGGGTCCAGGGGCCCAAGGACTCGGGCCATCTTCCACTGCTTTCCCAGGCCATAGCAGAGAGCTGGATTGGGAGAGGAGCACTGCAGGCAGCGGGTTTACCTGCTACATCACAGCACCAGCCTCTCCTATTAACTTTTACATATCAAAGTTTTGCCATTCTCATTTTTAATACGTAACCAATGGGATTTTCTCTCTCTCTCTCTTTTTATAGCTATTAAATATATTCAGTAAAATAGCATTATACAAAGTCAACACACAAGGATCAGTTGTATTTCTATATATTAACAATGAACAATCTGAAAAGGAAATCATGAGAATTCTATTTAGGGTGGAATAAAAAAGATGAAAATACATAGGAGTTAACTATGGAGGTAAAAGATTTGTACAATGAAATGCACAAAACAGTTCTGAAAGAAAGAAAATATCAATGAAACACAGATATCCCGTGTTCAGAAATTGGAAGACTTAATGTTGTGAAGATCTCAGTACTAACCAAAGCAGTCTACAAATTCAACTCAATTCCTATAAAAATCTCAGTGACTTTTTTTTTTCATAAATAGAAAAAAACATCTTCCAAATCCATATGGAGGCACAAGGAATCCCCAATAGCAAAACCAATCTTGAAGAAGATCAACAAGGCGCTTGCTGTGGCTTTAGGTTAAGCCACTGCCTGCAACACCAGCTTCCCATATGGGTGCCAATTCAATATTCAGATGCTCCACTTCCAGTGCAGCTCCCTGTTGATGCGCCTGGGAAAGAGGCGGAAAGATGGCCCAGGTGCTTGGTTCTCCACCACCCCGTGGGAGACCCAGAGGAAGCTCCTGGCTCTTGGCTCCTGGCTTCGATCTGGCCCAGCTCTGGCCATTGCAGCCTTTTGAGGAGTGAACCAGCGATGGAGGGCCTCTCTCTCTCTGTGTCCCTCCCTCTCTCTCTCTGTAACTCTGCCTTTAAAATAAAATGGATATTTCTCTCTGTCTCTCTCTCACTGTCCACTCTGCCTGTCAAAAATAAAAAAAAAATAAAAAAAATAAAATGATAAATATTAAAAAAAAAAAACACCAAAGTTGAGTGCTTACTACAAAGCAGCAGTAATCAAACAATGTGATTCTGTTGAGATGCCTTAAAGCTTGTGGGAAAATGCAATTGAAAGCTAACTTGATTTTGGCGTAAAAATGTTTTATAAATCCACACATAGTTTTCTCCTCCTATGGATTTTCTGTGATTGAGTGAAGACCCTGCTTATAGACTGGTAGAAGAGACAGCCTGGAAATAAACCACGCATCATGCACAGTCCAGGGCTCCATCTCTACAAACGTGCCAAGATCAAGATCAAGATGAGCTCACAAGGGATCTAAGCCCTCATCGCAGGAGCTGAAACCGGAAAGCTCTTAGGGGAGAACCTGGGCAAAGCGGAGTTCCCAGCGCGATGCGTCAACACCCATTTCAGGGCTGGCGCTCTGGTGCAGCAGGTTAAAGCTGCTGCTTGCGATGCCGCTGTCCCATGATTGCAGCACCTGTTTGAGTCCTGGCTGCTCCGTTTCTGATCCAGCTCCCTGTTCATGTGCCTGGAAAACAGCGGCTGATGGCCTGAATATTTGGGTCCCTGTCATCCACATGGGAGCCTGGGATGGAGTTCTTGACTCCTGGATTGGGCTTGGCCCAACCCTGGCTGTTGTGGCCGTCTGGGGAGTGAACCAGTGGATGCAACTCTTTGTCTCTCTGTCTCTGTTTCTCTCTCTAGGACTCCTTTTTTTTTATTTTAAATACCATGCCTTTGGAGAGAAATATGGATTTTAGGGGGATGAGATGCAGAGTTCCTTACTGACCTAAGACTTTCTAGACACATGGATAATTTTCATCCGTTAATCATTTTATTCTTTACAACACCTTCTGCAAACTTGCTTCTCTCACTGCGCCACCTGCACCCTGCGTGATGGACTCAGAGCCTCTCACAGCTGAGAACAATCAGGCACAGCCGGGACCACGCTGCCTCAGTGTGGTCCAACAGAAACAGAACACGAGCTATGAACGTAGCTTGAAATTTCCTAATAGCTACATTAAAAAAGTAAAAAGAAGCAGCTAAAATTAATTTTAAAAGAACTTGGTGTATTCAAAATTATTTCATTGGGGCCGGCGCTGTGGCGTAGCAGGTAAGCCGCTCCGTGCAGTGCAGCATTCCATGTGGTGGCCGGTTCAAGTCCCGGCTGCTCCTCTTCTGATCCAGCTCTCTGCTGTGGCCTGGCAAAGCAGTAGAAGATGGCCCAAGTCCTTGGGCCCCTGAACCCACATGGGAGACCTGGAAGAAGCTCCTGGCTACTGGTTTCGGATCGGTGCAGCTCCAACTGCTGCAGCCAACTGGGGAGTGAACCAGTGAATGGAAGACCTCTCTTTCCCTCTCTCTGCCTCTCCTCCTCTCTCTGTGTAGCTTTGACTTTCAAATAAATAAATAAATACATTAAAAAAAATTTTTCATCATATAGTCAGTATAAAAAGTACTGCTGAGAAACTCTACAATGTTCTTATGCAAAATATTTAAAACAGGCACACATTTTACCTGTTCAGCATATCTCAATTTGGAAAAATGACTAATATGAAAAGTAGATTCAGTGGCCAGGGGCGGCACAGTGAGCTGAACTACTGCACGCAACGCCAACATCCTGTACCAAAGCGCTGGTTCAAGTCTCAGCCGTTCTGCTCGATCCAGCTCCCTGCTAATGTGCCTGGGAAAGCAGCAGAAGATGGCCCAAGCATTTGGGCCCTGCCACTCACGTGGGAGACCTGGAAGAAGCTCCTGGCTCCTGGCTTTGGCTTCGAACTGACCCAGCGCTGGCTCTTGTGGCCATCTGGGGAGTGAACCAGCAGAAACAAAACCTCTCTCTCTCTCTCTCTCTCCTTCCCACCACCTCTGTTTTCTCACACTTTACCCCACAAATAAATCTAAAAATCACATACCAATAAACTTAAAAATTTTCCAATCACTGAATATAGCTTCAAATTTAAATATAAATTAATGGAAATAAAATAAAATTTACAATTCCGTTGCTCAGTTGTATTTGCCACATCGCAAGGGCTGCTATTGGAGAGTGAAGCTGTAGAGCTTTGCTACTCAAAGTACGCGCCAAGGACCAGCAGCAATGGCACCACCTGGCACCTTGTTAGGGGTGTGGAATCCCAAGCCCCCCTCTAGATCTCTGGATGTGGAGTCCCAGGACTCAGGTGCACATTAGCATTTAAAAAGGGTGCTGCAGGCCCCTGCGCCCGCATGGGAGACCAGGAGGAAGCACCTGGCTCCAGGCTTCGGATCGGCACAGCACCAGCCGTGGCGGCCATCTTGGGGGGTGAACCAATGGAAGGAAGACCTTTCTCTCTCTCTCTCTCTCTCTCTCTCTCACTGTCTAACTCTGCCTGTCAAAAAAAAAAAAAAAAAAAAAAGGGGTGCTGCAGGGGTGGCCATTTGGCCTTAGATTAAGCTGCCCATGTCCCACATTGGAAAACCTGGGTTTGAGTGCCGGCTCTAACTCTACATTTCAGCTTCCAGCTGAGGCATTCCTGGGAGGTGATGGCTCAAGTAGTTGCATCCTTGTCACCCATGTGGGAGACCTGGATTGAATTCCTTGCTCCTGGCTTATGACTGATCTAGCCCTGATTTTAAGGGCATATGGGACATGAACCAGCAGGTGGGAGCTTGTGTTCTCTAAAAAAAAAAAAAAAGAATGTTCTAGATCACTAGATCACTGGTCAGTAAACTCTTCTATAATAGGCCATCCAACAAATACAGTCTTTGTGAGCCATATGAAATCTCTGTTGTGTATTCTTTGATTTTCAAAAATGCAAACATCATCCTAAATTCAGGGCCATTCATGAAACGAGCTGAAGCTATTTTTAACCCACAGGCCTTGGGCCACTGCTTCTAAAGGAGCAGAATCTGTACCCCTTTCTGTGGCCCAGGGACCTGGCATAATCTCATCATGACCAGCAACCAAATGGCATTTAGAAGATATTGTGACTTTTACAGGGCAAGTTTGCCATTACCCGTCCAAATGTAGATCCAGTACTCTTGGTCCCAGCAACAATTCATGATCAAGGGTAATCACTGATCACTCCTTGTGAAAGCCCAAGATTGTAAATTGTGTAAACTTCCATCAGTAAGTGTTCTAAGTGCTAGGATACCTTCTTTACCACAAAATATTGTAAAGTTAATAGAAAAAATGTGGTGCGGCGGTTTAACCCACTGTTTGCAACGCCTGCATCCCACGTCAGAGCACTGGTTCCGTTTGAGTCTTGGCTACCCCGCTTCTGATCCAGCTCCAGGGAGCAGCCAATGATGGCTCAAACACCCGAGTCCTTGCCTCAGAAAAGAGTCAGATCCCAGATGGGGTTTCTGGCTCCTGGTTTTGGCCTGGTTGAGCCCTGCAGCCATCTAGAGTGACCCAGTAGATGGAAGATGTCTTTGTCTCTCACTCTGTCACTCTGCCTTTTAAATAAATAATTGAATGACTTTAAAAAATACTATTAAAAAAAAGAAATGAAGTCGATCTAAATTCAATGACATGAAAGAATGTCCACCACATGTTGTTAACCAAGGAGAAAGGCCATCGCAGAATAGTATGTTATCGTGTTTAAATGTGAAAGTATACATGTGCAAATGTGGGCACCCGCACACACATACGCACACCCTAAACCAATTCAGTGGTTAGGATGAAGATATAGAGCTTTTTACATTTCTATGTCGTATAACTGCTTGCATCGGTATGTGCCCTTCTGGTAATAGAAATCATTTGAAAGCTTGTTTTGGTTTGTGGATGTGTGACCATTTCACTTTGTACTGTTTGCTGTTGCTCCCTATTTAAAGGAAGTGTATAGCATGTGATCAAAACCAATCATTTTAGTTACTTATGCCTGCAATGTTTTCTGACCACCCCTACCCCTGAGAACAGCTAGAAAAGGCGGGACAGTACAGGAAACATTAATGCCATCACAGGCCCAAAACGAGAATATCTGTGACGTGCGGAGGGAAAACAATTTGCAAATTAGAACTCCTAAAGCAGCTAAAATGTGCTTCAGAATCGAAGAGAAAATGAAGGTAGGTTTTGACAAAAAAAAAAAATCAGTGAGGAAATTTGTTATTTATGTGCCCACACTAGAAAACAGGCCAGAAGGAATATTCCGAGCACTTGAAAATAATTCCAGGGTTAAGGATGGAAATTCAGGAAGTAACAATCGTGATTAAAAAAAACCGGGAAGGGGCCGGCGCTGTGGCTCACTAGGTTAATCCTCCGCCTGCAGTGCCAGCGGGTTCTAGTCCCAGTTGGGGCGCTGGATTCTGTCCTGGTTGCTCCTCTTCCAGGCCAGCTCTCTGCTGTGGCCCGGGAGTGCAGTGGAGGATGGCCCAAGTGCTTGGGCCCTGCACCTGCATGGGAGACCAGGAGGAAGTGCCTGGCTCCTGGCTTCCAATCAGCGCAGCGCACCGGCTGTAGCGGCCATTTTGGGAGTGAACCAACAGAAAGAAGACCTTCCTTTCTGTCTCTCTCTCTCTCTCACTGTCTAACTCTGCCTGTCAAAAACAAAACAAAACAAAACAAAACAAACAAACAAAAAAACAAAACAAAACAAAACAGGATGGGTAAAATCTGGGTAAATACAAATGAATCCTGGCTGCATTAAACACAAATAATTATGATGTATGGGTTTTTTATATAGACTCAAAATGTATAAACTAGGGAGGGACATTACCAGATGCAGATCCCCAAAGGTCTGGGTTGCAGCCATTTATTTCAGACGCTAACCCAGGTCCTATCAGTAAGAGGCTGGGGAGTGAGGCAGGGAGGGGAGGTACAGACTGGGGAGTAGCAGGTGCAGCACCCAACATCCGTGATCTGCATCCTCGCAGCCTAATCCCATCAGCAGGTGCTGGGAGCCGGAGCAGAATGCACGCCACAGGGTTAACCCCACCTGAGGGGAACAGGAGCTGGGACGTTTGCCCAGCAACTGTGATCAGGGACGTCCTCACCTCCCAGCCTTCCCAGCAGCGTGTCCAGCCACAGAGCCCGCAGGCGCTGGGAGCTGTAAAGTAAGCCAACCTGCACGGGGATAGTAAGTGGCCAGGGGAGGCAGGCAGGCACACCAGGCATCCACTGCAGGGAGAGATGAACTTAAACGTTCTCGACTTTCTTCTGAGTGTCCCGGAAGAACCAAATGTACTGGTTTATAGTGACCCTAATAAATAGAGGATGCATATTGTAGTTCCTGGATTTTCAAGAGCGAAATAATATGCATTTTACAAGTTAGGAGGAGGAAGTGGCTTGATAAGAATGATGTGGTTAGGGGCTGGTGCTGTGGCGTAGTGGGCTAAGCCTCCCCCTGAGGTGCTGGTATCCCATATGGGCACCGATTCAAGTTCTGCCTGTTCCACTTCTAATCCAGCTCCCTGCTATGGCCTGGGAAAGCAGTGGAAGATGGCTCAAGTCCTTGGGTCCCTACACCCACTTGGGAGACCGGAGGAAGTTCCTGGCTCCTGACTTTGGATCAGCTCAGCTCCAGCCGTTGGGGCCATTTGGGGGATGAACCAGCAGATGGAAGACCTTTCTATCTGTCTCTCCCTTTCTCTGTAACTCTGCCTCTCAAATAAATAAATATTAAAAAAAAAAAGGAATGACTTGGTTAATCAGAAATAAGGCAAGACAGAAAAATGAACATAGAGAGTGAGAGAGCACTTCCATTCATGGTTCACTCCCCAAATACCCACAATAACCAGGCCTGGGCCAGGCTGCCACCAGGAGTCAGGAACTCCATCCGGGTCTCCCATGTGGGTATCAGGGACCTGGGCCGTCCTCTGCTGCCTTCCCAGGCACATTAGCAGGAAGCTGGATTGGAAGGAGTGATGCCAGGACTCAAACTGGAGCTCTGATATGAGTTGAAGTGTCCCAACTGGCATCTTAGCCCACTATGCAACAAAGCCCACCCCTAGATTTTCATCCTTACAAATCACTAATGATGAAATGAATATTGAAATATGGCAAATAATTAAAATTTTCATTGGAATTTTAATTTAAGTATAAAAAAAGACAAAGATCATCCGACTGAAAAATAAAACACAAGCCAACTGCACACTGCTTACAAGAGACATAAAGCAAGTCTGAACACATTTTAAAGGAGTGAAATCCTGCAGCATCTGTTTCTTACTATAATGGAATGAAGCTAGAAATCAGTAATAAAAAGATAATCCAAAGTCCCCGAATGTTGAAAATTGAAAAACCTTTCAAAAAATCTGATGAGTCAAAGAAAAATTAAAATGAAATTAGAAAATACTATGACTAACCTATTATAAAAAGATAACATAATGAAATGATGGGAGGCAGATAAAGCTTTTTCACAGCCATAAATGCTTGTGCCACAAAGAAAATCAATGGTATAGGTATCCATTTACAAAGTTAGAAAAAGGCCGGCGCCGCAGCTCAATAGGCTAATCCTCCGCCTAGGGGCGCCGGCACACCGGGTTCTAGTCCCGGTCGGGGCGCCGGATTCTGTCCCGGTTGCCCCTCTTCCAGGCCAGCTCTCTGCTGTGGCCAGGGAGTGCAGTGGAGGATGGCCCAAGTGCTTGGGCCCTGCACCCCATGGGAGACCAGGAGAAGCACCTGGCTCCTGGCTTCGGATCAGCGTGATGCACCGGCCGCAGCGTGCCTGCCACGGCGGCCATTGGAGGGTGAACCAACGGCAAAGGAAGACTTTTCTCTCTGTCTTTCTCTCTCACTGGCCACTCTGCCTGTCACCGTGGCTCAACAGGCTAATCCTCCACCTTGCGGCGCCGGCACACCAGGTTCTAGTCCCAGTCGGGGCACCGATCCTGTCCCGGTTGCCCCTCTTCCAGGCCAGCTCTCTGCTGTGGCCAGGGAGTGCAGTGGAGGATGGCCCAAGTGTTTGGGCTCTGCACCCCATGGGAGACCAGGATAAGCACCTGGCTCCTGCCATTGGAACAGCGCGGTGCGCCGGCCGCAGTGCGCTACCGCGGCGGCCATTGGAGGGTGAACCAACGGCAAAAGGAAGACCTTTCTCTCTGTCTCTCTCTCACTGTCCACTCTGCCTGTCAAAAATTAAAAAAATAAAATAAAATAAAATAAAGGAAAAAAAAAAGAAAATTAGAAAAAGAACAGCAGCTGGAACCAAAGAAAATAGAAGGGAAATAATAAAGATTAGATAGAAACCAACGAAATTAAGAACAAATGTTTATTAAAGAAGCAAAGACAAAAATTGGTCCTTTGAAGAGAATTTTTTAAGATTTATTCTATTTATTTGAAAGAGCCACAGAGAGAGGAAGAGACAGAGAGAGGAAGATCTTCCATTTGCTGGTCCACTCCCCACGTGGCCATAGTGGCCGGAGCTGGGCCAATACAAAGCCAGGAGTCAGGAGCTTCATCAGGGATTCCCACGGGATGCAGGGGCTCAAGCACCTGGGCCATCTTCTACTGCTTTCCCAGTCACATCAGCAAGGAGCTGGGTCAAAGTGGAGCAGCTGAGTCTCTAACTGGCATCCACATGGAATGCTGGTGTCACAGGTGGGAGCTTTGCCAGCTACGCCACAATGCAGGCTCTGAAAAGAATTCTAAAATCTATGAGCTCGTGGTGAAACCGATTAAGAAAAGAAAGGAAGAGTCACAAATAACTAGCACGTGACTGGCAAAGAGTCCAGCACAGCAGATGTTCAGACATTACAAATATAAGGAATGGGTGTTTCGTGCAGCGCTTACGATGCTGCTGGGGATACCTGCAATCCCCTGAGTTCCTGGGTTTGAGTCCCAGCTCTGATTCCAATTCCAGGTTCCTACCAGTGCACACCCTGGGAGGCAGCAGGTGATGGCTCAAGTACTTGAGTCCCTGCCACCCACGTGGGAGGCCGGGGTTAAGTTCCTGCCCCTGACTTTGCCCCTGGCTGCTATGAGCATCAGAGGAATGGCCCAGTGGATAGATGATCTATCTCTGTTTGTCTCTGTCTCTCTGCCTTTTTTTTTTTTTTTGAACAGGCAGAATTAGACAGTGAGAGAGACAGAGAGAGAGAGAGACAGAGAGAAAGGTCTTCCTTCCGTTGGTTCACTCCCCAAATGGCTGCTAAGGCCGGCGCGCTGCGCTGATCTGAAGCCAGGAGCCAGGCCCTTCCTCCTGGTCTCCCATGCAGGTGCAGGGCCCAAGGACCTGGGCCATCCTCCACTGCTTTCCCAGGCCACAGCAGAGAGCTGGACTGAAAGAGGAGCAACCGGGACAGAACCGGTGCCCCAACCGGGACTAGAACCCCGGGGTGCCGGCGCCGCAGGCGGAGGATTAGCCTAGTGAGCCGCGGCGCCGGCCCTCTCTGCCTCTTAAATCAATAAAAAATAAATAATTAAGTAACCAGTAATTAAAAAGAGGATATGATATATGTCTTTTTATACTGATGAATTTGGAAATTCAGAAGGAATTTAGAAAAAAATACCCTACCAAAAGTGACAGAAGAGGAAATAGAAAAATCTGAATAACTTTGTACCTACTGGATAAATTGAATGCATGATTAAAAATCTTCCTATGAAGAAAATTCAAAGTCCAGAAGTCTTCACTGGTGAATTCTGCGAACCATTCGAGGAGAATAAATACTATTTTTCCAGGGACTATTGAAAGAGAGAGGACAGAATAACCTGCTCAAACTGAGAAGATTGTAAGAAAAAAATTGTATTGTAAGAAAAAATTGTAAGCCTATTGATCCCATGATTTAAAATCCTAAACAAAATATTATGAAACTAAATTCAGCAATATACAAGTAGGATAATATATCATGATGAAGAAATAAAAAGTTGCTTTAGTATCTAAATAAATTGATACTAACTCCCATAAGAAAAAGGGGGAAATCATGTGATTGAATCAATAGATGCAAAATCATATAATAAACTTCAGCACCTCTTCCTAGTATCAATTCATAGCAAAGTAAGAATGAAAGGAAACTTGCCTTGGTAGTACAAATATTACAGAACACAGGTCATAGTATATTGGTTATCATCACTTCTGTTCAGCATTGTGCTAGCGAGCCTAGGCAATACAATAAGGAGAGAAAAGAAAACAAAAAGTACAAGCATTGAAAAGGAGACATAAAACTGATGTTAGTTAAGTAATATGACTGTATACCTAGGGAACCCAAGGGATCACAGGCAAACTATTGCAAGTAATAAGTAAAAGTGACGGTCATGGGATACTACAAGAATCAATTATACATCTACGTGTCAGCCACAGACAATTAGAAAATTAAACTGCAAGAGAAACATACTTAGAGCAGTATATAATAGCAAATAATTAGGTATGTATCTAATGAAATATATACAAGACCTCCACAGTGACAATTGAAAACCACTGCTGGGGTCAACGGAAGATGGCTCAAACAAATGCAGGGCTACACCACATCCAGGACTTGGAAAACTTAACTTTGTAAATGTCTTTCCTCTCTGAGTTCCATGCAATCCAAATAAAAACCCTAGTAAGTGTTTAGGGAAATTGGCAAACTGACATCAAAGTTATATCATGTAAAGTACCTAAAATAACAGAGACAGGCTTGGAGACGAATGAATGAATTTGGAGGGTTTGTACCACAGATATGAGATTTATTATGGCTTTATAATAATGTGACAGTGCAATGTTGGCACCGGAGAGACAGACCAATGCACTACAGCTAGAGTCTGGAAATAAATCCGTGCATATATGAATACATAATTTATGGTAAAGGTGACAAATATAGTGCGATAGGGAAAAGATGTGTTTTTCGATAAATGGTGCTACATTAAGTGGATATCCTTATTAGGGAAGAAAATGAATCTTAACCGCCACCTCAGGTTATACCCAGAAATCAGTCCTGTCATGTAGATGATCAAAATGTGGCAGTTTAAATAATAATGCTTTTGGAAAAAAATGTAAAAGAAGATATATATTTGCATGGAGTAGGTGAAGTTTCCTTAATACACAAAATACAAAACATAACCAAAAAACACTGATGAATTGGGTTATATTAAAGTTATGAATTTCTGAGGTGGGCGTTGTGGTGCAGAGGGTTAAGCCATTGTTTGAGATACCTGCATCCCATATTGGAGTGCTGGTTTGAGTCTTGGTTACTCTGCTTCTGATCCAGCTTCCTGCTAATGTGCCTGGGGAGGCAATGGGTGATGGCCAAGTACTCAGGCCCCTGCCACCCACATGGGAGAACCAGATGGAGCTTTTGGCTCCAGAATTTGGCGTGGTCCAGCCTTGGCTGTTGCAGGAATTTGGGGAATAAATTAGGGATGGGAGATTTTTCTCTCTGTCTCTCTCTCCTTTCAAGCAAATCTTAAAAAAAAAAAAAATTAGGAACTTCTGCTCATCAAAAATCACTATGCAAAGAGTCATAGGCAAGCCACAGAGGGCAAAGATATTTGCTGGCAGAACACTTACATGCAGACCGTATAGAGAACTCCTACAAACCAATAAAGAAAAGAGCTCCCAGGCCGGCGCTGCGGCTCACTTGGCTAATCCTCTGCCTGTGGCTCCGGTCTGGGCACAGCTAGCTCTCTGCTGTGGCCTGGGAGTGCAGAGGAGGATGGCCCAAGTGCTTAGGCCCTGCACCCGCATGGGAGACCAGGAGAAGCACCTGGCTCCTGACTTCGGATCGGCACAGTGCACCAGCCATAGCGGCCATTTGGGGGTGGTGAACCAATGAAAGGAAGACCTTTCTCTCTCTCTCTCTCTCTCACTGTCTAACTCTGCCTGTCAAAAAAAAAAAAAAAAAAAAGAAAGAAAAGAAAAGAGCTCCCAATAGAAAAAGAATTGAATAGGCAGTTCACCAAAGAGGGGGTCCAAATGGCTAATAAATGTAGAAACATGTGTTCTATTTCAGCAGTTATTGGGGAAATGTGAATGTGAACAATGAAATACTCCCCCAGCCCCCACCAGAATGGCTGAAATCAAAACCCCTGGCGAGGCGGTCAAGATGTGGCGTGTAGAGTCCAGTGCTGTGGCTTGGTGAGTTAAAGCCGCCGCTTGCAGTGCCAGCATCCCAAATGGGCACCGATTCAAGTCCCAGCTGCTCCACTGCTCCCTGCTAATGCACCTGGGAAAGCAGCAAAGATGGCTTGGGTCCCTGCCACCCATGTGGGAGACCCAGATGGAGCTCCTGGCTCCTGACTTCAGCCTGCTGCAGCCCCAGCCATTGTGGCCATTTTGGGGGGTGAACCAGAGGATGGAAGATCCCTCTCCCTCTTCCCCCACTGTTGTAACTCTGTCTTTCAAATAAACCTAGAAAGAAAGAAAGAAATATGGAATGTATTAGATGCTGGGTCGTAACATAAGGCACCAAAGCAAACTATCCTGGATTAGTAGGCTTGAACCACAGAACTTTCTTCACAGCTCTGGAGGCTGAAGTCCAGGGTCCAGGGGTGGATGGGTAGATCGCTCCCGAGAGCCTCTCTCCTGGGCTTGGTAGATGTCTGTCTGCTTCCCGTGTCTCCATGCAGCCTTCACCTGTGTCTGTTTGCTCGTCTTCTCGTCTCAGAAGGACACCAGGCGTACTGGCCACAGCCCCTTCTGTCCACTCATTCACCTTCATGAATCCCCTTCGAGATCCTGTCTCCAAGGAGAGGATCTCACATTTTGGGTACTGGGGTTAGGACTGCAACACACAAATTTGGGGGGGCACGATTCAGCCCAGAACTTGGAGCAATTGGATGTCTCGTATACTCTGAGTGCAGGTTGAGAGAACTCCTTTGGGAAACAGCTGGGCAACACCCCACTTCCTGCTACCCAGAGCTTCCATTCCTAGGGGTCCCTGAAGAAGACATGTACAGGGGCTGGTGCTGTGGTATAGTAGGCTAAGCCTCTGCCTGCAGTGTCAGCATCTCATAAGGGTGCCAGTTTGAGTCCCAGCTGCTCCTCTTCCTATCCAGCTCCCTGCTAATGCACTTGGGAAAGCAATGGAAGGTGGCCCAAGTGCTTCAGCCCCTGCACCCACATGGGAGACCCTGAAGAAGCTCCTGGCTCCTGGCTTCAGATAGTCCCAGCTCGGGCTGTCATGGCCATTTAAGGAGTGAACCAGTGGATGGAAGACCTTTCTCTCTTTCTGTCCCTCTGTCTGTCTGTAACTCTACCTCTCAAACAAATATTTTTTTTAAAAAAAGACATGTACAAGAACATTCATGGACATATTCAGAATAGTTCCAAACTGGAAACAAACCAAATATCTGCAACAGATAAATAGATACATTTTGGCAAATTCATACAGCAAAATTCCATAGAGTAATAAAAATGAGCTATCTTTGGCTACTTCAGTGCAGATGAATGAAAGGAGAGTACCCTGTGTGCGTTCTATACAATTGCGTTTATACCAAGGTCAAAAACAGGCAAAACTGCTTCAGGGCACGTGAAGAGGAAGCAGGGCAGTGCCTGGGGGTGGGGGGTGGGGTGAGGCCACAAGGGGTCTTCTGTCCTTTGATCCCAGTACCATTTCACAGTTGTGTACTTTACATTTTGTTCAATGTTCCTCTGCGTGTCAGTTCATTAAAAACAAAGTAGAACGCTCAGATCAGATCGGTGGTGATTTGCAACTTTTTAGTCGCTAAGAAGCTGGGGTCGGCATTCAGCCTGGCAGTTAAAGCTCTCATCCCAGCCCCACACCCAGGGAGACAGTGTTGATGGGCCTGGGCACTAAGGGTCCCTGTCATTCATGTGGGAGACCTGGATTGAGTTCCTACCCTCCAGCTGCAGCCTGGCCCGTCTTGGCCATTGAGGGCATGTGGGGGAGTGAACCAGTGGATG
The DNA here is from genome assembly GCF_033115175.1 of Lepus europaeus. Classification (NCBI taxonomy): domain Eukaryota; kingdom Metazoa; phylum Chordata; class Mammalia; order Lagomorpha; family Leporidae; genus Lepus; species Lepus europaeus. Next base: position 17,296,464 of record NC_084845.1, on the reverse strand, counting down.
GGAGCTCTGTCTCTCAAAACAAAAAAGCAGAAACGAAAACCACCTTTGTCAGGACAATGCACACGTCCTGTGGTCCTCTCCACGCCAGGCGGGAGACCGAGAGGTCCAATCAGAGACCTTCTCTCCAGGCTGTGGCCGGCATTTCAAATCCACCTCCCCTGCACAGTTCAGGAAATCTCCCCCAAAGCCCCGCGCTTCCCACCATCAGAGGAATGGGAGGCCGACTGTTCCGAGAAAGAGGGGCTCAGGTACAAGACTGCCTTTGATTACGGCGCCAAGAAGAGAGGACTCGGGAGAGAAAACAACGTGGGTACGCAAGACGAGAATAGACCCAACAAATAGACCCAGATGTGGTCTTGATCCCGCAGGAATCCAAAACTAATTTCCAGCACAGATTCCCCCTGAAGGATGCCGCTCCCTGATCCCCAGCTGATTATTCCACCGAATCTGGGCATGAGGTGTCCCCAAGCTAGCTGAACTTGCCGTTGCCAATCCCAAACCCCTCGCTTCCCGGTCGCCATGGAAACCAGTAATCAAAAACAACCCTTTCCCTTCTCTTCTCTATCCCATGGGGCAGAGCTGAGCAGTCAAGAACTGCAGCTTGGGATGAAACAGGAAGAGAGGGGGAAAAAAAAAAAAAAAAACGAGCGAACTGGAGATTTACCCTTGGAACTCTGGATAAGACTTGGCATCTGTGCACCTCATGTGATTGTGGGAGAACTCGACATCTACAGCGGGGGGGTGCTGGTTGGTCTCCATGACAATCTCAGTGTTGCCAATATCTCGGGAACCACAGGTCGAGGGTGACTCCTTGGCACAGTGCTGGGGCTCATCCCCTTCCACCTAAGGAGAGCGAAATCCTGGCCGATCTCATGGGAGTTGTTGGAACTAGGTGTGGTCGGTTACTAAACCACCGCGTTCAGGAGGACGCATCCTATTCCCAGGTGTATCGCGTTTGCTCTTGTTTGGACGTGTTTGGGATCCATAGGCCCCTTTAGGAAAATAATTCACTGAGTGTGCAGCTTGGGTGAGTTTTTCATAGGCTTCAAGTTAAAAAGCAAATAGCCCTGCAGGAACACATTGCTTATTACGCGAAAGGAACTTCCTCTTTTCCTTAGCAGGAGCCTGGCTGCCTCTTTGAGCACATAGCCCATATATCATCCTTGAAGGGCAGGCGGGAGGAAGGGGACAGGCATTTCCCTCAAAGAGTGACCGTGATTCTCTCTACGAGAGCAGGGACTAGGGGAAATGAACCGGGCAGTTTTCAGAGCCGTGTAGAAACCCACTCTAGACACTCGGCCCTTGCGGCATATCCGGGGACTTCGCTTCTCTGCGTCGGTCTCTACAAGTCTTTGCTCCCACGGGGCTCCTCCCTCTGCCTGCCCGGCCTCTTCTACTTAAAATGGGCTTTATCCCCCACCTTCCTTCCCAGACCCTGTCCCTTCCCCCTTAGTGCTTAGCACCTTCTAGCACCGTGATCCAATTCACCTCGGGTTGTCTGCCTGCCCCTCCGTCTGGTCCCCTGGAGCACACAGTAGGTGATGAGAACCAGGCCTTGCAAATCTGTTCATTGTATGTGAGCATTCAATAAATACTTATTGGCAATTTGAATATTCAATGCCTTCATTAGCCACGTGCTCAGGGGCTCCATCTTTTAATCAATCTAGAAGATTAAAAAAAAAGCCTTTGTGGTTATCTGAAAAATGACAAAATAGATTTTCCAGAGGCCAGATCAGTTCGTGCCCCTCCTATCTCTACTGTCATTGAAAACAATTTGTTAATAAACGTTCACCCTCTAATACAAAATGTCAGGACTCTGGAAATTCAAAAACATTATGACTGCGAAGCAAAGTTGGGGTTAACTACAGATTCTCTAAGAGGAACTTAGAGATGTGACACATTTGTCTTTAATCACGGCGTGAAGTGTCTGTCTGAGAAGCATCATAGAAAACGTGCATGTCCAATCGTTATTAATCTGTGTGCTGGGGGCCCGCCACGTGCCAGCATCTAATGCGCCCTACAACCCTTCAGGGCTCATATCATCATCCACCTCCACGCAGGGAGACACTGTGGCTTGGAGAGGAGGAAACACCAGCCCAGGATGACCCAGATGGCAGATGAGAGACGAGATGGACTCCACCCCAGGTCTTCTCCCCAGACACCGCGCCGGTCTTCCAGAATGTAGTGCAGTGCACTTTCACATGTGCCGTTGGTTTCATATTCTCGGTCGACACATATGTTTTGAGTCATTGTCATGTTCCGCGCACTGTGCAGGCTTCCTTGGAGATCGCTGTAGGAAGCTGGATGTCTCACTGGGAGGTACTGGCGGCCCCCAGGCAGGCCACACCGTGTGGCTGGCGGGTGGGGTCTGCCGTAGACGCTGTGGGGTCTCTGAAGAGGGAGAAGCCCTCGTAGGGTTCCTCAGTACCCCTTTGCCTTCTCAGATGGGCGGGGACCACTGGATGAGCCTGGCTGCCCAGCTTCTGTCTCCACCCACAGTACTGCCTCCAACACATGGGCAGTGATCTTTCCCTTACTGTGTGGTCTCAGCAGAGGGGCAATGCTAGGTCGACGCCTCCCACTGCCTCCCAGCCTCGGTGGAAGCTGTAGAGGCAAACCCTTCCTCTTTTGGATGCTGGGAGGTCGAGGGAGGCCTGTGGCCCAAACTCAGCCGATGGCAGGCTGTGTCTGTTTTCTGATGCTGGAACAGAATACCTGGCTGGGTAACGCATAAGGAAAAGACACTTACGTAGCTCGGGATTCTGGAAGCAGGGAAGTTCAGGCTCTGGTGGGCGGTGCACCTGGCGGGGGCCTCAAGCTGCATCCTAGCATGCAGATGGCATTGCGTGGCGAGAGCGTTTGTGAGAGTTGGGGGCAGGGACCTGTGGCAGAGACTGAGGTCCCCTTTACAACAGCCTGCTGTCTCGGTACCTAATCCCTTCTCACACAGGATGGAGCGCTTTTATCTCTTCCTTCGGGTGGAGCTCTCTTGATCTCACCTGCTTCTTGGACGTCTTCCTGCCTCTCAACATGTTGGTTGCAAGGCACAGACTGGGGACAGCACAGGCCCACTCCCCACTCTGGATCTTGAGTGAATGACACAGGATATTGGGATGTCTGCAGGCAACAATGAACGCGGTGGGCAGAGACGAAAAGTGAAGGGGCCACATCTTGACCGGGCTATTCCTGGGAGGACTGTGGTCAATTTCCTGTGTGCAAGCTCACCTCCCAGCCTCTGTGAGCCCTTGACTGCTTCCCATCGACCCCTTTGTCACTGATACAATCTGAAATCTATGGTTTGGGCTTTTCTGGGAGAGGGTGTCTCAGCCTTTACGCTTTATCCTAAACTTAATGCCAACAGCTGCTGTTCATGAACAAACATTCTGAGGGTGATCATGGAATCAGAAGGTGAAATCTACAATTAAGAAATTGAGGGGGCCTACGCTGTGGCACAGTGGGTTAAAGCCCTGGCCTGAAGCACTGGCATCCCGTATGGGCACCGGTTCTGGTCCAGGCTGCTCCTCTTCCTATTCAGCTCTCTGCTATGGCCTGGGAAAGCAGTAGATGATGGCCCAAGTGCTTGGGTCCCTGCACCCATGTGGGAGACCCAGAGGAGGCTCCTGGCTCCTGGCTTCAGATCGACATAGCTCTGGCCATTGTGGCCATCTGGGGAGTGAACCAGAGGATTGAAGACCTCTCTCTCTGTCTTTACCTCTCTCTGTAAATTCTTTCAAATAAATAAAATAAATCTAAAAAAAAAAAAAAGAAAAAGAAAGAAAGAAATTGATGTTTCTTTCTTTTAAAAAAAATTTATTTTTATTTGTCTTAAAGGCACAGCTACAGAGAGAGAGGGAGGGAGAAAAAGAAAAGAGATCTTCCAGCTGCTGGTTCACTCCCCAAATGGCCTGAATGGCTAGGGCTGGGCCAGAGCGAAGCTAAGAGCCGGGAATCAGGGACTTTCTCCAGGTCTCCCATATGCAGGGGCCCAAGCACTTGGGCCATCTTCTGCTGCTTTCCCAGGCGCATTAGCAGGGAGCTGAATTGGAAGTGGAGCAGCCAGGTCTTGAACTGGCGCCCGTATGGGCTGCCAGCATTGCAGGCGATTGCTTTACCCGCTGCGCCACAATGCTAGCCCCCCAGAATTGTTGTTTTTCTGACTCTGACATCTTCTCACCAAGCTGAAGATGGTGCTGTTCTTACTGAACCAAGCTGGGGAATGTCAGTGCTGTCTTCATGCCCCTGAAACTACCTGAAGCTTGGAAATCATGCAAGCAGTCACCAGATCAAGAGAGCATGCTCATCTGGTCTATTTGCTATGGGAGACCCCAGGTCCTCCGGGCTGGGCTGGGGCTCTAGCTGAGGTATCGGGAAGGGTGGTGCCAGGGCCCAGAGCACCCTGCTGGGTTTGCTCGGTGAGACTGATGCATAGAGAGCCGCTCCTGTGTTTTGGCCCAGTGCATAAGATCTTATCTGTAAAACCACAGTCCTGTGCCTAGCCCTGAAACCAAGAGTCAACTAAGCTGGGGCTGACCCAGTTACCACGTAAACACCATACAGCTCCGGCCTTGTGTGTTAGCTTCCACGGGGCAGGCGTGAATTCCCTGACTGTATTTCCAGAGCTCGTCCGTCCCTTTAAGCCCCCTGTACCCATAGCTCCAGTGTAGCACAGTAACTTGAATTCATCAAAGCCAATTATTCTAGTTTCTTTTTTTCAACTCAGAGTTTTTCATGTTAAATTGTCATGGGAAAATAGCTCTCAATAAATCCCTTTAAACACAGGGAATTAGGGCAATTACTGACATTTTAAGAATTGCTGAAGCATTTTAAAGTTTTTTGACTAATGTTCTAAAGGACATAAGTAATCCTTCTTTCTTTCATTCTCTCTCTCTCCTCTCTCTCTCTCTCTATTGGAAGGACTTCAATTCATTTCAAGGACAGACATTGGGCACACAGGCTGCTTAAATCTAATTAATTCTCTGGCTGTGCCCACAATAGTCACACCTTCAAAAGGTTGAGGTTGTAGCTAATCACTTGAGATTCTCCCACACTGAAATAATTGTACACACCCTTTGGGGCCATGACAGATATATGAACAGGGCGAATTAGAAGAGCTGAAGGCACACCCCCAGATGGAAATCAAGTTTTGTTTGTTTGTTAGTGACTCATCAATGTAGTCATGCATTAAATAGTCAATATTAAAATCCCGAGATGGCACCCGGTAGTAAAAACATACAAGTTGCATCAACCAATTGGGTTGATATTTGGAGCCAAAAATTAGATTAGAAATCTCACAGCTGTAAAAAGCCATGGTGGGAAGACCCCAGGAAATGGTAGGACTCAGAAAACCATGGGTGAGCCAACCCAACGAGATTGGATTTATTCCACTTGGTGATCAACAGGCCAGTCAGCCCCAGCCATTGGAAGATGTACCTGTGCCAATCCTATTCATTTGGAGTTGATTTACTGCGTGAGAATGTACCACAATGGGTTAAGGTTGTGGCCTGAAGCACCGGCATCCCATATGGACCCTGGTTCAAGTCCCAGCCGCTCTGCTTCCGATCCAGCTCCCTGCTAATGCCCTGGGAAAGCAGCAGAGGATGGACCAAGTGCTTGGGCCCCTGCACCCACATGGGAGACCCTGATAAAGCTCTTGGTTCCTGGTTTTAGCCTGGCCCCAGCCATTGTGGCCAATTGGAGAGTGAACCAGTGGATGGAAGATCTCTCTTTCTGTCTCTCCTTCTTTTTCTCTGTTACTCTGCCTTTCAAATAAATAAATAATTTTTTTTTTTTTTTTTTTTTAATGAGCACAGAGGGACAGGCGGGTAACGCAGCAGTTGAACTCCTTCCTGGGATGTCCGCATTCTTTGTTGGACTTCAAGGCCTGGTTACTCTGATTCTGATCTGGCATTCCTGCTAATGCACACCCCAGTGGGCAGCCGATGATGGACTTGGTTCCCTGCAACCCATGTGGGAGGCCCAGATGGAGTTCTCGACTCTTGGTTTTGGACTGGCCCAGCTCTGGCTGTTGTGGGCATTTGGGGAGTGACCTCATGGATGGAATGTCTGTGTCTCTGCGTTTCAAATAATTTTTAAAAATGCTTGAATGAGCACAGAATTTGATTCAAACAACCATTTAGCTTTGAAGAAAAGCTTTGTTTTCTCATGCATTGGTAAATTTTAAAAATAGGAGAAAAAATACTTGACACTGAAACCCCTTTTGAAAGTTATTTAGGTCACCTGTAGGAAGCCAAAGGAAGGGATACAGCAGCCACACATCAGCTATTGTTAAGAGTCCAGTTCTTTCTAGTCACTTGGTTCAGACACATTACACCGGATTTGAAAAAATGCCGGGGCCGGCACTGTGGAGAAGCGGGTAGAGCTGCAGCCTGCAGTGCCGGCATCCCATGTGGACACCGGTTCAAGTCCTGGCTGCTCCACTTCCAATCCAGCTCTCTGTTATGGCCTGGGGAAACAGTAGAAGATGGCCCAAGTCCTTGGGCTCCTGCCCCCGTGTGAGAGACCCAGAAGAAGCTCCTGGCTCCTGGCTTCAGATTGGCGCAGCTCCAGCCATTGTGGCCAATTGGGGGAGTGAACCAGCGGATGGAAGACCTCTCTCTCTCTCTCTTTCTGCTTCTCCTCTCTCTCTGGGTAACTCTGACTTTAAAATAAATAAATAAATAAATCTTTTTTAAAAATGCTGTAGCTTTATCAGAGTCCCAGTTGAGTTGTGGTCTGTAGGTCTGGAGCACAAATACAAAAATAAGCATTCGAAGGGGCTGTGACATGCCACGGGCACCATCCAATGCATCTTTTCTCTGGCACCGACATTTGGAATTCACAGCCCCAAGGGAACAATTGCTTGACAATCTAAACCTTGGACATGGATCCCTGTGGCCAGCTCAGTGATGATTTTCATGTGTGACTTAAGCAGTTTCTAAAAGGCAGGAGAGCCGTGCCTGGGAGGCATATGTCTGGTTACCAGGCATGCCTCTTGCAGCCCTATTCCCACAGAGCTCAGCTGTGGTTAAGAGAATTGGGGTTCTTACAGAGTGGGCACTTGGCGTGGAAGTTCAGACACTGCTTGAGACGCCTCCGTCCCACATGGAAGACCTGGGCTTGAGTCCCGGCTCCGCTCCCGCTTCCAGTTTCCTGCTAAGTGCACTCTGAGAGGGGACAGTGGTGGCTCAGGCACCTGGCTCTCTGCCGTCCGTGTGGCAAGTGTGGATTTTTGTGTTCCTTATTCCCAGTTTCAGCCTGGCCCAGTTCTGACTGCTGCGGGCATTTGGGAAATGAACCATTGTGTAGACGATTTATCCCTGTGCCCCCCTCCCCAACCATCCAAATGAAATAAAATAAATAGAATCTGGTTTCTCTGGAGGAAGATGCCCTGTGTGAGAGGTAAGAGAGAACACATCAACAGAAAAGCCGGACCACAGCTAGCAGCAGCAGATTGACCTCACTTGGTTCCCCTCCAAAACTTAGGCTGAAAACTGCAGTCCACAGGTGCAGCGTTGAGAGACCGGGGGGGGGGGGGGGGGGCTTTTAAGAGGTGCTGGGGGTCGGTGCTGAGGTGTAGTAGGCTAAGCCTCCACCTGTGGCACCGGCATCCCACATGTCCCGGCTGACCCTTTTCCAATCCAGCTCTCTGCTATGGCCTGGGAAAGCAGTAGAAGATGGCCCAAGTCCTTGGGCCTCTGCACCCATGTGGGAGACCCGGAAGAAGCTCTTGGCTCCTGGTTTCAGACTGGCCCAGCTCCAGCTGTTGCAACCATTTGGGGAGTGAACAAGCAGATGGACAGCCTTTCTCTCTGTTTCTCCCTCTCTCTGTCTATAATGCTGCCTCTAAAATAAAAAAAAAAAAAGCAAAACAAACAAACAAACAAAAAACACTGAAGAGGTTCTAGGGCCACAGGCGCTGTTGCCTCTGGAAGGGATTAGTGCCACTTTCTCAGGAGTGAGTTAGTCTTCAAGAGAGGGGGTTCCCTCCCCTAAGAACAGGTTGTGACAGAATGAATCCCTCCTCCTCCTCCTCCTCCTCTCCCTCTTCCTCTTCTTCTTCTTCTTCTTCTTTGATTCTCTCACTTATTGGCAGAACTACACACAGAGGGAGGGAGAGATGTCTACGGCCATACCACCCTGAATGCACCCTATCTTGTCTGATACCGGAAGCTAAGCAGGGTAGGGCCTGGTCAGTACTTGGGTGGGAGGGAGGGAGAGACAGAAAGACAGAGAGGACTTCCATCCACTGGTTCACTCCCCAAATGGCCACAGTGCTGGGGCTGGGCCAGTCTGGTTCAAAACCAGGAGCCAGGAGCTTCTTCTGGGTCTCTCATGTGGGTCCAAGGGTCCAAGGACTTGGGCCATCTTCTGCTGCCTTCCCAGGCACATTAAAGCAGCTGGGACTCAAAGGGATGCCCATCTGGGGTGGGCAGGTGGCCGCTTTACCAGCTACACCACAGCGCTGGCTCCCTTCCCTTCTGTTCCTGGTGACGCAGCACGAGACCCGCACCAGAAGCAGAGCAGATTCAGAAGCCATGCTCTCGGACTCGCCAGCCTCCCTTCCTTACAGATTATCTATTACAGATTATCTATTATCTATTACAGATTATCTGTAGCATTGCCTTGTAGCAATAGAAAACAGACCCAATTGTTCCTGCTGACTCAGCAAAAAGTTGCACCTGGAGAGAGGAGGTGGCAGTATCGTCACCGAGGCCTGGGACCTGGCCACAGCTGATCTGATTTCCAGTCCAGGAAGGGCCAGCTGACACTGACGGGGGCAGTGTGTGTCCCATCTGGTTCTCTCCAGCCCTTCTGATGGGGGTGGGGCAGCCTCTCACTGCAGTGCTGAGCGGCTCCACGAGTCCAGAGACCCCCAGCGTTTTGCCCTCACCTTCAGCAATCAGAAAGCAATTCACGTTAAGGAACTGACTGTTGAGGAAAGTTTAATCTACAAGATTATGCTGATTATGCTCGGAAAAAATATCACAGAAAAAGAACTGGCTTTGATTTACTTTAAACAGGAACCCCAGTGCTCGCATTGTGGCATAGTGGGGTAAGCCACAGCCTGAGAATTAAGCATCCCATATCGGCGCCAGTTTGAGTCCCAGCTGCTCCACTTCCAACCCAGTTCCTTGCTAATGACCTGGGGAAGCAGCAAAGGATGGCCCTAGCTCTTGGGCCCCTGCCACCCACGTGGGAGACCCGGACGGAGTTCCTGGCTCCCGGCTTCTGCCTGATGCAACCCAGACTAGTGTGGCCACTTGAGGAATGGACCAGTAGGTGAAAGACCTCTCCCTCTCTCTGTCTCTCCCTCTCTCTCTTTCTCTCTGTAACTCTGCTTTTCAAATAAATAAAACAAAGCACATCTTTTTAAAAAGGCAGGCATCTCAATTTCATACACAGTGAAAAAATATAATTGGGGCTTTGCCTTGAATATTAAACAAGCATTACAAAGAGCCAGTTTCAAAGAACTTAAGCTGTGATTGATATTATGCACAATTCTTACAATAAGCAAAGCACAGGTCGGCCTGTGTTGAGGGGGAGGCTCCGTTCAACTTGTGTGATGAGAATCCACAGCCTTCCTCTGGACTGGCGCTACGCAGTCACCAAGAGGGTCGCGAGGTCAGTTTTCCCAAGAGCCCAGCTAATCCTTTGCTATTCAACGCATTCTCTTGCAAGGCAGTGCCCAGTATCCATCGATTTCCCCTCTGCAGTTAGCCTGTCTGACTCTCGTCTCGTTCACCTCTCCTGATGACGTCGCTTGTGACAGAAGCTGTCGATCCGACTCTCACAGCCCGTGTGGGGACTGGCTTGGTTGGCGTTGGGTCCTGCTCCATTGCGGGAAGATCCTGACCCCTCAAACTGGTCACGGGATGGGCAAATGGCTCCCCTATTGGGTCACGTAAATAAACTAGCCATGTCCCCCAATATAACATATATCCTGTCCTTATCATTATTTCCTAAATATAACTGAAATTTCCATTTTATTATATCCAAAATATTTACTATACCCAAAATTTTTTTTAAATTGGTGAAGCTATTTGATTATTCTATTGATCTTTTAAATTTAATACCTTATTTTTTTGCATTGTAGACAACAGAAGTTCTACTTTTTTGGAATATATTCACACTTCCTGCATTGTCTAATGTAAAATCTCTTTTTTTATAATGTCCCATGGGTATTTGAAAATAATGCATATTCATGGACAAATATAGCATTCATATGTTTTATCTATTAAATCACAGTTATGTGTTGCTACTAATATCTTCCTTGTCTTTTTTAAAAAGCAGATGTATTGAGATTATTATATTATGCAACTCACTGATTTATGGTATACAATTCAATGCTTTTTAGTATATACACAGGATTGTGTGACAATCCCTGTATTCCAACCTTAGCCTAACTTGTCAAAATCTACAGATTTATACTGACTCAGTTTCAGTGATATGTATAAATTCTACTCCCAAATATTTCCATTTCACCCCTTTTATGCTATCATCGTTACACATATTATGTCTCTATTTGTTTAAAAAAAATTATGGGCTAGCGCTGGGGCATGGAAGGTTAAGCCTCTGCCTGCAGGGACTAGCGCTGTGGAGTAGCAGGTAAAGCCAACGCCCGCAGTGTCGTCATCCCATATGGGCACCGGTTCAAGTCCTGGCTGCTCCACTTCCCATCCAGCTCTCTGCTGTGGCCTGGGAAAGCAGTGGAAAATGGCTCAAGTCCCTGCACCCACATGGGAGGTCCAGAAAAAGTTCCTGGCTCCTGGGTTCAGATCAGCTCAGCTCCGGCCATTGTGGCCATCTAGGGAGTGAACCAGCAAATGGAAGACCTTCCCCTCTATATCTCATTCTCTCTCTCTCTCTCTCTGCAACTCTACTTCTCAGATAAATAAATAAAACCTTTTAAGCAAAAAGAAAGTGCTTATTAATAGTAACCCTGTGTGTACAATCTACATTACAAATGTTGTTTTCCAGTTTATAGCTTATTCTCTAACCCTTTAACTTAACTTTTCTATTTTTGGTCATGTAGAGTTTTTTTTTTCTCTTTTAATTTGCATGCAGCCAAATATGTTGATATTTTCTTTTTGAATTCTAGGTCTTGTGAATTATTTAGCAGAATCTTTTGCAATCAGAGTGTACAAAAATATTTTCAAGGGCTGGTGTCATGGAGCGGTGGGGTAAGCTGTGTCCTGCAAAGTCAATGTTGTGTATTGCAGCACCAATTTGAGTCCTGGCTGCTCTGCTTTTGATCCAGCTCCCTGCTAAAGCACCGGGGAGGCAGTGGAGGATGGTCCAAGTGCTTGGGCCCCTGCCACCCATGTGAAGACCCGGATGGAGTACCAGGCTCCTGGCTTTGGCCGTAGCAACCTTCTGAAGATTAAATCAGCAATTGGAAGATTCTCCCTTCCTCTCTCTCTCTCTTTCCCTCTCCGTCTCCCTCTCTTTCTCACCTTCTGTTAGCATGCCTTTCAAATAAATAAGTACATAATTTAAAAATATTTTCCTCTAATGATTTACAATTTTTTTTATTTGACAGGTAGAGTTACAGAGAGAGAGAGAAAGGTCTTCCTTCCGTTGGTTCACCCCCCAAATGGCCGCTACTGCTGGAGCTATGCCTATCCGAAGCCAGGAGCCAGGTGCTTCCTCCTGGTCTCCCATGCAGGTGCAGGGGCCCAAGCACTTGGGCCATCCTCCACTGCCCTCCTGGGCCATAGCAGAGAGCTGGACTGGAAGAGGAGCAACCGGGACTAGAACCCGGCGCCCATATGGGATGCCGGCGCCACAGGCGGAGAATTAACCAAGTGAGCCAGGGAGCCGGCCCCCACAATTTTTTTAATACGTAGATCTTCAATTCCCATGGAATTCTGGTGAAGACCTGTAGTGTGCAGTACACATCTAACAAGCAGCCAAGTGTCGCTTTCCCACTTACTGGCATATTTAAAAGGCCATGTTTTCCATCTACTACATTTCCACGTACAACTGTCTGTGCTTTGGGGCTGTCTATTTTGTTCCACTGGTCTGCGGTCAGTTCTGGGCATGTCACATTGTTCTAATACTTCTAGCTCTCTAGTGTATTCGATGTCTGGTGGGACAAGCATCTTTTCATATTTTTCCCCAAGCCTATAGTGAATTCAGAGGGTCCTTGTTAAGACCTCTGGAGCCTAAATGCACTGGTCTGGGATGTGCAGGCTGAAGCCAGCTAAGGACACAGGCCAGATTCTAAGAAACCCCTGTGATGCTAGGATTCATAGAAACAACCATAAAAATGCACCTGACGGATTCGTGATTTCAGCTCCCACGGGGTCCGGTGCTCCCCAGAAGCCTCACTTTTCCAGAGTTGCATCTTCTCCTACTTTTCTTAGCTCCAATTTCACATTTAGCTCTCTGCAAATCTCCATCTCTCCTCTCCCTCCTCCAGATGACCTTTCCTTCTATTGTACAGAGAAAATCATCTTCAGGAAACCAATCCCTCAATATTCTAATGGCAAATCAATTTGAGGACGTTTCCAAAAGTTCATAGAAATGGAATGAAATGTTTATTTTAGTGCAAAACTATATTGAGGGGGCTGGTGCTGTGGCATAGTGGGTAAAGCTAATGCCTGCTGTGCCAGCATCCCATATGGGCACTGGTTCGAGTCCCAGCTGCTCCACTTCCGATCCAACTCTCTGCTATGGTCTGAGAAAGCAGTGGAAGATGGCCCAAGTGCTTGGGCCCCTGCACCTGTATAGGAGACCTGGAAAAAGCTCTTGGCTCCTGGCTTCGATTGGCATAGCTCTGGCCATTGAGGCCATTTGGGGAGTGAATCAGCAGGTGGAAGTCCTCTCTCTCTCTCTGCCTCTGCCTCTCTCTGGCTCTGCCTTTAAAAAAAATTGTATTTGAAGACATTGCCTGAATTTTAGATTTTTTTGCACCAAAGAGCACTTACTTTTTGATTCCATTTTCTTTCTTTTTTTTTTTTTTAATTTATTTTTTGACAGGCAGAGTGGATAGTGAGAGAGAGAGAGACAGAGAGAAAGGTCTTCCTCTTACCGTTGGTTCACCCTCCAATGGTCGCTGCGGCCGGCGCATCTCGCCGATCCGAAGCCAGGAGCCAGGCGCTTCTCCCGGTCTCCCATGTGGGTGCAGGGCCCAAGGACTTGGGCCATCCTCCACTGCACTCCCTGGCCATAGCAGAGAGCTGGCCTGGAAGAGAGGCAACCGGGATAGAATCCGGCACCCCAACCGGGACTAGAACCCGGTGTGCCGGCGCTGCAAGGCGGAGGATTAGCCTGTTAAGCCACGGCGCTGGCCCCCATTTTCTTTTTTTTAAGATTTATTTTATTTATTTGAAAGACAGAGTTACAGAGAGAGGTAGACAGAGAAAGAGAGGTCTTCCAATCGCTGGTTCACTCTCCAGATGGCCTCAACGGCCGGAGCTGTGCCTATCCGAAGGCAGGAGCCAGGAGTTTCTTCCTGGTCTCCCACTCGGGTGCAGGGGCCCAGATTTTGGGTCTTCTTCTACCGCTTTCCCAGGCCACAGCAGAGAGCTGGATCGGAAGCAGAGCTGCCGGGACTAGAACCGCCGCCCATATAGGATGCAGGCGCCTCAGGCCAGGGCTTTAACCCGCTGAGCCACAGAGCCAGCCCCCTCTTTTTCTTTTCTTTCTTTCTTTTTTTAAGATGTGTTTATTCATTTGAAAGGCAGAGCAACAGAGAGAGACAGAGACAGTGAGAGAGATCTTCCTTCTGCTGATTCATACCCCAAATGACTGCAGCAGGCAGGGCTAGACTGGGCCAAAACTGGGATCCAGGAACTCCATCTGGGTCTCCCACATAAGGGGCAGGGGCCCAAGTACTTGAGCCATCTTCTGCTACCATCTCAGGCGCATTAGCAGGGAGCTGGATCAGAAGTGGAGCACATGGGACTTGAACCAACACTCTGATACGCAATGTGGGCCTCACTAAGCGGTGGCTCAACCCCCTGCGCCACACCACCAGCCCCTCCATGAGGCTTTCTGAAATCCTTCCTACAAATTTGCATTGAAACTCACCCTTTGCTCTATCTCTTCTGTTAAATGGAACCGGGGCCCTGCTCTCTGCTTCCTGAGCTGAAGTCAATTCTGTTAAGAGAGATCTGGTTTCATCCCCTCCCACGCCCTTAGGGAATAGCTTCCCTTGGTCCTCTGTGTGTTTGAGCTGGCCTGCCCCTCCCACTGTAGCATGCAAGCACACACACACACACGTGTGCTTGTGCACATACACAGTGCACACGCGATGCCACACATGTGCACATCTTCGGCTCTGACTACCCCTGCAGTGGCCTTGCTGCCTCTTCTTGTTCAAAGCCAGGCTTTTAGAAGGAGCTTGTCCAACCCCAACACTTCCTCTCCTCCCATTCATTGTTGCCCACTCCCAGGGCCACCTGTCACTTCTCGACTGTGACAGCTTGCCTAATGTTCCTGCCTCCAGTGTCGGTCTCCCCCAGTCTGTTTCTCACTGTAACAACCAGCATAATCCTCTGAGGATGTAGATTTGGACACATCATCCCCCTCCTTAAAAAGCTTTCATAACTTATTGTGGATCTAAGGATAAGACCCATAATAAGATCCAAATTCCTGACGTTGTAGCACAGTGGGATAAGCTGCCCCGTGAGATGCTCGCTTTCCTATATGGGAGCCTTGGTTCTAGTCCTGGCTGCTTCGCTTCTGACCCAGCCCCTTGCTGATGTGCCTGGGAGGGCAGTGGAAGAAGGCCCAAGTACTTAGTGCTTGGGCTCCTGCCACTCATATGGGAGACTCGGATGGAGTTCCGGGCTTCTGGCTTCAGCTTGGCCCTGCCCTGCCCTTTACAACCATTTGGGAAGTGAACCAGGGGATTGAAGCTCTCTCTCTCCCTCCTCTCTCTCTCTCTCTCTCTCTCTCTCTCTCTCTCTCTCTCTCTCTCTCTCTCTCTCTCTCTCTCCCTCTCTCCCTCTCTCCCTTGTAAACTAAAACCACTTTGAGAACACTTTAATCACTGCCTAACCCCAACATTTCCCACTGAGCCAAGCACAGAGCAGGCGGGCTCCACACAGCTGGAAGGAATGAATCGAGATCCAGCCAGCACCTGTGACCCTTCCCAGCCGGAGGAAGCCGTTTGCTTGTTGTATTCAATCATTCATTCATTCATTGTTTCATTGTGGGAAAACCCGCATGTCGTAGGGTAGGCATTTGGCCTAGTGGTGAAGACACCAATGAAGACACTGACGTCCCATACTGGAGTGCCTGGCTCAGGTCCTGCCTCTGTTTCCTGATTGCCTCTTCCTGATAATGCAGACCCCGGGTCCCTGCCGCCTACACAGACCTGGATTGAGTTCCTGGCTCCTGGCTTTGGCCTAGCCCAGTCCCTACTATTGCAGTCATCTGGGGAGTGAATCAGCAGATGTGAACATTCTCTCTTTCTCTCTCCATCTTAAATTTAAAAAAAAATTATCTTAAACCACATATCAGGAAATGTGCCATCTGGACCACGTGTAAGCATCCAGTTCCGTAGCATCAAGATGAGTCTCCAGCGCCTCTTCATCTTACAGAATGAAATTCTGTACAGTTCCCACCTCTCCTGCCCCAGCCCTGGGAGCCACCGCTGTGCTTTCTACTGCTGCCATTGACTGCATCTGTAGTACCCAGTCCTCCTATGATGGGACCTTCAGCACATGCTCCTTTGTACCTGGCATATTTTACTTAGGTTACCCCTTCAAGGTTCATCCGTGTCGAAGTGTGGATCATGGTTCTCTGTCTTTGGAAGGCTGTGTAGTATTCCACTGTGTCTAGGGGTATCTACTACATTTGGTTTATCCATTCATTTGTGACTATCCGTAAACACTTGGGTTGCTTCCACCCACCTGTGACTTTTTGTGATGACTTTCTACGGTACTTGTAATTCTGGTGTTTTACAAGTTTCTGATTTTACAACATTGAAATATAGCATTAGAAATATCACATGCAGGGGCCGGTGCTGTGGCATAGTGGGTAAGGCGGCCGCCTGCAGTGCTGGCATCCCATATGGGCACCAGTTCGAGTCCTGGCTGCTCCACTTCTGATCCAGCTCTCTGCTATGGCCTGGGAAAGCAGTGGAAGATGGCCCAAGTCCTTGGGCCCCTGCACCCACTTGGGAGACCCGGAGAAGTCTTCTGGCTCCTGGCTTCAGATCGGTGCAGCTCCAGCCGTTGCAGCCAGTTGGGGAGTGAACTAGCAGATGGAAGACCTCTCTCTCTCTCTCTCTCTCTCTCTCTCTCTGCGTCTCTTTCTCTCTGTGTAAATCTGACTTTCAAATAAATAAATAAATATTTTTAAAAAAGAAATATTACATGCAAACATGTGGTTTCTATAAATACAGACTTACTACTATAAAGTGCTCATATTTTTTCTAACAAACAGCTCTTGTGATTAAAAGTATAAATTTTAACATATATTCCAATAAATAATTTTAAATTATGTTTGATTATTTAAGAGACAGACCCACATGCATGTAGAGAGAGAGAGAGAGCGAGCTCCCATCAATTGCTTCACTCCCCCAAATGTTCTCAACAGCAGGGGCTGGACCAGGCCAAAGCCAGGATCTGGGACCCAGTTTTGCCATGCGCGTGGCAGGGACCCTATTACTTGAGTCATCCGTGCCGCTGCTTCCCAGGGTCTGACTCCAGCTTCCTGGAGCAGGACAATCAGACACAGGCACTTGGCGTGGACCTGCTCCTATACATGCTTTTTGATCTTTGTAAGATCGCTCTTTTAACCTAGACTTATGACATTCTTAAGGATTACTTGTTTAAGAGCCTGTAACTAAAAATATCTGTATGTGTCTTTCAAAGCTAAACGTGCATCTCTTTTTTGAAAGAAGGAACGCAGATAATTAATCTTGGCTTTGTGCAAACAGCAGACGACCCGGAGGGGAACATTTTTCATCAACACCTGAGACCAGGTGGGTATGAAGAGAGTTCCAAGCGCTAATGGTCACATTACAGTGCAATCTGTCAAGCAGATCTCGAGGGATAAGAAGACAAAAGAAAGAAAGGTGACAAAAATCCAATAATAGACTTGGTCATAATCCTTTTGCTTTAAGGCAATTACTCATGTTAGGCAAACCTTTTCTTCCAAGCAACATTCATTCCTTCCTGTTGGTTTTTGAAATGGACATTTAGAGAGATTCTCTTTCTTTGGTGTGGTAAATAATAATGGATTTGCTTCCGTGTTTCTGTACATGTGTATTTGCATATAAGGATTTTCTTGGAAAATCTTGGAATAAGTGACTGAACTGCAATGGCTGGGTCCAGGTCGTATGTATACTTCTACTTTTATTTCAAACCGCCAGGTTTGGAAATCTGGAAAGGTTCTACCAGATTACTTTCCCACTGGCCATATATGAAAGCGCCAATTTCCTTGCCTTCTCACCAACCCCACATTCTTTCTCACGGTTTATAGTCAGATAGATAAAATATGGTATCTTACTGATTTAATTTGCATTTGATAACCAGAACGTGTTTTTTCATGGCTCAGGTCACTCACATTTCTTTAGGAAATGCTTGTTCAATTCCTTTGCTTTTATTGATTTTTTTTAAAGCTTTATTTATTTATTTATTTGAAAGTCAGAGTTAAACGGAGAGAGCAGAGGCAGAGAGAAAGAGAGAGAGAGAGAAAGAGAGAGAGAGAGAGAGAGAGAGAGGTGTCTTCCATCCGCTGATTCACTCCCCAGATGGTGCAACAGCCAGAACTGTGCCGATCCGAAGCCAGGAGCCAGGAGCTTCTTCCTGGTCTCCCACGCAGGTGCAGGGGCCCAAGGATTTGGGTCTTCCTCTGCTTTCCCAGGCCATAGCAGAGAGCTGGATTGGAAGTGGAGCAGCCAGGACTCGAACTGGTGCCCATATGGGATGCCGGCACTCAGGCCAGGGCATTAACCCGCTGTGCCACAATGCCAGCCCCACTTTTATTGATTTTAAGAGCTTATTATACAATAATAATATTATACAAAACATTATTGCTATATGTTGCATATGTTTCTCCATTTTTTATTTATAATGTATTTTCATATCCAAAGGTGTTTAATGTTTATGTGATCAACTCTATCAATTGTTTTGTCTTTTTTTGATTTTGAAGTCAAGCTTAAGTCACCTGTATGTGGCAGATTCCTATTCCTTAGGGGAGCAACCTGCTAACCTCTTTGAGAACTTTGGGCACAAAGTTAAGTGTCAATTGAGAAACTTTTTCTTACTATCTCGTGAGCACAGGACCCCTGCTGGCTGTTGCTCCTCTTTGGCCCTGGTGACCAGTGGTATAGATGACCTCGCCTAGTAACACAGAGAGGGAGACATGGAGATGAGGGATGGGTGCCCTGGCTCTTCAGCACAATGGCTGTGTCCATCTCTCCATGTCCAGCCAAAGCTGATCTGGCCATGGAACGATGATCAAAACTAGGGGCCCAATAAGATATAACGCTATGAACCAATCTAAGGCCCAATTCAGTCTTCTCCAGTTATCCCACTAACGTCTTCTTCCCGGTCCAGGATGCCACATTGTCTTTGTAGTCAGATCCACTTACTCTCCTCCAATCTGGAAGAGATTCTCAGGTTTCTTTCATCTTGCCACTTTTAGGAGAGCCGGCTAATCAGAGTACAGAACACCCCTCCATCTGAGTGACTCTGATATTCCCTCAGGATTCCATTGAGGTTGGACATTTTGACAAGCACACCGTGAGAGGGATGCTCCTTCTCAGTGTCTCATCCCAGGAGGGTCAAGGGCTCTGTGTGCGTATTCTGGATGCTAACTTTGGTAGTTTGGTTAAGGTGTTATGTCCCAGGTTTCTGTACCGTCAGCTTATCTTCGCTCCATTGAAATTAGTGAGTGTCTTGTGGGGAAACCTCCGTGGATATACACAAATCTGATGTCTCATTAGATTTTCACCTATTGATTTTGACACTTGTTGGTGATCCATGCCTGCAGCAAGCATTGTTGTGGTGTCTATCTGATGGTGATTTGCTAGTTCAGTGGTTCTTTCTATGTGTATTCAGTGGAATTCGCTATAAAGAAGAGCTTTTCTCATTTTCCCATGTATTTATTTATTCATTTATTTCAGTGCAGACTCCTAGATATTTAGAAACCATGGTTTGGTCTCTGGATGAGATCATTACCAATGGAATATTACTGCTTTTAGTTCCTCAGACGGACAGAACTAGGGAACATGTGTGTGGCTATAGATAGAGGGCTAGATAGCCAGAGGAAAACGCACATTATCTTTTAATCCCCACATGTATATACACACACACATATATACATGCATGTATTTATTTATTGTCACACTCTATATTTATTTCTTATATCTATCAATGTGTGTAGACATCACAGATTTTTAGTTCATTCTGATAACCTCTGATTCTCTTCCCATAACGTGTGGGATTCAAGCATGGGGATATAGTGGGTGTTGTGATGCATCCTCCAGGGCCCCACCCAGGATAGAGACATCCAGACATCCGTCCCCCAATGTGTGTTTCCTGAAGTCTCATAGGTGCATGGCCCAGCAATAGAGCAGAACCTCACCTTTCTTTTTCTTTGTATTTTTTATAAAAGAATTTTTTATTTACTTGAGATGCAGAGGCAGAGAGAGAGAGAGAGAGAGGTCTTCCATCCATTGGTTCACTCCCCAGATGGCAGCAATGGCCAGAGTTGCACTGATCAGAAGCCAGGAGCCAGGAGCCTCTTCTGGGTCTCTCACACGGGTACAGGGGCCCAACGACCTGGGCCATCTTCCACTGCTTTACCAGGCAATAGCAGAGAGCTGGATCGGAAGTGGGGAGGCTGGGACTCGAACTAGCACCCATATGTGATGCCGGCACTGCAGGCAGTGGCTTTACCTGCTATACCACAGCACCAGCACCTCTTTGTATTTATCTTTTAAAGATTTATTTTATTTATTTGAAAGGAAGAATGACAGGGAGAGAGGGAGAGATAGAGACAGAGATCTCCCATCTGCTGATTTACTCTGCTAATGGCTCCAATGGCCAGGGCTGGTCCAGGCTGAAGCCAGGAGTCTGGAACTCCATTGGTCTCCCATGGGGGAGGTGGGGGCCGAGCTGGATCAGAAGTGGAACAGTTGGAACTCAAACTCATGCTTGTCACAAGCAGTAGCTTAACCTCTGTGCCACAATACCAGCCCTAGAGCCTTACCTTTCTAATAGATAAGAGCAGAGAATAAAAGATAAAACAATAGCAAAAGGAACGACAATGTGTATTTCAATAGTAGACTGTATGCTACTAAAAGAAAAAGAGAGGCCGACACTGTGGTGTAGCAGGTAAAGCTGCCACCTGCAGTGCCAGCATCCTATATGGGCGCCGGTTTGAGTCCCAGCTACTGTATTTCCGATCCAGTTCTCTGCTGTGCCCTGGGAGAGCAGTAGAGGATGGCCCAAGTCCTTGGGTCTTTGTACCTACATGGAAGACCTGGAGGAAGCTCCTGGCTCCTGGCTTCAGATTGGCCTGGCTCCTGTTCGTTGTGGCCATCTGGGGAGTGAACCAGCAGATGGAAAACCCCCCTCTCTCCCTCTCTCTCTCTCTCTCTCTCTGACTCTGCCTTTCAAATAAATAATCTTAAAAAAAAAAAAAAAAGAGTAAGATCTGTGAGGACTTGAATGGCCAGGAGAGCCCAGGAGCTGAGACTTGGGTTAGGGTTGTGGACATATGAAGGGTTTGTTCACATAGAATTGGTCAACCGTGCGGCACACCAGAGTTAGGTTGACATTTCAGCCACTCTCAAATTCCTTCACTTCTCTCTCTGCCCTAGACACGTTCTGATCTCACAGGCGGCTCTGGCTGCTGCTGCAACTTTTGGTTTCATCCACAGTTTAGCCAAAATAAAGCTAAAAAATCTTTTGTAACAAAAAGTTTTAAAAAGATGTATTTATTTGAAAGGCAGAATAACCAGGGCGAATGGTGGGCGTGGGGGGAGAGGTTGGTCTTTCATCCATTGTTTCATTCCCCAAATGGCTATAATAGCCAGAGTTGGGCCAGGTTGAAGGCAGGAGCCAGGAACTCCATCTGGTCTCCCACGTGAGCAGCAGGTGTCCAAGCACTTGGGCCATCTTCTGCTCTTTCTCAGGTGCATTAGCAGGGAGCTGAATTGGGATCAGAGCAGCCAGGAGTCAAACTCGTGCCGGATATGGGATGCCGATGTCGCAACAGAAGCTTAACCCACTGCACCACAATGCCACCCTGGCAAGACACTTTCTATTTTGGCTTTCAAGTCTTCCTAGGCCTTCCCACCTTTGGGTGCAGTTGGGCCTCTGTAACAGCAGCAGAACAAATGCTCCAGCCTCTGACACCAAGTGTTTCCTGGAGGACACCTTACCTTAGCCTACTCCTGGGCACCTGCCACAGTGTACTTGCACCATTGATACCCACTGCTCTCAACCTCTCCAGAGGACAGGGCGCTCGGCACAGACTCTAGTCCAGTTTCTCCACAAAACTGAAGCCCGTGTGCCGAGCAGGGGGCTGGTGGCTGGAGTCTGCACCAGTCAGAACGGTTCTGCTTGCACCCCAGTTCCCCCTGGGCTGAAGCCGCAGGGGGCTGTTCCCGGAGGTGGGGGAAATGTCGCACTTGTCTCTTTCCAAATCCCAGCTTCTTCCCTATCTCAGTTCCCCCCTAGAAATCTTCTCAAAGAAAAAGGAAACATCAAACCCCACCTTCCTCTTCCAGACAGAAACCCAACGTTTATGCAAATAAACTCTGGGGGCTCAGCTCGTGAAATCCAAGCAAATCTAAATCCCCGGTTAGGCTCCCACAGGAATTATTACTGTAGGACTCTAAAAGGAAAATAAAAGGAAAAAGCAAGAGACAATGGCAAAGGCCTAGACGCAGACCCAGATTCCTCAGTCCTCACTGTAAGCCAGGCAACTGGAACCCACAAACTCCCCCAGCCTGGCTGTGTTCCCGGGGCCTTGCTGTCGGGTGCTGGGCCTCAGCGCTAGAGTCTTGCTCCTTGTAGGACTCAGCATTGGGTACTGGGCGTGATGCCGAGTAGGATTCGGGCAATCGGGACAGCTGTCTCCCTCCGGCTGGGAAGCTTCGTGTCGCCTCATCTCAGGCCTGTGGCTTCCAGGGCTTGAGCTGGCTTCTGCACCTTCAGGTAAGGGGGCCCAGTTGGCCCAGGGACGGTTGTCTGGGCTTCCACATCGTCCTGCAGCCCCTGAGTGGTCGCCCTCCACTCGGCGTCCTTTCCTTCCCACAATTCTCCCTTCCTGGAGCAGAAACATAGTTAGGAACATAGGATCAAGATAGGAAGTGGGGCTCAAGGCTCTTCTGAGTTCAACTTCTATTTGGCTAAAGTCAGCTTACTCCGATTTTCTGGTGCTTTGAAGGTGTCCAGTTTTAGGTTAACACCATTATATACTTCACATACTTTAAAAAATATTTTACAGGGGCTGGCATTGTGGCATGGAAGATTACATAGTCACCTGCAATGCTGGCATCCCATATGAGTGCTGGTTCAAGTCCCACCTGCTCTGCTTCCATTCCAGCTCCCTGGTAATGCGCCTGGGAATTAGTAGAGGATGACCTAAGTACTTGGGTTCCTGCCACCTGCATGGGAGACCTAGATAGATTTCCAGGCTCCAGGCTTCAACCATACCCAGCCCTGGATGTTGTGGCCATTTGGGGAGTGAACCAGCAGATGGAAGGCCTCTCTCTTAACCTGTTTCTTTCTCTCTCTCTGTTACTCTGCCTTTCAGATAAATATTTAATAATAAACACAAAATATTTTTATTTTCAGAATATTTTTTGTAAATTGAGAACATAGCACAGCTTTCTCAAATACCCTGCACCCAGTTTCCCCTATTGTTGACTTCTAACAATAGCAATTTTTATAATTAACAGACATATACTGATGTGTCATCATTAACTACAGTCCATTGTTAAATAAAGCCTGTAATTTGTGGGGTAGTTCAAAAAGTTAAGGGGAAATGCATATTATGAAAAACTATGCATAGATTTCATTTTTTTTTGCACCAAAATTATCTTTTAATTCCATTTCCCACCACCTTTTGGAAGTATTGTTGCATTTGGATTTCCTTAGTTTTTACCTACCACCCTTTTTCTGGTCCAGGTTCCCACCTAGGACACCATATGCCATGTAACCGTCGTGTCTCTTCTAGATTGCGACAGCTCTTCTGACTTTCCTTGTCTGGATGACCTCGACCGCTTGGAGGAGCAGTTGTAGGACGCCTCTCTATTGGAATTTGCCTGGCGTTTTTCTCATGGTTTGGTTGGGGTCATGAGGCCTTGGGAGCAAGCCCTAAGAGGTGAAGTGCCATCTTCATCTCACCATATCCACATGGCTATGGAAGGCATTGCCCCCTCCACACTTAGGAAGGGGGCAGTTATGCTCCCCCACCTGAGTTTGAAATAAGAATTTTTTAAAATTTACTTTCATTTTTTGAAGATTTTTTTTAAATCTATTTGAAAGGCAGAGTTACAGAGAGAGAGGAGGAGGAACACACAGAGAGATCTTCCATCTGTTGGTTTATTCCCCAAATGGCTGCAATGACCAGGGCTAGGGCAGACCAAAACCAGGAGCGCGGATCTTCTTCCCGGTTTCCCACAAAGGTGGCAGGGGCCCAGGCACTTGGGCCTCCAAGCTGGGACTCCACATGGGACACCAGCGTGAACCAGTGGATGGAAGACATTTCTCTCTCTCTCTTTCTCTGTAACTCTTTCAAATAAATAAATAATAAATCTTTTTTAAGACAATAGAGGTCATAAGAGCACATGGAGATTGAGTAACCTACAAAGCAAAAGGAGAGGTCTTCAAATGAAACACCCTTATCTTGGACTTCCCAGCCCCTGGACTGTGAGAAATTAATTTGGGTTAAGCCACCTCATCTATGATATTTTATTACCAAAGCCTGAGCCGACTAAGACATATGTCTCCCAAGTTTTGCCTTTTTAGGACCTTTGGCTTGCCTGCACTACAAGAAGCTTGAGGCTCATCTCCTGTTATTTCCTGCCTAGTCCTAGAATCAGCCATTCCTCCAACGAGCCTGGTTCCTTTCATTGGAGAATGGTATTAGAAACCAAGAACTGGCTCATACGTAGCAAATTATTTCTTGATGGGCAAATGAATAAACACTTATTTTGTGCTTCCTATGTGCCAGACATTAATCTTTTTTTTTTTTTAAGATTTATTTGAAAGGCAGTTGCAGGGAGAGAGAGAGAGAGGGAAAATTAAGATGCTTGTGTTAAAAGGTTTCTGGGGAAAACAAAACAAAACAAGATGCTTGTGTCCAGTATTTGAAATGCTTGGGTTTGACACCCGCCTCTGGCTTTGAGTCCCGCATTCCTGCTGTTGCAGACCCTGGGAGGCAGCAGTGAGGTTCAGGGAATTGGGTTCCTGCCTCCCATGTGAGAGACCTGCGCTGAGCTCCTGGCCCCCAGCTTTGTCTTTGGCTCAGTTCAGGCCATGGCAGGCATTCTAGGGAGTGAACCAGGGGATAGAAGGTTGCTCTCTCTCTCTGCCTCTCAGGTAAACAAAACATACCTCTTAAGTAACTAACGTAGTTAATCATAGTAGCTGTCAGGTAATTAGAATATTGAATACAACATCCTCCTTCCCATGTTTTTCAGAGGGGACTTGGATATACCACCTGTTTACAAATTCTCTGGGTTTGGGGAGTGGGGATGGGTGGTTGTAGCTGAGGCAGAGACACTCATATCTGCAGGAACGTTTTCTGTGCGCTGGCTTGAGTCCCGGGGACTCGTAAGGCCACATGGTGGATCTCCTCAATCTAGAGACTCGAGCCTCCAGCAGGCCTCACTTCCTGATGGTCACGACTCATCTTTCTTAGGCTTCCCTTCTCTTCTGGTAAAAACTAGACCCCACAGGGCCTTGCCTGTCTTGCTAGTCTCCACTGAGGCTCAATGCTTCGACCACTTTGGTCTTAACTTTCTCCTGCCACAGGGCCTTTAGACAGGATACTCCTCCCGATGGGCACATCCACTTCATCTGAGCCGCCTGGCCAAACCCTACTCATCTTCCAGCACTTCCCTGGCCCATTGCGCCGGGTCTGGTTCTCTTCGTGTAATCTCTCACAGCATCTGGTACTTCTATCTATGTGAAAAGGGCAGTGGAAAAAGTCTGTCATTCCTGGGCCGTCTGTCTCCCCGGCTCTAAGTGGAAGCTCCAGGGCAGCAGGGACTTGTGTGGGTTTTGTTCACTGCTGAATCCCAGCACTTAGCTCACAGTTAACACTAAGTAAATATTTGTAAACTGTGTAGAAGAATTACTAGCTACCAGCTTTAGAGGAAACAAACACCCAAGTCTCTGGGCGTGGACCAGACCTGCTGGGTGTGGAGGGCCTGCTCAGACAGAGAAAGCTGCCACAGCCCGGCAAGGCGGTTAGCAAGCCAGGGCGGAACTTCATATACCTACATGCACTGTGGTGTTTTTTTTTTTTTTTTTTTTTATCTTTTCCTACAATTGTTAAAGGATAAGGAAATGTTCAGGATAAAATTATGATTTTTACGAGCAACAAAACATAACTCATTTTTAATGGTGCTCAAACCATAATGGATCAAACCCATTTCGGTTGCGAGCACCGAGAGCCAGAGAAGCACACGGGTGTGGTACACACGGTGCCTTGCTGCCCGCCGAGCATCTACACTTCACTCTCAGCTGCAACCCCTTCCTTTTCTTCTTTGCAAGTGGCTTAGCATCTCTCGCTGATTCCTAAAAACAGTCTTGTGCCGAAGCCGGGCCCCAGAACCTGGGCCTCTTCGAGCGATCAGAATTGCAGGGCGCTGCTCCGGGGCCCTCCTGTGCAGGCTCTTACAGGGGTCAGGCTTCGGAGCCTTCCTTTTCCCGGCGATCACCTCTCTCCTGCGAGCCTCCACAAGGCAAGGAGTTCGGAAATCCAGTGTATTTCACCGTCACCAGGAACCCCAGGCTGCAGTTCCCACGAATGTGACACCAATACTAACCCTACGTTGGCAAACGCCTGGCTTCAAAACACCAGAGTTTGCGATCGCCTTGAGGGCCGTGGAGGGTTCTGGGCTCTTCCCCCGCCCCGTGCCAGGCTGCGTCCCCCCGGCGGGCGCAGGCCGGTGGGCGAGGCGGCGGGTCCGTGGGGGCGTTCCGGGAAACTCAGAAATCACGGATTCAAAACACCACCTCAGGAATGTCGTTTCCCGAAAGCAGGTGTGGCCTTCACAAGGCGAGGCTGCCTCTAGCCTCCGGCTGGGACACGACTCTTCTCGCTACACGTATCCCACGGCGAGGGACCTGCCGCGCCGCCGACTCCCGCGGGCGGCTGAGGAGCCACCGCCGGCTCCCGCCACGCCCGCCACGCCCGCCGGCCGCGCCGTGGCCAACGCCTCCGCCGCGGGCCCGCCTCCCGGGGCCACGCGGCTCCTGATTGGCTGATGCTGCTGTCCGTCACGAGAGGAGGGCGCGTCACCGCTGGGCCGGCGTTCCCATTGGTCGTGGCGGCGGCGGCCACGCGCGCGGTGCCGGCGAGGAGGGGAAGCCGGTGGCCGCGGCGGCGGAACGGGCGGAGGCAGCCGGTTTCGTAACCGTCGCTCCTCCTCGTTGACTCGCGGGCAGCTAGGCCTGGGTCGGGTCGGGCCGCGCGGGGCCGCTCGTAGTGGAGGCCGCCTGGGGGCGGGCGGGCTGGAGGCGCAGGTAAGGAGGCCGCGGGCGGGCGCGCCGAGCGGAGGAGGTGGAGGCCGCGGCGGCGCCGGCGGCTCGCGTGTGCGCAGGGCCCGGCCCGAGGAGACCCGGGGCGGGCGGCCGGGAAGGC
Source organism: Lepus europaeus (assembly GCF_033115175.1). NCBI lineage: Eukaryota > Metazoa > Chordata > Mammalia > Lagomorpha > Leporidae > Lepus > Lepus europaeus. The sequence goes on along the minus strand of NC_084845.1, from coordinate 17,269,671 downwards.
CCAGCGCGGCTGGAGGCGCGGGCGGCGGCCCCGTGCGGCGTCTGATGCAACCTGCCGGCAACACCCGGCGGGGGCGCTGAGCTCATCCCTGGCGGCGGCCCAGCGCCGCGGCGCCGCCCGCCGACCCCCGCGCTCCCGGCGCGGCCGGAGAGGGATGGAGGACGCGGTGTGCCCCCTCCCGGGCCGGGCCCTGTTTGTGAGCCGCGCTGCGTGTGTGTGTGTGGACAAGCCCGGCGCGCGTTGGCCCCTGGGGGTGCGGGGTGTTCCCGCAGCGGCGGGAGGTGGACCGTGTCCTGCCCGCGTTCCGCAGAGGATGTTTGCTGCCCTGGAATGGGCTGGGGCCGGGGTGGTGGTGGAGAAGTGTGGGAGAAGTTCCTGGAGTGGGGAAGCAGGGAAGACAGCTGGCTTTTAAACGCGTAACTGCACGGAAAGGTGGTTTCGCTGTTGCACGGGGGTCGGGCGAGGCTTGGAGGAGCAGGGCAAGGTTAGCGCGGCCGCAGGGAGCCCCGGGCCAGCAGCCCGGGGAGGGTGCGAGGGGCCGGGGGCTCTGCCCTTCCGAGGAAGCCGTGCGCTGCTCCCCTGGAGGAGGCCGTGTCTGGCCCGGCGTCGGTTTGGGAAGGGGGTGTAACAGCTCAGCACCTGGGAGCCGCTCGCTCTCAGCGGCGTGCTTTGAGTGGGTCATCACCAGTCAGAGCAGAGCTGTCTCTCCCAAGAAAGGTGACTCCCAAAGAAAAGTTTGAAACCCGATCCTGCAAGGACTTGCTTTCGGTGTCTGAAAGTTGTTGATGTTTTAGGTGTTTGGGGTAGGCTGTCCCTCGGGTTGTTTCTGGAAAAGCTGAAAACCAAGGCTGAATCATTCCAGGATACTAGGGGATACTTCGGTTTCTTGATTCCCCGTTTCCGGTGGGCACGCGTGGCTGGTTCAACTGTTTTTAATACAAATAGGGGGAAACAGGACTTCATGTCTTCAAGAGCCCATCTCTGAATCTCAAGGGCCCATCCAGACTGTCAGCTCGGTGATGGGGGAGGGGAGGGCTGTGGTCTCCTCCCGGGGGGCCTTAGGTGGCACCTGGGAAGCCTCTGGGAGCGACAGCTCGCATTCCCGGCACTTGGGTTTGGTCTGGTGGTCCCGGGAGTGCCTGACCCGGTCACAGAACCACTGGGAAGCACAGGTAGCCACACCTCCAGGCTTGTCTGGCAGTGTTCCGGGAAGGTGGTCCTAACACGGAGAGGTGACAGTGGTCTCCTGCCTTTTTGGCTTTCTAGCTTTGTCAGTAAAAAAAGAAGCAAAAACTGAACACACACTGTAGTAGATGTGTATTTACAAACAGTTTGTTTTGTATGTTGTAAATCAGACCAAACATGGATGGGAAAGGTGACGTTTAAAAAGACAAAACAAACACGAGTTCTCATTCTCCCGGCAGCCTCTTGTGTACTCCCTGAAGAAGGGGGCTGTCTCTCCCTCAGGGCCCCTGCAGCGGGTGGGTGCTGGGCCTGCCTTTAGCTTTGTCTGCAGTGGTGCGCCCTGTGGAGCTGGGATTGACAAGAAGGTGGGGGAGCAAACTGGACAGAAGCACCGTGATAAGAGAAGGTGGGCAGTGTTGAGGAACCAGTGGTGATCTAGTGTTGCTGAGATGTGCAGTGGAAGGGAGCAAGGGCTGGAGAGGGGCTCGGGACCTGGGGTTGGACCCTGTGGACTGGAGGAGGAGGGTGTGACAGACTCAGGTTTGATTGTTAGATTGCTCTCGCCACAGCAGTCCAGGGAGCTAAGCCTGCTACCCCTGAGAGATGATGTCAGGCTGACGTAATTTAGGTGGCATTGGGGTGGAGGAGAATGGAGGGTAGGAGATTCTTGTTGTTACTGTGTGTGTGTGTGTGTGTGTGTGTTTATTTTTAGGAAGAATTGTCAGGTTTAGTGATTTGAGCTGAATTGGAGAAGGGAGAAGCATTTATGAATACTTTGAAGCGTTGGCCTTCACTGAGGACATGGGGTGAAAAGTTTATTTTAAGGAGCCAGTGGAGAAACATCATTCTAACTGTATGGGGAGGGTGAGACAGAGGGTTTTTAGGAAAATTCTTTTTTTTTAAGATCTTATTATTTATTTGAGAGGTATGGACAGCGAGAGGGAGAGACAGAACGGTCTTCCATCCAGGAAAATTCTTGACAGGTTTATTTTCCCAAGTGAAACTTGAGAAGAATTTTATTTTACTCATTCTAACATTGTCAATTTTCAGTGCGTTACTGATTTGAAAGAACAATACTCAAGAGATTTGTATTAAAAAGCCTACCGCGCATTTAGGCCGGCCTTAAAGATCCATCAGTAATGACACCAGGGGCTCGGTGTCAGCATCACCAAAGCCATTTGGCAGCCCGGTTCCCGAACGCCGGCGCCGTAGATCAGGACACCTGAGAAGGTGCGCTTCTGTAGCCGATGCTGGTGTGGTCGGTCCGGCTTTGAGACCTGTTGCTCTTTAGCTTCCCTGCTGCTGCTTCCTCCCGGAGTGACTCACGAGCAGGAAACAAGGCGCCACCCTGCTTCCTCCTGAACTTTGGAATTGGGCTTGTCCACAGAGGAGCCACGCTTGCATTTAGGGTTGAGTGTCCAGGTTTGGAGTACATTTTTGGCCTGTTGTAGGTGCTCAGTGAATGAGGAAGGAACAAAAGCGTAAATGACTTTACATTGACGTTCATCATAAAAAGAAATGCGTAATCTTTATGAAGCTTGTTTTGTTTTTCAAGTTGAACTTTTAAAGCATTCTTGGGGTTGTTTTTATTGTCTGCAATTTTTCTTGCATTTTTATCAGTTTGTAGGGTCAATGAATACTTTTGTTTTTCCAGACAAAGGGTTTACCTTCTTTTTGTCCCCCCCCCCCTTTTTAAAAAATATTTTATTTGAAAGGCAGAGTTAGAGGGAGAGGTAGAGAGAGGGAGAGAGAATATCGATCTTCCATTCACTGGTTCACTCCCCAAAGGGCTGCATCAGCACTAGCCATTTGGGCCAGGACAAAGCCAGGAGGCTGAAACTCCATTTGGGGCTCCACATGGGTGCAGGAGCCCAAGGACTTGGACCATCCTCCACTGCTTTCCTAGGCTGTTAGAAGTGGAGCAGCCGGGTCTCAACCCAGTGTCCATTGGATTGCTGGTGCTGCAGGCAGTGGCTTAACACGCTGTGCTAGAGCGCCGGCCCCAGACGGTTTACTTTCAGAACCTCACCTACTGTGTTGTTCAGCTCTGCAGGATGAGTCAGACTGGGGTAAAAGCCCTTCCCATTCCTAGATGTGCCAGTACAGAAAGGGCATGAACATCCCTGAATCTGGGGCCTGGAACGGACCAGAGTTTTGAGTGACTGAAATTCATGAGGCACAGCCAGGCAGCAGGCATCTGCCCATTCCTTCTCTCATTTGCAGATGCGGAGGCACAGCCCACAGAAGGAACTGGAGCCAGAGCCAAGACAAGATTGACCTGGTTCCTACTCTGTGCTGCGGTTTCTGAGCTGGGCCACGTTGACTGTAGAGATTAGTTTTAAAGATCAAAAACTGTAAATGGTATGAAAGTTAAAAGTAGGTAAGTAAGGTGAACACAATCGTGAATGGTAACAGTCACAAGAGAGATGTTGAGTTCAGCAGGTTCTTTTTTTTTTTTTTTTTTTCCTTTTTTTTTCTTTAAGATTTATTTATTTGAGAGGCAGAGTTACAGACAGAGGAAGAGAGGGACCGGGAGAGGTCTTCCATCCTCTGGTTTACTCCCCAGTTGACCGCAACGGCTGGAGCTGGGCGGATCCGAAGCCAGGAGCAAAGAGCTTCTTCTGGGTCTCCCACATGGGTGCAGGGGCCCAAGTACTTGGGTCATCTTCCACTGCTTTCCCAGGCCATCAGCAGGGAGCTGGGTTGGAAGTAGAGCAGCCAAGACATGAATTGGCGCCCATATGGGCTGCTGGCCCAACCTGAGGCTTAACCTATTCCACAGTGCTGGCCCCCAGCAGGTTCTTGAAAATTGGGTAGAATATGTGTCAGATAGCAATAAGGGTGACTCAAACTAATACTGAACAGCCACTTTGGAAGATAGATTGGGCAAAATAAAAATTATCAAGGGAAATTGTGCAATATTCATTACTGAAGGTTGACTTGGAGTAGATCTCCATCGTGGTTTAGAAGGAAGCTTTGTCTCTTGGAACTGGAGTGAGAACAGGTGTCTGCTTGCTCAGGGCTGGCTGTGTGGCTTTTAAAATAACGAACAGTGATGATATACAGACTTTGTAAAGCCAAGACCGGAAAACAGTGTTACAGAGAATGTCTGGCTAAAGGTTTGGGGGAAGGTACACTGTGGGGTGTACTCATTTGGAGCATTTCATAATTCTGACCACATTTTTTCCACTGATGGAGTTGTAGCAGTTCTGTGAGAAGACAGCCAGCTAGTTTTGTGGTTGATAATCCTGCTTTAGATTTCCAAGAGTGCAGTGGAGTTCCTGGTGGACGCAGCTCAGCTTAGTCAGTGTGTGTCTTGAAGTGGCCTCATGCCTCGGGCGGTTTTGCTTTCACACCTCTTCAGGCGGCTAGAGGGACTTGGCTGGACTCAGAGCAATGCAGACAGGAGTAGTTTTGAGTTTCTCTGGGCAGCACCGGCATGTCCTGGGGGCACATCTGGCAGTGCGATGGGGGTGCAGGTGCTGGCTGCTCTGTGCTGTCCAGCTTGAGTCCCAGTATGTGCACTTCCCTGGTTGCGTCATTGACTTCTGTCTCTTTCCTGTGGTTTCAGTTCAGGTGTGTGTAGACGTTGTGTTAATTATATTAAGAACAATAAACCACTACTACAAGCATAGTGGGGTGGGGGAGCACGTTTGGTGTCTCATTGCTTCTAAATCCAAGAAACTAACAGTACATTTTGGAAAACTTTTGAGAGCATTGGAAAAAAACAAGGAAAAGAAAACACACACACAAACACCCCCCTTTTCAAAATAACCCATAGAGATGGCGCTGGGAGAAAAGCAAAGTCTTTTGTGACTCCCTGTCTACCTGATGGAAGAAGGAACATGCAGGGGACAGCATCACACCCCTCACGGGTGCTGGGGAGGGGGCTCTCCATGCCAGCATTCTCTTCTGGCACGAGCCAACAGCCGAGACTTCTGCCCCATTCTGTTGTGGTGTCTCAGCCACCATCATTGAGCTTTTCCATGTCTAACCCGAATATCTTACATTCTCCTTGGCATATCATTCCGGGTGCTGTCAGTTCATGTGTGTCACCTAATTAGTGGTTTCCCTCCCCTTTTGATAGCAATCACAGATGGGCAGGACCCTTGGGGATTCAGAAAGGCTGGGTTTAGCCTCTCTGAGTTAGATGATTCAGGCCCCTGAAGAACTGCCACGGTTGGCAGCTGCTGTAGCCTTCACTCAATTACTGTCCTGCTGTATGGGGAACGTGCAAGTTTAATTTCATTGGACGCTGTCTTGGAAAACATTTTAATGCAGTTTGTTTCCTTCACTAGGTACATGTGAAGATTTGTTGGCAGTGTGTTGTGGACACCTCTGATCACCTTGCCTCCTTTCTGCTTGTTCTGTGTTGGTAAGGGAGAGTGCCCAAATGAGCAAGATTTCGCAGCAAACCAGCGCTCCGGGAGTGAACGGAATAAGCGTTATCCACACACAGGCACATGCCAGTGGTGTGCAGCAGGTCCCTCAGCTGGTGCCTGCTGGCCCTGGGGGAGGAGGCAAAGCTGTGCCTCCCAGCAAGCAAAGCAAAAAGAGCTCACCCATGGATCGAAATAGTGACGAGTATCGTCAGCGCAGAGAGAGGAATAACATGGCTGTGAAAAAGAGCCGCTTGAAAAGCAAGCAGAAGGCGCAAGATACACTGCAGCGCGTGAATCAGCTCAAAGAGGAGAACGAACGATTGGAAGCAAAAATTAAATTGCTGACTAAGGAATTAAGTGTACTCAAAGATTTGTTCCTTGAGCATGCGCACAACCTTGCAGACAACGTGCAGCCCATTAGCACTGAAAGTACAACAAATTCTGATAATGCAGGACAGTAGACCCATCCTTTCCAGACCTCACAGCTGTGGCTGAATGTCAGCGTGTGACTGCCTGCGCCACTCACGTCAGTGGCTGAACGCTGTCTTGTTCCATTCGTCAGAGATCCATTGGAGCTTATTTTCTTGAATCGGCACTGAAGAGTTGATTAGCAAAAAACAAAACAAAACAAAAAAAGGTAGCCATGTAATTAGAATATCTGGTTTAAAATGATATGAATTTTTGTGGGGATTAAAAGCCAAACATTTTTAAGGTATATGGTAAAAAGAAAAAATCTCGGACCCTGATGTTAGTAAATCCTGACTTCCTAGGAAATGCTGCTTTTTTAGTTGACAGAGGGAATGGGACGCTGGCAGGTCACGCAGAAGGGTCTTGGTTTTCATGGAAATGGTGAATTGGATGAAGAAAAGCTGAATGCCATCCGTGTTAATCTGTTTGTGATTTTATTCCCAGTTGTGTAGTAGAAATCCGCAGTTCCAGAAACCAATCACTGTGTAATTTGGATCAATTTTAGGAATCACATAAATCTTGTCTTAGCGTAATTAGTAGTATTTACCCCAGTAAGCACAAGTTTTTGAATAGTGATGACAGGTTAAGTAAAGAAACCTGTCACATCTTAAAGGCAATATGCAACTAATTGGTTTTTAAGTACAAGTAATATTTAGGAAGCAAATTGATTTGAGAAAAAGTAAAATTTAAACATGTTAGAATTGCGCTTTTGGAGTACTTTTGGATTATTGGATTGGCATTATTTTGCGTCCTTAAAGAACCAGGTGGCTTTAGAGAAGTTTGTGTTATCAACATGTTAGTTTCCACAGGTGCTAGTAAAAGTAAGCATTTTGGAGGAGGGGCTTTTGACCAAGTTAGTAAACACGATGCCCAGCAGGTGACGCACACTGCTGACCACAGTTTGGAATAACCCACAGGTGGTTTGTCCCGCGTGCAAACCAGCCGCCACAACCGTGATCTCTAAAGTAGAAATTGCTTGTGAAGGGTTGTTTTGGTATTTGATCTTAACTAAGTGATGATGAGAAAAATATATCAACTCCATGCCACTTCCCAAAATTGTAGTCTAAGAAAACTTGAAAATGTAATGTTTTGACCTTTAATTTATTTCACATAAATACAGCTTTTTATATTATTTTTGTGACATTTCTTTCTCTAATTAGTGGGCTGCTTTTCCAGACTTTATGTATCACTGCTTCGGTTTATTCATTGGTATACTTTCATGTCTCATAAGTTATTTTAGAAAGAAAATGCCGATAAAACTCAGGATATTCACATTTTTGTTGACTAAAAAATGGCAATCAGTAAAGTAGGGCATTTCTAGATTCTGACATATCATTGTTGCTTGTTTAGATCGTCTTTGTTAATGTTCTTTTTCTTTCTTTTTTTTAGCACAATTCTAGTTTGAATTTGTTGGCTTTTGCGTAGTTTTTTGTGCCTAGGCTGATGATGAGAGACTTGTGTCATATCTGATCTTAAAAAGTTTATGTTACCAGGTATCTCCTTTGAACATGGTCGCTTCTGGCCACACTGCTGTTTCCTAGTAGGACTTGGGATAGTGTGACCAGAGCTGAACCCAGGTTGCACCCCTGGTTGGCGGAAGGGTGCTGACTTCTGCTGTTTCCTGGGCAGGAGAAGACACCATAGCACCCTGATGCTTGCCGCAGAAGCGCGAGGCCCTTCTGCACAGACAGGAGCCCGCTGTCCTGTGACTACCGTCCAGGAGGGCTGTTCATTCCCTACGGAGCCAGAAAACAGAATGGGGGTTCTTGTTAGGGTCCAACACCTTTACTTTGGAATTTCAACCTCGTAGAAAGGTTGCTGTTGTGAAAAACTAAGACATATGGAGTCCTGATTCTTTAGCTGATTGATGTTTATAATGAACTTCATTGGAGATGCAGTTGGGGCACTTGAATCTTTAAGCACCTCTAACAGGTATTTTAATTCTTTATTTACTTAAAAAAAAAACCTTTCAGAAATTGACGTCCCCATGGAGTTTGGTCACCAGTTACACGGATTAGCTGTCCTGAAGAAAGAAGCTTCGGGAAAAGGCCATTCAAGCTTTCCTGTGAACTGCAAATCCGAACTGTAGCATAAGCAAACAGTGACGCCCATGCCTGGGACAAACACGTTAACCACTGTCTTCAGTGTCTTACCTAAGTGGTCCAGAGCAAATGTTCTCTGTTGATGGTTTAAATGCAAGGAAACCAAGTATGGGGCGTGAGTTCAGAGCTCTGGAATTGTAAAGTGACTTTTGTAACTTTTACTCTGTGTGCTCCCTGCGAACCATTAAAGATTTGATCTGCCTTGTGGACAGATCTGGTGACTTAGAAACTAGGCTTTGGTATGAATTTGTGGCTGCCTCTGAGTCTGCGAGGACGGTGCTTTCTGACTGGCGTTGGCTGCAGAGGGTGGGATCTGGGCAGCCCCTCTTGCTGCCTGGCCTCTCTCACTGGGACACCAGCTCAGATTCTTTGGACATTCTTACTGAGAAGTACTAAGATTTTAATAAACTAGGACCAGGAATTCAGGTCATGAGTGTGAAATTCTGAAGCTTACATCATAATGTAGAAGTATGTGTAAATTTAACACTTAATATTAAAAAGAAGGAAATTGTAGCAGCTTTTTGATGTTTCTTAATCCCCATTAGAGGGCTTGAAACTCGGAATCTGGAAAGCCCACCTAGCACTCAGTGCTTTCTGTTGCCTTAGAAATAGGAGGAAAACTGTGTGGCGAAAGCCAGGAGGGAGAAGTCATTCTGCAGCAGTGAGACCTGCCTCTCAGGAAGAAGTCACTAACTTGTTCTTTTTGTTCCTGGCTTCCCTCAGTTTGTGAGATTACTCTATTTTTTTAAAATATAATTTTATTTCTTTCAATGAATTTAAAATAAAAAACAACTTTGGAAGGATGACTGTGGGTTTCTTTTCCTTGGATACCAGAAAGGTACAAATGATGACCAGCCTGGGGGCGGGGGTGTGGCGGGGGCGGGCAGTGAGGGGAGGAGCTGAGCTGCTTCTGTCGCAGTCTAGATTTTCTGTAGTAGGCAGGGGAATGGTTTTCTTGGACATGAATGCATCTTTAGTTATATTTTTAGACACTTGGTCTAACCTAAAACTGTATCCTAGCGAGTAATAAAATGATTTGATCACCTCATGTCTTACGTGGTTTCCATTTACAGAGAGGGAGGAGGTTGTTCATGTTTCCAGGCAGACGGTCAAGAAAGTAAAGTAAGGCCTTTCCCCTCCCCATACAGTTTTCTAGAATATATATCACCCTTATTTACCTGATGCCACACAGCGTCTGTGGAGATAAATTTGCCGACGTCAGGAATAGGAGTCCAAGAAGTGACTGGAATTGAATGTTTCAAGGGAAGTTACCATTTAGAGACTTCTGCCATGACCTTTCAATTATTTTCATGTCTTGGGAAATAAATTCCTACTTGTTGCATCTCAGTGAAAATCATAGTACAGTAATTATTTCTATGGGTAGGATGTCCCGTGTCATTTTTATAAGTTAGTTGCAATTTAGAATCCAGTAACTTATCTTGAGGAATTTTATAGAGAGATGATTTCTTTGTGCAGGTGCCAGGTCTTTTTAAGTACAGCACTTTTAGGCTGCGCCCGCCTGGGTCCTGGGCATATCTGTAGCACTCACCAGCATCTTGTGTGCACTTCAGAGGAGAAGGCCACTCCCTGCATGATGCTGTGCCTCCCAGAGGCACCGGGAGCTCTGGGGCTGTAGCATTGGCTCTGGACAAGAATGAGCTGAAAGCGAGGCAGTCACGCCTTGCACCAGGTCCTGTTAGAGCTGGATGTCTCCGTGTCGTCACCAGGGCTGAGCCTGCCTCACCTCCCCTGGCCCGACTGGTGGTTGGCTAGCTGCGTGCTCCCCGCTGCGCCCAGGGTGAGACCAGTCTCCTCAGGATTGGCTCTCCTTCATCTCCATCCCCGTCCCCTCCTGCACTGCTGTGGCCCCAGGGCTTTTCCAAGCTTTTATGAACAGTACCTCCTTCCTGAGACAGCTCTGTCTGGAATGTGCATCTCTTGCTTCTCACTTACCACCCTTCCTCTCCCAGCCCGTAGCTTGCTGTGCAAGGTCATTGCTGTTACTTTCTTCATGGTGCTTCTCCTGCTGCTCGCGACGGAACACTTTTGTGGGTGTTTATTGAAGCTGAGGTCTCCTTGGGGAGCTCTGAGAGCAGGGGCCATGTGTTCATCCTGCACTGGCACGGAGTAGGCGCTCAGTTACTCTCTGATGGCCTCCAGAGGTGGAAAGCTCTGTACAGCTTTCTGGAAGGGTCTCGCCAATTTTTGAAGCTGTAGAAATTTCTGCAGACATTGGAGGAGACTTGTTTTCATCCTCAGGAACGTGGCTAGAGTAGAGTAGGGAGCTATGGCCAGGCATCTGGGAACCATGCTGTCAGAGAAAACACTGTTTGGCTCACGGGGCTGGGCTAAATGAGCTGCGTCTTTGTCCCCAGTCTCTCTCCTGGACAGAGTTTACTGAGATTTCCAGTTGCTGTGTTTGGTCTGTGTGGAATGGGCTGATTGGTTTGGGTATGTCTGATGGGGAAGGAGAAAGACTCGTGATGCCTTTAGCTATGTGTCTTAGTTACAAAAACTTTGTCTTAGTTACCAAAACTGCCTAGAGTTCCATGCTCACTGCGACTGGTTCTGTCCTGGAGGTCGGGGAACTGAAACCCCCCTACGCGGGAACATGTCTGTCACAGGGCAGTGGGGGCGGGCGAAGGCTTGGGGAACTCACTTTTCTGACAGTCGGAAGGCCCGTCGCCACACTGCTCAGCGTCACGGCAGAAAACCTTCTAGAATGAATGTTACACATTTAAGAAGCAGCCAAGGTAAATGGTGATCTGGAAGTAAGGGGCTTTTATTGTAGCGTGGCCCCGTGGCACACTGACGTTACTGCCACAGGAAGGGAGCCACCTACTGAGCTCCTCGGTCTCAGTCTGGCTTGGCGTTGGGAGTTCCCCACCCCATCATGGTTCCGTCTGACGTACATCCTCTCGCACTTCACCCAGGCTCAGAGCACTGGGAAGACAGACCTGGAAGGGGGTACGGAATTCTGGGAGTGGGCTCCTAGATGGGGCAGTTCTGTGGGAAGGAAAGTGCTGTCGGAGGACCAAGGCACAGTGGGCCCGGCGTGGTCACCTCAGCACACCAGGGAACGAGCAGGCTCTCCTTGGCTATGGCGCTGTGGCAGACCGCAGGATCTCTGGCAGGTGTTGGCTTTGCAGTACGTCCCACGTGCACGGGACATCAGTGCTGTGTAGGTCTGCCCCTTTCAGAAATCTCGCTTTGTGGCAGCACCCACATCAAAGGCCTTTTTACATTACCACGCTGCCTCTGGGCCTGTGCAGAGGCATGGTGTGGGCGAAGTCCATCAGCTGGATCCACTGAGGGCCCAGGGTCTCCACCCCACACCCGTCTGCCCTGCTATTTAGAGGTTGAAGCTTGGTACCTGAGGGTAGTTCTCAAAACCTGAGCCTTAGGAGCCCCGCCCCCCCCCCCCCGGGGGAGGGCAGCCCCGGCATCGCCCCTAGTGACTGTGATTCGGGAGCCCTGACTGCACATGGGCTCTGGGAATCTTTGACCAAGGGCTCTGTGGTTCTGGTGCATGTTAGGCTTGGGAAGTCTTGCAAGAAGTGACAGAGTGACCCTGAAGCCCGGCAGAGACCCCGGGGCTCAGAGAGGCTCCTGGAGCAGCCAGGCCGGTCCAAGGCAGAAACAGGTGCAAAGGCCCGTCTGTGCCACTGCCACTAGTTCTCGGAGTCCACGGGTCCCGGGTACTTGGGTGCAACGGGCTGACAGCAAAGAGAGCAACGTGCACAGAGGACCACGTTCGGAAACATTTTATTGCAAATTCCATTCTGCACAGTGATTTTTAAGAGGAAACCCCAGAAAGGCATCTTTCCTGAGAAACAGCACAGACGGCAGCGGGAGATTTCAGCTGCTACTGCAGAACAGGGTGATTATCAGGCAGCACGTACGTCCCTGTCCTAAAGCGAAGTGCCTATCATCTTGCAGAAGGTTAATATGAAAGGCTTGCTTGCCTAGGAATCAGCAATCACTATTTGACAGGAACAGATGTCCGTGTTGGGACATCAGAGCACCATCTCGCCCGCTGGGGGTGCCAATCAGCAGGCTCCCCGCCGTGCAGAGCCGTGGCCAGGCCCCAGTCCCGCTGGGCATGCCGGGTGGGCTCTACTTGGGGCTAGAGAAGGGGGTAAAGGCCTTGTCTGAGCCCGACATGCAAGCTTCGATTTCCTCCACGGTGCGCGGCACGCAGGTGAGCAGCTCCATGCCCGTGTCAGTCACTACGACATCCTCTTCGATACGGACCTGGGTCAGACGGACAGATGCTGGTGACTGGAGCTGGTGAGAGGGCCGACCTGCGTCAGGCTGAGCCTGCTGCTGCCTGGGCGCTCTGAGGACCCGGGATGGAAGGGGCTGGCCTCCAAGACTGCAGGCCAGCCGCTCATGGCACTGCCTCATCCTGTCCTTGTCGGGCACTGGAGCTCCTGGGGCAGGCCGGGGTTGTAGAGAACCTGTGCATCTTCCCACTCAGGAGTGAGGCACCTGTCTGGGCCCTTCCCAAGTGAGGAAGTTGTCCTGGGACAAGCAGCTGCAGTGGGGCAGTGGACACGCCAGGGGCAGGAATGCAGGGCCCACGGGCACTCACCCCACCAAACCCGCGGAAGCGCTGCAGGACCTCGCGGTTAAAGAAGCAGGCACGGGCCGGGTCAGCCAGGGCCTCGTCCAGGAGGTGGTCGATGAAGTAGATGCCTGGCTCCACGGTGAGCACCATACCTGGCGCCAGGTGCCGTGCAGTGCGCAGGCTGCGTAGGCCCGGCTCGTCGATGCGCTCCACGCCCTGTGGAGACAGGACACGCGAGGAGGACCCAACCCACAGCTCCAGGCTGGCCACTGTCTCATCGGGGCTCTCTGACCAAGGCAGGGTCTCCAGCCGAGATTCACCCCTGCTGTGCTGGCCACAGGCACTTCTGACCTTTCCCTCTGCCGTGACCCTAGAGTTTGCGTGTCCCTGGCCCTGGACACCCTCAGAATTACCTTCAAGAGCCCAGGGACACCCACCATGTGCACACAGCCAGGACAAGCTGCCAGGGTGGGCCCATGGAGCTGGCTGGGTGTCCGGCTTCCGTCATTCAGGCCCCCCTCCTGGCCAGGGGAAGGGTAGCAGCCAAACCAGGGAGGCCAAAAAAGCTCTTAAGGAGGCTGTGAGGCCTCCCGGGGGCCGCATCGCTCCTTCCAGGCAGCTCAAGTGGAAACTGGCCCCAAAAGAGCTGGTCCTGGCTCCCCTAGGCCAAGTCCCAGGTTTGCCCTGTGACCATCCAGGAAGAGGGGCTGGAGCTGTCAGCAGGATGGGATGCTGTGTGCCCATGCAAGTGCATGGCCTGGGGGTGTGGCCCTGGGAATGGGCCTGTGGCCTGGAGGAACAATGGCAGCCACTCCCTGCAGAGACCATGTCTGTTCCTGCCCCCATGCCCCATCCCTAGCCCCAGTGCACACCCAGCACTGGGCCTGTCCACTCACACACAGGCAAAGTGGACAGGGCTGCAGCCTGGGCCTGGGGCAGGTGGTGGCCAGGACACTGGCAGAAGTACCCTTGCCTTCCTCAGATCCCTGGGGCAACCATCTGGCCTGTGGCCAGGGCCTCTGAGCGAGTGGGCAGCCAGCGAGCTTTTGGTCAGGATCTGAGCCGGTCCCGCTTGTGGCTCCCCCCAGGAAGCCCAGCTGCTGGAGACGGAGCTGTCATTTCTGACTGTTTGGGGGCCAAGAACATCAGACTTCAATTAGTGGTTCACGTAAGGTAACCAGAACCAGGCTGGCCCAGCCTCCAAGGCAGGGCACAGCAGGGAAGGCTGTCAGTGCAATTGTTAGGGTGGGGACAGCCGCTGTGACCAGCAGTGAGCAGGCTGGGCCGTGAGGGGACACCGAGGCACCGTGAGGCTGGCTGGGTCATGCTCTGGGCGCCAAGTCCTGCTGCTGTGGCCCCCGGCCCCACAGTACCTTCCTCTGGGCCGCTGACCTGGAGGCTGGGGGATGCTGGAAGGCAGCAGGGTCCTCCTCAGCTGGCAGGGGGCCCTGTCACAGCTGAGGGTCTGGGGGTCTCTGCTCCAGCATGTTCCTGCTTCTGCCGCCTGAAGCCAGTGCCTGGCCCCTGGCACCACTCCCCTGCCCTAGCCCCCAGCGCCTTCCTTTACACCCAAGTGCCTGTCCCCTTCTCTACCCCATGGCTGAGGAAGCCAGGCCTGGTGAAGGCAGAGGCCCAACAAGGTCACGTCTCCTCCAATTGCCCCACCCTCCCTGGAGGCCCAGGCCGAGCTGCCGCGTGGGGCTTGGTGGAGAGAAGAGAGACGTGCTTCCCTCCATCCCCTCCTCGAGCTGGGGGTTGGCAGCGTGGAAGGACACCCCCGCCCCGGCTTGGGTAGGGGCAAAGGTCAGGGATCCCCAGCCCACTGACTGCAGCTGCCTCTTCTGAGCGCGGCTCGGGGGTCTACCAAGGACAGGGCACAGGCCTGGGCGTGCCTGGGAGGCCGGCCACGAAGCAGGAAGGGCTGGGCTGAGCCCAGGCCTCCTGCGCAGGGGCGAGGGTGAGCCCCAGTGGCCCAGGGTGCCCGTCTTGCTGGGGGCACATGGGGCCGGCACCCCGGGGGCCTGTGCCCGCCTCTGCCTGGGCAGACGGCTCACAAGGCTTCAACCTTGACTGGGCTCCGAGCAGAGGAGCCCCAGATGTGTCTGTAGGCCTGAAATAAAACAAATGACTTTTATAGGAAAAGCCGTATTTTTCCACAGTGTTTATCTGTCAGAAGAATAGACTCTGAGCACAAAGGGCTGCTTACTGGAAGAGATGAAAACTGGTTGCTGCCAGTTTTCTCTGGTGGAAAAAAAAAAAGTGCTCTGGCGACTAATGAATAACGAACCTCGGCTAACAATGTCTGGAAGGCCCTGCTCTTGGCTCCCCGCACACAATGGGACGGGGAGAAATTAGGAAATTAAAACTGATTCTGTTTCTCCAAATTTAACTGTTTACACTTGAGGAAAAAAATAATTGAAAATGCTTCTCTTGAGCAATCTCAACACCCCCCCCCAAAAAAAAAAAATTCATTCTTGCTGCTTTCAAAATACCCTGTAGCCACCAGGCCAAGCCTGGTCTTGGCTCCCTGGCTGGTGGGCCCCAGGGTGTGCACCGATTGCATAACCAGCCCTGCGCCGTGGGCACCGGGCCAGGTGGCAGGGACAGGCCCACCCCCTCCTGCTGGGCCCAGAGAGGCCACAGCCACCTGCCTGTGAGGGCCTCCCTTTGGGTGGTCCTGGGAGGGTTGCTGGCAGGGGTGGGCAGAGAAACCCTGTCTATGGCCCTCACGAGCCTCCCAGGGGTGCCTGGGCGTGAGGAGGCCGCAGGTGCCAGCCAGGAAGTGGGGTAGGGTCTTCATGGAGCCACAGGCTGGAGGACCGGAGGGGTGCAGTGCAGCTGTACTGACCATCTATACTCAGCGTCCAGGGTCGCGTGGAGGCAGCCACAGGAGGAATACCCACAGACCCACCCTGCCTCCACGGGGGTCATGCCAGGACCTCCTCTCCCTGTTCTCCAGGGGGCGCCATCCCTCCTGCCCCGCCCCTCCCTGGGACGGCCTCCCAGGGCAGGCCACCCCGCCCCCACGGCACACTGACCTCAGGGTAGCCTCCCACGTCATGCACGTCAATGCCCAGGAAGTGGCCGAGCCCGTGCGGCATGAACACAGCCCCCAGGTGGGCCTGGACCATGGCGTCCACACAGCCACGCAGGATGCCCATGCGGCTCAGCTCCTCCAGGTGGATTCGGTCAGCCAGGCGGTGCATGTCAGGCCACCATACGCCTGCGGCTCAGAGCGGGAGGCAGTGAGCCTGGGCTGCACAGGGCGAGGGCTGCGCAGGCTCAGCGGTGGGGGCTGGGGATGGTTCCCTCTGAGCTGGGCTTTTCCACACAAAGCTCTGGACCTTGAGACCTCTCTGTCGCTCCCTTCTCATCCCAAGGGCAGGCTCTTGCCATCCACACACACAGGGGCAGCCCAGGCTTATCCTCCAGCCCATGTCACAGCATCGCCTGGGGCCTGGGCACCAGGAGGCAGAAGGCATGCCCCTCCCCGGTGGCAGCCACAGGCTGGCCTCCGTGGGCCCTGGGCCCGAGCCTCTGGCTGAAACACTGCCTCGGCACTTCAGGCCTGGGCTTTGCTCATGTGGGGCAATGGGGAAGCCAGAGCTGCAGGAGGGGGCGCCCTGCACAACCCCGAGTGGGGCTGACTCACCCTTGCAGGCCCTGTGGGGAGCAAAGGTTTCTGGGGTGAAGGTGCGGCTAACCCAGCCTTGCTGCTGGCTAGCAGGGGGTCTGCAGCCCAGCCCAGGCTGCCAATCGAATGAATCTTTGCCCCAGGGTTTCTGGGGCAAAGGTCATTGTGAGAGCCTCCGGAGCACAGTCCTTGGCCCTACCTGGGCCCCTGGGAAGGAGGCACTTGTGCCATAGGGCACTTGGGGAGAGCTCCCGTCCGCTTCAGCCTCCTGTCCTGACCCCACGGGGGCTGAGCGCGGGCCAGGTGGGCGGGGCTCTGGCCAGAGAGGGCAGCCTGCTGGCAAAGGCCCACCCCAGGGCCCCACGACCTCGACTCAGAGCTAGGCTTGCCCTCCATGCTGCCCCAGGGGAATGTTGGGGGAAGGCAGAGGCTGCATCCTGAGGGGTCCGGCACCCAGGAGGGCTGGGCAGGGAAGGAGGCCCCCACGGTGGGGCCGCTCCCTGGCAGGGGTCTCGGCCGGCTGGAGGTGAGGGCTTCAGCAGGTGGTGGAGCTGCGGTCTGGCCGGTTCAGCTGGGCTGGGCCCGACCCGTGGTCCAAGGCAGCGGAGAGGCCCAGAGCTCTGCTCACACATGCCCCAGAGGGAGAGGGGGAGAGGGAGCCTCAAGAGTCCAGCTCCCAGTGGCCAGCCCCATCGCTCCTCCCCACTGCTGGGAGGAGCAGAGTTGGGGTTGCCATTCTGAGTGCCCAAATGACACCTCGGCTGGCCCGGTCAGCACCCCTGAGGGCTGGGAGTGTTCCCTGGTGGCTGGCTTTCCTGTGTGACCTCTCTGAGCCTCGATGTTACCTGCGCCAGATGCCGCCACGCGGGCCCTAGGAAGCCAGCTGCGGTCTCTGGTATCTACCGGGCCCGAGGGCAGCACCCCTGGACAGCAGCCTCTATCCATCTGTCACTCTGGTAGCCCAGGCCAGGGTTTCACACTTTCCAGTGTCCTGGGGCACAAGCCCAGCCTGTCCCAGTGCCCAGACCAGCTCTCCTCCTGTCCCCTCGCCCCCCCAGTGTCCCCTGGAGGCCAGGGCACCTTTCTGTTCCAGAAGCATCTTGCTGGGCTGGCCTTGCCCATGTTTGGGGTCTCAGCATAAAAGCCGCTGTCTCCCCGAGAGCCTCCCCCAGGGTCCTGCTCACTTCCCTCCTTGTGCCATCGAAGGCAAACTGTCCCCTGCACACATCTGCATGCTTGCTTCCCCGTCTGCACCCCACCCCCAGCCCCGGGAAAAGCAGCTTCCCGAGGGCCGGGCCCGCCAGCCCCCGCCTTGGCAGAGGGAGCTCCAGGTCTGATCCTGGCGCGGACTCGGCTCCTGGTGGGGCAAGGGCCTCCTCTGGGGCGCCGGCACCTCTACCCCACTCCCCACCCGTATCTCCCTGAGAAGCGCAGCCTTCCAACCCGGCCGGCCTCAGCAGCGGGCTGTGGTCTTGGCCCGGCCCCGGCGAGGGTGGGAATCAGGTATAAATCATGGTCCGTGGGGGCCCCTCCTGGGGCCGGCCCGGCGCCTGCCCGGACGTGCAGGCCCAGGCGGCCCCGCGGCGCCTCTGGTCGTCCCGGCCTGCGCGCCCTCAGGGAAGGCCTTGCACACAGCTCTCTTGGCCGGCAGTGGGGAGTTTCTGCCTGTGTGTGGTTAGGGTTGTGACAGTGATTAAACCTCCAGCAACTTGGCCCCAGCGTCTGGCCCGGATGGTGGTTACAACACCCGGGGCCGGGGCGGGGCCCCTGAAGTGTGTGAAGGTTACTGTCTATGGGTTGGGCACAAGCGTGGGGGCCTCCCTGTGGCCCAGGCCCCGCCCACCCCAGAGCCCCCTGATCCAAGCCAGCCACACCCCTGGCCCCATGCCTGCCCGTACCCGGGACGCCACAGCAGGAGTCACCCGGCACAGCCCAGCAGCCAGCACCAAAGCTTGTCTTGGCTCCCCTCAAAACATCTCCTGGACCTGGCCCCTCACTTCGGCCAGGGCCCTGCTGTCTCCTCTTGTCCACTGTCGCCTGCATCTGCTTGGACACCTCGGCCACCTCTTTAGTCCACGGGGCACACTGGCTCTTCCTGGCCCAGGACAAAGCCCAGGTCCCTCAGCCGTTCCTGGCCGGGGCAGCCAGATCCGGCCAGGGGGCCTGAGAGCTGGCGCTCCTGGTGCTTCCTGCTAATGGTCCCCTTAGGTGGGACCCCCACCCCCACCCCTCCTGTGCAGCCAGAGCTCCACCACCCCAGCACAGCACAGCACACAGGCACAGCTGGGGCCTGGTTATGGCCTCTGGGCCCCGAGAGGGTGGGGCCTGAGTCCTGCTCTGTGCCTGGCATGGGGCAGGGGTAGGAGCCCCAACCTCCCTTGTAGCTCTCCGGGGCCCAGGATCCACATGTGCAACCCACCCGATTTGTGTTCAGACCCAGGGTGGCCAGGGTAGCCTCTGGGCCAGTGCCCGCCTGCCTGCCTCATGAAACCCTCAGGCTCAGAGGAGCAAGGCCCCAGGGTGAGTGCAGGGCGGCCCCGGGGTCCTGGCAGGTCCTCTGTGCCCACCTGGCCGCCCTCAGGCAGGGCCCTGTCCTGCTGGGCCTGGGGCTCATGGCATCCATCACAGCTTCGAGGCTTCCTGCCCGGAGCGTGACAGCCCCGGGGGGCTCCCAGCCGGAGCCAAGCCGGGAAGGCAGTGGAGGGCCCCACGTGCTGCATCCTTAGCGCCACTTCCAGACAAAGAGCTCACTTCATTTGCGGACAGTGGCCCTGGGGGGATGGAGGCTGTGTGAGCCAGACCCTGGGGGTGCAGGAGAGAAGGCCCGGGGCTTGGGTCCCAGGGCAGGCCCCGTGGGCTGCAGCGAGCTGCCTGGCAAGCAGAGCTGGCACAGGGCTGAGGCCCTGGGTGGGGGGGTCCCCGGTCTGTTCCCAGGACCTCAGAGACCCGCTCGACCTGCACCGGGGCAAGGGGCAGCATCTGCCCAAGCCAAGCAAGCCTGGCTGCCCCGTGTTCACTCAAGGTCCCCATCGAAGCAGAGTGCCCAGTAGGGGTGGGGCAGGGGGCGGTACACAGAGCAGGGAGGGCCCACAGCCAGTAGCAGGGATGGACACGGAGCCCCCATCAAAGACAGCCCTGCCTGTCCTGGCCCCTGCTGCAGAGGGGCTCAGGGCTGGGATGACACATGGTCCCCACACCTCTGCCTGCCCCCCGGCATCCTGTGCCGTCTCTAAGGAGGAGGCCTGATGAGAAGTCCAGCTACCCGAACACTGCCCATTCAGGAGGGTGGCAAAGCTGGCCAAGGGGCCCCTGACTGCAGGTCCCCAGGAAACACACGGGCGTCCCTCTCTACCTGCACAGGGGCACAAGCTGCAGCTCTGTGCTCCTCCTTTGCCCATTCTGAGGGTGGGGGCGCTCCCTGCCACTGGAGCCGCTCCTCTGGCTTCCCCTGGGAGTCCTCCCTCCCCCTCAAAAGTGGCCAGGACCTGAGGCTGAGGCCAGAGCCGGGAGTGAGGCGCAGTGCACACAACTACAGGAGTTGTGCATGGAAGTATCACTCATGTGGAGTGTGACACAGATGGTGGTAAGAGCGGACTCCAAAGGCACAGAAGGGAGGGGCCGCATAGAGGCATAGAGTCGGGCGTTGGCAGGTTAGCAAGGAGGGTGCTGGGAAGTGGGAGGCGGGGCTGCAAGAGGTGTGGGTGCTTGCAGGCAGCAGGGACTGGGAGCTGGGAGGACAGGGGCAGCTTGTGGCTGTGGCCAGCTCAGACACCTGGCTTGAGTCACTCCTCCTCCGCAGCAACCCCTCCCCCTCCTCTTCAGCCATCCCAGGCACCCAGCGACACAGGGCGGGTGGCTTGCCCCGACTCAGAAGCCACAGAGACCTTGGATCCCCCCAGCCATGCATTCTTCCAGGTGCTCCCGGTCTGCTGCGCCCCCCCCATCAGCCACCCCACCCCGCTGAGCGGCAGTGAGGATGGCTCCTCCTCTGGCCCCAGGATGGGGTACAAGGTCTGCGTTCCTCAGATCCCCAGGGGGGTATCCGCCAGGAGCCGGGTGTATTCTGATCATTAATTTCTGCCTCTCCTCTGGGCATCGTTGTGGGATTTCCTGCTCGTCTTTATTTACTCTTCCCCGGAAGGTCACGGGAAGCAGCCCGGCAGTCTCACTGAGGTATTTGTCTTGGCCCAGGGACTGAACCCACAAACCAGGGGCTTTTCCACTGGGATGCGGCAGGGGGCTGACCTGGCCATGGCCTCCGGGATGCTATGGGGGAGGTGACCTGCCCCCATCAGCACAGCAGCCCCGTGTGACCCCGATGGAGTCTGACTCTGCCCCGGGGGACCCTCACTGTCACAGTCTTGCAGTTCGGGGTAAGGGTGCTGCTGGGGCCTTGGCTGCATGCCCTCCACAAAGGGATCCTCCAGACCTGTGTACAGGTTACCCTGTGCAGCCCAGCCCGGAGGCAGGCCTGGGGGGGGGGGGGGCCTGCCTCGCAGTCTGCAGGGCCCAGCTCAGCGGCCAAGCCAGAGGCGTGTGGCTGCCCGAGTAATCAGCATGTCCAGGCAGCCGCACAGGACAGGGGACCAGGTGGGTGCTGGGACCAAGCCTCAGGCTTTTCTCAGTGCAACACGGGGTCCTGGGGACTGGCCTGTGGGCTCGGACAAAGTGTGAGTGGGGGCGCTGGGCCAGCTGCAGGTGCCACCAGCACGCCTTCCTGCGGCTGGGGCTTGGCGGTCCCGTGTGAGCAGGCGGCCTGGAGCTCCCAGGGGAGATGACATATTTTTTTTAATACCCACCACCCCCCCACCGGGTGGCCCAACACTCCTGCCCCACCTCCAGATGATCCCAAGCCTTGGTGTTGAGCCTCACTGTAAAGATGCCCACGTCCCACATCGGCAGAGAACCTGGGTTCGATTCCCAGTGCCACTTGGGTCCCCGACACCGACATGGGAGACCCCGAATGAGTTCTGGCTCCTGGCTCTGGGCGGGTGGGGAAGAAGCCAGTGGATGGCAGCTCACTCTGCTTGTCTACCCCCTCCCCACCTCTCAAATACATAAAGTGTACAGTTCTCTAACTGTGGTCTGCTGACAGGCCAGGCCCCTCTCCACGCTCCCACACCGACCTCCAGTCGGACCTCCGTGCACAGGTGCCTCAGGGTCCTGGCCCCCTCACGGGCAGGGGACACAGGTGGGATGATCTTGGGCCGAGCTCCCCGACCCTTGGCTGCCCCTGCCTGGTGGTCGGTCCCCTTCCTAAGAGTGACCCTGGGGACCTGGTGACATGAGCAGTCTTCCTGGCCAAGCAGGGGTTGGGGTAGTAGATTTAAGTCATGGAGGGCAGGACCTGCTTCCTGTAGGCACCTGCCACACGGCTGCCTCTCCTCCCCTCCTGGCCCCACCCCCTGCCCTCACCTGGCTTCATGGCACTCATCACGGCGCGGCAGCTGCGCAGCACGGCCTCGTAAACCGCCTTCTGGTCTGGGGTGAACTTGCCGTTGGCGGGAAATGAGCAGGTGATGTCAGAAGCGAAGCAGTAATACTCGCCACCCATGTCGAACAGGCTGCGGAGAGAGGCAGGGGTGGGGCTGGCGGGCCTTGGGGGCTCCACTGTCCCCCTAACCCTAGGCCCTGGGTGCAGCAGGGTGCTGAGGTCACCCCATCTCTGGGTGTGACCATGGGGTGGGGGCCACCCTCCAAGACCTCACTTGGCAAATGGGAGACAGACAAGTCCCAAGCCCCTGGCCTCCACAGAAGTATCCCAAGACCCTCCTGCGTCCTGCACAGGCTGAGGCTCGTGGGAGAGAGAGGGAGAGAAGGCCAGCCAGGGGCCTACGGACAGGCGTGATGGACGCACTGGCACTGCCCAGCAGAGCACCTGTGCCGCCAGCAGCCCCTGCTTCTGACAGTGTTGGGGTGGGATCTCGGTAGGCGGCAACTGCTGCCTGAGGGGAGGGCCAGGAGGGGGCGCCAGAGGACAGCCTGGGGCCCAACAGGGCTTTCCAGGCGCCCTGCCTGCCAGCGCTGCCATCCTACACCCCCAGGTGGCAGAGAGGGGCCAGCAGGACGCTGATGGGGTATAGCATAGGAGATGCAGGAGGGAGCCAGCAGAGGCAGGGTGGGGGCGGGGGGGGGCAGCAGGGCAGGTAGCTGAGTCAGGACAGTGGCTGAGCCTGCCCCCCAGGCGCCCTGGGATGGGCCCCTGTGCTGTCCTCTGTGCTCAAGGGTGGATCAGAGCCCTGGCTATGCACCCTCAGGACGTGTGAGGGCTGCTGGGTCCAGGACTGGCTTCCAGGAGGCAGCCCCCTGGGGGGGGGGTTCACCCAAGTGGGCCAGGGTGGGACCAGGTGCATAGGAGGAGCACCCCCTTCCCCTCTCACCCGGTGCACCAGCCCCTCAGACCCGGAGCTGGAACCCACGGACCCCTCACCCGCTCATGGTCATGGTCAGGTCTCAACCCAGGCCTAGGGTCCTGCCGTGGCTGTGGGGGGTTGGCAGGGGGGTGCTGGGGATGTGGAGGGCCACCCTCTTGGACCTGCAGGGGCTGGGTCTCGCTCGGAGTCTGGCTCTGTGCTAGGCTGCCCGTGGGGGTCCGTGCGCAGCTGCACAGATCCTGCCAGAGCTGGGCCCAGGGGCACAGCCGCGGCTTCCTCCGCGAGGGCCTCTCACCCAGATCCAGCTCGCGCGGTAACCACAACCGCTCAAACATTCCAGAAGCTGCCTGTGTGCTTGCCTGGAGGGGCAGGGGGTGGGGGTGGGGGACGCTATTCCAAGGGGCAGAGCAGGGCGTGGGACAAGGAGTCCGGCCTGCCCGACAGCACCAGCTGCCCTCACAGAAACAGATCTTTAAAGGGAAAAACCCTGACAGCTTAGGGTCCCGCGATCTTTGCTGGAATCCAAAGTCCCCAGCAGGGCGCTTTTTAATCTCTGGTCTCTTCTGATTGCAAAACACCATAAACAGTGCACAGTGCAGACAGCACCTGATAACACCTCAGGTGATTCCCAGAGGGTGGGGGCTGCCTGCCCGCCCGCCCGCGGCACGGGGGGCCAGGGCGCAGGCTCTGCAGGACCCCAGCTGAAGCAGGGGGTGACCCACCCCAGTTGTGCTCCGAGGATGACACAGGGAGGCCCTGGCGGCCACGCCCTGCATCTGCTCCCTGGGAGGCCCTGGCTGCATGGGGGGGGGGGGGGGGAGTTGGGGCCAGCAGCTGCAGCGGCTTACTTCCGCATGGCTGGCGCCTGCTCCCCAGGCTGGGTCAGGAGGGTGGGGCCCATCTGAGCGCCACACTGCGGAGGAGATAGAGCTGGGGGTGGGGGAGCCCACTCCGAGCCCAGGGATGACCCCTCCTGCTCTCATTCTGGCCCTCAGTCCTCAGAGCCTCAGTTTTTCCATCCCTAAAATGGCGACAGGGCATGCATTCGGCTTAGTGGCTGAGAGGCCGACTAAGATCCCTGCGTCCGGTACCGCAGTGCCTGGCTCCAGCTCCGGCTCCTGACTCCAGCCTCCTGCCAGTGCGACCCCGGGAGGCAGCCACGATGGCTCAGGGGGCTGGCTTCCTGTCACTCATGTGGGAGACCTGGAGTGAGCTCCCAGCTAGCTCCTGGCTCTGGCCTCAGTCCAGCCTTGGCCGTCACGGGCCAAATGAAGGAAGGGATGGGATCTCTCTCTGTCTCTCAAACGAAGAACTCCAAGTTTAACACAATAAACAAAATAAAATGAGGATGTTACCCCGCACGGGTCTAAGTCCCCATGGGGCCATCAGGCAGGCGGCAGTGGGGAGAGAATCTGCGTGGGGCCGCAGCCCGGCTCTGCCCGGGGAACACAGAGCATTTTCACTTGGGCTCCACAGAGTCGAGAGAGGAAGACGGTTTGTGGTTTGCTGGTTTAGAACATCCAAGAATGGCCTGGGCAGACGGGACAGAGCCAGGAGCGCGGGGAACACAGACTCCTGGGAGGGGCCCTACGGGGGAGGGGGTGACCTGGAGCAGAGTGACCCCTCTGGGGGCAGAAAGGTCTACTGCATGGTGCTGATCTAAAAGGAAAAAAAATAAAAATAAAAAATAAAACCCAGAAATTGAACTACCTAAAAAACCAGGAAGCTCACAGGAACGCAACCAACGCTGGAATTACCTAGAGCAGCGCACGCAAGCCCAGAGTGCGTGGGATGGCGGGCGCTTGCGTTTGCTCAGCCGGCTGGGCTGTGTCTTCCAGATTCTAGAAGCCCTCAACAGTGTTTCTTAATGTCTTCAGATCATCCGCTTTCTGGAGAAGGAAGTGTACACCCAGCCGGCCAGCGCCAGGCTGCCCAGCGGTGCCCGGGCACCGGGCTGAGGTCTATTTTCGTGTTCTCACTTCCCTATCTTTTTCTGTCTTTGTGTGTGTGTGTGTTTGTTAAATCCTCCTCAGAGCTTCTGCACGCAGAAGCGCTGCCGACTCAAGCTGCCCTGGAATCCAGGGAGCGAAGCCATGCTTCGTATAAATCATCCCTGGCCGCCCCCTCGGGGTCCGCTCCGTGCGGGCTGACGACGGCCCATTCGCTCATACTTGGCGCCGTCTGGAGGATCCCTCCTTCCTGGCTGCCTGGGGACACCCACCAGGGACACGAGCATCTCTGGCCGAGTGAATCTGTGTGATAATCTGAGACATCTGGGGACACAGGACGCATCCCAAGCAACACGATGGCGCCGCCAACCCTCCCATGTGTCCCTGTGGCTCTGCTGCTGGCGAGGGGACAGGCTCTGTCTTCCTCTGCCTCTTCCTGGGCCGCTCCAGGCCCGGGCCACCTGCCACCACAGGCCCACCCAGAGCCTCCCTGGGCCTCCTTGGGTGGAAGGCCTCCTGGGGACATGCTGCCATGTCTACCCAGGGCCACTCGGTCCGGGGTTTGTGGCCTCGTTTCAACCCTCTGGGTGGTGGCATGGCTCCTCTCAAAGTGCAGGCAGGTTGGCGGGAGACTGCAGACCCCAGTGCATCCGCCCCAGTGCGTGTCCCAGGCCAGGCCAGGGGATTTCTGAGCAGCGGGAACTCTCGCTTCCCTCCAGACCTCAGCGTGAGACACAAAGGAAGGCACACGGCTGCTTAGAAGGCTGCGGCTCGGTGGCCGCAGCGCCACCCCTGCAGACCAGGCCAGGGCGCTGGCCTCCCTGGGGCACAGCCGGCTGCCTGTCCCGGCCAGGTCTTCCTACAGCGCCAAGCTCCAGGTGTGGCCGGCAGGGGCAAAGGCCATCACTTGCAGGTCCCCCAGCACCGCGGGCTGAACCACCAAGCTGACCCCTCCCTGCGAACTTTTCGGGCCGGCACCTCTGCCCCACTCAATCCTGCCAGGAGACAGCGGCTCCTGGGAGTGGGGGGCTGGCAGACAGGAGGTGCCATGCGAGCAGCCACTCCAGCAGCAGCTCTGGGACCTGGGGACAGTCCCTGGTGCACACGGCGACAATGCAGCCCTGTGCTGCAGGCCTCCCACGTGCTTGGTGACAATGGCTCTCCCACTTCATGGGCGATAGGGAAGAGACAGGGGGCCGCTGAGAACCCCAGAAGCCGCCGTGGCACCTTGCCTGGGAGGTTGGTGGGACCCGCCGCCCCCGCCCAGGGCCAGTGGCCAAGGCCAAGGCTCAGGGCAGCAGCCCCCAGGGGGAGGGTGGCGGGCGGGGGAGGGAGCAGTCACGCGCACGGCACATGCTTCTGTCTGCTGTTTTGGCCACGAGAGCCTCATGATGTCTGAGCACCCGGGCTGCCTGGCCTAGAGCTTTTCCAACTGTGGGCTCTGACGCCAGCTGAGTGGGTGCAGCCCGGGCACCCAGAGACACACAGAAGCACGTGGCAGGGGTGCCTGAGCAGTCAGGGTGTGTCCACCCTACTGAGGACCCCGGGTTCCCACCTGAGACGTGGAAGGCCACAGCCAGCCAGTCTGGACGGATGGCCTGCCTGGCTCCTACCCCAGGACATGTCCTGGAGACCACAAGGAGCTCAGGATAGGGCTGCTTGGGGGGCTGGCAGGAGGGGGAAACTGAAAGGTAGTGAGGTCAAGGGCAACAGGGAGCAGGCCCTGAGGGACACTTGTACTTCACAGCACCCCCAGGCATGAGGATCAGAAGCCACCCTGCCCCCTAGAGCTGGGGAAGGGCCCCCAGGCACAGACCCACCCCAATGGGGGCCGGGCTGTGCAGACTCAGAACAAGCCAACTATCACTGTGGGGCCAGCGATGCCGAGGGGGCCCCGAGGTCCTGGGAGATGGGCACCCCAGCCTGCAGGGCGTGCGGGGTCGGGGTGGGGGCTGTGCTGGAGACAGAAGTGCAGAGGAGGGCGCTGGTGGCACCCTGGCTCGGGAATGCAGCACAGGCAGTGGGAGTGGGGGATGGCAGCCACGGTTTGGGGTGGCTCCAAGTGACCCCCCGGATGGAACCATTATCCAAGTCGGGTTTTGGTGGCCAGGGCTTGGGGCTGGTCATTACCAGGGCAGGAAGCCAGAAAGCCTCTAGGAAGGGAAGGAGGGGGAGAGAGGACCCTGGCAAGCTGCTGAGCGTGGAACCGGACAGGCCCCCCTCTTCCCTAGCTGGGCCAGCCACACAGCTCTCGTGCCCAGGGGCCATGCGGGGATGAAGCTGGGCCCACAGGTCCTAAGACAACAGGTCCTGAGACAACACTGCCCTCTTCTGGCCAGAGCTGGAAGACACACCAGCCACACTGTATAGCTGGGTTCACAGAGGCCCAGCACCCTTGGTTCTGGCTCTAGAAGGTTCTGAGAGGGGGCACTGCCCCCTCCGCCCCCGCCCACTGCCACCTGGTCTGGCAGGAGGTGGCAGGTAGGAAGGATGTCCTAGCTGCTTTCCAAACCAGAGCCCACGGCAGGCAGGCCCTGGACCCCTCCCTGCCTCTGCACTACTGTGGACAGCCTGCCTAGGGGCCCTGGGAGTCCAGCACAGTCCTGCTTCCGAGGGGATGCGGTACCTCTGGCCAGAGCCCAGGCTGGCTGTGGGGGAATGGGGCGGCATACCACCAGAGTAGGGAGGCAAGTCAGTGGGGAGGGTTCTTTTGGGGCTCCCCACTTAGGAAGGGCCCAGTGACCTACAATGAGGATTCATCGGCAAGTGTGCACCCAGTAGCCCTCTTGAGAAGGTGTGCCTTGGGGCCAGCACTGCGGTGGTGCAGCAGGTTAAGTCACTCCCTGTGACACCCGCATCCCATATGCACACTGGTCTGAGTCCCAGCTGCTCCACTTCTCATCTAGCTGCCTGCTAACGCACGTGGGAAAAGCAGCAGAAGACGGCCCAAGTGCTTGAGCCCCTGCCACCCACATGGGAGACACAGATGGAGCTCAGGTTCCTGACTTTGGCTGGCCCAGCCCCAGCCATTGTGGTCATTTTGAGGAGTAAATCAATGGATAGAAAGTCCCTCTCTCTCTGTATCTCTTTCAATTTTGAAAGTCAGGACTACAGAGAGAGAGAGATCCTCCACCTGCTGGTTTACTCCCCAGATGGCTGCAAGGGCCAGGGCTGGCCAGGTTGGAAGCCAGGAGTTTCTTTTGAGTCTGCAGGAACCCAAGCATGTGGGCCACTTCTGCTGCTTTTCCCAGGCGCACTAGAGGCAGCTGGACACTGGCTTTATCTGCTCTGCCACAACACTGTCCCCTAAAACAAATGTTGAAAAAATAAGTTTTTCTGGGGGGCTGGTGCTATGGCGCAGTAGGTTAATCCTCCGCCTGCAACACTGGCCTCCCATCTGGGCGCCAGTTCTAGTCCTCTTCCAATCCAGCTCTCTGCTCTGGCCTGGGAAAGCAGTAGAAGATGGCCCAAGTCCTTAGGCCCCTGCACCCGCATAGGAGACAGGGAAGAAGCACCTGGCTTCTGACTTTGGATCGGCAAAGCTCCGGCCGTTGTGGCCGTTTAGAGAGTGAACCAGTGGATGGAAGACCTCTCTCTCTGTCTTTCCCTCTCACTGTAACTCTACCTCTCAAATAAGTAAAATCTTTTTTAAAAAAAGAAAAATATATACTTTTTCCAATAAAAGGTGTCCCCGCTGGTTTTATAAAGGAAAACGAAAACAGCCCCTGGCTCCTCCGAACAGTGACCGATGGGGCTCCTGGGGAATCCCAGGGGCAGCGGGAAAGGGCTTGTATGGCCCCAGGAGGCCTCCGGCCCCCAAACACTGAGCCAGGGGAGGGCCCCAGGGAGTAAAACCACACCAAAGCCCCAGTCCTCCTCGCCCTGGAAGCCTCGCCGAGCAGGTGGGGCAGGCTGGAGCCCTAAGAAACGGGCATGGGGCTCGGCTCATGAGCTTGCCCAGAGCAGGAACCCTCCGGGCCACGATGGCAGCTGAAGGTGGCCCCTGGCGAAAGCAAGCCCTCCCTGGCACACGTGTCACACAGGACGACGATGAGGCCGAAACACAGCACGGACAGGGCACGCGACTTGGGCGCTCGCTCCCGCCATGACTGGGGCTCCCTCCTGCTCCGCTGCATTGTTCCACACTCAGCACTTGGCACTTCTGACCCCCTCCCTCCCCCCAGTCTCCAGAGCTGGGTGCTGCATTGCTCCATCTCAGCCGGGGGGGGGGGCAGGGCTTGATGCAGGGACCCCCTGAGCTCCCTGAGTGTGCATGTCCCCGGGGTGGGAGGGGTGCCCACATTGGGAAGTACGAAGAGACAGATGGGGCAGGCACCCGCTTCCTGCAGGAGGGGCTGGCTTCTCCCCACACGGCCCCACGGCTGGATGTGGAATAGCGCTGGGGCGTTCACCCATGCGCCCGGTGTGACACTTGCCTGCCACATGCACGCTGCTCTGGGAGCCACTCCGCCTCGGGGAAACCCTGCATTTTGCTCCTATTTGGGTTTCATACCTTATGATGAAGCATTGTGGCTTTTATGTTGGGATAACAGAGTGATTTATTATTTACCGAACGCGGTAGGCACTCGGCAGATCAATTTCAATAAAACAATGGATTATAAATGCCGCCAGCAATCTGGCAGTAGCAGTAATCAACAAAACATGTTGTTCTAAATGCCGCATAATAAATTGACTATAATAAACTCATAATTATTCTACTGGCTACATTTCAAAGTTAGCACCGGGAAAACAAAATCACCAATTTGTGCTTGGCCTGCACATCCGTGGGCGAGATCTCCCAGACCACTCCTGTCTCTGCAGCTGCACCTGGAGACACAGGTGCCACACAGGGCCCAGGAGGGCTGTGGGGACAGCGCACGGCGCTCTGCTGGGCCCTAGGAGAAGCAGCCACGTGCTATGGGGTCATGGACACAGGGGCTGTGGTGTGGGGCCTCCCCCTGGCCAGAGCTGCTCTGGGACACTGGGAGCTGCTGGTGTGGCTGGGGCTCTGCTTTCTACCTGGGACTTGGTTCCTAGGACCTGCCCCGCCCCCTGCTTCCCCCACCCTCCACCCCCGCCGCCCGCCCAGCCAGACTGGGCTCTAGGGTCAAAAGGCATTAGGAAGGGTTTCAGGAGGTCAGAGTCCCTGCACACAGCAGGTGGGCCGCCCCCTTGCACCCTCTTGCTCTCTTCTCCAGCTGAGCCAGCCAACGGCTCCCCAGCTTCCGCTGGCTGCACACCTGGGTGTCTCTGCCCACATGCCAGGGGCGAGGCACCCACCTGGTGGGGATCAGATGGACGCTGGGTGAGGAAACAGTGGAGAGGTGCTCGGGGCGGATCCCGGCAAGGCCGCTGCACACGCCAGGCTCCCGCCCCCTGCTGGCCACCTGAGCCCACTGCTCACAGCCCTGCACAGCAGGCGGCCACATGCAACCCGGTGTAGGGGGGCCGGGGGTGGGGGAGGCTGTGGCCACATCCAAGCTACCTTGGGTCTCACCCTCTGCCTGCTTCTACCCCTGGGAGAAGCGCCAGCCCCTGGAGAGAGCACCTTGGTTCCCAACTTGTGCCCCTTATCCATCCTCAGCAGTGAGTGCCCAAGGGAACTGAGCTCAGAACAGGGGACGAGGGGCTCTGACTTGTCTGGACTGCTGGGCTGGGCTCCTGCCAACAACGGTCACGGTCAGAGCGTCCCAGCCAGCGACAGACCCAGGGAGAAAAGCCGCTGTGGCCAGTCACAGCACACCTGAGGCCCGTGGTAGAGGGCACCCGGCATGGAGTGGGTTCCCACATGTGCTGGGCAGTGACAGCTCAGGGCATAGCATCTGTCCCAGCAGTTGCGAGTCTGCAGGGAAACTCAGGCCCCTGGGTGGCTGTGGGCTGTGGACTCCTGGGGGGCAGGGCTGAGGCTGCCTGGGTGAGACCAGGTCTGGGCAGGGGGCAGCCATCATGTCGCCAGAACTCCAGCAGGGGAAGCAAGTGCATGAGCAGGGCTGAAGAGGAAGCCGACAGCCCGGCGGGGCGGGGAAGCTGTGGCACTGAGCCAGCCTTGCTCAGCAACAGGTGCACTGATGCCAAAGAACTGGGTGCAGCAGGGCTCCCTGTCTGTCGTGGCTGACCAGAGCATACTGCCCAGAGGCCAAGGCAGGGCAGCCCTGGGTGGCCAAGCCCCAGGACCCAGCACCGCAAGGCTCTCTGGACAGTGAGGGGACAGGCAGGCAGCACTGAGGGACCGTGAGGAGGGGCCCATACCCTCCCTGCGAGGCCCCAGAGCAGCGGCCCAGTGTGCTCTGCCCTCCACACCCCGGGGCCCGGAAGCAGGCCTGCAACTCCTCCACTGGGGCAGAGGCCATCAGAGGGGTGGCAGCCGTGGGGCTGCCCACGTGGCCGAGAAGGCACGGTGCAGGCTGTCAGCCCCAGCACGCAGTTTGCGCTGAGCACAGGCCCGGAGACCTCACTGTGGCTGGACCTCTTAAGCCACGGACTGCGAGGCCCCTGATGCTGAGCCCGACCTTGGCCTGGCTGTTCCCACACAGAGGCAGGGCTGGGGTGTGCCGGGGCCAGCCTCACTTACCACATGTCTCCATCTTGGATTGTGCGGTCGTTGGGGGCCCCAGCGTGTCCGTAGTGCAGCACGGCGGAGTTCTCACCGCTGCAAAGAGCAGGGAGGTGCTTAGGCACCCAGCCTCACCCAGCAGGCCCGGGGCCGGCTCCCCAGCCCCTGCCCCACGGGCAGTACCACCTTCCAGCAGAGGCCCAGGGGTGGAGGGGACAGGGTTACAGGGTCGTCTGCCTCCCCTGGTGCCACTCAGCTGGCGCCGGCCCCTCGGTGGACAGCAGCACTGTCTGTCACCTTGCCAGCTGTGAGCGCCACCCGGGCAGCTGCCGAATGGGGTCCGGCGGTGGGCAGGGTCACGGGAAAGACAGCGAGCAGCTCATGGACCAGGAGGAAGGACCTGAGGGAGCTGTCCACTCCTAGTGGCTCAAGGGAGAGGGGCTCGGGGAAGGGCCCACCCTGGGGTCTGGGCCACGGCTAGGGGACGGGCAGGCAGTGGCCGCTAACACCTCTGCCCAAGACAGCTTCATGGATGAGCGATGCCTTTAAGAAAAAAAAAAAAAACAACTTTTAAGTCTGTCCGAGGGAAAGAAAAAGCCCCACCTGGGTGTAATATTTATGGCCCTGTTCGGGAGTCTCAGGAATCATAAAAGTAGAAATAATGATTTTTCTCTCTATCTACCAAAGGAGAACATTTCCAAGGACTGAGATGTTCACATGTATTATTCATGCCGAGGCCGTGCGCGCCGACAGAGCCGCTCGCTCCATCCTGGCTGGGCAGGGGCCAGACCCCAGGGCAGAGTGGTGCAGGGGTGAGCTGGGGAGACGAGGGGGGTCATGCACCGCTGGGACGTGCCCTGCGGCAGGCACCTGCAGTGACACACGTGGCCACACGGTGGGGCGCGTCCAGAGACCCACGAGTTGCCCCCATGTTCATGGCTGAGTCTACCAAGGCCCCCGTGCGCAGTGGGTGTGCCTGTGTAGAAGGGTGAGGCCCCAGAGAGACAGCCCTCCTGCGCTCAGCTCCCCGCAGCCGGCTAGCGGGGAGGAGGGGGCATGACGGCTCCCCTGTTGTGGGCGGGGCGGGGAGGAGGGGCACAACTGCTCCCCTGTTGTGGGCGGGCTGGGCTCCCTCCTTTGCCTGGTGGGCAGAGGCAGCCAGGGCCCAGAGCCTTAGGAGAGAAGAGTGATGTCAGAGCACGGGCTGCGGGCGCTGGTGCCGCTGCTGGCATGTGGGCTCCCGCACTTTTCCCCAGCCTCCTCCCGGGCCAGCCAGGAGGCACTTACCTGCCGCAGATGCAGGTGTAGGAGCTGTGGCGCATGCCGCCCCGGGAGTAGCAGTAGTGCTCGAAGAGGCTGTGGGGGAGAGAGAGAGGTGTCAGGGCGGAGTCCCTGCAGGGGGCTCCGTCCCACCCAGGCACACCTCCGCACACCTCCCCACTCCCACCCCTTGCAAACCCTCAGTCCCCGCCTCCCTCTGCTACGGATCCAAGGCCCAAACTCCTCAGTGTGAGTCTGTGAGGCTTGGGACCTGGTGTCTAGGACCAGCCGTGGGCCACAGAACCGCAGAGGCTGTGCAGGAGGAGGCAGGGAGGAAGCCGGGGCCCACAGGGTCCTGGCCCCCTGCAGAGGAGCACACTGCCCCAGCACTGTCCTGCGATGGTGCGGGGAAGGGCCAGTGAGAGTGCTGCATGGACAGGGGCGAGGGGTGGCCCCCATGATGCATCAGGAACCTCCTCAGATGGAGCAGGAACCATGGGAGGCAGAGCAGGACCCCCACAGACGCAGCACAGTGGGGTGGTCTCCACTAGGACTAGGAGCAAGCCAAGAGGACCCTCTGGACACACTCCCACCCTGAGCAGCGGGGCCAGCAGCCAAGCCTGGAGGGGAGGAGTCGGGCCCCCAGGCTGAGCCCTGGGCCAGCCCAGCTGCTGTTTTTGATCCATGCCAGTTGCCCAGGGGCGGATCCTGGAGTGGCTTCATCAAGTAGGACCCGGCCTCTCCCCCACCATGTGCCCCAGGACCTCAAAGGCCTTATCTCCACCTGGAGTCTCTGGGCTGCTCCAGTTTCCACTCTGGTCCTCCGGACACAGCAGGTGTCTAGGCTCTGCAGAACGCAGCTGGGGAGGGGGTAGTGCGGGGAGCTGCGCTCACCTCCCTCACAAGGCTTGGGCTGCCCTGCCCACCTGGCGCTCCAGCAGCAGTGCCCAGAGCAGCCCAGGCCCAGGCTGGCTTTTAGAGAACTCCGCACGCAGGCGCTTAACTGCCCGGCGCTGTAAATACGAAGGATGCGTGACTGTCAGGGTCGGGCGTTAAGTGGCTGCGACGCCGAGACGGCTCTGCTGGGTCTGTGTGGGGAACGAGCCCTGCAAACGGGGGCTTCAGGAAGTGCACGTCCCCCCCCATCCCGCCACCCTCGTGCTCAGCACCCATGGGGCTGCCATCGGCTTCTGCCTTGATCCCAAGAGGTTAGAGGACCAGTGATCCTCTCGAGGAAAAGGCACAGCCCAGCAAAGACTCCGCTGGAGGAAGGCTGACCTGGTTTTCACCTGCTAACGGCAGGCCCACGCTGGCCGTTTTTGCCCCCTAGACAGCCAGGTCTGCACACCCAAGAGAAGTGTGGAAAAGAGGAGACCAGGAGACACGCCCTGGGCGGAAACTCCATCTCTGGCTGGGGCATCTGACGGCACTCATGCTGAACCTCACACCCGCCTTTCTCTTCCATCATCGTTCCTGGCTGGACCTGTGGACCCGGTGGCAATACCACGTGGTCACAGCAGGCCCTGGCCTTTCTGCAGACTTCAGGTCCAAGTTCTGGGGCAAGGTGGAGGCTCAGGGGGCTGTGGGTCGACGGGGTCGTTGCAGATCCTGAAGGGCTGGGGACGGAGCTGCGGGGGCTGCGAGCTGGGGCCACATGCCTGAGCTGAGGCAACACAAGCCTGCCACACGGCAGCTCGGGGCTCAGCAGGTGCACCAGGGTGAGCGGAAGTGGGAGCAGACCCACTCGACTTCCCACTGACGGCTCACACGCCACGCCGTCACATAGCAACACTGCACATCCTCCGTGTGGAAAACATGGCAGCTGAGGGTTCGTTACTGATCCAGCCGAGTCTCGGGCCAGTGGTTGCTGCAGGCTGCCAGCCAGCACCTCTGTGAACCACAACGCCAGAGACGATGGCCGAGTGGTCAGCCAGAAGCCGTCTCACCTCCAATACTCACAGGGGCTGCACAAAATATGGAAGCTGAGCCGAGTTCACAAGGACAGGAGCAAGGGGCCTGAAAGCTTGGCTGTGGCTGCCATCCGGGGATAGTGATGGTGTTTTGAGCCCATGAGAGGCAGGGGACTGGAACTCAGAGCCTAACCTGCATGTAAGGCTGGGAGCTGGCAGCGGATGCACCTGCAGTGGACTTGGGGAAAACACTGAACATCAAGAGAACGGGGAGCCCGGAGGGGCGTGTGCAGGCTCCGGTGACAGTCCAACACAACCCTCAGGATTCAGCAACATCAGGTCTGTCCGTCATGGGTTTTAGATTCAAACGTGAATGACCTGCGTGACCGGAAACCCTCAAGCCAAGAAGCGAATACAAAGCTTGGTTCTGAAGGTGAGGCCCGCAGCACTGGGCAGGAGCCAACAGGATGCCAAACTGGGCAGCCACACCGTGAGCCAGGGCCAGCCAGGGTCTGCATGTGCTCACACGCACTGCACATGCCCACACGGCACAGACAGCACACCACGCACACCCCCGCCCCAAGATGAACTCACAGTCCACGGGAGCTGTTGGACAACACGAGGCCAGCTGAGGCCCCCAAGGACTTCTGGTAACAGAGTGATCAGACTTCAACACAAACAAAATAACCAGCACCAGTGGAAAAAGAGCAGGCAGATTCCACCAAGAATGAAAGACAGTTTGAAGAACTGAACGGTTTGTCCATCAGAGCACAGCAACAGTGAGATGGGCAGGAACGTCACTGCCTCCTGCGGTCACTGGCACTGCCTCTCCCCACAGACCTGCGGCTCCCACAGCACACAGCCCAAGGGCGGTGCTGGGCCTGCCCCTGCTCACCTAGAAGGACGGGGTGGGACACACCTCCCCCAGGAGCAGGGTCTGCACATGTCCCACCCGCCAGTTTCCTGGACGCCCCCCATGCCGCTCAGTGCTCCCCCGAGCGCTTCTCCAAAGAATGGCCATCCCTCTGACACCCTGGCCCATAAATTACTCCCCAAGGGAGAAGGTGCTTCCCATCCAGAGGTAAGTGAGAACCTTCAGTAACCTGGGGGCAGGGCGCTGTGAGTAATGAGGCGTGGAGTCGCTGCAGTGCTAGGGGCCTGGAGAGGGCGAAGAGGCAGCAGCGGCAGGAGCCAGGCCCACACCTGCAGGAGCTCCGGGGACAGTGTCGCCCGGCCTTCCCCTGGGGCCCGCAAAGCCAGCTGCCCACGGGGTTCCTGGGCAGCCTCTGCCCTCAGAGGTTTATCAGCCAACAGCGCGATAAGGCACAGGCCCTAAGAGGCATGAGCTGCCAGTGATAACAGCAGCAGGGCTGTCCCAGGCAGCCAGGCTCAGCCGAGCTGTCAGTGTGAGCTGAGCAGGGCTGGGGCAGCAGTGGGGAGGAGGGCAGCAGAGGTGGCGTGAGGAGCAGCATGCACCACGCCCTCCCCCTCACCAAGCCGGGCCTCAATGGACTCTGGGTACCCCAGGGGTGGGGAGTGGCGGGACCAGGGATATGGGAGGGAGACAGGCAGGGGTGGTGGAGCCCACGGGGCTGAGCAGATGGGGCCGTCTGGATGGAGGGTGACGATGGGCTATGAATTCTCCACCCAGGACCCTGTGCTGCTGTCCTTTCTTGGAATCCACAAATCCAGCCTCCTGGGGCTCCACTCAATACTGACTCCCAGGCCGAACCCCAGCTCTGTCACTTGCGGCTACATGGCCTCCCCTACTGTAAAATGGGGGCGACAATGGTTCCTCTGTCCCAGTGCAGAACACACAACAGTGCATGGCATGCCGGGAACAGTGTGTTCAGGACACACTGGCCACAGGCGCCATGAAGGGAGCCAGAGGACAGGGGCCTCTCCCACAGGTGGCAGGACAGGAAGTCGTGGGCACCTGACACTGGGCCTGGAGAGAAAGAGCTCCTTGGCTGCTCTCTTAAAACCAAACCGGACCCACAAATTTCATGGCCCAGAAACCAGTGAGGCACATTCTAGCACATTCCATTGCCTCCCCTGAGCAAGCCAAAGCACACGCAACACCTCCAGGTGGTCTGTGGGGACAGTGCAGAGGTGCGTCCTCTGCTCAGGCTCCCAGGACACACTTACGCATGGGCTTCCTGTTTGGCAGGGGGTCACGCTGGCCCACTGTCCCTCCACATGGCTGCTCTGCCCTCATAGAGGCTGGTCCCAGGGTCTCAGTGCACGGCAACGTACCAGGCCCTCGGGTGTATAAAATAGGAAGGGGACATTTCGTGACACGTGAGGCCAGACAAGTGCTTTCAGTACTGACATCTCCGCCCCGAATTACTTTTTTTTTTTTTTTAAGATTTATTTATTTAAAAGGCAGAGTTACAGAGAGGCAGGTGCAGAGAGAAAGAGAAAGAAAGAAAAAGAGAGAGAGAGAGAGAGGTCTTCCATCCACTGGTTCACTCCCTAAGTGGCTGCAATGGCTGGAGCTGAGTGATCTGAAACCAGGAACCAGGAGGTTCCCTGGGTTTTCCCACGTGGGTGCAGGGGCCCAAGGACTTAAGCCATCTTCCACTGCTTTCCCAGGCCACAGCAGAGAACTGCATAGGAAGTAGAGCAGCTGGGACTTGAACCAGTGCCCATATGGGATGCCGGCATTGCAGGCAGCAGCTTTACTAGCCATGCCACAGCACCGGCCCCATCCTAGTTACTTTTAATTCACGTGTATTTTGATTGTTACGATTATTTCCTAGGTACAGATGACCATTATATAATGAATGTGATATGGCCTCCTCCCCTTTTTGTTAATTCTAAAGAGGCAGAGACAGAACTCCTGTCTGGTAGTTCATTCCCCCAAGTGCCTGGAGCCAGCCGGGAACTCAGCCCAGGTCGTCCATGTGGGTAGCAGGAAGGCTACTACCTGAGCCATCGCTGCCGCCCCCCAGGGTGCGCACCAGCAGGAAGCTGGAGTCAGGAGCCGGAGCTGGCTTAACTGGAATGTTCACTGCCAGGCCAAATGCCCACCACTCACTACAGGAAAATCCATTCCAGAGCAAGAGAAACCCAGCCCTGCAGAGAGCAGCCCCGAGATGCACCTGGGGCCCAGTAGGAGTCTCTTGCTCTCCCAGAGTGGGAGCAGCAGCCACGGAGGACAAAGAGCCAGCCCCAGCTGCCTCCACCAGAGCGGGCAGAAGGAGAACTTGCTTCCCCAGGACTGGAAGCCCCCGCTGGGCCAGCGCCAGGATATTCTCGATTTCCCGGGGAAGGGTGGAACTGCTGCACGGTTTTTTCTGCAGTGACCAGTGGGTGCCATCAGGAGGTGAAATGAGCCCCGTCCATTCTCATAACCACTGCCCCGGTGGATCCAGGGAGCCACGCGGGGCTCTGCCCCAACTCCCAGAGGGTCCCAGCTCCTGCTTGGCCCGTGTTCTCTGAGCACCTTCTGCAGGGCAGGCTCTGGAACTCATCAGGGGACAAGAATGGGGGGGGGGGTGTCCTGGGCTTCCCTTCCCCCAGGGCTCAGGGTGAGGTCAGACACAGACAAAGCCTGGACAAGCCACCACCAAGGCCCTGAGGGTTTTCGATGCATTCCCACAGTAGTCACCAACAAGGGACTGGCTTACAGCCTTGCAATTAAACCAGAAACACATTCTGAATCAGACTGGTGCTAGCGGAGAGCTGCTTAGCTGCACGGCCCAGCCTGCCTGATGTGGCACCGCTGAGGACCCAGGCAATCGGCCATAGCTATGGGGACGTCACCATTGCCTGCAGCCTTCTTTGCTGCCTGGCGCTCCCTTGCCTCCTCACTCCCTCCTCCCCTGACCCTCACCCAGAGGGAAGCCAGGGAACCGTGGGGGGAGTGGGGGGAGGGTGTGGAGCCCACGCAGGGTGTATGATCTTGCCCTGGATGCCCTAAGCCTCAGCTCTGTGAGTAGCTGGGGGCTAGAAGTGCTCCTGCCTTGGGGTTGCTGCAGTAGCTGAGCTCCATCAACACTGGGGGTGGACGAAGCCAAGCTTAAACCCTTCCAGGGCTCCGACCTCACACCTGTGTGCGAGGCCTGAGTTGAGTCGAAAGGGCCCTGCAAGGACAAATGGTCCCATCCAGGACAGGAGCAGGTGGTCCGGGAGGGGCCCCTGGACACAGAGACCCCAGAAAGGGAGAACCCACCGACTGCAGGCAGGTGAAAACAGTGGCAAAGGCTGCCGCAGAATCAGCGAGAAACACCGAAAAGCCAACGAGAGCAGCGGCTCGCCCTCTCTCTCCCCAGGAGCAGCCTTATCAAGGTATGAGATAATTAGCATTTTAATTGGATAATTGGGAATTCTAAATTGCCTATCTTGTATTAAGCATAACTGAGGACATAACATGACATTCAATTAACAAATCTTCCCCTTTATTCTTGCCATGCCTGATTAAGTTGAATTTCTGAGCGCCTAGGCACCAGGTACCGGAACAAATGGACCTCTTTCTCAGCTGCTGAAGCCCTGGCCACGTTGGACGTCACACAGATGTGGAAAAGGTCTCAGACTCTGGCCTGAGAAGTTCTTAGAAATCACCCAGAGGACAAGAACAAAAGGCCTCCCCTCACCTCATCGCCCAGAGGAAACCTCCCCCAGGAGCTGGCTGAACACTCCACTTGTTTTAATGCACAAACATAGATTTTTACAAAACAGTTCGCTGTCGACAGTGCACAGGCAGGAAAGAGCCCAAATCCTGAGGACACAGTGCAATGAACTGGCACAGACCAGGCACGCCCACACCCTCGCCCCGCCCCCTCCGCCCACCCTGCCCTCTGCCGGGGAGCACTTAGATTTCATTTCCAGATTGCAGCGACTATGAATAATTCTTGTGTGGTGTTTTGGGGCCCGTGCACCCGCAGGGCAGAAATGCTGCATCATGGGATTTCGTGTGGGTTCAGCTTTAGCGGCAAAAGCCCAGGAGCTGGGAGTCTGCCCAAGCAGTCATGTCCATGCATTCGCCGTCCCGTAACGCCTTCCACCACTCAGCTGGGCACAGGGCCCAGCTGGACTGAAATGGGTTTGGAAGAACCAACAGCCCCACCCAGTCCCAGACGGGGGCTGGCCGTCCACTGCTGCTATAACAAGAACACGTGCCTGGTCCGCAGATGCGTGTCTACACCCGCTGCACTTCCATTGCTGTCAGCACGTCCAGAATCTCCCGATTTTTCCCACTGCCACTGCCTCCGCTCTTCTCCTGATGCGCAGAGGGCGAGATTGGTCCGGGGGCCCTCCCTGCTTCGGGTCCCGTCCACAGCAGAGTGTGCCCCCAAAGGCATCCTGCCAGGGTCACAGGACTCCTTTGCTCAAACCCAGCCCTGCCTTCCGCCGGCACCCCACCTTCTCTCACCCCAGCCGGTCTCCTGGGACACCAGGCAAGCTCCTGGCTCAGGGTCCCAGATGAGAGCGTTCTCTCTGCCTGCACTGGCAGCCCCAGAGAGCCACAGCCGGCCCTCCCCCTTCAGGGCTCTCTTCCTCCCACTTGGGGAGGCACCCAAGTCCCTGCTGAGGGCTACCTCCCTCTCCCTGGAGTCCGCACGAGCACTCCCATGCTATCCCTTTGCCCAGCTGTCTGCCTGTCCACCCTCTGCCTCCCATCAGGCTGGGGTTTTATCTGTTCAGAGAAATAAATATAAAGATAGATAGATAGATAGATAGATAGATATGATCTGAGAGAGAGAGAGAGAGAGAGAGAGAGAGAGAGAGAGAGAGAGAGAGAGAGAAACTCCCATCTGCTAGTTCACTACCCAAATGCCCACGATGGCTGGGGATAGACCAGGCCAAAACCAGGAGCTGCAAACACAAGCCAGGTCTCCTACGTGAGCAGCAGGGGCCCAACCACTTGAGCCATCATCACCGACTCCCAAGTTCCACCCTAGCAAGAAGCTGGAGCCATGGCCAAGACTCAACCTGATTCTCTCCTTTGGGACGCAGGCATCTTAACTGTGGGGCCCAACGCCTGTCTGGGACTTGTCGGGATCAGTGCTTGGCACGCAGGAGGTTTCTGGGCATTTCTGGTGAGTGAGGGAATATGTAAGTGGTTGCATGGGGAGCACCAGAGCTGATGGCTTACTTAACCAACTTGGCGAGGCTGCCCCCGCCTCTGTTTCCACGGGCACCACGGCACGTGCCCTTCCGCTGGGCACAGGTGAGTTTCCGGTGCTCTGTAGAACACACCCCAGAAGGCTCACAAGGGTTTGCTGGGTCCCACGCAGGACGCCCGGGGCTATTGGCCCCCAGGACTGGGACTCGGAGGGGGCAGGACACAATGCATTTCACCGGTTCCTTGACGAGCAAGCAGGTCTGAGCACCCGTCTCTGTTCTCATATCTCTTCCTTTCTGAAAGACTTGTTCCTCTTTTTTTTTTTTTTTAAATCCAAGCGAATATTCATCTTTTTCTTATTGATCCCTCGGGGATTTGTATATGAAGGTTACGAGGCAGCGGTTTTGACAATCATCCGTGTAACAAGTTTTCCCCTTTGCTCTTTAATTTTCTTTACAGCGTTTCTGGACAGATAATTTACATTTTTATCGGTGAGATCTGTTACATTTTATTCTTTATGGCTTCTTCCCTTGGTGTTGTATTTAAGCCCTTCCCCATCCCTAGGATAATATAAACTCAATCATCTTTCCTGCGCTTTTGGGGTTCACATTTACTTCATCAGTCACTCCTGAATTTATCGGGATGCAGGTTGTGAGGCACAGCCACACCTAACGGTCCTCCACTGATGCCCCTCCCATGCTGGCTGAGGGAAGAGGGTCCTGGCAGGGCAGGGGTGGCTGGGGGCTCCACTCGTCTGTCCGTCCTCATGGGGCCTGTAGGACAAGTCCAGCCTCTCCAGCACCTTCAGGGCCGATTCCCAGACAGAGGGAGGGGGGCAGGGTGCCCCGGGGCAAAAGACGCAAGAGGAAGACGCACAGAGCCCATGGTCGGTGGCCCCAGTGGGAAGTGCTTGAGCTGGGATTCTGGGCCCATCTGGGGCCTGGCCCCCTGGAGCAAGAGAGGGAGCCCGGCTTGGGGCAGCCTGGGAAGAGCTGTATAAACCCACGTACAAGCTGCACCTGCTCTCGGCCTCATTTTGAGATCGAAGACTGCTCCCATCCTACCCCACCTCACACCTCGTGCCGACTGCCACCGAAACACCGCTCCCAGCCCTAAACAACAAACTCTTGTTTGGAGAAGGACCAGGGCAGTCCTGGGAGCCACCTGGGGAGGCACAAACCACATCCCCAGGAGAAAAAGGCTGCCGGAGGCAGATGGCGCTAACTCTTGAATAACATGGCCCAGAGAGGCCATCTTCTCTCCAGGGACACCTGCGGCCCGCCTCCTACCCCTACACCCCTCCCCAGGAAGGGAGCCCAGGACACACAGGCAGATTCTCGGGGGAGCGGCTCGGGGCAGGAGCAGGGAAAGGCTTCCAGGGCTGACAGTTCCCGCGATGACAGTACAAGGTGCCAGGACGGACACGGTGACGGCATATGCTTGCTATCTATCTTAAGGTCTCACTCACGGCAGGGATACACAACTCTCATTTAAAATGTGTAAGTATTTAAAGGAAAAACTGAGCCCATTTCAAGAAAGAAAAGTATCTAACAGATGACAACAGAGACGCCACAGGGACTGGCTGCATTCCCGAGGGCGTCGGGCGGATGACCGAAGCTGGGAGATTCTGCTCTCCCGCTTCTTTGAGGAAAAGCCTGGTTTTTGGTTCTGGGCCGGAGGCATCCTGGTCGGGAAGGTGCCCAGGTCCTCACACAGCAGCTGGGAGGAG
This sequence comes from Lepus europaeus, assembly GCF_033115175.1. Classification (NCBI taxonomy): domain Eukaryota; kingdom Metazoa; phylum Chordata; class Mammalia; order Lagomorpha; family Leporidae; genus Lepus; species Lepus europaeus. The sequence goes on along the minus strand of NC_084845.1, from coordinate 17,227,485 downwards.
GAACCAACAGAAACCGAGTTCTCTCCTGCTCCCCACCCCCAGCTCAGCAGCCTGGGGCCACCAGGCCGGTGGGAGCCCCTCTGTCGTCAGTCCCCGGGGGTGTCTGGGGGTCTCAGGGAACAAAGCCCACTGCAGGAAAGGCACCCGCTGAGGACCCCGGCCAAGCAGTGCCCGGCTCCCGTGAGATGCCCTGCTCCGCCCACACGGCTTCGTTTCCCTCCTTCCTGCTGTAGGGTCGGTGGCTCAGGGCGCTGCCCCCACTCCTGCGTGGCAGTTTCCGCCCCGCCTGGAGGACATTGGGAGCACCCCGGACCACGACTCCCCTACATTCCATGAGCACCGTTGGGTGAGAGAAAGGAACTGTGCAATTCCCCGCCAAACAGAAGCTCCCCCTGAGCGACCCTCACGCAGACAGGGGGCGTCCCCGCAACAGCCCCTTGGTGGTGGTGGTGGGGCTCCAGTTTTCCTTGTCACAGGGTCCAGCCCTACTTTCTTTTTAAATATAGAATTCCTTTCTCAGCCTTGCAATCTTAAATTATTTCACAAATGTGTGGTTTCAGATAGAACTTTCTTTGGAAAGCACCATTTTCTTTCAAAAAAATTTTAAAATTTATTTATTTGAAAGAGAGAGAGGGAGAAACAGAGAGAGGGAGAGGGAGGGAGGGAGAAAGAGAGAGAAAGAGAAAGAGAAAGAGAGAGAGAGAGAGAGAGAGAGAGAGAGAGAGAGAGAGAGAGAGAGGTCTTCCATCCACTGGTTCAGTCCCCAACGGCTGCAATGGCTGGAGCAGAGCTGATCTGAAGCCAGGAGCCAGGAGCTTCTTCCAGGTCTCCTACATGGGTGCAAGGGCCCAAGCACTTGGGCCATCCTCTGCTGCTTTTCCAGGCCGTTAGCAAGGAGCTGGATCAAAAGCAGAGCAGCCAGGACATAAACCAGCACCCATGTGGGATACTGGTACTGCAGGTGGTAACAAAACCGGCTAGACCACAGTGCCGCCACCCCCACCCCCCCCCCACCCCTGAAAGCACGTTTTTCTATCATAGCAGTGGTGGGAAGTGCTGTCTGGCCCTCCCGCCCGAGCGCTAGCTCTGAGCTGCCCTGGCAACCCCTGCAGCTGGGCTCCGGGCCACTCTGATTTGTCTTTGGCTATTATAGCCACCATTGTCCCGCCCTTCTCCTAGATACACCCAGTGAAGAGGGGAGACAGAGCAGCAGGTGCCATGCCTGGCAGGCCCTGATGGACGCACAGTCTGCCAGCACTTTCTTTGGAAAGCATCATTTTCTTTCAAAAAATTTTAAAATTTATTCATTTATTTGAAAGAGTTAGAGAGAGAGGGAGAAGCAGAGAAAGGGAGAGGGAGGGAGGGAGGGAGGTGGAGAGAGGGAGAGAGAGAGAGAGAGAGAGAGAGAGAAGCCACAGGACCCTGAATTCAGGGAGCCTTCATCGGGAGGGAGCAGCCGCCCAGGGAGGGACAGGGCACAGCAGAAAGCTGGGTCTTGCTAGACTGGAGGGAGCCAGGAGGAGCCGCAGCACTGTGGCTGGGACCCTGGGCCACCTGCACGAGGCAGGAACCCTGGATGCTCAGCCAGCAGGCGTGATGGCAGGTGCCTACGACAAATGTCTGCTCTCTGAGAAGCTTCCTCCAGCTGTGCCAGGAGGATGGAGCTAAAGCCCTTCAGAGCCTGGGTGGGGGTCAGGTGGGCCTGGCCCGTTCTGCCTCACCCGCAGCTGTGACTGACAGCAGCATGTCGACCGTGAGGTGTGAGCGGCCCAGGACCCCTCTTCCAGGAGTCCCCTCAGCAAGCATTACTTTAGTCCCACTCAGCTGCGGGAACAACAGCGGTGCCATTCATCACTTTGAAAGTCTTTATCCACTGCAGATGATAAATGGGGTTGCACTCGGGCCACCCCTACAGAGCCATCACCCCAAGAAGAGGAGGTGCTACTGCCAGGGCCACACCCCCAGCATGGAGCCATGGGCTGGGGCCTGGCTCAGCTGGTGGCGCTTCCAGAGTGTTCTGCAACTGGGTGCTGAGGACCTGTCTGGGGGCAGGCACCTTGGGACCCACTCATGACACAGAGCACAGGAGGGGGAGGGGGGACAGCCCTAGGCCCTCCCCATCTGTACCCCACTCAAGTCCACAGAGGATGAGGATGGGGGTTAACCAAGTACCCCACCTGCCCTGAGTCTTTCTCCTGCCAACATCCTGTAGATGGGGGTGGGGGAGATGGGGGGTCCACAAAGAACTCTGGCCCCTCAGGGGATGCCAGAAATGAGCCCTGTGGCACTTCGGTGTTGGGTAACTTACTTACCAAAGGCCACTTAATAAGGTCTAGGTCCTCTGACAACAGGATGATTAAACTGTTTTTGAAATAATCCATTTTTAATTAAAACGCCATCTTCTCTTGGTTTCTGGACATATTCAAGAGGAAGCCTTAGCAGATGTCTTGTTTTTAAACACACATTATATAAAGCCAATAATTAGAAGAATGCACGCTTTTAATTATACTCTAATTATCCTTTGCCTATGATGCAAAGTTAAAAATCCTTTCTTTATGATGCCGACAGTGCTCGCCAAAGCCAGCAGACACCTAGCAGGTGCCTCCATGTAGCAAATCCCATCTCAGTGATGGCCCAGCGGCGATCTGTGCCCTGGTTCTGGTGATTTCTACCCACTGTGGGCAGAGCCCTCGGGGCAGGCAGCCTGAGTCATGCCCCAGCACGGGAGTGGCTGCTCTGTGACCAGAGTCTGGGCTCCCGTCTTCAGCCCAGCCATGAGCAGGGAGCCCCCCTCTCCGGGCCTTCTCCACTTCCGGCCCACACACACCCCGCAGCAGTCACCAGACCGGCACCCGTGAGCCACCCCATCTCACCTGCCCTCAGGCCTCCCCTTCTGGCCCAGCCCTCTTGCCATGGCACCTGCCTGTGAGCTCACCTCCTACTCGTGCCAGCACCCACCACACGCCAGGCCTGCTACCCCCTCCAAGGAGCCTTCCTGGGCTCCCCCAGGCGGTCCTTCCCTCCTCTTCCCAACAAGAGCCCTTGGTGGAGGCGCCTCCCTTCGCCTCCCACACAGCAGAGCTTTGAGCCTGGCCTTCAACTGACAACCACACCACTCCCTTTCCTTACCCAAGTCCCTAAGGGAGGCCCTCAGGACAGGCTCTCGTCACCCTGTCCCCAGGGATGAGCACACAGTAGGTCCTCAGGGAGCAGCTGATGAGGGTAACAGAGGGCAGAAAAGCTGGCGGGAACGCGCGTGGCTGAGATCAAAACTCGCGCACGCATGCGTGCCCGGCCCAATCCCATGCGCCCTGGAGTGGCCCTGGTTGGACATGCCCTGTGGGCACCTTCTCCCTTTCTTCTCTCTGGGCGCCTTTCTCAGCTTCCTGCGGGTGGCTGGATCCACACGACTGACACCCCCCAGCCCCGCCCCGTAGGAATGTGAGTACATGTGACCATCTGTTTCTAGGACGTGGCGCTCTTTAAAATAAATTTATTTGAAAGGCAGAGAGACAGAGATAAGCACACAGAGATCTCGCTCTCACTGGTTCACTCCCCAAATGCCCATAACAGCCGGGGGTGGGCCAGGCCCAAACCAGGAGCCCAGAACTCCATCTCCCGTGTGGGCAGCAGGGACCCAAGTATTTGAGCCACCACGTGCTGCTTCCCAGGATGTGCATCGACAGGAAGTCGGAATCAAGAGCGGAGCTGGGACTCAAACTCAGGCACTCTGACGTGGGACACAGGCGTCCCAGGTGGCGTCCTGCTGCCCGATGCCCAACCCTGGGACGTGGCTTTTGAGAGTGAGCTCTCCCCACCTTCTCTAACCAGGCAGAGGGAGCAGGCCCAGGTCACTGCCGGGGAGGAGGCATGGGCCAGCCTCAGAGGCCACGTGAGCGAGAAATACGCCTCACTGCGGTAAGGCACTGAAATCTGTGGTTTGGTTGTTACTGCGGCTAAAGCTGTCATTTGCTGACAGATACACGTGGGAATTCAGAACAGGGGCAGGGTAGAACTTTAAATCAGTGGGGCAAAGATACTATTCCAAAGACAACTGGCCAGCTAGTCATTTTGTGGGAGCAGAAAAACCAGAATCCTTGTTTTTGTATTCTGAAAATATATTTTAGATGGAGAGTCAAATATGAAAGATGAAACCGTGTGGACACAGGGGTATGTCTCGCTATTGACTTTAGTGGTTGAAGTGCTTCCTAAATGCATAGAAAGCAGTTTTCAAGGAAAATCAGAAAGATGGGCGTGAACATGTGCAAACAGAGGCGTGGTTCGGAGGTAGCAGGAAAGGCAATACACAGACATAAACTACACTGGACGGCATCAGCCCGACTTACACTTCAGATTGCTGTAACCAAACAGGGAACGTGCTTTTGACAAATAAAACAACAAGAAGATCCCGATGACAATATGCTACTGCAGACTTTCAAGCCAGCCCCCCGTGTTCCATGAGCAGCCACAACAATTCCTGGGAGAGATGCTGAACGTCTCCCATAATCAAAGAAGTATAGATTAAGGCGGGGTCTTCTCCCTTGTCAGACTGGCAAGATGGATAAGGCAGAGTGACACAATGAACCCTGAGGCCCGAGGGGGCGCCCAGCCCCCATCTGTCCATAGTGGGGCCCGGGGTTGGTTCCTCAAAGCCCCCCTGGCCTGCGTCCTCTGAAGTGGAGAGGATGCTGCCCCACCTCGTGGGATTAAAGGAGGAAACTCCTCAGGAGGCACACAGGCCCTGCTTAGCAGACATGACGGCCAGCACGGCGGGGAGGGGCCTGTGGCTTGACAATCCCATCTGCAGCAATCGGCTGGAGCTGACCGCCACGGCGTGGCTCACCCTGGAAGCTGGCCGCCGGGAGAGGATTGGCTGAGTGGATTATGTGGTGCCCTGCTGGCCCGAGCTTGCTTTTTTTTTTTTTTTTTTTTGAATGTTTAACTTTTTATTAGGAAACTAAGGCAAAACAGAATTCCAAAAAAATTAAAATACAGAATTCTAATTTTAAATCTAAACAAATAATGAAACTTACACCAAGAACTAAAAGTCAGTGTACCAGTATTCATGAATAAGGGGGAATGGCTAAAATGCATTCACAGTCATTATTCCTCCTTACCAGCCTCAGGTTTGCATCCCTGTCCTTACGACTGCACCTGGACTAAGACACAGAAAGAATGTCCTTCCTATCTGTCTTTCCCTACTCTAGCCTGGGACTTCAGAGGAGCTTCTGCCTCACTGTAGAGTTCTCGGTTTCTTCAGCAAGTGTGTGAGCACCAAAAGGCGGGCACAAAGACGAGTCCATCAGGGACCCTGTCCTAGTTTAGGGGAGCTAAGACACCAATAAGCTGGCCCGAGCTTGCTGTCAGGACATGCTCACTGCACACAGAGAGGGAGCCACGCTTGCCCCGAGTTTTCCTCCCATCAATGTCCGTGTGCTTGTGCCCTGGAGTGATGTGGAGGCTGGCTGGTGAAGCAGTGGGGGGCACCGGGGCACCCCAGGGTTTTGTCCCCTTATTTATAATGCAGGTGTTATCATCTTATCACAGTAAAGCTATTTTCACCGTGAAAGCATCTTGGGGAAGAAGCAAAAAGTTCCTGTCGAAGGCCAGCTCCCTCGACCCAGCCTTGCCCTGCCAGCCCATGCCCTGTGCCCGGCAGACACAGCCCCACTGAGCGCCCCGCGATCCAGGACGCCTCTGCAAGCTGCCACAAGGGGTCGCACGTGCACACCGCCGCCACCCACACGGAACACCTTGCAGAGCCTCAGCCTGGCTTCAGGGACCACAGTTGCGTCTTTGGTTTCTACACGCCTTTAGCAAATGCTAAAATAAGCAACCCAAGCCAATTTCTTCCTGGCTCCAGGTCAGGAAACCCCAGAGTGGGCTGAGATCACCCCAAGGCTGAAAGCCTACAGTCCCCCGCACCCTAGGAATTTCTCTGAGAGGGGGCAACAGAAAACAGAGCTGAGCTCTCCCTTCTGGGTCCCACCCAACACAGGCATTTGCCATTCTTGCTGAAATGGTTACTTAGTTAGCTCCCACCTTGCTCCCAGCCCTGCATTCTGTCACACGGGCACAAACTCTTCCCCGGAGCAGCCACACGCCCAGAGACCCTCCCCTCCCAGCCTCCCTTAACACCCAACTGGGAGAGTTTGGGCTGAAGACAGGACTCCAACTCTATGATGTGACCACTTTTCCTGTCTCCTGTCTTAAGGATCACAACTGAAAGATGTCACCCAAGGTGGCTGTCACCACCCTAGAAACCATGGGAGTCGCTTAACTGGTGAGGCCGACCAGGTAGGGCCCGTGCTCAGCAAGGCGTGGGGCCCATCCCTTCCTCCACTGCACGGAACCAAATGGTGCGCACGCGTCAGAATCAGCCCCAAGAATGTCCGCTCAGCCCCTCTTCCAAGGCCCACTCCTCTTTCTGAAGCTTTGGCAAGACCTCTGTCTACGCCTTGGGGCATCCCCTCCGCAGTGGGAGCTGGAGAGGTTTCCTCATGGAACGCCCTGGAAACTCAGCTCAAGCTTCCCCTGCAGGGGATGGGGTGGAGACGGGGAGGGACTGACTGCCCGATCACAAAGCAAATTTGCCCCTGCTGCGGTTGCCTGGGAAGCCCCAGTCATCTGCATCACTCTGGGGGAATGAGCTGCCGCTGTGGGCGGAGTCCGCAGGTACAGGGCAAATGGCCTGGGAAGCAGAGTCTGTGACATTCACCAGCTCTTTGCAGACACGGCGCTGGGCTTCAGCCAACAGTTCGGATCTCAAAGGTTTTCCTTCCGCAGCTCCTGAAGCCTCCAATTCAACGCATAGCTGCCCAGCCGAGGTGGCCAGTTCCAGGCTCCGGGGCTCTGAGCATGTGCAGCCTGGGGATGGTGGCCCTGACATGGCCGAGCGACAGGCACAGGGGGTCCTCAGCCGTAGCCGCCTGCTGGGGTGCTGGCCCTTAGCACAGCACAGGCCCGCCCTGCCCATGCCAGGTGTTCTGGGGTCGGGGGGGGGGGGCAGGGAACACTTGAAGGGAACTGCTTCTCTATTATCTTGGTACCACCCAGTGGTCCTCAGGGCTCCGGGAGCTCCACAAACCCTAGCAGGGCGCCCCTAACGGGTTCCAACCTGTGCACTTGGGCTCAGGAGCTGACCTGTGACAGCTGTACCTGGGGAAGAGGCTCCTTTAGGAGGTGTCTTCCGGTCGGGCTGCTGGTTGCGGCCTCTCTGCTGGCCGCGGGGCAGCCATACTGCACACGCACACAGGGCGCCGCAAAGCCCTTGAGACGCTCTCAGAATAATGGCGCCCACCGTGCACCTCTAGGGCATTTAACTCATTTATAAGGCAATCTTAATAATAACTATATATTAATTTTACATCCCCTTTTTACCTATTCCAGAGGCCATGAACTGTTAGCAATGAGGTAATATATTACAATGGGCTTCTGGGGACTTTTTATTAACTAATGTCCCATATTTAAAAACCTTCTTGTCAAACGAGAAGCATTAAGGCGCGCTGTCCCTTTTATAATTGCTTCTAATAGACTCAACATTCAGGTCCTGGCCTTAACAGACAGCACGGGCGGCACGTCCCTAAATTGCACTTAACTTTTCATTTTCTTTATGTCACCGCCCACCAGAAGAATTCTGAGAGCACACAAAGGGTCACCGAGTCAGCCGGAAGCCCGAGGTGTGGACGCTGCGTGGACTCTCACCTTGCACAGTCTGCTCTGTCATATGTGTGTGTGTGTATGTGTATATACATATATTTGCAAACAGCTCTATTGCAAGACAACTGATTCCAACCAGTGAGGCACACATATCTTGGGTGTCTGGATGGCTGAGCTGTCACCATGGCATCCCCAAGAGCAAGACCTTAGAACGCTCGGGTCTCCCGGTGGCTCACTTGCCGCCCCCTCCCTCCGCCCCTGCTCTGCCTTCACCAGAGTTTGCCTCTTGGGGAGCTGACATGACGAGGGTGGCAGCACGTGCCTGGGGCCGCTCCTGGTATCCTAGGGGACACCCCGATCCCAGGGGACGCCAGGCAGCTGACCCTGGCTGGTGGCCTTGGGGTGGGTGCATCAGAGCACCTTCTACAAGTAGAAACTCTGTACAGATGGAAATTTTATCACAGATAGAGGAGGGGGAGCAAGTAAAATACACACACGTGCACATACACACACACACACCATCAGCTGGGAGGGAAAGCCACCGGCAGGGGCTGCCCACGAGGGATTGGGGAAGGTCACGACCTTGGAGGTGTCACTGGGCCTCAGAAGCCTGGCCAGCAAGGAGCCAGGGGACACAGCAGGAAGCCAAGCCCAAGACACAGTACTCAGGGTTGTCACAAATCCGAGGACAGAGTATAGGCCGGGAAACATCAAAAGCGCCCGCAGGACCAGGAAGCTGAGGGAGTGGGCGGCACTGGCAGCCCCGGGCACGTCGAGGTGACCGCTGTGGCGTGTCCAGGCAGGGCAGAGCTGAGGAGCAGCAGGCCGCACGCCTGGGGCTGCCGGAAGCCACCGAGCCGGGGACTCCTTTGTTTTCATTTCCAAGCTCGAAGACCCCTCGGCTGTGCCAGCCTCTGATCCCCACTCAAGCCACAGGGGACCGGCGTGAGGTCCCGCCACAGCGGAGCCTCAGCTGTGACAGCCTGGGGGCCTGGGAGAAACCAGGCCCCAGAAGCCAGTTTTAGCAGCTTTGTGAATAATACATATAATTAACAGGATGCAAAACAGACCCTGGAAGGCGAGCGGAGGCCCCAGGGCCAGCGGCTTGGCCTGTTGCCTCTCCTGACACCGCTACTGCCCTCACGCCGGCCGGCCCGGAACAAAGAGCAGTCAGGGCCCAGGTCTGGCTGGGGGACAAAGGCCACGCTAGAAGCCTGGGTGGCGGGGGCCCCGCACCCCCCGCCCCGGCCTCCATAACCTCGCCTGTGAAACAAGGACAGGGTGGGGGCTACGGAGGAGATTGTCACTCAAGCGCTGTGTGGGTGTCAGCTGTTCCTGGCGTGACCCTCGGCTGTCACTCATCCGGCAGCCTGGGGGTCAGAGTCTCCAAGGGCAGCAGCCACAGGGCCGCCTTGGCTCTCACTGTGCACGTCCATACCACATTCCCAGTGCCCCCAGCCGGCTCACAGGCACCACCCTGGGGCATTCTGGGCTGGTGTGCGCAGGCGCAGAGCAGGTCTCCCCCCTCCGCCAACGATGGAGGGGTGGGGGCAATGCAGAGGGGGAGGGCTGGGCTCCAGGAAGTAGTGAGGGGGAAGCAAGCAGCAGAAGGTGGGCCTGAGGTTAAACAGCCCAGGGCTGCCTCTGACTGCTCTGCCCCCCACCTTGGTTTGGGGGGTGCAGCTTTTGGCCTGGAAGAGCAGGGAGGACAGGAGGAAGGAGAGGAGAGAGCAGGGACAGGGGCGGGTGGTGAGGGAGGAGGAGGAAGGGTAAGGGAGAGGAGGGGGACAGGAGCTGGTGGGGCAGCAGTGGGGAGTCGGGGAGGGGTTGGAGGCTCAGTGGGCAGCCTCCCCACAGGCTCTGGAGGCAAGCGTCAGCCTTCCTCCTCGTCTTCTGATGGCCAGGGCCGGGATCCAGCCAGCCCAAGGCGGTCACAGCCCTGCCAAGCGACACGGGCCCTGCTGGGGCACAGCCACCAGGGAGGATCCCCTGGAGAGACCCTTCCCTCTGCCCCAAGGGGAGCACGGACGTGAGGAAGGTTCTCTCACTACCAACTGCACCTTTATGGGAAAGTCAATGCCACTGCCTGCTCCACCCGCCCACACTTGCTGCTGCTCTAATCACTGTGTGGGGGACAGGCTAGGACCAGATCAGGGTGCCCGGGGTGCCCACCTGCCCCCACCGTGTGTCCCAGGAGGGCCCGGAAGGGAATCTGGTGGAGAAAGCCATCACACCCAGCAACCTGGCTACACCAAGCCACGCCAGCTGCGGTCACAGGGCTGGCAAGGCAGACCTGGGCCCCAGTGCATGGAGAAGCAGGCATCCCGATGAACCATGTTGACTGACTCGGAAGAAGCAGAAGCCAGGGGCTGGGAGAGCAAGGGCCACAGGACGGAGCTTGAGGGAAGACTTCCTGGAAGAGGCGGCATCTTAGGCAGAGGAACAAGCAAGTGAGACATCCAGAGGTAAAGAGATGAGGGGCAGGCAGCCAGGCAGAGCCCAAGGAGTGGTAGGGAAGGCAGAACCAGGGGAGGCTGGAGCAGAGACCCCGGGAGTGGTGGTCCTAGCACAGCACTCTCAGTACCAACAGCTCCAGTGAGCACCTTCTCTTAAAGCACGCTGTTTAACCAGCGTCAGCCGGCCGGCAATGCCATGAACGCGTCTCGGAGCCCAGCCGCTGTGACTTGTCCCCAAGTATTTGGCAGGAACCAGTCACATCAATAAGCGGACGTCACTTTTTAACAGCCACATGAGATGCCAAAGCTTCCGATGGATTTTCTGTCGGCAAACAGGGCGCCCGGAGGAGCGGTTATTAACAGCTAAGGGAGACGCGGGGGCAGGCTCCGGAGACAGCGCTCCAGATTTAGACTGGATTAAGGAGATACTGGAGGCAGCGGACGGCTGAGCATCATAAATAACGCTCACATTGTACACCGTGGCTGAACTCCCTGCTGTCACAATCGTTTAGGTCACCATGTGTTTGATGTTTCGTAGCAGAATGACAAATCTCTTTCTCGACTGCTAAGTGCGCACAGTCCATCGGAATAAATCCAGGTAAGCAGGTGGCGACACAGGGGGACTGGTGTCAGAAAGGACTGGGACGGACACCTCCGGGGCGGCTCTGGGCCTATTTTCTCGCGAACTTTGTACACGAGTACAAAGTCATCTCACTGCGAGGAGAGGCAAGGTCCCCAACCCTCGCTAGCACCCAGGGTCTCACACCCAGGCTGGCCCCAGCAACCATCAAGTCACCGCACAAAGAGCCAGAAGAAAAAACAGCACAGCAGGAGGAACGCAGCGATGCTGCAACCGTGACACGGGAGACCGAAGGGTGCTAACGTCACAGGTGGTTCTCCTGGAGGGTGACCCTCCGAATCCCACAGGCTGGCCCACCGCCCAGACTCAAGCCCCAAGGAGGTCACCAACCAGTGAGACTGGGGGACTGTCCGGGAACCAAGGAGGGACCTCAGGAAGGCGGGCCCCGGGTGCTGGGGTTCTGCTCCCCGGGCCTGAGAACTATCACCTTCTACAAACCCAGCAGCTCCGGCGCCCGGCCCAGCACGGCCGCGCTGCTTCCTCTTCGGAGTCAGGCAGGCCTGCCTCTGGTTGCCAGGAGACGGAGCTTGCAGGCCATCAAGAGCAGAGCAGGCAAAAGGGTTTCACTAGCACCAGCCCCATTATTTGTAAGGCCACGGCGGACACTGGTCACCAGGCCCACCAGGTGGGCCGGTGGCCTGTTCCCTCTGTCCAGCCGGCCAGGCCCAGGACTGCAGTGGCCGCTGGGTGAAGGAGGTGGGGACAGCAGGGTGCTGCCCGCGGACAACAGCCCAGCCCTGGCAAGGGTGCCTGTTCTGTGGGGGGGGGGGGTGTGTTCTCCCCATGGATGAATCTCCCTGGACCAGAACCGTCTCACTGACAACCATGGGCAGCTGTGGGACCGAGGAGTGCTCCTTCCTCACTCTCTCCTCCAAGAGGGGTGAGCAGGACACGGCCAGGGCTCCCAGCCTGGGCACATCTCACTTGCACCTGCACCTCCTGCCCCCTGCCTCACCCTGGGCTGGGCGCCTACACCAAGGGGTCCCGGGTGTTGGTGGCTGCGACTTACGGCAGAACCCTGGGAGCAACCTCAGACCCTCCAAACCTTCTCCTGGAGGGGCCAGGTCTCAGGCACAGGTGAGTCTGTGCACATGGCTGGTGCGGACGCAAGGGTCTAGCACACGGCAGGCTGGTCTCCAGTCTCCCCCAGCACAGAGTCCCCTCCAGCAGCTCTGTCTGCGAGGGTCCAGGGTGGAGAGAACGATCCAGCTGAGACCCAGGGTTCTTCAAGTCATAGGTCTCGCAGCCCACACCATCGTCATCAGGCTGGCCTCCTACCCAGGCCCCTGCCCTCCTGCCCCTACAAGGGGTCCGTGATTAAATCCAGTCACAACCTCAAAGGTGTAGCTACCTTTAGGTCTTGATGAATACCTTCTGTGTACTCTCTGGAGCAAATATGACAAACCAGGAGCCGCGGCTGCAGGAAACACTCTTCAATACCCATCTTACAAGTCTAAACAAGTATAAAACTCCCAAGTGACGGCTCGAGGGGCCAGGCTGGGAAGGAACCCTTCCACCTCCCACTGCCCCCACAGCAGCCCAGTCCCCAGCCCAGGTGGCCCGGGCTCCACCCCCTCATCAACAGCACCTGAGTCCTTCCAGGCACTTGGGATGGAAACCCTGGCGTCTCAACTGTCCTCACATCACACACCCGGCCCCACAGCCTGAGTCTCGCCTCCTCCACTCTGGCCACTGTAGGAGCTGCTCTCTCGCTCCCTGCCTCTGCCCTTGACCCGCACTCCTTGTCCCATCAAGGCAGACACCCCTGGCTGCCATCGGACCACGGCCCTCCTCTGCATGGCCTCTCGCCCCGACCTGGTCCCCTCGCTGATCCTCACCCCTCAAGGTCTCATTCAACCGTCACCTCCATACCAGCGCTGCCTCCACTACCCTTCCCGCTTTTACTTTCCCCACGGTATCTGCACCACCGAGCACAGGGCACGAGAGAGCAGTTCAGTACGTGCGTGGACAATGGAATGAAAAAGCAGCTTACTGTGCTGCAGGAAATGTTGAAATCCACGCCTGTGAGGGGTCTTCAAAAAAAGTTCGGAAAATCCAAGTTGTGAACCAGTTCTGCGTGGATTTTTATTATCTGGCTGCTCTTCCCTTTAGAGCCTATGGACAGTTTCCCCTGGAAGAGTGCCGGCACCTGTCTCCCTCAGCCTGGCACAGGGAGGCTGCGAATGCGCCAACACCGGCCAGCCCGATAGGCCCACGGGCAACCTGTGTGCCAAGGACAGGCGGCGCATGGTGGCCATCTGCCAGCTTGGACACGAGTGGGCACGGGGTCAAGGGCTTCTGCTGAATGCTGAGCAAACCCTGACAGTGACATCAGAGCTCTCTGTAACAGATACCCCCGTGTGCAATTCCCAGACGGTTGTGGCCACATGGGGCAATGCTGGTCCTGGAGGGATGGTGAGCCTGCCCCTGCTACTGCCATTAAGCCTTAGCTTGCTGGCATCTGCAGAACCGCCCGGTCTGACATCCTCCCGGGGAGGCCAGCCTTGCACACGGCCCGTGGCCACCTGGAAGCGATTGCCACACATACCTCATTGCAACACCAACACACGTCCCTTATCTGCCTGCTCAGTGGCGCGGACCGGACTCCTTGATAACCACCGGGCTCACAAGGCCAGGGACCACATCCCCAGGAAACGTGGCCGTCTGGGAGAGGGCGCAGCCCTGGTGACCATAGCCCCACCCTGACCTGTGCAACTGTTCACCCCAGCCAGGCTGGCCCCCCGAGTGCTGAGCAAGGAATCTGCCAGGTCCTCATTGCCCAGCAGAGGAGGAGGCAGGCCTATTCCTCCCCCTCACTCCAGAACACTGACCCACTTACCAAGGGCTTGCTCTGTGCCACGGCCTGCCCCAGAGCCTGTTCTCTCACTGCCCTGTCTGTAGCCTGGAACCTGCGGGGATCGGGCTCCTCATGGGACCCAGAGCACCCCTGCCGATGGTCTCTGCCCACCCTCCACCCCTCTGCCTTCTCCCCTGTCCACACCCCTGCCCTGACCAGCTCAGCCTTCTGCTCTGGCCCTGTTGCATTCAGAGGGTCTCAAAGAGAACAGCGCTGGGGGCTGGGGGGCGGCTCCCTGGATTCCCAGCAGAGGACCTTAACCCAGAGGTGGGTGTGGAGGCGAGCCCCCTGCCCCTTCTTAGGTGGTCTCTCTCTACTTTCTCACCTACATAGCTGGCCAGATGCCACCCCAATCCTGGCTCACAAGCCATCATGACTCATGGTGTCACACTATTTGTCCTATAAAAGGTGTCTGCAAATTACAACTTCACTAACAGTCAACTGCTCCTTCTGGGGCAATGACAGCTGGTGGCACTGTTCTCACCCAGCAGAGGCAGCCACTGCCAAGCACGGCACCTGCCCCCGGGCTGATGGCCAGGCTGCCCACGCTGGGCTCCTCTCCGGTCCACGTCGCGATCTCGGACACAGGACTTAGCCTCTGTTCTCACCCAGGAAAGGGGCTTATTAGGACGACACACCTGGTAGCAAGGGCAGACGGCCTAGCGCAGAGGCAGGCCAGCGCTGAGGCCTCAGGCAACGTCGTGGGACCGCCCACTGCCTCCCAGCCCAAGCGCAGGCCCTGTCCTTCTCTGGGAACCCCAGGGCGCACAGCATGTGCTTGACACGTGTCTGCTGGGTGAAGGGGCTGAAAGAGGAGTGGTCTGCTCAGAGTAAGAGGGGCGCAAAGTGAGGGCACGTGGAATGACTGTGTGCCACACACACCCCACACACACATGTACACACACATGCACACACACGTCCTCAGGTGGGCACAGGATGTGTAATGACTGCACACCACACACACACGCACACATACACACACATGCACACACGTCCTCAGGTGGGCACAGGATGTGTAATGACTGCACACCACACACACGCACACATACACACACATGCACACACACGTCCTCAGGTGGGCACAGGATGTGTAATGACTGTGCACACCATACACACACACACAGGCACACACGTGTCCTCAGGTGGGAACAGCACGAGTAATGACTGCACACACACACACACACTTTCAAGGACGGGACAGGAAATACAGCCGGGCCCCAGCTGGAAGTGCAGAGCCAGGGCCCTGGGGATCTCTTTTCCGCCCAAATTCATGGGCCTCATAAAAGCAGAGCCCCAGGGCAGCGCCTCTGCGGTACAGCAGGAAACAAGCTGACTGCGAGGCAGGAGACAAAGAAGTCAGCAGACAGCACGCAGCCCCTGGGCTGTGCGGACCGACCTCCGCTGGGGGGCACCGGCCGTGCACGGATGCCAGCCAGGCACGACTCGGTCTACACAGCAGCGCGCCCAACAGCGTGGGAGGCCAGATCAGAACCCAGGACTCATGGCCGTCTCTCTCCTTCCTGTGCCCCTGACATCCAGTGCTGGAGGGAGGGGTGCTCCCCCATGCCACCTCCAAGCCCCTCTCCTCCCTTGTCCAGGGCCCCAGCCTGGCCCCCTGCAGCAGCCTCCCCACAGGCGTGCTGCCCTGAGCCACGGTCTGGGCTACTCCAGCCGCTCGCCAGCTCACCGGGGCCTGGCCCGGCCATCCACTCCTCTCCCCACCACAGTGCCTTTCCCCCATGGCAAGTGTGGGGCTCCTGGCCCTGCTCTGCTCCTCTCATAGCTCACTCCTCTCCTTGCCTGCTGTCTTTCCCTCTGCATGTTTGGCGGCTGTGCCAGCCCAGGTCCAGCACCAGCCCTTCAGAAAGCAGGTGCTGCTGGTCTACAGGTGTGAGCCAGGACTGGCTTCTCCAGAGAGCAAAGGTGTTTCCTGTGCCCTTGAATGAGCGTGGCACAGTTAGGGCAGTGTCAGCATGGGGCCTAACCCAGCATTACAAGAGATCTGGACTCACAGGACAGCCACCAGGGAAGGCTGTGCTTGGAGGAGCCATGCTCAGAGGACTCGGCAGTCCACAAGCCACGGGCCCCAGAAGAAAACAAGCCTGCTGGCACCTTGATCTGAAACTCCAGCCTCCAGTGGTGTCAGCTGTCTAAGCGCCCTGGCCTCTGGTCTTTTGTCAGACCCCAGGCCGGGGTGGGGGGAGATGGCGGGGGGTGACAGAGAGGTCCCCAGGCCTGCTCGGAGGCTGCAGGCAGCCACAAACCGCCTGAAGTCCGAACAAAGGACAAGCCATGAGGAGCCTGTGGCCCCAGGTAGCTCCAGCCTCAGTCTGCCGCCTACCAGGAGGGGCCTGGGTTCTTGTGATAGGGCGGCAAGTGGCAACCTGCACCCCCCATCCCCCGCCCCAAGGAAGGGCTGCTGGCCCACATCATCCTGACTCTGCAGCCTGCTAGAGATTCAGTTCTCTCCTCTTCAAAGCATTATAGATTGATTGCTAAGTCTTGCCGTAAATCAAAAGAAAGTCACTACTCATTACCTACTTAGAATTGCCCGGGTTCTTCCTGGGAAACCATTTCTCAGCTGTTTGATCTCCGAGCCACCAGCACTATCTGCAGGCACGCCACCCATCACGGCAGCCACCACACACTTTTTCTCTCCGGGGCTCCTTTCGCAGCACCTAGATGAATTTCCACCTTTCTCCGGCTTTAAGAAGAGCTGCCAAGATAAATGATTCAAAGACTCCAGCTCGGGCTGAAAACACACAGGCTGCTTAAAGCTTGTTCTGAATCGCCCAAGCTAGGAGGACAAGTGCCCACTGCATTCTCACAGGCTGGGCCGCACTGGCTGCCAGCCCCAGGCTCAGCTGGGCACCTGGATGCTCTCTCCAGGGCCTGTCCACCTATGGGACAGTAACACCTGTCCAGCTTCTGCCAGCACCAGGTGCCCATGCCATGGCCAAGGCCTTCCTGTCACTCAGCAGTGTCACCGAAGGCCTCCAAGGCTCATACCAGCAGGCAGCCTGTTTGCACACTGACTGTGCAGCTGATAGGAACCTCCTCCCCAGCCCTGCTGCTGGGAGCACTCTGAACCCCACCCCCAGAAAGGGCATGCTCACGGTGAGCACCTGGGCAGGGGAAGCATCTAGCGCTCATCAGCTTTTGCTGCCCTGGGTGCCAAGGCTTTCTCCCATCTATGCACACACAGGCCTGGGACTTCAGCCTTCAGATGGGCCTCTGGCTGCCATGCCCACAGCCATCTGCGGGCTCCAGGAATGTGCCAGAGGCCCCTGCACTTGCCTGATGAGGAGCAGGGGAGCCAAGCGCACAAGCAGAGCCCAGAGAAGCTCAGCCCTAACCAGCCACCCCTCTGCCATGCTGGCGGGGGCTGTGGTGGACCATCACGGCCCTCCACCAACAAGCCCCATCACCCTGGGCTGCAGGTACCCCGGTGCCGCTGGTCCTAGCTGGGACTTCCATGAGAGCACCCGAGCAGGCCACAGGGCTGCTTCTGAAAGTCGTGACCTGAGAACAGCCCAGACCCAGAGGTCGGCAGGCACCAGTCACAAAGGAAGGGAGCGTAGAGAGCTGTCACAAGTGTGTTCACAAGGGCTGGTGTTGTGGAGCCACAGGTTAAACCACAGGCATCCCATATCACAGCGCCACCAGTTTGAGTCCTGGCTGCTCTGCTTCTGATCCAGCTGCCTACTAATGCACCTGCGAGGACAGCAGAAGATGGCCCAGTGTTTGGGCCCCCGATGGAGTTCCAGACTCTTGGCTTTGGCCATGTGGGGAGTGAAGATCTCTCTTTGTCTTCCTCTCTCTCCCTCTCTCTCTGTAACTCTGCCTTTCAAATAAATGAATCTTTGGAGGAAAAAAAAAGAGAATCCTTTAGGGGGGAAAAATCAAGTACATCCATGGGCAGGTGCCAGAACATGTGGGTGCGGGTGTGTGTGTGCGCACACACACCCACACTCATGGAGAATGACCCCAGGGTGTTGCACATTAGCACAAGTGCAGGATCCAAGAGGCATGGACCTTGGGGCTCTGCCTCTGCAGCCTGGGCTTTTCTTTTAAGACTGGGGGGATTCACATGCAGGCAGCTGGCTGAGCCTGAGAGCCCAGTAATGACCCTGACCCGTTCTGGCTGTCCCGCTGCTGGGTTCCGGCAGGTGCTGGGTCCTTGACACGACAGGCAGGACAGGATCAGGCTAGCTGCCACCATCATCGACACTGCTCAAGCTGTTGGCAGCCTGGCTCCCCTGGCATCCATGTTTGAGTCCTGTATCCAGCCTGAGGGCTGTAAGAATGGTGGCTAAACGTGCAGAGCTGGGCCGGCCCCCTCCTGGCTGTCTACCCCAGCCCTACGCCCTTTTTCACCCTGCTTTGGGGCAGCTGTGCAGGGAGGCTGAGATCAGGGCCGGCACTACCCATGGATGACCACTGGAGGATGCTCCACAGCCCACACCTCCGCCTTCCCGGCCCCGGGACCAAGGGAGGAAAACACACCGCCTGAGCCTGGCCTGGGAGGTCTGTGCCGACACAAAAGGCCTGTGCTGCCCGGGGATGTGGAGCCTGCTCCTGGGGCCTCCACGCGGGGCGCTTTCCTTGGTAGAGCGATCCTACACTTCCTCTGGGTCTCGAGAGCAGACGTGCCTGCTGGCAGATGTGGAAATGCCGATCAGAGTTCATGGATTAAACCCTTCACGACATCCACAGGATCCAGAGCTAAGAGGGAAAAAACTCACGGCCCAAAATAATTGCTCCCATAGGGAGTGCCTTTGTGCACCAGCATGTGATAGGTCTGGAGGAAAATTTTCTGAAAGCTAGCACCAAACCTCGCAGTGTGATCACAGCTGCTGCCAGCTCCGGGAGCCAAAGCCGCGGCCACGGGGTCATTCCTTGTGTGCCGTGCCCCAGACCAGGCGTGGCCCTCTCTGATGGACAGAGCCAAGCGGGGCGACCACCCATCCCACCAGCTGGGGCTCTGGGCCTCCCGCCAACCCCATCCTGGCCCCGTGCCCGCTGGGTGCCCCTCCAGGGCTGGTGAGGAACGCAGGCCTGGCCTGTGGGGGCCAGGACCAGCTCAGGGGCCTGAGGGCCCCGGCAGGAGTGCAGCTGGCCAAGCCTTTATACGCAAACATGAAAAGCAGCCTTTTCCCCAGAGCACTACCATTTTCCTTGAAATGTGCGACTCTCTTTTATCTTTCCCTCCTTTGATAGAGACACCGATAGGAGAAATCTTTCTCAGCTGGGAGAGAACCAATGGCACGAGAGTGATGACAAGGGTCAATCTCGGTGCTGGGGGAGGCGACAGGGAGGGGTGGGGTCTGCAGAGCAAGCGCCCGGGCTGCTGCTCCGTGGGGATTTCTGCCCAAGTTGCCAGCTGTTTTGATTTCCCAGGAAAAGTGAAAAATAGACAACAGAAAGCAAAAAGAACCCTCATTTTTTAAAAAGGCTTATTTATTTTCATTTACTTGAAAGGCAGAACAACAGAGAGAGAGATGAGAGGTAGGGAGACAGTGAGCGAACAAGCATTCGTGCGCCAACAGAGATGGATCTTCCATCGCTCCCCAAATGACCGCAACCATCAGGGCTGGGTCAGGCTGAAGCCAGGAGCCTGGAACTCCATCCGGGTCTCCCGCAGGGTGCGGGGACCAAGTGCTCCGGCCATCATCTGCCGCCTCCCCGGATGCATTAGCAAGGAGCTGGGTTGGGAGTGGAGCAGCCAGGACTTGAACCAGAGCGCCGATGTGGGCTGCCTGCACCACAGGGGTGGCGGCTTAACCCACTGCACCACGACGCCAGCTTCAAACTCCTCATTTTTAATCACTGAGTCAAATTAACCGAAACAGACAAAACACCCCATGGTAGGGGCCAAACTGATACCGCCTGTGCACTGGGTCCAGGCTGGAGGCCACCAATTCCAATTTCTGGTTTTTGTCTTGCTAGAAAATTCCTCCTGGGGAGTGAGAGATGGGGGTACCATGGGCACCCCTTACTCTTTCCCCCATCCAATATCCTGACCCAAAAGAGGCCTCTGGAGGCCCACGGGAGCTGCAGTCCACTCTCACGGGGGCACAGCAGAAAGGCTGGCTCGGGGTGGAGGGGGGGCACAGCAAAGCCAACTCCAGGGGTCAGGCCACGGTCAAGAAGATGCCTCTGACTCCCACAAGGACAGCACATCTGAGGGGCACAGTCGCAGCCACCAACGGGGGATGAACCCAAGCGGGAAAGGGGACCAAGCCACAAAATGCAAGGAGCTGCAACCGAGGTGTGAAGGCTGTGGCGAGCCACAGGGAGGCAGGACCAGCATGAGAACTGTGCCCTGGGCGCAGACATAGGAATGGCGAGAAAGACGACAGCCCAGGGCACCCCGGGAGAGCCACTACAGGCAGGACGGGAAGGCCAAGGTAGGCCCTGCGGTGAAGACAGGCTAAAGACGCAGGTCCTACACTTCCCAGGCCTACGGGCACGCCTCCGACCCCGTGGGCCTCCAGGTTTCCTTCCGTAACTGAGAAGGAAGCCACAGGGAGCTGCCCAGTGGAGCCTGTCCAGGGTGACACAGAACCAATTACATCACAGGTCTCTTATGACCCCACGGGAGGTGTGCTTGCCCCTGGGGAGGGGCCAGCAGGGTGACAGGCAGGAAACACAGCAGGTGGGGCACTCCTGCTTGGGGTGTGTGGGCAGTCCCTGCCGCTGGCCCAGGGACAGAGCTGCCTGGCTGGTGGCCCAGCTGCCCCTCGTTCTGTGGCCCCACTCTGTGTACTGCTCCTTGGTGCACCTTTCGTCGGCCTAAGCCAGAGCACACAAGGCCAGAGTCTTGCCGTGTGAGCTGCTGGGCTCTCTACGTGCAGCCGTGATGCTGACCGGCTGCAGAACTGGGCGAAACCACGGCCCCGGCACGAGCCCCTTCTGAGGACTGGGGACCAGGGGTCCTCCCAGCCACCCGGCAGGCTCCGAGTTCTCAGGCAGAGCCCAGGCTCAGAACGGCCCTGACAGTGTCTCGGGAAATACCGCCACTCTCGAGGACAGAGGACCCTACAGGCATCGGGGCAGGCAAAGAGAAAGCTCTTAGGAGAGGAGAAAGAGGAAGATTCGCCTAAGATCTCCAGCAAGCACGGGAGCGATAGTTTCATGAAACAAAAATTCAAGACTCACTGAAGCCACCACTCATGTGGGAGGCAATAAATGAACTCTCCCACAAATGAGGCGCTTGAATGACTGAATTTAAACGCACAGAACAAGTGTACGAGGAAATGGACAATACGGCACAAAACAGGGGCTGATGCAGCAGTCTAAACACCGTGATTAAAATGATTCTAAGAGGCTGGCGCTGTGGTGCGGCAGGTTAAGCCACAGCCTGCAGCGCCAGCATTCCATATGGGTGCTGGTTCAAGTCCCGGCTGCTCCACTTCTGATCCAGCTCTCTGCTATGACCTGGGAAAGCAGCGGAAGGTGGCCCAAGTCCTTGGGCCCCTGCACCCAAGTGGGAGACCTGGAAGGAAGCTCCTGACTCCTGGCTTTGGCCTGGCCCAGCCCTGGCTGTTGTGGTCCTTTTGGGGAGTGAACCAGCATATGAAAGATCTCTCTCTCTCTCTAACTCTGCTTTTCAAATAAATAAATCTTTAACAAATAATTAGAAAACAATCTAATACAAACATTGTAAACAACTGAAGGCAAGGAGTTATGTATGAAAAACTGGAAGGGAAGGTAAAAGGAGATCAAAAAGTAAAATAATAGGGGCGGGGGCTGTGGCACAGCGGGGAACCCACTGTTTGGGATGCCCGCGTCCACACTGAGTGCCTAGGATTTCCTGCCTCTACTTCCGATCCAGCTGCCTGCCAATGTGCTTGTGAGGCTGCAGGGATGGCCCAAGTGCTTGGGTTCCTGCCACCCATATGGGATACGTGGTTGACTCTTGGCTCCTGGCTTTGGCCTGGCCTGGCTCCAGCTGTTGCAGGCGTTTGGGGAGTGAGCCAAGGAGTGGAGGATCTCTCTGTTGTCTCTCCTGCCTGCCAATCTCTCTCTCTCTCTCTCAGTCTTTCAAAGCATTTGTTTAAACTATGGTAAATGTCTAGGTTTTTTAAGTGAAATGCTGATACTTTTCAACTTTTTACTAACAGGTAGGAAATAGAAACATATATTTCTGAACACAAAGGTAGTTCTATAATAAAAATGACATGCATATAAAAGAGAACAAATGACACTTTCCCAGCTTTCCAAAGGCAGAAGAAACCTTAAAAGCCACAAGGGACGGGCCAGTGTTGTGGCACAGCAGGTGAAGCCACCAGCAGCATCCCATTCTGGAGCAGCAGTTTGAATCTCGGCTGCTCTGCTTTTGATCTAGCTCCCTGCTGGTGAATCTTGGAAGGCAGCAGAAAATGGTCCAAGTACTTGAGCCCCTGCCACTGGCATGGGAGAGCCAGATGGAGTTCCTGGCTCCTGGCTTCAGCCTGGCCCAGCCCTAGCTGTTGCAACAATTAGGGGAATGAGCCAGCATGTAGATCGATCTCTCTCTCTCTGTCACTTTCAAATAAATAAAGCTTACACACACACACACACACAGAGGAAAACAGAATCTCAAAGAGGTGCCTGGGTTCAAGTACTGAATCCGCTCTTGATTCTACCTTCCTGATAACGTACACCCAAGAAGACAGGGATGGCTCAAGTAGTTGGGTCCCTGCTACTGACATGGGAAACCCAGATGAAGTTCCTGACTTTGCTTCAGCCTGGCCCAGCCTTAGCTGTTGCAAGCATTTGGAGAGCAAACCAGTGGGTGGGTTATTTTTCTCCATATTTATGTCTGTCTCTCAAACCAATAAGATAAAGAAAAAGAATCTCAGAGAATTCATAAAGCTATTTCTATCACTCTTAGAGCAAATATACAAATATAAGGAAGGAGGCCAATGCCTGGGGTGAGACAAAAACATGACTAATGTCTATCCAATCATATGCTCGAAGTAAGAACTACATACCTTGCAGTATTCTATAAAACACAGGCCAAATATTTTTCAATAGGTCATAAAGATAAACCTCGAAATTAAAAAAACAAATGCACACAGGCTGCGTTCTCTAACTGCAATGATGACAAAACCAGTAACTAATAACATAAAGTCAACCAGGGAAAACCCAACAACGTCCACTGGAGATGAAAACAAGCACACGTAGCTCCTTTCTTGGGTAAAAGACAAATCAATCAAACGTACCAGCATATGGCCAAGGTAGTACTGAAAAATAGATGAACCCAAACACATTTATTACTAAAGAAAAAATGAAAGTGAACTAAGGATTCAAGGAGACAAATTAGAAGATGGAGGTTTGAAACACGTTGTGGGAAGAGAGAGGGGAATTAATAATAAAATTGGAAATCAATGAGGGAGACAAATGGTGGAGCTGAAAAATAAATTTAAGAACTGATTTTATGAAAAGCCCAATAAAACATAAAATCTGGCCACGGTAATCAATAGAAAAAACATATGAATACACAATGTGAGGGGTGAGGGAAATGAGGCTGCAGACATGGAGGGGATGTTTTTAAAATTTTAAGAGACTAAAATTGTGTGTCTTGGTTCAAATTTAAAATCTCTGATGAAGGGGCTGGCGCTGTAGCTCAGCAGGTTAACACCCTGGCCTGCAATGCCAGCATCCCATTTGGGTGCCGGTTCTAGTGCCGGCTGCTCCTCTTCTGGATCTAGCTCTCTGCCATGGCCTGGGAAAGCAGTGGAAGATGGCCCAAGTCCTTGGGCCCCTGCACCCATGTGGGAGACCCAGAAGAAGCTCCTGGCTCCTGGCTTCGGATCAGCGCAACTCCGGGCATTGTGGCCATCCGGGGAGTGAACCAGCAGATGGAAGACCTCTCTCTCTGTCTCTGCCTCTCTCTGTAACTCCGTCTTTCAAATAAATAAATCTTTAAAAAAAAAAAAACTCTGTTGAAAATAAAAACTTTCCAGAACAACATATTACATGGACTCTAAGAGCAACAAAGTCAGAATAAAGCAACCCCATGAGAAAACCTGAAGAGTTAGCAAAGAAATTCTCCTCAGAGACACATCTGGATAGCAAAGGACTTCTTTATACTCTCAGGAACAGCTGGGTGTGATGCTTTCTGCATTGTTCCAGAAAACAGAAAAATGTGGGGAGTCTCCCAAAACACGATCTCAAAAACACTGCCCTCAAAATGTGGCTGAAAGTTTAAAATGTGTATTATATAGCTTTCAACCTCCTATTTTTTAAAAAAATAAATTCATTTATTTATTTAAAGAAAGAGTCACAGAGAGAGGGAGAGAGAAAGAGCAATCTTTCATCTGCTGGTTCACTCCCCAAATCCCTCAAAAGGCAGGGCGGGGCCAGGCTGAAGCCAGGAGCCAGAGACTCCATCCAGGCCTCCGACCAGGGTGTCAGGGACCCAGGCATTTGGGTCAGCATCCGCTGCCACATTAGCAGGGAACTGAATCAGAAGTGCAGAGCGGCTGGGACTCGAACCGAGCACTCCCAGTTAGGATGGGGGTGTCTCAAGAACCAGCTTCACCCGCGGCACAACGCTGCCCCTTATCTCCTATAAAATGGCAGCAAAAGAGTAACAACACAACGAACCTCATTCTGACATTCAGCCGATGTCAATCCTGCTCTGTATACTACACCTATGTTATTCATTCATCAAACCTCCTGACCTTCCCACCCAATGCTGACAGCAATCCTTTCTCCAGAAGAAGAAACTGAGGCAATGTTACCAGTGTGCCCAAGGTCACACAGCTGCGAAGTGGCTGAGCTGGGACCCACTCAAGGACACTACCCCTAGAGCCCACGTGCTGACCACCACGCTGGACTGCCTATTTTCAGCTATGCACCATGGCAAAGCAGCGTGTGTGCTGTGATGCCACACACCTGCACTGCACCGGAAATCCAGGCTTCAAATTCATCCACAGAAAACCCACGGCCCAGGCATGGCTTCCAATACCATTCTTTGACAAAAGGTACCAGAGCTCCCTGGCCAAACGGTTGACGCTAAGGTCGGCACAGGGAACATATAAGACAAGCCTAGAGCAGGGCCAGAAAGTCTGGGAAAGCTCAGAAAAAAAATATGAAGGGGATGTCTCAGAGGGACACAGGGGCCCAGTGAGAGTACCCTCCGTGCCCAAAGCTGCAGTGACTTGGGCAACGAGATAAATAATGCAATACTGGATTATAACCCAAAGTATAAAATAAATACCCGCGAGTCTATACAGCTCAGAGTAAATACGAGTAAATGGCTGGATAAACAATGAGCGCGTCATGAATAATGCATGCAGGCAGGAGCTCCTGCGTGGCTCCCCACCCCTCACGCGTGGGCTGTGTGGCAGGGTAAGGGGGTCCAGCCAGGTGAGCAAGGCCGACACCAGCGGGGCTGGGACGCGCCGACGGCACGGACCTGGGTTTCACCTGATGGAACTTCCCCCTGTGACCCCGGTCTGACCATGAGAAAATGACAACTGAAAGGCACACCTCAACTGAGCTGACCAGGGCTCCTCATGACGTCAGGACCATGGAAAGCAAGGGAAGTCCGAGGGAGTCGCGGGGCTTGGAGAGAGATGGGACATCCCAATGCAATTTAGTCTCCTGCCGGGCACAAGCTGGGGCACCTGGGAGAACTCAGGGACATAGACGATGCTGGCGGCAGCGTTCAGGGCTGTAAGCGACACTCTACTGTGACGTTAACAGTAGGGAAAAGCGGGTACAGTGTGTATGGGAAGTCTCCAGTTTTCCACTTTTCCATGAGCTAAAACTATCTTAAAATAAAAAAGTTAGGAGCCAGCGCTATAGCACAGCAAGTAAAGCCACTGCCTGCAGCGCCAGCATCCCGTATGGGTACTAGTTCTAGTCCTGGCAGCTCTACTTCCAATCCAGCTCTCTGCTGTGGCCTGGGAAAGCAACAGAGGATGGTCCAAGTGCTTGGGAGCCTGCAGTCATGTGGGAGACCCAGAAGAAGCTCCTAGCTCCTGGCTTCAGATCAGCCCAGCTCCAACTGTTGCAGCCATTTTGGGGAATGAACCAGTGGATGGAAGATCTTTCTTTCTCTCTCTCCCCATGCCCCCTGTAACTTTGCCTTTCAAATAAATAAACAAATAAATAAACCTTAAAAAAATAAAAGGTTATTACCTGCTTAACACATACATGCACACACACATGCACACATGTAAGAGGCCAAGGGAGATGCCAAGAAGGCAGCAGATAAAACTGGGCTCCCTTTCCTGATAAAATCTTGTCAGCCAGGAAGAAAACACTACTTCCTCACCCCTACGATAAATAATTATCTGAAATCAACACTGAGCATGGGTTTGGTGGTAACAGACAAGAGACAACTCCATCAAGATGCCCACTGGCACCACCATAATTTTAAGTGACCCTTGAGGGGCCAGGCCACTGGCATTGGGAAAGACAGGGCCTGGGGCCCGCACTGTGGCATAGCAGGCAAAGCTGCCACCAGCATTGCCGGTATCCCATATGGGCGCCGGTTCAAGACCTAGCTATTCCACTTCTGATTCAGCTCTCTGCTATGGCCTGGGAAAGCAGTAGAAGATGGCCCAAGTCCTTGGGCCCCTGCACCCATGTGGGAAACCTGGAGGAAGCATCTGGCTCCTGGCTTCCGATTGGCATAGCTTCGCTTTTGCAGTCATCTGGGGAGTGAACCAGCAGATGGAAGACCTCTCTCTCTCTCTCTCTGCCTCTACTTCTGCCTCTCTGTAATTCTGCCTTTCAAATAAATAAATAAATCTTTTAAAAAACGAACAAACAAAACAGGGCCCATTTCGGCTGGTGTTGGCCCTCAAAGCTTTGATGGGCCTGCATTGACCAGACTGTGTTTGCAGGAAGTCCTTCCTAAATCAGCTCCTCTCAGAGGCAAAATAAGCACTCCATGAGTAAGCCATAGAGTCCCACAGGGGGCCCCTTCCCTGATGTCAGGTGGTATCAGCAGAGCTGGGCAGGTGGGCACATGGGACCTGCCCTGCCAGTACGGGGTGGCCCAGGAGGAGGTAAACTCTGCTCCAAGAGGGTGTGGCTGGCTTGGCTGCGGGCCATGCTGTCTTCCTGGGAGTAACCCAAGAGATGGCAGAGGCCTGTGCCCATCAGCCAGGGCAGTGCTGGCAGGAACCCACAGCAGCCAACAGGGCCGAGGAGGAGCCCGCACACCAGGCTGCTCTCAGCTGGCTGTCCTTTGTGAACAGGCTGGGTCACCACTCTCGTCCCTCACCATGGCCGGTGGCTGGAGGCTGCATCTGCTAGGCAGGGTGAGGCAGCGCCCTGGAGAATGGACCAGGCCCATGATAGGATGGGAGGGGATCACAACTGTGCCCCAGACCGGAGCACTCTCCAGGGCTGTTGCTAACATCCAGTCTTGCCCAGGCTGGGACTGGACTGGGTCAGACCCTTGCCCAGGGAACTGGAAACCAGGCATCTCCAGAACCTCACGGAAGGAAGGAAACACGGACTTCCTGGTGATCTCATCACCATCGAGACTTGGGCGTGACCTGAGAGGGCTCCCGACGCTGGCCAGAGACAGGCAAGGCCGCACACGCCAGCAGGGACAGTCCAGCGCCAGCCTCAGGGCACCAGTCAGAGGCGGCTCCTGGCCCTGGGAGTCGGAATGCAGCCCCCGCACCCCTGGTGGAGAAGCCGGGTCTGTGGGAAGGGGGCGCCGCCAAGAGCAGGGGACATGCGCAGGGGTCCGCCGAGCCCGCCCCTGCTCATGGTGTGACCCGTGCTCTGAGGCTCAGCAGCAGTGTGGGGCTGTCCGCGGACTCTACCCCGATCATCATCACTGTAGCAGAAGTCGCCAGTCCAGAAAAGCAGAAAAAGAGAAAGACAGAGGCCTGCTTAACGAGACCAGCCAGGGCTGGACAGCCTGCTCCCAGGGCAATGCCCTGACCCAGCACCCCCGGCTGGATGGAGTACATGGGCATGGTGGCGTGTGTGTGCAGTGTGGGCATGTGTGTGGTGGGCAGGTGTGCATATGTGCAGTGGGTATGATGCATGTAACAGGGGGATGTGTGGTGTGAGTGATGGGTGCCATGTCCGGTGTGTAGGGGCGTGTGGTATGTACTGGTATGTGGTACATGTGTGGTGTACGGTGTGTAGAGGTGTGCGTATATGGTATATAGGGGTGTGGGTGTGAGTGTGTGGTGTGTAGGGGTGTGTGCATGTGTGGTATGTGTGTGATCCTCAAGCTGTGTCTTGCTAACCCTACCCCAAATCTGGACCCAGCGAAGATAGAAGAGGTCCAGCCAGGGGAGGACAATACCACCCGTCCCTCCCATACCTCCAGTTACTTTTTATACATTTATTTTATTTATTTGAAAGGAAGAGTGAGAGAAAGGGAAAGAGAGAGAGAGAGAATCTTCCATCCGCTGGTTCACTCCCTAAATGACTGCAATGGTCAGGATGGGCCAGGCTGTAGTCAGGAACCTCAAACTCCATCTGGGTCTCTCACATAGGTGCAGGGGCCCAAACACTTGGGCCAACTTCCACTGCTTCCCTGAATACATTAGTAGGGAGCTGGATTGGATTGGAAGTGGAGCAGCTGGGACTTGAACCTGGCATCCCAGGTGGCGGCTTCACCAGCTGCACCGGCCCCACAGAACCTCTGCCTTTCAAATGATTCCCATGACCCCCAGAGAAGCTGTCATCAAAGGGCTCAAAATGCCCCCACCCACAGCCAGGAGAAAAAGAGGCTGCAATTCCAATTCAGGTCGCAGGCTGTCAAAAACATCAAGTTATTAATCTCCTTGTGGCAAATGTGAACCGGGCCCTGCTTACACAGCCAATTGGGCATGCTCTAAATTAGTGTTCGCAGGTAATTGATTCGGCTGCCAGCCCGTGCCAGCCTGCTACAGGCTGGCTACACCACTCGCGTTAAATAATATGAGGCGGTAAAACAGCCTGCCTGCTCGGGCCTGCAGTGGGCCGCTGCCTGGGCCCCATTTACCCCTACATCAATGTCTCCTTGCTTTAACACAATCTACTACACCTCAGCGGCGGAAGACGATTTTCACTTCCTCTGAAACCTTGCCCACGGGCACAGCATGGAGGAAGGAGTGAAGCAGTGCCTTCGTAAAGGCCATCCACTTGCTTCCTTTTTTTAAACATTGCCCTCAAGATGTTATGACAAATCCTTGATAACAAAACAAAAAGATGAGGCTTGGCACTGGAGCTCCTGGCCAGCAGCTCTCCCGGCTTCCAGCCTTGACACACAGGACATCCTACCCTCCTCGCGTGGGGTCCCTGTGGGAAGCTGGGGCTGGCCCGGCTCCCGGGACAAGGGCCAGCAGGTTTCAGGGTCGCTGGACGGGCCTGGCGCAATTGCTCACCTTCAGCCCTGGGAGTCAGTGGTCCGCGTGGCACTCTGGCTGCCCCGACCTGGCCGGGCAGCCAGCCAGGGATTCACAGGGCCTTGCCTCCAGAGCCGCCAACCAGGGCTCTGGCAGATTCTTATCCCCAGCGTGGAGAAGTCCTCAGTGGTGCAGGGGAGGCAGGAAAACAGCCCAGGAAATTTCTTCTCCCATCCATGCACCCAACGGCCCCAGGCAGAGTTCCCAGCACCAAGACACTATGCAGATAGCGAGACATGGCCTTCTAGGCAACAAGACAGGCCACAAAGCAACCCTGGCAGTGACAAGGAATCCTGTGCAAGGCAGAGAGAACAGTCAGCCGGCCTCATGGCTGCAGGTGCCCCCAGGGGCTGCGGGACGCCCTGAGACGAGATGACACGCCTGGTCAACCGTCTTCCCACCACCTTCAGGGGGTGACACCCCTAACCCTGTCCGTCCTCCTGGAACAGATTCCATCTCTCTTTTGTCATCTCTGCGACCACTTTTCTACTGAGCAGTCCACAGCCCCATACCCATCTATCCCTGCCCTAAGCTCTCAGATACCCAAACGTCACAAGGCTTCCCACTGGCCTGAGACGCAGGCATTGCCTCTCCTTGTGAGCAGCCACAGACAGGTGCAGCACACAGCAGGTGCACAACGGTGAACACACCTGTCCTGTCCTGCTGAATCCACACCATACGGCACCCTCCCCAGGGCTGCTCCTGGCCATGAGCTTCCTAGCACTTGGCTGAGGTCTCCAGCTTCAGCCCACCTGGTGCACGGAGGAGGCAGTAATGGGGCCTGTCTAGGGTTGGTGGTACAGGTAGAAGGCTGAACAGTCTGTAGACCAAGGGAAGCTCTCCCCAGAGCTGAGCCTGGCAAGACACTCCTCCAAACATCAGCCAGATGCAACACGGACACTTTGCTGGGAGCCCAGCTCCAACAAAACAGTTCTAATATGATAGCTTCCCAGCAATATGGACCAGATGTTGGTAACATTACAGAATCACAGCTGTTCTTCAGAAAGGACTTCCGGCTCCGGGACCCCTAGGATAATAAGATCCAAGGATATCCAAGTCCCTTCTATAATATTTGCATAAAACCTGTGTATAATCTCCTGTACACTTTAACTCATCTCTAGATTGCTTGCAATACCCAACACAAAGTGAACGTTGTGCAAACAGATGTCACACCGTATCGTGTAGGGAATGATGACAAGAGAAAAAGTCTGTCCGTGTGTGGTACAGACATGACTTTTTTAATTGGAATATTTCCAATCCATGGTGGGTTGAATCTGTGGGAGTCAGATCCACAGATATGGAGGGCTGGGGGTACCATAAACCTGGTAAATTTGATGTGGTGACCACGGGAAGGAAAAAAAAAAAAAAAACCTTCATCAACTGAGACACCTATCAAAGTGTTTACTGGTGAAATGACATGCTGTCTGAGGTTGTTTTAAAGTATTCCAGCAAAACAAAAGAACAAAATTAAACCAAAACTCTGATGGGGACTTCAGGGTTCATTATACTATTCTACTCCACCTGAAATTTCCCAGTGAAAGAAAGTGGGGGAGGAACCCTTCCATTACCAGGGGAGGGGGCTGAGAGCTGGGGGAAGCATCCCAGGCCCTGCACAGCTCCATGCCCTGTACCCGCTACAGCAGGGTCGCCCTCCAGGCTCCAGGCTCTAGGCTCCAGGCCCTGGGCCGCCAGGTGTGGGTGGCTCAGGCCCCTCTCAGGTGCAGGCTGCCAGCCTGCAGTGGACAGTAGGGCTCCACGCCGGAATAAGCTCCTCCTGCTCCAATTTCTTGGTTATTTTTATTTGAGGCATCCGCCATGGGTCACCATGAGTCAACAGTTTCTAGGGCAGTGCCAATCTGAGGGCCCCACTGCCCACCCCACATCCTGGCGGTGGCCCCACAGTGCTTGTCCCACTTCACACCCTCAGGGTGTGGAGGGCAGGGGGGAGGGACGCTGGGCATCCCAGACCACAGGCGCTGTTCTGCTGCAGGGTGCACAGCTCAGCACCCACTCCCCTGCACCCTGGACCCATGGGATGGAGGCGGGTGTCTGGTGGCCCTTGCTCCATGCCCTGCCTGGGATGACACAGCAGCAGGTAGGGCTGTTTCAACCTCTGACCCCCAGGCTGACGACGGCACCAGCACAGAGGTTCACTCCTGACTCCTTTCAGGGTTGGATTTGGAAAAACACAGCCATCCCCGAGCCATAGCAACAGGGAAAGATTGTCCTCACTGCCCATTGCAGATCCCACCTGCCCCATGGCCCTGTAGCCCACGCTGACAATGTGGACAGGCCAGAGGGGCTGGGGGAGTGACAGGCAATCAGTTTCCCCTATCTGCATTCCCAGAGCTGGGGCTTAGCCCAGGGCAGGCCCTGAGTACAGTAGAGGGTGAACTTGGACCCTGCGGCAGCAGCCAAGCTCTTCCAAGGCCAGGTAGCAAAGGCAAGTCCAAGGTGAGGTACGGAGAACAGCAGCCTCTTTTTGAGGTTCCCTGCCCAGGATTGCCTACAGCACGGCCACTACCAGGAGACCCTGGATGAGGGGTTGGAAGGGAGCCACTGTGTAGGCTGGGTCTGACCCCAGGGCTCCCTGGCCCCCTGGCAGCAGTGTGCCAAGGCTGAGCAGTCCCAGGAAGCACCCCAGGCGCGCAGCTCCCCACAGGCCTAATGGGAGCTGAAGGCCAGCGGAGCCCTCACAGCACTTTATGAGCCACTTAAGCATCCCTGACCCAGCGGTCCAAGCACAGCAGCCATAATGGCGCTGTTTACACATAAAAATGGCAAGCTGCTTTACTGGCAGCGTCCACACTCACAATAGCCGCTCTTTGGTCAAGTTTCCTGCAAACTGCAGAAACGAAGTCCAAGAGTGGAACGATGGGGCACTAGACCACGCTGAAAAGTAACCAGCCACCATCACTGTCCAACACTCAGCCAGGGCCCCGGCGGCGGCCACCGGCAGAATCAGCCCCGCCCACCCGCCGTCCCGAAGTCCACTTGTCACCCCCACGCGATCTGTACCATCGTTACTCGCTCAGGGAAGGGAAATCACTGCTTTTTGCATTTTAATCTTTACCCAGAGAGACACAGCTTACCTCTCCATCTCATATTCCTTCATTCCCACTTTCACGGCCTTCATTACCTAGAGGATGGATATTAAGCAAAGACATTTGTGTTAAGCAGATAAGTAACATGGCCTTATAAATAATGCAGGGCTTCTTCAAACGAACCCCTTTCTTCACAAAAAGGAAAGAAGAGAAGGAGCGAGCGGCACACACAGGGATGCGAGGATGTGACAAATTGGAACTTTATAAGGCTCCCAGAGCCATTCCGCTTTATTGAAACCGCCACGGAGCACTTGCATTTGGAAGCAGACAAACGCTGAGTGCCGGGCTATGGTGCAGTGGCGGCATGCGGGCCGAGGACAGCAAAGATTTAACTATGCTGTGTGCAGTGAATACTTAATCCCAGGAAAGCCATGATAACTAACACTAAGTGTTTTCCTTTGCTTCCCGTCCATAAAACAGAGAAAATTGGGGCAGGCATTCAGATCAGCAGCTAAGACACAGGTTAAGACGCCTGCAACCCACCCAGGAGAACCTGGGCTGGAGACCCAGCTCCTGACTCCAGCTTCCGGCTAATGCCGACCCCGGGAGGCAGCAGTGATGGCTCAGGTATGTGGGCTCCCGCCTGCTCAAACTGGATTGTGTCCCTGACTCCCAGCTTTGGCCACGGCCCAGTCCTGGCCACTGCGAGGCATTCGGGAAGTAAAGCAGCAGATGGGAGCCCCTCCCTCTCCAACTGCCCTGGACAGGAGATTATGCTGCCCACCGGTCACCCTGCCTGTGACTGGCCCATGGTGGGCACTGTGCCCTCCCAGCCACCCTGGCTGTCTCTCAAGACACACACACGGCCTCTCTGGGTCCTGTTCTTCGAGTCCCGTGGCTAAGTTTAGAAGACGACCAGTGGAGATGCTCTCAGGGAACGTCGGCAGTAGTAAGTGTGCTTGGACCACAGTTAATGACAAGACTCTAAACCCAACTGCGAGCTGCCACACGCCAGGAAGCAGGCAGGATGCTACGCTGCAGGACTCCCTGACTGGTGTCCACTACTCCCACGTGGGGTGGGGACTGGGCAGGGCCTCAGCGTCCACCAGCGAATACCAAAGACAGCCATCACCACGCAAACTCCCTCCCTCTCAAGCAGCCCTTGGGGACTCCCTGCCGGTGCACACGCATCAGTGCCGCCCACCCAACCAAGCGGGCAGCCAGCTTACCTCCCGGTGGGCCTCACTCGAGATCCTGTTGGTGTAGCGCAGGACCTCCAGCTCCATGTCGGTCTTAAACACTCGGCTGCAGAGAGGAGAGAGATAAAGTGACAAGTCAGTGCAGACCCCTCCAGGGAGTGCTCGGGGCCCAGCATACCCCGCACAGCCCAGGCAGGGCACTGTCTGAGCCTGCCAATGGCTGCACAGGCCAGGAGGAGGGCACCCAAGTCTCAGGCATCCAGAGGAAAGCCCTGGGCGCAGGAGCTCAGCAGCTGCCCATCTCGCCCTAAGACCAGCCCTGGCTGGCAGGTCGGGAAGCTGCTGCAGGTGGCAGAAGCAGCCCGGCCATGGGAGCCACACACCTCCTGCGTCCCCGAGCCTCTGCTCCCTCATCCACAAAAGGGGAATCAAATCCACGTGGCCAGCGTGCTGCACCTTCATCTGAAGTGTCCCCTCTCAGGACCCCACCCTGCCCTGTCCACTAAAGAGACTTCTTGACCCCCTCCCACTCCCACCCTGACTCATGGGACAGCCTGGGAGGCCCCTGCCTGAGATGGGGCAGGAAGCAGTCAGGTGCACAGGCCTAGGTGTGGCAGGAGTTGGTCTACAGAGAAGCCGAGACCAAGGGCCGACAAGAGGAGCCTGACCCGGAACAAACACACGTACAAATCCGGAAGGCAGGATGACCTGCGTCATCACAGGGCTGACGAGAGGGGTGGAGCAGCAAGGAAAGAGAGTGCAGGTGTATGTGGGATGGGGGAAGCAGGGCCAGGACCCCCTTGAGATGTCAGGTGGGGTGGAGACTGGGGCGGGGCCTCGCTTGCCCTGTGCCCCCAGGGAATGGAAGAGTCATCACCCTGTGCCTCCAGCAGCCGGCCTCCAGGGGGTGCCCAGCGTCCTCACAACAAGCTCAGTCTTGCGCTCAGTCTCATCCCCAGGCCAGACTCACACTGTGGAGCGAACTCAGTGCTATTCTTCCTCTGCCCATTTCAGATGACCAGCTCCAGGCTTAGGGCATTTAGATGGCACCGTGCAGAGGCGCCAAGGGCAGGCCTCAGGGACAGACCCTGGGCTCCGGTCTCAGCCCCACCCCTTCTCAGCTGTGTGGCTGGGATCCTTACTTGGTGCCTTGGGTTCCTCACCTGTAAACTGGAGACAGTACCAGTATTTTCTGCATCGGGATTTTTGTGAGAACCGAGACTTGGCATCTCAGAGCGCCGAGGGCAGCTCCTGGCACATGGCCAGTGCTACACAAGGGTCTGTTCTGGAAACAGAGTCGAACACAGAGCCCACTGAAGCCAGATGGCTCTCAGCCGTCCCTCGTAGGCTCCCTGCTTCCCACCGCCCATGGACACCACAATCCACAGATGCTCTTGTACCTCAAATGAAATGGCACAGGGGCAGCGTTGTGGCCAGTGGGTTAAGTTGCCGCCTGCAATGCTGGCACCCCGTGTTGGGGCACAGGTTTGAGTGCTAGCTGCTCTGACTTCCGATCCAGCTCCCTGCTAACACACCTGGGGAGGAAGTGGAAGATGGCCTAAGTGCTTGGGCCCCTGCCACCCACAGGGGAGACCTGGATGGAGTTCTGGGCTCCTGGCTCAGACTTAGATGTTGTGGCCAACTGGAGAGTGAATAAAATAAACTGGCATAGTATTTGCATATCACCTACGTAGATTCTCCTGCACGCTTTAAGCCATCGCCGGATTATTTACAGTTCCTGACAGAATACAAATGCCATGTAAATAGTTGTTATATTGTATGGTTCAGGGAACAGCGGGTCCACCTTCCAAGTAGATGCAACCCTCTTAGGTCTAAGCACATCCTACACCAAGGAGGCCCGAGGTAGACCCTCAGCCAATGAGTCCTAGAGAGTGACTTAGGTTCTGTGATGGCTAGGAGACCCTCGGCAGGGCACACCCACCGAACAGCACTTCATCCACATGGATTCACGGCAGGGCTGTGCACATGGCAAATTCCAGTGGTGCTCTTTGGAACTTTCTGGAATTGCTACTATTTTCCCCCTGCTGTTGGCTGCATCAACACGTATAGAACCTATGAACATAGAGGACTGAATATATTTCCAAATATTTACATCAGGCCCACAAAGCTAGACAGACAAATCTCAGGAAACACACACGGCCTCCCTTCTCCTCCAACTGCCATTTACTGGCGCCTGTTCTGCGCAGGTCCTGTACGTGGCAGTGGATGCTGGCTGCACTGCCCAAACAGCCGCCTGCAGGACTAAAGCCCTTGTCCCACCTGCTGCTGGAAGTGCGGGCAACCAGCCAGTCTTCTGGGCAACTGCACTCCCTACGGCCACACTCCTGTACTGGCCTCCAAGACCTGACGGAAGGAACAAAGATCCAGCTCCCCTGCATCAACTGGGGATGTCCCTGGGGCCAGTCCAGCTCTAGAGCTCCCGCTAGGATCAGCTGAGCTGCCCTCGAGACTGCATCAGAGCCCAAGCCTGCTCCCTCACTCCAGCCCATGCACTGACCCCAAGAGAATGCTTCGGGATATATCCCGCCCACTTATCTCTGAGGCTGAGCTTCCCAGGGGACCCGATCTGGAAAGAGAATTGCCATACCTATTTAACAGATGAGAAAACTAGCTAAGGTAACGTCAAAGGTTGCATGGCTGCTCAGCCACAGACTCCTTTTCTTTGCATTCCATGTGAATATAAAAATACATACTGAGGCAACCTATGAATCAAAAGAAAAGAAAAACAGTCCTTAATGGAGAAAGTCCTTAAGGATGTACCCCAGGCAGAGAGAGAGAGTGCGCGCGCACAAATCAAAGAGAGGATGAGATGATATAATGGGGATACTTTCTAAAAAGTGGAGTTGGTCCAAAAGTATAATCAAACTAAAGTTCAGGGGCTGGTGTTGTGGTACAGCAGGTACAGCTATTGCCTGTAACACCTGCAGCCCATGTCAGAGTGCCAGTTTGAGTCCCAGATGCTCTGTTTCCAATCCAGCTTCCTGTTAGCACACCTGGGAAGGCTACAGATGATGGCCCAAGTACAACTACCATCTTCCACAGCTCTGGCCATTGTGGCCACCTGAGGAGTGAACCAATGGATCGGAGATCTCTCCCTCTCTATAATTCTGCTTTTCAAATAAATAAATAAATCTTTAAAAAAAAACAACAAAAAACAGAAAAGAAGATAGAATGTGGGGATAGAAGAAGAATGGGCTAAGCGCCACCCAAAGGAACAAAGACATGTACAAATGCAGAAGGCAGGATGAGCTGCGTGGTAACTGGCTCAGGCTTTTCAGTGAGTCAGCAATGAGGGGGAAGTCCAGTATCACACGCAGCTAAGACTGGGGAGCCATACTGGACACATCAAGGATGCTTTAAGCACTGGGGATATTTCTGCTACTGTGTATTTTCTAACTTCCAACAATGCACATGTGTTGTCTTTGTTTTAGTGAGTTTTTTTTTTTCAATTAAAAACAAAAAGAATACCACACTTCAAGCAGAGAATAAACTAAAATATGGATTTATTTTTTACAACTGATGGTTATTCTTTAAAAAAAAATCTATAGGCTCTTGGTGCTAGGAGCTTCCCTTGGAGGAAGCCCCTGAAACTGTGACACCAAACCCCAAAAAGAAGCGACTGCCACCAGGTTACCTCTCTTAGCTCTGCAGAGACCATGGTTCCAGCTACAGAAACAGAAACCTTTTTTTTTTTTTTAAAGATTTATTTATTTGAAAGGCAGAGTTATAGAGAGGCAGAGAGAGAGAGAGAGAGAGAGAGAGATAGTGTGTGTGAGAGAGGGAGAAGTCTTCCACCCACTGTTTACTCCCCAAATGGCTGCAATGGCCGGAACTGCTGGGTTGATCTGAAGCCAGGAGCTTCTTCCAGGTCTCCCACACAGGTGCAGGCCCCAAGGACTTGGGCCATTTTCTATTGCTTTCCCAGGCCATAGTAGAGAGCTAGATCAGAAGTGGAACAGCTGGGATTCAAACCATATGGGATGCTGGTAATGTAGGCACGGCTTTACCTGCTATACCACAGTGCTGCCTGCCACCCCCCCCCCCCAACCTTTTAGAATTAAGTTGGGGCCAATATTTTGGTGCAGGGTGGGGAAGCTGCTACCTGTGACACCGGCATCCCATATGAGTACCAGTTCTAGTCCTGGCTGCTCCACTTCTGATCCATCTCCCTGCTGATGCACCCGGGAAAGCAGTGAAAAATGGCCCCTGCCACCCATGTGGGAGACCCGGATGGAGTTCCTGGCTCCTGGCTTCAGCCTGGCTCAGTCACTGCTGCTGCAGCCATTTGGGAAGCAAACCAGCGGATGGACGATCTCCCTCTCTCTATCTCTTCATGTCTAACTCTGCCTTTCAGATAAATAAATATTTTTTAAAAATTAAATTAACCCCCTCAAATATGTCAGATTTACTGACCACATAAACATGGTAGAAATGTTAGGAATCCTGACAAGGAAGCAGTGAGGAAAGTTCAGAGGTGAAGGCAGTAGGAGGGATGAGCTGTGGAAGGGCGGTGGCTGTGCCTGCCTCGAAGCCTCAGTTTACCCATGGGAAAGTAAGACAGTGCAGAACGCTGACTGAGCAAGCAGGTAAAGCGGGATCCAGTGTATGAAGAACCGGAAACAGGCGGTGGGGCTGGGAAGCGTGGGCGGGAGGGCGTGTGACTCTGACCTGGCTCCCGGGAGCATTCTGTCCCAGGGGACTGTTTGAACCGCGCGCACCGGTTGCTTCAAAAGCCTTCATGAGGCGCTGGTGCCCATAACGGCAAATACCCTCTCGTTCACGTCACGTGCACCAGACACCGGGCAGAGTGGAGTGAAGTGGACGTGTCCCTCGTTGTGAGACTCAGGAAAGAGACACAGAGGCAAGGTGGCAGGACGGCTGCCCCAGGAGGGGGTGCCGGGAGGGGTACCGGCTCAAGTGGGTACGGGAGCCTGTAACACTGAGACCTGGAGAGCAAGGCGGAGTAGCCCCAGCTGACCCCTGAACACGAGGTGCCCACTCTGCAGAGGGAGGCCCTCAGGGATTCCCCCCAAGGGCCATCCCTCCTCCCTTTACTAAGGGCGGGGCCCACCTTCACCAAGCTCCTACCCGCCCACTTTCCCTCTGCAAAGGGAACACCCACAAGCACCCTGGTGGCAGACCAGCTGCCACCTCTCAGCCCCGGGGGGTATGGCTCATCCTCCCACTGTCTGTCCTTGGCCAGGCAGGCAAGGATGCAGGCCTTCAGAGACCGTCAGAGGCAGCGGGCCCTCAGGGACTTCACGGGTCTCCATGACGCCACACAGCTGGGACCGCCAGCTATCTGTCACCATTGCTGCCCAGCACCGAACGCTGGTTCCTGTTCCCTGGAGGGTGAGGGTCTGAGCCACGGCAGGGCTCAAATGTGCACCTCAGGCTCCTGAGGTCCAAACCCCTCTGCAGGAGCAAGTAGCAGCCACCTGGGCCTCATCCCCACTGCCACCCTCCAAGACCAGTCGGCCTCTCTAGACTCAAAGGCTGTGCCAACCTGAGTGACAGCACAGGTGGAATCAGGCTGCTGCGTCCAGACCCAGGCCTCTGACCTGACGCCACACACACTTTCTCCTCGGCAGGTGTCTCCCTCCGCCTGGGACCCCAGCCCATGGCCTCGGTCACCATTCTTCCCACTGGTTAGACTCCCTGTGCCCACCCACGCATGGGGCTCAGGCCTCGGCAGCTCTGGGGTTGCACCAGGCAGAGAGATGGCCCTGTGAGCTCCATGTCACCTGCCTGCTCTCACTCCTGACCCCGGGCCCGGGAGCATGCAGGAGAGCTCCTCCCCACTTGCTCCACCTTCCTGAGATTCCCAGCCCCACCCTCAGGGGCCCCCTCCTTCCTTCACACAGGACTGTGCCATGTGGGCCTCGCTGTGCCTCCCCCAAGATTCCCAAGCCTTCCCCTCCCCCACCTTACAAGGGAAGTGACGGATGCTCCCCTCCACATCCACACACACACACACACACACACTCCTTCCTCCCACCCCCTCTTACTAGCAGCTCCAGGACCACGGCCACTGACAGTGACGCTGGCTCTCGTCAAGGAAGCGAGAGCTCCTTCCCCAGCCCTGCCCCCCTCCCCCCGCCGGCGGCTGTACCTCCTGAGGGGAGGCCACGATGGTCTGGCTGGGGCGGCCGGGAGGGTGCAGGGCAGCAGCCTTTGTGATTTAGCGCAGCCTCTGTGCCGCCACCTCCGCTCTGCTCTCAGCCCTCTCCACTCCCCGGCCTCCGGTCACCTCCTGGCAGACACGGGCTCACCAGGCACACCCTCGGCGTCTCCGCCTTGCCTTCTGCACCTGCTCCCAGACACCTGCGTGTGGCCCAGGCTTCTCGCTGGGCCTTCCCCTGCGAGTCCCCCAGCGCCTGGGGCCCAGGGTAAGAGAACTCCCATCTCTCTCCACAGCGCTCTGAGGACAGGGATCCGGGCATCACCCAAGATACCTCCTTCTCCTCTGTCCATTGCCTTCCACGTCCCACCTGTGGTCTGGGGCTGCCACGCAACCTCCTCTGCCTCTCAGACCAGACTCATCCCTCTCCAGCCTGGCCCAGCCCCCAGCCCCAGCCCCAGCCCTGCCTGCTCTCCCACGGTTGCTCCGTCACTCACAGCTCTAGGAAACACCAAGCAGGTATCCCCTTGCCAGGGCCTTTTAGTGGCCTCCAGGTGTCCTTGGGAGGAAGATAAAACTGCCCCCAGACTCCCGGCCCCCCTGCCTCTGCCCCCGCCCCTGTCCCTCCGCAGCCTGGAAACTGCTCCCGCCCTATCACCTCAGCATGCAGCCTCCAGTTCCCATGGGGAACACACCTCTCGCCAGCCCCCAGCCCCCACTAAACCCCTTCTCTGTGAACCCTCACATAGCTGTCCCACTTGCAATTTAAGTCCCTTCTACAAGAGAAAGTGGCATTGGGCCCCCCACCATCCAGGGACTGCGTCTGGCAAGCCAATACACCCTGGGCATTGCCACAGAGCTGGAAGACATCTCATGTCCAACAGCACCGCCAATAGCCACATTTCAGCAGCAAAAGCAGACTCCTCCCGCCCAGCCCGGCCCAGCTACCAGGTCGGCAAGGGATGCTGCTCAGCCTGTGGTGCTGGCGAGGTGGGGGAGTGGCCTTCCCAGGCCTCCACAGAACAGAGCAGTGCTGCTCCCACAGTGGAAGAGGCAGCCCAGCACTCGGGCCCCCAGGGGCCCCCACTCACAGGCACCCTGCTCTGCTGACTCCCAGCAGCCTGAGCACGCTCCCTGAGATGAGCGAGAAGAGGCTGTCACAGGCCCAGGGAGAGAGGAGCCCTGGACCCCAGCCACATTCCCTCTGATGACATTTCCAATCATCATTTTCACCCATGGAGGCCCAGGGACCTACCCCTTTTCTGATTTTACTTTGGGGAAGGTGATGAACTGGGCTTCTAGCTGATTAACCCAGGATGGATTTTTTTTTTTTTTTAAGTCATATTAAAAAAAAGAGAGAGAGAGAACCAGGGCAAATTACCCCACCAAGGCAGTGGCTGGCTGGGCTTTACCCTGGCCCAGTTGAATCCAAGCTTAAGTAGACGTCTGCTGAGCATCCATTTAGCCAACAATCCATCAGATGCTCTGGGCCTGAAGTCTTGCCTGGGCAGCAGGTGGAGAAGGACGCGCCCTCGCCTGGCCTGGTATCTCCAAGACACAAGCACCAGTCTCTGCTCCTGAGATCACCGCAGAAAACAAGACTTTCCAGCACCCTGCACGGCTTCTCCCCGTCTCGGGAGGAACTCGCCACACCCAATCAGACGAGGCCGTCTCTCCTCCGGCTTCTGTGGACGCTGGGCCCCTGCAGTGAGGGAGGCTCACGCTCAGCTAGAGGCTGTGTGGGGAGACTGCTGGACAGGCCGGACAGTGCCACAAGAGGACAAAGCCGCCTCCTCCAGGAAGCAACAGGGGCGGTGGCTCAGGACTGGACCGGAGGGGGCAGAAGGCAACTCAGCTCTTTGGCCAGAATAAGGATGCACCTGCCGTGAGCCAGGAGAACATGGGCACAGCCCGGCCTCACGCAGAGACCCCAGGCTCGGGGCCGGA
Source organism: Lepus europaeus (assembly GCF_033115175.1). Taxonomy (NCBI): domain Eukaryota; kingdom Metazoa; phylum Chordata; class Mammalia; order Lagomorpha; family Leporidae; genus Lepus; species Lepus europaeus. Next base: position 17,186,176 of record NC_084845.1, on the reverse strand, counting down.
CCCGTGAGCATCGCCACACCAGGGGTGGCTACTCCGACAGAAAGGCGGCAACACGAGTGTGGGGAGGTTGAGGCAGCCTAGGCTTCCACCCCACTCAGGCCAGAGTCCCCTGCCACTGGCTGCAAACGACAAAAGCTAGCTGGGCACAGAGTTATGAGTGCAATCTTGTTGTTTTCCACTTAAATATTCATGGGTCACAAAACTGCCTCTGGACATTAAACCCAGGATGAAGATATCAATTAGCTGAAGTCTGAACGCTCTGTTGATTAACACAACAGCCGGGCAGAATGAAGGGTTTCCAAAGTCAGCGTCTACACCCTAAAGCGCCATTGCACAGAACACAACTCACAGGAGGGGCCGAGGATCCTCCCCCACTGGGAGACGGCTGGGCCCAGGAGTGGGGAGTTCAATATCACAGGGACCCCGGGACCCAGTGATAAAATCCCAGAACGACAAGAAAGACAGAAGCAACGTGCAGGTTAGGATCACACACGCGCAGGAGGTTCCATCACCAAGTCCTCTCAAAGGCCCAGAGCCACGAGGCAAACCGACAGCTTAGGCCAGCCGAGAGCTGAGTGTCCACCTCCACGCCCACACCAGGGCCTGGCCGGGCCCTTCCCTCTGCATCTGATGAGCCCGCATCCCAGCTCCTGCCCTCTGGTGCAGAGGAACTCAAGTTCCCGCTGCCCACGTGGCTTTCTCGTGAACACCAGGTGAAATGCCAACTCCTTAGGAGACAGAGAGGTGGCAACCCCACCAGAACACTCTGCACGGACACACGGAGAACCCCGATCGCCATGCACACGCCTGCTCCAGTTTGGGCCGTGCTGCCCAGGACCCAGGCTCCCCGCTTCTGCCCCTAAGCCATCCATGCTTCCTGTCTCCTGTGCACACAGAAGGCAGGGGAGCAGAAATAGACACGTTACCCGCGGCCTGGTTAATGCATGCGTAATTAACAGTTCTATAACCGGCGGATGGCTCAGTTTGACACAGTCTCACTTAAAACCCAGAGAGGCGCGTGCAGTTGCCGACACACTTGCTCTTCCGTGATGCTTCCAGAGGTACTTAGCCGGAACCCAAGGCACCGAGCTATTAGACGGTATGAAAGCATCGCCTTTTATTCCCTACTCTACCTTCGGATCAATTTAATCATCTGCCAAACAGGAAAGTAGAGCCGCAGCCTAAATGATGGAAGTCAGACGCCTGCTCTTATTAAGTTTCAACTTTTGAGCTTCACATTCACACGGCGATACCCGGCGCAAGAGAAGAAACGATCGGTTATGATCTCGTGTTTGCGGGGAAGAGCATGATTATAGAGGAATTTACAGGAAATCAAAAAGGCGCTGCTTGAGAGAATGGAAAACAATAAAACAGTCACACAAAGGAAATGAATGACGCCCAAACAAAAATCAGAAAGCAAAGCTGCCCGCGCCGGCGGAGTCTGCTCGCTGCCTCCTGGTCGGAAGCACACGTCCTCCGCCGAGCCGCCAGCCGGGAGCTGGGTGTGCGTGTGCCGAGGAAGCTGCACACCCCTTGCTCCCCACCCCGGCCTCAGCGCGACACCCAGGCTGGGGACTCCGAGCTCCAGGGTGCCTCCTTCAAGGGCACTGCCCAGGTCGTAAGCTCCCTGTGCCTCAGTCTCCTTGTCTGTAGCATGGGGCTAACTACAGCACCTAGCTAACAGAACACAAACGAAGCACCTCCTTAAACAAGGGGACACGTGTCAAGGGCTCAGCAGCAGGCAGCCGGCAGTACCACTAGGCTGGGTTGGCACTCAACTCCGCCCTCATCGCACCCTTGAGCTGTCTGCCCATTCTGCAGAAGGAAACCGAGCCCATCGGTCTGCTTCCCACTGCGGTGACAGATACCCAAAGCTGGCCAATGTAGGGTCACTTAGTGACCCAATTTGGAGCTCCAAGGGCAGAGTGTGGCCCTGAAGAGGGCCTTCCAGCACAGGGTCTCACAACAGTGGGAGCCCGTGTGCAAGAGCGAGACGTCACCTGGAGCACAGGAAGCCAGCGCCAGGCTGGTTCCTAACAACGCTCTCGCGAGAACTAAGCAGGATCCCACGAGAACTCCACCAATTCCTTCCAAGGACAGTGTCCCCATGACTAATGACTTCCCACCGGACCCAGTACCTCCCAGCACCACCACAGAGGACCGAGCCTCCAACACAGGAACCCTCAGGGAGCAAATTCAAACCACACCCGAAACTACTGCGCAGAGGCTGGGCACGCCTTCCCGTCCACACCGGAGCGGACGTATCTGCGTCTCCATCTCCATCGTCAGGAGGAAGCAGCTGAGGCTCAGGAAAGCTCAGTGACTTCCGAGGGGAGCCGGGCTGCGGCCAGAATCCCCACGGGCCTCACACCTGGTGTCCGCTACTCCCAGCAGCAACTTCCCTCCATGAGGCCCCGGGGAGAGAGGGCGGTGAAAGTGCTCAGGGCCCAAACACCCAACCCTGGGCTGGAATTTAACGTCCTGAAAAAGCCCACCCACCCTGTACAGGAGGGACCTGCCACCACAGATCTACCCTGGGCACCTCCTTCCACCACCTGGGGAGGGCGCCAGTCATGACTGCCACCGATCCTCCGCTGGAATCTCAGGCTATTAAAACACACTGCGGAGGCAGTGAGGACGAGGTGACATTTCCACAGTAGTCCTACTGCCATCAAATGCCAGATAAGTCCTTTCTCTGCTCGCTTTAATAAAGCCGGCAGGTGTCCTGATGAACACAGAACCTGCCTTGGCACCTCGGAAATGTCACTGGGATTCAAGTGCACTTTCCCAAAGTGACGATCTAATGGCTTCCCTCTCAGGAGAGGCCGGGGCTCACAACTCAGCCGGGGTCTCCAAAACACCCAGACCACAAGAGGCCCTGACGGGAAGTCACGTGTGAGGCAGCCCGGGTGCACGCGGGCCATTCTGCACATCTGGGATTTTCTGTCCTGCTGACTGGGGGAGAGGGGGTGCAGTAGGGGCCAGCGTTTGCTTTAGCAAAACAAGAAGAGGCAGTCATGAATGTGAAGTCAAAACAGGGCTGGGTGCTGGGCCAGGGCTGGGTTGACAATCTTCAGATCTCCACCTCTGGCCCAGTCCTCTTGCCCACAGGCACCTGCCTCAAATTCCACACACACCCCCCACCCCAACAAGCCCCGGATCCGCCAGGTCGTCTGCCCCTCCCAGTCATCTCCCCAACACCCAGCAGCTCAGGACAAAAACCCAGACGGTTCCTCCCGGCTTCTCTCCTGACTGCAGCTTTACCTCTCAAACCCGTCACACCGCAGCCCCTGCCTCGGCCACCTGGACCCCGCCGCAGTCTCCCAAACAGCAACCCGCTCCCACACTCGCCCTACAGCTGAGTCTCCAGTCTGAGGCCAGAATGAGTTTTGAAAATGCAAACTTGATCTTTACCTTTCTCTTGCTTACACCTTTCAAGGGTTTCCTGCTAAAGGGAGACCCAGTTCTCTCAGGGCAAACACTGGGCTGGCCAAGCCACGCCCGCCCCTGACCGCACTCAGACTCCGCGTCCCTGGCTCCGCAGCGGCCCGGCAAGGCCACCTTTTCCTTGTCTCCAGGGAGGGGTGGTTTCTCAGACTGGACGACCCTTTGCCTTTTCCCCACCCCTGCCTTTGATCAATTCCTGCTCATCCTTTGGTCACAGTGTTCCTAAGCTCTGAGACTGGGGGAGTTGCCATCTGCCCAGCCAGATGGGGACACCCGACCAGGTGGATTTAGGGTCAGGCGGGAGAAGTCTGCACATCTCCCAGTGCGGTGGCAAGGGGCCTTGCCTCTCTTCTACATCCACAGGAAGTACAGCTGGAAAACAAGGAGCAACTTGATGGCTTGGGAAGAAAACCGGCACCACATCGCAGCTGGAAGCCACATCCAGGGCACACAGAGGCCACAGCCAGCCTGTTAGGCTGACCCTGTGGCTACCGAGCAGAAGCCGGCTCAACAAGGGAAAAAGGGAGGTAACAACAACAACAACAACAACAACAAAAGCAAGTACAGCAGGATGCCACACCTGTCGGGACACCCGCAAGACCGCTTTTCTGGCCAGGGGACCAGGTGGGATGTTTACTTTTACCCTTGCCATTATCCACCTTCTATCTGATTAAAAAGATTCAAGAAAATCGCAAGAGAACTTCAACTGATATTTGAGTAACTCATGCTCTTTGGGGGAAAAAAACCAACCAACAACAAAAATCAAACAAAAGAGAAGAGGCTGAGGGGAAAAGTCTTGTGGATGGTTCTCCTGGGGCATGCTAGGATGCGCTGGGCGGGAATAGTAGGGAGTCCCTCCCCGCCATGAGCTGAGCACCATGAACAGCCCGGGTGGCCACAAGCTATACTCACCACTCAACGATCTCTGGGTGAAGAATGGTGTTGTTGACATTGAACCTGTAGATAGAGAATAAGACATCAGTTCGCCGGCTGATCCCACCTTGGTAAGAAACACCTCACTCAAACATACACAGCAGAACCACGGGAGGGCCCCAAGCATTCACCCCCAACTCCCTGACATGCAGAAGGTGCTGCTCGCCTCCCACAGGAGACCCGGCAGCCCAGGTACAGAAGCCGGCTGTGTAGCAGGCAAGGTCCTCTGGCCGCAACAAGGGGAGAAAGGAGGTAACATAACAAAACCAAGTACACCAGGATGCCACACCTGTCGAGACACCTGCATGACTACGTGTCTGGCCAGGGGAAGCCAGCAGCACAGGTGCAGCCAGCTGGACAGCAAACTGCTGGGCTGCAGCATCAGTCCCTCTGTCAGGTATACCAATGTATGTATAATAGGAGTACCAAAGAGACAGGAGAGAGAGAAAGGGGCAGAACGTTGCCAATTTGATGAAAATCATTAATCTACGTATACATAAAGATCAATCAACTCCAAGCAGGAGACAGAGTCTCTTGAAAAGCAGAAAAAGAAAGACAACTCATCACATGCCAAGGAGCCTCGGTAAGATTAACAGCTGACTTCTCATCAGAAATGGAGACCAGCATGCAATGGGAGGACACAGTCAGACTGAAAGTAAGAAATAAAGTCGACCACGAATTCTACATGAAGTATAGCCATGCTTCAGAAATGAAAGAGAAGAGAACTAAAACGCTGTGGATAAGTAGAATCTGAGAGAATTCACTGTTAGCACCCCTACACTCAGGAATGCTACAGGGACTCCTTCAGACTGAGAGGAAGGGCTCTGCGAACCAATCTGCACCCCCTGAAGGGAAGGGGCGCTAGTAAAGGCAATCACACAAGAAAACACAAAGACAGCGCATGGGCTCAGGTCTCAGCTCTGCTTCTGATTCGGCTTCCTGTAAATGAGCCTCCTGGGAGGCAGCAGGTGATGGCTCAAGTACTTGAGTTCCTACCGCCCATGTGAGAGACCCAGGATTGAGTTTCTGGCTCCTGATTTCAGCCTGGCCCAACCCTGGCTGTTGCAGGCATCTGGGGAGTGAACCAGTAGAAGGAAGATAGCTCTCTCTTTCAAATAAATCAATAAATCTTTGTCTTTCAAATAAATAAAAATTTTAAAATAAATATTTATGGCCTTGGATTAGGCAATGATTTCTTAGCTACGACACCTAAAGCACAAGCAATGAAAGAAAAATATGTAAACCAGATTTCATCAAAATTAAAGATTCAGGCTGGTGGTGTGGTATAGAAGGTCAGGCCTCTGCCTTCAGTGCCTGCATCCCATATGGGCACCGGTTCGAGTCCCAGCTGCTCCACTTTGATCCAGCTCCCCGCTAATGCACCTGGGAAAGCAGCAGGGAACGGCCTAGATGCTTGGGCCTCTGCACCCATGTGGGAGACCTGGAAGAAGCTCCTGGCTCCTGGCTGCAGCCTGGCCCAGCTCAGGCCATTTGGGGAGTGAACCAGCAGATGGAAAGTCTCTCTCTTTCCCTCTCTCTCTGTAACTCTGCCTTTCAAGTAAAAAAAAAATAAATAAAATAAAGACTTTTCTTTATCAGCAACAGTATCAAGAAGGTAAAAAGGCAACTCACACATGGAGAAAATTTTTGCAAGTCATGGAAATATAGTACCTGAAATACGTAACTCTAATAACTGAAGAATAAAAAGGCTATAACCCAATTAGGAAATGGGCAAATGATCTGGCTAGAAACTTCTCCAAAGAAGATAATCACTAGCCAAACAGCACAGGGAAAGATGCTCAACATCAGACTTCAGCAGAAAAACCACAATGAGAAATTACTTCACAGCCACTTGGATAGTTGTAATAAAACAGGCAGATAATAACAAGTATTGGGGATGATATAGAGGAATTAGACCTGCAGGTAATGTGTACAGATGCAACTGTTTTGAGAATAGTTTAGCAGTTCTTCAAAAAGGTTAAAGAGTTACCACATGACCCAGGGATTCCACTCCTAGGTATGTACCCAAGAGAACTGAAAGCAACTGTTCACACAAAGACATCTACATTAATGTTTGTAGCAGCAACATTTGTAACAGCCAAAAGGAGGAAGCAACTCAAATGTAAATCAACTGATGAAGGGCCCACTAAAATGAGGTATATAGCCATAGAAAAGAATATTTCAGGGCCGGCGCCGCGGCTCAATAGGCTAATCCTCCGCCTTGCGGCGCCGGCACACCAGGTTCTAGTCCCGGTCAGGGCACCGATCCTGTCCCGGTTGCCCCTCTTCCAGGCCAGCTCTCTGCTGTGGCCAGGGAGTGCAGTGGAGGATGGCCCAAGTGCTTGGGCCCTGCACCCCATGGGAGACCAGGATAAGCACCTGGCTCCTTCCATTGGATCAGCGCGGTGCGCCAGCCGCAGCGCGCCTACTGCGGCGGCCATTGGAGGGTGAACCAACGGCAAAAAGGAAGACCTTTCTCTCTGTCTCTCTCTCTCACTGTCCACTCTGCCTGTCAAAAAAAAAAGAAAATATTTCAGCCATAAAAAAATGAGCCAAGCACTGATTCATGCTATAACATGGATGAACTCTAAAAACATGCTAAGGGGGTGGGCATTGAGACCCAGCAGGTTAAGCCATTAATGGGGATGCCAGTGTCCCATTTCAAGTCCCAGCTTCTCTGCTTCCAGTCCAGCTTCCTAGTAATGTGACTGGGAGGGCAGCAGATGATGGCCCAAGCACTTAGATTCTTGACACCCATGGGAGAGACCCAGATAGAGTTCTTGGCTTCTGGCTTTGGCCTGGTCCAGCCCCAGCTGTTACAGCCATTTCAGGAGTGAATCAACAGATGGAAGATCTCTCTCTCTGTCTCTTCCTCTCTCTGTCACCCTACTTTCAAATAAATAAATACATCTTAAAAAGAAAACATGTGGGGTCAGTGCTGTGGCACAGTAGTAGACTAACCCTCTGCCTAGGGTGCTGGCATCCCATATGGGCATTTTTGTGTCCCAGCTGCTCCTCTTCCAATCCAGGTCTCTGCTATGGCCTAGGAAAGCAGTAGATGGCCCAAGACCTTGGGCCCCTGCACCCATGTGAGAGACCAGGAAGAAGCTCCTGGCTCCTGGCTTTGAGTCAGCCCAGCTCTGCCCATTGCAGCCATTTGGGGAGTAAAATACTGGATGGAAGACCTTTCTCTCTGTCTCTCTCTCTCTCTGACTGTAACTCTACCTCTCAAGTAAGTAAATAAAATCTTTAAAAAACAAAAACCCACCATGGTAGGGGCCAGCACAGTGGTGCAGTGGGTTAACCTGAGACATCGGCAGCCCATATGAGCTCCAGTTAAGAGTCCTGGATGCTCCACTTCCAATCCAGCTCCCTGCTAATGCGCCTGGCAAAGCAGCAGAAAATGGCTCAAGTGCTTGGGTCCCTGTACCCATGGGGGAGACCCAGATGGAGTTCAAGGCCCATGGCTTCAGCCTGACTCAGCCCTGGCTGCTGCAACCATTTGGGGAGTGAACCAACGGACAGAAGATCGCTTGCTCGCTCGCTCTCTTTCTCTCTCTCCCTCCCTCCCTCCCTCTCTCTCTTTTTCCCTCTGCCTTTCAAATAAATAAAATAATCTTTAAAAAAGAAAGAAAGAAAGAAACATGCTAAGTAAAAGAAGCCAGACAAAAGAGCACCTATTGAATGACTCCACTTACATAAACTGTCAGAGCACACAAATCCAGAGAGAGCAGCTGGATTACTAGTTGCAGGGCTCAGGGGAATGCAGACCTAGTGTAAATGGGTACCAGTCTCCTAGAACTGATGGCAGTGACAGCTGCACCACTCTGTAAATACACAGAAACTACTCAATTAACTGCACGTTTTAAATGGGTGACGTGTAAGGTGTGTGCAGTACATCCCAATAAAACAATTGTTAAAAAGTACTGAACTATACATACAAGAAATTTCGCTGTATATAAATTTTATGTCAAATAAAGCTGATTTCTAAAAATTGACAGAACAGAGAGAAACAGATAATCACAAGCAGTGTCTGAGATTTGCACATACCTCTCTCTTGCAGTGCTAAGGACAAGCAAACAGAAATGAGGAAAGATGTGGAAGATATGAACAATACAAGTAACCACTCTGACTCAAATGACAGACAGAACGTGACAACCAACGTATGCAGAGTGTACACCCTCCTCAACTGTATAGGAAACAGGCAACGTAGTGAGCATTTGCTTATGTTTCAACACATTCCAGTGTGTTCAGATTCAGAGACTGTTCACTGATCGCAACAGAAGTAAACTAGCAATCAGTAACAGGAAGCTACAAAATCACACACTGTTTCGAAACTAAGTAACAGCCTTCTGTTCAGACCCACTGTCCGAAGATAAAAATCACAATGAACTTAGAATAAGAAACATTATCACCTACAGAATGTAGTCAAAGCAGAGATTAGAGGAAAATGTATAGCTCTAAACACGATCTAGCAGAAAAGAACACGGAAATCAACAGTCCAGCTGCCATCCCAAGAATGCCACTTTCTTCTTCCTCAAGAAGCTGGAGGAAGAATAAATAAAACCTACTGGAATTAGGAGGAAAAGTAAAAGGGCAGAAATCAATGAAATAAAAAGCAAACATCAAGAAAAATCCACGAGGCCGGCGCTGTGGTGCAGCAGGTAAAGCCACTGCCTGCAGTGCCGGCATCCCATATGGGCGCTGGTTCAAGTCCCAGCTGCTCCACTTCTGATCCAGATCTCTGCTAGGGCCTGGGAAAGCAGAAGATGGCCCAAGTCCTTGGGCCCCTGCACCCACATGAGAGACCTGGAGGAAGCTCCTGGCTCCTGGCTTCAGATTGGCACAGCTCTGGCCGTTGTGGCCATCTGGGGAGTGAACCAGCAGATGGAAGACCTCTCTCTCTCTCTCTCTCTCTCTCTCTCTCTCTCTCTCTGCCTCTCTGTAACTCTGCCTTTCAAATAAATAAATAAATCTTAAAAAAAAAAGAAAAGAAAAATCCACAAAGCCAACAGCTGTTCTTAGATACAATGACATACTTGAAAAGGTGACCCCAGAAGACAAAAAGCTTGGGTTGGGGTACATCCCTGGTATGAGAGAGCTACATGTGACCCAGAGCTCAAGTAGGGAAGGAAAGACATGGCCCAGCAAAGTGGAGGCCTCAGCAGAGAGGCCTTGGTAGGCCTTCCATCCCCTGCATTCCCGCCCTCATCCACGTCAGATCAGGACACAGCACACAAACACAGGGACTCTCCATGGCTGCCTCATTCCTGGCATCTGAAAACACCTGTCTAGTGCCATCACGTGATGCCAGCAGCTGTGCGCCTGGCTAAGCTGGCTGAACGAGGGCAAGGACAAGAACACAGAAGATTCCAGGTCTCTGAGACTTTCAGGCTTCCTAACTACACCAACAGGACTACTTGATTCAATGTCAAACACGATGCGACAGAAATCAAAGCCCTGCTTGTAAAACACCCAGGAGACTCCACGCAGCAGTGTGGTCTAAGGTGAAGCAGAGAGCAGCAGACAACATAAATCAAGACGACAACAGAGATGCAGCCTCCCATTTTGCCAAATGTCACCGCGACCTTACGATGAGCAACGGCCTATCTACTCGACAGACACACCAGCAGAGCTTCGCCTTAGACAATGCGAGAACAAACAGGGAAGTGACTCAGCACAGACACTGAGAAACACACAGGTGGACCCACAGGCCCAGCAGCCCCACTCGAGTCTTTTCCTCTGTGCCCTGCAGCACTGCCACAGAATCAACCTGGCCTTCCATGATGTATACCCTGGTGCTTCGCTGCTCTTAGGGTCAGTACGCAGACTAAGGATCATTGGCACCCAAAAACCATGCCACCACAGCAGTTGAGATGGCTAAGTGACTGGCAGGCAGTCGTGCTGGACAAAGGGCTGATTCATACCCTGGGCAGGGAGGAGTGGGACCACAGATTTCATAACACTAGAATGGCCTGCAAATTGAAAATGTACGCATTGTTTATTTCTGGAATTTTCCATTGACGTTTTCAGACCATGGCTTTTCAGTACTATAAAAACTACCTAAAGGAAGCTATTCAGGAAGAAAGGTTATTTTGGTTCACAATTTTGGAGGTTCACAGTCCAAGATCAGGCAAGCCTCCATTGGTTGGTTCACTGGTCAGATGAGAGCAGAGCAAGGCAATGGTGGAGTGTGTGTGCAGAGGGATGGGCAAGCCAGCATGCAGAGCCCGACCTGGCTTTCATAGCCAACCCCACACAGAGACATTCTGTGCACCCACCCCCAGTGGCCTCAGGACCTCCTTCCAGCTCCACCTTCCTGACACCATAACTGCATTAAGTTTCCACTCTTCACGCCTTCAGTGTATGACTTTGGGATTTCATTTTCTGCAAGAGTTCAGGAACCACATCCATGCAAATTGTAGCACTGACCGTGGGTAACTGCAACCTGCAGGCAGTGAAACCAAGGCTAAGAGGGGGCTTCCGTACACGCACCCCACACAGGCACACACACGAGGCTAAGAGGGGGCTTCCGTACACGCACCCCACACAGGCACACACACGAGGCTAAGAGGGGGCTTCCGTATACGCACCCCACACAGGCACACACACGAGGCTAAGAGGGGGCTCCCGTACACGCACCCCACACAGGCACACACGAGGCTAAGAGGGGGCTCCCGTACACGCACCCCACACAGGCACACACATGCAGGTGTACACGCACAGGCCCACACACATTCAGAGAGGCATAGATTCAGACATACTCAAAGATCCACACACAGAGAGACACGGGCACGTGCAGACCAATGCAAACACACATTCAGATCAAGAACACACTCAGACACACAGAGACACACAGAAGGCTCCAAGACAGTGGAGAGGTTCGATTCTGGGTATTGTGAAATGTGGGTGATTTGGGTACGTGAAATTTGGGTGTTGTGGCTTCTACGTTGGCTGGTGTATTCTATAACAAACATGTATTAATTGTGTAAAAATAAGAACAAAATCCCACCAGGGCCTGTGAGGGTAGGAGGCTATGCTGGAAGCAGAGAACAATTTCCTGGTGGACTCTAAATGAGAGGCAGGCAAAGAAAGAGTGAGCACTGTAGGGCCGGTGTTGCGGCACAGTGGGCTAAGCCACCATTTGTGATGCTGGCATTCCATTCTGGAGTGCTGGTTCAGGTCCTGGCTGTTCTGCTTCCAGTCCAGCTCCCTGCTAATGTACTTGGGAAAGCAGTGGAGGACGGCCTAAGTGCTTGGACTTAGGCCCAAGTGCTTGCATTGGCCTGGCACAGACCTGGCTGTTAGTCATTTGGGGAGTGAACCAATCCCCCCTACCATGCTCTGCCTTTCAAATCAATTTAAAAAAGAGTGAGCAGTGTGGTCCCAACCCCCTGCCCCCCGGCCTCTGCCTTCCCCTGTGGAAGGCAGTACCCAACAGAGGCAGTACCCAACCCCCAGCTCTGGCCCCAGCAAGGGGGCTGGGTCAGCTCTTCAGGATCCCTCCCCTCATGGAGATTTCCAGGGGCCAACTACAAAGTCAATCCTAAATACTAACTCGATATGTAAGCTAACAGTAACCAGAAAGCCATGGTCCCCAAACCACAAATTGTCATTTCGCTGTAACTGTCAAGTTTTAATAATGTCCCTCTACTTCTTGGGCTTTAAAATTCCCATCTTTGAATATTAATATTCCTGCATTAACAACCCCCAGATTCAGCATTTCATATTTAACTGCTTATTTAAATGGAATTAATTTGTAACCAATTGTCTTCAACTATGCAAGGCAATTTAAGTCAATGCCAAAAGATAAGAAATATGCTTTTCCTGAATAGCTGGCTGATGTAAAATATCGACCTTCTTTTTCCTGCAGACAACGGCACGAAAGAGTCCTCCGCGGCTCACTGTCCCCGTCCAGGGCTCCCAGGCACAGATGCTGCCTGGCCCATGCCAGGAGGGCACCCCATTCAGCAGTGCATCCTTGACAGAAAGGGGGCCTCCGGTCAGGCCACGTGGCCGCCTGTGGCCAGCTCTTCCTATCCACAGTTAATCATCCTGTCCGGGGAGAATGTGTCCTACAATCTACTTTTGCAGATGCAAAAAGACCGACCCCATCTGACTTTGCTCCCAGCCTGCAGGAGCCAAGTGCTCTAGGCAGCCTCGGAGCCTGCCCTCTCCCTGCAGGGCTCCCCTGCCCACCTCAGCTGCCCCGGGCTCCCGCCCAGCACCCTGACCTGTGCTCCTCAGGGCCTGACAATGAGCACCTGCTCCCCACCTTGTAACCCACCCTCCCACCAAAGCCTGCAGTGAGACTTCCTCCTCCCATCCTCTTCCCGGGGCTTGCACATGCCAATCAGTCCATATGTGGAGTCATACCCTGAGCCAGGGCCCATGCTCAGCACAAGGCTTCCACGGACTGCCCCTGCCTGCTGCCTTTTCCCCAACACAACCACACTAAGCCTCACTCCTTGGTGAGTCCAGTGGTCCCAGGCCACCTATGTGTCTACACCAGCCCGTCTCTGCACCCCCACTTCCCTTTGTCCCTATCCTGCAGCCCCACAGCTGCAAGACTCAGGCACTCTCTGCTGTAGGCAGAAGGTGGTCTGGCCCTGATCTGGGGAGGCCGAGGGAGGTCAGAGGCCAAGGCTGAGCCCACACGAGATGGCCCTTGAGCGAGACAACCCAAGGAATGACGTTTAGAGAGAAGGTCACAGGCCAAATGGCCAGCTGGAACGGGGCCCAGAAAGTCCGGGATGGGTGGCAGGTGAGGCCACTGTTCTACCACAAGCCCCTCCTCCCCAAAGGCCAAGGGATTAAGCAGGGCTGGGACGCCCCCCCACCCAGAGCTAACCCAGCGGCCAAACATGAACTTCTGTTGAAGTGGGAGGTCAGTCAAAGATCCAAGACGGGCGGGATCTCAGAGACCTTTTAAAGGGTCCAAAATAACAGCTCCGGGAGTGAGGAGCTTCATCAGGGCAGCGAGAGGCACCCGGGGACAGAACAGTCGAGTACTGGAAAGTAGGACGACAGCAAGATTCATCTTGCTTAGAAAACAGGCTATTATTGTCCCCAGCCAACAGCCAGGGACGCACTCAGCAGGAGGGCGAGCGCAGTCACCGAGCCGCAGTGGCCCTCGAGGACAAGGCCTCTCCCCGCCTGGCTGGGAGCCAGCAGGTGGAGGGCAGAGGTGCTGGCAGCCCGGGTGGGTGGGTGGGAGGCAAAGATTGGAGCTGCACCTGGATCCCAGGAACACAGACATGACCTTCCGCAAGGAGCAGCTGGGGGCAGCAGGAGGCAGAGACCGGGCCCAGGTCGGGGCAGCAGCAGGCAGGAGGAGGGTCCCCTGAAGGTGGAAAGGGGGCACAGTGCGAGGATAGGAAGGGGACGGGGCCTCGAGGGGGGACACCGGAGGTGAAAGCCCACCGGGGGCCGAGGAGGGGAGGCAGCACAAGCTGGGCGGGGGACCCCACAATAGATAGACAGAGGCAAAGCTCTCATCCGTAGCACATCAGCCAAGGCAGAGGCCTCGGCCAGCAACAGGGCCACTCAGCACTGGACGTGGAGGGCAGTCCTCAGCCCAGCTCCCGAGGTGAGGGGCCTGGTGAGCGCCCCTCATCAAGGCCTATCTGCAATGGGTTGTAGGTTGGGAAGCTCCTGGAGAGATGCTGCCACAGCATGCAGGCCTCTGGCTCTCTGTAAAGTCTCCAGAGCCGAGTGGGTGGGGGTGGGGGATGCACAGCGGGCTCCTTCCTATGGGCTCTTGGCAGGGGTCACAGGGACTCAGCGGAGCAAGGGGCTGGGACCTGCTTGCTGGAGCAGAGGCCAGATCATGGCAGGAAGTCCTCCAGGGGGGCAGGACCAGGCCTCTGCTCCTTGCCACCACCACTATAGTGACGGGGTCCCCGTCTGCCTCTCTGGGGAACCCTGATAGGGCAGCCAGCAGCCCTGCTTCAGGGCCATTGAGCACTCATCCAGAACCACACCCACCATGCCACCCACAGGGCCCAGACCTGGGGGCAGCTCGGCATTCCCTGTAGCAGACACCCCTGGAGGGGACGAGCAGAGACCCCATAGCTGAGAAGCCCCACAGCTCGCTGAAAGCCAGGCATCAGCAATCCTCTAGTATACCTGGCCCACTGCACAGACGGGGAGACTGAGTCCAGCATGCCAACGGAACTTGATTGGGGTTGGCTTCCGGGTACTGGTCTATGCAGCACCCAGGCTCTGGGTGAGCACGGCCTCCTTGTCCCCACAACAGGTCCAAGTAGGGTCTGATGTGTGCACTCAGAAGGCAAGTGAACTGCCAAGGTCACAGAGCAGGTCAGCAAGCGGGCCACAAGGCAGAGACCCAAGCAGAGGCCGCAGAGACGTCCTGTGGCGGTGGTCAGAATGGGTGAGCGCCGGCAGCTGCAGGGCTGGGTCACACGGGGAGGCCTGGCCCAGGCAGCAGTCGCTGGGCCCACATCCCTCCCAGGACCTGGGGAGAGATGGTGGCTCCACGGCCAGCATTTCAACGAGCTGGGCTGATTGCTTGGGGGATCTCCCAAGGGGACACGGGGATCTGTGCAATGAAAAGACGGCAAGCTGACAGTGGCCCGCCTGCCCCATGGCTCTCCCTGCTGGGGGGCGGGGTGATGCATATTGATGAGCTCGTAATCCTCCCTAATCACCCCCGCATCACACGCGCAGAGTCCCCTGGCTCAGCTCATACATAATCATCAAGCACTTCCTCCTCCGTCACTGCCCCGCACAGCAAAGGACACCAGAGGACGCCGCAGTTGTGGAGAAGGCGTGGCAGGGGAGGGGCTGGGGTCCAGGCCGTCCCCTGCCCCCACCCCATCCACACTGGGGGGGCAGGGGTCTCCCCTTGAGGGATCTTCTGCTGCACTGTGGCGTGGCAGGTTAAGCTGCTGCTTGTGATGTTGGCACCCCTTTGGGGAGTGCTGGTTCCAACCCTGGCTGCTGCACTTCCAACCCAGCTCCCTGCTAATGTGCCTGGGAAGGCAGTGGAAGATGGTCCAAGTGCTTGGGCCCCTGCCATCCCATGGGAGATCCCGATGGACTTCAGAGCTCCTGGCTTCAGCCTGGCTCAGTCCTGGCTGTTGTAACCATTTGGGGAGTGAACCAGAGAATGGAAGACCATTTTCTCTCTCTGTGTCTCTCCCTCCCTCTGCCTTTCAAATAAATAAATAAATCTTGGAGAAAAAAAAAAAAAGAAAAAAATTATTTTTCTAAACACGTCCTCTCACTCTCCAACAGAATCCTCCTGTCTGCATATTTCGCATCCCGTGGAGAGACGCGAGCTGCTACACGACAGAGGAAGACTGTCCCCAGGGGCCCCAGGACTCACTTGCTGATGCCCTCGAAGGAGGCCTCCCTGCACACGCTGCCGCTGTCCGTGTTGACACCGCGCTGGGGAGAGAGGGGGACGTTAGAACAGATATGTCACTCAGGAGCCACGGCGGGGATGGGGGTGTCCCTCAGCCTGCACAGGAGGGCCTGTCTCTTGCAACCAGGCTCAGGATGGGTAAGAACAAGCAGCCCCCATGCTAGCCTGGCACACCTGTCCCTCCCACCGTTCCCAGCCAGGTGATCCTAAGACGATCACAAGGACAAGGACAGGGACAAGCCTGCTACAGCTTGAAAGGGAAAGGAAATGGGGACACCAAACCCCACAGTGTCTCAGGTGCACAAGGCCTCGTCTGGAGACACGTTGCTGACACCAGCCAAGTCCTTCAGGCACTGGTGGGGGCTGGACAGGAAGTGGGCCGCTGCCACCACAGCTCTGCTCCGGCCAGTGCTCTCCGTCACATGTACACCCTGGACTAACAGTGCCCCCATACTGCGGGCTCCTTGATTCAACCAACTGCAGATGGAAAGCATTCAGGACAAAAATTGTATATGTGCTGACCATGTCCCTTTGTTCCTGGCCACTATTCTCAAAGCAATACAGTGTGACAACCTTCTACGTAGCATTTACGTGGCATTGGGCATCCTAAGTAACCTGCAGGTGATTTCAAGTACACAGGAGGCTGTGCATAGGTTACAGGCAGGTACAACGCCACTTTACAGAGAGGACCTGAGCATCCAAGGACAGTGGCGTCCATAGGGGTCCCTGGAACTAACCACTTGCAGGTGCCAAGGGACGACTGAGGTCAAAGCCAGCCCTTCCTAGAACTGGGGTGGAGCTGGTGTGGGCAGGATTGCTGACAGCTGCCCTCCAGCCCCCACCCTTTTCCTGTGCGGAGGGTCCAAGCGGAACTCAGACAGGAATGGAGACCAACACCCCAGGGAGGCAAGGCATGGTAAATCAGCACTTCTGTCTCTAGAACTGCAGATCAGCATCTAATGCACACTCAAACAGAGCTCACGGGTCCATCTCTGACCGCAGCACCTACCACAGCCATAGCACTGCAGAGTGGGAAGCAGCGCTCGGGAAAACACACACAAGAACTATTTCTGTGAAATCAATCGACAGAGGAGAGAAGGATTGCTTTGGGAGGAAGCAGGAGAGTGGATACACTCCGCACACGAAACTCTCAAGGTCAAAGAAGGGCAACAGGCATGCTGCTTCATGGAGATGAGCCCGGCCCCGAGCCCGCCACAGCACCAGGAAGCCGCCCTGCAGCCCGAACAGCCCAGCTACACACAGGCACACAACAGGGGTGTGTCTTTCAAATTCTAGCACCACACAGGAGACAAGGGGGCGGGAGCAAACCGGCATTCTACCTGCATCCACAAATCCCATGAGCTCAGCCTGATGCAAACCCATCTTCCAAGCCGAGCTTTAACCCCTGGAGTGGATGTGGGGTCTTCTCTGCTGTGACCTCGTCACACGAGGACCCGGCCCTGGACGCAGCAAGAGGAGTGGCCGCTCATCACTGCTGACCATTCCTCTCGCTTCCAGTTCAGCTGCAGCCTGGGCAGGGGTAGGCAGTTTCCCCAAGCCTCCTCCCACCCCCGTGCCAACCCTGCCCAGCCCCCAACCCGCAGCCACTTACCAAAGTGAGGAGGACGGAGGGGTTCCGTGATGTCAGCACGCTGGCGATCTGAAAGGGCACATAGGAAAACCCGCTTGAGAGTAGCCGTGAACTCTGAAGGCCATGCCCGCCCTCTGTCACCCACAGCAATGGTGCCCACCTGCCCAGCGGGTCCTCGGAATGGCCTGTTCCATTTACTACAGATGAGAGAGCTGAGGCTTACAGAGGAGAGGGAGTCACACTTAACCCGGCACGCCTCCCGCCATTCAGCCTGCCTCCAGATCACCGGGCAGATCCCGGGCTCCAACAGCCAGCACCTCTGTGGCCCTGCCAAACCCTTCCTGATAGACGGGGACCCCCAGCCTCTTAGGACAGCTGACGCAGCCCTCCCTGCCCGAGCGTCATGCCCCCAGGCCCCAACCCCGGCTCCCCCATCTTAGCCACTCTGTCCATTTGTACTCAGAATGGAAAGGCCCGGGCCCCCGGGCAGGTTCACTCCCTCCCTCTGCCCTGCCACACCGGCACTCATCAATCCTCCCGCAAAGCACCGCATTAGCCTTGACACCTTCGAGCCGACCACCCTGCTGGGAGCAATTTCTTCCTCTGCCCACCCCCATCCATCAGCTCCTGCAGACCCCAGTGTCGAAGACCACACACACCCCCACCCCCAGGGCAGGGAACAGTCTCCTCCCCATGCCCCCACCCTAAACTCTCTCTCTCTCTCTCCTCGACACCACAGGAGCAGAGTGAGAAAAGATGTGGTGTGGTCTTAACAGCTTGACTGAGCTACCACTGACACGCTCTGCACTGCACATGTTTGAAGTGAACATTTTGATAAGTTTTGATGTTTGCATATAAACCTTTTTTTAAAATAAAAAAAAATACAGAGACACTTCAAGAGAAAAGCTGGAATAAACTGAAAACCATAAAAATAAAATGCACCTGCAGTCCCATCTCCAGAGACTTTTTATCTCTGCACATAAAAACGGAAATCTGTAATGACATTTGGATCATAGGAATTACATGCTTCACTTGTTTCCTGTCATTAAATATTCTTCAAACACAAATCTGAGCAGCCACTACCACTGGGGACAGAAACCGTCCACCGAATCTCTGATCCCGGCCTGTGCCGGTCACCTTACACACATTGTCCCCTGATCCGCCCGTGACGATGCTGCGCTGAATACCCATGCTCACAGAACGGGAAGGGTTAGGGGTCAGCGGACTCCGCCAGGTTCACACTGAAAATATGGTAAAAGCCCGGACTTGAACCTCTGGCTGCACGATCCTCTCTCTTAACCGGCACAGGAGAACGTGTTCAGGCGTTCCTGTACTGGCCACTTCATTCTAATGACTGCTTACTGTTGACGATGCTGTGAGGAACATCCTGGGACATCAGGCTCTACGAGAAGCTTTCAACAAGTTCCGGGAGGGGCGTGTGCTGGGCCTGCTGGTTAAGATGCCTGTGTCCCGTATGAGAGTGCTTGCGCTTGGTTCCCAGCTCCAGCTCCTGACTCCAGCTTTCTACTAACGCGGACCCGGGGAGGCAGCGGTGAGGGCTCCAGCAGCTGCGTTTCAGCCACCCATGGAGGAGACCTGGGTTGGGTTCTGAGCTCCCAGCCTCGGCTGGACCCGATCCTGGCCATCGCAGGCATATGGGAAGTGAACCCGTGGATGGGAGCATCCAGTCTCTCACTCTCTATGCCTCTCAAATACATAAATTCATAGATTTATAGAAATGTGTACTATGAAAAAACTCCATATGGATTTCCAAAATCGGGGGCATCAAAATAAACCTATCTTTTAATTCCATGTTTCCACAAACTGCTTAAAGTACTGATTTCCTTAAAATTAAATTTCTTAAATGTTGTTTCCAGGGCTGGTGCTGTGCTGTAGTTGGTAAAACCACTGCCTGCAGTGCCAGCATCCCATATGAGCACCAGTTCGAGTCCCAGCTGCTCCACTTCCAATCCAGTTCCCTGCTGATGGCCTGGGAAAGCAGTAGAAGATGGCCCAAGTCCTTGGGCCCCTGAACCCACGTGGGAGTCCCAGAAGAAGCTCCTGGCTCCTACCTACAGATCTGCCAACTCTGGCTAGTGTGGTCACTTGGGGAATGAACCAGTGATGGAAGACACCTCTCTCTCCCTGCCTTTCAAATAAATAAATAAATCTTTTTAAAAAAATGTTATACACACACACACACACACACACACTGGTCAAATCTGACCCGGACTGCCACGTCAAAAGCCACACAGCAGGTCAATCTGTGCAACGGCGAGCGCTCAGTGGCTGCCGCGGGGATGGGGGTCCAGAGCCGAGTCCCACAGGCTGAGCGCTGCACCCAGGAAAGGCTTAGCTGAGTCCCCACCTCTCCCTCAGCCCTTCCTGTAGGAGGGGGCGGCTCGTTAAGAGGAACAGAGCCGGCTGGCGCCGTGGCTCAACAGGCTAATCCTCCACCTTGCGGCGCCAGCACACCGGGTTCTAGTCCCGATCGGGGCGCCGGATTCTGTCCCGGTTACCCCTCTTCCAGGCCAGCTCTCTGCTGTGGCCAGGGAGTGCAGTGGAGGATGGCCCAAGTGCTTGGGCCCTGCACCCCATGGGAGACCAGGAGAAGCACCTGGCTCCTGCCTTCGGATCAGCGCAGTGCGCTGGCCACGGCAGCCATTGGAGGGTGAACCAATGGCAAAAGGAAGACCTTTCTCTCTGTCTCTCTCTCACACTGTCCACGCTGCCTGTCAAAAAAAAAAAAAAAAAAAAAGAGGAACAGAGCCGGCGGTGGGGGCCCTGGGTGTGTTGTTTCACAGATGCGAAGGTCTGCATTCATCAGCACGGAACGGCTCGTCAATTACGGCTGCAGAATCAGAGAGTGAGAAGGCGCTTGGGGATTGTATCTGCTATTGTCCTTGGGAGAAAGGAGCAGGATAACAAATGTGCGAGCTGATGGTTTTCTCCCCGCAACGACTCTCCGACGTGCTGCTTAGGAATAACGGAGGGGCAGGCGGCCCTCGCCGTGCCGCCTGATACACAGGCCGATTGCGGCTGCGAGTCCTGGCAGGGCAACGTCTTTGATGGATCACAATGGCCTGAGTGGGCCCCATCACTTCTGAGGCGGCAGAACCCCGCCTGGCCTGGCAGCTCTGTCCGCCCTTCCCATGAAGACCCAACACACTGTGCTCTCAGCACACCCCGGTCCTGTGCCTCAAAACTAAGGGAACATGACGTGCTGTGTGTCGCTGGCACAAACGCAGTCCTCCCCAACCCCCACCCTACCCCACCCCCACACTGCATGGTGCTATCACAGTGCTTCCACAGAGCCTGGCCATCCGCTCCCACAAACCAGGGCTGTGAAATGCCCTGTATTGCTCCAGGCCATGGGCAGCATCGACTTCCCAGGCAGCTGGGCCCATCAGGCAGGTCAGGCTAGGGGGGCGCCAGCAGGAAGCATCAGAGGCCTGGGCCTGGGGTTGTGGCTCCACCCCTGGGGACCATCAGAGTCTGGCCACGCCCCCTCAACCAGGGCCACTCTTCACAGGGTGCAGATCCAAAGACAGAGGCACACTTGCGTCCTGGCCAGCGTGGTTGTGGTTGAGAAAACCCACAAGGCTGCCGAGGGCCGGGCATCCCCCTGTGAGCAAGGAAGCTCTGGAAAACAACCCATGCTCCCAGGCGGTCTCCGGAAACTGCAGGTAGCGCACACGGGCGGCCGGCAAGGCCTTTGAAATTCTGAGTGTGTTCTGGAAATGGAAATACCAGAAAACGTCCTGATCTGGATGCGCAGCCAGTCTTCCACGGTCGGAGCGCCTGGCAGACCGGGGGCCGGCAGTCCTGCAGAGCGGCTGCCCTGCCAGGGGCTGTCACTCCCTACCATCACCAAGGCCGCCCTTCACACTGAAGATGCCTCTATTTCGCCATATCCAGCCCAGTTCTCCTTCCCCTCCCAGAGACCAGTCTCAACAGTGCTGCATCTTCCCCAGATCCAAGACCAAAAATGGGGCCAGCGCTGTGGCGTAGCGCGTAAAGCCACTGCCTGCAGCACCGGCATCCCATATGGGCACCAGTTTGAGTCCCAGCTGCTCCACTTCCAATCCAGCTTTCTGCTATGGCCTGGGAAAGCAGTGAAAGATGGCCCAAGTCCTTGGGCCCCTGCACGTGTACAGGAGACCCGGGGGAAGCTCCTGGTTCCTGGTGTCAGATCAGCCCAGCTCTGACCACTGCAGCCATTTGGGGAGTAAACCAGTAGATCTCTCCCTCTCTGCCTTCTATAACTCTGCCTTTCAAATAAATAAATAAATAAATCTCTTGAGAGAGAGAGGGAGAGTGAGAGACAGACCAAAATACCAGCTAGCGGCCAGAAGGACCCTGACTCATCCATCAGCTGAGTCCTTGAGACAGGACCCCTGCTGGCTGCCCTCTCCAGCTCTCACAGGGAAGGAGCCCTGGAGGGCAGCCCCAGGGGGAAACAACACCAAGAAGCAGTTGAAGGAGGCGGGAGACACACAGGCACTTCAGAGTGACAGAGTGAAAACTGGTATTAAAAGTTTATTTCAGGCCAGCGCCATGGCTCACTAGGCTAATCCTCCACCTGCGGCACCGGCACACCGGGTTCTTGTCCCGGTCAGGGTGCCGGATTCTGTCCCGGTTGCTCCTCTTCCAGTCCAGCTCTCCGCTGTGGCCTGGGAGTGCAGTGGAGGATGGCCCAAGTGCTTGGGCCCTGCACCCGCGTGGGAGACCAGGAGGAGGCAACTGGCTCCTGGCTTCAGATCGGCGCAGCGCCAGCCGTAGTGGGCATTTGGGAAGTGGAAGACCTTTCTCTCTGTCTCTCTCTCTCTTACTGTCTATAATTCTACCTGTCAAATAGATTTTTTTAAAAAAGTTTATTTCAAGAAGCCAATGTTGGGGTACAGCAGGTTAAGCCTCCACCTGCGACACTGGCATCCCACGTGAGTGCTGGTTTGAGGCCCAGATGCTCTATTTCCAATCCAGCTTACTGCTAATTTGCCTGGAAAAGCAGCGGAAGATGACCTGAATGCTTGGGCCCCTGCCACCCATGTGGGAGACCCAAATGGAGTTCCTGGTTCCTGGCTTCAGTCTGGCACGGCCACCGTTGTTGTGGCCATTTAGGGAGTGAACCAGCAGATGAAACCTCTCTCTTCCCTGCTGCCCCGCCCCTCGCACTTTCCCTCCCTTTCCGTCACTCTGCCTTTCAAATAAATGAATAAATCTTTTAAAAAAAAAAAAAAGCTTAATTTACAGCAGAAAAAATTGGGAAATCCATGCATACTCATATACCTTGCAAGTGTCAGAAACAAAGTCAAAATCAAGAGCAAGCAGGTCCCTTTTTCTCTCGTACTCAGAAATACAAGCCAAGGGACCGGTGGCCTCATCTAGGCCTGCCAGTGAGTGTTCAGTCCACTGCAAATCCTATGCCCAACACAGGGTACTAACAGACTGCTGGATGCTGAGTCTGTTAAATGCTTGGTACCAAACTCCCAACACAGAGAGGCCCCTCCCTCTCCAGGATCCAAACAGGAAAGAGGCATCGGAGAAACAGGCCCGTGGGTGCGAGGGTGTCCCTTCACGAGGCCTCCTGGGGTGGTGGCTGCTCTCCCACGCACTCCCTCCTGTGCCTGGGCTGCCAAGGTCAGCCCTGGTCTCACCCTCCTCTGATGCCCACATGTTCCTGTGCCTGGGCAGAGAGGAAGGAACTACAGCAAGTCTTTGAGACAAATGCCAGACAGAAAGGAACAGGTCAGAACCCAGCCAGTGCCCACAACGTCTACTGCATTCAGGGGAAGGGCACCGGTGTGGAGTAGAGTCAGCAAGGGATTACCTGAACAGGTGCTGGGCCCTGAAGGATGGGGCGCGGTGGAAATGGCATCCCGGAACAGCACAGCCTTGTGTCTGCCTTGGTCAAGGTGAGCTGCCTGCCAGGAGCAGGCTGGCCTAGGTCCCTGATGCCGGGACAGACCATCGCTCACAGAGCCACGTGTCCAGCCAGGGTCCCCGGGAGCCTGGTACTGGCACCCTGACATAGGCTGAGTCCTGCAAAGTGGGAGGGGAAGGGGGACTGGCTTGGTCCCCAGCTGGTGGTTCCCCTGGCCACTTCCTCACTACCTCCCTGGCTCGAGTGTGCACACACTTGACCTGCCTGGGGACATGCGACATTTGGCCATGGGTGCCCTGTCCACTGAACTTTGCCAGGCCAGGGCTGGACCTCCAGTAGCAGGCCCTGACTCCTGCGTGTTCCACATTCTACCCAGCATGATGTGCACAGAATGTGGGCTTGTGATGGTGCCCAGGCACAGAGGAGCTGCAGCGTTAGGGACCTTGTCACTTGGGTCACTTATACTACAGGGCTCCCGGCCGCGCTCTAACCTCTGCTGAGCCCCGCCCTATCAGCGCAGCCCCTTTCACCTGCTTGGGTTCAGGACAGATTCAAAACCCCAGGAGGAGAGTCGCTCACAAGCCCAGACCACATGACACCCACAGGACAGCCAAGTGGGAAATGGATTCGGGACAGCGGGCTCCAACTGCATTCTACCGCACAGACCTGCACGGCCTGGAGCTCTGCTGACAGCTCTGCCTGAGGGGAGGGCTCCTGATGCGTGAAGACCCAGGCGCAGACCAGGGTGTGACTTAGGTCACACAGGGCCCCTGCTGCAGACCGGCCTCCGAGCCTCCTCCCCAGCGCATCTCAGCGGCCACAAGCCAGGTCACCACACACTTCCCTCCATTAAGTCACGGGCATTGTGCAGGCAGAGAAGTGACTTCCTCTGAGGCTGTGTGTTTCCCGCCTACCAGAAGCAGCTGGTGGCTGGGTGATGTTGTCCCTGAAGTCCAGCCAGGCTGTGGCAGGGGGAGGAGGCTCCGGGAAGCCCGGAGCAGCTGGGAGAGAAGAGGCGTCAGCTACTCACCTCGTCAGAGTACTGGACGTCGTCCACGGAGTATTTCTCTTTGAAGTGCTCCTTGGAATGGATCCTCAAAGGCAAACACAGGGATATGCCATGGTCAGGGCTTGGCAATGGCCCGGCACACAAACCCAGGCCGTGAAGCCCCAGGACCCTGCCCATCCAAACACTGGCACGGAGTGGGTCTGCCCAGCACAGTCTCAAAGACAGAGTCCTGAGCCGCAGTGCCACCTGAGCCTCACCTGCCTCCCTCAGCACCTACCCCACCCCCCGACTCGCTTTCACTCCTCTGTGACCCTGGCCACCTGCAGCCAGCAGCTGCAGCCAGCGCCCTGGTCATTTCCTCCTCGCCAGGGAGAGCCCGCCCTTCAGAGCAAGAACCAAGCTGCCTCCCAGGCCAGGACGGAGCCTTGTCACAGGAAAGCTAACATATTAGCAGCCTGAAGAAGTATCAGTCTGACAGCGTGATGAGAAAACTGCTCGCTCCTCGCTGGCGAGAAGACCCGGCGCAGACGAGGGTGGCCGGCCCTTGCCTGTCCCGTGATGGGCCCCTGGCTGTGGCTGCTGTGGGCAGGCCCCACCTCAGGCTCTTGGTGGGCAGATGAGTCAGTGCCGCTGTGGGAGACAGAGCCTACATGCAGAGGAAAGTGAATTTCATGGGGGGCCATCGCCAGCCAAGTCCAATGACGCATGCACATGCCATCCCACCCTGGCACGTCAGCACGGGGGGATGCAGCCCATCCTCACCACATGCCCACACGAAGGAGGGCTCAGTCGGAAAACAGCAGATGGATCTGGGTTGTGCTTCCTGGGCCCGAGAGGGGTGAGGGGGTGGGAGAGGGCTGCCGGGGAGGGAGGTGCAGATCCAGCAGGGCAGGACGACACCTTGCGACTCAGAGGTGACCACCTTGATGGGCGAGTTCCTGCATAAGTGTCCTGCGTGCTACTCTCGGCCACTGTGACACAAAGACCAGCAGCACTGCCCAGGAAGTGGAATGCCTGGCTCTCTCTGGTCCTCCACCATGTCCCTCTCTGCCCACTAGGGTGGCAGAAGCACAACCCTGGATCCAGGGGCAGACGGGGTGGCGGGAGAGGCGGCAGAGACTGGCAGTGGGGCTCAGAGCTACACGCACAGAGCAGAGTTCAGTGCGAGGAGACCCTGGTCACTGCCACCAGGACGCCCCCGCTGCTTCTCCCTTTCGGCCTCTGCAGTGCTTGCCCGGTATCAAGCTCCTGCAGTGAATGACATGTGCTCACTATAGTCACACAGGCTGCCACATTAGACAGGACTCAGGTGAGCCGGCCAAGGTCGGACACCTCCGGGAGCATGGCCTCAAGCAGCTCCGGGACACGAACTGATGACAAGAACCTCGCTGGGCCCTGGAGGCCCCAGCTGTGGGGCTGGCCCATGTGCAGCCAGCTCAAAGGCAGCACGCACAGCCGCAGCTACTGAGCAGTGCCCAGTTGACCCTGTAGCTGGGTACAAACGCACAAAGCAGAAAAGGGTCAGGATGGAAACAAGGGGCAGGGCTGTCAGCAAACGCAAACGCGCTGCTGGGCACGTCCACCACGTCCATCTGAGTACCCGGCTGCGCCCCAACGCCTCAGTCAGTTGCCAACAATGCCTCTGGCCCCACCGCCTCATCACCTCCAGCTGTGATAGGCATGGAATGCAAACTCTCAATAGACTCTTGGGAAGTACAAAGGCCCTGCTTTTGAGGCCAGCCTCTGTAGGGCCTCCCTAGAGAGGGGCAGCTAGGCCATCAGTGGGAGCATCTCACCTTTTCACCCCCTTCCTGTATGGGACTGACACCTCCCACCTTGCCATGGGAGGCCACCAGGAATGGCGTCTCTGCCCCTCCTGTCCTCCCTGCACTGAAGCCTCATCAGAGACTTAGGGGACTGGAGGCCTGGGGAGGGCTCCATGCGCTCTCCGCTGCCCCAGTGTTGGCAGGAAGTGAGCACAGGTACCAGCCCCGCCAAACGCCACTTGCCTTGCTCATTGAAACCAGCTGACACGGTCCAGCCAGAGCGCCAGCTGGGCCTCCGGGACCGAGATGCGCCTCCCTAGCTACAGGCCACAGATGAGACCCTCCCTGGCACTGTGCGTTCTGTTTTAGGATGAAGAGTTTGAATGGTATTTATTTTTCACGTTTTGAGGCCAACCACGGTAGACCTCACTTAAATGTCACCCTAAGGAATATGGAAGCCAGAGTGCCACATCGTACAGCCTTCGGAGGCTGATGGGAAACAGAGTGGCAAGCCCCCTTGTGCCCTGCACAGCTGGCTGAAGAAGTTACCACGTGGCCAGGCTGCCCAGGGCCAGAGACAGCCACAGGGCAGGCCTACACCCTATCCTACCTGGAGCCTGGGGACCGTCCTGGGCAGCTCTTACCAGGCCCCACTGCCCGGGAGCTCCAGGGCCAGGATATTCGCCTGCCACGTGCAAGGGAGAATTTGAAGGTGAGGCACTCCCTGCTCAAGGGGGCTCTCATCCCCCAGGGACCGTGTGGACCTGCTCTGTCAGTGGCTGGGTCCGTAGCTCAGAGCTGACACCCGCTCACTCTGCAGTGAGCGCCAACACCCGGCGTGGGCCTTGGCAGGAAGGAGACGTTAAATTAATGGCACGCAGGGCAGACGCAAAGGAGCCCTCTAGAAAATGAAATTCCAAAGAGCAGGTCTCAGCGGCCAGCTGACCACCTGCCCGCGGTTAATGAATAAGTAATAGGGCCAAATTACAGCAGGCGCCGTCTGCGTCCACGGCCAGAGCTGCCTTCGGCTGCAGACAATGCCGCTGCCTTTCATTCCGGGCAGCGCAGCACACGGGCAGAGGCCGTGGGCTCCAGTGCAGGTCGGCAACCATCTCATCTCATCACAGGGGAAAGCATGGCTCTCCCAGGCAGGGAGGACGCCCCAGAGCAGCTGAGCAGCGGGAGGGCCGCGGCGCTGAGGAAGGAGGAGGCCACGGCAGCCCTGCCAGCGGGCCGTACCTGGCTGGGGACTCCGCAATGCCTTGGTGCCCAGGTGTCTGGGCCAGGCTGCCAGGATCAGACACCCCTTCCCAGGCAGGCCTGTGCCCCTTGGAGGGCCCCACGTCCCCACCCCAATCAAAGAGGGAGCCAGGGGAGGCCACAGGCCAGAGAGGCTAAGGAAGTCTTGGTTCTTGTGATGCAAGGTGTATGCATGGGGAGGGGACAGTGCCATGAACAAGAACACATGCTCCAAACCGCAAACACATGTGTACCATGATCACTGCGCACACACACACTCAACATGCATCTCACATGTACACACATACACATGAATCCACTATACACGTGTGCACCCCACAGCAGCTCCCAGACCAAAAGGAGCGACCCCAGAGCCCTAGAAAGGTTCATCGCTGCCACACAGGCCCCCAGGCAGGCCGAGCAGCTCCTCCCGTGGGCCAGGCCAAGCTGCAAAGTGCAGGAGGTCCCCACACCCGGCCCAAAGCCGCTCACCCTCTGTGGGCTCTGAAGCTGCCCAGGGCGCTGAGTCACAGAGGCAATTTTCTGCCTACTGAGAGGCTTCCAGATACCACAGCCAAAGCCGCCATTAGCCAAGTCTGATTCTGATGGAAAACGATGGGAAACGCTCACTTACCCAAAAAGCACCATGCTTTTATGAGCAAAGACTCCAAATAAAAACAAGTTAGAAGATCCCCCCCAAAAAAGGCCAGGGGAGAAGAACAGGCTGGTACCAGACTACCCACGGCCCCTGCGCAGCTGCACCCCAACAGCAAGGCGGACACTTGACCCAGGAAGCGACAGAGCCTGCAGACGGGGGTGCGGTTTCCCTGGGCGACTCTGAATGGCAGGATCTGCCTGGAGGATTTTCAAAAGCCATCAGATAGAGACTGCAAAGGAAGCGGAGGAGCTGAAGGTCAAACACTCAGTCTGCTGGGTTTTGATCGCAAAGGCCAGGTAATCCCATCAGCCTGGCTCCCAGCGCTCTATTGATTACGAGTGTCTGCGAGCAGCCACAGGCAAGCAGATCCGGCCACTCCCCAGACCCAACCCACCCTTCTCTACCGCCCTCTGACAACTGTGCCTTCTCTCCAGGGGCTGGGGGACAGAGGAGCTTGGACACGGTCACTCCAGAGTAGAGGAAGAGAAAGGCCTGCTGGGGGTGGCTGCTGTAGGACCCTGAGCTGCAGGACATAGGACCCACCTCGAAGCTGTGGGGCCAGAATCCCCCTTGGGACCAAGGCTGCCCCGTCACAGGAGGACCCACCTGCAACCCTCAAGGTCACCCAGGCCCCTCTGTCCACGCGAGACAAGGAGCTGGCTCAGCATAGCAGGGTCTGAGCACAGGCAAACTGTTAACAGCCGCTCGGAAACCCAGCTGCGGCCAAGGCGCAGGACATTATTCTTGTATTATTGGAGATTACACTCCTGAAAAGCCAACTGCTAGCAGCTGTTCCCTGACCAATCAGATCCTGGGGTTTTAAACCCTCAAGTCAAGTGCCATTTGGCTCCCGAGATGGAGGCTGCAGGGAGCCACAGTGAGATGCACGCAGATTCAGCCGCTGGACGGCGGGGTCTCTGGGGCAGGACCCAGGCTCTCCATCACAGCCTACAGGCTGTCCACACCTGACCCATGTAAGGGTCAGCAGTAGACAGGGAGGAGGCGCACTCAGAGCCCCCACCCCATGAGCAGAAACTTCAGGTGGGGCCCTGACCAGACCTCCCTGAAGCTGTCTTTCCATCATTGCCCATCCCCGCATCTCAGATGGGACCAGGGCCCTGACAGCTGCACCAGCTCTCCGAGCAATGGGACGTCTCTGTGGCATCTGAGCTGGGAGGAAGGGCCACAGCGGGGGTGGGGATGACTGAGAGGGCAGCCAGGTCAGACAGAACTGAGGCTCAGGCCACACAGGGGCCCCGAGATGCTGCTCCCGAGATGTGCCCCTTGTGGGAAGGGTCGAGGCCACAGCTCTACCCCCGGGTGGAGAGAGGATTCTGGGAGAATCGTCTTCCAGAGGCCAGCTCCAGGAGTCAGGGACTGGGTAGCACAGGACCCAGACACTCGGTGGAAACCCACTGATCATGGGAATGGACTCTGAACATTGGAAACTCCCAGGGCCCCAATGGGCAATCTCCACTCCACACTGGGAAGGCTCACATGCATGGGCGGGGCTGGCTGTCAGCGAGGACTCTCCACGTGGGGGACTCTGGGCTTCCTCACTGTGTGGTCCCCAGGGTGAGTGCCCCACGGCAGAGTGCACCTTGTGGTCTGCTCTCTCAGTCATCCGTGCATCAAACCAGTCATGACCAGGGTCACGTAGGAGCGAGAAGACATTCCACAAGAAACACTGCTGGCTGGGGCCATTTCTGGACTCATCAGTCATTCCCCTGACATCATCACAGCCTCCCCTGGTGTCACAAGTGTAACAACCGTCCCCACAGGGACACCACGGAAATGGCAGCCAGTGGGGCCCCATGAGCAGCGTCACTGTCTGTTCACAGGGAAGGAACTGGAGCTCCAGGGACAAGTACACAAGGCCACCAGGCCTCAGGACAAGCACAGGTCACGTCACCACACTGCGCCTGACTCCCTTTGTAATGGGGCAGAGGTCGGGACTCTCCAGGGACGGAATCAGGTGGACAGTAACGATCAGGATGGGAAGGCGGTGGTCAGGGGAGGGCCCTGGGAGCTGCTGCCCACTCTCAGCCAAGGCCACCACACCCAGCTGGATCGGGCGTGTCCACTCCCCGCCCTCCCTCCCAAGGGCCAGGCCAGGAAAACATCCCCGGGAGTAACACAGCGTGCTTTTCTTCTGCCACTTCGGCTACCGGCGGAGTCTCCGCAGGCAAGTTCAAGGCCCAGGGCCAGGCCGGGATCCTGCCAGGTGGCCTCGGAGCACCACTGTCACCAGCATGTGGGCCCGCACCTCTCGCCACAAGGCAGCAGAAGAGCTGCATGGCAGGGCCCACAAGGGAGGCTGTGGGGCTTGTGTTGGGGGCCAGGGAGGAGATGGGGCATGAGGTGGAGGAAGTGGGGCAGCCCCGCGTGGGCCTGCCCTCCACGAGGAGCCCAGCACTGTGGCAGCCAGGCGCCTTGCCACTCAAATCAGCCGCAGCCATGTCAGTTCACCTGGTAATAAGCGTTCTGGGGCGCCAGGCAGCGAAGGCTGCAATTTATACATTAGCCCAGAATAATCGCTCTCCAGGTGGAAATGACAGGCTGGGAGGCAGTGAGCGCTTTGCGGGACCCTCGGATCACCTCGCACGTCCCTGGTTAAGTACAGCTTCTGCCTCAGCGCCTGTGAGCAGGCAGCAGGGGCTCCACAGGGGCCCTGGAGCAGCCAGGTGCCACGGCCAGACCTCTGCTCCCAGGCACAGCCCCA
Organism: Lepus europaeus; assembly: GCF_033115175.1. Taxonomy (NCBI): domain Eukaryota; kingdom Metazoa; phylum Chordata; class Mammalia; order Lagomorpha; family Leporidae; genus Lepus; species Lepus europaeus. The sequence goes on along the minus strand of NC_084845.1, from coordinate 17,155,538 downwards.
GGGCCTCACAGAGGACCCAAGAGAGGCCAGATACAGGTGTCAAGTCACCTCCTGCCCATCAGGGGTGGGCCTCAGAGACGGTTCCTCCCCCTGACCCAAACCGCCCACGGAGGCCATGCTGGAGTGAGCATGGCATTTCCCAAAGCTAGAATTCAGAATTTCGAGATTAGGAAGCCCACCTCCAAGCCAACACCGCCCACCAGCCTGCAGCTTTGGTTCTGCTGCCCTTTCCCAAGCATGGTGCCGGCCTCTGGCTCAGAGCAGCTACCGACAGGCCTGACCACCAACCCTCCCTCCTGCTACTCCGTCCCCCTCGCCACGGGCCCTGGACTCCCTCCCCACCCCCGCCAGCCCATGGTCAGATCCACAGGGACCAGGCCCGGACTGCTCCTTACTTGCCCATCCAGGTGGCATGGCTGGCAGGAAGCCTGGGCACAAACAGGGTCGACTTCCCGGTGTCAACATCAATGACGCCATAGCAGCCTGGCTCGGTGACGCCGAAAGCCCAGTGAAAGAAGGACTCCTGCAAAGGGAAACCGGGGCCTGGTCACCCAGGGAGCAGGGCAGAAACCCACAGCGCACGGAGGGGCGCAGCAAACAGGACGCCATCTCCCCACAGCCTCCCACAGCCCTTGCACTCAGCACCCAGCTCTCCGCTCCAGCCACATGCTCCCCACCTCATCCGGACATCCTAGCGGCTCCTCCCACCCTGCTTCCAGCAGTCTGAGAGGTCTCTACACCTACGCCCCAGCACGCCTGAGCCCCATCTCTTCGGCCAGACCCCTGAGTGACCCCCACCAGGACCCCTGAGGACACACACCCAGCAGCACCACAGCTCTGGCTCAGCCCTGCCCTGTGTTTCTTGCAGCCCGCAGGCCGGATGCCTGCACTAAGACACAGCCTCCATTCAGGAGGTCTCACTTCCCTCTCCCACCCCCAGGGCAGCTGACTGCAGTGTTTGGCGATAAACACTGAGCTAAAGCAATGATATAAAGGTACGAGGTGGAGGAGGATCTCCTCCAAAATTAACCTTGCATATCATCAGCAGGGGCGCCAACAGCCGAATTTAGGAAATTGGTTTTTAAATCACAGAATATGTGAACCTCGAGAAGCGACAGAAAAACCTTACTTAGACCTGCGTGTCTCTAGCAGCCAGGGCTCTGCAGGTGTGCGCAGCCACAATGATGGGACAGAAGTATGGGACCCTCGGGCAGGAGGTGCTGTCAGGAAAAACCCTGTGCACTTGCTCTTGGCCACGAGCGTCGCGGCCCATCTGTGCCCGGCTGGGGAGGCCACACCTGCTACCCTCTCTCCAGGCTCAGCTCCCCTCCACATTTCCCGCCCCCACCCCGACCTGGACACAGCACAGTCATGCTGCCTGCACTCCACCTGTCTCCAGGGAGCTCCTAGAGTTCCCATCGGCCCCAGATCTGGGCATGGCAGTGAGAACAGAACACTGATCTTGAAGTCAGAAGATGGGGTTCTAATCCCGGCTCCACTTCTTAGCAAGTCATTTTCCTCCTGCACCTCAGCTTCCTCATCTGTGAAGTGGGTATGATGCTAGACCTAGCAGGAGCGGGTCCAGCTCAGGGCCTCCCGGGTGTCCTGGACAAGCATCCTTATTCCTCCGGGCGGGGGGGGGGGGGGGAGGGGTCTTTGTTCCTGTTTCTGGAGACTGGGGGCTGCTGCTGATTCCCAGCCGAGGCCACCACATCCAGGCTGGCGTCCTGTTACTTGCAGAACATCAGGGAGCCCCTGCACCACTTCCCAGGAGAGGAAACTGAGGCCCAGTGTAGGTCACAAGGTCAGCATGAGCCGAGTGGACTCCTGCTCAGATGAGCTGCCCCATCACTCACACACACACACACACACACAGTCACATGCACACACACACACTCTCACGCACGTACACACATATATACACACACATTCACACACTCACACAATCACACACACACAAACACCCCATCCTCCTCCCTGTAGACAGAACTCAGCCCTCCCCACCTGGACCTGACCCCTCTGCTGTTCCCTGGCTGTGGAAAGCTGCCTTCATCTTGCCCACCTGTGCACACCATCCCCCTACCTGTTCAATTCACCCCAACTTTCAGGGCCCACACCAAATGGTGCTTCCTCCATGAAGCCTTGCCTCCTTGCTCCTCCAGGGCCATCATCTTTGACCTCGGAGCACTGAGCCTGACCGGTGCCAGTTCTGCCTGCAGTCATGGCTATGAGGGCCCTGACCCCTCCCCCAGAGCCTGTGGGTTCCCTGGGCTCTCAGAGCCTGCACTGCCTCCAGTGGGCCTCTCCAGGGTCCCCCAGGCGGCAGAGCTGCCTGACACCCAGCAGGCAGGGAGCTGGAGAAGGCAGGCCCCGGGAGGCACAGTGCAGGCCCTGGTTGGGCGGAGCTGGGCTCACCTGGCGGAAGAGCAGCCCGGTGTCGGTGCAGTAGCGCTGGGTCTCCTCGCCGCCCTGCAGCACCACCACAGAGCCCGCCTGCACAGCCGTGTTCTTCCGCAGCCGCTCACACAGGCGCCGCCGGTTCAGGGCAAAGAGCGCCAGTGGCACCTTCAGGGTCTCGTTCCCCAGCCAGAAGTTAGGTCTGCGAAGACACAGGCCCACAGGGTACAGTCAGTGCCCCACGCCTGTCTGCCCTCCCCCAACCAGCATGCAGAAAAGCTGCCTGTGACCCAGACACAGCCCTCCCTGGGCCTCCTGGGGGCCTTAGGGGCTTGTCCGCCATTCCTGAGTGCCTGTCCCATGGCGAAGGCCAGCCAGGGACGGTGCAGAGCCTCATCCTGCCGGCCCTGCAGAGCAGGAAATGCCGCCATGTGGGCTTCCCCAGCACCCACTCCCCAAATTCCCTATCTGCCCTGGACCCCTCCAGGCAGCTGCTCCCACTGAGGCTTCTCCCGGGCCACAGCGTGCCTGCCCCGCCCCCACACCAGTGGCAGACTTGCTCGGGACCATCCTCAGAACCCACAGCCCAGCCCAGCAGTCTTAAATACGTGGTGAAACCCAGGAAAACACTGCCCTTGACACACACACCCCACCCAGCAGTAAACATTTCTCTCTCTCCAGAGCCACGCAGCCCCCACCCCCCACAGGCTCTGCTCAGCCCACCCCACTTAGATCTCCACACACTGTGTCCCCTCCCCACCCCATCAGGCCATGGGGACCCCACTGCTAGTCCTCGCCTGCCTCTCGCACTCATGACACTGGGGATTGTGCTCTCTGCCCAACACCAGCTGCACCATCGTCAGTCACCCCCACCTGGCTTGATCGCCATACTGGAGCCTCAGGACACTTCCCAACACCAGAACTGGACCCCTTCTCCCCATCCCCAGGGCCACCGCCCAGAGTGGCTCAGCCCCATGTCCTGCCTGAACAACAGCAGGGAACTCCCCACTGCCCTCTTGGTCCCAATTTCCCCACAGCCTGGGCTGCACCCACCCCAGAAGGGCCCTATAAATTATGCACATCCCGGCCGGCGCCATGGCTGAACAGGCTAATCCTCCGCCTTGCGGCGCCGGCACACGGGGTTCTAGTCCTGGTCGGGGCACCGATCCTGTCCCGGTTGCCCCTCTTCCAGGCCAGCTCTCTGCTGTGGCCAGGGAGTGCAGTGGAGGATGGCCCAAGTGCTTGGGCCCTGCACCCCATGGGAGACCAGGATAAGCACCTGGCTCCTGCCATCGGAACAGCGCGGCGTGCCAGCCGCAGCGCGCCTCCGCGGCGGCCATTGAAGGGTGAACCAACGGCAAAAAGGAAGACCTTTCTCTCTGTCTCCCTCTACTGTCCACTCTGCCTGTCAAAAAAAAAAAAAATTATGCACATCCCCAGGGGCCTAGCAGGGTAAGCTGCTACCTGCAGCTCCAGCACCCCATATGGGTGCCTTGGAGTAGCTCCCTGCTAATGCACCTGGGAAAGCAGTGGAAGATGGCCCAAGGGCTTAGACCCTCGCACCCACGTGGGAGACCCAGAAGAAGCTCCAGGCTCCTGGCTTCGGATCGGCTCAGCTCTGGCCGTTGCAGCCATTTGGGGAGTGAACTAGCAGATGGAAGACCTCTCTGTCTCTCCCTCTCTCTGTAACTCTACCTTTCAAATAAATAAAAGAAATCCAAAAAAATTTATGCACATCCCAGAAGGCACTCACCACCCAACCTCTCACCAGCTCCGTGGTGCCCTTGGAACAAACGCTCCCAGCTACAAGGCGATGAGGGGTCCAGGACCCTCCGCTTTGCACCCTGGCTTCCTCCACTGCAGACAGTCACTCTCCAGCTTTCCCTCCCACCAAGAACCTGCAGGCTTTGCTGCTGCTGTTCCCTGCGAGGAAGGCCCTTCACACAGGCGCCCCCGCACACCTCTGCAGAAATGCCACCCTCCCCTGAGAGCAGCTTTTGCTCCCGCCCAGGCTCAACCTCATCCCCTGTTTTCTCCCAGTCTCTCTGTCCCCCCCAGGTAAAATGGAAGCTCCCTGAGGACAAGGGCAAAGCAGATGTGGAATGAATGGAGGGAAGGAGGGCAATATAGCTAGAGTTGGAAGCCAAAGTGCACGTGAGTAGAGGGCGGGGCCCACAGGGTAGAAGAGGAGGAGGAGGAGGAGGAGGAGGAGGAGGAGGAGGAGGGAGCCCCACCCCACCCCCAGCCTCAGGCTCTCCAGCCACGGGCGGCAGGTGGAGGGCGGGGACAACCAGCAGCTGGTGCACACGGAGGGCTCTGCCTGGGCAGCTGTGCAAGCAGGGCAGACGGGACCTTCCTGGCAGCGCTGTGGAACCCCAGTGGCCCTGACTCTCAGACCAGGGACACAGGAGCAGGTGGCATCTCTCCCCCCGCCCCGCCCTCCTCTTGTCTTCCAGACCCACACCCACCAGGTTCTGCCCAGAGCCCAACCTACCCACAAGCCCTGTTCAGACAGTGCTGGCTTCCGTGGGGGCTTTGTCACGTGGAGGCACACGAGATGGGGTTGGGAAGAGAGTCAAGGGCAGAGTCCTCTCCCCTGGCTCCCTCCCTAGCAGGGCCATGGAATGGAACGGGAAATGGCCACAGCCTCTCTCCACCCAGGGCCACAGCTCCAGCCAAGCAAAGTTTTTCCTTTGTCTTTTAGGGTTTATTTCGCCCTTAGTGGGTTCCTGGCTGTCTCCCTCTTCTTCTTTCCCTTGCTCAGAGCTCCGCGGGGCGCCCCTGCACTCGGCTCTCCTGTCAGCCCCAGTGGACTGCGGGCTCCGGCCAGGCTGAACTGCCTGGTCCACCTCGGGACAGAATGGCCGCTGTGCCACCTGTGCTTGCTGGCTGTCCACCCCACCTGCTCCAACACAGACACCAAGGGATTGAGATCTGGGCCTGCTCTGATCACTGCTGTGTCCCCACACCTAGCACCCTGCTTAGCACGCGACAGGCACTCCAGAAATATCTGCTGAGTGGACCAAGTCACAGCTGACACAGGCGGCCACATGCTTCCCAGCCACATCAGTGCCAGCGGGGCAGGAAGGGGACCCTGGGCGCTCGCCTGGCCAGGAAGGGCGGAGGGGTCAGGGACACCCCACCTCTGCTGCCCCTGAGTGGGGGCTGCCATTCTGCCTCACTCAGCTCCCAGGAAGGAAACTGGGTGACAGCACATAAATGCGACAGCCTCCCAGCTGGTCCTGCTGGCAGGAAGTGAAAGTGTAGCTGCTAGCACTCCTGCCCCAGGGTCCCGTGGTCTCCCCCACCCTTTCCTCTCACTGGGGGGACTGTATCTCCAGGTTCCCCAACAGCACAGGGCCATGACACCTGGGCACTGCTACAGGGGGCCTCAGCCTGTCCCCCAGCAGCACCCCTGGCCGAAATGCCCAACCCCAGACCTCCCCCGTCCTGTCCACAGGCTGTGGGGCCCAGCCCCAATCCCATCATCTCCCACTACCCTCATCCTTACCCACAGGTGCAGCCTCCACCCAGCCTGAAGCTATGCCCCCACGTGCAGGGCTCTCAGAATGGCTGGTCCCCTGACAGGAGGAACCCATCAAGACTGTAAACTTGACAAGCCACCTTCTCCCTGAGCAATGAGGTGCGACTGTGAAGGAGATCTTACACCCAGATTCTACATCCATAGACTCAGCCGTGGGAGAAAAAAACAACAAAAAACCCATTTGTACTGAACATGTACAGGCTTTTTTCTTGTCATCTTCCCCTACACAATAGGGTATAATAATCGCGGACAGGGCACAGGCACTGCATCACACATTGTAAGCTCTCTAGAGAGATTTAGAGTATATGGGGCAGGGGGCGATGTTGTGGCCTTAGCAGGTAAAGCCACCACCTGCAAAGCCAGCATCTCACATGGGCGTTAGTTTGAAACCTGGCTGCTCCACTTCCGATCCAGCTCACTGCAGAATATGATGGCCCAATTGTTTGAGCCCCTGCCTCCCACATGGAGACCCGGATGAAGCTCCTGGCTCCTGGCCTAACCTTGGCTGCCATGGCCATCTGCAAAGTGAACCAACAAATGGAAGATCGATCTCTCTCTCTCTCTCTCTCTCCCTTTCTCTCTGTAGTTCTGACTTTCAAATAAATAAGTAAATATTTAAAAATACAGGAGAAGGGGAGTGCCCAGCCTGGCTGTGAAGACACCAGTCAAGATGCCCGCATCCCACATCCTAGTGTCTGCACTTGATTCTCAACTCCGGCTCGGCCCAATTCCAGCTCCCTGCCAACGCAGACCCTGGAAGACAGCAGGTCATGGTTCAAGTTGTTCTGTCCCTGCCACCCATGTGGGACACCTGGATTGAGTACCAGGTGCCCAGCTTTGGCGCAGCCAATTCCTGGCCATTGTGGGCATCTAGGGAGTGAACTGGCAGATGGGAGCTCTGTCTGTCTCACCATTCTGTGTGCCTGTCCGTTTCTGTCTCTCAAACAGATATAAACAATTAAGGTATACACAAGGATGTGCACAGGTCTATGTGTGTACCATATACCATTTTATATCAGGGACTTAATGTGAGGGGGGTTCTGGAACAATTTCCCTGGGCACCGGACATGACTACTTATCTCCTGTCTGTGCTGGGCTGCAGGCCCAAGAGCTGCCGGCCGCTCAGCCCGAGCTGCAGGCAGGGAGTTACACCGCAGCCATTACTCACTGCATGATACCCCCAGAATCCAGGTGGGCGGAGATGTGCCCTTTGATTTCTCACTGCATACACCGCACCCCGAGAGAGACTGTCGGGCCCAGGGCCAACGTGGGTGACTTCCTCTGCAAAGTCAGCAAAAGCAACACCCATAAAACATTTCCAACTCATCTCTGCCAGAGCTTTGCTTCACGGGCGCCTGGAATTTCAAAGGCAAAAGCCACACCATGCCCAAGTGCCAGGGTAAAGCAGGCATACATTCCTGCAAGCATTGTGGGGATACACAAGAGCAGCAGGCGCTGCTGGACCAAAGCGACCCACAGAAGAAGCCTCTGGTCTCTGCAGGTTGGCTCTCCCTGGCCAACAACCATCAGGGCCCAGGAGGCAGCCCAGAGCTAAAACCAGAGGGACCCAGCTCACAGGGAGGGTGTGATGGCACTACCCCTGTACCCATCCATGTCCCACATGCCTGTGTGTGCCCCAACAGCAGCCCTGAGCCACCTCTCCACAGCCAGCTGCAGTGTCCTTACCTATGGCCTACAGAGCCCCGGAGTTCATGCCTAGAATGTAGAGGCTCGGCTCACTGGGTGGGAAAAAAGATGCTCATTTATTTTTTTCTAACATCTGACTCAAATGTACATGTCCTTCAATTACCCACTGACGCAATTAACCACTCAGTACCAGCAACATGCATGAAATTTCTCACCCACAGAAACCTCGGGTATGTCCACATCACGCTATTGCTGGCAGAGAATCTCAAAACACCACTGCGCTCATTCTTACTTCAAAATGAAGGCGGTTGTTAGACATGCAGGCAGCTTTTATTCCTTAATGCATTAATAAAGAAGCACATACGGCTCAATCACAAATTTAATTAATATTTTGATGACTATATTTCCATATAATTGGTTCTTCTGGTAATCCTCTCTATTTATTTCATGCATGTTAAACACTATGCTGGAGTGAGTGCGGGGCTCAGTGGTTAAGATCTGGGATGCCTGCAGATCAGGACAAGCTCCCTGCACTAGAACACAAACCACTGCCAGCCAGGGCCATGCTGCTCAGCTCCCGATGGGTGAGGCCAGCCAGGACCGGCCTGCAACTCCACCCTCAGCCTCCAGCACAGGGCCAGGCGTGGGCAGTCCACCAGCTGCCTCACCATCAGCAAGCCCGATGGGGTCAGTCTGGCTGGAGAAGGCCTCAAAGTAGCTGATCAGCACCTCCCACCCTGCGTCCCTCCCTCCTGAGGGGGTAGAGAGGAGGGGACAAAGAGAGGGACCAAGACAGGGCGGAGTGGAATCAGGACCAGGGGAGAAGCAGGGAGGGCAAAGGGGCACTCAGGGGCCACCACAGACCTGTTCCTGAGGCCTCTGCCCGGGAGCTCAAGGTTCACATCTGGGTGGGGACGGGCTTTTGACCCTGAACGTGGCTCTTCCAGGAGGGGCTGATTGCAACAGGCTGTGTGACCCAACAGGTGCACACCGGGGGCACCCCACCTGCTGCTTCTGGCTGGCTCTGCGACAGCTTCTGGGAGCCCCCCTGGAGAAACAACTAAAGATATTTCTTCATCTACTCCTCTGAACTCTGGCCCCCCTTCCCACCACAACCCCTTTCCTCAACCACTGCATCTCCCAGGCAAGTAGGACAGGGAGCTGGACTAATCTACAGTAAATCCCCTTCCATTCATGCAGCACCAAGCACCAGTCACAGGGCAGCCACGGGCTGGCCATGCAGACACAAACTGAACCGGCCCCTGAGACCCAAGGACGCTGGAAGAGGCAGGAAAGGGAGCAACCTCTCGCCCCGCTACCACGGGCAGATGTGGAAAAGACTTGGGTTCTCCGGCATCCTGGGCAGCATGCCCTTCCCGAGGCAGCAGAAGTGCCTGAGCTGGCCCTGCACATTTGTGAACATCGTGTAATCATGTTAGAGGACGAAGGCACGCCAGAGCCAGCAGGTGAGTGGGCAAAGGGAAGAGAGAATAACCAAAAGCCATGAGGGGAACAGAGGCAGGCAGGTCTGGCTGGAGCAGAGAGGTCTCACAAAGCCAGGCTCAAGGAGGAGGCCGGGCTCCGCCTCGCCAGGTGCCTGTGATGGGGGCATGGGAGGATGCTGACCGCACAGCACACCCTCTGGGGGCTGGGGGACCCTCTGTCTCAAACCTGAAGCCCCTTTCCAGAGCAGGACCAACCTGAACTACTCCCCAGAAGAGCACCTTGAGTTTCTAACTGAGATGCCAGCTTGGGCTTCCACTGCTCCCCAGATCATATAGGACATATCCCAGTGACCTGGATGTCTCCCGGGCCTCCCCTGCCCCAGGCTATGACCTACAGACAACCAAGCCCAAGTCCCAAGGAGCCCGTGGCCATGACCTGATAGTGTGAACCCCACAACGCCTGAGAGTCTGTCCTGCAAGTGCAGCTGGGAGGAGACACACTCGGGTCTCTCCCCTTCAGGAAGCCGCAGGGCTGTACTGCGGGATGCTCCCATCCCACCACGGACGGCGCTTCCTGCAGCTGTCCCGCAGCTGTCCGGTATCCCTTCCAGTAGCACACGTCTCTAAGACATTTGTCATCATTCCCCCGCCTCACCCACCCTGCGCCATGGCCCAAAGAGAGCCCTCCTCTCAAGATGCGGCCAGATCCAGGCTCACTCCCCTCCAGTCACCAACTCGGTCCCTCCGCACCTTCAAGGAGGAGCAAGCCTCGGACCAGCTTGGAGTCCTGATCCCAAATACAGCCCCTGCCACCTGTGACTGCCTGGCTGGCCCAGAGGAGAGAGGGAGCAGACCCATAGCTGGACACCAGCTTACGCTATTCTGTAAGACAAGGTCTTACGCTAGGTTTAGTTCCTTCTTCCCATTGGGGACTTCATATGCACAGTTCTCTACCTAAAGGGTGTCTCATGGCTTAAGAAGTAGCACAAAGGTCATCGAGGGGGTAAAGCCCTCACACGCACCCCTCTGAGCTCAGAGCCCATGCCCTTCCTTGGCACACACCAGGAACAGAGGCAGACAGGTAGGTGACAGGCCCACGTGCTTGTCTGCCCCAGGGGCCTGGGAGCACCTATGGGTAGGCAAGCCCAGTGCTCATCCTGGAATAACAGCAGGTGCACACTCAATGTCTGATGTGTGTGTTCTCAGCTCTCCCACCTTGAGGGCCAACTGAGCAGCTTCCTGTTGCCATTCTCCCTACTGCCCCAAATGGCAGGTGCACACCGTGCACCAGCTCCTCCATGCTGACCTCAGCTCCCCACCTGGCACCTGTGGCACTGTCCTCCCCTTCCCCATACTCTTCCCAGCCCCCTGCACCACCCAGCTCACACCCAGCCCAGGAGAGCAAGCTCCTTTCCAATCCAGCTCTCTGCTAATGTGCCTGGGAAAGCAGTCGAAGATGGCCCAAGTCCTTGGGCCCCTGCACTCGCATGGGAGACCCGGAAGAAGCTCCTGGCTTTGGCCTGGCCGAGCTCCAGCCATTGCAGCTCTTTGGGAGTGAACCAGAAGATGAAAGACCTTTCTCTCTGTTTCTCCCTCTCTCTGTCAGTCACTCTGCCTCTCAAATAAATAAATCTTTAAAAAATAAATAAGCATAAATACAAAGCAGACCCAAGCTGATTAAAACCCTTGCAGTCCAGAAGGACAAAGTCTGGAGAGGAGATCTGGGGGGCCGCCACGCCCTGCAGCCCAGGAATGGGCGCTCCTCCAAGCCCAGAATCCTAGGAATCCTCACAGCTCTCAACCTTTGTCTCTTCACCTTTGCTCGGATGTGTCTTCCCTCCGGGACATTCTTTCGGACGCCTGGGCGAGCCCATCCACCCGCACTTCCTCCCACTAGAACCACCCACCCTGCCCCTGGGGCTGCAGAATGACAGAGCCTCTACTGTGCAAGAGAAAGCCCTTGCCCTTGCATCCCAAGTGGTAGAAAACGATCAACAGGCACAAGTAAACGCACTCTCTAGTCGATCAGGAGTGAGAAGGCCTACAAAACAGTGCCACAGGTGGTCAGGGAAGGAGTGGACCTGAAAGAAGGGAAGAAGTGCCCCGCTGGACGGGCGCCTCTCAAACACCACCTCCTCCGGGAAGCAGCTGGGCGGGAACCTGGCGCCCGGCAGTGAGCACGCGTGTCGACCCGAGCCCCGCCTCGGCCACACACTGCGGGGCTGCCACAGGCCCGCGGGCAGCAGGGAGGCTGCGGGCTCCAGCGCTGGCCGTCACCCGGAGCGCGTAGCTCGCCGCCCCGCGCTCGCATGCTAGGCCCTCCGGGAGAAGCGCGCTGCCCGCGGCCACTCCGCGAGCCCGGCCTGGCCCGGACTCTCCCCCATCGTCCAGGCGGGAGAACCGAGGCCGCTCTCGGCGCCGGGGGGACGAGAGCCAGGAGAGGAGTAGCACTCACCCGGCGGAGGCCGCCATGTTCACTGGGCACGGACGTCACGTGAAGTGCGGCGTCAGCTGAGCCCCGCCAGGTTCCATTGTAGGGGCGGGGCCGGGGCGGGGCTACATTCGTTTGCCCCGCCCCCTCTGGCCCCGCCCCGGGCAGAGAAGGAGGGAGCCCCTGTCCCAGGTTAGGGTCCAGGCAGAGATAACAGTTGTTGCTTAAGGAAGGAAAGGTCCCAGCGGAGACCAGGGCAGTTGGAGGAACCGAGACATTGCGGGGGGAGAGGCGGGCAGCCCCAGAGGTAAGCCAGGGTGAGACTCTACAGGACCTTGAGCAGGGGGCAGGAGGCAGGTCTGGTGAGACCTGTTCAACTCCCTCAGCTGCAGACTGGAGAAGGATCTGCAGGGAGCAGAGACGGGGGGCAGTGGACACAGAAAGAGGGGTTCAGGAGGAAGAAGCTGCCAGGCAGCGCTGGTGTTGGGGGCAGCGTGGTCAGGAGAAGGGAAGGGATCAGGAAGCAGGTCCGAAGCACTTGCTGGTGTTAGCCCACGGAAACCTCACCGCCGCCCGAGGTAGGCACCATCCTAATGCAGGTGAGGACACTGAGGCCAAAGCAGTAGGTCACGTGCCTGATCTCACCCAGGAGAGGGGCTCCTGCAGTCACACCCCTGGGAAATCGCCCAGGCTGCCTCCTTGAAGAGAGAGGAGGGCCCGGGGCTGGCAGGGTCCTGAGTCACCCAAAGATGACAGGGCTCCACAGATGCCCATGGATTCCTGGCTGTCCCCAAGTGCGGGCGAGGGGCAGGGTGGGTGGTTCTAGTGGGAGGAAGTGCGGGTGGATGGGCTCGCCCAGGCGTCTGAAAGAAGGTCCTTGTCAAGACGAGGATGTGGGTCGCTGCTGCTGGCCTGTATGAGTCCGGGGGGGGGGGCGTCTTCAGGCTGGGAAGGAGCTGTTTGTCCCCCAAAACCGAAGAAGGGAGTGGTCTCTTTATGCAGGGGAAGTGGAGCAGTGGGGATGACGGGCACATGGTATGGCTCTTGGAGCTCCTGAGCCACCTGCTTTGGGATTTCATGGTCACCGCTGCAGGGGCTGTGAGCTGAGGCACAGCTGGGGACACCAGAGCTGTCAGGATAGGTGGTACCCCCACACAGCCCTTCCCACCCCCGACCCGCCTAAGGCAGAAGAGAGTGGATGAAAGAGGAGACCCCCCCCCCCCAGGCTTCCCCTCTTCCCCACTACCCATGGGTGCTTCTCGGGCAAGCCCCAAGAGAGGGTCTGTCCGCCTCTTGGCAGCTTCCAGAGGCACGGACCCCACCGACTCCTCCAGTCCTGAAGAACTTGGACCCTTGGGGGGCAGTGGCTCTGCCTCCAGGGAAGACTGCCCCCCCCCCCGGGGAAGGGACCGAGGGGGAGCTCTGCGTGGGGCGTGCTGCCTTCAGTAGGCAGACCCAACCTCTAGCTGATCGCCACCCTCCCGTGCTCTTGACAAAGATAAGTCAAAACGCATCCAGCTGCCAGCTTTGGGTGCTTATTAATATCTCACTCATATTAATTATCCCAAATGTTTACAAAACGATAGGGGAGGGCCACCCAGCAACTGAGTGGAGCCGTGTCTGTGGGCAGTAATTGGCAGAGTGGTGCTGCCCACAACTCCTGCCCACCCAGCCCTGTCTGGACACCAGGCCTCTAGGCAGGACCTGCCAGGCCAGCAATTTCAGAAACTTGGCCACCGCCACCCCCACCCCTATCAGCAGGGCCGTGCCCACCCTCCTCCTCCCCATCACAGGGTCCAGCAGGGCCAGCCTCACTCTCTCCTCCCCCTCTTCCTCTCCCTCCCCATCAGAGGCCCCAGTGAGGGCTCCAGAGAAGCAGCTCTGGTGGGGGAAAGCTGTAGTTACTCATGCAGGGCAGACCCGGACGCTGCTGGAGCCAGGAGGCAGTCGGAGGAAGATTGATTCGGAGTGGGAGTGTGTAAATCAGTGGAGGGAGAGCGCCAGGCAGCGCGCCGCAGCGTCCCCTCCCAGGACATGGGCCTCTGGCTGAAACCATCTCCCCTTGTGCAGCCTACAGGTGGCAGGGGGTATCTGTGGGCCATAGCCGGAGCATCCTCAGCTGTACAGGTGCCCCTGCCCCCACAGCCTAGCCCCTGTAAAAGGAGCTTTGCCCTTTGCCGGGGAGACCCCTCCCTTGTCCCTGGGGCCTGGTGGCTGCTGCTGGGTTTCCCTGCTCTGTCCCCGCCCCCACCCCAGCCACCACTCCCCTGCAGTCCGTAGACACTGCTGGCAGCTGGCTGACTGTCCGCAGGGGACGCCCATGTTTAAGCTACTTTGCATGAGTGTCCCCTGGGAGAGCCGTGGCATGAGCCTTGTCCCTCTTCTGCTCTGGTTTGCAGGAAGATGGTGGGACCACATGGGAGGTAGCTCTGCCCCTGGCTGCTGAGCCGGGGCCCACGTGCCCATCGGCGACCAGCCATGCCCTGAGAGCTACGGGGTCCAGTCTCTGCCCTGGGGACTCTGTGGTCTGGGACAGAGGAGGAGGAGGAGCCCACACAAAGGCCCTGAGGAGCCACCATCTGGGAGGGCGGTGGAGCAGGGCTATGGGCTGCCAGGCCCTCCCTGCTGGTGCGGTGTTGCTTCGGGATTCCGAGCAGGGAGGCAGTGGGGTCCGAGCCCATGTCTGAGGCAGGAGCTCGGCAGGGTTGGCGAGCGGACTGCAAAGAGCCAGATCTATACCGGCTGCCTGGGGACATCAGCCTCAAATGCTGAAGCCCCGTGTATGAGGGCGTCTGGGTTTTTTGTGATTGCTTGCTGAGAGTGGACTCAGAAAGCCAGCTCCAAATGGACCCAAGAGAAAGACTCGAGGGGGTGCGGAAGTGACATGGGGCAGGGTGATGTATTCCAAGCCTGGAGCCTGTCTCCCCATGGCGCTAACTGGCAGATCCCAGCCTCCGGCCCCGGCACTGTCAGCCACGGCTCTTCCAGGCCTGGGGCCAGCATGGCATGCTCCTTCCTCCGGGGCCTCGCGCTGGCTGTCACCCACAGCCACCCAGCAGAGCCCCCTCACTGCATCCTCCCCCGATCCTCGCTCCCCTAGCCCAGCTGGCCAGAGATGAGGTTCCTAGGGCCCTTCCCTGTCGCTGCCCCAGAGGAAGTGGTCCCTGCTGAGCCCCTGCTGAGTCTACGCAGCGGTTCAAGATGAGAAGTGGAATGGTGGCTTCAGAAAGGCAAACCATCCCAACATCAAGGGAAACATCTTTGTGTGTGTGAAGATGCGGGATATATTGGGTTTTGCCGTTTGGAAGATTCTTTTCTCATCTTGAAATCGCAAGCTGTTTTCCTCCAGTGAGACTTATGCATACGTCCAATTATCAACATTCTGTATAGGAAATAAAGTTCTGGAATGGGTTTCTTCCACGCATGTTTGCCGCGGGCCAGCCAGGTTTGGCAGGTGGTTGTTACTTTTATCTCTTACGAGCTGCATCGGTGCAGAATGGCCAGCAGCGCCATCTTTTATTGCTTTTGCCTTTATTGCTTCGGCCACGCTGTGCCAGGCTCTTTGTGGGTGTGGCTTTGTTACCCCATTCCCAGATCTTGATAAAAAGGAATGCAATTCCTAATTTCAGAAGTCCCAGAGCAGGGAGGACTGGGGTCTGTAGCTCGTGTCCTGGAGGGAAGTCCCCTGGGGACACCGACTGTCCCTCTGCCCCAAGTCCCTGAGCAACTCTGATAGGATGGTGGTCGCTACTGGCGTCCACAGCTGTCCCTTTCCAGGACTCCTGTCAGGGTGCCATTTAAGAAGGGCACTTTCAGTCTCTCAGGGAAAAGCACCCACAGGCTGTGTCCCCAGCAGCTTCCTCTCCTCTGTCCATGCCATCATCAAGACTGGGTCACCCGAGGCCAGCGTTGTGGCACAGTGAGCTAAGCTGCCACCTGCAATACCAGCCTCTCCTATCTGAGCACTGGTTCGAGAGCCCTGGCTGCTCCACTTCCCATCCAGCTCCCTACTAATGCACCTGGGAAAACAGCAGAGATGGCCCTGTACTTGGACCCCTGCTGCTCATGTAGGGGAACCAGATGGAGCTCCAGGCTCCTAGCTTTGGCTTGGACCTGCTCCAGCTGTTGCTGCCATTTCAAGGAGTGAACCAAGCAGATGGAAGGTTTCTTCCTCTCTCTCTCTCTCTTTCTCTCTGTCTCTTCTCTCTCTCTCCTCTCTTTCAAATAAATAAATAAATCTTAAAAAAAAAAAAAAAAAACTGGGTCGCCAATGCCTGCTCCCTCTTTTTCTACTGCCACTGCTCCTGTCCTCCCCTCCCTCCACCTGCCTGTCCACCCTTCCTCCTTGTCCCTCTTTGGCCGCTCCATTCCATGGTCCTTTTACCATCTCCCTGTGTGACTGCCAAGGCCCCTGGCTACCTGTGTGTTTGCCCACATCCTCGTCCCATTCTGGGCCCCCACGCTCATCACAGTTTTCTATGGCAAACAGCCCCGGAGGCCAGCTACCTCTTGCAGAAGAGGGATGTGACACAGATGAAGGAGACACAGGGTCAGAAAACAGGCAGGAGCCAGGAAGCAGGTGACAGAGCACATCACCAGGCCACCCCCTAGGAGGCCTGGTAGCTGCCACTGCTTCCCAGACCCTTGCCACCACCTCTGCCCTAAGCATAAGCTTGGAATGACCCAGCCTACTGGCCACTTCCTGCAAGGCCAAAGTCTTTGATGATCAGTGCAGCCAACTGCAGATCCCAAGCCTCCTGTCCACTCCCTACTGTCTTACCCCTTTTGGCTTCTTCTGGGGGGTGGGATGTGGGAAAGGTAGTATGTAGCATCTCACTGAGTTTTGTTTTGTTTTGAAGATTTGTGTATTTATTTGAAAGGCAGAATTGCAAAGAGAGATCTTCCATTCACTGGACGATCACTCCCCAAATGACTGCAATGGCCAGGGCTGGGCCAGGCTGAAGCCAGGAGCCAGAAACTCCATCCAGGTCTCCCGTGTGGGTGACAGGGTCCAAAGCACTCAGGGCACCTTCTGCTGCTTTCCCAGGTGCATTAGCAAGGAGCTGGATCAGAAGTGGAGCAGCCAGGACTTGGCTCATACAGGATGCTGGCATCTCAAGTAAATCTCAATAAATCTTAACCCAGTGCACCACAACAGTGGCCCCAATCTCACCAAGTTTAGTTTTCCAAACAGAAGGAGCTAAGGTGCTGGGAGACACACATGATGACACCCAGTAATGGATCATCGTGGGCTTATTGGGTCAAGCCGTTGATATGTCCCACCCAGGATGGTTAAGGAGGTTTGATGAGGCAGTCCCAGGAGACACTTGGCTCGGCCCCTGACTCATGATGGAACCAATACTTATTTCAGTGGTCATGTGAGAAGTGGAGGCGACTGGAAAGGACTGGGGCCAGCACCATGGGGCGGCAGGTTTAGCTGACACCTGCAATGCCAGCACCCCCTACTGGAGCACCAACTCAAGTCCCGGCTGCTCCGCTTCTGATCCAGCTCCCTGCTAATGCTCCTGGGAAAGCAGAAGGTGGCTTGGGTGTTTGAGTCCCTGCCACCCACATGGGAGACGTGCATGGAGTTCCTGGCTCCTGGCTGTGGCTTAGCCCAGCCCCGACTGTTGCAGACATTTGGAGAGTGAACCAATGGGCACGAGATCTCTTTCTGTCTCTCCCTCTTGCTATTTGTCGCTCCGCCTTTCAAATAAATGAAATAAATATTTTTTAAAAGAGAAAAGACCAGCACCCTTATTCCCTTGATGTGAAGGTGGGTGAGGGCCCTATGAAGTTTCTCCAGCTCTGTCCACCTGCACTGCAACCTTACCCCCAAGGGGTGCTTCCGTGACCCCAAGTGAAGGTGGCCAGTGCTCAGCCCCTTCAAGGCTGGGGCCTGGGGCTGTCCCACCACAGGGGCTGCAGTGCAGTCAGACACGGAAATGCCGAAGGGATGCAGGCCCCTGGGAGTGTGTAGGGAAGGCTGTGGAGAGAGAGTGCCTGCTGTGCACCGGGTCTCCAGCCCAGCCTGGGGCTTCAGCCTGCAGGGCGCTGCTTGCAGGTGTGAATTTCTGCAAGAGTTTGACACCCTGACCTCAGATTCTTTTTCTATGCCTGTGTACCGTGATGCTGCAGCCCCTGTCTCCCAGAAGTGGCATCTATCACACCAGCCATGGAGTGGGGGCAGCCATGCGACCGACTTTGAGACATGATCATGAGACTTCAGCCAAAGCAGAGGCCTCGGGCAGTGCTCACCCACCAGGCTTCCCCTCTTGCCACTCTTGGAAGCCTTGCCACCTCCACCGTGGGACGATGCCCTGGACGGCTGACCAGGGGCTGAGACACCTCGCTGGCAGCCTGCCAGGTAGCCCACACACAGGCAGCCTCGATCCCCACCCCTCCAGCCCACTGCGGAATGAGTAGAGTAGACAGCATCTGAGCTGGTGCCACACTCCTGTGCTGAGTCGCTGACAGTTTTGAGCCATGACATCATGACTGTGACAGCACAGTCGTAACTGACACACAGGGTAGAAGGAGGAGACCCTAGGACCACTGCCCTGGAGAGGAAGCTGGGAGAGGCTGCAGGGGCTCTTTGCACAAGGAGCTCCAGGAGGTGCACTGCTGCGGGGCTCTGGGGACAAGGTGTGGCCTTTGCCTCTCACCCACCTGGAGCGGCGTGTGGTGCTGGTGCAGAAGAGCTGCAGGGGCCCTAGTTCTGTTTGGGTGCTGTGTGGAGGGGCCACCTCGGAGGCTCCAGCAGGCAGCCCTCCCCCGTGGACATTGGTAGAAGTGTGACTCCTGGTAGGGGGAGAACAGAAGATGGAGGACGCCTTGAACTTCTGTAAGAACCCTCCAGGGACACACATCCCCTCCAGGAATAACTCAAAGAGACTTGAAAGGGGACACGAGAGCCGCTTTAATGCAGATGAACCTGGAACCAGTTCAAGCTGAGTCATTAAGTCTGTGGACCCTCCTGTCACGTGTCCATGAGCCGGGTAACTGCACCTGCGCTGTCACCAGTGTCGGGTGCACAGAGCAGAGAGCGCTGTGGCCTGGATGGGGAACTTAGAGGTGGCAGTCAGCAGGGGGCTCATACCCCAGTTAGCTCGACTGAACAGCTGAGCATAGAACAAAGGCACCCCGGTTCGTCTCGTGGAAGACACTGCCCAAGGCCAGGGCTCAGGCTGCCCACACTGACCATCTCCCCTCACTTCTGAGTGCCGGCCCATTACAGACTCAGCGTCTCGGAAGGAGATGAGCAGATTGCCCAGGAAGCTGCCACAGCCAGGCCTCGCTCCGACAGTATCCCTGTCTCTGAGTCAGATGCCAGGCTCTCTGGTAGCGTGATGAGCCGACGGCACTCTTGCTGTCTCCCACATCCTTTCTGGACGCGCAGGTCAAACAGCCTTTGGGAAAAAAATCACAACTTTATTTCCAGATCTCAAAGATCAATATCACACTCTGCATTTAGAGCTTGAGGGAAAAGTGGACTGAAAAATCATCTCACAGTGGTAGCGCCAGAGGCAGGCGCTTTTGCACAGGCGGCTCCTCCAAAGAGGTGTCTCATCTCTGCCGCCAGACAGCAAATCCGCCCGCAGGGCCAGCTGTCCGCCCAGCACGGGGCCTCTCTCCGCCTCCCTCTCCGGGCGAGGTGGGCAGTGAGGCCTTTTGTCCTAGGGGTCTGGGAGCAGAAGGGACCTGACTTCCCACCGAGTGCCCCCTCTGCTTGAAGGGAGAGGATGGGCTGAGCAGAGCTCGCCGGATCTCTGCGGGTGCTCCCCGAACTCCAGGCTGTGGAGTCCACGGCCCAGAAAACCATTTTTAGATTTGGAAGCAGCACCGAGGGCAGAGCCTTTGTTCCTGCTCCCTCTGGCACTGGGGATACTTCTTATGTGAAGACGTGGGGCTCGATTTTTCCCTGGGGAGGGTCCATACAGCAGAGGGACAAGCCCCTGTGTGTGGCTGGGGAGGGAGAGACGTATGTAGCCATTCACTCCCACCCTGGAGATCCTGATGTGGTGGGTGGGTTTGAGTATGACCCAGACACACGGATCAATCTCTCTCTCTCTTGCTCTCTCTCTCTCTTTCAGATTTATGTTCTTTGTTTGAAAGGCAGAGTGATAAAGCAGGAGACAAAATGAGAGAGTTCTCCAATCTACTGGCTCACCTCCCAACGGCAGGGGCTAACCCAGGCCAAAGCCAGAAGCCTGGAACTCCGTCCAGGTCTCCCACATGGCCAGACACCTGGGTTTCTAACCCACACTCCGGCTTCCTGTGGTTGTGGCCAGGTTTGGGGCTCATTGTCTGGGCAGTCACCTAAGGAAACAGCCTGCCTCATGCCTTGAGTCATACACATTACTGAGCCAGCCCTGTGGGCTGCCCCTCCCAGGCGCAGCAGGGGCACTGGGCATCAATCCTGAGCTCGTTACCTGGCTGATTCTCTCCCTTCCCCAAGGCAGGGCCCTGCATGCCAAAGCCTTCAGCTGCCACGCCTTCAGCCCTCCCCACGGTCCATGGAGGAGGAAGGCCCCGGCCCCTCTGGCCGGACAGGCGTGAAATCTTGCTGATAACAAACATTGTGTGGCCTTAGGGAAATAAATTGCAACAGCTCCTTTGGAGGGCACTTTGGAAAAAACCACTAAAACCAAAAAAATAAAGGGGTGCACATTTGGCACAGCAGCTACAATGCTGCATGGGAAATGTGCAACTCAAATCAAAGTGCCTGGGTTTGAGTCCCAGATCCATGTCTGATTCCAGCTTCCTCCTGATGTGCATTCTGGGAGGTAGCAGGTGACAGCTCAAGCAGTTGGGTCCCTGCCGCCCCTGTGGGGAGCCCCTGATCAGATTCTAGGCCTCTGGCTTTAGCCTGAACCAGCCCCAGCTGTGCCAGGCTTTTGGGGGAGTGGAGTGGAGAACGGAAGATCTCTCTGTGTCTGTCTGTCTTGCTCTCTGCCTTTCACATAATAATAAAATTTTTTAAAAAACTGAAAACGGAGTCTTCGGACCTTGTCATCACATTTGCGATTCTCCTTATCTACCCTAGCAAACTCTGCCATGCAAGCTCAGGGTGACAGAGGCCAGGACATTCGCCACAGCCTTGTTTGCGAAAGTGAGAAATTGGAAGCCACGTGAACTGAACTCTTGTCCACTGACATGCCTGAGCACCATGGGACAAGTTCAGAAGAACATTCTAGACCCACAGGTGACAGCGTGGAGGCAGCTCAGCAGCTCACTGTGGGGCAAGCAGCTAATGGGTGCAGACTGTGTGACATAGCTCATGTTGCCAAAACCCTTCAAACAAGAGACCGTTCTCTGAGTCTCCGTGGACAGGTGTTCCTGTGTGTGAAAGCCCTGGAAAGGCCTGGAAGAACATAAACCAAAATAGTTGTCTTCGGAGATAGAGGAAGGGTGCTGTGAGGGAGCTTGGAGGGGGCTGAAATGTCACTGGGTGATGGACTGATTTTTTTAAGGAGAATAGACTCATGCATTCGCATACTTAGAAAGCAACAAAACAACTGCAAAACAAGAAAACATCTCATCCCCAAGAGCTCCCTTTGCACACACACTACGGATCTCACTTGCACCCTGTGGGTTCTGGAATCTATAGGAGCTGCCCCAGGTCCCCTCCGGCACCCCACCTGTCTCCACGGGCTGTCTGTCGTCTCCCAGCTCCTGGCCCCAGGGTCACGTGTCCAGCTCTGCTCCCGGACGGACAGAAGGCTGGTCGGTTTGTGCTTCAAGGGGAAGGTCTGGCCCTTGTTTATTAGGATCAAAGGGTTCTCCAGGGCTCGTACCCAGCGGACAGTGGGAGCCCGATGGAGGGGGGACCCCGGCTGAGACTCCAGAGCCCGGGTGCCTCCCAACACCACCTCTCTCCACGACTGACCCCCACCCCCACCACACAGCCGCAACCCTGATCTTCAGTCCCCCAAACCTTCCTGTCCCCCTACCCTAACCCGTGCTCCCCAGCCCGGGCCCTGCCAGCTCCTCCTGGACTCACAGACCTCCTTCCAACTCATGTTCACAGCCCTGGAGACAAATGGGGACTAATCCTTTGGTGGGGTGGCAGCCTGCCCGGAGAGAGAACAGTATTTTAGGCTTCTACTCATCCAGGAAGGGACTGGCCCCCTCCTCCTCCCCGGGCTTCCCACAGCCCCACTCCTCCTGCCTGGTTTCCAGCCTCCTCCGTGGTTTCCATGGATTCAGATTTGAGCCCAGCACCTGAGCCCTGAAGGAAGGGGAGGGGGCAGGGAACCAGGGGAGTCGCACAGCCAGCTGCGGGGGAGGGGAAGAGAAGCTGCCACAGTGCAGGCGGTGCCCGGCAAGCCAGTCTGTCCCAGACACTGCGGACTCTGGGGGGCTTGCTGGGGACCCCTAGGGGCCTGATGTGCCTCCCGCTGGGGGTGGGGGACTCCTAGGGGCCTGATGTGCCTCCCCCTGGGGGGTGCGGGGCTCTCTGAGGGACTGTCACCCCCAGCCAGGGCAGGCCAGCACAGCACGAGGGGCACAGCAGGTAGGGGTCGTGTTATTGGTGAGAAGAGCTGTTCCAGGTCCTGACTCGGTCCCTCCCCTCGACCGGTCTGAGATCTGGCCCAGAACTCAAGTGCTGGGTTCTGATACTTGGTGGACCCTGAGGAGAACCGCATTGGGCCAGTCGCCAGCCTGCCCACAGCTCACTTGGGCCTGTGTTTCAGGGGATCAAGGCAACACTGGCTGCCAATCTGGGCCGCTGGAGAGAAGAAGGTGAGACAGGTGACTGTGGTCCACTCAGGGCACCCATCCTGCCCGGGGGAGCACCTTCCAGAACAGGGGCCAGCTGGGAGTGTCACACCTTCTGTCTGGGGCATGCTGTGGCTCCCCAGCACCCCAACACCCTTTATCTTTGGAGTACAGACCTAACCCACCCAGCACCAGCTTCATGGGGGCTGTAGCAGAAGCAGAGTCAGAGACAGGGGCAGGCTCCCGAGGCAGCGCTAGTACCCATGGGGTGGTCAGCCTTGGCTGAGTTCCTTTTCTGGGTTTCTTCCCCAGCCGGGGTCTCAGCAGGTTCTGAGAGCGGCCTGCCATCCTGCCAATGAGATCCTTGACAGAATACCTTGGCTAACTCCAAGTTACTGTTTGCACTTGAGAGCCCTGCCGCTGGGGGCGGGGGTTGGGGTGGTGGATCCAACAGGGATCCCAGGGACCACTACTCCCTGAGGCCCAGTGGGACTCTGCCCTAGCTTCTGGTACAGTCTCCTGGAGAGCCTGGACGAGCCACTGATGCCTGAGCCTCACACAGCCTGAATCAGGATTTTTCAGAATTCCTGGGATTGGAGATGGAACACTGGGACTTTTGAAAACTCCATGGTTGAATCTCCTAGAAGCCAGGACCAAGAAAGCTTTGAGACAGAATCATGGCCACTGCTTTCCACAGGGGTCGTGGGGTCTGGTGGCCGGGAGGGAAGGCGGGGAGGGGGGTGCCAGGCAGGCTCCCTCTCTTCTGACCAGTTTCTGGCCGGTCCCCTGTTTGCGTCCCTATCCCTTCCCTCCGCTCCAGCCTCCTGTCCCCGGCCCCTGAGCCGCTCCATTCCTTCTCCACTCACTCCAAAGCCAGTCTCGGCCTTCACAGGACTCTGAACGAGAGTGCTCGCCCGTGCCCCGGGTCACTGCCTGATGAACACCCAGCAGGAACGCAAACGAAGACTTGGGCAAGATGACTCAGAGCTGCATGGCTCCAGGGAGCCCCTAGCAGGAAACCACCCAAATGCCCATCAGCGTAGACTGGACACACAGGGCGGGGTTTCCGTAGACTGGGGTCCACACCAGCCTGGCAGGGAAGCTCAGAAGCACCGTGTTGAGCGAAATGCCAGACGCCAGAGCACGGGTTGTGTGGTTTCAGGGGCAGGCACTGGGCCTAGCAGTGAGGATACCGCGTCCCGTAGCAGAGTGCTTGGCTTCAATTCCCAGTCCTGGCTCCTACTCCAGCTTCCTGCCAGTGCAGACCCTGGGAGGCAGCGGTCATGGCTCCCTGCCACCCACATGGGACACCTGGCTTTGGCCTGGCCCGGGCCCAACTGTGGGATAGGACATTTGGGGAGTGAACCAGCAGGTGGGAGTTCTTCCTCTCTTCCTGTCTCTCCAATAAATAATGTTTAGAAAAGAATGCCAGAAAAAGTAATTGCAGCTGTTAGACATCAGAACAACGGCTCCCGGTGGTGAGCAGTGGTCAGAGGCACGAGTGGCCCCTGGCGGCAGGTCGTGGTGGCTTGAACTCATCTGGGTGGCCACACAGGTGTCGTGTGAAATGCGTAGAGCGGAACACTTACGGCGCTCACACTTCTCAGTGCGAGCTCGTGTGCCGTGCCCCTGAAAACCACAATGGAACCACCCTCGAGGGTGAAGGGAACAGCAGGGGACATCTGCTAGGGGACATCTGCTAGGAGGAGAGGCGAAAGCAACCAGAACTGTGAGGCCTCCGTTTGAAAGGGGCATCCTGGGGGTTGAAGGGGGTGAGGTTCGCCCCAGCGTCGTGCTGAGGGAGCTGGTGTTCGGGGCGTTGGGCCCAGCGGTGAATTCACTCTCGTTCCATATGGAGTGTCTGGGTTTGCTTCCTGCTCGCACAGACCCCCGGGGGGCATCAGGGGAAGGCGCCAGTGGCTGGGTTCCCGCCACCTGCATGGGAGACCCAGATGGCCTTCCTGGCTCCTGGCTCCTGGCTCCTGGCTCCAGCCCAGCTCATCTCTGGCAGTTGGGGGCATTTGGAATGAGAGCCCTCGGTCTCTCTCTGTGTTAAATACATACACAATGCTCTTGTCAGGAAAAGACTTCTTTCACCTCATCCCTGGGCTCTGTCCTCCGTGGGGCAGGAAGGCAGGGACAGGAGGAGCTGCACCTGGCTCTGGGCTCCTCGCCCCTCATGATCCCCTGGGCAGCTTTCTGCTTTGTCCTGCTGGCCTCCTGCCACCTTAGGGCGGTGGGTGCCCCCTCTGCGGTGGAGACCCTTTCTTACTTGGCCTCCGCACTGCCTGCCTCTCCTCCAGCCCCCCTGTCCAGTCCTCCCGCTGCTGAGACTCAGCCCAGCCCTCCCCTCCGGGGCCCTCCCAGGGCTCAGAGGCAGACCCTGCAGCCTCCCACCGCTGGCCAGATGCCGGCGACTCCAGCAGCTGGTGTCTGGGTCGGATTCTTCCCTTGGCTCCACTTCTATTTCACCCAACGGCCCCTCACAGGTATCAGCAGGCAGAGCCTTAAACAGGCACTATTGGTCAGCCACCCCCCACCCCTGTAACCATGCAGCCAGCTGGCCATCTGATATGGGCAGGCACATAGGATTAAATTAATCAGATTCATGAGCTGGGAAACCACGCCCCCCGCCCTGTTTGTGATCTCACCTGTATATGCCCACCTGTTGATTAGACTAAGTAAAAACCACTCCCCTGTGGGTAGTGAATAAAAGAGTGGAGCTCGCTGCCCCCCCACCCCTTGTTCTGGCTGCCTCTCACCCTGCTTTTCTGCCTGCAGGCTACACTACCTGTGGTTACTCCTAATCACATGCTTTGCTCCAGTGGCTCCAGCCTGTGGATTTTGGGCACGGGGCTCCTGGCCTACCCTTTGCCTCATAGGGACTCCCCTTCTCCCTTTTATAAAGCCCTCACTTTCCTGTGTATTTCTCTCACTCACTAAATATATACTAAACTGTTGCCTGTTATATTTGAGCTGATATTTAGAACTCTTATCTACATAGATGGCAAAGACCCTCCAGATATTAATATTTAAATAATTAATAATTTTTAAATATAGGCAACCCATTTCACATCCACACCAGAAATCTGGGTACCACCTCACTTTCCCAGGCACATCCCATCTGTCACCTGACTAGGCCAGTGCTCTGGCCTCCCTCCCCTCTCCATCCTGGGCCACTGCCTTGGACCTGGCTCCCTCTTTACCCACCCTAGGTTATTACTAGACCCTTCAACAGGGCTCTCCTGGCTTCTGCCCAGTGATCCTTTGACTAAAAGAGAGCGGATGCTTTCTCCTTTCCCTTCCCTACCACCCCCCACCGCCCAGCTGCGCCTCCTGTCTGCTACATGAACCTGCCCTGAAGGCTCACCGTCCCTGTCCTGTCCCATCACCCCTCACTCTCCAGGGAGCTGTCTGCCTTCCCCACCAGGACAAAGCTGCAGGCAGGCCTGGCCCAGCCTTGCCTCTGCCTCCCTGCCCCGAGCAGGCTCACCTGGACCATGGCTCACCCCTGGGTCTCACAGCCTGCTCCGAACCCCCTTCTCCACCAGGCTTCAGCCTTGGCCTGTGCACCCTGCAGACTCAGCGCGAGCACTCCCATTCGCCACACTTGAACAAACCCTAGTGCAGTTTCCACGAGCTCAAGGCCACGTCCTTGGGATGACAAGCCCCTTAGCTTCCTGCCTGGGGATGCTCAAGGCTGTCACATACACAAACAATACATGCTTTGTTCCAACCAAGTCCCGAGCACACAGCCGCTGCCTCCCAGTCTCACTGGGATAATAGGAGCCCAACTTCGCTGAGGGCTGAGCCCCGTTTCCCTTCCCTAGCTCTGCTCAGACCCTCTGGGTTCCACCCTCGCCATTCTCCCTTTAAAAGATGGCACCTCTGCCTGGATCAGAGTCCAGCTCAGGTCTCTCTCCCGCTGCAGTAGTGACTGGATGAGATCTGTCTCTACTGCCTTGAACTAGCATCCTGCTTTGTGTTTCTGACTTCTCCTGCAAGTGACTGAAAGCTTGAGTGACAGGCAGGATGTGCGTGGTCTCCATCCCACCTCCCACAGGAGGATCTGAGGCCCCGCCGTGCTGCACTTGACTGAGACCCACAGGAGGGGGCCGAGCATCCCCAGCTGAGACCCCTGCCCCAGGTGCGCTGACTTCCTAGGGCCACAGTGACTGAGCACCACACGCTGGGGGCTTAAACAGCAGATGCCCATCCTCTCCCAGTTTTGGAGGTTAGGAGGTGAGAGGTCAGCGGTGCCAGTTCCTTTTGGAGACATGGAGAGGGGCCGTTCCGCATTGCTCACCAAGCCTCTGGGGCTTGCTACCTGTCCCTGGGCATCCCTCGGTCTGTGGCAGCCAAACTCCAACCCCTGCCTTCATCTTCCCGTGCCAGTGTCCTCTACTTTTCTGTCACGTATAAGAACACTCATTGCTGGATTTAATCCCACCCTAATCCAGCATGACCTTCACGGTGAGGTCCTGCACTTAACTCGTTACACCTGCAAAGACTCTAATTCCAAACAAAGTCACACTCGAAGCTCCAGGCAGATGCATCTTCTGGGGACCTCTGTTCAACCCATTCTATCAGCCAGGCCCAGAGCGTGGGCAGCACTCTCCCTTCCTGCTGGCATCAGATCCTTGGGGGAGGAAGGTCTCAGAATACAGAGGGGCTGGGATGAAGCACCTGAGACCCCCGCATCGGGCACACCCACCCTCCTGGCCTCTGCCAATGCCTCCCCCAAAGACCAATACTCCCTGGGAAGCAGGAGGCCTGGGTTCAAGGTCTGGCTCCAACCCCGACTCAAGGTGTGACCTCTGGCAAACAGGTTCCCCCTGTGGGGCAGAGGAGATGCCCTGACCCCGCCTTCAGCCCTGGCTCTGGGACTCTGAATGTGAGCCGACAGCAGGAGCTGTGTGTCCACGTCTCAGAGAGCCTGGCATCCCATGGGTCACAGCGTGGGACAGTGCCGAGTGTCCAAGTACTTGAGCAGCAGCCGGCGTGCCTGGGGATGGATGGCCTGAACAGGCTGTGGCATGGGGCCTGGGAAACCCCCGGCTTTCCTGGGGGTCTTGTCCCACCATGGGTGTATGCAAATCATTTCTTCAAGCAGCAGTCCAGCTCCCTGCAGACAGTGGATGGTGGACACATGGTGACCAGGCATCTTCAGACGCTGTGCCGCTGAGTAACATCAGGAGGAGAGGACCCAGGAGGAAACAGAGGCGTGGTCTCCAGACATTGGCATTGACCGAAGCCCATCGTAAGGTGCAGAGAGAGCACACGTGCTACACGGCCCCATTCCAAGCCACGGGGACTTTTCTATGCGGAAGCAGTGCCTCCTGCCAGTGTGCCACTGATGGCTCAGAACCGGGCCAGCTGTGCCGGGTCACTGGAGGATTCGGGCCATGAGGACCAGCCAGGTCAAGGGTCTAGGGTTGTGCTCAGGCAGTGGCTGAGGTGAGAGGTGAGGAGAGGAACAATATTTGCTCAGCTCCCTCTCATCTCAATCTCATAACACACCAAGGAAATGGGAAGCATTACCTTCCCCATTTTATAGGTAAAGAAACCGAGACTCAGAGACACTGGGTAATTTGCTCAAGATCATACAGCTCTTCGGTGAAGAGGACGGAATTCCAACATGGTCGGCCTGCCATCAGGTTTCTCTTTCCCATCTCATCCTCACCCCGAGGCCAGGCTGAGGCTCTTGGTGAGCTGAGAACAGAATAATGGCCACATCACCCATGCTCACGGGGGTCTGTACTTTCAAGGGCGTCACTGTATTTTCAGAGTAATATTTTTATCAATAGTTGCATAAGGGTTGTGGGATTATAACACGTATTCTCTGTTTCCCGAATGCTTGTTAGTGTGCTTATGTTATCTTTATTGTTAAAAAGATAAATATCTAAAAACTATCTCCCAAGTTGCTTTTGTCATGAATATGGCCCGGAGGGACCAGCACTGTGGCACAGCAGGGGAACCCACTTGGGAAGCCGGCATCCGATATCAGAAGCAGTTCGAGTCCCAGAAGCTCTTCCTCTGATCCAGCTCCCTGCTAGTGCACCTGGGAAGGCAGCAGAAGATGGCCCAAGTATCTGGGCTTCTGCCACCCACCTGGGAGACCTGGATGGAGTTGCAGGCTCCTGGCCTCAGCCTGGCCCAGCCCCCTCTGTTGTAGCCATTTGGAGAGTGAAGATGAGGCTGGAAGAGCTCTTTCCCTCTCCATCTCTCTTTTTAAATAAATAAATAAATCAATCCTTAAAAAATGCAGCTGGGAAAATTGTCATTCACAAGAAGCTACACAAGGGACAAACCAACGAGTCGCAGATTCTCCAAGCCTTGTTTCTTCTGTTTCAGCTCCGGTCGCCAGAAAGCTGCACACTGGAGCTGCCTGTCCCTGCTTTCCCACGGAGCTGTTTTTACCAAATCAGTTCTTAACACTGTGCCCTCGGTGGATCGATAGACAAAATGTGCGCGTGTCGATTGTCCCTGCATTTCTCATCAATCTGCACTCACGGACACCATCTGCTGTGTCCTTCATGTCCCTTGCAAAGATCCAACTGACAAAGTCCCCGTTGGATTCGTTGCTGGGGGAAATGCTCTCTTGATCAGGCTGCAAGCTCCTGAGATGCTCAGCTATGTCTACTGTCACAGTGCCCGAGAAAGCACTGGGCATTTTACTAAACCCTCAGAGAGCATTTGTTGAGTGAAAAGCAAGGAGAAATCCAAAGGAAGGTCTTGTTTTAGGTATAGCTGGATCCAGGGGTCATTCCCCACTGCCTCCCCACCCCCACCTCGGCTCTGCTTTCTTATGTTGTCGGCTTAATTCTCTGACTTCCTAGGACCACTCAGATAGCCACATATCATTTCCAAAGTTACTTCCACATACCAACTTGTAATCCTAAAGGGAAGAGAGCTCCTAGTCCTTCCAAAGTCCCAGGGAGGACTCTGATTGGTTGGCTTGGGTCATGTGCCTATTACGGAATCAATCAAGGGAAAGAGGTCTTCTCATTGGCCAGATCTGAGTCAAGTCCCACCCCTAAAGCTAGGGGAGGAGTCAGCTGCTGCCACACAGTACCTTTTTTCCTCTGCAAAGATAGGTGAGAAGAGGAGGCAGGGCCAGGCAGGCTGAGCAGGAACCCCGGGCTGCTGCACTGCCTGCAACATCCCAACCTGATCCTGATTTTGTCCCCTCTAACTTACACTTCAACTTGACAGATGGTACAGCAGCCATGCTGTTCCCAGAGCCAGAAAGCTACTGGGGGTTCTGTCCTTTCCCTCCCAGCAGCCGATGGCAGCTAGACCCAGCCACCCAGCAGTGCAGCAGAGCCAGGCCGGCGAGGGCGAGTCCGACTCTGGGGCCCTCTGGCATCAGGCCCCGGAGCTGCCCAAGTTTCAGCTGCAGAGACGCCGTGTACTCCCGTGAATTAGTCCCCCTCACCCTCCGGCAGAACTACACAGCTGCCCCCAGGGGTGGCCTGACGCAATGCCCGGGTCCACCAGGGCCTCAGCCCACCCTCCTGCCCCTGGGAGGCAGAGAGAGCTGGGGTCACTCTTCTGCCTTTACGGGTGTCATGCAACTCTTGCTATGTAATGAGAAGCCACTTGGATGTGGCAGCGCCAATGCCAGTAGAGATTCATCAGAAATCCCTAGCAGGGGCCAGTATTTGGCACCGGGGTTACAGCACCCCTGGGGACACCTCATACCACATTGGAATGCCTGGGTTCGAGTCCCAGCTCTGCTCTCAATTCCAGGTTCCAGCTAACGTGCACCCCGGAAGATAGTAGGTAATGACTCAAGGACCCAGGTCCCTGCTACCCACATGGGACACCAGACTGAGTTCCAGGCTTCTGGCTTCAGCCTGGGAAAGGCCTGTGTGTGTGTGTGTGTGTGCTTCTGAAGTGGCCTTTTTAATTTATTGCCTGGTGTGTCTACAGACACTCTGCCCCTCCACCCTCCCTTCCAGCTCTCTGCTTTGTCCATTGATGCATCCCCGGAGCCCTTCTGGACACACAGCGGGAGCCCAGTGACCATGTGGCGCAGAGCAGGCAGTGGATGAACTCAGCAGTGGGCTCGCGAGCCTCAGATGACTTACAAGTAGCCAGGCCGGGAGTTTGCTGAGCAATGCCCCCACCCCCAGGGCTGGCCGCAGAAGGGCGAGGTTGTGAAACGTCCTCCTTCCAAACCTGTCTCAGGCCAGGCCGCCCGGAAGGCGTGAGCGACTGGAGAGGAGCCGAGGCGCTGGGTACGCTCCATGATCACCCCGAACCCCGCCATCGCTCATAACCTGCCAGGGATAAATCACAGGCAGGCAGTTACGCTGTCAGGCCAGGTAGCAGAGCGAGGCTCTAAAATAGCAATCAGCGCACTTCCTGGTTAATCCTAATCCATCCCACCTCCCTTGGAGGGACAAAAGTACCTCGGCTGCGGGACTGACCAGGCGGAGAGAACGCGATCCCTCAGCGCCGAATGGGGACTTCTGGACTTAATGTGCCCCTCCGTCAAGCCACAGAGCAGCGCACTTGTCAGAAACCCTGAATCCATGGTCCCCCAACAGGAGTAAATCATACGGCAGGTGACGTCCCAGCCCGACGGTCAGACCGTGCCTGCCTCTGCGCTGGCCGGGTCTCGGGACTCAGAATCCTCTACTTCTTCCTGCCGGGGGGGATCCCTTGGGTTCCCACACTGGTGTGCCCCCACTTACCCACCCAAAGGCCGCCAAGGCCCAGCTCAAGGCACCCTGCTCTGAGCCTCCTATACCTCAGTCTCACCCTGGCCCTGTGTCAGGAGATCCAGGCTCCTGTCTCCACGCCTCCAGAGCCCTGTGCCCGTGGCCAGTTCCAGGGCTCCCCTAGCGCTACGGCTCCCTGTCTGCACCCACATAACCCAAGGCAGCCTTTTCAGACCAACTTAAGCCAGAAGAGAGGTTTACCAGAAGGCTACTGTTCACGGGGCCACCCTTTGGGCCACGAGGGGCAGAACACTCAGCCCACTCTGGGCTGGGCAGGCCCTGGCAGGCCAGGCTGGTGTCAGGCAGGGCTCGGTTCAGCCCTAGTCTCTGGGTTCTGGCTGACTGTGCTGGGCTCCACAGGGTGGCGAGGTGGCAGGTGCTTCTTCCAAGTTGCTCAGACCAGAGTCCTGATGTCAGTTGTAATGGGGACTGTGCGCCCAGCCCAGGGCCAAGTGCCGTGGCCACAGGAAAGTGGTTTTCTGATGGGCACAGGCCCTACATCAACCACCACCCCTGTATAGGGTACAGTTCTGCCTACAGCACACGGGCAGAGAACATAGGGACGGTGATTCCCACAGCACCCCCAGGAAGCAGATGTGGGTGCTGGGCCACTTCCAACCACCGTGCGCTATTCAGGTGGCTCCTGAACTGAAGCGAGCTGAACAAAATTGGGGGTGGGGTTGGGGGCTGAAGGCCTGGGGGCTGGAGTTCCAGGGTCTTCCATGCCCTGAGGTTGGCTGCAAACAGGGCCCCCAGCTCTGCTATCTCTGGTTCCCAAGAAAGAACATCCACTTGGCCAGGTGGGTCTGTGGCACAGGCACAGCTGCCAGGCCAGGGCAGATCCCTAGGGAGCTCCCCAAGAAGGGGAAGGGCTGGCAGAGCTGGGTGCATCCTGCAACCCAGCCCACCTGAACTTTCTCCCCTCCGAATCAGACATTGCACAATATTCTGCCAGCGTCGCTAGTATGTGATGCAACTCCATGGTGACGCTTCATCTGAGTCGAACCTTGTCCTTGGTGTGTGTCTTTGACCCGGAGGCTGGGGCATAGCCAAAGCCCAGACAGGGCTGGGGGTGGGCTGGGGAGTGGGTTGTCCGTCTTCTCCCTTCCCCTGGGTGGAGAGGAATTGAATCAGCTAGCTTTACGTCCAACTGTTACCTGCGTGGATCAAGATGCCGTGCCCCTAGGGGTAGTGGGCCTGGGGCGTCCTCCATTCCAGCTCCCTGCCTTCCACCCCGGAACATCAGCGCCGCCCCCCGACACCTCCACCCCAACTCCTCACCCTCAGCCGCAGACCCTCCCGATAAACCTCTCACCCTGTGTCTTCGGCCTCCTGGCTCAAATCCCGTCTGTCACCAGCCTCAAGTCCTGCCCTGGCAGGACCCCAGCACTGGGCTGCTGTTTGCCTGGCCTACCCCAGGGATTCCCAACCTGCTCCTCGGAATTCCTTCTCCCCGCTGCAGCCAAGGCCCTCCCCATCCCCCAGTCCCGACCCTGTGTGCACTGCTGATCTTGCTGCCCTGTGGGCAAGTCTTCTTCCTGGTACTCATGTGGTCTCCCCTGCGCCCCCCCATTGCTGCCCTGGGTGGGACAGACAATGGCAGCTCATCCAGCGCGTGCTGGGTGGAGGGTCAATGATGCCATTGGTAGGACCTTAAGTCAGGCGATGGTCTCCTGCCTGCGGTCAGCTCCGCAGCACCCAGGGATCAGAGCCCCTCAAGAGGGGGCACGCGGGGAATCTGAGAAGAACGGGAAAAGCTCCCGAGTGTGCTGAAGACGGTGGCTGCGGGCCTGGCGGGGGCCTCTGTGGCAGGTGTCTCGTCCGACTCCCGAGGCCCATCTTCACAACCTCACCAATAAGCTGCAGGTGACTTCTGAATCCCACAAGGGCTAACACAGGAAGACTGGGAACGAACACAGAGAAAAACAACATAAAGGTTAGAAAGGCAGGGGCAACACTATCATCCTTGGCAGAGAAGATGTTTATATTTTCCTAGGAAATCCGAGAGAATTCATCTCAAAACAATTACAGCCCCAAGAACACCTGCAAAGGTGGTCTGACAGAAGACAGAGAAAGATCCATTGTTTTCCCCACGCCGGTGAAGAGCTGAGCGCAAAGTGACATCTGAAAAGGGCTGCTTCGCAGCGGGAATAAAGCATACTTTCTGCAAACATAACACGGAGCAGGAGCCTGGGTTTTGACTGGAATTCTGGTTTTGAAAGAGTCCCGCAGCATTTTCGTTGACGTTTGACAGAAGAGAGCTCACGTCCATCAGTGAGCAGGTGTGCTGGCCTCGGGACCTCGCCCACAGATCACCCACCGCTGTGCGCCCGCCCCAGCCCCACAGCCACGGAGTAGCCAGCGCTCCTTGCAGAGTCACAGGGCCGCCATGGGCACCGGTGCTGTGCCGGGTCACGGTGCTGTCACCCCCCACCCCGATCGGTGGTCCAGGATGGGGTCCCCAGCCATGTGTGCCTACACTGCAATGGGGAGAAGAGAGACCCCACACCCCAGACAGCACAGAATGGCCATGGCCCAGGGTCGGGGCCTGTTTTCATGTGTTGGGACAACTATGACAAGATACTGTAGACTGAGTGGCTCATGACCACAGTTCTGCGGGCTGGGAGGTCCAAGATCGGAAGGGCTTGGGTGGGCTTTCAGGGGTCTCAGCCACTTGTAGATGCCCAGAAGAGAAAGGGAGTGGAGGGGTGGGCAGGGCAGGGCTGGGCAGGAGGACTGGGAGGGCCTGGCCTCTAGGCCGCAGCGTGGCTGCCGTATCTCCATCCTGCCTCTTTCCCAAGGCTTCTTGACCTGGAAGGCAGACTCCTGGGCACCCCCTGTCTGCCACTCCTTTTCTCATGTGACCTGGACTATGCTTCCTCCTAATGCCTCAGTTTCCCCATTTGTAACTGGGGAGTTGGCTAGATTCCAGGCTTTCCAACAGGGACTGCCTTTCTTGGCAGGTGGAAAGTTGTTTTTTTTTTTTTTAATGTATTTATTTTAAAGTCAGAGTTACAGAGAAAGAGGGTGAGACAGACACACAGAGAGAGAACTTCCATCTGGTGGTTTGCTCCCCAGATGGCCTCAATGGCCTAAGCTGGGCTGGATGAGGCCTAAGCCAGGAGCCAAGAGCTTCATCTGGGTCTCCCACGTGGATGGCAAGGGCCCAAATACTTGGGCCTTCTGCCACTGATTTTGCCAGGCCATTAAAATGCAGGGAGCTGGGTCAGACATGGAGCAGCCAGGACTCAAACCAGCACTCATATGGGATGCGGGCGTTGCGGGCAGTGGCTTTATCTGCTGTGCCACAATGCCAGTCCTCCCCCCCACCCCGCCCTTTTTTTTAGAAGATTTATTTATTTGAAAGTCAGAGTTAACAGAGGGAGAGGGAAGAAAGTATTGTCTTTTGGGGGAAACTGTATGTCTATCTATCTGGGAGGACTGGTTTGGCCAGACCAGAGATGAAAGTCCAGGAGAGCCTGAGAAAGAGAGAGAGGAAGAGAGAGAGAGGAGAGAGAGAGAGAGAGAGAGAGAGAGAGAGAAAGGTCTTGTCTAGAGTGGGGCTCACCCAAGCCCTGTTGTCTCAGGCCACTCCACTATGGAGGGACAAACGCACAAACGGGTGACCGCGAGGGACTGTGGACCCCTCATCCATCCTGCCTGCAGGTCTAGAAACCTCCCCACTTCCAACAGGCCTGGGCCCAGCTGTTGGAACCAAGGCCTTGCACAAACAGCCCGGAGAGCTCTCGTCCTTGCTCCTCCCAGCTGCTGCCTCCGCACCGGATTTGGGGCCGTTTCGCTGCAGGATTCATGACTGGGCCTGGAGGGAGCTGCAGGCTTTTCCGCCTCAGAGCTGAGGTTACCCTCAGATTCATGGGAGCCATCAACCCGTGCCCTATTTCTGCTCTAATTGAGGCTATTTGTATTGTGACTAAAATAATCAGAGACAATTTTATTGGTATATTTCCAAAAATAATTGCGTCCTGTATATTTAACTTACATAACTGCAGAGGCAACTTGGTTGGGCTCCCCTGGGCCCCAGCTCCAGGGCCTGAGCCCAGGGAACCCTGCCGTGGCCTCCAGCAGCCTCTACCTCCCCCAAATCTCAATCAGGGTGATGTTGACTGATACAGGCTTCCCCAAGGTCTGGTGCACACTGAAGGCCCTTCTAAGGGATGTGCTATAGAGATCCGGGGGCAGCCATGTAGGCCCAGGGACCCTAGAGCACAGTGAGGAAGTAGGGAAGGGGCAAAGGGCCTCTGGAGCCTGCCCAGACCCTGGCTCTGCTCTGGCCTTCGCAGTGGATGTCTGTGCTTTGCCACCAGCAAGGAGTCACTCACCTTCTGTTCATCCCATTCTTCTTTTGGCTTGGGATGGACCAATCAGAGCAGTGCACTCCCCAGCCGTGGTGATTGGTTCAGGGATAAACACGGGGCCAATGAAATGGCTCATGATGTTCCGATTGGATTGACTCCCGGGTGGGCGAGGGCCTGGAGCCATTGGCTGCCATCTTGCCTGCACACAGAGCTGGAGAATGGTGCCAACAGGGGCAGAGGGTAACAGAGAATCATGGAAGAGAGAAGGCCCTGGTGTTATCATTCGAGTGCCTGGAGCTCAGGCACCCCTGATATTTTTTGATACATGACCCACTTTGGCTTAAGCCTGTTTGAGCCTGGGCTTTGGTCACTGTGACCAAAAGAGTTCTATTGGATGACTTCTGCCACCCTCAGCTTCCCTGCCTGTGAAGGCAGAGAGGAGGAGTTCCCATGGGTTTGTCTGTCTGATGCATTTAGAGCACCTGCCTACAGCACCAAGTCCAGCACTTGGTCCAGAAAAGCCACTCAACCAATAGTGCCCATGGCTGCGACTGGGGGCACCGGGGAGCAGGGACTGCTTGTCAGGAGACAGAAGAGGCCACGAGGAGACCTTGCAGCCCAGGAGGAGGCCCTGCCCCCCACGCTCCTGGGACTGGCAGCACCCCCTTTCCTGCTCATCAGGGCCCCCGCTGTGTGCGCCTAACGTGATTGACTGCACTTAGCTGGGGCCCGTTTTTGTGCCCTCATCAATGCTGTGTTGATCCTCCCCACATAGCACGGCCCAAAAGAAAGGAGCTGGGAAGTTGGGAGGGGGTGGACAATGCACCTGCCAGGGGATGCCAGTGGCCACACCTCTGCCTTGTTTGGATCTATGTGCCCAAGCCCCTACCTGGCTCACTTGAGGATCTGGTCCCAGGTGGGAGGTGCCCAGCGTGGCTCCTGTGTCTTCTTCCTCTTTAAGCCATCTCCCCAGCTCTCGTGAATCTCAACAGGAATACCTGCCCATTTGTCAACAAATTTCAAAGAGCACAGAACGACACAAGGTAGAAGCTGGAATTACCCCCAACCCCGAAGCCCACCTCCCCACCCCCTCTAGAATCCCTCCTCCTCTGGCCGTGCAGCGTCTGCCCCCTCTTTCTGCAGAATCCAGGAGAGTCTGGGATGGATGAGCAGGGGAGAGCGCTGAGCCCGCGCCTAGCGATGCCACATCCATGCCAGCCCCTGCCCGCACCAGCTCCCACCCCGTGCCAGCCTCCCATCCATGCCAGCCCCCTACTCCCAAGCCATGGATAGAGGCTCATTATTCCATCTAGTCTGCCTGGGATGCCGCAGAGTGACAGCTGTTCCTTGTTTAATTACTGATGGGCCGAGGCTATGCCAACCCATGAATAAAATTACAGTTGTTCTGCAATGCAAATACTGCAGGTCTAGGGCGGAGGGTCTGCGAGGGGTGCATTTTGATTGGCTGGCTCCTTTAATGAGAAAAGTTGTATTACATTTTCAAGAACATTAGTAATGATGAAATTTGCACACCTTAAGATTTATAGAGCGCCGCAAATAAGTAGCAGGGAGAAAGGACGTTATTTATAACTTCCAATATGCTCCTGCGGTCTCCTTGTCTTATTTTGGGGAGCAGAGCATTGTTCGCTGATAATTTGCTTTAATGATAAACCTGGAAACTTAGAACCAAAAATATCAGAAGTGCCTTTGAAAGGCCAAAGCCTCGCAGATCGGAATGAATTGACCTCAGTGGGGGTTGGGGAGCCCAGTTT
Organism: Lepus europaeus; assembly: GCF_033115175.1. NCBI lineage: Eukaryota > Metazoa > Chordata > Mammalia > Lagomorpha > Leporidae > Lepus > Lepus europaeus. The sequence goes on along the minus strand of NC_084845.1, from coordinate 17,118,535 downwards.
CAGCAGGGCGTGCCGGATAATGACAGAAGCGGGGTGAGATTCGCCATCTGCGGGAGCCCACCCAGCACAGGTTCCACTTACGGAGACAGACAGGGACCCACCAGGGCGCTGTCCCCGAGCTCTGTGTGGCTCGAAATCTCATCTCAGCCACAGCTGGATGATAATACAAAGTTCCTATTCAATGAGCTGTAGATTTGAGATTTGAATCCAGAACATCTGATTTGATGTCCCCCTTCTGCTCAGAGAGTGGCGCTTCCGAGGGAGGGCGAGCGTTTCCTGATTAATGGAGCCAGGAGGTGGCATCTCCCTTGCTGCGCTCCCTCTGCAGATCCCTCCCTCTGGGGACACAGCTGAAGCCAGGAGCAGCAGCGCCCCCGCCCCCGAGGGACAGCCTTCTCCAGCAGGCCCAGGGCGCCGGCTGCAGACACAACAGCTCTGACTTCAGCTCAGCCCCCCAGGCGTGTTCATTTGTCCCCTCGTCCCGCCAACAGATACTTATTGAGGGTTACCATGACCCAGGCTCCTCGTACATCCAGGTGAGGGGGACGTAGTCTGTGCCCTCCAACAGTGACCAGACCGACAAGGCAGAGACAATGGAGCCTCCATGCACGACAGGTGTGACAAGGACGGACACGGAGGTGCAGCTGCTTAGCGCGGGGACAGCAGAGGAGGGGACCCCAGCTTGTGCCTGGGGTGGGGAGCTCAGAGAAGGGGCCATGCTAGCCAGCATTGAGGGGTGCACAGGAGTGGGAGCAGGCACGCACTCGCTGGAGCAGAGAGGGGACGGGCCAATGGCGCTCAACATGGTGCATAGGTCCGGGAGAGGGGGACAGGCAGGCGGGGTGCCCACGTTCCTTTCTGAGGGTTCTGGAGGTGACTTGGTGCCTGGTGGATGGCAGCGGCAGGGAGGGAGTCTGAGGGTGGATTCAGTGTCTCTTGGAGATCAGCCGATCAAGTGTCACCAGGTCACCAGCACAGGACCCCATCCCAGAACGAGGTTGCAGAAGATGGCAAGCCACTTTGGCATAGATATGCATGGGTTCACGTGTGTGCATGTCCCTTACAGGCACATATATTGAATGTGCTGTCATGCATACATGCTTGTGTGTACATAACATGCATGCGCCTCTGAGCGATCATGTATGTGAAATGCATACGGAGGGATCACCTCTGCATGGACATGCGCACACGTCTGCATGGGTGCATCTCCCTGTGTGAGGGTGAGTGCCTGTGTGAATGCACACTCACGTGGGATGCAGAATTTGTGTAAGAGCGTGTGTGTGTGTGTGCACGCATGCTTACCCAAGGACCTATGTCTGGAGCAGACACTGAGTTGTTTATTGTTTGGTTATGTTTTCATAAAGTCCGGAATGAAGAGCCGACACAGCAACTGCAGATTCTGAACCAAATCCTGAACAGCAATGCACACAGCTCCTACCCTTGGGCACCTCAGGTTTCTTCCTTTAAACATTTCTTTTAAAATTTATTTCATCTACTTGAAAAGCAAAGGGCAAGAAGGGGTGGGGAGAGAGAGAGAGAGAGAGAGAGAGAGAGAGATCTTCCATCTGCTGGTTCACTCCTCAAATGCCTGCAATAGCCAGGTCTGGGCCAGGCCAAAACCAGGAGTCTGGGACTCCATCAGGGTCTCCCATTGTGAGTGGTGGGGACCCAAACACTTGAGCCATGGCTGCTGCCTCCCAGCATGCATTAGCAACAAAACGAATCAGAAGTGGAGACGCTGGGCCTTGAACTCAGGCACTCTGGTGTGGGATGCAGGCAGCTTGACCCACTGCATCACAGCCTCTGCCCTAGGGCTCAGGTTTCTGAGGTCTCCTGACCGAGGGGAACAAAGGGAAACAGCACAGGCCCGGCTGCTGGAGCTGAGCGACCAAGAAGGCGCATGGTGAGAACCAGAGCCACGCTGCCTCCCGGGCCCACCAGAGACAGAGGGCGGGAGCACCAGCTAGGCCCAAAGGCAGGCTCAGGGGCCCTGCAGACAGGAGAGCTCTGCGTGTGTGCCCGTGAGCGTGTGCATGCATGGTCCCTCTGTGTTCACGTATGTGAGTACCCAGCTGGCACTTCCATCCATGTGCAGAGGCCCATCTGTGTGCCGAAAGGCATCGGAAGAGTTCTTAAGTTCACGGAAAATGTGAATGACTAAAAAAAAGCCATGTGTGCATTTCAGCATTTTTGCACCAGAAGAAACATATTTTAACTCCATTTCCCACAAACTATCGGAAGTCCCATTACCCTGTGTGCACACACGTGACCTGTATTCCCTGATGTGAGCACACCTCTCTTCTTGGTGATGGGGACACGGGGTCGAGCAGACCTTCTGTTCCTGCCCAGCCCGCTGCCGCTGTGCTAACGGCTGGAGAGAGTGCCCCGTGGGCGCAGGATGTCCCCCGGGGCACGCCGAGCCAGCCTCAGCGGGGCGAGGATTGATTGTTGGCACCAGGGTCCTGTTCCCTTCCTCAGGGCACAATGGGCTTTCACTGACGACAGAGCCTGCAGTGACAGGGTCATTATGGGGCGGCCAGACTCTTCCTTGGGCAGCTGAGTCTGTCGAAGTCTACTTGCTGTTCCCTCCTCCCGCCTGGCAGGGGCAGAGGGGGGCTGGAGCCTAGGGGTCGATTGAGTGGGTGGAGCCTGCCAGCTGCAGTGGAAACAGCTGGGCACCGAAACCAAATTGACAGGACCCAGGGGTGTTCAGGAGGGCAGACCCAAGAGCTGACAGCCCTGCATGGGCACGCAGCTCATGGGCCCAACCAACAGAACCGGTCCCTCTGCACGGCACCTCTCCCCATGCATGCCCTCTTAACGCTGGAGCAATGTTGTGAACCCATTTCACAGGCCGAGAGACCAAAGCACAAAGAGGTTGTGTGGCTGCTGGTCAGAGCTGCAGCCTGCACTGAGATCCCTGGGCCCACAGTGGCACCTCCTCCCTGCAGCCCTCCTTGCCTGTCCATCAGCCACGGAGCACTGAGGTACTGAGAGCACACAGCTGAGGGTCAGGCACCGGGCAGCAGTGACGCTGGGCGATGCCCAAGCTTCCCTGTCCTCACAGAGGAGCTCTGGGCTCCAAGGTTGTCTTCCCCGGTTCAGAGGCTCCCCCTGCCCAACGATGATGGGTCCCACGGGGCAATTCTGAATGTCAGTGAGCAAGGTCGGGCTACACAGTGAAGTGTAAGGTAGTCCCTCTGTGCCCTTCTGGGCACGTGCGGCTGCGCGTGCACATTTGCAGTCACGTGCTGTTGAACGGTGGGAGACTCTGAGAATTGCATCATTAAGAGATTTTTGTCGGGGCCGGTGCTGTGGTGTAGAAGGCTAAGCCTCCGTCTGCAGGGCTGGCATCTCATATGGGCACTAGTGTGAGTCCTGGCTGCTCCACTTCCAATCCAGTTCCCTGTTAATGGCCTGGAAAAGCAGTGGAAGATGATCCAAGTGCACGGGGCCCTGTGTCCACGTGGGAGACCCGGAAGAAGCTCCTGGCTCCTGGTTTGGGGTTGGCCCAGCTCCAGCTGTTGCGGCCATTTGGGGAGAGAACCAGTGGATGGAAGACCTCTCTCGCTCTGTCTCTCCCTCTCTCTGTAATTCTGCCTCTCAAATAAATAAATAAATAAATCTTTAAAAGAGAGAGAGAGATTTTTGTCACCGTTGCGTGAACATCTGAGGGTACCACAGGCTCACTCTGTGTGTCTCTAAGCGCGCTCGGGAGCCCTGGCAACACCAGACTGAGGATGCTGCCTTGGTCTTTGGAACGGTGTTTGCCAGTCGACTGGATTTGCAAAGAAGGCGTACACTCAAAAATCATGGACAACATCAAGTGAAGACACTGACCGGCACCGTCACTTACGGTCATGATCGAGTAGTGCGTTCTGTTCTGTGCTAAGCTGTGCTCACTGGCAGCCCAGCAGGCTTGTTTACATGAGCATCACCACGCACACGGTGTATTGGGAGGTGCTGGGACGTCTCGATGGGGATGACATCACTAGGTGATGGGAAATTTTTCAGATCTCTTATAATTTTTTAAAAAGATATTTTTATGTATTTGAAAGGCAGAGCCACAGAGGGAGGAAGAGACAGACAAATGTGCACGCGCACACACACACGCACACACAGATCTTCCTTCTGCTGGTTCACACCCCAAATGGCCACAAAAGCAAGGTTTGGACCAGGAGCCCAGGAACTTGGGCCAACTTCCACCGAGTTCCCAGGAGCATTAGCAGGGAGCTGGACTAGAAATGGAGCAGCTGGGACTCAACTCTGATGTAGGATGCTGGTGTTGAAGGCAGCGACTTAACCTGCTGTGCCACAACACCGACCCCCTTAGTTCCCTTACAATTTTAGGGGACCACCATCGCATCTATGCAGTTCATGATGGACAGCAAGGTCGTTATGCGACACGTGACTCTCTACACGGCCATGCATTTTCTGTAGTATCCCTGGAAGAGCTTGGGACAAGTTTTAAAGGATAAAAATAGCACAAGGTCTCCCTTCCACCCGGGAAGCGCTTATGCCCGTAAAAGCACCCGGGGCCTTGAATGTGAAGTAAGAGGCTAATCCCGTCTTAGGCCTTTTGTAATTTGGAGACTTGCTGTTTCTATCACTATAAATACAGAAGGTGGCTTAGCCATAGCAGAGCAATTTAACCTAGGAAGGAGAGCTATCACGGGAAGAGGGGCAGTTTTCGGTGGAGTGACTGATCACCGTTCTGAGGCCCACACAGGGACTGCTTGTCTTAATTGATTTAAGCTGCAGAAACGGAGGCGGGCACTGAGACTTTGCCACCATCGGGTGAAGAGGCTGAGCTGCTCCCCAGCTCCGGCTTCCCTAGCGACGCGCCATCAACCTGATCACACATACAAGCTATTTTTGGCCCTTATTAAGGTTTCACTGGGAAAAGTTGTTCATCAAATCCTTAGGCAACAGGTGTGTGTATAAAAAGTATTCAGGGTAGGGCCAATGCTGTGGTGCAATGGGTTAAGCTGCCCCCGGAGATGCCAGCATCCCATAGGAGAGCTGGTTCCCATCCCAGCTGCTCCACTTCCAGTCCAGCTTCCTGCTAATGCGCCCAAGAAAGCAGCAAAAGGTAGCCCAAGTGCTTAGGCCCCTGCACCCATGTGGAAGACCTGCAAGAAGCTCCTGGCCCCTGGCTTCAGCCTGCCCCCTACCCCAGCAACTGCAGCCACTGTGGTCAGGCCGGGGGGTGGGGGTGAACCAGCTGATGGAAAATATTTGTGGAAATGACAGTGGTGGTGAAAAGCCATGGCCTCCAAGCTCCCTTCCTGTAACGAGAAGAAGGGGTGGTGTGTGTGTGGGGGGGAGATCAAGAAGTCCTACTGCTGTAATTTGGCTATGACTTGGCTGCAAACTCAGGCAGAGGTATAGATTCCAAATCCTCTTCCCAGGTTCTGACCGAGCGACTGTCAAAAAATATTCGGGAATGAGTTTCATTTGCACTGAATGTGTACAGACTTTCTCTTGTAATTATTCCCTAAACAATGCAAGCTAACAGCTGTTCACATTGTATCACGTATTGTGAGCAAGGAGAGGTGACTTAAAGTGTACCTGAGGATGTGTGAAGACCGTGTGCGAATGCTGCCTCTCTTCATCGAAGGGGATCCTGGACCCAGTCTCCTGTGTACACTAAGGGACAGCTTATTACTGAGGAAGGAGGGAAAACAGAGTTCTAAAAATATTTACTCAGAAACAGCTGCAAGGTTTGTTCAAGACAGAAATATTGATTCCGATTAGGTGTTGGATCAAGCGGTTAAGATGCCCTTGTCCCACATCCAAGTATCTGGGTTCAATTTCCAGCTCCAGCTCCCAACTCCAGCTTCCTGCTGATGTGCACCCTAAGAGGCAGTGGTGATGGCTCAAGTAATTGGGGTCTTCTTGCCCATGTGGGAGACTTGGACTGAGCTCACAGATCCCAGCGTCAACCCTGCCCAGACCAAGCAGTCGCGGGTATTTGAAGAGTGGACAAGCAGCTGGGGACTACACCTGTCTGTCTGTCTGTCTTTCTCTGCCTCTTAAAAAATACATTAAAAAAAAAAATAAAAGGGGCCGCCACCATGGGTCACTTGGTTAATCATCTGCCTGCAACACTGGCATCCCATATGGGCATCGGGTTCTGTCCCGGTTGCTCCTCTTCCAGTCCAGCTCTCTGCTGTGGCCTGGGAAGGCAGTGGAGGATGGCCCAAGTGCTTGGGCCCTGCACCCGCATGGGAGACCAGGAGAAAGAGCCTGGCTCCTGGCTTCGGATCGGCATAGCTCCGGCTGTAGCAGCCATTTGGGGGGTGAACCAATGGAAGGAAGACCTTTCTCTCTGTCTCTCTCTCACTGTCTAACTCTATCTGTCAAATAAATAAATAAAAATGAATAAATAAATAAAAAACAGTGACTTTGAAAACCAAGAGAGGAAAAAACATTACAACAAACTGTGACACAACAAAGCCAGAAGTTTGAGATGCTCTTTCAGAATACACACACACACACACACACCACAAAGACAAGAGAAGTTAGTAGGAGAGAAGTTGTTGGAAACCTGGGGAGGATAAGGGGTGTTACTTTCAAAAATACGGGAGAAGACAACTTTGCTGAACTGAAGACATATCTCAGTGTGCAGGTTGAAGGGGTCCCAGTCTACTGCGAAGAAGAACTGTGGTGTGCTCTGCAGGTATTCTCCAAAATGTCGTGCATTGGGGCTGACACTGTGGCGTAGCAGGTAAAACTGCCACCTGCAGTGCCCATATCCCATATGGACGCCGGTTCAAGTCCCAGCTGCTCCACTTCCAATCCAGTGCTCTGCTATGGCCTGGGAAAGCAGTAGAAGATGGCCCAACTGCTTGGGCCCCTGCACCCATGTGGGAGACCTGGAAGAAGCTCCTGGCTCCTGGCTTCTGGCTTCAGATTGGTCCAGCTCTGGCTATTGTGGCCGACTGGGGAGTGAACCAGGGGATGGAAGACCTCTCTCTCTCTCTCTCTCTCTCTCTCTCTCTCTCTGCCTCTCCTTCTCTCTCTGTGCAACTCTGCCTTTCAAATAAATGAATAAATCTTTAAAAAAAAGAAAAGGTCACGTGTTGCAAACCTAACCCAGTGTTGATGGCATTTGCAGGTGGAGCCTTTGGGAGGTAACTGGGATTCGCTGAGGTGCCAAGGGAGGGGCCCAGGAGTGATAGTACCATCCTTATAAGAACAGAGGGACACACACTTGCTCTGACCTGCCATGGGGTGCCCTCTGCCATGTTCTGATGCTGACACAGCAGGAGGCTTTTCACCGGGGAGGTGTGTGGCCCACTGGTGACATGATGCACTGACAGGTGTCCCATGTCAGAGTCCCAGTTTACATCCTGCTACTTCAGTTCTGATCCAGCTCCCTGCTCATGAGTCCTGGGAGGCTCAAGTACCTCTGTCTCTGCCATCCATGTAAGAGACCTGAATGGAATTCCTGGCTCCTGGCTTCAGCCTCGCCAAGCCTGGCATTCGGAGAGTGACCACCTGCTGGTTCACTCTCTTTCTCTCTCTTTCTGCCCTTCAAGTAGATGAAAAATAAACATTAAAAAATATATTAAAATTCTATCTTAAAAATATTGGAAATATTGGAAAGCCTTCATCAAATACCAGGTGGATTCCAGCCCTACACACTTGGGCTTCCCAGCCTGTAAAGACTTTAAAAAAAAAAGATTGATTGATTTATTTGAAAGAGTTACAGAGAGGAAGAGAGAGAGAGAGAGAGAGAGAGAGAGAGAGAGAGAGAGAAAGGTCTTCCATTCACTGGCTCACTCCCCAAAGGGCTGCAACAGCCAGAGTTGTGTGGATCCGAAGCCAGGAGCCAAGAGCTTCTTCCAGGTCTCCCACGTGGGTGCAGGGGCCCAAGGACATGGGCCATCTTCTATTGCGTTCCCAGGCCATAGCAGAGCACTGGATCAGAAGTGGAGCACCCAGGATTCGAACGGGCACCCATATGGAATGCGGGCCCTGCAGGCAGCGGCTTTACCCACTACACCACAGCGCCAGCCTGGAGAGACTTCTATTCTTTATAAATTATCAGGCCTCAGGTATTCTGCTATAGTAATAAAAATACAGACTAAATACCAACATCTAAAGACAGCCGGAGAAATGACCCCGTCGATCTCTTGCGTTAATGAAGAATGAGCACAGACACAGATGCCAGGCTGGCCCTGGTTTCTCTCCCCGCACCCCTACCCTGCTGCTCTTGGAACGGGGACTCGCCCTGCCCTCTCAGCCTCTCTTCCTCTGGCTCCTGGACCACCCCTCACTCTGCCGGCTCTGAGTGCATCAGCTGGCAACCCCAGCAGAGATGTGCTTGTCCGTCCAGTGGCCCTGCCCTGGGGCTGCTGGGCTGCCCCCATGGGAGGCACCAGACTGGCAATGCCTAAAAGCTTCACCTCGGCTCTGCAGGCTCTCCCAGAAGCGAGGCTCTGCCTGCAGGTGCGAGCTGGGGAGACAGAGGCAGGGACCTAGCCTTCTGCTTGGAAATTCAGGCCAAGGATGGAAAAGAAGCCACACAACTGTTAGGCCACATTCGAGGCCACATCCAGGATTTGCTATCTTCTGAGCCGCTGGGCCCCCTGGGAGCTCTCCTAGGCTAAACCAGATGGCACGTGGCGGGGTGGGAGGGTTACCATTCTCTGACCACCTAGCTAACTAGTGACCCAGGCAGGGAAATGGCCAGCCACCAGTCTCTCCCGTAGCCACCGTGGTTGGAAAGACAGGAAACATAATTAAAATCTCCGGCGCCTTTTCCCAAGGGTCAAGTCCAGCTGGAGCGCCTAAATACCATGAGGGTATGAATGTGCTGCATTTATTATTTTCACCATGGAGACACCCAAGAAAACTGACCTTTTCAGCTTCAATAAAAATGGATTTTCCTGTAGGTTCTTTGACAGCAGCTGTGATCATGAGCTGGGCTGAAACTCAATATTAACCACGAAGGAGCGGAAGAAAGAGGCGCCTTCCCTCGGCCTGGGAGAGTTATTGACACCCGTTTGCAAGTAGATGAAGGAGAGGCTCACCCACTCCTCCTGCACCCTCCCGGCCTCGGAGGCATCTGTTAGTCACACATCCAAGTCAAGGTGTTGCCCTCAGAACAGAGCTACAATAGCAGGCTGCCCTGCAATTCTGCAGAGCCCAGGGTGTCTTGCTCTGCTCATCTTCACCTAAATGCAGCCCAGAGCTGACCTGGCCGCCCAGGTTAGTACAAACCTCGCAAACTCCTGGCTCCGCCCTCTTTCTTCCTGACTGTGATAGCTGATCAGTCAGTGCGGACAGGGCTGCCTTGCGCTGAAATGAGGCATTAGAAAGGAGCAGATCATGGGGCCGGTGCCCTGGCGCAGTGGGTTAATCCTCCGCCTGCAGTGCCGGCATCCCATATGAGCGCCGGTTCTAGTCCCGGCTGCTCCTCTTCCAATCCAGCTCTCTGCTGTGGCCTGGGAGAGCAACAGAGGATGGCCCAAGTCCTTGGGCCCCTGCACTCACATGGAAGACCGGTTCAAGTTCTGGCTGCTCCACTTCTGATCCAGCTCTCTGCTGTGGCCTGAGAAAGCAGCAAAAGATGGCCCAGGTCCTTGGACCCCTGCACCCATGTGGAAGAAGCTCCAGGCTCCTGGCTTCAAATTGGCCCAGCACTGGCCGTTGCAGCCATTTGGGGAGAGAAGCAGCGATGGAAGATCTCTCTCTCTCTCTCTCTCTGCCTCTCTATAACTCTGCTTTCAAATAAATGAATCTTTTATTAAAAAAAAAAAAGCTATAAACCAGTAAGGACAAAGACAGATGGAGAGATAACAGGCAGGCAAGACTTGGGTAAATTTTGGAAGGCTGAACACTGTGGCAGGAGGCTGTCCGAGAGAGCAGAGCAGAGAAAGGGCCCCTGAGATGCCTCAGAGGGAGGCTGAAGTATCAGCCCATCAACCACGGAACCCTGGCCGGTAGTAGAGGGGCTGGGTTCTGCGAGCTGGTGCAAGGAGTGAGGCTTAGGGCGACTGGGTGACGTCGCCGAAGGCGGCAGAATTGGAAGCTACAGGAATCCGTCCTTCCATCCAATGACTGAGCAACAGGAACTGAATGAGCTGTGTTAGGACTCTACAACCTAGCTGAACACTTGCAGTATCCAGGGGCTGATACATTCTGATACACTTTCCGACTTGCCTAGTGGCTACCAGCCCCCACCCACCAGCTTCCGGGCAGGCAGCCGCGGGGATCTGTGTTCCTTGTTGGCCTTGCTGGTGCCAAGGTGGAAAAAGGACCTTGTCCTCCAAAAATCGATGTTGTGTGTTTTGATTGCACATCGCTCCTTTTGGTCACGGAGGAGCTAGCCTGCAGGCTGGCCACTGTCTTCAGTTCCATGGGTTACAGCAGATTTCCCTCTGTGAAGGGATTTAAAGGGACAGTACTTCCCACCTCGTCCCCTCCCCCTCCCCCCCCCTTTCGGGAGCCAAATATTTAAGGGAATCTTTGTCATCTATTGACTTTGGACGCAAAGGAACAATGACCACACGCAATGAGGACTACATACTTTGAAGAAAGATCTAGAAAAGTCACAAATGAATGAACCAAGACCTCAACAAGCAAAAGTTAGCAGTCCCTGAGGGCTGGGACAGTTAGAGCTCCAAAGTTCCCCAGAGTGTCCACGCCTCAACAAAACATTACACAACTCACAGAGAAGCACGAAAGTATAACCTGCGCACAGGGCAACATTGCACAAAACCATCCCTGAGGAATACCAGACAAAACTATTAGTCAAAGACATATCACCCACCTTAAATATGTGCAACGAGCTAAAGAAAACCATGGACATAGCACTAAAGTAGGGACCGGTGCTGTGGCACAGTGGGCTAAGCCTCTTCCTGTGGTACCAGCACTCCATATGGGCACCAGTTGTGCCCCTGCTGCTCCTCTTCCGATCCAGCTCTCTGCTGTGGCCTGGGAAAGCAGTGAAGGATGGCCCAAGTCCTTGGGCCCCTGCACCTGCCCTTGCACCCGCTTGAAAGACCAGGAAGAAGTTCCTGGCTCCTGGCATCGGATCAGTGCGGCTCTGGCTGTTGTGGACATTTAGGGAGTGAACCAGTGGCTGGAAGACCTCTCTCTGTCTCTCCCTCTCTGTGTCTGTAACCTGTCTCTCAAGTAAATAACTAACTTTAAAAAAAAAAAAAAGAGTGAAACACTTAACTGGCCAAAAGGTATTGGGATAACATATTAAAGCCTTGAAAGAAAGAAAGCCAAACAAAAAATTCTACATCTGGGAAAACTATCTTTCAGTAGTGAGGGAGAATGTAAGATATTTTCAAGTAAGCAAAAGCTAAAAGAGATCGCTACCAATAGACCTTCCCTGGAAATGCTGAAGGGAATCCTTCAGGTTGAAATAAAGATACACTAGACAGTAACCTGAAGTCATTATAAGAAATAGCTTGAAAAAGGCAACTGCATAGGCACTCAATAGGTAAATATAAAAGTCAATATTATTTTGATTTGCTTTGTACCTTCTCCTTTTTCGTATATTATTTAAAAGACAAATGTACAAAATAATAATTGTAAATCTTCATTAATGGGCAACAGTGTACAAAAGTGAAATTTGCAACAGTAATAATGTAGAGATGAGAGATAGATATATATAGAAGCAGAGTGTTTGCATTTTATTGAAACTAAATTGGAGGGCTGATGCTGTGGCGTAGCGAGTAAAGCTGCCACCTACAGTGCTGGCATCCCATATGGTCGCCGGTTCGAGACCCGGCTGCTCCACTTCCAATCCAGCTCTCTGCTATGGCCTGGGAAAGCAGCAAAAGATGGCCCAAGTCCTTAGGCCCCTGAACCCACATGGGAGACCCGGAAAAAGCTCCTGGCTTCTGGCTTCAGATTGGCGCAGTTCCGGCCATTGCAGCCAATTGGGGAGTGGACCAGTGGATGGAAGAATTTCTCTCTCTCTCTCTCTCTCTCTCTCTCCACCTCTCCTCTCTGTGTAACTCTGACTTTCAAATAAATAAATAAATCTTTTTTAAAAAAGAAACTAAATTGGTATTATTCAAGTTAGACTGTTTTAAGTTTTAAATGCTAAATATACTCCCCAAAGTGACCACTAAGAATAACTAAAGATACATCCAGAAAAGGAGAGGTAATCAAAATGGTACACCAAAAGAAAGATGATAGGTAAGTTGATGATATAGATAGATAGATAGATAGATAGATAGATAGATGCATATTTGTTTTTAGAAGTTATACTCCTAACTGTATAAGAGATTCAGTAGAGGAAGAAGTTCTACCATTATAAATATATAGGAAATTAACAACAGAGACCCAAGATATTTGAAGTAAAAATTGATGGAATTGAAGGGAAAAATAATACTACACCAAAAATGTGAGACTTCCACAACCCACTTTAGATAATGGGTAGAATAACAAATCAGAAGATTACAAAGTAAATAGAGGACTTGGACAACTCTACAAAGCAATTAGACTTAAGAGCCATAGATAGAACACTCCACTCAGCAGCAGCATAATAAACATTCTTCCATTTTCCTCAAGTGCACATTGGCCACCCCCCAGGATAGATCATACAAAGACCACAAATAAGTCAATAAGTTTCAAAAGATTGAAATCCCACAGAAATCATCAACAGAATGAAAACCCACAAGTATGTGAAAATTAAACCACAGATTTTTTTTTTTAAACTTTAAAAATTTTGGGCTGACGCCGTGGCTTAACAGGCTAATCCTCCGCCTTGCGGCGCCGGCACACCGGGTCCTAGTCCTGGTCGGGGCGCCGGATTCTATCCTGGTTGCCCCTCTTCCAGGCCAGCTCTCTGCTATGGCCCGGGAAGGCAGTGGAGGATGGCCTAAGTCCTTGGGCCCTGCACCCGCGTGGGAGACCAGGAAAAGCACCTGGCTCCTGGCTTCGGATCAGTGCCAGCCGCAGCAGCCATTGGAGGGTGAACCAATGGCAAAAAGGAAGACCTTTCTCTCTGTCTCTCTCTCTCACTAGCCACTCTGCCTGTCAAAAGAAAAAAAAAACTTTAAGAATTTTGTTATTTATTTGAAAGACAGAGTTACAGAGGAGGTAGAGACAGAGAAAGAGAGAAATCTTCTACCCGTTGATTCACTCCCCAAATGACCACAACGGTGGGAGCTGGACCAATCCAAAGCCAGGAGCCAGGAGCTTCTTCCTGTTCTCCCACGCTAATGCGGGGGCCCAAAGACATGGGCCAGCTTCTGCTGCTTTCCCAGGTGCATTAGCAGGAAACTGGATTGTAAGTGGAGCAGCTGGGACTTGAACCATCGCCCGTATAGGAAGAAATATCTTAAACCAATAGCCTAACTGCAGACATCAAGGGACATTAAAAAAAATAGAGCAAACTAAACCCAAGATAAATAGAAAGAGTAAAATAATAGAGGCTAACGGGAAAAGAAATAAAATAGAGAACAGAAACCAATAGAGAAAAGTCTATCAGAAATTGGTTCTTGGAAAAGATTGACAAAACCAGCCAAACTGACTAAGCAGGAGAAGACTCAAGTTACTGAAATCAGAAATAAAAGTGGGCACGTGACTACAGATTTTACAGAAATAAAAATGCTAATACAAGGATACTGTTAGGGACTGAGTCCCTCCAGCATTCGTATATGGAGGGCCTATCCCCCAGGGTGAGGTACTAGGACGCTGGGCCGCTAGCAGGTGATTCGGCTACAGGGTGGCTGCCTCCTGAATGGGATTGGTGCCCCCAGAAAGAGCGAGGACACAGGGAGAAGGAGGCCCTGCACCAACCAGGAAGTGGGCCCTGGCCAGACGCCAGATCTGCTGGCATCTTGATTTTGGGCTTTCCAGCCTGCAGGACAATGTAAGAAATGAATATTTGTTGTTTAATCCACCCATTCTACAGCCTTTTAGTTACAGTAACCTGAACTAAGACAATAACATGAGCAAATTCCTAGAAGCATATGGTCCACCAAAGCTGACTCAAAAAGAAACAGAGGCCGGCGCCGCGGCTCACTAGGCTAATCCTCCGCCTTGTGGCGCCAGCACACCGGGTTCTAGTCCCGGTTGGGGCACCGGATTCTGTCCCGGTTGCCCCTCTTCCAGTCCAGCTCTCTGCTGTGGCCAGGGAGTGCAGTGGAGGATGGCCCAAGTGCTTGGGCCCTGCACCCCATGGGAGACCAGGATAAGTACCTGGCTCCTGCCATCAGATCAGCGCGGTGCGCTGGCCGCACCAACCGCGGCGGCCATTGGAGGGTGAACCAATGGCAAAAGGAAGACCTTTCTCTCTGTCTCTCTCTCTCTCACTGTCCACTCTGCCTGTCAAAAAAAAGAAAAGAAACAGAAATCGCAGTAGACCCATGGGAGACTGAGGCAGGAATAGAACATTCTCTCAACAGGAGCAGGTGTTTCCCTCACTAGTTAAGATGCCCATGTCCTGGGGAGTAGCACATGGGTTCAATCCCTGACCCCAGCTCCTGACTCCAGCTTCCTGCTTATCCAGACCCAGGGAGGCAGTGCTTATGGCTCAAATGATTGGGTTCCTGCCATGCACATGGGAGACTTGGAGAGTGTTTCTGGCTGCTGATTTTAGCCAGGGCCCAACTCCAACCGTTATGGGCGTTTGGGGAGTGAACCAATGAATGGGAGCTCTGTCTGTCTTTGTATCTATCTCAGTCTCTGCTTGTTCCTCTCTGTTTCTTTACCTCTCAAATAAATCAACATTAAAAAAAAATCTCTTAACAAAGAAAAGCCCAGGACTAGAAAGCATCACTAATAAGTTTCATCAATCATTTAAAATTATCATCACTATTTCTTAAACTTGTCAAAACTCGAAAGGGAAGGAGCATGTCTTAAGTCTTTCTACAGAGGTAGTACTGCACTGACAGCAAAGCCAGATAAAGAACCACAAGGAAACTGCTGACCAATATTCCTTACAATATAGACACGGGGGCCAGCACCATGGCATAGCAAGTAAAGCTGCCGCCTGCAGTGCCGGCATCCCATATGGGCACCAGTTCCAGTCCTGGCTGCTCCACTTCCAATCCAGCTCTCTGCTCTGGCCTGGAAAAGCAGTAGAAGATGGCCCAAGTACTTAGGCTCCTGCACCCACGTGGGAGACCTGGAATAAGCTCCTGGCTCCCAGCTTCGGATTGGCACAGCTCCAGCCATTGCAGCCAATTGGGGAGTGGGCCAGCAGATGGAAGACCTCTCTCTCTCTCTCTCCCTCTCCCTCTCCCTCTCCCTCTCCCTCTCCTCTCTCTGTGTAACTCTTTCAAATAAAATAAATAAATCTTTTAAAAAATATATAGGAAAACATACCAAAAATCAATCAGTATAATTTGTCATGCTAATAGGGGCTGGTGCCATGGTATAGAAGGTTAAGACTCCACCTGTGACTCCAGCATCCCATATGGACATGGGTTTGAGTCCCAGCTGCTCAGCTTCTGATCCAGCTCTGCTATGGCCTGGGAAAGCAGCAGAAGATGGCCCAAGTCCTTGGGCCCCAGCTCCCATCTGGGAGACCTAGAAGAAGCTTCTGGCTCCTGGCTTCAGACTAACCCAATTCCAGCCACCACCATTTTAGGGAGTGAACCAACAGATAGAAGATCTTTTTCTATCTCTTTCTTTCTCCCTTTCTCTCTCTGTTAAAGAAAAGAAACAAACAAAAAAAACTATACCACTAATGAAGGTTTAAAAAACACATAATAATCCCAAATGATGTAGAAAAAAAAACGCTTGACAAAACTCAACTCTATACTCCTCTATGATAAAAACATTTAATAAACTAAAAATAGATGAGAATTTCTTCAACACAGTAAAGGCCATACTCTTATACTAGAAACAGAGAGCTAACATCCTACCCAGTGGTGAAAGACGCAATGCTTTGCCCCTAAGGCCAAGACCAAGGAGACCTGCTTCCAGCACTCCTGCTGAACTTCTATTCAATAGTATGGAAGTCCTAGCCAGAGCAGTGCCATAAGAAAAAGAATAAAAGGCATTAAAATTGGAAAGAAAGAAGTAAAATGATTTCTATTCACAAATGCGTGATTATGCAGAGAATACCCTAAGAAGCCCACACAGAATTGTTAGAGCTAATGAATGAATTTAGCAACGTTGCAAGCTATAAAAAGGAGGTGGACACCATTATTTCTGTAGAGTTGCAATGAAGAATCTAAAAATGACACCAAGAAAACAATTCTATTTACAGTAACATAAGAAAAGAAGAAAATACTTAGGAATAAATTTGACCAAGGAGACAAAAGATTTGTACATTGAAATGATACAGAACTTTGCTACAAAAAATTAAAGTAGATCTTAAATAAATGGAGATACATCACTTGTTGATAGACTGGAAAGTTTAATATTGTTAAGATGTGGGCATATAAACTGTTGCCCTAGCAGGCCAAATGCCCACCGATATAATTATTTTTTAAGTGGGAAATAACCAACATTGATGGAAATAGGGAGGAACTGAGCCCCTCGTGTATTGCTAGTAGGAATGCAAACTGGCAAGGCTCACGTGGGGACAGTCTGGCAATCCTTCAGAGAGCTGTACACAGAATTATCACATGATCCACTCCTGGGCATAGGCCCCAAATCTTTCAACAGAGGGACCAAACAGACACAGGCACGCCAATATGCATAGCAGCCTTTTTCATAATTGCCGGAAAGGCACAAACGACCCAAGGGTCCACCAGCAGATGAACGGACATGGACAGCCTGCGGTATGTCCATTCTATGGAATGGGCTGAAATCCTGGTACAGGCAACGCGTGGATGAACCTTAAACACCTTATGCTAAGTGGAATAGGTAAACATTGCATGATTCCGTTTAAATGAAATATTTAGAAAAGGCAGATTCATAGAGGCTGAATATGGGATGTTTATTGCTGAATGGGTAGTTTCTGTTGGTGGTGGAAAGACAGCTGTGACGGTCACCCAACATCCTGCAGGTACTTAACGTTATCAAATTGGACACTTTAAAAGGATTAAGATGATACATGTTATGTTATGCATATTTTACCAAATTTAAAAAAAACAAAAACAAAGAAGTGGTTAAAATGGTGTCGACAGATCTTTCCACTCCTTAGCTGCCACTGTCACTCTAACACCAGCCTCCAGCTCACAGAACTCCAGCATCAAGAGAAAGGGTGTAAGAAAGGAGGTGGCTAAACCAGAGCCCTTACAAATCAGACTGACCCAATGATGAGGCATCCAGGAAGCAACTGGCCACACAAGCTGCCCGCAAGAGTGCGCCCTCTGCTGGCGGGGTGAAGAAATCTCACCGTTAACAGGCCTGACGGTGGCACCTGTTGAAACGATGTCATCAGAAATCCAGCTCCCCTTCCAGGGTGTGGCAAGAGAAATTGCTTGGGACTTCAAAACAGATTTGTGCCTGCAGAATACAACTTTTGGTGCTTTGCCTCTGTGGCCTTTTGGAAGACACCAACCTACATGCTATCCATGCCAATTACATAACAACTATGCCAAAGACATCTAGCTGGCAGCCGCCCCCAGGGAGGACTGCTTAGGACACTGTGGGAGTGGGTGTTTGCTGCAGTGGCTTAGATACTGCTTGGGATGCCAGCACCCATGTGGGATTCTACTTCCTGTAAACACACATCTTGGGAGGCAGCAGGTGATGGCCCTTGCCACCATGTAGGAGACCAGGATTGAGTACTGGGCTCCTGGCTTTGGCCTGGCTCAGCCCCTGGCTGTTGTGGGCATTTGAGGAGTAAACCAGTAAATGAAAGATCTCTCTCTCTCACTAAAGATAAATATTTGTTTTTAAAAGTCAGCTGCCAAGTTTGCAGGGCTATAAAATTGGATCTGATAAAATCTCTTTTTGGGAAAAAAAAAGTAGGAAATGTTTGCTTTTTAAAAAAAGTCTATTCTTGCTATTGGCGGCTCTGAATGTTAGATATATTTTTCCCATGGGGTCAAAATGTACGTTGCATATGCTTGTGAGTGGAAAACCAGAGGATGCAAACAGGTATTGGCAGCTTTTCCATTTTCATTTGTGTGTTAATTTTTCATATAAATGCAGGGAGGTAACCCAGTCACACAAACCACAACGTTGCAGCGAACAAGTCTCAGCTGTTCGACTTGGTGAGGTTATAAAGAAACCTGCTACATTTTTCTGGACAATGCCAGCATTTGGAGTTTTTTTTTTTTTTCAAACAAGGCAATTTCTTGCTGACAGCAACTAAGTGGCATTTGTAGCATTTTTATCACATGGTAGATTCTGATCCTTCATGGTACTTTTCTGAGATGTCCCACAGGCAAATCCTTGCTTTTGGTATTGTCTGTCTCCTGTGCATTTCCCGTAAAGTTTGTTACTGCAATATACTGAACTATAGAAACCCAGGAAGAGCTGGGTAGAGCTTCCCAGGCCCAGAGCCTGTCCCCTGGCTGCAGGAGATGAGAGGCTGCAGCTCATCTTGCTGGGAAATTGAGGCAGAGTTGACTTTGGGGCATCAGACACGACGAGGGGAGGGTGCGGGTGGGGGGAGTGAGCCCTCCTAGGCCTCTTCCCCTGGCCGGGTATGGGATGTCCTCCATCACACCTGATCCCCCATACCCAAACAGCACACGCCCCGCCCACGAACAGCACACGCCCCTCCCACGTCATACACACCCCGCACTCCCGGCTAGAACGCCAGCAGGTTCTTCCTGGGATGATGGGGCCTGGCCCTGCAAGGACAGTCTCGGGCACTGCTGGGAGGGGTGGCCCAGGCGGAGGAGCACGTGCACGGAACACAGGCTGGGAGGCAAGCCTCAGCTTGCCTGACCCTCAGGAGTCCAAAAAGGCATTGTCTCCGGGAGCAAGACTGGTGAGTGGGGGAGCACATTCAAGTTCCTGTTCCAAGTCCTTGGCTGATTCTGATTTGGGGGAACTGTGTCCACTTTGCTAACAGCATTTAAAAGCTCGACAAGACCATATTGCAACCTAACCAACACAACCCAGATTCCCCTTACGATCGAGACCATATTTCACAGGCAGCGCCAAGTCCATTACCTCTCCAGGCACTGCTGCAGCTCCGAGCCCAGCAGAGGCACGCGGGTTATGTTCTTGAGATGCATCTGGCCCAGCGGCAGCCACTGCTCCATTCTCACCCCCTGCAGCTTCTCAGACCTCTGTGGCTTGCTCACTGCAGCCCACCGCCCCAGCCGCTCCAGAGAAACCAAGGAAAGAGAAGGCTGCTGGCCTCTGCGGGGTGGAGATGAGGGCTGCTCCGTGGGCACCCCTGCCCTCCACAGCAGGCCTGGGCTCCCAGCTGCTGCCCATCACAGAGACAGGTGCCCCTGGCAGGGCCCACTTTCACTCCCACAGCCAGCTCCAGGCCCATAACTGTCAGTTCCTGTGTGCGCACACGTGCACACTCACACACACACGCACACACACCCAGACTCAGCGGGGACAGAAGCAAAAGCAGATCCCTGAGAACGGCAGAGATCCTAGGAGGATCATCTTTCTTCCTCAGCTCCAGTCTCCCAGAAGAGTGGTGGTTTTTCTTTTTAAAGATTTATTTTATGTGAAAGGCAGAGTTACAGAGAGAGAGAGAGAGAGAGAGAGAGAGAGAGAGAGAATCTTCTATCTGCCAGTTTACTCCCCAAATGACCACAGTGGCTAGGCCTGGGCCAGGCTGAAGCCAGGAGCTTCCTCCAGGTCTCCCACGTGGGTGCAGGGGCCCCCTTGGGCCATCTCCCACTGCTTTCCTGGGAACATGAGCAGGGAACTGGATCGAGTCAGGCCTCGGACCGTACTCACAACGGATGCTGGTGTTGCAGGCAGTGGCTTAACCTGCTGCGCCTCAGCACTGGCCCCAGCGTGGTGGATTTAAGGAGCAATTTTCCCTCCTTGCCGTGAGCGCAGGAACAACGGCAGCTGTGCACCGTGGCCGCCACACTGCAGTCCGAGGGTGTGACCACAGCCAAGCTCCTTGCCAACTGCCTTCGGCGCTGGGCCGAGGGGTCAGCCCTGACTGCTGCTCTGCTGGTCCCCAAGGACTCGCTGCAGAGGCGCTGGGCAGTGTAAACTGTGCCTGTCTCAGGACCGCTGAGACAGGCGGGGCGTGGGGTCCCTTCACAGCCACTGGGGAGCATCTGTGTCGCGTCCTGGCCGAGGCTTGCAGAAACCTGTCCTGTGCCTGCCGGCTTTGTTCTACACTCGAGGGAAGCAGCACTTTCGCTGTCTTAGCCCATTTCCCGCACAGCCTGTGGGGTGACACCGACCCCACAGGTGTTCCCAAGAGGTAGCACCCGGATGGCCACCCTTTCACCCTCGGGCTGGTTGGTCTGAAGGGGAGGCTTTGGGTGTCTCCTCTCCTGTGGGTGCTGCTGGCAGGGCTCCCCACGGACAGGGAAGAGGGCTCCAGGCCCTCCGGCCAGCCCGTCACCCTCGGGCTGCACTCGCAGGCAACTCATGCTTACGTAACTTTCTCCACTGTGCCCCAGGGGCTGCACAGAGAAGGTGGCAGGCAGGTGGCCCAGGTGAGAACACGCCTCCCGGATGGGCGAGGGCCATGCACTGCCTGGAGGCTTCTTCTAGACCGCTAACGACCACTGGCCTCAGCGTGGACACAAGTCCTTCCCTTAGGACTCCAGAGCACACGACCGGCCCAGCCCAACAAAAGCGGACCAAAGTCAAAACGTCTCCGACAGTGGGATGGCTCCCCTGAGTCTGGGGGCATGTCTCCAGCTCCTGCCCACCCCCACCCAAAGCTCTGACCCTCCTGCCCAGGCAGTGGCCTGTTCCAGTTCCTGAGCGAGGCCCTGAAGTAGACTGGAACATAGGAAGACCCCTCCCACTCCTCACAATGCCCCACCTCACCAAGACCCCCCTGCTAGAGTACACCCACTGCCCCAGGCTGCGCAGAGCAGAGCTGGGTGTAACTGGGATGTGATCCCACAGCCCCTGCACCTCAGCTCTTCCCTTGGGGGCAGGCCAGGGGAGCAGCCATGACCAGAATCCAGGGGTTCACAGCTGGTGCCATCTCCCCTTGTCCTCCTGCCAGACAGCAGGACCATGCCCTGGGCACCCTGGGCGGCTCGCTCACACAGTCCCTAACTGCATGCAACGAGCTGTTCTCTCCCACACCCAGAAAACCCTCTCCTGTGGTTCCCGAGCGCTCCATGGAACCCTTTGTACCTGGGACCTGGACTTGAACCCCAAATGCACCAGCCGTGACCACCTGCATGGCCATGCCTGCAGCTCAGGGTGAGGAGAGGGAGGCACAGTGTCTGAAGGAGAGGTTGCATGTGCTCTGGGTCCACCTGCCCTGAGCAGGTGTGGTTCTCACAGCCTCCGAGTCCCTGCAAGGCCAGAATCAATACGGTGTAAACAGAGCTTCGTTCTCTGCTGTTAGTTGTCCTTCCTGCTTTGGGGAGTAATCCATAATGCTGGCTCCCAGCACCTGGCTCCCCAGGAGCTCCGAGGGGTGCTGGGGAAGGGGCGCCTGGTCAGGGTTGGGGCACAGTGTCTAGAAGGATGGTGGTGGGAGAACAGTGAGGGCCTCCGGCTTGCTGCTGATCCAAGGGGCGTGCGAGCCCCTCCCCCGCCCAGCGCCAGGTGCCCGGCCCCTCCGCAGCTCTCCTGCCGCTGAGCTGCCCACACGTCCCTGTCTGTCGGGCCTGCCGAGGACAATTTGTTAAGAACCGTCTGCTCAGCCCATAATGAGACTTGGCCCTTCCGCTCCGACTCTGGTCGGGGGTGTTTCAGAGAAAGGGGTTTTCCAAGGATGCTTCGGCATGGCCGTGCCGTATCCTGGCAACCAGACCCACAGCAACTCCTCCTGAGCTCCTCGCTCGGGCCCAGCCCTGGCCAGAGACTGCAATGGCCATAGCGCAGTGCCCACCTGCTCCTGCTCCTGCTCCTGCTGGATCTGAGGTTTGGGAGGGGTCATGTCCCTCCCTGAGCAGCCACGCCCTTCCCTGTAATGACCTGCAGGGTGCCCAGGGGTGCTGTTTTCCACCACTGCATCTCTGGGCTCCCAGGATACTCCTTGGCCTCAGTCAACTCATCTGTACAGTGGAGCCAGGGGTATGTGTGTGTAGGGGGTAATACTGTACCTCCAGCTGCCTCCATTGGACCTATGACTCCCTAGCTGTCCCTACATCTCTCTCTCTGGACAATTTGTTCCAAGCCAGCAGTGACTGAGGTAGTGAGGGTGGGGCCGTGGGGCCCTGCAGGCCTCCAGGCACCAAGCTCCCTGCTTAGCCTGGAGAGGTGCAGGTTGTGTACTGCAGAACCACCTTGTTCAGGCCTGCCCCACCCCCATCCCATCATCACCTCCTGTCCTACAACAAAGCTAAGTCTCCTCCCCAGAGCCTCACCTTTGACCCTGAACCCTCCCCTCTGCCAGATTTCTGGGACCACCTTCTTTGATATCACTCCCATAGGCAGCTCTGCCAGGGAACTCAGGCTTCCAGAACCCAGAGGGTGGGGGTGGGGCCCACCCATTGCCCCCAATCCCAGGGCTCCAGAAGAGGTGATCTCCCTAGAGGCGGGGCCCACCCACTAGCCTCAGATCTGTAGAAGCGCTTGGAGTGCGCGCACTGCAACCAGGAGCCCCGGGCAAGGGGCCTTTCCCTGTACAGTGGACACCGTGGTGCTGCACCCAGATCCAGGGCTAGGATTACTGCTGTGTTCTCCACTGGGGATGACCTTGGCCATGACATGGAAGCCCTCTCTCTTCCAAGGTTATACCTCCCCTGGGTGGTGCTGCCCAAAGACCCAACTCTTGCCTCCACTCGGAGGCAACTCTGAAGGGTGTCTCAGCTCCAGAATCACCTGTGGGACTGGCTGTGGCCTCAGCCGTAACTGAGCCGTGGGTTGGCCTCCTCGCTTCCTACAGGGGTCTCCTGGGAGCGCCAGCCTCAAGCTCCCGCCCTGCCCTCTGCTTCCAGGGGACTCAGCCCAAGATGCCCTGGGGCCCTGCGTGGCTGGCACACACCCAAGTCAGGGGTCTTGGGTTTCCTAGTTCCCACGTTAATGTCAGGCCTACCAGGACTTGCTCCTGCCCAAGACTCTGCCATCCGAGGACCATCACCCACACGTCTTCCAGTATTTCTGAGACCTTCATTTGTTACTAAAAAAAAAAATACACTTTAATCCGCTACTTGGAATTTATAGTAGCGCATAGTATGGGGAAGGAAACCAAAGTAATATTTTTCATAAACAGTTAACTAATTATCACGGCACCCTTTATTTATTTATGTGGCTTTTAAATTAAAAACGAATTAGTACATAAAACGATCTCCAAGATATTATTAAGTAAAAAGAAGAACAAAGTGCAGAACAGTGTGCATAATAAGCTCTTATTTGTTAAAAACACACACAAAGCCGCCATGCATGGATGGTTCCTGAGAGGGTTTATAGAAACTGTTCATGGCAGTGCCTCTGGGCAGAGGGGCGGGGTCTGGGCCGGAAGAGAGGTCTACTTCTCCTTGGGCGGCCTTTGACCTATTTGAATTTTTTATCATCTTCGGTTATTACCCTTCTAGGAGAAAAACGTAATTTTAAAAATGCAAGACTATGTAAGTTGCAAGAAACAAAACATGACTGTAGCAAGCATAAGCACAAAGGGACACATACTGTTAAAAAAGAGTTAATTAATTTGAAAGGCAGAGTGATAGAAAAACAGGGAGAGAGAGAGAGAGAAAGAGAGATCTTCCGTCCTCTAATTTACTCCTCAAATGGCTGCAAAGCTGAGGGCTGGACCAAGCAAAAGCCAGAAGCCTGGAACTCCATCCAGGTCTTCCATGCAGGTGGCAGGGGTCCAAGCTCTTGGGCCTCCATCCACTGCTTCCCAGGTGCATTAGCAAGGAGCTGGATCAGAAGTAGAGCTGCCAGGACTTAAACCAGCACTCCAGCATGGGATGCTGGCATCACAGTGCAGGGCTTAACCCACTGCACCACAACACCAGCCCCAGAACACACACTTTGTGGGATGTAGTGGTCACCCATGGAGCTTAGGGCCAGAAGGGCAGCTGGTGATGAGATGTTTGGAAGCAAAATCGCAAGGCTAATAAGACATCCCCCTTCCCTGCTGCCTGTCCCACTGTCCCCATCCAATACTAGAGGGCTTCTCTCCCAATGGCAAGTATTTAAAAACCAGCTGTCCCTGCCCACCCCCACCAGGCAGCAATGGGGCTCCCTTTCTTAGGACACCTCGTTTCTGGAGGGAGCGGACCACTCTACCCCATCTGCACCAGGTCCCACGGTGCCACCTGTGGGCTGAGTGACAAAATCTTCCCCAACATGCCCCATGAACAGCTGTGAATTTCTTTTGGATGAAGGGATTCGTTAAGAACCTTCTAGAACAGAACTGCCCCTCACATGGAAACCAGTCCAAAGCAGATACCATTTCTTCCTGCACAGAGAGAATAAGGGAGTGACAGGACCAGTGGAATCTTTCATGCCTTCCACAGTTCCTTGGCGGGCTTCTTCCTTGGCCAGCAGCTACCACAGGCTTTGCTGGTCATGGAGGGATTCCCTACACAGTGTCCTGTGGGGACATTCCAGAGAGAAACATGGGTAGGACATCTCCCCCTTCCCCCCAAGGGACACCCCCCCCCCCCTTTGATGGCTCGCTGCTAACCAGAGCCTAAGATGAGAACTGTGGATTTCCTGAAGGACGAAGGAGACTTCCGTTCCTGTCTCCTGTGAAAACCTGAACCATCTCACTGTGGGGCATCCTAGAGCCAAAAGCCAACAAGCACCTTGGATTGCTCTAAGCCCGCCCAGTGGGAGGTTCCTCAGTTTCGGTGGGAAATCCTCACCGTCGACTTCCTTGCTCCCATCCTGCCCCAGTCAGCTTGCTGTCCTACAAGGAGGGGCTGTTTATGTGTAACCCCACTTCTGGTACCAAAGTTGATATGCGTTAATGTTCTTCCAGTCACATCATCCAACTAGAACAGGTTGGAACAAAAATAAGGCTTTTTGAAGTTTGCAGAGTCTAAAGACAGGAACGTAGCTGAGCTTTGGGGAGGTCCGCTTCTCAGAGCCTGAGCTCTCATTGTCACAATGGTGCCCACATCACCTCTCCTAACTGTCCAGGCTCCTGGTTTAACCATCGAGAAGGACTGGCTTTCTCAGCCTGACTGCAGGTTCCTGGCCGGGGAATTTAATCAGCTCAGCTTTGTCTAGTGCCGATCCCCGTCCAAAGCGCTCAGGACGGGATGGAGGTGGGGCTGGGGGTGAAGGAGCAGACGGGATCACACCACAGAAGATGGCAGCCAGATGCCCACCAACATGGTCAAAATAAGGGGGCGATGAAGCAAGGAGATTCATCTGAAAGGTGGACAAAAACGTATCGCTGTGCAAGATCCGTTTTATCTTCCGCGAGAAATATATGTAAAACCACATCATTTATCTCACCTGCTCCATTAGTTAACACCTGGTTTAACTCTCCTGGCCCCTCCTCTACTTCATGCTGGGGTGCACATCTTCCCACTCTTTCCCACCCTTGTATTTGCAATACATTTTACACACATGAGAGTACTTCAGAAAAATTTGTTTAAAAAGGAAGTTAAAAGAACACGACGTGCATTTTCCTAGCACGTTCTGAAGATGCCCTGTGTGTGGTAGCAGAATGTGACTACTCAGCCTGTTTCATTAGACTCCAAACCCTTTGATCTCTCCTCCCCTTTTTGTTGCATTAGGGAAACAGAATGCAAATGCTCCTCTGCCCTTGACGAAAGGAAGGGTAACCAGGTTTTTGGTTGCTAAATGATGGGCTTAATGGCTCATCAAATCAGGCCTATTGTGGAAGAACAAGAGAAAATGAGGGGTTTGTGGGCATTTGAGGGGTGTGACAAACAATACCTTTCTCTCCCCACCAAGTTTGGAGCCAATCGAAAAATAAAATGCTGTGATCAGACAGCTGGAGATGGAACCGCGCAGACCTGCTGCCCCGTTAGCCGCCCCTCGCCCGCTGGGACCACACTCGGGGACACCCTCTGCACACTCCTCCACAAAGACAGATCACATCACACTCACTTTGCTCCGAACCCTCCGGGGTCCCTTATCAGCATCCTTCCCTTCATGAATCTCCATTAATTGGCATCTTAGTGGTATTAACAAGGGGCGGTGATAAAGAATGTTGCAATTAACATGCTGATTTATATATTGTTCTTAACCTGCTTGATGATTTCCTTATGGTAAGTTCCAGCCAGGGGGTGGCATCACCATTGTGGGTGCAGGTTGCCACACCGGTAACGACTCAGCATCTGCCAGGCAGGACAGGAAAGTTCCCGTTTTCCCACATACTCATCATTGTATACTCTTTGTAAATATCACAGACCAGAAACATATGGCTTTAATATACATTTCTGATCATCACAGACATTGAATGTCTTTTGTTTCCTTGAAATTGATTGCATTTGTCTTTGCATCTTTTTCATATCAATTACTAAGAGCTCTTCATATGTTGAGGATAATAACCTTTTGCTCATCATATGGGCAGATGTAACAACAATATGAATGTTGAAAATTGTTCCGAACATACGCACACCTGGCCAGAGGGTATTGTTTGGTGCCTGGGGATCACCTGGAAAAACTGCCACGTATGCATGTTGGCTACATTCAGCAAATCCGCCAGGCACTGCCCTAATTGCTTCTTGTGTAGTAATCTATCTAACCCTGTGCAGTGGGTGTTTGACCCCAGGGTTAAGACCCCTGCCTCCCACACTGCAGTACCTGAGTCTGAATCCTGGCTCCAGCTCCTGACCCTCGCTTCCTCCTAATGCAGACCCTGGGAGGCAGCAAGGACGGCTCAGGTGGCTGGGTTCCTGCCTCCTGCATCGCACATCTGGATTGAGCTCCCAGCTCTCGGCTTGGACCTGGTCCAGCCCTGACCATTATGGATTTTTGGGGGAGTGAACCATCCAGAGCTCTCATTGTCTTTCTGTCTCTCCCTATCTCTTGTTGTCTCTCTCTGCCTCTCATATAAATAAATGCTCAAAAACTTAGAAAATGTATCTGATCCTTGTAATAGCAATCTGCTGAGGTAGTACCATTGTTGTGCTGGTTTTACACATGCAAGCCTGAGCAAAGAGACTTTGTCACCTGAGCAAAGCACAAGTCCATTGCCTGAAGAGAGTCCATACTTCAACCACGAGCTAAAGCCACAAGCCACATGCACTTACTCTGAACACTAGCTTGTGAACCATCTCCATGAGCTGGGCGTGTGCACACTGAAAAACCCCCAGGCGGTTCTGGTATATCCTCAGGGGGAGCACCAGAGGCTAGGAGTATTTTATTTATTTGTGCCTCCCAGAAGCTTTAATTTTTTATGTAGTCATATTTGTCCTATTTCTGTATTATTTTTCCTTCTTTACTGCATTAAGAAAAAAGCCTCCCTCAGCCCAAACGTATCAGCTATCGATTGCTACAGCCGACCCACCCTTGGGGGCATAATGGCTTCGCACACTAATCGTACACTTGATTTTCAGATGCTCTGGATGCCGTGTGGGTGGAGCTCAGCTGGCTGGTTTTCCTGCTGGTCTCACCTGTCATCCACCACTCACGCAGCTCAACCCGGCAGTTGGTTCTGGCTTTTGGCTGGGACCTCTCGGTTCTCCACCATGTGGCCTCTTGTCCTGAAAGAGGCCAGAATGGACGCCCTTGTGGGGTGGTGGTCTCAGGGAGTCAGCCTGGATGCCCTTGTGGATGGTGGTCTTAGGCCTCCAGGAGGCAAAGCGGAAGTTGCAGTGTCCTTAAGACAGAAGCTCCAGAGCTGACAGATTTACGTCCTTGAATTGCACCGGCCAAAGCCAGTCACACGGCCAGTCTAGCTTCTCCCAGCGTTAACAGCAAAGCCACATTGCAAAGGGGCACAGGTCCAGGGTGGGGTGGGGGTGGGGGCACGCGGGAGGAGTGATTCATTGGGTGCCTTTATTGTTGCACCCTCCCAAGATGCTAACATCTCTTCTACACGCCATGAAACGAACTGTTAGCCACTTTACTGTGTGCAGTTCATGGCATTCAATACCTTCACAGCAGCACTCTCCAGTTCCAAGGCATTTTCGTCACACACAAGGAAAACCCATATCCATTGAGGAATTACTATCCATTCTCCCCTGTCCTTGGCAACCACCAGTCTGTTTTGTGTCCCTACATAGATTGGCTTATTCTGGAGGTTTCCTTCCAAACAACATGGGCTCTTTGAAGTCTGTCTTCTTCGACTTAGTATCAAGCTTTCAACATTCATCTATGTTGCACCATGTGTCAGAGTCTCATTCTTTTTCACGGCTGAGTAATAGTCCATTGAATGGATGTACCACATTTGGTTAGCCATTCATTCATAAGTTGGTGGTTCTTTGGGTGGCATCCACCTCTCGCTCACTGTGAACAGTGCAGCTATGGATATCCAATTCTCTCTTGCTTCTTCTTAGATTCAAGTTTTTCCCCACACCTGAGATTTGATATAGCAGTCTGAGGGGTGGAATCTGACTTCATTTCTTCCATTTATCCCAATGATACATAGTTTGCATGCAATCCTTCTTACACTGAGTTTACCCTTGGGCAAATTACAGAACCTCTTTGTGCCTTGATTTTCTTGTCTGTAAACTGGGAATAGTAGCAGTCAGCTGCCTCACGGGGTTGTTGGCAGGACTGAACGAGTTTACACACAGAAGTGCTCAGGACTGGGGCTGGCGTACAGGACGCCCTCAGTAAGCATCCGTTACTACTGTTATCGATGCCAAATGTCTACACGTACGAGGATCTATTTGGGGGTCTTTTCCGGTCCTGCTGTCTTCATTGTTTATTTCTATTTTGAATGAGTGTCTTTACAATCTGTGTTAATGTCCAGTCAAGCAGGACTACCTTTGCTGTTCTTTGTAAAACAATTTCTCAGTTCATCTTTGGAACTCTTCCAGTTGAATCTTATCAGTTCTTCTCCTTAAATCCTGCTGGGATTTTTATGGGAGCTGCATCTATAGATTAATTTGGGGGATTAAAATATCTTTATTACCAAGTCTTCCTGTACTGTAATATGTCTCTTCTTTATTAAGCTCTTATTTTATGTCCCACAGTATAGTTTTATAGATTTTTTTCATAAAGGTGTTGCAAATTCCCTTTGGCTTAACCCTGGCTATTTTATATTTTTGTTGCTACAATGAATGGGATATTTTAGTTCCCTATTATATTTGACTAGTTACTATTTGCATATAGAGAAATTGCCATAGTTTTTATTATGTTGGTATTTCAAATGTTTGTTTTTCAAAAATGTTTATTTTGAAAATATTTTATTTATAAATATTTTTAATTTGAAAGGGAGAGAGCGACAGACAGACAGACAGACAGAGGGATCCTCCATCTGCTGGTTCACTCCTCAAATGCCCAGCCCAGCCAGGGTTGGACCAGGCTGAAGCCAGGAGCTCAGAACTCCATCCAGGTCTCCCGTGTGGGTGCCAGCGATCCTATTACTGTTGTATTAGCTGCATCAGAAACAGAGGCAGGATCAGAAGCAGTGGGCACTCCAAGTGGCAGCTGAACTGGCTGCATCACAACGCTCGCCCCTGGCTTTGTTTTTGTTTTTGTTCTAATGGCATCATCTTCAAATAATTACCCTCTTTTCTCTTCTCCCATTTTTTTTCTTGACTTATTGCACAGGCTAACACGCTGAGAACACTCTAGGATGGCAGGCGATGGCAGACTTCAGAGGGGGTTTGAGGGGCCTGTGTGAATGGGTGTTTGCAGGAGGGAACCGGGGAGCTGGGCTTTGACTCCACAGTGAGGACTGGGCATTTGGTTGGCACCGCTAATGGCGGTTGCTGGGTAGCAGCCTGGTGTGGTCAGGTTCTAGTTTAGAGCCACAGCTCAGGCAGCACTGGAAGGCACAGGGAAGGGGGACCCGGTGGAGTCCTTATGAATCACCAGACGAGAGGTGGCGAGGCCAGGACCCGCACGGGGGTGCAATGAGGGAGACCAGGTCTTCTGTTGACCTCCGCCCTAGGTCTGCTGGGTCTGGATATGAATCTGGATGCTGAATGTCCCCTAAAGGGCCATGTGCTAAGGGCTTGGCCTGCTGGGAAGAGGTGGAACCACTAGGAAGTAGGGCACAGTGGGAGATGCTTAGGTCACGGGGCGGGGGGGCATGCCCTGGGGTCTCGTGTGGTTGTAAAAGCCTGAGTTGGACCCTGATGCTGTCTGCCTCCTGGCTCAGCACACGATCCTTCCTCTGCACACATTCCCCCATCATCATCTCCAAACCAATGGGGCTGCCCGACCTTGAACTTGAACCTCCCACATTGTACGGTAAACACCCTTTCTCTTTATAAAGCTAGTTGCCTCGGGTATTTCATTATAGTAATGTGAAACTAATACAGCTCTGAAACCACTGTCGGCCAGCAGCGTGGGTAAGAAGCCTAAGAAGGAAGCCGCGTGCTTCCTCCCAGAGCGGTTCCAGTGCGGCGGAGCCCACGCTGTCTCTGTCACCCTGAAGGCAGCCGGCGAGTTCTTCTCTCAACCTTAAGAAGACTGTCTACACTCTCCCATTATCCTTGACAATGGGGTGGGACTTGGGGAGTCATTTGTTATTGGTTACTGCGTGTAACATAAACAGTGATTCATAAAAACTTGGGTCTGCAGTGCTCAAAGGGCTATGGCTCTAGCTAACTCATCGCACACGTCAGTGATGCAAACTCGGCTGTTCCCTCTGGGTCAAACTCCTCCCACACTGCTCCCCTAAGTCGCCTTCTTTGGCTCAGCTGCATACGGACGAGGGACCACTGTGGTCAAAAACAGGTTGCTGGAGATCTCTGGACTTCGGGGTTGGGATGGGGTGTGATGTGAGATGGGGAGCAGGCTTGAATGTCAGACTCATTGTGCTGCCAGGCCAGCCCCTCAACACCCCCAGTGTCACCTGGGGCCATTGAAACTTCTTCCCCTACCCCCATAACCCA
Organism: Lepus europaeus; assembly: GCF_033115175.1. Lineage (NCBI taxonomy): Eukaryota > Metazoa > Chordata > Mammalia > Lagomorpha > Leporidae > Lepus > Lepus europaeus. The sequence continues at coordinate 17,087,636 of NC_084845.1, read as the reverse complement.
GCCCAGATAGCCACAGAAGAGCAAGAGGCAGCCAGAGCTGAGCCTCACTGTGGAAAGGACAAGAGAAGCCAGCTCCAGGCCAAAGGCAGCAAGGGTCACCTCTCCCTCCCTGGGGCAGCAGAGAGGCTGCAGGTTGATGGGGCTGGCAGGGTCTCCAGGGGGAGTTTGGGCAGTGTGGGGTATGGGCTTTCTGCTGGGTCTGGCTGCCCCAGGGTCTTCATTCTTAGAAGCAGGAAAACCATGCAAGTGACCCTGGATTCCAGGACCTCAAGGTCCAAGAGTGGTGGTAGGGAGAGAATAGACCTTGATTTTCTCCATGAGCCCGGCCTTGGGTTCCTGGCTGGGGACTTTGGGAAGTTAGCAAAGAGCACGTAGTGTAGATGCAGGTGAAGGTTGCTGGGTGGACAGGGCTGCTCTATCCTCACCTGGCGGTGCTCCCAGCCTCACCTGGTGGTGCCCACAGCAGGAACCCAGCTCTAACTCCGGCAGTAAACAGAGCAGTTTTCCAAGGCACTCAAAGCAAACCCCAGACTCCAAATACAGTGGAAGACCACTCACCCTGGCAACTGCTCGCTCTTTTTTTCTACAGAAGCTTCTTGTTTTGTTGTTTTTAACATTTATTTATTTATTTAAAAGGTGGAGTTACAGAGAGGCAGAGGGAGAGAGAGAGAGAAAGAGAAAGGGAGAGAGAGAGGTCTTCCATCTGCGGGTTCACTCCCCAGTTGGCTGCAACGGCTGGAGCTGTGCCAATCCAAAGCCAGGAGCCAGGAGCTTCTTCCAGGTCTCCCACATGGGTGCAGAGGCCCAAGGACTTAGCCCATCTTCTACTGCTTTCCCAGGCCATAGCAGAGAGCTGGATCAGAAGTGGAGCTTCTGGGACAGTAACCGGTGCCCATATGGGATGCCGGCGCTGCAGGTGGCGGCTTTACCCGCTGCACCACAGTGCGGGTCCCACTGCTCACCCTTGAACCCTGCTTCCAGGGAGGGGTCCACAATTGCAGCTCTGTGTTCCCAGCGCAGGCCTTGGCCCGTGCGCCGCGTCCGCACCCTATCTCTGCTGGGCTCCTTGTTCGCAGTGGGCACGAACAACCTGCCCCAGCGGCTGTGACTTTCTGCGCATGCGCTCTTCGGTGCTGCGCGGCAACCCCACTGGACCTGGGCACAGAGGAGCGCTGGCGTCCGCGGAGCTGGGTGGTGCAGGAGGCGGCTGCAGCTTTGCTGGCCACCAAGGGTGATCACAGCCGAACGGCATCGGGAGAAGAAAGCAATGAAGGAGATCCATCAGAGGAGGCAATATCGGGAGTTTATGAAGTCTGTGCATTTTCTTGTGGCTTCGCAGGGATCGCTTTTAAACTGGCTGTCACCCAGGCATGACTTATGACCTCCACCTGGGAGCACGAGGAGGCTGGCCAGACACGGCCCCACGCACGGGGCTCACCCATCATTCTTTCCTATGCTGCCAAGGTGGAGAGGCTGCGATAGCAAAGAGAGATGTGACCCTTGTGATGTCTTCAGAAAAAAAAAAAAAAAAAAAAAAAAGCCCTGGGGACAAGGGAAGAAAGAGCCGAGCTAAGAAATAAATAACAAAGCCAAGATGCTATTTACATACCGAGGGGGGCCTTTGAGCCTGCGCTCAGGGCCTTGGATGTCAGTAATAACTTGGAGATGAAATAAAGAGACTCGGCTGCAAACCCACACCGCCTGAGATGCTATCAGCCTGGGTTTTTCCTTTGTTTGCAGGCAAATTCCCGCACTGCATTGGGGGGAAGGCAGGCCTGGCCCAGGGAACCGCGCGGTGGGGCTGGGGGCGAGTCTGGTGGTCCCCGCGAAGACTCAATTATGTTGACTGTGCAGAGATTAATTAGACTTGAGTATTCGGTTGATGTAAAGCCGCCTTTTGCACCTGCGGCCGGCTGGCATCCTCATTAGCGGTTTTCCATTACAGGGGATTATATGGTGCAATGAAATAAAGTTTATGCTTCCTGGGGACACTCTCAAAACGGGTTTCCTGTACTTAAGCTGGTGGAGAAGAGGGTTACCTGACACATGTGATTTAATCTTTCCTCCTTCCTTTTTCTTCAACAGGGAGCCCCTCTCCCTTCCAGGAATGCAAGAGGCACCTATGTTTCCACATCCTCTGGCCCTGCAGCGAGCTCTGGGAGGGCGGCTCCCTCTGTTCCTGACGCTCACGGGGACGATGGAGTTGACGGAATCGCGGGCTCCCAGCAGCTGAGCCCATCCCAGGGTCTCGCTCTCAGGAAAGGTGGCCCAGAGACCCGAGTGTGGCGGAGCAGAGTCCTGGGGATTTCTGGGCCTTGTCCTTTGGGAAGGGGGTGGATGTGTGTGTAGGAGTGGGCAGCATCTGTGGCCTGGGAAGCCAACCCAAGGTGACACAAACTATTTCCAATATTTCTAATGAACCACCTGCTCCCGTCCTGAGAACCACTTGTTCCTGTCCTGAGGACCACCTGTTCCCGTCCTGAGGACCACCTGCTCCTCCGGGCCAAAGTCAGGCTGCAGAGGTGAGGTCACACCAGCTCTGTCTAGGAAGGGCTCATTAGATGTTAAGTGGGAAACAGAGGCGTCACCTTCAAGAGCCTCTCAACCTCTCCAAATGGGATAATGCAGGAAACTTGTGGTCTCTGTTGTCCTGTCTGTTAAGTGGGCATAAACCAGGATGAGGGAGCTATGGGAAGCAGTTGGTTATTTAAAAAAAATTTTTTATTTGAAAGTTAAAGTTACAGAGAGAGCGAGAGAAGAGAGAATCTTCCACCCACTGGTTCACTCCCTAGATGGGGGATAGGTCAGGCCAGAGACAGGAGCCTGGAACTCCATCCAGGTCTCTCACATGGTACAGGGGCCCAAGTACTTGAGCCATCATCTGCTGCTTTTCAAGGTGCATTAACAGGCAGCTGGACCAGAAGTGGAGCAGCCGGGACTCAAACCAGTGCTCATACGGGATGCCGGCATTGCAGGTGGCGGCTTAGCCTGTTGTGCTGCGGCACCAGCAATTAATTCTTAGCAAACTGGTCTAGCCCTGCATCTCATCTAAATCAGCTTGCAGAAGGCTGTGTTCAAGCACGCCTATCAACCTAAATACCAACAGCTAACCATCAGCAATCAGGGAGAGACGCTCTAAGGAAAACTGGTACTTATTAGGGAATTCGGAGCACTGTGATGGGACCATGCACGCCAGGGCAAACTCTGGGCCAATTCAAGAGCTTGAGGCCAGGGGAAGTTTTTAAAGACAAAGACAAGGAGGATGACATCAAATATTAAAAAAAAAAAAAAGAAACCTTTGGCCACAGTGATTAATACCCAGGTGGAGTTAGTCCAACGGTGCACAGGCAGGTCCTGGGGCAGGTGTCCTTGGAGTGAGATGTCCTGTACAAGGCTGTGGGGCTCTGTCTGTCTTTTGTGATTGCTGCTATCTGGCGGTAATGCATGAGAACCCTTTGTTCCTAACCTCCAGATCCCATGTTTGTTTATTTATTTATTCATGTTAGGGTTGACATGGGTGATTACTTTTTTTTTTCTTTTTAAAGATTTACCTATTTATTTGAAAGGCAGAGTAACAAAGAGGGAGAGACAGAGAGAAGGAGATCTTCCACCCATTGGTTCACTTTCCAAATGGCTGCAACAGCCAGGGGTGGGCCAGGCGAAGCCAGGAGCCCAGAGCTCCATCCGGGTCTCCCACGTGGGTGGCAGGGACTTAACCACTTGGGCCATCCACTGCTTTTCTAGGTGCATTAGCTGGGAGCTGGATCGAAAGTAGAGCAGCTGGGACTTGAACCTGTGCCCCTGTGCTCCGGTATGGGATGCCAGTGTTGCCATTATTATTATTATTTTACTTATTTATTTATTTATTTGAAAGACTGAGCAGCAGAGAGAGGGAGAAACAGAGAGAGAGGGGGAGAGAAAGAGAGAGAGAGAGATTGCTTTTCCATCTGCTATTCTAGGCAGGTCTGGGTCAGGCTGAAGCCAAGAGCCAGGACCTCCACCCTGCTCTCCCCCATGGGTGCCAGGGGCCCAAGCACTTGGGTTGGAGGGGAAGTGGAGCAGCCAGGACTCAAATGGTCACTCTGCTATGGGATGCCAGCATTGCCAGCTGCGGCTTAACCTGCTGTGCCTCCATGCCGGCCCCAGGGTGACTCTGTTTCCACTGCGGCAACTCTCACATTCCTTTCACATGCCCTGAACTTGGATTTCCAAGGATGAAGGCAGTGCCTTGTGCTTGTGGTCCTGCGGGGCTCATGGGAGCTGGACTGGGAGCCTGGAGCGGAAGCAGTGGTGGCAGAGAGCCCGCACACAGCAGCGCCAGCCACCCCTGCCGTCTTACCCTGACGTTCACAGGATTCACCCTGAGCACCCCGGCCAACAGATGCCAGTGCCCTGGAAACAGCACCGGGCATCACTTTGCCACCCACCCTGAAGCCACCTACGAGCTGTGGATCACAATGAAGGTGAAGGGATGGTGCAGCCACCCCCCACCCACCCCGCCTGACCCCACCCTCTCTGCTCTTGCTCTGGAAGCAGGAAGCCGTTCTTTGCAGATGGACAGATGGACCAACAAAGCGTTCCCTGCAGCTCCTTTGTCCAGATACTGGGAGGGATGGTGGCCGGCGGGGCCAGGAGGTGACCCTGCACAGGCAGATGTGAGTTTCTCAGAAACAGGGAGACGCCAGGCCACTGTGGTGCCCTTGACCCCACACGGTCCTCCCAGTACTGGGAGCCCAGAGTCCAAGCCTGTCACACATGCATTCAACAAGCACCTATTGAGTGCTTACTCCCCATCAGTGCAACTGGGAATATGAGGCTCCTTCAAAAAGTCTGTGGGGAAAGTGAAATTAAAAGGTAAAGCTGCTGCCTGCGACACCGGCATCCCATATGGGCACTGATTCATGTCCCAGCTGCTCCACTTCCAATCCAGCTCCCTGCTAATGCACCTGGGAAAGCAGCAGAAGATGGCACAAGTCCTTGGGCCCCTTTATCCACATGGGAGACCTGGAGGGAGTTCTAGGCTCCTGACTTCAGTCTGGTCCAGGCTGGTCCATTGCAGCCCTTTGAGGAGTGAACCAATGGATGGAAGACTTCCTTCTCTGTGTTTCCCTCTCTCTCTGTCACTCTACCCTTCAAATGAACAAATAAATCTTCAAAAAAGGAAATTTTTTTTATTGTAAAACAAAAGAGACAGAAAAATAATCCAAACAAATGTATAGCTTAAGGAGTTGTCATAACCACCAGCACCCAGATCCAGGAGTTGCATTTGGCCAGCAGCTGCCCTGCAGCCCTGCCTGGGCCTCCTCCCAGTCCCAGCTCCTCCCCGCCCTCTCCCGACACCTGCCTTCCACGGCCATCCTTCCCGGGCTTTATGACTTTATCACACGAGTGCGCCTCCCCAGACATACGATGCGGTCGAGCCGTTTCAAACATTTGATCTACCGCTTGGGTCTCTTTCATCTGAGCTTCCCCCTCCATCCCTTTCTTTGCTTTAGAATTGATCTGTTGAAGAACCTGAGCCTTTTGACCCCCACAGTTCCTGCTGTCTGGATTCCACGGATTGATACTGTTGGTGCGGCTCCCCTGTGCTTCCTGCGAACGGGCAGCTGGGGCCGGAGGCTGGCTCGGATTCAAGCTCGGTCTTTTAGGCAAGACCACGGAGGTGCTGTGTTCTCTCAGGAAGAGGCAAGTGGCTGGATGCCTCTCTGTGATGTTAACAGTGTTGCTGCCGACGCCTGCTTCTGTGAATTCCCTGGGGGTTTCAAAACGGTGCCATCCTAATTCTGTCATTGTTTTTTCATGAATGAACTGGAGTACCTCTGTAAAGACGTGTTTCCACTTATCTAGCCTTTGGTTTGCCAGTGATGTCATTAAAGGCAGGATAAGCGGTTAGTTCTTCCTTTTTATTTATCAGGTTTTGAGTATGAATGCGTTCTTCATCCTCTGAAGGTGACACTGCTTTAAGTAGCTTAAAGAATCAAAGGTTGAAACATGTTGGGCGGGTTTTAATCCATCACAATTATAATCTTTACTGATGCTCCAATGGTTCCATATTTGGCCGGTGGGTTCCTCCTGCACACGGCTCCTGTGTCCTTTTGACAAGACCTGTCAGTCTCCACTAGCCTCCTTGTTATCTGGTAGGATGAGCTATTCTAGGTTCATCTTATGTGTTTCCTATTCCAGACGTGGTACCAGCCATTTATCCAAGAAGTCCTGGTTCCTACCAATGGACAATGAATCTATCTACCTACCTATCTACCTACTGATCTGTCTTCTACAAAAAAAAAAATAAACTATCAGGAGACTGAGAAAAACCACAGGCTATGAGAACACTTGTAAAAGCAAACCTGACAAAGAACGGTTTTCCAAAATACATGAAGAAATGAGCAATGGAGGCATGGAAACATCTTAAATGCAGATTGTTAATTGAAAGAAGCCAATCTGGAAAGGTACATACTGCAGGATTCCAACTCTCTGACATTCTGGAACAGGCAAAACTAAGGAGACAGTGAAATGATCGGTGGTTGCCAAGGGCTCGAGGCGAAGAAGGATGAACAGGTAGAGCACAGAGAATTTTTAGGGCAGTAAGGCTGTTCTGTGTGACACTGTCATGGTGGATGCATTTATTATACAGTCACCAAAATCTATAGCATATGCAACACCAAGTGTGGACCATAGGTAAGCCATGGCTTTTTTAAAAAATATTTATTTATTTATTTATTCATTCATTCATTTGAAAGTCAGAGTTACAGAAAGAGAGGGAGGGACAGAGAGAAGTCTTCCATCTGCTGGTTCACTCCCCAAATGGCTGCAATGGCCAGAGCTAGGCCAGTCCGAAGCCAGGAGCCAGGAGCTTCTTCTGAGTCTCCCATGTAGGTGCAGGGGCCCAAGCACTTGGACCATCTTCTATTGCTATCCCAGGCCATAGCAGAGAGCTGGATGGGAAGTGGAGCAGCCGGGACAGGAACTGGCACCCATATGGGATGCCGGCGTTGCAAGAGGCAGCCTAACCTGCTATGCCACAGAGGTGGCCCCAAGCCATGGGCTTTGACTAGAAAACACTGATACATCAGTTGTAACTGCTGTATCACACAGATGTGGGGCAGAAGTGGTGGGAAAGGTTGTGCGTGGGTACGGGAAGAGGATGCATGGGAACTCTGAAATTCCCGCCCAGTTGGATGGTGAGTCCACAACTTCCCTGAAAGATAAACTCTGTTAATTAAAAAAAAAAATGCAATGAGTGCTTACTGATTCCTCCAATTCCAATTCCAATTCCAATTTATTGGATGTTTATCGCTCGTTTATTTTCTTATCTAAGACTCCTTTTCCCCCAAGAACCCAGGAGATGATGGAATCAGAACACCCAACAATTATTCCTTCTATCCCATATCACACCCACAGGAGTCTCACTGCCCCAATCCACATCATTACTGAAAACAGTTACGTTTTCTTCATATACCAATCCCTCAATTTATAAATACCCATACTCTGTTCATATTGTTAGAGCAAACTGACATTATAAACCCTATTCTTTCCTTTTGAATCTTCACGTTTAAAAAAAGATTTATTTATTTATTTGAAAGGCAAAATGGAGGAAGAGGAGAGACCTTTCATTCTCTGGTTCACTCCCCAAATGGCTACAATGGTCAGGGCTAGTTCAGGCCAAAGCCAGGAGCCCAGATGGGTCTCCCACATGGGTGACATGGGTCCCAAGTACTCGGGCCATCCTCCACTGCTTTCCTAGGCACATGAGCAAGGACCCGGATTAGAAGTGGAGCGGACAGGACTCGAACCAGCATTCTGATATGGGACGCGGGCCTTGCAGGTGGCAGCCAGCTCATGAACCCATGTTGCCCCCAATCTCCATTTATTTTTAATGCCGTAGGCATGCATTCAATAAGCACGGTGTGATGTCGATGTCTCTCTCTGAAGTTCATCCTCCAGTGAATTGGGAACAACACAGGGGAGCAGGATTTTCTGAATTCTCCCTTGTGGAGAAGTGTTTGTCCTTACCCTTAGTTCAAAGGCAGTCTCCCAGGATAGAAGATCCATGACTCATTTTTTATTTTCTTGAGTTTTTTGAATGCTACTCGAGTTTCTTTTGGCTCAAATGTTGCATTCAGAAAATTGATGATAATCCAATTTTCAATCCTTTACAAACCATTGCCATTTCTGCTTAGATACTCAAAAGATCTTTCTTTCTTTCTTTTTTTTTTTTAAAGTGCCTTCATTTTACTAAAAGTATGCCTTGGTGTTGGTCATTTGGGGTCAGCACGCTCAGAAACATGTGTGACCACTCAAAATGTAGCTTCAAACCCATTTGTTTCTGAAAGATTTCCTTGAACTCTAGCTTCACTATTTGTTCTGTCCCTGCGCTGGCCTCTTCTTTGGGGTCTCCTGCTATCTCCATGGTAGATCCTCTTCATCTACTTCAAGATCTGTCACTGTCTCTAGAATCTTTTGTATCAGACCTGCAGGGTCTTAGTCCACCCGAACGAGGATGGACTGGGTCCGAAGAAAGGTAAATGCGCCACTCGCCCGTTCCCCAGCCTCCCGATCCGGGAGACAGACGCAGTGGGGAGTCAAGTCAAGCAAGCAAGAACTCAGTTTATTGCGTGCGTAGCAAAGCCTTTTAAAGCACAAGACCACATGATTACTGGGGCAGGGCACAAGGACCAACCAATTACTTAAAAGGTTATTTTACAGGGTGACTTTTTACAGGACCAGCCATATGTCTGTACAATCATCATTAGTTGTCACCTCCCCTGATGCTGCGTGGCCAATCAGCTTTGGTGGTAAACGACTTTGGGTACCACTCACTTTACTTCCTTTGGGCGCCATCTTTGAATTGCCACATGTGCCCAATTTCCCTGTAGGCGCCATCTTTGAATTGCCTCCTGTGCCTAATTTCCCCACAAGACCCATTTATTAAAATTTCCATTTTTTTCATCTGCTATTTCTTTTAAGGCAATACTTGTGTTCCTTCACTCCTGCATTCTTTCTAATTTACTCCTCATTTCTGATTTTTTCCCTCTAAGTCTATTTTCCCCGAGTTTGTCACTTCATCTCTGAGTTGTTCTATTTCTGATTCATGTGGTTTGTTCATATCTTACAGCATTTTCTTCATTTCTTTTATCTTGCTTTGAAATAGTGGGTTGGGTTGTGCTGCTGCCTGCAATGCCAGCCTCCGATATGAGCATCAGTTCAAGCGCCAGCTGCTGCACTTCTGACCCAGCTCCCTGCTAATGTTCCTGGGAAAAGCTGCAGAAGACGGGCTGTGTGCTTGGGCTCCCGACACCCAGGTGGGAGACCCAGATGGAGCTGCAGGCTCCTGGCTCCATCCTGGCCCAGCCCCATCCGTGGAGGCCATGTGGGGAGTACCCAACAGAGGGAAGATCTCTCTCCATCTTTGCGTCTCTATAACTCTGCCTTTCAAATAAATACATAAATAAATAATGTGTTTTAAAAAAGAAAGAGTAAGTTATAACTTTTTGTGTTGTAGGCATGTCTTTCTGTGTTATTTTCATTGTGTGTGGAGATGCCATTCGACTCCTCATTCTTATTTTTCTTTTCTTTTTTTTAAATAAATATTTCAAGTGTGACTTTTGAACCTTTGTTTTTTTAAATATTTATTTATTTATCTGAAAGTCAAAGTTACACAGAGAGAGGAGAGGCAGAGAGAGTGGTAGAGGTCTTCTACCCGCTGGTTCAGTCCCCAATTGGCCGCAATGGCAGGAGCTGAGCCAATCTGAAGCCAGGAGCCAGGAGCTTCTTCCAGGTCTCTCATGTGGGTACAGGGGTTCAAGGACTTGGGCCATCTTCTTTTGTTTGTTTGTTTGTATGTTTGTTTTGACAGGCAGAGTGGACAGTGAGAGAGAGAGAGACAGAGAGAAAGGTCTTCCTTTTGCCGTTGGTTCACCCTCCAATGGCCGCTGCGGCTGGCGCATTGCACTAATCCGAAGCCAGGAGCCAGGTGCTTCTCCTGGTCTCCCATGGGGTGCAGGGCCCAAGGACTTGAGCCATCCTCCACTGCACTCCTGGGCCATAGCAGAGAGCTGGCCTGGAAGAGGGGCAACCGGGACAGAATCCGGCACTCCGACTGGGACTAGAACCCAGTGTGCTGGCGCCGCAAGGTGAAGGATTAGCCTAGTGAGCCGCGGCGCCGGCCATTGGGCCATCTTCTACTGCTTTCCCAGGCCATAGCAGAGAGCTGGATTGGAAGTGGAGTGGTCAGGTCTCAAAACGGCGCCCATATGGGATGCCAGCGCTTCAGGCCAGGGCGTTAACCCACTGCACCACAGCGCCGGCCTCTCCTTTTTCTTAAAATAACTTTACGTGGGCCACAGCATTGAGCCTTCCTTTCCCGTTGCTTACTTTCGTAAAGTGAAATGATTTCTTTTGTACTTGGAAAGGCGGCTGATTTCACGATAGCTTTTCTGACTTCCCGAAGCTCCTCTTTTGTTGATCGGTGCAATGCAGTTTGTTTTCTGAGACTGCTGGCTCTTACAGAGCCGTCTCCACTGTTGTCTGGACCTCCTGCTTCCGACACCACGTAGCTGCCGCTCCTCAGTGTGGGGCCGGGCCCTGGAAGCGGCCCCGAATTGGTGAGTTCAGGAGCTCCCAGGCATCCTCTTTCACTTCCGCACTGCCGGAGCGAGCGTAGCCCTCGCTGCATCAGCTCCTGCTCTCAGCGTGGACTTCTGTGCATCCTTGTGAGCACCTGCTGCCCGTTTGGGGCCACTCTGTTGTCTCTCTGCTTCCTTTGGCACAGACGCTAATTCCTGGTCACCCTTGATGGCATGCTGCCACCTGCTAGTAATTAGGTGTTTGAGGGGATGCCTTGCCCCCTAGTTTTTTTCCCCTCTTTTTTTTTGACAGGCAGAGTTAGACAGTGAGAGAGAGGGACAGAGAGAAAGGTCCTCCTTCCGTTGGTTCACCCCCTAAACGGCCACCACGGCCAGCGCACTGCACCAATCCAAAGCCAGGAGCCAGGCGCCTCCTCCCGGTCTCCTATGTGGGCGCAGGGCCCAAGCACTTGGGCCATCCTCCACTGCACTCCTGGGCCACAGCAGAGAGCTGGCCTGGAAGAGGAGCAACAGGGACAGAATCTGGCGCCCCAACCAGGACTAGAACCCGGATCCACTATGCTGGCCCCTGCCCACTGTTTTATTGTATTTCCCATAGGTAGCTGGTGGGTCTGTTTTTATTAGTGGCATGTCCAGAATGGTGCCACTCACACAACACCCTTTTCTCTAAGATACCAGGGGAAAACTATTGCTGGTGACTCCAGCATTTTGACAACCCAACGAGAGGAGGGAACGCTCACCAGGAGTAGTGTGTGCAGAGGGTCTTGTGCTGACAGCAGCATTGCAGCAGAGCTTGCAGAAGCCCCTCCTCAAATCCCGGCAGCCCACCCAAGTTCAAGGTGGGAGACACTCGCAACCTCAAGTGCCTGCTTCTCCCCACTCTTCCCAGGGCTTGCCTTGCCACTGCGGCAGCTCGCTGGCCTGCACGCTCACATCGACATCCTGACCCCCAGTGCACATCTCAGATTGTCTGGGACTGAACAGGCCTCAAGACACCACCACGCCATGTTCCAGGAGCCTGGCCTGGTCCACGCCTCTCTCAGGTAGTGTAGGTTGCTTCTGATTTTCACAGGCAGAATAATATTAGCTCAGTATTCTTCACGGTCTTTGCTGGGCAATCTGTTTAGTCTGCACAGATGAACTACTTACATCTCCTTGTCTACACTCGCGAGGCTGGGTGGGGGGTGAGTGGTTCTCCTAGCCATTGTCTTCCCTAAATGCTAGGCTTGTTCTTGTAGAACTCAGCCATCTTACCTGCTAATTGTAGCTTCTCGTCTTTTTCTGAGCCTGGAAGTGAGAGTCCGTTCTCTGTAGGTGTCGGAAGATTCTTTTGTGTTTAACAAAACGCGTCTTGATTATTGTCTCCCTGGTTCTTTGTGACTGTGCGTCCTGTTACGAGTGAGGACAGGTCAGGTGAAATGCCTCTTCCATCCCCCAGGACAGCCAAGGCAGCCAGCTCTGTCGTGCCTCCCTCACAGTCTGCCTTGCACTCTGCTTGGGAGCTGTCTGTCTGTCTGCCTCCTTGGTGGTGAGCTGCTTATCCCTTTGTATCCCAATCTCAGTGAAGGCTTGGCTGGGCAGCCAGTGGCTGAAGGCAGATGGGCTAGACAGCTGCACAGGGGGCTGGGCCATGCCCTTGAGCCTGCCTCCAGCTGGGGCTTGGACCTGGGTATCATCTGGGCACACCTGTAGCCAGGGCTGAGCCAGGCCCAAGTTCTGAATCTTGGGATAAAGCACCAAAGCCGGAGCAGGCAACAGAGGGTGGACTCAAGTCCAAAACATCACTGCTAATAGGAGCGAGCAGACAGGAAGCGGTATCTGAGGACAGGGATGGGGACAGAGGGTGACAGGCTCCGTGCTGGGCACTTCGTGCTGGCCTTTGTGCCACGGAGTCCTGGGCGTGATGTCCAAAGGCGAGCTTTGAGTCGCCTTGTGTTTTTTGAAGCTAACTTTCAGCACAACTGACGGCAAGATGTCTCCCCCAGGAAGGCGCCTGTCTCTCTGTTTCCATAGCTACAGACCAGACGCCACTGGGCAGAGCTCTGAACTCCAGGGCCTCCCAGGCTCTGCCGCAGAATGAAGTTTCCCGGGCCCTGGGAGAACTTGGCAAGGAAGGGGCCCCAGTAACCTCCTGTTTTCCGGGACAGGGTTCACTCTCCCAGCCTCTCCCCTGAGAGCGCTCAGGCACCCAGGATGTGGGCAAGCTGGAGCTGCCCTTCCCCCGTGCGCTGCCCCGGGAGCCTGCTGCGTTTCTCCAAGGTGAGGTAGTGGGTGCTTAGCAGACCTGGGAAGGGGCTCCCTGCTGGCTCTCAGCCACTCAGTCAGCGTGGGGCAGGAGGGGCTGGCGGTGAGTCTGAGCACCACCTGCTTCTGATTGGAGAAATATTGGGAGTACCTGAAGAACCAAACCCACGTAGGTCTTTCGCAGGGAAACAAGGCTAACGAGCCCCTTTCCTGTAGAGGTGGCCTTCCCCCAGGAGAGTGGAGAGCAGAGGTGCAGCTTGGGTGCTGGGCACGGCATGGCCTCCTGACCCGCTGCCCTGGGCACGCTGTCTGAGGGGCGCGCTGTCTGATGTTCCAGCTCCTCCCGTTTCTGGTCTCCTTGCGTGCATTCTCCCCACATTTTGCTTTCTGTCACGGTGGAGAGATTCATGCCGGCAGGTGCTGTGTGGGCTCCCAGCGCATTGTGGCCGCCCGGGAAAGGCAGGCAGTACCTGCCGCTGTCTCTCTATCTTCGCTGTGGCCGCCCACGAGGTTTCTGACATCACTGGGGTCTGAGCAATCCAAGAGACTAACTGGCTGCGTGTGGGAGATTCTCAGAGCAGCTGTCCTCGGGCAAGAAGCGCTCACTGCTGAGCTCACTGACAACTTTGCCGTCTGGTTCCAACCTGAGTGAGGTCCTGCCAGCCCAGCTCTGTCACTGCCATGCCGTCCTCTAGCTCAATGTCACATTTCTAAGCCTATATGATCATGAAACTCCCCAGGCAGGAGAGTCTTGGAGTACACATGTACCCCCACTGGCGTCTTCCTGGTGGCATCTGATAGAAGTTTCTGGAACGTTCCTGCAGAAGTGTTTTTGTTCAAAGCAGTCCTTTCTTTCTTCCCCAGATCTTCAAATCTGATTCTTAATATCAAGCATTAAATATAGACTAGCAGTTAAGTTTGCAGGTTAAAAAAAATGCTTTTAGCTGTCTCAGGAATTGGGAAGATGTGTAAGGTCCACTCCCCTGCCATCATGGAAAGGCCCTTGATAACAGTGTAGAAGATTTGAAAATGCACTGTGGGCTGATGATGCTGGGGAGGGGATCCTGCCCACAGAGGCCCCACTGCCCCGCTCAAATAGCACACAGCTGGAGAAGCTGAACCATCTACAGCCACTCTGCTCTGGGGCGCCCCCAGCAGGTGCATTATGGAGGCTGAGTCCACCCACTCCAGACTAAACCAGAGGGAGCCTTAGAGAGTCAGTGAGTTCCCCAATCTAGGGAGCACTTTTTTTAAAGTGCATTTATTCATGTATTCATTTTATTTACTTGAAAAGCAGAAAGAGATGAAGGCCGAAAAGGGGGGGGGAGGAGAGAGAGAGAGAGAGAGAGATCCTCCATCTGCTGATTCACTGCCCCAAATGCCCATAACAGCTAGGGTTGGGCCAGGCCAAAGCTGGGAGCCAGAACTCACTTTGAGTCTCCTTCAGAGGCGGCAAGCACCCAGGCACTGAAGCTATCACCTGCTGCTTCCCAGAGCGTGCGCTAGCAGAAAGCTAGAACCAGGAGCAGAGCTGGGATTCGAACCCAGGCACTCCAATATGGGAAGTCAGTGGCCCAAGTGGTGTCTTAGCCACTGTACCAGACACCCACCCCGAAGTACCATTTACTCACATCATCCAGCCATTTCCTTATTTTAGTAGACACCCGGGTTAATGACTAACATATAGGCAAAGAAGAGAGACAGCCACACCAGCCTGATTGACTGGAGAGAACTATTTATAATGAGCTCATTCATATCTGGTTACAGATGGATGCTCAGAAATACTCCAGTGTTAAGAGACGTCAAAATCCATTACTATACAAGGTAGGGGAGATATTCCCCCAGCAAGCCTGTTCTCTCTCTCTTTGACTGACAGTGAAAAAGTAAACTCCATCCCAGCACTACGTGAAAGGAATGCTAAGTGAGTTTGGTCCAAATTAAATAGCATTTACTGAATTGTGACATATAAATATTCAAGAATTTTAAACTGTTTACCCCAAGGCTAAAAGAAAAGTCTCCATCACTTCCTGTTCAGGATATCAGCCCCCTCCTGCGGCTGATCGACACCATCTCGCCACCGTGGGCATGCCCTGAGCCGGCCTCCCCGCCGGTCCACTGAGAAGGTTCTTGGGAACTGAAGGAGTGTTCGGCAACAGACAACTCACTGGTGGCTTTTCCTTCTCGCTTTCTTTCTTTTTAATTAAGAAGCATCAAAATGAACTGGAGCTTGGCAAGACCTCAACAGAGAAGCCAGGCTGGCTCCAAGCCCAGTTTGCACGATCGGCTGGATTTGGCCTTGGGCATGGCTCTTTCCTGGCCCTGGGGTCAACAAGGCCCCTCTGCTCACCTTAGACTGGGGGGAAGGTGTCCAGGCCTCCACGGCAGTGTCTGACAGCTCCAAGGAGGACTTGCTCCCTAGAGACCCAAAGGGCACCCTCCTCCCTGGCTCCTGTCTCCCCCGGCTGCACACTCAGCTCCTTCTCAGCTTCAGATCCCCACACGTCCTTGCAAAACCTCCCTTCCAAATCTCTTGTGCACTCCCAAAAAACCCCTATCTGTTCCTAAACTCTCGTCTGTGTTAATGACCATCACTGCTGTCACCCTGGCCTGCTGTTTAAGAGGTGTTATTCTTACGCCCCAAGAAATTGCAACAGATATATGAGATGTGGGGTCCCCGGAAGCCCCCAAAGCATTACTAATGCAGAGGGATCTCCTATGGGCACCCGGACATCCAGAAATTCCAGATGACCCCACAAAGAAGGAAACAAGGTGACTACAATTCCTGGGAAAAGGAGAAAGAGCAGGAGGAGTGGAGCAGGACTGGGAAGGAAACGTCATCCAATTAGATGGCTGAAGAATGCCTTCCTGGTGAGGAATCTTCGGGAATCATGGATAACAGCCCAGGCCTGGAAGAAAGGCCCAGGACCCTGGGCTCCAAGCCCCTCACTGTTCAAGTAGGGAAGGTGAAGCCTGCGAAACACAGTTCTTGGCCATGAGCACTCCCCCAAGGCCCCAGCAGAGGCAGGGAGGGACCTCCACATGGATGTCACGCTGATCAGCACGTCGCCAGCTTGTCTGTGTGTTGAGCTGACTTAGAGAAAACTTGGGATCAGGGTCTGAGTTGGGACACAGCGGGTTAATCTGAGGCCTGTGCAGCCACCATCTCACATGGGCTCCTGTTCAAGTCCTGGCTGCTCCACTTCTGACCCAGAAGCAGCAGAAGATGGCCCAAGTACCTGGACCCCTGTACCCATGTGAGAGATCTGGATGAAGCTCCTGATACCTGGCTTCTGCCTGGCCCAGGCGCGGCCATTGTGGCCATTTGGGAAGTGAACCATCAGATGAAAGATCTCTCTCCTCTCTCTCTCTCTCCTTCTCCCTCTGTAACTTTGACTTTCAAATAAATAATAAAAATCCCTTAAATAGAAGATGCAAACTTGGGGTCACAATATTTCAAAGGCCACTACAGGGCCGAATGCTTGGCACAGAGTCCGAGCAGTGCCCTGGGGGAGGCTGAACTGGGGTGCTTCTGGCCTGCCCCACCCCCACAGCTGTCCTTCTTCCACCTTGCTCTCAGACCCTCCCCCTTCACTCTGCAGGGCAGAATCTATGATCCTTTTGCAAATGGGACACTGGCTGGAAGGAGGAGGGGAGGCAAGGAGAGACACTCAGCACATCCTACTGGCTCCTGGGAGAGCTGAAACAGACCCCCTCACCCCTACCTTGGCCATGGGCTCCAAAGAGAGTTGTTCATGAGCTGCCACCCAGATGGCCCGCACGCCTCTCCCAAAGCAATGCTCTGGTTCTCATGGGAGGAGAACACACCAGTTAGGACTCAAGACTCATGCCCTGTTTCAGACGCTGTGGGGACCATTTAGGCCTCCCCACTGTGCCAGAGGTGGGCAGGAATGGTAGCAGGAGGGGTGTTGCAGAGCCCACAGAGGGAGAGATTTGCCTCCACCCATCAAGCCCCTCCCCCTCTTCTCTTGCACCCCCCCCCCACCGCCCCCCACCCTGGAGCTGCAAACAGCAGGGCTTCTGGCTCTCTATTAGCACCTCTGGAGCTGCAGCAGTGGACTCAGGAGGCCACCGGGGAAAATGTCTTTTTACCTTCGTTGGGATGCAAAGAGCCAAGTTGGCGCTAATCTTCGGGTGTAGACACACAGATCAAGAATGGCAAGCGGGCGTGCCGGCTTCACGCCGGGATTCGCAGCTCCCTCCTCCTCTCCTCTCTCACTGCAGAGGCTGTGCCTGACTTTCAGGAAAGGGCACAACAGCCCCTGGCAAAGCGCGGGAGGAAAACTCGCTGGGTGCGTGCAGGCTTCAGGCCCCCTTGGGCGGGGGTGGGTTCCCCCGAGGACTCCCCAGAACCAGAAGGAAGTGTGAGTGAGAAATGGCAGACATGGAGACCGTCAAAGAAAGGCAGCTTTGTTGATTCCCAGCGCTGCCTGCCTGGAATATTAGATGCAAATAAGCGCTAATAAGTACAGTTGGAAAAGCTAAGGGAAAAACCACCCTTCCCAGCGGCATCCCCACACACATGCACGGGGCTCCATGGACCGGGCACAGTGAGGCCTGTGTAGACTGAGGAAGCAAAGCCTGTGTAGACTCGCTCCATGGAAGAACTCACCGTCCAGGGCCTCCCCACTTCGAGGCTGGGCCCTGGGAAAGGGGAGCTCCCGTGTTTCCCCCACTGTGTATGTGTGTGCATTTGGCTTCCAGGTCTGTGCACCCCAGAGCTTCTCTTGACCATTGGGCCTCTGCAGCCAGAGCTGTGAACCTGCCCCAGGCTCAGCTGCAAGCAGGGACCTCGTGGGTAGCTGTCCTGACCCCAGATGGGGAGAGCAGGAGAGGAGCGGCGATAAGGGCGGTTCAGGTTCAGGTTCAGGGCCAGGCTCAGCCCGCTCCCCAATGGCTGGGCAAGTGGCTTCCGGCTCAGCCACCCTCCCCTGTCTTTGGGCCCAGGTCTGCTCCTCCTGCTCTGGTTTGCTCTGTCCTTCACCCCTGCATTTGACTCTTGTAATTTCTGCCCCGGGCTGAGGTGGCGGCGGGCCATTCCAGCCACATACACGCACCCTGCTCCTCCGCGTGTGCACCGGTTTCCCTGTCTGTGAAATGGGAATGGTGAGGCCTCCTTTGCTGACGCAGGACTGACAGGGAGATCTGGGGAGTGCTGGTTTATCGTCTCACCCAGGACGCTCTGGGCTTCCCAGGGAGGTCCTCAGGAGGGGCTCTGCTTCCTGCCAGGGCCCTGCTCTGGCTACCTTGGGCCTTGGGCTCCCAGGGCCCTCCCATGCCCCATTCTCTCTCTCTCTCTGCTTCTGGGGGCAGCTTGGAGTCAGACGAACCAACCAGCAGATACAATCAGAAAAAGGAAGGCAAGCACTCTCACTCCATTTTACTAAAGGCTTCTCTGCAGGTCTTTAAAAGTCCAGGTTAGCCACCCTACCCCCAAGCCTGAGAGGTGACTGATTGGCAATCTCCTACATTTCCTGCCCCTCCCACCATGCTGGTGCTAGCCCCTTGCAGGGGGGAAGGGGGAGGGTCTCTGCCCTGGCGCCTTGCAGCAGCACACTGGTTACCGCCCTGCTCTCTTGCTCTGCTGACTCTCAGGCCGGTGACAACAGGGACGTCAAAGATGAAGCCCTCAGGGGGAGCTTGGGTCCCAGGGCGCTTTCAACAGATCCAGAGACCCTGGAATATGCCGACGGTGCAGACACCCGGGGCTGAGGCTGCCCAAGAACTTGACCCAATTCCACGCGAGACGCTAGCTCAGGGCCTTCTTCGAATCTCCCTGGGTTCCGCATGCCTGTAGCGTGGAGGCCTGTGCGGACGCCCCCTGCCCAGCTCCGGGGCGAGGCCCGCGAGCGTGCCGCCTTGTCCTCTTTAGAATGGGCATGGGGTGCTACCTGCCCAGGAAGCAGCAGCACCCTGGCCGTGGTCTGCAGCCAAGCGTCAAGGACCCGGAAGCCTGTCGCAATCCCCACCACGACCACCCGGTCAGCTGCCGGACCGCGCCCCGCGGTGGCTTCTGCTGAGCGCGCGGCCAGCGGGGCCGCGGGAGCCTCCGAGCACGCCTGGACGCGGTGCCCGTGAGCTCCCGGGAGGCACGAACGATCCCGGGAGTGATCCCCTCCCGGCCGGGCCATCGCCACCGCCGCCGCCACCACCACCGCGGGGCGGAGCCCGGGCCGGGGGCGGGGCGCCAGGCGGGCGCGGCGCTATTTCCAGCCTTGCCGGAGGCTTAGCTCGCACTTCGCTGGGAGCTTTCCCGGCGCGCAATCCGGAACCGGCGGTGCTGCGGGAGGAGAGAGGACCAGGCGGCGGCGGCGGCGGCGGCGGCGGCAGCGGAGGCGGGGACCGATCTGGGCCGGGGGCCGAGAGGCAACGCGCCGCCGCACCCTCTTGGTCGCCCTCTCCTGCGCGCCCCGGCCGCCGGCCCCCGCCGCGAGCCCACCCGGAGCACCGGGTTCCGCTCCGAACTGGGGCTGAGCTGCTTCCAGCCGCCCGGCGCCCCAAGCCGCGGCTTCGCGGTGGAGAACCGCGCCCGGACTAGAGGCGCCCGCGGCTTCGAGAGCGTCGGCTGTGCCAGGTGAGTGGCTGCGCTTCCGCCCCACCCCTGTCCCCGCCCGACGCAGGCTCCCGGCCTCGAGGGACTCCCTGTGGGGTCCCCGGCAGGCGCGGGACTGCAGTGCGCGCCCATCCCGCGGCGGCCCCACGCGGATAGCAGCTGGCAGCCGCGGGCGGAGGTGGGGCGCGCGGGGCTCCAGTCTGGCTGTACTTTGGGGACCGATCCCAGTAGCGGGAACTTTAATTGGACTTTTGCTCATCGGGTTTCACTCGCCGCCGCCCGGCTGCGAACTGCCGCCCCTCAGGCTCTCCGGGTTCCGGCGGTCTCCGGCCCCTCTTCCAGGCTGTGGGTGCTGGGCGCGGGGTGGCAGCGTCGGGCGCCGAGCTGGCCGGGCAGGAGCGCCCCGGGGCGCCCGGGCTTTCTCGTGCGCTCGGAGCTGATCCTGGGGACGGGCAGTGGCGGGCAGGGGCGAGGGGCGAAGTTGGCGGTGGCTCGGCGTCGCACCAAGCGGCGGGAGGTGCCCCACGCTCCGCCGCGCGCATCCCCGCCCCGCAACTCTCCAGGGCACCGGCCTGTTGTGTGCTCCCGGCGAGCGTGTGTGCGTCAGTGACCGTGTGAATGTGTATGCGTGCGTGTGTCCACGAGTGCGGGAGTCCAAGCCTCTCGCAGCTTGAGTGGGCGGAGAAAGGGTCCACCGCTTCGCCGCGGGACTGAGCCGAGCCCTGGCGGCGGCCGCCCGCTTCTGCACACCGGCTCCGGCCTCTCCCGAGGCCCGCGGGCCCAGGCGAAGGGGCACGCGTGGGTTTTGGCAGTGCTGGCGTCGGCTCTGGGGTCTGGAGGTGACCCCTTCGCTCCCTCCTGCGCGGGACTCCCTCGGCGCCTAACTTTCGCTGCGTAACTGGTCTCCAGGCCCCGCGACCCCGACTGGGAGCTGGGGCAGCCGCGGCACAGCGCCCTCGGCCGTGGGCACCGGCACTCCCTGCCTGATCTCACGGAGAAGTAGGGGCCGTTTCGGGTGTCACAACGCATCCCACACCCCTGGGCTGCCTCCAAGCCGGACCCTGAGCCACGATCGGCCGTGACAAGGGGAACCGGCACACCCGGCCCCCTCTACCTGCTCTGCTCGGCAGCGTGGACTGACTGGGCCGCACAGCACGTGGGAGAGGCGGAGAGATGCGGCGAGAGGATCGGGGTGGGGAAGGGGAAGGGGTCCCATTGGCCCCTTCCCCATTCCCTGGAAGAACATAAGCTACATCCTCCAGCCACCTTTCCTTGAGTTAACTCTCACTCGAGTTCACCTTGACCTTTGCGCGCGCGCGGGGTGGGGGTGGGGGTTGGGGGGGTGCGGCATTCCTAAGTCTTAGGACAGAGCAACCTTTTGGGGGCAGAAGTAGAAGAACACTCTTTAAAATTTCCCCGTTGTCAACGCCTGTCCTGCCCGCTCTCTGTCCTTGCTCCAGACCAGAGACAGGAGGGAGTGTGGCACTGGTTCTGGTGGGAGACCTTGTTTTAATTAAGACATCCCCCGGTCTATGGCAGGGTAGGGTGGGATGGGGAGGTCCCTTGGGAGCCATGGGAGAGTAGTCAGCAGACTTGCCAGGGAAATGACCCAGACCCCGAAGAGACAGCGCCTCAGTAGGACCGGTGGATAGTCCAATACGCGTTTGAACCCAGAAAGCCTGGTCTCCGCCTCCATCCTATTGCTCTGGGCCTCACGCGTAGCATAAGTTATTTATTTATTTTTCTGCAATCAGACTCTGCGCGAGTGAATTATGTTCCTGGGGTATTGATTTTTAAAAAGACCCCAAATTAAAAAGTCAAGGCTTTCTTAAAGCAAGGTCAAGGATTAATTATTTATAGACATCAGTCTGCCAGTGGGGAGGGGACGTGCTCATTTGTAAATTGCCTGAGCAGGCAAAACCAACCTCTTCTGCTGCCACCCCCCCACCCCCGGCCCTGGCTGGCAGGGGAGAGCTGGCGGGCTTGTCTGACCCGCTGGGCTGGGCAGAGGGTTGCTGGGCAGTGCCTGGAGAAGGCTGCCTGGTCGTTCAGCCTGCTGCTTGAGATGCCTTCCCCATCCTGTAGCCAGAATATCACTTGGGACATTTCATGCACATTTGCTAGGTTTCCGTAATGAACATTTACTGATTGCAGAGTGTCCAGGGAATTTCATTTTTGAAACATTTATTCAGATCTCTGTTTATGTAAGCTAATAAGTCCGGGAAAGTCCGGTAGCTACCGTCTTGATTGTGCCTGGCAGGCTACTCTCCGAATCTGCCTTCAGTACCTTTAAAAGGACTGGAGACATCCTGCAGGCTGCTGCCCTGCCCCTCACTCTGAATTTGTGCCAGCGGCCTCCTGATCTGCTGTTTGTGGTCTCAGGGCTGGAAGCGGAGGAAGGCGGACGCTTTGGGCTTTTGTCGTTGTTGGTTGAAGCCCCTGGTGGGAGGAACCGTCGGTGGGCACTGCAGTGCTGGTGGGCGCAGGTGGGGAATTGTGGTCCTATCTGAGGTCCCCAGCTACCCTCCTCCGCTCCTACCTCCTGCCCTGCCTGGAGTCTGAGACCCACCTCCCTACCTTACCCGTGCATGGCAGCCACTTTGTAGAAATGTGGGATGGAGGAGGGGCTGTTGGCAGAAAAGTGAGTGGAGATTTAGGGTGTCCCCAGTTAGAGTCAGGATACACTGCGTGGAACAAGTGATCAGCTCGCCACTGACCAGAAGGTAGGGAGTTCTATAACAGGAGATGGAGATCGTGCAGGCCCAAGGATCAGTGTGGTTCTGCCATGGGACAGCAAAAATATACAGTAAATGAAAAGTTGAAGGTGATGTCTGGGTGCGAGAGGGAGCGTAATAAAGTTCATGTCAAAGGCAAACCGTGACAAAGCTATGCATGCACTGAACGGTTTATTTGGTTTTTGCTCCTAAATAAGCTTGCATTTTCATTCCCTTTCCATGAGAGTTTAAGTTCCCTCTTCATTGCATCCTCAGTGTCCTGGAGCTTCGGGACATCGGCTGGGGGCGGGCAGCCTGCAGGGTGACAGTGCGGTGACAAGAGGCTGCTTTGGTCCTGTTTTGGAGGCGCTGCCAGCTGTGTTCCCTCCCTCCCGGGGAACGGCTGCCCAGAGGCAGAGGAAACCCACGGGCTCAGGCCACCTGGTGACGGCTGCTTCAGCGCCAGTGGCACTGGCAGCGGGAGACGTGGTCTCATTCCTTATCCGCTGAGGGATGTGTGTGACCCTTCAGTGGGTAAATCACCGTGGAAGAAGATGAGGCTTACAAATTGGCCGTGGAGAAAAGTTGTGACTTTCACCCTGTCCAAAACTGCCTGTCATTTCTGATCTGGCGCTTTGTCGTGCACCTGCTGGACCTGTTAGAAATTCCGAAACGCAGCCTGGGCCACTGAGAGACAGGGCAGCCTGCATCCTAGGGACTGACACTGAGAAGCATCTCTGAGCCCTAGCCCAGCTCCAACGCCACCTTTGGGGAAGTCAGAGGGTGTCTGTGTGCAGCCTGGGGCTGGGGGCCGCAGACACAGCTGCCCTCCCTAGTTGGAGGCCTGGGTCTCACCTTCCCACTGCCCACCTGGAAGACCACGTGCTTCTGGGAAATGCATGCTTCCTGGTGCTGGCCCTCGCCTCGCCATGCCACAGCCAGAGCCGGCTTTGGGGAGTGATGTTTACTGGAATAAAAATGGAATCCTCAGCAGTGGAACGGGGAGCCAGGTGATGCTCCGTGCCACACTCCCAGTGCCAGCCCTGTTGTGGCTTCTTTGTGCCACCAGTAGATGTTTGTTGAGCACGTATTAGGTGTCCATCACCATGCCAGGCCCTGAGCAAGAGTACAGGTGGTCCCTGCCTTGTGGGGTTTGTCATTGCCAGAGAGGGACTTCACCATCATTAGTTCATCACTCACCGATTCATTCTGTGCTTAAGACATTGATGCAAATAACACCAATGTGTGTGTGATTCTAGGCTATCGTAAAAGGATAAAGGGAACACCTACAATATAGGGACTAGGGGGGCTCCTCTGAGCAGGTGGCCTGGAAAGGGGGCTGGGACTGGGAGAGTGAGTGCAGGGGTCCCCCACCTGGGGAGTGCGTGAGGAGCGTGTAGCACTGTCCAGGAGCTGTGGAATGTCATTGGAGGGGGTGAGATGTGGCCGGACAGGCAGGTGGCACCCTGGCCACCTGGGTCCTTCAAGGACTTTGTCCTATTAGCTGCAGAGTGGGGGCTGCAGGAATCCTGGAGAAAGATGATCCAGGTCCTTGAGGGGAGTGGGAGGAAGCACGCGAATCCCATAGTGACTGGTGCGGGAGGGGAGGAGAGGAGGGGGAGGGGAACTCTGTGCAACACTGGCAGGAACTGTGGGTTCTCTGTGGCAGCCCCCCACCTCACCCCTCTCCCAGAGTCCCAAGCTCCTATCCACTGTGGGTGGTTTCTCTCTTCCCAGGCCTTTGTGATCGGGCAGCTGGCTGTGGGGCTGTGCCTCTGCACCTGCCCGCTACATACTCCTTCCAGCTGTGTGCTGGGCCCCCGCTGCCTTTCTGTCCGTGGAGTCCCTGCCCAGCCCTGGGATGTAGCAGGCACTCAGGAGGTGACATTTCCTGTCCAGGGCTCTGTGGCAGGGACCAGCTACTGGATGGATGCTCAGAACCATGGCCCTGTTTCCTTCCATGTCTCCTTCCCAGCTGGGTCAGCCTCGCTCAGACCAGCCTACTCTTGCTGTGAGGACCACTTGCTGTGTTCCTGATGCCCACCATCCTCCGGCGTTGATCACCCGCATGTCTCCTGGCCAGTGGTGGCCTCAGCCTGTGCGTCACTGCCTTGGCTTCCTGATCCCTTTGTAGGTCGTTCACTAAAGGCTAACTTTAAAGTTAGCGGGAAGTAGAGGGAAAAGATGACTTTATTTTGGAGCAAGAATTTTTTGAAATTCGTGCATTTGAGGGATCTTCAAGAAAGTCCATGAAGAACACCATGCACCTGCCAGCCGCTTGATGTGCGTTGATGGCTGACTGGCAGCTGCCCCAGAAGAGACTCCTACTCTGTGCCTTTCTCTCATTCTCAGCCTTCTCTGCTCTTCCTCCTGCTAGGAGCCCGTCTGTACCTGCTCCCTCTCCCTCTCTCTCTCTCTCTCTCTCTCTCTCCCTCTCTGTCGGCCCTGCCCAAGGCTCAGACTCCCCATGCCCCCTGATGTCTGTGTGCTTCCTGTGGCTGCCCTGGCCTCCCCCACCGGGCCGGGCCGGGCTGTCTTCCAGAGCTGGGGAGGGGGAGCAGGTCTATGAGTCACCGCACTTCCCGTTGTGCCCATGCTGCTGGCAGCCGGCCCCGAGCCCAGTGGCTGCTGAGCTGCAGGCAACAGCCCAGGTCGCTGTCACCTTGTCCTCACTCTGTCTGGGCCCGAGCCAGCTCCTCCCTGGCTGGGCCCAGCTCGGGGATGGGAGGGGTGCGAGGCAGGGAGAGGATGCTGGGAGGTTCACTTGTACTTCTCGATGCCCCAGGCCTCTGTGTGCCGCTGCCTGAGGCCCCTGAGGGTGTGGCCAAGGCAGACTGGCTTTCCGGTTTGGCCTCTCTTCTGTTCTGACTGCTGCCCTCGCCACTGGGGACCACTGGGCAGGCCCCGATGTCCTCTCTGGGAAGGTGACACAGGAGAGCCCTCTGGCAGCAGTCGCCAGCCCGGGGACAGATGCACTTGCACTTGGCAGTCAAGTCATCTCCCCCTACGGGGCTGTCTCTGCTGGGGACTGACTCATGTCTGCACAAACCTCCTAGCCAGGGGACACAGGGAGGGGCTGTGCTTCCTGTGCCACGCGAGGGCAATGCCTGAAGGCACGAGTCCGGGCGCAGCTAACACTGCGCACCTGCAGAGCCTCAGGCCTGGCCCTGGGGGAGCCCAGCAGACACTAGCAAGTTCACGTGGCTGATGTAGAAGCTGCTCTCTCTCTCTGTTGGCCACGAGGAGTTTGGCATAGAGAAGCTACTCTCTGACGGCTGACTGGCAGGCAGTGAGCTAATCTACCCGTGTGTCTACACTGGCAGAGCCAGAGTGTGGTGCAGGCAGTCAGTCTACACTGGCTGAAACAGTGGGTGATGCAACCAGCCTCTGGTGTGCTGAGGCCAGTGTTGTAGGTTCCTTCTGGAACCTTTACCTTTTCCTGTGTGGTTCTGTCTCCACCTCCTCCTCCTCCTTCTCTACCTCTTCCTCCTCCTCTTTCTTCTTCCTTTTTTTTTTTTTTAAGATTTGTTTATTTGAAAATCAGAGTTACACACAGAGAGAAGGAGAGGCACAGAGAGAGAGAGAGAGAGGTCTTCCATCCACTGGTTCACTCCCCAATTGGCTGCAATGGCTAGAGCTGCACCGATCTGAAGCCAGGAACCAGGATCCTCTTCTGGATCTCCCACATGGGTA
The DNA here is from genome assembly GCF_033115175.1 of Lepus europaeus. Taxonomy (NCBI): domain Eukaryota; kingdom Metazoa; phylum Chordata; class Mammalia; order Lagomorpha; family Leporidae; genus Lepus; species Lepus europaeus. The sequence continues at coordinate 17,061,828 of NC_084845.1, read as the reverse complement.
CAAGGGCCCAAGGACTTGGGCCATCTTCTACTGCTTTCCCAGGCCATAGCAGAAAGCTGGATCAGAAGTAGAGCAGCCGGGTCTCGAACCGGCGACCATATGAGATGCCGGCACTGTAGGAGGCAGCTTTACCTGCTATGCCACAGTGCCAGTCTCCATCTGTCTTCTTTTAAAAAAAGATTTATTTGTTTGAAATAGTTACAGAGAAGGAGAGGGAGGTCTTTCATCCACTGGTTCACTCTCTGGATGGCTTCAATGGCCAGGCCAAAGCCAGGAGCCAGGAGCTTCTTCCAGGTCTCCTACATGGATGCAGGGGCCCAGAGACTTCTATCTTCCACTGCTCTCCCAGGCCATTAGCAGGGAGCTGGATCGGAAGTGGAGCAGCCGGGACTCAAACCATCTCCCTTAGGTGCTGCAGGCAGTGGCTTTGCCAGCTACGCCACAGTGCCATCAGTGTTCTGTCTTCCCGGAATCATCTAACCCACCCCTCCCCTAGTCGTCTGAGTTCGGTTGGGGCTTCTCCTACTGTTCCCCCAGCCTCCCAAGTCCCTTTTGCAGGCACTGGTTAGGGGCTGGGAGTGCTGTGGCAGCATGGTCTCACCTGGGCATCCCCTCCCCCACTGTTGTGCTGGGTGCAGAGGCCCCCTGTGGCCTTCATCACACCACCCTCCCTGCTGCCACTCACACGCCTTTCTCTCACCAGAGTCTTTCAGGGCTGATGACAGCCTTGGTGTGCGTGGTGAATTGTGTTTCTACTGGTTGGGTCCATCTTGCTGTTTCTTGCTTTGATTTTGGGCCTCGTGAGGTTTGGGCTCATCTGCAAATTTAATTTCATGACCATTCATCCCTGTGAAAGTGCAATCTATGCCTATTATTTAACTCTTCTCAGATTCCCTCTTCCATGAATGAAAGTGTCAATGGGCAACCATGGCAACCACCTCCACCCCTCCCTCTTCCCTGTGGGTTGCGCCTGAGCCACACCTGGAGCCAGACTGCCCTGGTTCAAGCCCTAACTTGTGGTTCATCCTTGTTAGTCTATAGACTTCCACTGGGTGGATATACCCTGTTGAATCCGTTCTCCTGTTGATTGGCATCTACATGTCCTGAGTTTGTGGCATCAGCATATGTACCATTTCAGATTCCCTTAGGAAAGAATTGCTGGATCACAGGCTGTGCTTTTTTTTTTTTTTTTTTTAAGATTTATTTATTCATTTGAAAGAGTTAGAGAGAGAGAGAGAGAGAGAGAGAGAGAGAGATCTTCCATCCACTGGTTCACTCCCCTAAGTGGCTGCAATGGCCGGGGCTGAGCCAGGCTGAAGCCAGGAGCCAGGAGCTTCATCCCAGTCTTGAATGCAGGTGGCAGGGACCCAAGCACTTGGGCCTTTGCCCAGATAGGAAGTGGAGCAGCCAGGACACAAACCAGCACTCATATGGGACGCTAGCATCACAGGTGTCAGCTTTACTTGCTATGCTACAATTCTGGCCTTTTTTTCTGTTTTAAAACATGTATTCATTTATTTGAAAGGTAGAGTGAGAGAGAAAGAGAGATCTTCCATCCACTGGTTCACTCCCCGAATGGCCAAAATGGCTGGGGCTGGTCCAGGCTGAAGCCAGGAGCCAGGAACTTCATTCTGGTCTCCTAGATGGATGGCAGGGAGCCTTGCCAGGCTTGTTAGCAGGGAGCTGGATCAGAAGTGGAGTAGCCAGGATTCAAGCCACGCTCTGGTCTGAGATGCTGGCATCGCCGCCTGTGCCACAGCACCGGCCCCGGTGTGCATCCTCTGTAGGAACCGTGACCGGTCCTCCCCAGTGGTGGTGCTGGTTTACCCCTCTCCTCGCCAGTCCAGTGGGAGAGTTGTTATCGTCCCAGTCCTTTCCAACACCTGCTGCTGTTGGTCTTTCTCGTTTTAGCCCTTCAGTGAGTGTGTAGCGGTGTCACCCCGTGCTTTCCGTTTTATTTCCCAGAAGACTAACACCATTTATTTTTCCCCCCAACAATACTTTGAACCTAAAAACATTATTAACAAATTTGAAAATCCGCTTTCACCCTCAGAGTGTGGGACTCTTCCGTGTTTTCCAGGTGCTTTCGATTCTTTCTGCTGGGTCACTTTGAATCTGCCAGGCTGGAAGGCGGGCATGGAGGGGGTGGATGTTTCTCTGCCCGGGATCACCTGGGAAGCTGGTCCGAGAGGCAGATGCTGGACCCAGCCCACGCCAGAGTCGCCTGAGGACCCTCCCTCCTGTAGCCTCCCTGGGGCTGGTTGCATTTTCCTGTCACCAGTGCCATGCACCCCAGTTGCCCTGAGGGTCACCTCACTGCCTTGCCTTGGTGCCTAGATCAGTCCTGGCACACAGAGGGGCTCATGAAAATCCCCGGGGGATGAAGGGCCGGGGGGGGGGGGGAGGTGCAGGGCTGCCGTGGGCCTCCCCGTTTTCTCCCAGCCCAGCGGGCTCAAACAGGCTTTGTAAGGACATTGAGCGGCCATGGTGAAGGTTCTGAATGGAAGACGGAATCTTGGACTGGGGGGAGACCTGTGCTGGTACCCTGTACCCCTAGGTGACTTCCCACTCCCCAAAGACAGCGGGGGTGGGGTATGAAACTGCAGCCCTGCTCACCCCAGAAGCGGTGCTGCAGCTCCAGCTTCCAGGTTAGGAAGGAGGACAAGGACTCTGGCTGGGATATGTGTGTGTGCTCCACGGAGGAGGGAGGCCTGGGCTGGCCGCCAAAGATGGCAGGTGGGGTGGGATGGTGGACAGCACTTCGTGGACTAGTTGGCGTGAGCTGCACCCTAAGGGTCAGTTGTGAAGTCCATGGGGTAGGACATTCACTGAGCCCCCAGCAGATCGTGGTCTGGGTGACCCTGGCACCCAAGTGCATAAAACAATGGTCTGGGTTCCCTGGAGAGCTTTGGAGGACTTCCTGAAGGAGGCAGCCTTGGAACTGCGTGTCTCAAGGGCTGGGGTGAGCACTTTATCCTGATGCTGGTAGAAACCATCGCCAAGCTTTGGGTCCACAGGGCACGGACAGCCCGAGCCAAACACCAGTCACTTTAAACTAGGACAACAAATGAGCCCAGGACACACACTTTGTTTATGCAATGTGTGGGCGGGTGTGCGAAGACGGGAGAGCTAAAAGCAGTTGGTGAAAAACAACACCTTTTTTTTTTTTTTTTTTTTTTTTTTTTTTTGGTGGGAAGACAGATTAGAGAGGTTTATGCTCTTCTGTGATAACTAATATGAGAGGTTTATCAAAGTTTAAAAAAAAAAAAAGAAACCCTTGACGCGTTTTGCAAAATTGATTGGGAGCCTTGGCAGATTTGAGGAATCGTTCAGTAACGTTTTCCGGGTCGATGCTAATTTGATGCAGCAGACCTGAGCCCGCGCCAATTGACTGCCAAACCGGAGCTACTGTGCAAGGTTTATGGGCGGACCACTCGTAAAGACGCAAGTGTCCCACCTCGCTCAGGATGTGCACCAGGGAGAGTCTATAAGAGGTACCTGATCCTCCTGGCCTTTGACTTGTGAACACTCCGGGGGGCCCAGATTCCTTGCAGTCTTTCATGCCCCAAGGCTCAGGGTCCTGGGTCGGCGGGGAGTCTCCAGAAACTAGGGTCAGAGGTAGAAGATGCCGTAAAATTACACTTCGCAGGTGCAGGTCTCCTGTGTCCACTGAATAACTTGTGAGCCAGGCCTTGGGAAGGCACAGGGCCTGCAAGCACAGCCTCTCTCTCCTCCGGGAGGGAGCCAGGGGCCCCTTCCTCCTGGGACGTCATTTCCAAGGGAAATCAAGTCCGCGCGGGGAACGAGAGCCCCGGGCCCTCCGTTTCTTGGTTTCTGTTTTGTTTCCTGGGCTACCGAGTGCCGGATTGGACCGTGGTTGCAGCTCTTGCTCCACGCAAACACTGCCGGCATAAGGACATCACCTGAGGTTTGGTTTGCACGTCGGCAACCATTTAACAATCAAAATGGTCACGATTCCTGGCTCTCCCCATGGAAAAGCCCCGTTAATACTTTCCACAAAGGAGAGGTGGCCTTGAGCGGTGTCATTCCACTCCCTCTACCCCTGCCGTCCCCGGCCACCTCCCCTCCCCGCCAGGTTCATTAGCTGGGCTTCCATGAGGAAGGTTGCAGGTGGGGGCCGGGCAGGGCGTGGGCAGCCCGCTGGCGGCACAAAGCCTCATGGGTTTTCGCAAAGGCAAATTTGATCTTGGGCAAATGTCAGGGCGTTTTTGAAATCTGTGTTATGATATCAGCTCATTGCCAGCGTAGGGCTTCATCTGGATTTCATAAATATTATATGGGGCTCCCTCACTGGTGGCCAACTCGGCCAGCTGGAGACACAGACAGCCACTCCCTCCCTGCACGTGTGCGCGCGCGCACACACACAGACACACACACCGGCTACCCGTGGTAATCGCAGTCTAGTGCTGAGTTGTCATGCAAAACCAATTGGTGATATTTCAATCACGATGTTCTTGTAACGAATTCCATTCAAATTCCGTGGGAAAGGGAGTTAGACGTCCTCCTGCTGCTGGGAGAATGGTATGCTAAATGTAGCTTCCTGGGGCCCTGGCAGCTGTCCAGGCTTTGTAATTTATAGTTCTCCTTCCTGGTTCTCCAAGTGACCTTGGAACCTCCAAGCTGGTGGATTTCTTAGGATCAAGCTTGGCCCTCCTTCCTCTGCTGAGAACTGCCCAGGTGGGCGCTGCCTGGCTCCTTCAGGCAGGTGCTGAAATCCCGGGAGCACCTGGCAGGTGACGGGAAGATAGCTTGTTGCCATTGACCTTTTGTCTCAAATTGGTGTCAGCCCCGAAACAGTCAAATATTGTGTTACAAGGTGGCTGGCAGGTGATAGGCGCCTCTCTCTCTCCCCGGCCCCACACACAGCAGGTAGTCCTGGAGAGGAAGGAGGCGGGGAGACAAGGTGCAATCACATCCATCAGCTATTTTTGGTGGAGGAATAAACAAAATGGTCCAAACTGCTGCTGTTAACAGATTCTAGCAGGGGAGTGGCGTGTAGGAAGATTAATGTACAATTAAAGCTGGTGTGCGGGTAAATTACAGGGTGACAGCTATCTAATGCAAACACCCCAGACGTGTAATTAACAGGAGTTACAGGCTTTCCAGGGTGGATTGGCCCAGGGAGAGTGCGCTGGGAGCCATCAGCAGGGTCCAAGGCAGGACCTGGCAGACAGAGCCCGTCCGCATTGGGGTGGGCAGTCCGAGCTGTCACAGGAGCCGTGCGGCTCCTTAAGATGGCCCTGGGATGGGAGCCGGGCTCATCCTGCCTCAGGCTCTCGGTTCTTGTCCCAAGCTTCCAGTTCCTGCTGGAGCCGCCTGGTCTCCCCCTCCTTACCTTTTTGGCTTTGTGGTAGTGAAAGCCCATGGATGTCTTTCTTTCTTTTCTTTTTTCTTTTTTTTTTTGATGTTTTTAATTTCTTCTGCTTTGTCAGCTTTTTAAGGAATATGTTACATTATGTGGAAATTGGATGCTAACAAGATTTGTATGAATAAATTAGACTCTTAACTTTTTATGTTATTACAAAATGGAAATGGACTCTAATGACACTGAGAATTAATGTTCTGTTGCAAATAAATGCTGGGAATGGGACCCAATTGTCAATGCACTCCCCCTCTTGCATCCCTGGCCCTTCCTGCATGGCCTGGCTGGCCTAAGGGGGTGCCTCCCTCGTCCTTCCAGCCACTGTTCCCCCCAGGAGGCCTCCCTACCAACCCCTGGTGGTGGACGCTGGCCTGCGCTGCCCAAGACCCCCTTTAGGTCAAGGCCCATGGGGGCTGCCCCTGGGACCCCCCCCCCCACCTTCACCCCTGCGCCTCCATGCTCTCAATGAGAATTGCTCTTAGCTTCAGGGAGCTCCTTGCCTAGGGTCATACCCCTTCCTGTACCCGGTGGCCGGCTGATGTGAGGGGGTACCAGGGCCTGACTCTGTGCCTGAACTTGGGGCCTGCAAGGCCTCAGGTGTGAGGTACAGAGGTTGGCTTCTCCCTATGCCCACGCTTGCCCTCTCGCTTCCTCCCTGGAGGCTGTCCCAGAAGCCCTCCCCCATCCACCTGTCGCCACCTCCACCTCTGTTTCCAGGGCACTCAGCCCAGGCTCTCCAGCCAGGATCAGAGTCCCTGAGGATCAGACCTGTCCTTGCTGCTCCAGGTCCACTTTTAGAGCCCGGAGATGGCAGGGGAGGCGCTGACCGGGTACTTGGTCTCAGTCCAGGTCTCCCTGAGCAGGGATGGGCCAGCAGCAGCAGGACCCAGGGCCAACCCCCTCCCTCCCATCTGAGCTGCCGCAGCTCTGAGTGGGGGCAAACTCCGAGGGGTTTTCTGCAAAGGAAAGGGCTGGGGGCAATGAGGTGTGTGGGGGACCTGGGAGAGTGGGGACAAGGAGCATCAGGGAGGTGCCGTAGCCTGGGGTGGAAAACAGTGGGGGAAGAGGCGGCAGGGCAGGTGGCGTGGTCTGAGGTACCCAGAGCCAGGGCGGTGGGTGTGGGGAGGTTGGTGCAGGCAGCCAGGTATTTCACTGATCAGCAGCAGGTGCATTTAAAACCCTGACCCTGTGCTGACCAAACAGTGTGCATCCGTGCATTGAGCTGGGCTTCTGGGCTTGAGGAATGCGGAGTGCAGAATTCTCCCGGCAAGGCGGCTCCTTCCCCAGGGAAGGTGGACCCAGAGCCCAGGAAAGGAACCCTGCACGGCTGCAGAGCTGCTGGGCTCGGTGCTGAGCGGCTGCTGCCTCTGGCCTGGAGCATCCCCATCTGCCAGGAGAGGGCTGGAAGCTCTCGCTGTCGGGACTGTGGGGCTGTTGGCCACTGGCTGGGCCCTGAGTGCCCCTGGATCCTGGCAAACCCAACCCCCGCAGTGTGCAAAACTCCCCCTGGGGCTGTATGGACCAGGGGGAGCAGAGGGGCCTGCCAAAGACCTCGGCATTTCTGCCCTCACCTTCACACTCTTGGAAGTCGACAGGAGAAGCACCTGCTGAGAACACGAAGAAGCAAATAACGCCCTCCCTCCTGGTGCCCCCTTCTGGAGGGATCTGGGCCTCTGTACCTTGTCCCGGGGGGTGGGGGTCTCTTACGTGGATGCCGCTTTCTATACAGAAGCCCATAAGTCACACTCGTTTTATGAAAACCAATCATCTTTCCACCTACTGCACCTAACCTGTTTAATCACTTGCTACATCACGAACGCCTCTCCCCGGTTATGGATCTATTTCCGTGCTGCTCTTGACACCTGCACGGCGTTGCTTCGCCTGAATTTATCATAATTTATATAACCAGGTCCCCATTGGACGTTTTGGTGGTTTTCATTTTTGGTTTTCGATTTGAATGGGGAAGTGAGCATTCTTGCTGTATACCAATTCCTAGAAGTATCGCCTCCAAGGATTTGCACGGTTTTAAGACTTTTAATACTTCTCGACAAATCACCTTCCAGGAGGGCCCAGCGGTGCGTGAGCCTGCCTATTTTTCCTTCTAATCACACCAGCACGGGGGAGCTCCACTTTGTCAAATCTTTGTCAATCTGATAGGTTAAAGAGGGCCATGATTATTGCTTTTTTTTTTTTTTTTGCGTAACTTTTCTTTTTATCAAAGGAATATATGTATATAGTTAAAAAGGCATAAATAATAAATAAAAGAGCAAACTCAGCAGTCCTGTGCCCACCCCTCCCCTCCTCTCCCAGCCCCACTCCCTGGATGCAGCCGCCCGGGGTCTCTGAGCTATTCCCTGGGCGTCTATTACTGCCTCCGTATTTCTAAGTACTATGCAGGTGCAAAGTGGCCAGCAGTTGTTCCAGCATCATTTATTGAACATTCAGTCTTAGCTTAGGGATTTTTAAAAGCTGTACGATTTGTTTAAGTCTTGAATTTACTCTGGCCCCTTCTGGACGGTTCTGGTCTGGTCTGCGCTAGCTCCAGCCCCGGTATTTTAGTTACTGTAGCTTATGAACGTGTTTTTACTGTCTTGGAGGGCAAGTCTCCTGGCATCGTGACTCTTGTGTGACTGAGTTCATACTTTTGTTCTTTTTGGTATTTAGAAATAAGAGGTCAAACTCCCAATACTAGCCAATAGGGCTTCATTTTGGGGTTTCTTCATTTGTAGGTAAATGTAGGATGAATTTGCAGATAAATGGGCTTCTTTACTGTGGTTGGTGTGTTGTACCATGGTGAATATTCCAGTCTGATCCTTGCACTTGACAGGGATTTGTGGAGGATGAGCTGTGGGCCAGGTACCCTCCTAGACACGGACACAAAGCTGCCAAGGATGCCAGCTGTGTGGAGTTCTTGTGCGAGCAGGGGGAGCCGACGATGAGCACTGGATGTACTTAATCGGTATATTATGTGGTGTTGGTGCATTGGAAGTTACTTTGATAAACTAAGAGTAAGGAGGATGGGAAGGAGTTGGGTTGAGAAACAAAGTAGGTTTTTTTTTTTTTTTTTTTTTTTTTTTTTTGACAGGCAGAGTGGATATTGAGAGAGAGAGAGAGACAGAGAGAAAGGTCTTCCTTTTTGCCGTTGGTTCACCCTCCAATGGCTGCCGCGGCCGGCGCATCGCGCTGATCCGAAGCCAGGAGCCAGGTGCTTCTCCTGGTCTCCCATTCGGGTGCAGGGCCCAAGCACTTGGGCCATCCTCCACTGCCTTCCCGGGCCATAGCAGAGAGCTGGCCTGGAAGAGGGGCAACCGGGATAGAATCCGGCGCCCCAACCGGGACTAGAACCCGGTGTGCTGGCGCCGCAAAGTGGAGGATTAGCCTGTTGAGCCACGGCGCCAGCCACAAAGTAGGTTTTGCTACAGTTTGCATAGTGGTGTGAACAAGTACCCCACCCAGAGTTTCACCTGCTGGGAGCTTGGTCCTCGGTGTGGCTGTGTTGGCAGTGGCTGGACCTTTAAGAAGGCGGCTTAGGTGGTTAGGTCCTTGGGGGTGCTGCCCTCGGAAGCTATGAATGCAGTCCTCTGATTGGTTCCTGCAAGCCTGAGTTGTGATGAAAGGAGTGAGCCTTTCCCCAGAGCTGTTCTGGCTGCTGTAGCCTCGTGCAGGTGCACCTGCCATGATGCTGTCCGTGTCGTGCTGTGGTGTGGCCAGGAGGGTCCTTGCCAGAGGCCTGAGCCATGGGGCTGTCTGGCCTTGGACTTACAGCCTCCGAGCCTTTGAGCAAAGTCAACTCCCCCTCCTTTTTTTTTCAGCCGGGCCCCAGCCTTGGGTGTTTTGAAATAGAACAGAAAGATACGCAGGTGGTCTGGTGGGCCTCACTGAGAGTTGGGACTTGAGATTGGTGGGGTACAAGATGGCGGAGGCCAGTGGGTCTCACTGTGGGCCATTGTGCCCCCAGGGGAATTTGGCCACGTCTGCAGACGGCTTGGCTAGTCGTGACCAGAGGGGCACTCCTGACATCCAGTGGGCAGAAACTAGAGCCACAACCAAGCACCCCGCAGGCCAGGGCAACCTCACACCAGCGACTGGGCAGCCTCCAGGGCTGAGTGCCAAGGTGGTGAAATCGGGTGTAGACAAAGATGTCTCCAGGTGAGGGAGGGGGCTTCAGACGGGACTGAGAAACTGTAGAGGAGCAGGGGGTCCCAGGGCGAGGGGGCTGGAGGGGACGGCAGAGATTTGGACCTGGCTGGACAGGGTAAGGAATATGACTTTGCTCCAAATGGGATGGGGAGCTTCTGTAGGTCTTGGAACAGGGATGGGCCATGAAGTTTACATTTTGCAAGGAGCCTGGCTCGACTGTCGCCATGCTGAGGGGCCAGCAGGGCTGGAGCGGCCTAGGGAGAGACCGTGGTTCTGAGCCAACGTGGTGGCTGGGCAGGTGAGAGAATGGGCTGAGCTCCAGATCTGTTGGAAGGCAGAGCCAATGAGATTTCCTGGTGGACTGTCTGGGTGCGAGGAAGGACAAGTTCTGCTTTCAGTGAGTCTGCAAGGAGACTGCAAGGAGATAAACTAGACTTTGTGAGTGGGGTAACTCAAGAACAAAGGGAAGGGGAGGGAAAGGTTTTGTTTGTTTTAAGGATGGGAGAAATCATGGCATACCTGTGTGTTTTTGAAACTGATGGAATAGAATGTGGAAAAGCAGCGGCAGGGGGCTGACATTGTGGGGCGGCATGTTAAGAAGCCACCATCATCCCATACGGGGGGTGCTGGTTCAAGTCCCAGCTGGGCCACTTCTGATCCAGCTGTCTCCTAATGCTGCCTGGGCAGGTAGCAGGTGTGGCTCAAGCAGGTGGGCCCCAGCCATGCTTGTGGGAGACCCGGATGGAGTTCCAGCCTCCCCGTGTCTCTCTCTGTCGCATTTCAAATGAATGACTGAATGCCTGAATAAGTGAATGGCTGAGGCAGGAGAGGTGAGAGTTGCCGTTGCCGTATGCCATAGCAGGTTAGAGGGCTTTGGAGCTACAGATGTGCAGGGATTGTTAGAGCTGTAAATTTGCTTATCCTGAGCGTTTCCTATAAATCTAATCAGACAATGTGTGGTCTTTTTTTTTTTTTTTTAAACTTAGCATAATGATTTCAAGACTCATTCGTGTTGTAATACTTTATTTCTGTTTATAGCTGTCTGGATATACCACATTTATTATTTTACCCATTACTCCGCTGATGGACATTTGGGTCCTTCACACCTTCTGGCTATCACTAATAAAGACACTGTGTACACACTCGTGTGTGTACACATTCGTGTTCACGGTTTTGGGGGGAACATACATCCTCATTTCTCTCTGATGATACCTGGACACCAGAGGGGGTTTGCTGCATCGCGTGGTAACCGCGTTTTCTTCTTGAGGGACAGCCCGACTGTCTCCCAAAGTGGCTGCGCTGTTTCACACTCCTCTCAGCGGTGTATCGGGTTTTCATTCTTTTACTTCCCTGCTAATACTTGTTACTGTCTGTCTTTTAGATTGGAGTCATCCCAGTGGGTGTGAGCTCCTATCTCGTTGTAGTTTTGATTTGCATTTTCTTAATGACTAATGATGCTGAGCATCTTTTCATGTGGTTATTGGCCAAGGGAATATCTTTAGAGAACCTCTGTTCGGATCCCTAACTATAAATTAACTGGGTTGTTTCATTTATTTAGTGTCAAGTTATAAAAGTGCTTTCTTGAGGCCGGCGCTGCGGCTTTGAGTCCTACGGCACCACCAGCATCCCATATGGGCGCTGGTTCGAGTCTTGGCTGTTCCTCTTCTGATCCAGCTCTCTGCTATGGCCTGGAAAAGCAGTGGAAGATGGCCCATGGGGCCGGCACTGTGGCTCAGCAGGTTAAGCCTCTGCCTATAGTGCCAGCATCCCATATGGGTGCTGGTTCGATTCCCAGCTGCTCCACTTCCAGTCCAGCTCCCTGCTAATACGCCCGAGAGAGCAGCAGAAGATGTGTGGGAGATCCGGAAGAAGCTTCTGGATCCTGGCTTCGGATCGGCCCAGCATTAGCTGTTGCTGCCATTTGGGGAGTAAACCAGTGGGTAGAAAACCTCTCTCTCTCTGTCTCTCCCTCTTACTGTCTGTAACTCTGTTAAATAAATAACTTTTTTCTTTTATTTTAAGAAAGAGTGCTTTCTGTATTCTGAATTCATGTTCTTGGTTAGATATATGATTTGCAAATATTTTTTTCCTGTTGTAGGGAGTTTCTTATCATTTCCTTGATGGTATCATTTGTGGCACAGTAGTTTTTCATTTTCCTGAAGCCCAAATTTTCTATTTTTTCCTCTTGTTTGCTTGTACTTTGCCTCTGTGTATAAGAAGGTCTCCCCTAGGCTAAGGTCATGAAGATTTACTGCTTTCTGCTTTTTATTTACTTAGGCTATTTTTTTTAAATCTAAGATTTATTTTTTGAAAGATTTATTTATTTATTTGAAAGTCAGAGCCACACAGACGGAGAAGGAGAGGCAGAGAGAGAGAGAGAGAGAGGTCTTCCATCTGATGGTTCACTCTCCAATTGGCTGCAATGGCCGGAGCTGCGCCGATCTGAAGCCAGGAGCCAGGAGCTTCTTCCAGGTCTCCCACATGGGTGCAGGGGCCCAAGGACTTGGGCCATCTTCCACTGCTTTCCCAGGCCATAGCAGACAACTGGACTGGAAGAGGAGCAGCCAGGACTAGAACCGGCACCCTTATGGAATACCGGTGCTTCAGGCCAGGGCATTAACCTGCTGCTCCACAGTGCCGCCCCCTAAATCTAAGGTTTATTTTATTTATTTGAAAGACAAAATTACAGAGAGAGATGGAGACAGAGAGGTCTTCCATCTGCCTGGTTCACTCCCCTAATGGCCTCAACGGCCGGAGCTGAGCTGATCTGAAGCCAGGATTCAGGAGATTCTTCCCAGTCTCCCGTGTGGGTGCAGGGGCCCAAGGACTCGGGCCATCCTCCACTGCTTTCCCAGGCCATAGCAGAGAGCTGGATTGGAAGTGGAGCAGCCTGGACTAGAACTGGTGCCCATATAGGATGCTGGCACTGAAGGTGGCAGCTTTACCTGTTACACCACAGCGCCGGCCCCTCTTCTTCTTCTTTTAAGATTTATTTGTTTGAAAGGCAGAATTACAGAGAGGCAGAGGCAGAGAGAGAGGAGAGAGAGAGGGAGAGAGAGAGATCTTACATCCACTGGTTCACTCCCCAAATGGCCACAATGGCCAGAGCTGGGCAATCCAAAGCCAGCAGATTCTTCCTGGTCTCCCATGAGGTCAGGGGCCCAAGGACTTGGGCCATCTTCTACTGCTTTCCCAGGCCATAGCAGAAAGCTGGATCAGAAGTGGAGCAGCCAGGTCTCGAACCGGCACCCATGTGGGATGCTGGTGCTGCAGGCCAGGGCCTTAATCTGCAGCACTGGCCCCTTATTTAGGCTTTTTGTTTAATTTTTATTTCTAATTGAATTGGCAAGTGTTCCCAGGATGACGTTAAAGAGAGTGGATTTTCTTTGTTCTATTCCTGACTTTAATATTTTTCCATTAATCATGATACTATCTATGGGATAAGATTTTTTTAATTTAAAAAGAATCCTGTATTACTAGTGTTTATAAATAATTGGTGACTTCTCCCCACCCTAAATATATTTAATCTGTCTACAGAGATCAACATGGTTTTTTTCTTTTGATCTATTGATGCAATAAATTATATTAATAGATATCCTAATATTCAGCCTTTCTGTAATACATTTCTGCCTTAACATCTTGTTTGTATACACAATTATTTCATTGTGGCACTTGTTCAATAAACATAAGTGTTCTTTTTAATAAACATATTTATTTGAAAGGCAGAGTGACAGAGAGAGAGAAATCTTCCATCGGCTTGTTCACTCCCCAGATGCCCATAATAGCCAGGCTAAGGCCAGGCTGAAGGCAGGAGCCAGCAACTCCATCTGTGTCTCCCTTGTAGGCAGTAGAACTAAAGCATTTGAGCCATAATCCATGCTTATCAGGCACATGAGCAGGAAGCTGGATCAGAAGCGGAGTAGCTAGGACTCAAACCAGGTGCTCTGATATGGGGCGTGGGCGTCCCTCTAGGACTCAGACATGGGGCGTGGGCGTCCCACTAGGACTCTGACTAGGCGCTCTGACATGGGGTGTGGGCGTCCCACTAGGACTCCAACCAGGCTTTCTGACGTGGGGCGTGGGCGTCCCACTAGGACTCAGACCAGGCGCTCTGACGTGGGGCGTGGGCGTCCCACTAGGACTCAGACTAGGCGCTCTGACGTGGGGTGTGGGCATCCCACTAGGACTCCGACCAGGCTCTCTGACGTGGGGCGTGGGCGTCCCACTAGGACTCCGACCAGGCGCTCTGACGTGGGGCGTGGGCGTCCCACTAGGACTCAGACTAGGCGCTCTGACGTGGGGTGTGGGCGTCCCACTAGGACTCCAACCAGGCTCTCTGACGTGGGGCGTGGGCGTCCCACTAGGACTCCGACCAGGCGCTCTGACGTGGGGCGTGGGCGTCCCACTAGGACTCAGACTAGGCGCTCTGACGTGGGGTGTGGGCATCCCACTAGGACTCCAACCAGGCGCTCTGACGTGGGGCGTGGGCGTCCCACTAGGACTCCGACCAGGCGCTCTGATGTGGGGCGTGGGCATTCCAAGTGGTGGCCAAGCTGCTGTGCCACCACAGCCACCCCAGAATCCTTTTGATTCTTTGACCCATGCATTATTCAGACTCAGATATTTCAAGGGCATTTTTTTCCTGCTTTTGTAAAAATTAATTTCTAATTTTATTGCATTGTAGTCAGAGAATTTGGTTTGCCTGCTATTGATTGTTTTAGTTGAGAATTGCTTTATGTCCTGAATAGTATATGGTCATCTTTTGCTCCATTATGTTTGAAATAATACATGTCTTCTAACTGTTGAGTATGTGTGTGTGTGTGTGTGTCTGTGTCTATATTAGGTCAGTCTTATTGATTATATTGTTTGTTTCTTCAATGTCTTTAATGTTTTCTGGCTGCTTGTCAATATCAGAGTGAGATATATTAAAATCTCCTAATGTGGCTATGAATTTGTCTGTTTATGGTCTTCCATCAACTTTGATGTTGTATTTTTGTAAAACAATGTTATTAGGTGCATACAAGTTCAAGGTTATTTTATCTTCCTAGTGAATTATTTTCTTTTTCTTTGTGTAATAACTTTTCCAATCCCCATCAATGCTTTTTTTTTTTGCCTTAAATTCTATTTTTGCTTTATAGTAAAATTGTAAAAACAACTTATTTGCCTGGAATATATTTTTAGCATGTCTTTACTTTCAACATTTCTGCATCATGATGTTTCAGAGTGTCTGTCATAGCAAGTATAATGTTTTCATTTTTTTCAAGACTCGTGGTGTATTTGCTTTCTTTATTTTAAATGTTTTATTTTGTGTTTTCTGTTTCCTACTTCCTTTGCTTTTTCACTGTTTCTTTGAAAAAAAAAAAAAACCTGTTTTCTAAAGAATTGGTTGCACTTTATTCTTTTTTACTCTTTGTACTGATTTGGACGTTGTACATTGCATTTGTTATACTTCAGCAATTATCTTTACATTGTTAATATATACCCTTGATTTAAAAACAAACATCTACCCTCCTCCAAAACAACACAGTGGTCTTACTGTATTTAATTCTGACCATACTCACATCTTCTGTCTTTTGCTGTCTGATTTTAGTCTCATAGTGTTTACAAACTTCCTAATTAAATAAAATGGGGGGAGGGCCAGCACTGTGGCACAATGGGTTAATCCTCTGCCTGCAGTGCTGGCATCCCATATGGGCACTGGTTTGAGTCCTGGCTGCCTCTCTTCCAGTCCAGCTCTCTTCTGTGGCCTGGGAAAGCAGTGGAGGATGCCCCAAGTGCTTGGGCCCCTGCACTCTCGTGGGAGACCCGGAGGAAGCTTCTGGCTCCTGGCTTCGGATCAGCTCAACTCTGGCCGTTGTGGCCATTTTGAGAGAGTACCAGCGGAAGGAAGACCTTTCTCTCTGTCCCTCTCACTGTAACTCTACCTCTCAAATAAATAAATAATTTTTTTTTAAATAAAACAACCTTATTCCTCTTGATTGCTTCGGTTTGCAGCTGTCACTCAGTTCCCTTGCTCACCTTTGCCTGGTGCATCCACTCTTCCAGGCTCCGTTTCCAACTTTGGGAGTGCGTGCAGGGACACCTCTGTAGACTCTCATTCAAATTGTTTCCTTGAATTTTGCAATCAATAGTTGAGCTGGGTATAGAATTCTGGGGTGAAAGTTACTTTCGTTTAGTCTTTCTTTTTTTTTTTTAAGGCACAGTTATGGGGTGGTGGGGCGAAGTGGGGAGATATCTTTCCATCTGCTTGTTTACTTCCCAAATGGCTTCAGTGGCTGGAGCTGGGCCAATCTGAAAGCCAGGAGCCAAGAGCTTCTTCTGGGTCACCCAGGTGGGTGCGGAAGCTCAAGTACTTGGGCCATCCTCTGCTGCTTTCCCAGGCTCATCAGCAGGGACCTGTATTGGAAGTGGAGCAGCCAGGGCTCAAATTGGTGCCCATGTGGGATGCCGGCACTGCAGGCAACAGCTTTACCTGCTGCACCACAGCGCCAGCCTCTCTTTTACCCTTTAAAGACCTTTTCCATTGTCTTCTGGTCCGCGCTGCTCCTCAGAGAGCAGAGAGTCAGTCTGTCAGTCCTTTTTGAAAATGTCTCTCTCTCTAGTTGTTCTTGTGACTTTTCTTGGTATGTAACTGTTCTCTCACTGGGAGGTTGATGCTTCCATTCGATCTTAGTATTAGTGGTTTTCCTAGATCCTGTAATTTTTTTTTTTTCAATCATCAACTGCTCAAGTATTTCCTTTCTGCTCTTGTCCGCGTTGCCTTTGAAAATGCCAGTCACGGGACCAGCACTGTGGTGTAGCAGGTAGAGCCGCCGCCTGCAGTGCGGCACCAGTTCCAGTCCCGGCTGCTCCACTTCCGATCCAGCTCCCTGGTAATGCAGTAGAAGATGGCCCAAGTGCTTGGGCCCCTGAACCCATGTGGAAGACTCGGAAGACGCTCCTGGCTCCTGGGTTTGGATTGGCTCAGCTCCAGCCACTGCAGCCATTTGGGGAGTGAACCAGTGGATGGAAGACCTTTCTCTCTGTAACTCTGCCTTTCAAATAATAATAATAATAAAAAGATTTATTTATTTATTTGAAAGGCAGAGTTACACAGAGAGAGAAGGAGAGACAGAGAGAGAGAGAGAGGTCTTCCATCTGCTGGTTCACTCCCTATCTGACTGCAATGGCTGGAGCTGTGCCGATCCAAAGCCAGGGACCAGGAGTTTCTTTCAGGTCTCCCACGTGGGTGCAGGGGCCCAAGCACCCAGGCCGTCTTTCCACACTCTTCCAGGCCACAGAAGAGAGCCGTATCGGAAGTAGAACAGCTGGGACCCGAACCTGTGCCCACATGGGATGCCGGCACTGCAGGCGGCGGTCCCACCCACTATGCCACAGCGCCAGCCCATAAATAAATCTTTAAAAAAAAAAAAGGAAATGCCAGTCACATGTGAACAGTGGTGTAGTATGTGGACTCTGGAGATGGCTACTTGGATTTGACCTTGACTCCAATACTCAATAGCTAAGGAAAATTACTTAAACTGCGCCTCTGAGAACTCAGCTATGTAGAGGGGACAATAACATAACGATTTTGCCAGACTCTTGGGTTGCTACCAATTAAATGAGTTTTAAAATATGCAAAGTGCGGGGCCAGTGCCGTGGCTAATCCTCCGCCTGCGGTGCCAGCATCCCATATGGGCGCCGGGTTCTAGTCCCGGTTACTCCTCTTCCAGTCTCTGGCCCGGGAAGGCAGTGGAGGATGGCCCAAGTGCTTGGGCCCTGCACCCGCATGGGAGACCAGCAGGAAGCACCTGGCTCCTGGCTTTGGATCGGCACAGCGCCGGCTATAGCGGCCATTTGGGAGTGAACCAATGGAAGGAGGACCTTTCTCTCTGCCTCTCTCTCACTGTCTATAACTCTACCTGTCATTTAAAAAAAAAAAAATATGTAAAGTGCTTAATGTAGCTCCTGACACATGTTCAGCTCTGTATCATTGGTGCTCCTTGTGGTGGTCCAGAGACTGCTGCCCGACACTAGCATGTTTGCCTTAAGGTCATTATTGAAGGTTATCTGCAAGGCTCTGACTTTGTTTTGGTTCCCAGGATGCCTTTCTGCCAGAGTCTCCATGCTCCTTAGTGTTATGTTAGCTGTCTCATTTTATTCTTTTCCTTATAACTTCAGTCTCGTGTTTTCCAAGTATGCCTTCTGGGCGATGGTCTCAGGTTCACCCGGGTCATAGCAATTTACTAACGAATCTGTTCTTAAACGCTAGCAATGTGTTTTAAATTTCAACACTATATTTTCACTTCTAGAAATTCCATGGAGATCTTCAAATCCTACTTGGTTGGCCTGTGCCGCGGCTCACTAGGCTAATCCTCCGCCTTGCGGCGCCGGCACCTCGGGTTCTAGTCCTGGTTGCCCCTCTTCCAGTCCAGTTATGGCCCGGGAGTGCAGTGGAGGATGGCCCAGATCCTTGGGCCCTGCATCCGCATGGGAGACCAGGAGAACTGCGGGGTGAACCAACAGAAAAAGGAAGACCTTTCTCTCTGTCTCTATCTCACTGTCCACTCTGCCTGTCCAAAAAAAAAAAAAATCCTACTTGGTTGACATAATAAATAAATTAACGTGAATTGAATCAGGTTCAATCCTTATCCCAGGTTTTAGTCTTTCTGTTTAGCAGCTGACTTTCCCTCATGGTAAAACCTTTCTTGGGTGGATTATGATTTTTACATAATATCCTAAGAAAGCAAAAATCATCCAAAATAATTTAATGATTTTTTGGGTTTGTTTTCACAGTAGCCCCATGCTTCTTGAGTGCATCAGAACTCGGAAACATTGCTTCTGCCTCCGTGTCAGGCCTGTCGCCCCATTATTTCTTTTCTTTACTTTTTAAAGATTTATTTATTTATTTGAAGGAGTTACACAGAGAGAGGAGAGACAGAGAGAGAGAGAGACAGAGAGAGAGAGAGAGAGAGAGAGAGAGATCGTCCATCCTCTGGGTCACTCCCCAGATGGCCGCTATGGTCGGAGCTGTGCTGATCTGAAGCCAGGAGCCAGGAGCTTCCTCCGGGTCTCCCACGCGGGTGCAGGGGCCCAAGGACTTGGGCCATCTTCTGCTGCTTTCCCAGGCCACAGCAGAGAGCTGGATTGGAAGAGGAGCAGCCAGGTCTCGAACCAGCGCCCATAAAGGATGCCAGTGCTTCAGTCCAGGGTGTTAACCCACTGCACCACAGCACTACCCCTGCGCCCCCATGATTTCTATACAAAGGAAGTTGTGAAAAACCTATGTGTAGGTTCTTTCTTTCCTTCCTTCCTTCCTTCCTTATTTCTTTCTCCCAGCCCCCGCCCCCCTTCTTTCTTTCTTCACCAAAACAAATTCATCTTTTAGTCCCGCTTCTCCATGGTCTGTGGGGACTGGAGCACCATACTGCTGGTGGGAACCAGAACCTGCACAGCCAGGGAGGAGACCTGGGATTGGGGTGGCCCCTTTGTCTCTGGGACACTTGCCCCTCACCCCGCGGGGTGGTTGTGTTTCCCTAGATGGGGGCTCAGAGTCCTGGGCTCCCACAGCACCGAGCCGTGAGCCCTCCTAAGGCTCTTGCTTGCTCCCCGTTTCTCAAGCACTCAGGCTGCGTTGCCGTCCCTTTTGGGTGCCCAGGCCCAGACTCTGAACCCTGGGGTCTGCCACCTGTCACTCACGGCCCCTGGGTGCTCGCTGTCAATTGCTCCAGCTCTTGTATTATTTTTTTGTGTGGGTCTTTTTGGCACCCGAGGGTTTCCTGTACCTCCCTCCAGCTCCACTGTGTCTTTAGTTCTTCCTGTGTTCTGTGCAATCCAGCATTTGGAGCTGGAGGTGGTGATGGTGAAGGCTGTGTGTCTGCCATGACCTTGTATTTAGGATTTTTGCATCTGTACTGACAAGCCAGATTAGTCTATGATTTTATTTTTGTTTTGTCTTTGGCTGGTTTTAGTGCCAGGGTTATGTGTTATTCATAAAATTAATTAGGAGGCCGGCGCTGCGGCTCAATAGGCTAATCCTCCACCTGCGGCGCCGGCACACCGGGTTCTAGTCCCGGTCAGGGCACCGGTTCTGTCCCGGTTGCCCCTCTTCCAGTCCAGCTCTCTGCTATGGCCTGGGAGTGCAGTGGAGGATGGCCCAGGTCCTTGGGCCCTGCACCCCATGGGAGACCAGGAGAAGCACCTGGTTCCTACCTTCGGATCAGCGCCGTGCACCAGCTGCAGCACGCCAGCTGGGGCGCCCATTGGAGGGTGAACTAACGGCAAAGGAAGACCTTTCTCTCTGTCTCTCTCTCTCTCACTGTCCACTCTGCCTGTCAAAAAAAAAATTAATTAGGAAGCCTTTCTCCTTTCTTTAGCCTCTGGAGCATGTTAAACAGTGTGGGAAATTTCTGTTCCTTGAAGGTATGTGTCTGGGACCCAGGAGTGTGGAGGCAGGCTGGTTGTGTCCTGGACTGACTTACTGGTTAGCTTTTCTGCTGTCACTTTGGCTTCCCTGGACTAGCGTACGTTTAATCAAGATTTAAAATTTATCAGCATGGACTTCCATGTCGTGTTCCTGCACTCCAACAATTTTTTGCATCTCTCCTCTTTCTTGTTGTCATTTTTCTCTCTTTTCTTGATTAGCCTTTCCTAGCCACCTGTCTACTTCATTGTTGAATTTATTTATTCATCCTAAGATGGAATTAATAAAAATCAGTACTTTTAATTCATAAAATTCATAAAAATCTGTTACTTTTAATCCCTTTTTTTAAAAAAGATTTATTTTATTTGAAAGGTAGAGTTACAGAGAGGATGAGGCATGGGGGGGGGGGGTCTTCCATCCGCTGGTTCACTCCCCAGATGGCCACAATGCCTGGAGCTGCACCGATCCAAAGCCAGGAGCCAGGAGCTTCTTCTGGGTCTCCCATGTAAGTCAAGGGGCCCAGGGACTTGGGCCATCTTCTACTGCTTTCCCAGGCTATAGCAGAGAGCGAGATCGGGAGTGGAGCAGCTGGGACTCAAACTGGCACCCATATGGGATGCCGGCCCTGCAGGCAGTGGCTTTATCAGCTATGCCACAACGCCAGCCCCTTAATCCATTATTAAGGCTTGTGCTTTATCTAAGTTTTGAGTTGAATGTCCAGGTCATTTCTTATCTTTTTTCTTTACGATAAAATATTTGGGGGCTGGCGCTGTGAGGCAGTAGGTTAAGCATCCACCTGCGGTGCCAGCATCCCGTATGGGCACTCATTCGTGTCCTGACTGCTCCACTTCTGATCCAGCTCCCTGTTGGTGGCCTGGGAAAGCAGTGGAAGATGGCCCAAGTGCTTGGGCCCCTGCACCCACGTGGGAGACCTGAAGGAAGCGCCTGGCTCCTGGCTTCGGATCTGCCCAGCTTGGACGTGGCAGCCATTTCGAGAGTGAACCAGTGGATGGAAGACCTCTCTCTCTTTCTGTCTGTAATTTTGCCTCTCATGTAAATAAATAAATATTTTTTTAAAAAAAAGAATAAAATACTTAAGTGATAAAGTTTCCTCTGTGCACAACTCTGGTCACATTCTGTAAGCTATGGCTTGTATTAAGAGTCATTATCAGGGGCCGGCACTGTGGTACAGCGGGTTAATGCCCTGGCCTGAAGTGCCGGCATCCCATATGGGCGTCAGTTTGAGACCCCGCTGCTCCACTTCTGATCCAGCTCTCTTCTGTGGCCTGGGAAAGCAGTAGAGGATGGCCTAAATCCTTGGGCCCCTGCACCCAGGTGGGAGACCTGGAAGAAGCTCTTGGCTCCTGGCTTTGGATCGGCACAGCTCCAGCCGTTGCGGTCAGTTAGGGAGTGAACCATCGGATGGAAAACCTCTCTCTCTCTCTCTCTCTCTGTAACTCTGACTTGCAAATAAATAAATAAATATTTTTAAAAAGTGTCATTATCAAAATTGATTAGTGTAAAGTTGCTCTTTGATGCAGGAGAGTAAAACTTTATGATCTAATTAGCAATGTGTCCCCTATATTGTAAAAAAAAAATTATTTATTTGAAAGGCAGAGGGAGAGAGAGAGGAGAGATATTCCATTTGTTGGTTTACTCCCCAAATGTCTGCAGTGGTCAGGGCTGGGCCAGGCTGAAGCCAGGAGCCTGGAACTCCATCTGAGTCTCCCATGTGGGTGGCAGGGGCCCAAGTGCTTGGACTGTTCTCTGCTGCTTTCCCAGGCACAGTAGCAGGGAGCTGAATCCGATGTGGAACAGCCGGGACGCAAACCCAACACTCATATGGGATGCTGGTGTGGCCGGTAGCAGCTTAACTTGCTGAACCACAAGGCTGGCCCCTGTACCTCCTACATCAAAAAAACAAAAACTACCACTTTTTCAACAAAATCTAAAATGCTGCTGAGTTGTAATGCACACCACTATTTATGGACCACAAAGAAAGAAAAAAAATGTATTTCTAGTTAAACTCTAAATCCCATCAATTCTGAGGAGCATCCTGGTTTCAGAGATGATATATAAAAAAAGTCCATCTTAGAATGTATGAAATATGGAGTTTATTCATCCATAAATTTAAGCATCTTGTGGTTAGAGAATGTGATGTACTAGTTCTTTGTAATATATCATAACCTGGTATGTGGTATGCGTTAGTTTTTATAGATGTTTTTCATGTGCTTGAACATAATGTATCTTCTCTATTTGCTGGCTATAGGAATGTATCTATTTCTGTATACGTATATGCATATATTCATGCATAGGCAAATATAAAATCAAACGTTGAAATTATACATTGCACATCTCCTGCAGCCTTGCTAATTTTTTTATTGTTCCATCGGTCGTTTCATTTCTGAGTGAGCCCTGTTAACCTCTCCCACTCTGATGGTGGGTCTGTTCATTTCCTCATACTGGCCTATGATATTCTGCTGTGGATACATAATAGGTGTCCGTCCACAGTCCTGGCTCACACCTCCCTCCTCAAATCAGGCCATAGAAACTAGAAATTCTCTTCCCCAAGGCGAGCCATATACCCCAAACACCTCTGTGTCTTGGAGCTGGCCATGAAGAAATTCTTGGACTATGATGACTGATAGTGGGTCAGAAGACCCCCATTTGAGAAGGGGTCCTGCCCCATCCCCAGGGGGGCCAAGAAGAATCTGGACAGACCGGCCTGGGTGGGTTTCCCCTTTTGTCTTTTTGTCCCTTCAACACTCCCAACAGGGTTGTCTGTGCTTCCATCACCGCCTTTGCAGTGAATTCCACAAAAGACCTTGGCCTTGAAGGACGTCTTGGCGGGAGCTTGTGGGTGGCTGAGTGCACAGAGGAGGGCAATCCTGGAGGGCAGTGCAGCGGGGGAGGGCACAGGAGCTCTGCGCCCCTTCCTGCGGAGCCTCCATCGTAGTCTCTGTGTTTCCCTGACTCACTCCAGCTGTTCTAGCAAGTACATCAAACTGGAGGAGGGAGTTCTGGGACCCTGGCTTGTAGCGACAGGGTCAGTAGCACAAATGAAACCACCTGGGGCTTGCAATTGGCTTCTGAAGTGCAAGTGTGTGTGTGTGTGTGTGTGTTGGGGTGGGGGAACAGTCTTAGGGACCCGGCCCTCAACCTGAGGATCTAGCGCTGTCTCCAGGTAGGTGGTGTGGGACGTGAGTTAAGATAGAGGACATGCTGCTGGTCCCCTGCAGACTTAACAGCTTGCTTAGTGGTGGGGGGAAATCGCCACCCCTTTTGCGTGAGAAACTGAATCTGAGGTTGGCTTCCTCTCTGTATCTTCAGAGTGCCATCTTTTGCTTTATGTATTGTCAGGCGCTGTTGTTAGATGCCTACAAGTTCCTAACTGTTACACTTTTTTTTAGACTGTTCTCTTAGTCTGTTGTGCCTGTTACCTCTGTTATGCTTTTTGCCTTGCACCCGTTTTCTCTGATGAGAGTAGCACAGGGTCAGTGTCCCTTCGGCTCCTCCTGGCATCCTGCTTCCCATCCATTGTTTCCAGGCTGGCTGTGTTCTTTCAAGGCTCTTCCACTCCGATTGAGGGTCTTTGTCTCTTGGTGGCAAGCAGAAGGCTCCAAGTACCATTTCTGAAGAACATAGGGTAGAGGAAAGACTAAGAAGCCAGGATTTGGAGACTTGCTTAACCCCTAGAGTCTCAGTTATCCCAGCTGTAAAATGGGGTGATAGTACATGGCCCTTGGGCCTGTTTTGAGTAAGCCAATGCTTGTACAATGCTTAGGTCATCTCTTGGCCTACAGTGAGCAATCAACAAGTGTTCAATGAGCTCAATCCTTTAGTATTTTTGTCATCACTTGTATTTGGGCTTGTTTCTATCACCCTATTTGTGACCTCTGTTTACCACTCCTTGTTTTAATTTTATTATTGCTAAATATTAGCATGGCCATGATTATTTTCAAGATTGACTTGTTTATTTGAAAGGCAGAGTGAGAGAAGAGAGAGGTGAGGTGAAATAGAGGAAGAGACAGAGAGAGACATCAATCTTCCATCTGCAGGTTCACTCCCAAAATGGCCTCCAATGGCCAGGTCTGGGTCAGGCTGGAACTAGAAGCCAGGAGCCAGGAAGTCCATCCAGGTCTTCCCCATGGGCGGCAGGGGCCCGAGCACTTGGACCATCTTCCACTGCCCTCCAGGGCATCAGCAGGAAACTGGATCAGAAGCAGAGCTACGCACTCAATCCTGCGCTCCGATGGGGCACGCCGGCAATGCCAGCAGTGGCTACACCTGCTGCACGGCCATGCCAGCCCCACACTTTCCTGTCTTGTACTCAGTCCAGCTGACACCATTTTTTTCTTTTTTCTCTGCTGATTTGAAAATCACGTTTCTTCTATTATTTTATTTAATACCCTTAAAATATTAACATAGGTATTTACACATTTTTTTTAGCAAATCTGAACTTATTATCTCTGCCATTTTCTAAAACAAGGACCTTAGCCCACCAGAACGCTGCTCTCTCTACTGTCTTTCGTATTCTGACAGTGGAGAATTTTTTCCACCTTTATCAAAAAAAGCATTTATACTTGCAGCCAATAGTTAATTAGCTTTACTAATCAATTATACCCACATTCTTGCCTTTTTAAAATCCCACTCTTTCCCTCTGAGCTGATTTTTCTTTTTGCCAAAATGAACCCTTCAATAATTCTTCCAATTTGAGTGGCAAGACCTCTCAGTTTTGAAAATGCCTTTCTTTCTCTCCCATTGCTAAATAATTGAATAGGATGACCTTTACTTTCTTGTAGCACTTTAAAAATAAGATTACTGCACTCTCTCCTGGGCATCTTTTGATGCTAAAACACCTTCTATCTGTCTGTTGGTAGGCATCTATCTTTCTTCTCGACACACTAAGATTTTTCCCTTTGTTTTTGGTGTTCTGGGGTTTTACCAAGATGAGTGAGTTGATTTAGCACTTTGTGTATATTTTCAGTGTAAGGAATCATGTATTTCTTTAATTCTGGAACATTCTTAGCCATTATCTTCTCGGTTGATTGATTTTTAACCAGTGTTTCGTTCTGTTCTAGAACTCCAGATTAGATGAATGGGGTGATTGTTTTAACAATTGCATCAGATTCCAGAGTTTGGGGTTATTCATAGAAACATTTATTTAGTAATTTATTTAAACATTCTTCCACTAATGGAAATTTGGTTTTTTTTCCATGCTTTTTTTCTAAGAAAAACAATGCTATAGCCAATATTTAAAAAAGAATTGTTCTGTCTCCCTCCCTGTCTCTCTATCTCATTATTGTTATTAGATGTTATTAGATTCTATTTTTATTGCATCATGGTTAGGTAATGACTTCTTTTTTTTTTTTTTTCCTTAAAGGTTTGTTTGTACTCATTTGAAAGGCAAAGCCAGAGAGAGAGGGAGAGACAATGAGGAAGAGACCTTCCTTCCACTGGTTCACTCTCTGGGCCAGGCCGAAGTGGGTGCAGGGGCCGAAGCACTTGGGCCATCTTCCACTGCTTTCGCAGGCCGTTAGCAGGGAGCTGGCTTGGAACTGGACCAAGCAGAACTCCAACTGGAGCTCATATGGGATGCCAGTGATGCAGGGGGTGGCTTAACCCGCTACGCCCCAAAGCTGGCCCCAGGTAATAACTTCCATCGAGAATTTTCTTGTCTGTAGTCTAGTATAAAATCACTTTGCTAAATAAGAGTGATTGAGAAAATTGCACTCTGCTTTCTGAGCATGACGATGTGAAGTGGGGAGCCAGACTGTATCCATCCAGTCCTTGATGGTCTCACTTTGGTGTGCACACTTTGTCCACTTGGAAGGCGTGCGGTCCTCTGGTGGGGCTTTGTTCGCCCTACCTGTTGGCGTGGGGAGCCTGAAGCCTTGCCGTGTTGTGCCTTGGGCCTGCGGGGGCTGGGCCTCCTGGCCTCCAGGTGGGGCCGCTGGGCTCTGCGAGGCCCCCCTGGCTGCCATCCACGCTCCTGGCTGTGTCTGCGGCTGCGCCCAGATCAGCTGGCCCTATACGACGGGCCCCACCCCATGCCCCCATTTTTATACTTATTTGATTCTTTCCATGGGAATTTGGGAGGGGAAGGGATTAAACGAATAGTGCCTGTCGCGTTCTCTATCCAGAAGTCTCTTTCCTTTGACAGCCACTTTTTCAAGCTTGAAAGTTCTGTTCCTACCCACTCAGCTTAACTGCCTCAGCTCCACCCACCCCACTTCCTTTCCTTGGTGAGCTCAGGGCCCGAGGGACCAGCTCCTGCAGCCCTGTCTCCTGCATGGGGGCACAGAGCTGTGTGCTGCTGGCGGTCTGGCCCCTGTGTGTGTAGTGGCCTGGAGATGCCTGAAATAGTACCAAAACCCTACCTACGCTGCAAGGGGACTTAAAAAGTTTGTGGAGAAATGGAATAAAAATATGAGTGTATTTTGGTGCAAAATTACTTTTTTCATAATACCTGAAAAATATGTAAATGAAAAACTATGCATGCATTCAAACAATGTTTGCACCAAAAGAAACTTATACCTTTTTATTTATTTGAAAGGCAGAGTGACAGAGAGAGAGAGAGAGCGAGCTTCCATATGCTGGCTCACTCCCCAAATGTTTGCATGGTGGTCGGGGCAGAGTCTGGCTGAAGCCTGGAAGCTGACAGTCCATCCGGGTCTCCCAGGTGGGTGGCAGGGGCCCAAGTTCTTGGGCTACTGGCTGCTGCTTTCCCAGGCACATTTGGGAGGAGCTGATGGAAGTGGAACAGCTAGGACTCGACCTGGTGTCCTATATGGGATGCCGGCATTGTAGGTGGCAACTTAACCCACAGTGCTACAACACCGGCCCCAGAAACTCATGCTTTTAATTCCATTCTCTACGTATTTTTGGAAATGCCTTCTTTTTTTCTTATATATACATACTGATGATAAAGTTTATTTTTAAAATTTTTGTTTATTTTATTTGAAAGGCAAAGAGACAGAGAGAGAAAGAGAGACAGATAGGAAGAATTCCCATCCACTGGTTCACTCTCCAAATGCCTGCAATAGCTGGCGTCTGGACTAGGCCAAGGTCAGGAGCCATGGACTCAACCCAGGTCTCCCACATGGGTGATGGGGACCTAACCACTTGAGTTGGGCGCAGGGCCATCTTCCACTGCTTTCCCAGGTGCATTAGTGGGGAGTGGGATTGGGAGCAGAGCAGCGGGGACTTGAACCTGCAATCTGATATGGGATGCCTGTGACATCACAGTGCTGGCCCCAGAGTGGTCTTTTTAAGAAGAAAATTTCATTCGTCACCCTCCTGCTTACAACCTCCCATCAGGCTTGGCCTGGGAGTACCCTCCCATGCCCCGCCCCCCAAGTCACCTTGCAGATCCTAGCATAGGAGTCTTCCACTGTGTATAGCAGAGCAGAGTGCCATGGTCCCTTACTCAGGGCCTGTCACTGGGGGCTCTGGGCTCCCAGCCCTGCACACTGGCCCGCAGAGAGCAGATTTGTGATGCAAAGGGCTGAGGTGAAGGTGGAGGAGCAGGAGGGAGGCAGGAGGGGAAGAGGAGGCGATGAAAAGGTTGGGTGGGGGCGGGGGGCACCGAGAACGCACTTGAGCCAAGCTCTGCCTGTTCCGAACGCCCGCCCGCCTGTGCTGCAGTGTTCCCAGCGGGTGCCAACTCTGAATGCCTGTTTAAGTCACTCCACGAAGCTCAGCTTCTCAATCTGTTTTTTATTTGCAAGGGCCAGATCCATCTTCCTTTTTTAAAAGTCAAGCTTCTGAGAAAGTCATTTATATTCACAGTGATTCTCCTTTCAAATGGATTCTGTGGATGGAGTATTTGGTGGCGTGGGTCTTAGGGACCCTGCCGGGAGAGGCTGAGGGCCACGTTGGAGATGGAGACCCCGGATGCATGGGGCTGCAGCGGGGGCAGGTGTCTTCCAACAGATGGGACGTTCCATGGGCGGGGCCCGCATTCCATCCACAGAAAGGTCCATTTCCCGTGGACCTGTGGACAGTGGACCCCTTTCCTGGGAGGAAGAAGTGCTGATCCGCCAGGCTCAGCAGTTGCTACAAATGTGTGCGTGCCTCAGATCAGAGTTTGCAACACCCACACCTTGGAATATTCTAGACAGCTAAAAAGCATGAGGTAGGTCGATAGGTACTGCCTGGGAAAGATGTCCAAAAGGTGTTGTGAAGTGGAAGAAACAAACTGGAGAACAGCCTCTCGTAGATCCTGTGTGTGGCTGAGAGACAGCTACACAGACAGCCCCAGAGTAGTCCCCTGCGGATGGGTTTGCAGGTGCACAGAGGGACATCTGGAAGGAATTGTGCCAGGGATGGCAGTGGGCGGGGTTGGAGTGACGTCCAGGCGTGGCAGTGGGCGGGGTTGGAGTGATGTTCTCGGGAGTTGTCTCTTTAATTGCATCATTTGAAGTTCGCTCCTGTGAGAAAGTGTTCCATGTGCTTGTATAACTTAAAGAGATGTATGGATTGAGCATTGGAAATCTATATGGTTTATCCCAAGCTTCTTGGATTTTCATTATTTCTCTGAGTGATTGCGTCCAACGCTTATTGACATCCCAAAAGATGATTTAGAAGTAAATTGTGTGCATAGTTTAGGTCGGAGGTCAGCTGACTTTTTCTTAAAGGATCAGATGGTGAACACTTTAGGTTTTGGGAGCCAAAAGGTCTCTGCTGAAATGACTCCATTGTCATGTGAGAGCGGGACGAGCAGGGAAGCGAACAGGCCTGACTGTGTTCCAGGAAAACTCTTACTTACAGAAGGTTTGGCTTGAGGACTATATTTTGCTCGCCCCTGGTTTCATTGATCATAAGACAGATGGGTAAGAAAATAGAGAAAAAGGGCAAATGGAATGCATTAGGCACTGAATTGGAAGTACTGTGTGGGCAGGATGCTTTAAGGACCTGCAAAACTAAACAACAAAAAAACCCGCTTTTCTGGAGCCGAGTCCTACAGCCTCTCGTAGCTGCGCCAGGGTGAGGCTAGAGCTGCCGGCCCCACAGCAGGGCCCCTTGAGGCCTGCTGCCTCCGCAGCCCTGGGGGTGACCGGCCCTCTGAAAGGTGCTCCTGCGGTTCCCTGATCCAGCGCGGGTTTGAGGGACCTGAGCTTGCACTCAATTGGTCCTCAGTAAGCATTCAGCGAAGTGAGCAGGGCTCCCAGCGGCCTGCCTGGGGCTGGGGAGGCGGCAGATGGGGTTCGACTGGGGCAGACAAGTGACATCCGCAGGCCTGGGCAGAGGCCGCTGGCTGCTGAAAGGCCGGATGGGGTGCCAGGTGCTGCCGTGCCTCCCCAATTCTCTTGTGAATCACATCCGAGAGATGAAGCCATGGGGCTGCAGGACAGGAAGTGGCTATGGAAGCCACGTTGATTAGTCGTGCGGCTGGAGCCAGGGCGCTGGTGGTGGGACTGAAGAGAGGGGCCTGGGAGACAGAACCTGGCTGTGAGGGGAATGGGCACTGGGGAGGGGGAGGGAGGGAGAAGGAGAGGGGCATTGGCGCTATCAAGACACGTGGAGGCCAGGCAGTTGGCATGGCCTAGGGAATTCCTTTTATTTAAGATTAGATAGACGTGGTTGGAAGTTAGACTTGAAGATGGTCTATTAAGAGGTTGATTGTTAAGTGATGTTTTTCTGAAAGGGACCCTGGAAAATGCCAAAGCCAGTATGGTAGGCTAGGTGATGTGTGGTTACAAGTTGCAGGTGTGTGGTTATACGTGTGTGGCACAGGCCTGTGGTGACAGGTACATGGTCACAGGTGCATGGGCACAGGTGTGTGGTTATATGTGTGTGGTCACAGCCTGTGGTGACAGGTATGTGGTCACAGGTGAGTGGTCACAGAAGTATGGTCACAGGTATATGGCCACAGGTACGCACTCACAAGTGTATGGTCACAGGTGCATGGCCACAGGTGAGTGGTCACAGGTGCGTGGCACAGGTTTGTGTACACCTAGGACTGGGCACACTGAGGTAGCCCTGGTGGGTGTAGCCAGCATCCTCTCACCTTGAATCACTGGGTTTGCAGAGGGTGAGGGTGCACCCACTCTGGCTGTGTCCTGGCTCACGGCCGTCAGCCACAGGTGGACCTCACCCGGGGACCCTTTCACTTCGTCTGGGCCTGGCTTGCAGGAGAAACTGCAGAGGAGAAAGGCTTCGCGCAGCCCCCAGACGGAGCTTCCTCCCCTGCTGAAGTCAGATCCAATTCACACCCTCGCGCAGCCCGGCGCCTGGCGCGGGCTCTGTTTGGTAACATCGCACACGGCCACCTCGTCTCTATTTTGGTTCTGGCCAGGGCTGCTGCTTTCTGCACCTCTCAGGAAGTGGCCCCCACTTCTGGAAGGCCAGGGTGCCAGGCTCCCCCAGCTCCTTCCATTTTGGTAAATTAGGGAACAAATGGTGCCAAACTGTTCTTGTCTCTTTTGCGAGATGATTCGTAACTAGCTTATTTTCTTATTTTCTTCCCCTCCGTTGAATGAACGTGTTGACACTAAAATTAAATCATTACGCACAGCACAGATGACAATCCCCTTCATAATTACATCCTCCTAATTGGCATCCGAGGGCCCCGCTCGTTTTAATGCTCGCTGGAAAATGTCTCCGACGCATTTACTCATTCTTTCATAGGTTTAAAGGTCAACAAGAATATCTTACCTTCATTTGACAAGTGTGCAGGAAATGATGCAAGACTCGTTTATGTTCAGGTAATGCACAAAGCAATCTATAAATCAAGCTGGGGGAATATTAGATGATGCCGTATCGGAACCATCTGCCTTCGTTCTCAGGAAAATCAATACCACAAAGAAAGCGCCCAACACGTAGTGATTTATGTCTTTGTGTCAGGGGAAGAGATGCTGGGCTTCCTGAGAGCCACTTCGGATCATCCTAGAACAGAGCCTGCGGGAAGGAGTGAGAGGGGGCACCACCTTGCCCGTGGCAGAGAGCAAATCTCACGCCCGGTTCTCCATGGCCTTTGTGTGACAAGGAATGATCCCGGGCTCCTTCATCCCCTGGACTCATGCACGCTGAGATGGTGTGGAAGGGAATGAACTAAATTGCATCTGAATGATTGTTGCCAGGGGATGGAGGCTTAGTGCTTGGGGACCCTGGCATTCTCCAAGCTGCTTAAAACCCAGCCTGCCTTTCCGAGAGCACGCCCAGCCTCCGCCATGTTGGGTGGTGGGTGTTGGTGCATGGATGTCTGGAACAGGCCTTGTGGTTCTGTGAGGGGCCAGGGAAGCTCGCACAAGCACCATTTTCCCCAGAGTGGTCACGGAGAGCAGCGACTCTCAGGGGGCTGGTGACCCTCAGGCAGGTGTATTAACCTCTCAGGGGAGGGAGGAGAGAACCTCGAAGGCTTGGGATAGGATATTTAATAGCCAGAGGAGTTTTTCTGCTTGGGAAACAAAATATAAAATTATATTTTTATCATCGACTATAGAAAGTAAGGCTTTTCACCAGGGGGTGGAAAGCCCTGCAGAATTTCGAATGAGAGATTTGGGGGTTGTGAGGTTGGGCCCCGTGACGCGCGTGTTGGATCTGTCGTGGGCTGTTGCCGCGTGCTGATGTTGCCATTTCCGGCGCAGTTCTCATTGGGTGTCGTAAAGACAAGGGTTTTCTGCTAGAAGGTGAGGGTGTGCTATGAGGAGAGGTTCGCATTTTCCACGGCAGAGTAGCACAAAACTGGAAGCACTGGTAAGCCTGCAGAAAGGGATTTGTGGGCAGGGAGTCTGGCGCAGCACTTAAGATGCAGCTTGACACACACACACATCCCCTAGCAGAGTGCCTGCTTCAAGTCTTGGCTCCTCTCCTGGGCCTAGCTTCCTGCTAATGCACACCCTGGGAGGCAATGCTAATGGCCCAAGTGGCTGAGTCCCTGCCACGCACATGGGAGACCTGCTTTGAGTCCCAGGCTCCTGGCTTCCATTGGCCCAGCCACCAGCTGTTGGGGGCACGTGGGGAGTGAACCAGCAGATGGAAGATCTTTCATACTAACTAGATAAGAAATGTGATTGTGTCACGTCTTCAGCTTTCTCCTTTCCGAGAGCTGAGGTTGGGCCTAACCCTACAAGCCAGAAAGCAAAAGTCCTGCAAAGGAGCATCATTTCTCCCGGGCACAGGCACTAGTCACTGGGCTCACGGGCTAAGTGAACTCCCAGGCACACAGACCCCATTCGTGCTTCTTGGAGTCCAGGTGTGGACAGGTCCCTGGCCTGCCACACCACCCTGTGGCTACTGGCCACAGAGGCCGCAGGGCCATCTGCAAACCACACTTGAGCCTCATGACTGCTGGTTTGCTTTGTTTCTGTTGGGGTCACTGGACACGGTACCTAAGGCCCCAATCACAGGTGGATTTGTGTCTCCGCCTACCTTCCTTGAGGTGCAGCAAGCCCTTGGCAGGGAGGCCAAGCCGCTGTCCTCTGATGCCTTAAATAGTGTTGGACCTAAATCGTGTGAAATTCATTCTACAACCTGTGCTTTTGTTTCTTCTGACAAAGCTCCACGCCCTGTCTCCCATGAGAGAAATCAGCAATGAGTCACCCCATCAGGCTTGCAAACACCCATCTTCATGGAGCCCTTGCATTCCCAAAGGATCCAAATGCTCACCTCTTTGGGGAGGGCCCTGGGTGCAGCTGGGCTTTGCTTGGCAAGGAGACAGAGAAGGCAGCCCTGAGACTTCTCTGTGAAGGGGCAACCTGGCAACCTCGTGAGGATGGCAGCTTCGACTCCTGCACCGGATCAAGTCTACTATCTGGCTCTTGGTTGTGATGAGTGACTGGTAGACCGTGCATCAGTTCCTGGATACGAGGGAGGCCGGTTAAAGATGCTGCCGTTGAGGCCAGTGTTGTGGTTCAGCTGGTCAAGCCACCACCCAAGACGCTGGCATCCCTTGTGGATACCGGTTCGCGTCCCCACTGCTCCACTTATGATCCAGCTCCCTGCTAATACGCCTGGGAAAAGCAGTGGAAGATGGCTCAAGTACTTGGGTGCCTGCACCCACATGGGAAACCCAGATGGAGTCAGGCTCCTGACTTCGGTCTGGCCCAGCCCCAGCCATTGTGGCCACGTGGAGTGTGAACCAGCAGATAGAAGATCTCTCTGTCTCTCCCTCTGTCTCTCTCCCTGTAACTTTGCCTTTCAAATAAATAAGCAGATCTCTTTTTTTGGAAAAAAAAAAAAAAAAAAAAGATGCTGCCATTGAGAAAATGCTGTTTGTGTAAGCCTTGGAGACTACCAGTGGGATTGATTAGGTCTCCGAACTGGAGTCAAATTTCTGCGAAGTAAATGAGCTAAATTGGAAAATAATGTTAGACTTCCATTACGGGTTCCAGCAATGCTGAATTCAGGACAAGCTCTGTGTGTGTGTCTGTGCATGTAAATACAGAGGAGAACCTTACAAATATTTTCAGAATACACTCCATCATTTCATGCCAAGTGTCAGCTTCTAGCATTGTGCCAATTTTTTTTTAGAATACTTCAACCTTGCTAGCAAAATAATTAATTACATAAAAAGAAATTTTAAAGAATGTAATGCGTTGAATATGGCTGTTTTCTTGATCCAGTGAATTCAGATAATATAAGGGTACCCCAAACAGTTTGTAGAAAATGGAATAAAAGGTAAGTTTATTTTGGTGCAAAAAAAACCCCGAAATCCATGTGTATGAGGACCCTTTAGAAAGTTGGTGGAAAACACAGATTATACAGAAAGCGCTTTTGTGTTTCAAAAAATTCTTGCACCAAGATAAACTTATCTTTTTTAAACATTTCTTTGTTTGAAAGGCAGAGTTACAGAGAGAGGGAGAGAGGAAGAGAGAGAGAGAGAGATCTTCCATATGTTAGTTCACTCCTCTAAGGGGCTGCAACAACCAGAGCTGGGCCAGGCCAAAACCAGGAGCCAGGCGCTTCATCCGGGTCTCCCACGTGGGTGCAGGGGCCCAAGGACTTGGGTCATCTTCCGCTGCTTTCCCAAGTGCATTAGCAGGGAGCTGGATCGGAGCTGGAGCAGCCAGGACTTGAACCAGCACTCATGTGGGACGCCAATGTTCCCCACTGCACCTCAGTGCCGCCCTCAACTTATCACTTAATTTCCTTTTCCATGAACTTTTTGAAGCACCTGCAGGGTTCTTTGGATCTGAACTGAAATTGACAAAGGTGCTTGGTGAGTTTCTGGGCTGAAGGTTATAGTTTTTTAAAGAATCATCAGAGAAATGACCAACTGCAGCACTCTGTCCAAATGCATCACTCTGAATGGTGTTTGGCAAACACAGAACTTAAAAATAAAATACCAGCCCCATGGTTCCTCGGGATGCACGCCAGTAGAGGTAGCCCAAGGCCGGCGGCGGCTGCGTGGGCATTTTGCCAAAATGGCCAGGCCTGCTGGTTTTCCTGTCTGGATGCAACGCTCGGGGCCACCTTCCTGGAAGCCCTTCCCAGCAGCGGCACTTTCTTATTTATTTATTTTTTTTCTGTGGCTCTGCCGGCAGCCTGAGCTCCTGCGTTTTTCCTGGCCACCTCCCCTGGCAGCTTGCACAGCTCCCATTTCTTCCAGGCATTCAGGCCTTGCCAACTGCAGGTTGATGGAACTGCCCGAGAGAGCAGCACTTGGGGGAGCACCATTCATCTTGCCGCAAGTAGGCGCCAGCATGATCACAGGCCCTGTGCCCGAGGCACCGTTCCAACAGCCTCCTCCTTAGTGGCTGTGGGAGTCCTCATTAAAACCTGGCCAGGTAGCCGCAAAGGGGCTGCTACCCTCATGTTGCAGGTGAGAAGACAGAGGCACAGAGAGGTGCAGCGAGTTACCCAGGGTGACACAGCTGGCAGGTGGTGGAGTCTGCATGGAGCTGCGGGGCT
Source organism: Lepus europaeus (assembly GCF_033115175.1). Taxonomy (NCBI): domain Eukaryota; kingdom Metazoa; phylum Chordata; class Mammalia; order Lagomorpha; family Leporidae; genus Lepus; species Lepus europaeus. Next base: position 17,027,047 of record NC_084845.1, on the reverse strand, counting down.
GCCTTCCCAGTCGTCCTGTTACTCCATTCCCTTAACTGAGAGCACCTAGGTTTCCTGGGCCTGAGGATATGGAAGCAGCAAGGGGCAGGGGCCAGGCTGGATGAGGAGAGTGACTTAGTGTGTTTTCTGAGATCCAGAATATCTGTCGGAAAAGCTACGGCTGACGAGTGACCCCCAGGCAAACCTTGACATCACTGCGTCCCAGGTAAACGACGTGTAGTTTCCACTGTCGGAAAAAAGCCCTCCTGATCCTCACGGATGTCCATGTCGGGCCTAGCATCTCTCCCTGGGCCCGTGCGCAGCGGCTGCTCCCCTGGTCTGCATGGCCGCGGCTCCTGCTGGAATCCGGCTTCCGAAAGGGCCTCCCTCTGCTCCTGCCTCACCGGAGCCAAAGCCGAGTCCTTGCCCTGGGCCTCGTGACTGGGTCCCCGTGACGTCCCTGGCCTCAGCTCCTTGCACTTCCCTTTATGTTCCTATGTCCTCTTCTCTCCAGACACCTGCCGTCAGGACGGCCCCCACCCCAGAGCCTTAGCCCAGGCGCCAGCCTGCCCTGTGGGCCTTCTCCCGCAGACATAGGCCTGCGGGGCGCCCAGCTTCCCTCAGCCTGCTCGGTTTTCCTTTTCGCTGTAGGATTTCATTCCCTCTAATGCTGGGTAACTCGTTTCTAGGTATATGTGTGTGTTATGTATAACTGGCTAATGTCTCACCTTTGTCGTATTGTCTGTCGCTCTCCTGTTTAGAATGCCTGAGGGCAGGGTCTTTGTTTTGTTCACTGTTGGATCTCCATTGCCAAGAATAGCGCCAGGCACATAGTAGGTGCTCACCGAAGGCTTACTACGGCAGTGGTTTAACTCTGGAGTGCAAAGGGGCTGGCTCTGTGGCACAAGGGGCCTGCAGCACTGGCATCCAATATGGGCGCTGGTTTGAGTCCGGCTGCTCCACTTCTGATCCATTCCCTGCGAATGGTCTGGAAGATAGACTAAGTGCTTGGGCCCATGCACCAGGAGACCCGGAAGAAGCTCCTGGCTCCTGGCTTTGGATCAGCTCAGCTCCGGCCATTGCGGCCAATTGGGGAATGAACCAGCGGATGGTAGACCTCTCTCTGTCCCTCCCTCTCTCTGTGTTAACTCTTTCAAAATAAAATAAAAATTTTAAAAATCAAATGGGGGGAAGGACACTTGGCACCACAGTTTGCGCTTGGGATGCCCACATCTCATGTCATGCCTAGGTTTTGGGGTCCCCACTCACTTCCCTGTCTGGGTTCCTGCTGAGGTGCTTGCTGGGAGGCAGCAGGTGATGGCTTGGGGTCTTGGGTTCCTGCCACCCATGTGAGAGACCTGGTTTGAGTTCCTGGTTTTGGCCTGGCCCAACCCTGGATGTTGTGGGCATTTGGAGAGTGAACCAGTGGAGGGGAGAGCTCTTTCTCTGCTTTCAAATAAATAAAATAAATTAGAATTTTTAAAAAAGGGTCAAAAAGTAGTGTTTATGTGCGTTTTTATTTTATTTTTGTTTTTGACAGGCAGAGTTAGACAGAGAGAGAGAGACAGAGAGAAAGGTTCCCTTTTTCTGTTGGTTCACCCACCAAGTGGCTGCTACAGCTGGCGCCTTGCGGCCGTCGTGCTGCTCTGATCGGAAGACAGGAGCCAGGTGCTTCTCCTGGTCTCCCATGGGGTGCAGGGCCCAAGCACTTGGGCCATCCTCCACTGCCTTCCCGGGCCACAGCAGAGAGCTGGCCTGGAAGAGGAGCAACCTGGACAGAATCCGGCGCCCCAACCGGGACTAGAACCCCGGGTGCCGGCGCCGCGGGCGGAGGATTAGCCTATCGAGGCGCGGCGCCGGCCTATGTGGGTTTTTTGTAAGTGGGATCATCCCCTCCCCACCAGAACCCCTTGAGTCCTGCCGGGCATCTGTATTGTAGGCGGCTGCTTCTGCTTGGGCCAGAGCGGTGGGCGTGGCAGGAGCGGAGGGCGGGGGCAGGAGCGGTGGGCGGGGCAGGGGCGGAGGGCGGGGCAGGGGCTCCGAGAGCAGGGCTGCTTGGCTCTCACAAGTGGAAGGAAAAGGTGAAGGGACCGCTGGCTACCAAAGTGAGGAAAGAGGAGAACCGACATGGCCGGTCAGCTGGACTCAGCAGGGGACCGATGACCCTGGGCAGGGCCGCCTGGGTCTGCATCCCCCCTGTCTGGCAGTGGAGAGGGAGAAGGAAAAATGACCCTTTTTGAGCCGCCAAGAAGGGTGGGACCCGAGCTGGAGAGGGCTGAGTTCAAGGATCCGAAGACAGCCCGGGCCGGATGTCCCGTGTGGGACAGCTCGCAGGCCCCCGCGGCCTCAGAAGGGGAGCCTCTCCGTCCCCTCCGGCTGACACGCACGACCCGGGAGGAGCCGGAGCCTTGCTGGGAGCCCGCTCGGGCCGAGGCCGAGGCCGAGGCGAGCTGATCAGCGCCCCTGTGGGCCTCGTTCCTTCCCAGGAGTGCCGTGGATCAGGCCAGACAGAAAACAAGTGGCTGTGATGGCGACGAGTGAATATTCATTAGGAAATGTCAATGGGAAGTAGAGATCATGCCTGCGCTGGCTCGCCTGGCAGGATCGATTCTGGACATGACGTGAACCAGACATGACGTCTGTCTTGGGGGGAGGGGTGGCGAGGGTACAGCCCAGGGACCCCGAGGTGGGGCAGGGAGAGGGGGCCCCAGCGGGGCCAGGCGTGTTTCCCACCCCTCTCCCTCCTCCTGGGTCTGTGGCTGCTGAATGAAACTGGAGCCGAGAGCGAGAGCGTGTTTATGGGGCATGGAGGGGTCCCCCCAGGGCCCTTGTCTTGAGTAGGGCCTGGGGCACATCTGCTCACAGGAAAGGACTCAAAAGGCCTCAGGATGTGCGTGAGAGCAAGAGGCTGCTGAGCCTGCCCCCTTCCTGGGCGCCCTCTGGGGGGGCCTCTGGCCTGTCTCAGACCTTTCTCCCCTCTTCCATCAGTGCAGCCCAGCTCTGCCCAGCCCGGGGCTGCAGCCTGGGGAGGCTGTGAGGTCTGAGACCAGGGCCCTGAACTGTGTGTGCCCCGTTAGCCTGGGATGGTTTCACCCGTGTTGCCTGGGGAGCACTGTCCCTGGCTAGAGGATCAGGGGATGGAGGTGAGCGGTCACCATGCGTGGCCTGGAGGGCCAGGGGCCCTGCCAGCTCTCTGCCAGGTGCAGTGTCACCTAGGTGTGGCCCGCCCTGCCCCAGGCCCAATTAACCATCTGCGGGAGCTGCCGAGAGCGTGGGGGAGGGTCGTGGTCCCGCTTCTCTGTGCAGCCTGCTCAGCTAATGAGGGGGTTTGTAAAATTTTTAATTACGGCTTCCGTGCCTCGCTTAATTATTTGCATATGGCTTCTACAAGGGAGACGAGGACGGCTGTGTGCAGCACCGTGCCTCAGCCCCGCGTTTGACTTTAATTAAAGGCAGAACCTGAGGTCTTCCCATCGCTAATGATCGTGGAAAATGAGCTGCCAGTTCCCAGGGGTCGTCAGAGTGATGCACCCTGGGGTGGAGAGGGGATGGAGGGGGAATGCGGTGGGGGCTCTGCTGAGCTGCCACTCCTGAACCCCACCCCCCACTGCCCTCCCTCCAGGCTGGGTGGGGCAGGTCCCCTCCTCCCCCCACAGCTCTCCTCTGCCAGGAAGGGGGCTTGACCTTGGGCAGCCCCCTGGAGGAAGTGCCGCTGAGCTGGGGCGAGGGCTGCTCAGGGGTCCTACTCCTGGTGACCAGGAGCAGGGCATGGCCTGGCTGGGGCTGGACTGCTCCCAGTAGTGGCCACTGGTGGAGGAACGAGAGGTTCTGAAACACATGTGTGTACATACGCATCTGCTCAACACATGCTCCCCACAGCACATGAAACAAAGCCAGAGACATGTCTGCACACTCACACACGCGTGCACATGTGTGCAGTCACGGTGTGTTCACACACAAGACTGTCAGTTCTCCACCTCGTGGTCCCTCAAGTTCCCACTGAGGCTGGTGTCTGCTTGAGAGCCACGAGCCAGTGCCACAGGAGTCTGTGGCTAAGCTGGGGCGGGGCGGGTGGTGGGTGGGGGACCTGAATTCAAGTCCCGGCTCCACTGCTGCCTTGCTGGGTGGCTGTGGGATGAGGGTGACAGTGGTTCCCTGAGCTGTTGAATGGAACAAAGCAAAGGACGTGTCATGGGTTCGGTGGCCAGCTCCCCATCTCCTTCTTCACCGTCTCCTATTTATTGAGCTTGGGAGGCACTGAGCCCACCCCCAGCTCCAGGAGGAGCAGGTGCATCCCACTGGGTCCAGCAACCCAGGCCTGCCCCAGTCCTGGGGCCTTCCCAGTCCCATACAGGATTTTCCATCAGCTCAGGGTCCAGGAGTTGTGCTCCCAGGTTGGGGATGGGGCTGTCTCTTTGGATCCCTGTATCCTGGCACTTTGAGCCACGAAGGGAGCCCTCTGAGGATAAAAGGCACCCCAAGGAGAGAGGAGCAGAGCCACAGGCAGGACCTGGGTCTCTAGGCCTCAACATTCGCACCGCCTAGGGTTTTCTGCTACCTACCTGCAGTCACATCCTGGTCGATACCCAGTGTGAGTCAAATGCTCGGCCAGACGCCATCTGCACACAGTTCAAGGCAACTGTTGAGCCAGGCGAGAGTTGGTTTCCTGGCAACTTCCCGTCCCACGGAGGAGGTTGCCCTGTAGGTCAAGGCCAAGCATTCCTGCTGTGGGGCCTGAATTAGTCAGCTTGGGCTGCAGTAAGAAACCACCACAAACTGGGTGGCTTAAACAGTTGAAATTGATTGTCTCACAGCTCTGCAGGTTGGGAGTCCAAAATCAAGGTTGGTCCCCTCTGAGAGCTGCGAGGGAAGGATTTGCTGCTGCAGTTGTTGGCTTGCCTTGGCTTGGAGATCTCTGCCTGTGTCCTCCCCGTGTGGGCCTGCCCTGAGCTCCCCTTTTATCAGCACATCAGCGTGGGTCTGCACAAAGCTCCTTCAGCCAGTAGACCTTGTTTGTATCCAGGAGTCATGGGAATGTCCCTTATCTGAGCTATGCTTGCCGTAGCAAGGGTGGCATGGGGGGGGGGGGCTGCAGTTTAGGACTTGAGTTCTGATTGGTTCAGGTGAGTTTTTAAAATGTGCAAGGCTAGACATGGGGCTGGCGCTGTGGTGCAGCAGGTTAAGCCACTGCCTGTGATGCTGGCGTCCCGTATTGGAGCACCGGTTCAAGTCCTGGCTGCTCTGCTTCTGATCCAGCTCTCTGTTGATGCAACTGGGAAAGCAGTGGAGAATGGCCTGTGTGTTTGAGCCCTTGCCACCCATGTGGGAGACCTGGATGGAGTTCCAGCTCCTGGCTTCAGCCTGGCCCAGCTCCTGCCAGTGCAGTCATTTGGGAGAGTGAACCAGTAGGTAGATCTCTCCCTCCTTCTCTCCCTCTCTGGCATTCTGCTTTCCACGTAAATAAATAAATCTTTCAAAAAACAAATTAAATGTGCATTGTCAGACAGTTTGAGAGTCAGGAAATTTCAAGTTAGAAACCTGGGTTTCCAGACTGGAAGATCTGAATCTGCTGCCGAGGGCCTTGGGGTGGGTCGTTTAAAATGACATGTTCATTATTGACGTGTCATATGGTTGTGACAGGGAAGGGTTGCTCCAGAGACAGGTGTTCCCTGAAGACCAGTGTTTGACTACTTTGGGGTCCATCATAAAGGTATGCTTTCACCCATGCCTGCCTTCTTTTCAGCCAGAGCTCTAGGGACCCTTCATGTGGTCAGCTGATAGGTGGTCCGGGGCGCAGCGTGGGGCCCTGGGCACACTATTCTGCTGCGGGATGCTCCCTGGCTGAGGACTGCCTGCAGCCTGGCAAACAGATGTCGTAGTGCACCATGCCCAGGCTCACAAAGGGTTACAAGGTTTCTGTGTGTGTCCTTGAGACTGAAGAATAGGATCCACCAGGACAGGAACAAGGTGGCAGGCTCAGCAAGGAAGAAACCAGTGTGGTTCACCAGCCAAGAAGTCAGAAGAGCTTGATTGTAGAGAAGCAAGCACCCTGCACAGAGAGGATGGGGACCACCAGGCACCCACACAGCCACCCTGAGCTCTGCATTCTATCCCAGGACAGCTCCCCTCACCAACAGCCCTATGGCCTGAGTCCACCATGGCACCTACTTACAGATCAGGAAACCAAAGCTCAGAGACATAACAGCATGCCCAGAGCCTCCCACTGAGAAACTGGAGTGCTCCGTAGCAGGAGCTCTCTTCCCTACACTGTAACCTTCTGGTTACCCATGTGTCAGGAGAAGCCCTATAGCTCCCTTGGAACACATCAGAGGGTGCCTCACCTAGCCTGGGGCCATCAGGGGGTGGTGAGAGATGAGGGTATGAGGTCATCAAGGACTGTGTCTTTGGGGGCCACTCTGAGACATTTGAAGCCCCCAGGCCCTCAGAGGCTTCTGAGCAGGGTGGTGCCTGCAGATGTCACTCGGGCCCATTGCAGCTGAGAGGAGCTGTCCAGGCCTCAGGTGCTGAATCAGAGCAGCACTGGGGGTCTGGCAAACATTGACAGGACACCTGCCAGAAGGCTCAGTCTGCAGTAGGATGGGGAGGAGGGGTAGAGGGAGAGAGGATTTAAGATGAGCCCAAATTTCTGGATTTCCAGCATCCTGTGGGGGAAGTGAGGGTGTCTGTGGAGCCACTGGGATGGGAGACATATATATCAGCAGGAAGGAGTCTTAGGGAGAGCCTTGTGGAGGAGGTGGACTCCTGTCTTGTGCCCTCCAGATCACTCCAAGCCCTGTCCCCAGCCTGGTGGCCATAGGAACATTGTTCCTCCACACAGCAGCCAGGGTAAGACCAGGAGAATGGATTGTTCTGCTATATGCTTAGTCTTGGAGCCTTCAGATTGGAAGAGACCAGCCTATTCATAGGAGTGCTCCAGGGAAAATCAAGAATGGGGTGGTCTCCTTGAGTGCCAGCTTAGAGTGGCCAACCTGCTCCAAAGGGGGTGACCGTGTGCATGCTCTGTACAGATACACAGAGTGCACCTGCTGGATTGCACAGCACTGCAGCTAAAGCTCCCCAGAGTGCCAGCCTCCCTTCTCTTTTGCCATCCTCTTTTTTTTTTCTTTCTTTTTTTAAGATTTATGTATTTTGAGACAGAGTTACAGAGAGAGTTGGAGACAGAGAGAGAGAAAGAGAGAGAGAGAGAGAAAGGTCTTCCATCCACTGGTTCTCTCCCCAAATGGCCATAATGGCTGGAGCTGAGCCAATCCGAAGCCAGGAGCTTTTTCCGGGTCTCCCACCAGGAGCTTCTTCTGGTCTCCCACGAGGGTGCAGAGGCCCAAGGATTTGGGCCATTTCCTGCTGCTTTTTCGGGTGCATTAGCAGGGAGCCAGATTGGAAGTGGAGCAGCCGGGACTTGAACCGGTGCCCATATGGGATGCCAGCACTGCAGGCAGGGGCTTTAACCCTCTGTGCCGCAGCACCAGCCCTTTGTGTCCCCACTCTTGATGGCTCTGTCTGCTCACCATACCTCGTCTGAGCACAGAACCAGACACTGTTGGCAGGCAGACACACAAGGCCTCCTTGTGCCAGCCACAGGGAGAGGGATTCCCTGGAAGGAGGTCAAATGTCCTTGCCTTTCTCTCCTCCTCGGGAGTCTCTGGATTGCTGATTGCAGCTTGGAGGTGGCCACCCCCTGCCAGGGGCCAGGGCATTCAGGCTTTACTCACACACTGCTTTCTGTCCGTATTATACCCCAACTTTCAATTTTGAGGAGTAAATATGCAATTTCTTCCTCCCTGTAATTTTCCCTGCTGTGGCTATGGATGTCAGAGCAGCTGGAAAATGTGAATAGCTCAGTGCTTTCTAAAAGTAAAAGCAGGCTGGCCATGCAGCCTCATGCGTCCCCGGCTGCTCTTAGCAAGACCCAGTGGCTCTGCTGGGCGGAGCTGCTCTCCAGGTTGTACTGTCAGGGGAACTCTTAACCCAAATAATCCGTATCCCCGCCTTCCATTAGCAACGAGATAATTGTCCAGGAGTACGTGTGTGCCCGTGTGTGAGTGCACGCACCTGTGTGCACGCATGCGTGTGTGTGTGTGTGTGTGTGCTGTGGGGATGGTTCTGGAGGAGGGGAGCTGAGTGTATTTGCTTACACAGCCAAACTTTCTGCCTGTTCTCTGGAGATCTCCAAACCTCCGTGTCTCTGTAACTGAAGGTCAGGACAGTCTGATCTAAGCTTTTGTTTAGGAAAGCAGCGGCGGGGGTGGAGAGGCGGGGTTGGAGTCCAACAGATCTGGGATGGCTCTTGTTTATTGTGTAACCTTGGCCGTGTCTCATCTCTCTGGGGCTTTCGCCACCTCTGGTGGACCCTGATCCTCAACAGCAGGGACATGCTGACCGCCCACGGGACGTGAGGTGAGCAGCCAGCCTCGGCTCGCAGCTCTTTCTGGTTCTGCAGCCGAGTGCCTCTTCTGAGGCCACGGCCTCCCCTGGGCAGTCTACGTCCAGCTGTGCAGTGCAGTGGAAGGGAAGGGCCCAGCCGTCTCTGCCTACCGTGGGCCACTCCGACCCGTGCTGCCCACTCCCAGAACCCCCATCAAGGCCTGTGTCCCTGCTGGACTTCCTGCTTGTTTCGGCTTCCTCCCTCTTCCCTTCCCAGGTTGCCCCTTCGTGACTATCTTGTACCTCCAAACTCCATCCCAGCCTCTCCTTACAGAGAACCAAACCCGTGATGGATCAGGATAATAATTTTCACTTCAAGAGATTATTGTGTGGAAGCTAAATAGGATGTTTCTATAGTATCCAGTGTAGCCTTGAACATGAACAAAGGAGGATAAATATCAGCTCCTTGCTCATTCCTTCCTTGAAAAACTGTGGCTCTCAATCCCGTTCCAGGCCAGCATGGGTGTTCACAGCCTGTGCCCTGTCCCAAGGGTTGGAAGGGGAAGTGGCTCTGCAAGTTTGTTGTGGCTGACTCTGGTCCTGCCCGAGGACTCTGGTCCTGCCAGAGTCTCTGGTGGCAGTTCTGTCCCTGTGAAGTTCATTATCCGTGGGTCACGTCGGCCCCATTCAGGGATCCTCGCTGAGAAGAAATTGGGCATGCAAATACTCTTCTATCATAATCGCCATGTATCCACAGGGTAATTCATAAAAGAGCAGGGAATATATTGAAATTCAATATTGTTTTAGTCCAAATCAATATTAATAATTGTTTGCATTTTTAAAGTGCAATTTGCAATTGAAAAATGCACAAAGATCAACCATTAGTTGCTAACACATCAAATTTTCCTATTAAAGGCATAGTCCCTTAACTTTAAAATGTTTCTTATACAACAGGGGATGGTGTTGATCCATGAAAATGCTTATCTGTTATTTACGTGCACAACATCAGAATGTGCTCCCATTGTTCGTGAGCTGAAAGACCAGTAACTTTTAAACTCTTGCCTTTTTTTTTTTCAAATGAAACTTTTTGTTTTGAGACAATTACCTATAGGCTCGTAGAACTATAAGTGATGCAGAGAAATCACCTGTGTGCTTTCAGTTGTCCCCCTAATGGTAACAGCAGACAAAACTGTCATCCAAGACCACAGCCAGGACATGGACGCTGAGGAATTCAGAGGACGTCTCCATCACCACGGATCCCTCCCAGTGCCCTTTCAAACGCAGATGGTGGCTGTGGCTTCAGTGGGATGGGCATCCTCTTGGTTAGATTTCTGCTTCAGGATGCTTTCCGTCACTAAATGAGGCACCGTCCCCATCAGGCTGAACGTAGTTCACGCACAGAGGAATTGGTCCCTTAGGTAGGAAGTAGCCCCAGGTGGGATTCACCTTGGCCAGGCCTCGAGGAACCTGACTTTGTGCTTCAGAAGGAACTTGCGAACACAGGAGTTTGACACCTGCGCCAGGGCCTTTGATCCTCAAACCAGGACAGAGTCATCCTGGAGGGAAGCAGCGTGGCAGGGATGGTCTGGCCCACGGGAACCTGGCCGACTCAGGGACAGCATTCCCAGGGTGTAGAACTCGGGAGGTAGACCCTGGCAGCCTTCCCAAGGCCACGGCACAGCTGTGACCCAGATCTGTGGTGAAGGGCACCTTTGTCGCAGGGCCCAGAGTGGCCATGCGTGGGTGAAGTCCACAAGGTAGTACTTTTTTTTCTGTTTCCCAACACATTCTTCTCACGCTGGAGCTGCAAGGGACTTGGGAACTGAGCTACAGCGTACAATCTGGACGAGAACTGGTTCCGAGAGACAGAAATCAAGTCCTGAGACTCACACGGCTCAGCGGGAGGGAAGCCAGGCCCAGGCCCTCGGTCGTCCGTCTTGTGACATCTACTGCTTTGCTCAGGCCGCCTTTGTTGGTTGGTTTTATTGTAGTTAAATATGCTTCCCTAGAATGGATCACCATGACGACTTTTAGGTGTCCAGTCCATGGCAGTACGTGCACTCCCGCTGTTATGCCACCGACCCCCCATCCGTCTGCGGGCCTGGCTCTGCTCCCGATTCCCGCTGGCTGCTGTTGCACAGTCCGGGGAGCAGCAGGTGACGGCTCCCGTAACCGGGCCTCTGCCACCCATGTAGGAAACCTGGGTTCTGGTCCAGGTTCTGGCTCGGGCTCACGCTGAGCCCTGGCTTTTGCAGGTGGGAGGGGCGTAAACCAGCAGATGTGCACTCTGGGTGTGAGCTCTCGCTGTCTGTCTGTGTCTGTATCTCTCAAATAAATAAAAAAAGTATCAACCTTTGTGGGAAACCCATGCTATGACAAGATCACGCGTGAACTTTACTTTGATTTGAACCAAAATTCCATTTTCTGTGAAGTTTTGGGAGTCCCCTCGTGTTTGCTTGTGCAGGTATCACACCTATTGATATGCATCTGCATATCCACATTTATCTTTAGAAGTATGTTAGTGGGGGCCGATGCCACGGCTCACTAGGCTAATCCTCCGCCTGCGGCGCCGGCACACCGGGTTCTAGTCCGGTCGGGGCACCGGATTCTGTCCCAGTTGCTCCTCTTCCAGGCCAGCTCTCTGCTGTGGCCCGGGAGTGCAGTGGAAGATGGCCCAAGTGCTTGGGCCTTGTACCCCATGGGAGACCAGGATAAGCACCTGGCTCCTGGCTTCGGATCAGCGTGGTGTGCCGGCTGCAGCACGCTGGCCACGGCGGCCATTGGAGGGTGAACCAACGGCAAAGGAAGACCTTTCACTCTGTCTCTCTCTCTCACTGTCCACTCTGCCTGTCAAAAAAAAAAAAAAAAAAGTATGTTAGTGGGGCCGGCGCTGTGCCACAGCAGGTTAAAGCCCCAACCTGCAGCACCAGCATCCCATATGGGTGCCAGTACATGTCCCAGCTGCTCCACTTCCGATCCAACTCTCTGCTGTGGCCTGGGAAAGCAGCACAAGATGGCCCAAGTCCTTGGGTCCCTGCACCCACGTGGGAGACCTGGAAGAAGCTCCTGGCTCCTGGCTTCAGATCAGCCCAGCTCTGACTGTTACAGCCATTTGGGGAGTGAACCAGTGGATGGAAGACCTCTCTCTCTCTCTCTCTGCCACTGCCTCTCTGTAGTTCTGCCTTTCAAACAGACCTGCAGTCTGTTGTGCCCTGACGGAGGGCGTGGCTCGGGTGCCTCGGTGCCAGGCTCCGCTGAGTCCCGGGAGGGAGGGAGGAGCATCACTTCCTTGCCTCCTCTGCTCTCAGGGGATTCAGTTACTTGCTGTCCTGATTCCAACCTCGATTTAATCAAAACACACCCGCAGCTCCCTGAAACATAAGTGACCTTTTAAAAATTCCAGGTCCGTGGAGTGCCTCCCTCCAGTCGGCCCCCCTCCCGCATGCATCAGTCATTATTGATCCCCTAGGCTGTGCCAGGCACCGTGCTGAGTGCCAGGAATGCAGAGAGGAGGCGGGGCTGCCACCCAGTGGGGGAGGGGCAGGGCCCAAGTGCCCGAGCTTGCAGTTTTGGCTTTGGGGTGATGAGGGGGCCCTACAGACTCTGCTGCAGCAGGGGGAGAGGAGGGACTCAGCCTCTACCTGTAGAACTACTCGCCCCTACCCTGCACCCTGCTAAGAAGTCCTGGGCAGAGGTGGCATCCAAGGTGCGGTTCTCGTCCTAGCAAGGGAGGGGGCCTGTGGCTCTTGGGGCCCTCTGGCCGGGGCAGCGTGTCTGCAGGCCCCCTTGGCCTCCACTCAGCCCCTCTCTGTGTTCAGGATGGTGGGAGGCTGGGCTGCAGTGTTGTAGGGAGGCAGGGCCTCAGGACCAGAGGGATCCGATGTGCACCTTGACCTCCACCCTTAGAGGGATGCCCGTTCTGTTCGCTGCAGTCAGTCTAGGGGGCTCTCCACAGGAGCCCTGCCTTGTAACGGGAGTGGATGGTGGGGGACTTGCCTCCCCTTCTCCAGGGAGTGGGGTGCAGCTGCGCTCCCGTCCCCACCCCCAACCCCAGCCCCAGCAGTCAGGGTGGGGCAGGAGCAGACCTGATCTTGCATCTCCGAGCCTGAGCACTTGGGGCCATCCATCAGCCTCAGAGAGCATTGCAACTTTATGCCTACGCATAAAAGCTGGAGGGACTCGTCCTGGAGTTCGCCGCCGCCGCCGTTGGAGCGGTTTTAATTAGCTGCAGGATTTTAATGAGCTGAAATCGAGAAGCGCCCGTCTCCGAAGTCAGCCAGAGCGGCACACAGGGAAGAGGAGTAGTCTGAGAAAACAGATGGAGGTGGTGCTCCCCGGGGACTGGGCTGTGCGCTCTGCCCGGCGAGGAGCACATGATGCGGGCGGCCAGGGGTCAGCCGCCAGTGCCCAGCCTCCGGGGCCCCTGTGCGCCGCGGCAGAAGGCACGGTGCCGGATTCAAGGTGACGGCAGTGCCTGGCTCTGTTCTCCTCAAGTTGCCATAGCAGCCTCTCTCCCGGCTGCTTCTCCCGGAGCCCTCAGCTGGGAGGGACGTCATTGTTCACTCCTGCCCGTGCGAGGAGACAGGCAGACGGGGAACTTTCCCAGGCCCGGGGCCCGCTGACCACGTGGCTGCGCCCGGGTTGCTGCCTGGAGTAGGGCGCGGGAGCAGAGGGTCCCTTGGGTGCTTGGGGGCACGTCCAGGCCTTGGAGCAGCCGCAGCGCAGCTGTCCTTGGAGCCATCCGTGCGTCCGTCCGTCTGCCTGCCCGCCGGCCGGTCGCCACTGGAGGTGCGTGTGTTTTGGTTGAATTCCCGAGTCCTTGCTTGTGCCCCGAAATCAATTTCCCCAAAGAGACACATTTTTAAATCAAATAAATAAGGAAATAGGAGGACTTCCTGGCCTTGCCCTGGGCCCCAGGAGGTGTTTATAAGATTAATTGGATTTTTTTTTTTTTTTAAGTGAAAATTGGTGACGCCATTCAGGCCTCAGGGAGCGAGGCTGCTGGGAAGACTGGGAATGACGGGGAGGCCGGGAGCTCCTGTGAGCTCAGTGAGCCTCCTTGTTTTTCTTGCATGAGCCCTGCCCCCAGTTATGTGAATTTCTGGTTGTCTGTGGGTCTTGGAACGGACGGGGAGGGGAGGGTCCTTGTTGTGGGTGCTGAGTGTGATGCTTTGCGCAGCGAGCGTAAAGTGGTCTCAGTGGGGGCCCAGGCTTGTGCATGTATTTTCAGGGCCCCAGGGGAAGCCAGACCCCAGCCGGTGACAGGTTACAGAATCCACCTCCCAGGCATCCCCTCGGCTCCCCAGAGAGGGAGACAGATGGCCTTGGAACCCCGCGACCTTGACATGTGACTTTGAAGATAAGGACCCTCGGGGGACACTGGGGAGCAGAAGTGGACGCACTCCGGAGTGTCCGGTGGACTGTTGCTGACCTGGTGCAGCCCCATCTTGGGGGCGGGAGCTTGCCGTGGAATCCGTGGGGCATGGAAGACTCAGCCATGTTGCAAGTGTCACCCAGGAGGGCAGGCCAGTGGGATCTGTGATCCCTGTATTTTTCTGGAGCCGAGAGTTAGCTGCTCAGATGGTCCCTAGCGAGAGGGAGCTGGGGGGGAAAGGCGGGGTCCGGAGCTCAGGGGCTGGGGAGGGCGGAGGCACGTGTAGCTCCAACGCCAGCCTCCCTGGGTGTGCACCGGGCTCCATCGCTGTCTTGGGAGCCCATGGAGAAGACGGCTTTGGAAAAGGAGAAACGCACACAGCTGATGCTCTGGGGCAAGGTCAGCCGGAGGCGTCTTCTCTGCCAGCCTTGGGGGCGGGGATTGGCCTCATCCTGGCTCTGTGTGGTGGGCATGGTGGCCACAGGCTACCAGGACCCCCCTCCGTCTGACAGCGAAGTCTGTGGTGGCTTGAGCAGCAACCACGTGACAGACTGGGGACCGGGAACCCCCAGGCTCCTCTGTGGCCTCTGCCACAGCACCAGCTACCGAACAGAACTGGGGTGATGACCACATGTGCTCCCAAGTTCCCTTTGTCCATCTAAGAGTCCCTGGGCCAGTACTGGGGAGGCCTTCCTTAGCCACTTCACCGGGATGCTCTGTGCACTAGCCTCGAACTTGTCCGTCCTTCTCTCCCTTGCCCCCTCCTTGTACAATGAGTGTCTTGATGTTGGAGGCCGCTTGCCCTCGTACAGGTTGGACTCCTGGGGTCTGACTCAGGACGCCCCTTTGGCTGCAGGAAGTGAGCCCCCACCGTAGTTGGCAAAATCAGGGGCTGGTGACAGCCTCTTTACAGCTGGTGGCCGTCAGCTGTGTGTGTGCACATGTGTGCGGACATGTACGCATCTGTGTTCACGCATGTGTGTATTCATGTGTGTATGTGTGCCTATGTGTTGTATTAATGTGTGTGCATGCATGTATGTTCATGCATGTATGTGTGCACATATGTGTTTGTGCATGGTCTATCTACACATGTGCTCATTAATGTGTATGCACATGTATGTACATACATGTGTTCACACACATGTACATACATGTGAACACACATACATGTGTGTTGTATGTGCGCGTGTGTTCAAGTGTTGTGTGCATGTATTCATGTGGGGGTGCGTGTGGGGGTGCACAGGCAGGGTGCTTGTGTGAACGTGCCCAGTAGCAGCTGCTGCTCCAGAGAGGCCTGGTCCACACTGCACCTGTGTGTGATGTCATTTCAACTCTTCTACTCCTTTCTGTGACTGCCGGGCATCCCAGGGCGTTCAACCCATTGCTGGTGGGGGACTGAGTAAGGGTCAGAGAGACCAACTCCCCTGCCCCTGGGTCGCCCATCTTTCCCCAGGAGCTGGATCGAGGCGGCAGCTCATAGCCCAGACCCTGCACACAATGCCTGTCATTGCTGGAGAGGGGCCCTGGGACTGACTCACTGTGGGCTGCGTGAACAGTGGCCCTGTCCGGCAAGGAGACCCCAAGGCTGTGCCGCTGCAGGCCCATAAGCCAGCCCCGCCCGGGCAGTCGTATCCACGTCAGCCACAGAGGGAAAGGCCCCAGCCCCACACAGGGAGCTCTTAAGGACAGGTGGCCGTCCCTTTACCTTCATTGCAAGCAGGGCAGGGGTGGCCCCGGTTGATGGCGGGAGGCAGCGGTCTTTCTTGGTGACAGGGGCCAGCGGAAAGCCGGGAGCCGCCTCCAGAGGCAGAGAGAGCCCAGCCAAGGAGGTCGTGGGAACCACCTGCTCGGCACAGTCCAGGGAGCCCACCGCCAAGCGCACAGAGGCCTGAGGCAGGTTAATTAAAGTTAACTGAGTGAAAAAATAATTACAGAGACTGCAGAGGGGAGAAACCCAAACCTGCAATTTACACTCGGCAGCCCCTGAGCTTTGCTGCGCGCTAGCCGGTCCCAGGCGGGGGAGGGGCGGCACTGCCTTTCCTTGCTCGCCTCCTCCTGCCCCTCGGGCTGGACACAGGGAGATAATAGGAGGGGCTGTGGCCAAGGGAACACCCTGGTGCATGTGGCGAGCCGGCCACCACCTACCTGTGGTTTCAGAGCCGCTGGGACCTGCCCCTGCCCCACCTCCCTTGGCACTGCCCTGTGCCAGGATGAGGGAGCTGTGGCAGGCTCCTTGGATAGAGGAGGTGGTTATTTTCCTAGACCTGGGCCAGCAGGGCCGGGTGATGGGGAGGGGAGGTGCCCAGACACCTGCTGCCTATTGTAGACCCCTCCTTGCCACCTGCCACCTGCTGCACCCACATTTATCCCACTGCAGGCACGTGGCCTTGGGGTGCTTCCGTGTTGATCCACAGCCCTGCCCAGGGGGGTTGCTGGTTGGAATTTGGGATATCGAGCATTCCTTCCTCTGCCCTGTGGGAGGAACCAGGGTGAGGGCAAGTCACGTGGACACGCCCTGAGTGCGCCCCGACCAGAGCAGCAAGTGTCCATCAGCAAGGGCCAGAGTGAGGTCAGTGCCCAGCCTCTGAGCCTCCACACCTCGCATCCACGAGACGCCAGGTCCACCTGTCCTGTGTCAGCTCCTGGCCAAGGACTGGGGAATCAGGGACAACCTTGGACTGGCCAGAGCTTCAGCGATGATTCCGTAGGCCTTGGTTGCCACCTGCCCATCCAGGCTGCCAAGGAGGAGAGCTGTGCCTGGTGGTGGGGGCACCGGTCTGTGCCTGAACATCCTCTGTGTTTGGAAGCTTCTCAAAACCTCCTGCTCAGCCGGCACCGGGGCTCTCTAGGCTAATCCTCTGCCTGCAGCACCAGCACCCCGGATTCTAGTCCCAGTTGGGGCGCCGGGTTCTAGTCCCGGTTGTCCCTCTTCCAGTCCAGCTCTCCGCTGTGCAGTGGAGGATGGCCCAAGTGCTTGGGCCCTGCCCCTGAATAGGAGACCAGGAGAAGCACCTGGCTCCTGGCTTCGGATCAGCACGGTGCGCCAGCCACGGCAGCCATTGAGGGGGTGAATCAACAGAAAAAGGAAGACCTTTCTCTCTGTCTCTCTCTCTCTCACTGTCTAACTCTGCCTGTCAAAAAACAAAAAACAAAAACAAACAAACAAAACCCTCCTGCTCAATGGAGACTGTGTCCCTAGCACACTACAGGGAGGAGTCGGGTGAGTGCAGATCCAAGGGGGTCCCTATCTGCCTGGCCAGTTGCTGGGGACAGGGACCTGGATTCTGGTCTGTACCCAGATCCCTGTCCAGGGAGCCATGTGTTCACCCGGAAGCTCAGGGAGACTGGGCAGTGTGGGAGCGTGGCCACTGGTCACTGACTTGGGGATGGGCGGGTCTCAGGGCTCCCGACTGGACACACGCAGGCAGGGGCCAGAGCCTGTCTCTCTCTGTGGTTCTTCTGGGATGTCGGGGACCCAAGGGAGAAGTTAGTGTCCCGGCCACAGATTGCACTGGGACTTCCTTCAGCCTCCCTAGCCTGGGAAAAGTGGCAGAGATGCCTGGATAAGTTCTGGAGGGGCCTGGACATCCCTGGGGTTACCGTGGGGAGGGGGCTTCAGCCCGCCCGGATGCCCTGACCCTTACTCGTCCTCTGCCCTGCAGCCCTCGACCTGATGGATGCTTGCTGTGGACGATGAAGGAAGAAGGCACCTCCCGCACCCCAGAGGTGACCCCGGCGTGTGCCCCGGATGACCCTGCGACCCAGCACCATGCGGCTGGCCTGCATGTTCTTGTCCATTCTGCTGTTTGGAGCTGCAGGCCTCCTGCTCTTCATCAGCCTGCAGGACCCCACGGAGCTCGCGCCCCAGCAGGTGCCAGGTGAGTCCTTGCACTTGACCCTGCGGAAGCTGGCTCCCAGCCTGCCCACCCAAGGTGCAGGCCTCCACGGCTGCCCTGGCCTGCTGGGTCTGTGGGAGGAGACCCCCAGCAGGAGGAGCAAGGGTCCTGACCTCCCTGTGCCAGGCCTCAGTATCAATATGGCAAAGCTGTGTCTAGTGTCGGGCTACCTGTGCTGGGGCTCTGACCTCTGACCTGCAGCCAGCGCATAGCAGCAGGTGGCCCTCTGAAGAATGATGACCACGCTGCCCATCTGTCCAGGCAATGGTTGCCTTTAAGGACCTGCCAGCTTTCGGGCCCTCTTCCACATTGTGTGGGACATCAGAGGGGGAACAGTTTCTCCCCAAGCCTGTGTCCCTAGGGGAGACTCAGTCTCCCTGCCCAGTCCTGGGGACCCCTTGAATCTAGGCCCTGTAGCTTGGACACAGTGGTACCTCCTGGGCACTTCCTGGCTTTGTGGGGCCAGGCCTGCTCCTATCAGCACCTGCTGCTTGCTCAGAGTGGAAAGGAATGCAGGGTTTCCAGGCACCGGCACCCACGAGTCTCAGCAGTGGGCCCTGGTAGGGGAGGTCCCCCTGGCCCCCCACTCACAGTCCATATGCCCTGGGGCCTGCGTATGCTCATGCTCACCCAGAGACACCCCTTCCCATCCAAGCACACACACACACACACACACACGCCCTCCCTGGCTCACTGTGACCCAGACACAGGAGGGAAGAGCTGTGAGGGACAGATGAGAGTGAGAGAGCAAGGGGATGGGGCGCACAGCCTAGGGGTGCCTGCCCTCGGGCAGACGCGAGGGTCCCCAGGCTGCAGCCGCCTCCCCAAGCCACACCCAGGGCTCTCACTGGCTCACTCTCTCAGCCGAGCTGCACCTGCTCCTCTACAGATCCTCACCTCCTGGTTTCCGCCCTGCACACAGGAGGCCCTAAGCACGGGCTGAGGGCCTGGGCACCGGGAGAGGAGGGGAGGGGAGGCCAGAGCCCGGCCCAGGCCTGGCAGCTGCTGCCAGAGGCCCTGTGTGGGGGAGGCGATGAGTTGTTTCTTTCATCACAGAGGGTGAGGGAGAGGCGGCCACAGCCAGGCGCCCCTGGGAGGTGGCGGGCGAGTCATCGGTGCTGACGCACGCCTGGCCAGACCCCCATGGCTGGCGGCTGGCGGAAGCGGGTTTGGCTGCTCCTGTCCTCCTGAAGCAGCCCATGCACATGACCAAGCCGACCGCCCTGTGGGGACTTTGCAGCCTCTTAGGAGCCTGGAATAGCCGATGACAACGCAGCGGCAGAGCAGGGCCCTGGAGCAGCGTCCTCACTGCTCCTGTGTTGTCTGGGCAAGGGCACCCAGACCCTGCTTCGGGTGAACAGCGCTGCGCGTCCTTGGTGCGTGCCTGGGGGTGGGACACACACACACACACAGGGGCAGGGAGTCCAGCTGTCCAGCTACGTTCTGGGGGAGGAGCCTTGGCTCGAGTGTGGTCTGTTGTGTGTCCCTGGCACGGCCATCATGAGCCATCATCGATACCCTCCAGGGCCCAAGCTCTGTGTTCCCGTGGTTGCTGGCTTGGTGGCCACAGCAGCTGGCAAAGCAGAGAACTTGCTTCTGCAGGCGGTGAACTCCTGCTCTTCACGCAAAGCAGCGTTGTCCTGCACAGCTTCCTAAGTGCACCTGTGTGTGGGTTCCAGGTGGGCTGGGGGCTCACGGGCCAGCTGGGGTTTCCAGGGCGGGGCTCGGAGCCTCTGGCTGGCAGGGTGTGTAGAATGGTATGAAGCAGAAGCAAGAGTCTCCCTGCAGCTGGCCGGCCCCGGCAGGAGCAGGCATGGGCCTTGAGCCCCATTCTTTCCAACCAGGCAGGCAGCAGGACCGCCCCGGCCGTGAGCCAGGTGAAGGGCAACCTTGAGGTTCTATGCGTCCCTCACCAAATACAGTCATAAAACTTTAAGTAATGCTTACGTTACTTTCCCTGAGCAAAGCGCCCCTGACACAGGCTGTTTGTGTTGATTTGTTACTATTCATTTATTCTTCCCCTGTACTTCTCACAGCCGCCTAATTGTGATTCGGTACTGAGAAAGCAATATCAAAGTAATTTTCCACAACATTAGTTACAATTTTCTTCTGATCTTTGGAGTGAAACAATCCCATCCTGTTGGCTTCTCTGAGCATATAAACCTTGATTACATTTATCTGTTGGAAACCAGTGCTTACAAAGCGTCTCTGTCCGGTTGCATGGCTGAGTGGCCCCAGGGGCTGCTGGCATGCGGTTCCCCGTGGACTTCGGTCCACGGCAAGTGTGGACGCAAGCCAGGCCCCTGGACCGGAAAGGCCGCACAGTGGCTTAAACTTTCTGGGAGACGTGAGTTCTCTGTAGTGGCACCACAAAGGTGGGAGGCAGCAGGTGGGCAGGTGGAAATGCGGGAGCAAGTCGAAGAAGGCGGCAGAAGTTCTCCGTTGCTCAGGCTCCCCCTGGCATCTGGCGTCTTGCACGTCCTGCCCATGCAGCTACTGGGTGTCAACAGCACCTGAGTTTCTCCCGGACCTGCCAGCCAGCTTCACTTGCCCATGCGTTAGAGGGAGTCTTGTGGGGTTGCCCACTTTTGTGAACCAACCACAATCAAAATAAAACCTTGCAGGGTGGGCATGTGGCATGGTGGTTTAGTTGGTGCTGGGGACATCCAGTCTCACGGCGGAATGCCTGGTGTGAGTCCTGGTCGCTCCCTGCTGATGCACACCCTGGCAGGCAGCAGGTGACGGCTCAAGTGCTTGGTTCCCTGCTGCCCATGTGGGAGACCCAGCTGGAGGGGGAATAAGTCCGTTGGATAATCTCTCTGTCCATCTCCCTGTCTTCTTGCGTTCCAAGTAGAATGAAAACAAATAATCCTTTTAAAAAATGCTTTACTATATTTTAAGTCAGACTTTTCGAGACAGGAATGAGCTGTCCAGCTACCTGCATGCTAAGATCAGATTCTCCCGTGTTGTCGCAGCATTGACCTCTCCTGTTACAATTATCTTCCAGTGTCCAGTGAGCGTGGTCAGGGTCTGAGGCCAGGACATCTGCCCTCTGCAAACTCACTTCTCACCCAAGGACGTGAGACTCAGTATCCACGTCAGAAATAGGGAAAACAAACGCTGGCTTTGGGCAGACCGAGTGGGGGGCGCACCCTCCCCTGGGAACTGATTCTCAGGGGGCGTTTGATTCTAAACAGCCAGTGTGGATTAGACTCGCGCAGCCAAGCCCGTGCCCCTGGCTCCATCCGCATCCCCTGTCCACTTGGCTCCTTCTCTCTGATTCTGAAGCCAATCTCAGATATCAGATAGGTCCAACCATCAACATCTCAGTGTGGCTCTCAGATAAAAGATAAGAACTCTTTTTAAAAGTTTCCACTAAACCAGTGCCTTAATAGCAAATTGATGTCATCAACTATCCGGTTAGTGTTCAAATTTTTTTTTTCTTTCCTTTTTTTTTTTTTTTGAAAGGTAGAGTTGCAGGGACCAGCACTGTGGCACAGCAGATTAATGCCCTGGCCTGAAGTGTCTGCATCCCATATAGGCGCCGGTTCTAGTCCCGGCTGCTCCTCTTCCGCTCCAGCTCTCTGCTAAGGCCTGGGAAAGCAGTAGAAGATGGCCCAAGTCCTTGGGCCTCTGTACCTGCGTGGAAGACCTGGAAGAAGCTCCTGGCTTAAAAAAAAAAGAAAGGTAGAATTGCAGAAAGAGAGGAAGAGAGAAAGAAAGTGAGGAGGGAGAGATATTGATCTTTTTTTTTTTAAAAAAAAAGATTTATTTTATTTATTTGAAAGACAGAGTTAAAGATAGAGGTAGAAACACAGAGAGAGGTCTTGCATCCGCTGGTTCACTCCCCAGATGGCTGCAACAGCCAGAGCTGTGCCGATCCGAAGCCAGGAGCCAGGAGTTTCTTCTGGGTCTCCCACGTGGGTACAGGGGCCCAAGGACTTGGGCCATCTTCTACTGCTATCCTAGGCCATAGCTGAGAGCTGGATCGGAAGAGGAATAACCGGGACTAGAACCAGCGCCCATATAGGATACTGGCGCTTCAGGTCAGGGCATTAATCCACTGCGCCACAGCGCCCGGCCCCAAGATATTGATCTTCATCCGCTGGTTCACTCCCCAAATGGCCGCAGCCGCCAGTGGTGGGCCAGGCTGAAGCCAGGAGCTTCATCCGGGTCTCCCACGTGGGTGGCAGGTGCCCAAGCACTTAGGCTATCTTCTGCTGCTTTTCCCAGCACATTAGCAGGGCAGTGGGGCAGCCGGGACTAGAGACAGTGCTGCCAGGGTCAACGCCGGCCCCAGGGTTCAAATTTCTAATCATTGCACCACTCTGAGCACCTTCTTCCGCTTGGTTATCCCGTATCCAGGTAAACCCAGGCATCGCGTTGGTTGGTGAGTTTTTTATGTCTCTCTCCATCTGTGAGCTTCCCTCTCCTTATTTCTCTGAGGCTTGCTTACGGGTGGAAGCTGAGCTGTGGGTCCTCTAGCATTTCCCACAGTTGGGGTTCTGCTGTCTGTGCCTGTTTGGACAATTTCTCGGCAGTTTCTGTTTGTTCCCGACTCGCTAGGTAAATCTTGCACCTTATCACGTGCACACCCGAGGTTTTCTTCTCTTCTGGCAAGAATCCGGGCGCGAGGCGTGTCCCGTCGGGAGGCTCACGTCTGCCCGGCTGTCCCGTGATGTCCCTTAGCTGCCATCAGTGCACGTACCTAGGTCCGGCCGTCCCCTAGGGGTTACGCAGTGGCCATGCCCTCATTTCACCCTTCCTTCTTCTTTGCTGTAAGTGGAATGGATTTGTTTTAATGGGGCCAGGTGAGTCATTGTCGGTGACCCGTGAAGCCAAAGTGAATGGTGAATTGATCGGTGTATTCGTGGCTGTATAAAAAAGGACCTTACAGTACAGATTCTGTTACTAGCACCCTGTTGATAGTTCCAATTTTTTTTTTTTTTTTGATATTTCACTTTCGTGGAGTGAATTTTTTTCAAGTGCCTCTCCTTCCCGCTCTCCTCCACATTTGCTAGCTCTTTGCTCTTTCCTAGAGTTGGGGGGGGGGGTGGGGGTGGGGGTGGCAGCCTGGGTGGACGGCGAAGACCCCTCCTTGTACAGACGGAGGGACTGGCTGCCCCAGAGGCTTCCTGGTCTATGGGCTGCCCTGGGGCCTCCCTGGGACAGATGACGAAGATGGTGATGAGAAGCAATGCTGACTGCACAGTTACCATGTACCGGGTCTGGTGCCCTGTGCTGTGCACACTTCAACATGGGCCGTTCTTTTTTTTTTTTTTTTTTTCAAAGTGAATTATTTATTTGAAAGTCAGAGAGAGAGAGAGAGAGAGAGAGAGAGAGATCTTCCATCTGCTGGTTCACTACCAAATGGACTTAGCCAGGCTGAAGCCAGGAACCAAGAACTCCATCCGGGTCTCCCATGTAGGGAGCAGGCCCCTAAGCAATTGGCCGTCTTCTGCTGCTTTTTTTTTCTTTCTAATATTTATTTTGTTTATTTGAAAGAGTTACAGAGAGAGAGAGAGGTCTTCCATCCGATGGTTCACTCCCCAATTGGCCGCAACGGCTGGAGCTGTGCCAGTCCAAAGCCAGGAGCTTCTTCCGGGTCTCCCACGTAGATGCAGGGGCCCAAGGACTTGGGCCATCTTCTACTTCTTTCCCAGGCCATAGCAGAGAGCTGGATTGGAAGTGGAGCAGCCGGGACTCGAACCAGAGCCCATACGGGATGAGGGCGCAGCAGGCCAGGTCTTTAAAGCACTGCGCCACTGCCCATTAGCAGGGAGCTGGGTCAGAAGCGGAGTAGCCGGAACTCAAACCAGCACTCTGATGTGAGATGCTAGTGTCACAAACAGTGGCTTCACTCGCTGTGCCACAACGCTGGCCCTGTGTCACTCTTGGATTTCTGTTTACAGACAAAGTGCCCAGCATCGCTGGGTGACACAGAAGCAAATACCAATCCCAGCAGCCACTCTGCAGCCCTCACTGTGTGCCCGGCACTGTCATGAGCCCTTGACATGTACTTAATCCTCAAGCCTTAAAACCCCCATGAGTTCATTACCAATGCACCATTTGTCAGATGTAACTACTGAGGCCGGGGAGGTTGAGAACCATGCCCAAAGCCACAGCTTCCGGGCCTCTGAGCTGGGATGTGCCCTCAGCCAGCTGCCTGGACTGTACCATCCTGTCTGCCTGGCACTCACGGCGTTGGCATTGCCAGGCCTGGACCAGAGCCCGGGTTGAGAGAATGGTGTGGATAAAGGTTGGGGGAGGCAGGAGAAGGTGTGGCACGTGGAGAAGCCCAAGCGGATTGGGGGCTGGACTGCGACCCACAGATCTGAACTCATGGCCGCGGACACAGCCAGGCCCAGGCTCAGCAGGCCCTTGGAGCCTGGCAGAGGAGCCAGCCTGTGCCCTGGGGAGCGGGGAAGTCTGCAGAAGCTCCTGTGGGTGGCCCCGGGTCGTGCAGCTGTGACCGGGGAGCAGATGGGGAGAGACAAATGCAGGGAGACCAGCTGGGGGCCCCTGAGTGATGCAGAAGACATGACCGGGCCCAGGGAAGTGAGAGAAGAGTGGATTCAGGCCACCTAGGGGCCAGGTGCAGAGTTGGTGGCCTTGTGGGTGGGAGGGTGAGGAGGGTGACAGGGGCAGAGGACCCTGGGGTTGCAGGCTGTGACAGATGGAGCTCAGGGTGCCATCCATCAGGGCAGATCTTCCAGGTGGGGAGGGGTCCAGGCAGGGGCAGGAGACCATCCCACCCCTGCAGGGCTTACGGTGTGAGATGCTGGTGTGTGGGTGTGTGGGGCTACCCTGTAACCCCTCCTCCACCTGCAGAGCGGGGGACCAGGTGAGAGAAGCAGGAGGTCCCTGCCCCCCCTCCCCTGCACCTGTGGGCGGGGTGCTGGGGCTGTGTGGGCGGGGAGGGCTGTTGGAGAGCCTTGCCTGCCAGAGGGGCTGGCATCTCTGTGGACTTGTGTCTGCTCCATGCTACCAGGCCAGGCAGCCAGAGCCTGCGCTGGAAGCTGGTCATAGTGGATGCTGGGGTTGAGAATCAGGCTCTGCCCAGAGAGGCTGCCCCTGTCCTGGGCTGGAGCCGCCACGCCTGGGCTGCAGGGCTTGTGCACAGGTGGAAGAGACCCTGCAAGCCCCCGCTCAGCTGTACTGGGGGGCGGGGGCGGGCAGAGGAAGAGCAGGAGGAGGACGCCTGGTGGAGCTGAGCTCAGTCTGCAGAGTGAGCAGGAGGGAGGCTGCTCGGATCCTTCCCTCCAGGGCTCCCATCTGGGTCAGTGGAGGGGAGACGTGGCCCAGCCTTGGGGGGCATCTGGGGAGACACAGAGTTCACCTAGGGGACACTCAGGCCGGGGCAAGCTGTGAGCCCTAGCCTGAGAGGTGAGAGCTGGAAGAGTCAGGAGGGCTTCCTGGAGGAGGGGGCTGTGGGCTGCCTGCTTGCCCTCTTGAGCTGCTGACTTCCAGTAAAAGCAGCTGAGTGGGCGTGGGGGGGGAGGTCTCCATGCATACCCTGCTGAGCATCTGTCCTGCTGTCCCAGAGCCAGACATGGACAGAGCCTGAGTCCCAGTGCTCCTCCGTCTGGCTGACTCTGGGCTTCTGTTCTGGTCACGTGGGTTCCCCATTACCAAGGACACACTGCCTGGCTTGTCCTAGTGCTGAAGTCCACACTGTGGTCTCAGAAGGCTTGTGTGTTACCTACGGCAACTGTCTTTGTCTGGACGTGTCCCCAAAAGCCCTGGGGAGCGAGGCTAGGGCCACAGGGGTCTGCTCGCCCCAGCTACCGCAATGGAGTAAACGGATGTGCAGTGGCCGCCCGGTAGTGCCCCCTCCCCCAGATGCTGGGCCAGGCTGGCCCTGGGGGCAGGAAAGTCTGCTGGCCCTCCTGGAGCCTGGATGGCCCCGCCCACACTCCTTCCCAGGCGTGGGGAGGGGGGCCGCCCCGTCAGTTGCCATGGAGCCTGCTGCTCTCCCGGGCAGGTGGGTTTTATTGGAATCCTCCGGCGCCGGTGTGCTACAGGCGTCTTCTAACGGCATTGCGAACATCGTATATATTTCCAGCCAACCTTGCGGAGCTGACACATCCTTGTTGTGACTGTGACTATCAGAAGTGACATATAATTGCAGTGATCCATCCTGTTAAGTAGCTGGCAATATATCATTGCAAAATCAGCGGGGCTGAGACTCTGGGAACCCAGTGTTTCTAAACAATGCACCTGCTGTGACTTCAAGCTGTCTTCCCTGGGCATGCCCCGGTTCTCCAGGGCTGCCTCACCCTCCCGCACCGCCCCCCCCCCACCTTGCTGAGCCCACCGCCCAGTCAGTGTCCCGGGGCCAGACGCCCCCTGGGCTTCCCGCTCTGCTGTCGTGCCCTCTGTTTGGCACAGAGCACAGCTGGCTCTCCGATTCAGGGCTCTGGGTGGCATTGTTGTGAAAGGGCTCTTTCCAGGTGTGGCTCCAGGCTTTCTGCTTCATCCCCTTCCCTTTTCTGGCAAACTCCAGAGCAGCTTTGTGGGGGTTCTTCCTGGGCCAGCCCAGCTGTCCCCATGCCAGCAGAGGGAAGGGAGTCGGTGCACTATGGGAGGGTGGCAGACAGCGAGGGGACCAGGGGGCAGCCAGAGCTGGGGGCACAGATGGTCCTTGGCTTGAGGGAGGGGTTCCACACACTCACCCTGTGTTCACTACCAATTCTGGGATGTTGCTGACTTAGACTAGCGTGTGAAGGTTGGCCCCTGGAGCTGTACAAGGAAGAGCGGACACAGAGTCCCTACTTGATGAGTGTCAGGAGGAGGCAGAGTTGGAACAGCAGCTTTCAAATCTGGACACCCTGAGTTGGTGGGTCCTAGCGGTGCTGGCTTTGGAGCCACTGTCGGGTCCAGCTGTGGGGGAGGGGTTTGATGATGGGCACCCACTGCTCTGCTCCCTGAGTGCTGTCTGTGCCGAGGGCATGGATCTATCAGTCTGCAGCCTCCCTCGGTCTCACCTGAGCCTGGCCCGTCCCCAGTAGCAGCTCCAGCCCTGGCTCCTTCTGCGCGGCCCCGACTTCCTGGGTTCCTCCTCCCACACCCCAAGCAGGTGGAGGAGACATTTGCTTCCTCCTTCCAAAGACACCCTGGGGGTCTCCAGCCAGAGCCTCGCTTTCCCATGCCGCATTAAAACCTGCTAAATGAAAAATAATGAGCATGTAGGAACTAATAACAGGAATCACCTAATTAAATTAGGAAACAGACATCGTATTGCTGTAATCTGAAAATTGATATTAATAGAAAATGCTCCCAGAATTATTCTGCTAAAGGTTCCTAGGGGTGGGGAAATTAGAAAGGAGAGCAGAAGAGAAAATTGGGACAATCGCATCCAACAAGAGTGAGATTTATGTGATCGCGGAACTCCAGCAAAATGCTAAAAATAGCAGCAGGATCGTTGTGTGGATCTGTGCAGTAACAGACCGGCAGGGCTGCACAGAGCTGCGGGCACGCACGTCTGATGGGAGTTTGCGAAGGAGACGCTGTAATCGGGCTTCCATGTGC
Organism: Lepus europaeus; assembly: GCF_033115175.1. Taxonomy (NCBI): domain Eukaryota; kingdom Metazoa; phylum Chordata; class Mammalia; order Lagomorpha; family Leporidae; genus Lepus; species Lepus europaeus. The sequence goes on along the minus strand of NC_084845.1, from coordinate 16,999,885 downwards.
ACGCCGTGTAGTCATGGTTGTTTGCTGGGTACCTGGCGCTGTCCTGAGTGGCCCCATTCCTTCTGCCTCCACCCCCTGTGCTGAGTCCTGAAGCCAGAGTGGCTGATGGACGCGAACCTGAACTTGAACCCACTTCTGCCTGACGCCCACTGCACCTGTGCTCGGTGCCCTCCGTCTTGCTTGCCGGGGCTGCCAGTTAACCATGCTGTCTCTGTTTCCTGTATTTTCTGATGTGATTCTACCAGTTCCTCAAAGGACATTTCTCGCCGAAACTCAGCATGTTTTGGCAACTGTCCAACTCCCGGAAGCCAGGCCCCCAGGCGCTTCCACTGATTTGGGTAGTAACGCCTACAACAAGGACACTGAAATTACAGTCCAGCCGGGAAACTGGGTCTCCCATTGTGTGGGGGCCTGGGCATGGGCCGGGCGGGGCTGGTGGTTCCGCTGCTGGCCGAGTCCCCAGGTAGCCTGGGTTTCGGGTGGTGACTGTGTCTCCACAGCAGCCATTGTTCCCACAGCCACCCCACCCCGAGGGGGATGAACAAGACTCTGTCCACCTGCACCGTGACTCACAGCTGGGCATTACCCTGGGAGGGCCTCAGGCCTGGGGTGACCTTTTTCCCACTCTGTCTGGCCTGGAATGAATTAGCAGGACCAGGGAGGGAGGAGGCAGTGGGGCTCAGGAGCTATGTGTGGGATGCCCCAGAAGGACCTCTGATCTGGAGCACCAGGGATACACCTGGGCAGGGCGATACACCTGGGCAGGGCATTGGAGCCCTTGGGACTGGGAGTTGGAGCTGAATAGGGCTGAACTTCCTGTCCCTGCCCCTGCACCTGCACGCTCTGGCCCCCTCCCCGCCCCATCCACCAGCTTCAGAGCCAAGCCTTCCACTTAACCCAGGAGATCTGCCCGGAATAGGGGCAGGGCAGGACTCCAGTCCCAACACGGCATGGGGCCTGAGAGGTGGCCTCTTCTGCCTGCCTGGGTCTCAGGGTCTCGGGGGAGGCCCTTGGGACACAGAAGTGGAAGGGGGTACCCCTTGCCAGCCCGGGGAAGCATCTGACCCTGCTAACCTTCCTGACACCCCTGAGTATCAGCTTCTGTGTCACCCTTCTTGGCCTCTGGGTGGTTCTTGGTTTTTGAAAAACCCTGGAAAGCCCAGAGAGCTGGTGCTGGAGGCGGACACGCTTCCAAGGGAGGGTGGGGCCCTCAGGGCAGCCCAGGCATGGGCCGCAGCCCTCTTGCTGTGTCGCTCTTGTATTCCTGCCGCACCATTTGCGCGCCTGTAGGGTCAGCGAGCGTCTCCTTCCCCAGCATTTCCGGAAAGTGGAGAGCCAGTGGGCAGATCCCATTTACGCCCAGCGCTCTCCCCGCTGCGCACCTGCTGATGTTTTCATTACAAAGCTGATTTTCCGGGATTTGTGGCTCTGCTCTTTTAACTCGCATCATAGCGGAACTCAGTGGAAGATTTAAAAAATTTATTTATATAGGGAAAATAGCTGGGCTTACATCGACTCGGTTGCTGGTGACAGCAGCTGCTGGGGAGCCCCTGCAGGGCGGCTGGCTCCTGGAGGGACACCGAGGGTGCAGCAGGGGAGTTGAGCACCCGGTGGAGGGATTTCTCAGCAGTCCTCAGAAGGTCTGAAGACCACCGACAGCGTGGGCAGGCCCCTTGCAAGGTCTCCCTCAGCTCCGCCTGGTTGTCCCCAGGGCCAGGGACCCCACTCCCTGCTCAGTGGTCCTCCACTTGGGTGGTTCAGAGGAGGACGCTGTGGGAGCCCTTCGCCCCATTTGTTATGCCTCGTCCTGGGGAGCTGTTATGACCCCATCCCACCTCCCCCAAGGTTACAGCCATTTGGGGTGAGTGCGTCTGACCTTTGCCTCTGGGTCCAACATCAGTGCAGGCAGTCTGGAGTCACCAGGGCCCATCAGAGAATGTGTCTTTGTGGAGCATTGGGGAGAGAATCCCCAGGAGGTGGTGGGATCAGGAGCAGGGAATGCAGACAATTGGGCCCAGGCCGGGACACCTGCTGCTCTGTTTTTGTGAGAACAAAGTCCCAAAGGGGCACAGCTTCCCTTTTGTTTTTAACTTGTTTTCCAAAGTTAGAAATCTGTAATGCATATGAGAGGACTTCAGAAAGTTCATGGAAAATGGAATGAAAAGGTAAGCTTACTTTGCTGCAAAAAACTTTGAAATCCACACTTTTTTTTGCACCTAATATGTATTTTCCATGAGCTTCTTTTTTGTCCTGTTGACTGTATCCCACACGATCAGCACACTGCTGCCAGAGGGTTCACACCTGGGACTGCACATTCAAACCCAGGAGAGGGGGCTGGCGGGGGAAGCCACACTTGCAGCACCAGCATCCCGTATCCGAGTGCCGGTTCCAGTCCCAGCTGCTCCACTTCCAATCCAGCCTCCTGCTAACGTGCCTGGGAAGGCAGCAGGTGATTGCCCAAGCCTTGGACCGCTGTCACCCATGTGGGACACCTGGATGGAGTTCCAGGCTCCTGGCTTTGCCCTACCCGGCTTCAGCAGTTCCAGGCATTTGGGAAATGAACCAGCAGATGAGAGACCTCTCCCCCACCCCCCCACTACTTTAGACTGGGGTCTGGCTGCCTGGCACAAGGCTGCACCAGTCCTTTCAGGCTCACCCGTGAGCCTCCTGCAGATCCCTTGTACTCGCGTGGCTCCTCCTGCATCTGAGTGGCGGCTCTCAGTTATCGGTTAGCGCATGCTCCTGGGATCACACCAAGCTCCTGTTTGACACACCCTGCTGGTTGGATGGGCTGGCAGGAGGGGGACCTCCCTGGGGCTGAGCCCTGCCCCCTTCTGCCTTGTTTGACTCCACACCTGCTCCTCCTGTGCCCTCTGGCAGGACAGAGAGGTGGCCGATCTGTAGGCAGGGAGGACCCTCGGTTAACCCTTCCAGGCCTGCAGGACTCCCAGCCACCCAGACACTGTGAGCAGAGCATCTCCAGGTGCCTGCAGGCCAACAGCGGCAGCGCAGAGTCCCCCGGGGGCTGGGGGCCCTGTCACATTCACTGTTCAGGTCAGGCAGGCACCGTGGGGGCCAGAAAAGGTGACTGATCAGCAGGGATGTGGGGGAGGCAAGGGCCAGGGAAGGGGGCCTGGGGAGGGGCCATCGCCACAACCTTCCTTCACGGTGTATAGTGGCTCAAGTAGAGAGCTGCCCTCACCCACCGGTAAGCATCTAAATTATAATAAAGGGAGAATCTTTTTTTTTTAAATATTTTTTATTTTAAGGGAGAATCTTTTTTAAAGATTAATTTATGGGGCCTGCACTGTAGCAGGTAAAGCTGCCGCCTGCAGTGCTGGCATCCCATATGGGCACTGGTTCAAGTCCCGGCTGCTCCACTTGCAATCCAGCTCCCTGCTAACATGCCTGGGAAAGCAGCAGAAGGTGGCCTAAGTTTTGGGGCCCCTGCACCCATGCATGATACCCGGAAGAAGCTTCTGGCTCCTGGCATCAGATTAGTCCAGCTCTAGCCATTGTGGCCATTTGGGAATGAACCATCGGATGGAAGAGCTCGGTCTCTCTCTGCCTCTGCCTCTCTGTAACTCTGCCTTTCAAATAAATAAAGAAGTCTTTTTTAAAAAGGTTAATATATTTAGTTGAAAGACAGAGAACAGGAGCAAGGGGAGATCTTCCACCTGCTGGTTCACTCCCCAAACGCCTGCAGCAGCCAAGGCTGGGCCAGGCTGAAGCCAGGAGCCTGGGGCTCCATCTGGGTCTCCCACGTGGGTGGCAGGGACCCAAGCACTTGGGCCATCAGCTGCAGCCTGCCAGGATGCACATTCCCGGCACGAGTGAGAACATGGGGGGGGGGGGGGCGGCTGCGGGGCCCTGGGGGCCCGGATTGGTCAATGGAAAAGCATTTCTGACTCTGCTCTCTGCTGCCTGCTTCTCAGCGTGGGGTCGCTGCAGGTGCGGCTACACTGGCTTCCTTTCCCCTCCTGGGACGCAATCCCTTGCACCCTCACTTAGCCAGGATCCTCCTGGAGAGCAGGGGATGCTGTGTAGGCTTTTCCTATGCAAGGGGCGGGGGGGGGGGGGAGGGCACTGGCGCAGGGAGTGGAAACACACAGGAAGGCAGCACTAGGAATGGGCTGTGAGCCATGAGGAGGGAGGGGGCACTCCCACCTGCCGTGCACCAGACGCTGCATTTCACGTGCTCCCACCGCAGCCTCCCCAGCTCCAATCCACAGATGCGGAAAGTGACGCACAGAGTGGCGAATTCACTTGCCCCAGGCCACCCAGCCTTGGAAGTGCAGGGCTGGCACCAGAGCTTAGTCTTTGGGAATTAGATCCTGGAGATCTGAAGTCTTGCTGGTGACTCCGATAGTCACTCAGGGCCGAGAACACCGACTCACAGACACATGGGGTCGGGGAACCAACCCAGGGGGCCTCACATCACCGCCTCGCTGCTGCCATTTGGGGTGTGTGTCATTCCTGCACTTTGCAGGTGTGTTGTGGTCCTTGTACACCGGCCTGTGTGCTGGGGAGAGATCGGGTACCCTGTGTGTGTGTGTGTGCACGATCGCCTTGGAATTGCTATACAACCACAAGGTGGGTATGCCACAGGCCCAGGGCTCCCATAGGAGGCTCTTCCCGTGAAGTTTGGGGCTGGCTGCCCCGAGTGGACCCTGATATTTTCACCTGCCGTGAGCAGGCAAAGGACATACAGTCACATCCCAGCAGAGCCAGGAGACTCGGGCTCCGGAGAGCCTGAACCGTGAGAATCAGTGAGGAATCACTGTTTTAGCAGGAACTCAGCAAAACCAGTTATTGCAGCCCCCTGCCTGCACCCTGGATAGCCCAAATAATGAAATTGCATTCATAATATTGCAGGCCGAGTGATCGCTGCTGCAGTTAGCTGCTTCCCAGGGTGCAGCCAGAAAGAGCGGAATCGAATCGAGTCTGCTCGTGAGCGAGTGCAGTACACAGGGCTTGCAATGTCCGTGCGGCCCTCTGCCCTTCGCTGGGATGGTTCCTGGAAGGTCCCTGTTCTAATAGCGGTCACAGCGAGTAAGGTGACAGGCAGCTCCTGGTGTTCGCCGTGAGTATTCCCTGGCGAGCGTTCAGCAGTGGCCGGGGTGGGCTGTTGTCTGGCAGGGCACTGCCTCCTCCTTCCACTTAGCCTGTGCCAGGGCTTCCCACAGGGCAGACGAAGAGAAAAGAGAGGCTGTGAACGTGGCTCCTGTCTTCCGTGGCTGACACAACGTCATGACAAAAAATAGAAGCTTCCTTGGCTCACGGGTCCGCAGCCTGGAAAGTCCAAGAACAGGGCGCTGGTGGCTGATTGCACCTGGCAAAGGCCTGGCTGCATCACAACATGGGGAAGGCAGGTGCGCCCGCTCTGGTCTCCTCCTCTTTATACCAAACCGCCGGTCTCATCCCAGCGGCCCCCCTCTGCAAACCTCATGGGGTCCTCCTGGTCTGCCAAAGACCCCGCTTCGAATGCCGTCAAAGTATGAATTTGAGGATTAAGTTTCCAGCACATGAAATTTCAGGGATGTTCCCAAACCGTAGCAATGCTGCCCGTAGGAAAGAGGGTGAGGGCACCGGGCTCAGCCTGTCCCAGGAGCTGCCGAGCCACGCCCAGGCAGCTCTCCTAGACTTCGCTGGAGAATGCCAGAATCCCGTGACTGCAATAGCAGCGGTGTGGCCAGCCCCAGCAGTGTGGCAGGCTGGGCTGATATGCACACCTCCGGGTAGCAGGAAATCTAAGGCTCCCTTAAAACTCAAGAACAGGGAAACCCCGGAGGCCAGAAAACAAGAGGAAAGCAATGAGCTCATGGTGGCATGGGCCAGAGCTTTAAAGAAAAACGCTTTATTTGGGGTGCATATTTAGCGTAGCCATCCAGAGGCCAGTTGGGAAGCCCATGTTCCCCATTAGAGTGCCCAGGTTCAATGCCCGCCTCTGGCTTCTGGCTCCAGCTTCCTCCTCATGCAGACCATAGGAGACAGCAGGTAACATCTCAAGTAGTTCAGTCCCTACCTCCCATGTGGGAAACCTTCAGCCTGGCTCAGCCCCAACCAGGTGTAGACATTTGGGGAGTGAACCAGTGGATGGGAACATTCTCATCTCTCTCTCTCTTTCTGTCTCTCAAATACCTATTTTTTAAATTATAGAAAATCAGCATTATTCAGGCACATATCCCGGTACCCCTGCAGGTGTCAATTCCCTTCCATAAAGTGGTGTAGTATTTGCATAGAACCTTCACAGCCTCCTGTATACTTTAACTCATCTGTAGGTTACTTGCAATACCAGTAGCAGGGCCAGCATTGTGGGCAGCAGGTTAAGCCTCAGCCTGCAACACCAGCATCCCCTAGGAGTGCCGATTTGAGTGCTGGCTGCTCCACTTCTGATGCAGCTCCCTGCTAATGTGCCTTGGAAGGCAGCAGAAGACGGCCCAAGTGCCACTCATCTGGGAGACCTGGATGGAATTCCTTGCTCTTGGTTTCTGCCTGGCCCAGCTCTGGCCATTGCAGCCATTTGGGGAGTGAGCCAGCGGATGGAAGATCTGTCTGTCTCTCTGTCTCTCCCTCTCTCTGTAACTCTGCCTTTCAAATAAGTAAAATACATCTTTTTTTAAAAAACCAATACCATGCAAATGTTATGTAAATAATTGTTACATGGTGTTTGTGAAGGGAATGATAAAGAGTTCGTCCGTGTTCAGTACATACACAAATTTTGTTCCAGTCTGGTTGAATCCATGGCTGACTGTGCAATTTACATATCACAGAATTCACTCAAGTGTATACTTGGATGAATGTTAGGAAATGTGGCTGACTCTGCGGGTGAAGAATGCATGGATAGGAGGACCAACAGTGCGCTCTACGTAGCACAAAATTGACCTCCCTCACCAGGACCCAAGTCTAGGATATTTCTATTGCCTTGCACAAATCTCTCGTGCGCAATTGCACTCACCTCTCAAACCCATCCCCGAGCCCAGGCAACCCCCAGTGTGCACTCTGTCTGTGTAGATCTGCCCTTCCTGATTGGTCCACCCCCGTGGCAGCAGACACTGTGTGATCGTCTGCATTTGACATCTATCATTGTAGCTTAAGGTTCTTGAGGTTCGTCCTGGCGTGGCTCCTGTCAGTGGTCTGTTTCTCTTAATGCAAACAGGGGCTTTTTGGTTTAGCCTTTCCCCACTTGATGGCTGTTTGAATTGCTTATTGTTTGGGGCTGTTATGATTAATGCTGCTCTGAACATTCACATGCAAGTCCTCCTGCGAACACATGCTTTCGTTTCTCTTGGGTCGATACTTGGGAGTAGAATGGTGAGGTTGGATAGTAAATATATGTTAGATTTTAAAGAAACTGTCAAACTGTTGGCTACAATGGCTGCATCATTTTACAGTCCCACTGGTAACATATGAGGGTTCCAATTTCTCCCCTTTCTCATCAACACTTGTTATTATCCATCTTTTTAATTATACTCATTCTAGTGGGTGTGAAGTGATATCTCATTTCAGCTTTAATTTGCATTTCTCTAATGACTAATGATATTGAGCATATCTTCTTGTGCTTATTAGCCCTTTGAATCTCTTCTTTAGTGAACTCTCTATTCAGTCTTTTGCCCATTTAAAAAATTGGGTTATTTGTCTTTTTACTGAGTTGTAATTCTTTATTTTCTACATACAAGTATTATTAGGCTTGCAAATGATTTCTCTTCCCATCTGCGGCTTGTCCTTTCATTGTCTTAATGACTTCTTTGGAAGTGCAGAAGTCTTTGTGTTCGAAGAAGTATGATTTGTCAATTTTTTTTCTTTTATGGACCATGTTTTTGATGCTGTAGTTAAGAAACAGCTACGTAACCTCAATAGTTTCTCTTATTTTTCTTATGACAGTTTTACAGTTTCTACTCTTAGATCTGCATTGGTGATTCATGTGGTGTTCAGCTTGGCACATCGTGTTGGGTGATGGGCTAACGTCATCTTTGTTTATGTAGACGTCCAATTGTCCCAGCGCCACTTATATGAGACTGTCATTTCCCCCAGTGAATTGCCTTGGCAACATGGTTGAAAATAAATTGACCCTAAAAGTAGCAGTTTATTTCTGGAATCCAATTCTATGCACTTGATTTATATATCTATCTTAATGCCAACAGTACAATGTCTTGATCCCTATAGGTTTATAATAAGTTGTAAAATTAGGGGCTGGCGTTGAGACAGCAGGTGAAGCCACCTGGCCACGCGGGCATCTCACATCAGAGGGCCAGTTCATGTCCAGGCTGCTCTGTGCTTCCAATCGAGCTCCCTGCTAATGCACTTGGGAGAGCAGCAGAGGATGGCCCAAGTGCTTGCTCTGCACCCACGTGGAAGAAGAGGATGGAGTTATGGCTCCAGGCTTCCACCTGGCCCAACCCGGGCTGTTGCAGCCATTTGGGGGAGTGAATTGGGGTTCACTGTCTGTATCATTCTACCTTTCAAGTAAATAAATAAATCTTTTTTTAAAAAGTAGTTTTATTATGAAATGTGAGTCCTCCGTCTTTGTTCATCTTTCTCAAGATTGTTTTGGCTGAGCCTTTTGCACTTTCAGGTAAATTTTAGGAATAAGTTGTCAATTTCTGCCAACAAAAAGTCTGCTAGTATTTTGATAGGCATTGTTGCCTTGAACCCAATAGTAAATTTGGGGAGTATTTCCCTGCTAGCAATCCCGAGTCATCCACACCATGATGGTGGAATGGAATGTCTCCCCACTTACTCAAATCTTCTTTGTTGTTAGCACTGTGCAGCGGCTTCCAGTTTATAATTGTCACCCTTTTGTTTAATTTGTCCCTTAGAAGTTTTTTCGTTTTGATGCCATAGTGAATGGAATTATTTGTCTTAATTTCATTCATGGATCTCCATTGCTCATATATAGAGATACAATTGATTTTTGTGTATTGATCCTGCAGCCGGCAACTTGTTGATTAATACTAGTGATTCTTTTTATGAATTCCCTGGGATTTTCTACATACAGAATCACGTTGTCTGCAAATAGAGTTTTACCTCTTTGCTTTCCAATCCTAATATTTCAATCCTAATAACCCTTTTATACCTTTTTTCTTGCCTGATTGAACTGGCTATAATCTTTATCACAATGTGAATTGGACGTGGTGAGAGTAGACATCTTGTCTTCGTCCCTGTCCTCGGGGAAAGCATTCTCTAGCTCACTGGTAGGTCTAATGGCAGCTGTAGGATCCTGTAGATGACCTTCAGGAGGTCGAGGGAGTTCTCCTCTGTTTTTAAGTTGTTGAGTTTTTTTTGTTTGTTTGTTTTTTGTTTTTTTTTTACCATGAATGAGTGTTGGAGTTTGTCAAATGCTTGCTCTACATCTATTGAGCTGATTATGTAGTTTTATCATTTTTTCTATTAATCTGGTAAATAGATTATTACATCAGCCTTGCATTCTTGGCCGTGATCACATTGAATTCCATTTCCTAGGACTGTGTTGTGGATTTTTTGGAGGGATACTTCTCCATATTTTTCTTGGGATGCCTTTATCTGGCTTTGGTATCAGGGTACCACAGGTCTTAGAGTGCTCTGTGAAGTGTTTCTCCCAGCCCTTCCTTTATTCTTCTGGAATAGTTTTTGAAGGATTGGCATAATATCTTGTTTAAATATTTTGTAGAATTCACCAGTGAAACCACCTGGAACTGAACCTTTCTTTATAAGAATATTTTTAAATTATTAAGCCAGTCTCTACAATAGGGCTATTCATATTTTTCTAGTTCTTTAGTCAGTTTCAGGAATTTATGTCTTTTTGGGGCTTCATTCATTCTGTTCAAGTGGTACCGTTTGGAAGCATAAAGATATTCATAGTATTCTCTTATAATCATTAGTGATGTTTCTTCTTTCATTCCCAATTTTAGTAATTCCTCTCTCTCGGGCCAGCACCGTGGCTCACTTGGCTAATCCTCCGTCTGCCTGCGGCGCCAAAATCCCATATGGGCGCCGGATTCTAGTCCTGGTTGCTCCTCTTCCAGGCCAGCTCTCTGCTGTGGCCCAGGAAGGCAGTGGAGGATGGCCCAAGTGCTTGGGCCCTGCACCTGCGTGGGAGACCAGGAGGAAGCACCTGGCTCCTGGCTTCCGATTGGCGCAGCGCACCGGCCATAGCAGCCATTTGGGGGGTGAACCAATGGAAGGAAGACCTTTCTCTCTGTCTCTCCCTCTCACTGTCTTTAACTCTACCTGTCAAATAAATAAATAAATAATCTTAAAAAAAAAAAAAAGAAAAGAAAATTCCTCTCTCCTCTCTCTCTCTCTCTCTCTCTCTCTCAATCCAGGCAAAATTTCATCAATTTGTTGGTCTTCTCAAATAATTAACTTTTAGTTTTATTGCTTTTGTCTGTTAGTCTTTGATTTCTACTCAATATTGATTGATTTTTCTTCTTTTTCTTTGGGTTTGGTTTGTTCTTTTCTCGTTTGTCAATGTGAAAGTTTGCATGGTTGACTTGAGAGCCTTTGCTGTAGACACTTGCCTCGTTTCCCAGGTCTCCGTGTTAAGTTTCTGTCCTATCTTCTGGTTATTGGTTTCCTCCACCCACGCCACAGGAGACTTGGGAGTCAGCACATTCCTGAGCATGGGATTTTCCCGTCAGCTCCACCTGGTAGGATTTCAGCCACCAGGGACCAGGTGGGGGTGGCGGAAGCAGCCCCAGTGCCACAGACTCCCACTGCTCTCCAAGGCGCAGTAGATTTTCTTGAGTAAATGCTTCCTGATGTTCGGTCAGTTTCCAGCATTCTTAAATGGTTGTTTCTGGTGCTGTTTTCCCCTTGTTCTGCTGTTTCATTTTGGAAAAGAATCTCTCAGCTTCCTCACTCAGCTGATAAAGGCTTTCATCAGTAGGGCTGGGTTGGAATCCAGGGGCCTGCATTTTTTTTTAATTATTAAAGATTTATTTATTTATTTGAAAGGCAAAGTTACAGATAGAGAGAGGGTGAAATGGAGAGAAAGAGACCTTCCATCCACTGATTCACTCCCCAAATGGCTGCAACAGCCAGGACTGGGCCAGGCCAAAGTTTGGGGTAGCCTGGGGGCCTGTGTTGTAGTATAGTGGGTACATACACAGCCTGCGACACTAACATCCCGAATGGCTGCGAGTTCTTGTCCTGGATGCTCCACTTCTGATCCAGCTCCCTGCTAATGGCCTGGAAAAAGCAGCAGAAGATGGGCTAAGTGTTTGGGCCTCAGCCACCCATGCGGCTCCTGGTTTCTGGCTTCGGCCTGGCCCAGCTCAAGCTGTTGTAGCCATCTGGGGAGTGAACCAGTGGATGAAAGATTCTCTCTTTCTCTCTCTATCTCTCCTCTCTGTAATTCTGTCTTTCAAATAAATAAATCTTTTGAAAACAAAAAAAGCTAAGTGCCTGGGTCATCTTTTGCTGCCTTCCCCAGGCCATTTGCAGGGAGCTGGATTGTAAGTGGAGCAGCTGGGACTCAACCTGGTGTTCACCTGGGTTGTTGGCATCAAAGGGGGCAGCTTAACCCACTGTGCCACAACTTCGGCTCCAGGATCCTGCATTGCCAGCAAGAAGGTTTGTGTTCAGAATCAGCCATAGTGTAGCTCAGCAACTCTTGGGAGCTTCCCTACAAATGCACTCCCAGTCCTGAGCCCAAGGCTGCATGTTAACCAGATTCCCTAGTGGTCCGAACGCTCTTTGAAGTTTGAGAAGCAGTGGTTGCAAGACGTGGTGCAGCCTACTGACCACGTAGCCCAGCGTCCCCGCTGCTGTCCAGAGCCGGCCCCTGTGCCAAGGCCACCTCACTTCTCCCCCGATCCCTTTGCCTCTGCATGACTTACCCAGGATGCCTGCCCTGTTCCTGCCCTCGGAGCTGGGCCCCTTCTCCTGCCACTGAAGAGCTCTGGCTCTGCCCTGGGACAAGTCCCTTCCTCACCTGTGTCCTGGTCCTCTCTCCCCACAAAGCTGGTGCTGCTGTTTGGTCAAGGTCGTGAATGTGTTATGAGAGCCTGAAGCTCCCAGCTTCATCAGCCCAGATGTGTGATCCCAGCCCCCACTGGAGCTCAGGCCCACGTGTGGCTGGGCAGTGGCCCTTTCTCCCAGAAGCTGGGGCCAGGGAGGGAAAGCACTGGCGTGCAGGACCCATTTCTGAGTGGTAGGATCAGGTCTTGAGGAAGAACTGATGGGTTGTGATTCAGGAAGTGGGAGACAGCCCTTCCCTAGGACTGTTAGCTCTACCTCCCAGCATGCTTCTGGTTGCCTTGGCAACACAACAGGTTAAAATTCTTTTCTGGGCATCGGTGTCTGCTCAGGCAGGAGGTGATAGATCCCTGGAGGACTGTAGATCTTCAGCAGGCAGACAGCTTGGTGCTCAGGGTGACTTCTTTGGTGTCACTGGCCCTGGTTGTCATCTAACTGCCTGCATGGTTATATGATCGTGTCCAACCAGACACCCATCCATCCACCCACCCCTCCATCCAACCAGCCACCCATCCTCCCACCCATCATCCATTCATCCTTTCTCCATTCGTCATCCATCCACCCATCCTCCCATCTGTCCATCCATCCGTCCATCGATCTGTCCATCTATTCAGTAAGCAATCATTGAACATGTTCCATGAGCTTGGTCTCATGCTGGCTTCTTCAGGCAGGTGCAGGAGTTCCAGGTCAAGAAGGAATGACTCTGTGGGTCCAGAGGGTCCTGGATAAGCATGGAGGTCCAGAAGTCCATACAGGGCTTTCGTTTGGCTCATGGGTAGGCCCATTTAGAAGGCATTCTTAACAAATTCACATTGCAAGCCTGTCTGCCACCTTCTGCCAGACCCTTCTTCTACACATGTCATTTGCAGAAGCATAATCACATTCTAGATACTGTCATCCGTTTCCTTTCACATAAGGCTGCAGAGTGCATCTCTTTCCACATCGATAGGTGTGGGTGTTTTATACCCATTCAGCAACCGTGTGGTATTACAAAGATGTACCATTGATTGATTTAACCAGCTCCTTGCAGATTTATGCTTAGGTTGTTTCTGGGGCTTTGGCTAGTCTATGAATGATTTCTGTTTCCTCGGGGGTCATCTTTCTTTGTTTGCTTCTTTTGATCTCTCTTGTGTTGGAAGCTAACCTCAGATGCCTGGTGATCCTTCGTTGCTTTTATAGTTCAGAGTGAGGCACTAAGCACCAGAATGGTGTCACTGGGCCAGTGACGTCCATACAGGAGCAGTGTTCGATGGGGACTCAGCCATCTTGCTGGAGAGTTCCAGGAGACACTGCAGGAAGTAGCACAGACTGAGGCTTACACCACAGACACTTCTTTTCTTAGAGTCCTGGAGGCGATGGGTGTTGGCAGGGTTGGTTTATTTGGAGGCTCCTCTCCTGGTCTCACTGTCTTCTCCCTGCTCTCCCTGGGTTGTCCTACTCATCTGTTCTTATAGGAACGCAGATTGGATTAGAGTCCACCCAGAGGACCTCATCTTCACTTGCTCACCTCTTTGAAGACCCGCATCTCCAAATACAATCATATCCTAAGGTACTAGGAGTTCAGGACCTCAACATATGGATTTGGGGGATGAAACAGAGGGCCTTGTGCTGGCCAGCCTGGGGGAAGCTTCCTAGTGTGTGCACCTTGGGGAGGGAGACCAGTCTAGCGCCTCTGATTTCACGCTCCCCCCTCCCCCACCTGCAGTCTCCAGGTCCTCTGAGGCTGCATCAGAGAGGGAACTGCCCATCTCCTGCCAGGCTAGGCTAGGGGGCTCCTCCTGGCTGCTGGACTTCCAAGCCCGCATCATTTCCTCCCTGCCACCTGCCTACGCCCGGGGCAATCCATGCTCCCTGGATTCTGTGGGGACACAGCCGCCTTCCGCACAGACCCCCACAGGTGTAGCGAGCCCACGCCCCTTACCCTGTGGAATCCAATCTGTTACCACCCTCCATCCACTCTCTGCCTTTGCGGAAATGTGTTGGAATCTGGCATCTACCACTGTCCATCCAGGCTTGCGTGGTTACCACGGGCCTCTGTTTTATCCCCTTGCCGTCGTTGTCCTGGGATCTTGGGAGGAAGAGGAGATAAATGTGCGTGTTGAGTCGACTGTGTTTACCCAGAAGCCTCCTGGCTTCTCCCCAAGAAGAGGCAAAAGCGGTAGGCTGCAGAGGAGGCCGCGGAAGCGGCTCAGGCCAGGCTGGCCACAAGCCCTGAGGTCCTGCGGAACCCAGTGGGCAGAGGGAGCCGCAGGCCCCTGGGGCTTAGGAGGGAGAGACACAGAGTCTCTGGGCAGGGCCTGGCCCCTGCCCTCCATATCCGGAACCCCTGCTGATACCCAGAGGGGGATGGAGGCACCGAGGTCTTGCTCTGCATTTTGTGGGCTCTGACTCTGGAGAAGTGTCCACTTACTCCATTGTGTCCACTGCTTCAAATGTCCATTGCTTCAGCCCCAGCCTTGTGCTTCCGGGGCCTGTGCCCACCCAGCCTCCTCCCTCCCACCTCCCACCAGCATCATAGCTGTGATACCCTGCAGCCAGGGACCAGGCAGGCGTCTGCCACCTCCAAAATAAAGAGTGTTTTCCAAACTGTTGCTGTAGCTGCTAAGATGTTTTTTAAAAACATTTACACTTCCCTTGATAGGAGGCAGATACCTTCTGTCACTGGGGGTAGGTCGGCGCTGGGGGCAGGGGTAGCGGAGAGGCCCTGAGACTGTGGAAGCCAAATCCCGGCAGCTGTGGCTCCTTAGTTCTATCCCAGGCAGGAGGGGAGGCCCGGGACGTGGCCCTGTGTCTGTAAGGGGGTAGGGACTGTAGGCCAGGCAGTCCCTAGTAAGGCAAGCTTGAGCTCGGTTCTCTGACATTTCCCTCCTGGGGCCTTTCTGTGACCTTGCTGGGGAGGTGGGGTTTGTGTCTTAGGATGCGCCCCACCCCCACCCCCTTCACGCACCTGTTGTAGAAAGTCTGCACTCACCAAGGAATTGTTCTAGGGTCAAGGGAGAGAGGAGAGTGTGGAAGGTGAGACAGGTGCCATGTCCAAACCTGAGAGGACAGGAGTATTCCCAAGGTGAAGGCAAGATGGGTGTCCCTTGGGGAGTGAGCAGCAGGCCTGGGAGGTGGCCTGAGAGACAGGGAAGCTGGGGACACCCAGGGAGTCTGCACCACGGCCTCAGGGCTGGACACTGCACCTGCAGTGGCCAGAGAGGGCCCGAGGGCAGAGTGCTTTTCACAGACACCCTGGTCCTGGAGGGGAGGGGGCCCAAAATGCTGGCCGTGCCCTCCGCCGGGTGGGGACCTGGAGTCTGAGCTACAAAAAGTAGCTCCCCATGGTGTGGGACCCAGGCCGTTCCCAGAGCGAGCCTGGCTGTGCTTGTGTGACGTCACCAGCAAGCCACTCTCCAGCAGACCAGGGAGCCACCTGGCTGGTGGCCGTGCCACATGCCCATCCGCACCTGTGTCAGAGGCTGGATGCCAGTGGCAAGGCCTCGGCCACGGAGGAGACTCCTGGGCTCCTGCTTCCCTGAGTGGCAGCTTCAGCTGCTTGTTTGGGACGCAGTGACGTAGTCTTGCAGCCGGGAGCCAGGACTTTACCCCTTTGAGCCCCAGAAACACTGCGGGCTTTCCTGACTGGACAACCCACTCGCTCCCAGAGGAAGAAGGACATAGATGGTTCCTGATAGCCAGGGGAGGGACTGTCAGTGCCTGATGGTCACACATGTGCACACTCGCACTCCCCTACCCACATCACACACACACACACACACACGTATTACCTGTGCTCCATCTCTTGGCCACTGTTCAACAGCTTGGCCAATCTCTGCCAAGGCCGGCACCTGCTCACTGCAGAGGGGCAGCCCTGCTCTCCACCCCACCCCCAGGCCTCCCACAGTGCCCTCCGCAAAGCGCCCCAGTGGGAGCTGGGGAACTTCTCCATTCCATAGCCAACAGGATGCAGGAGCGAGGGGCTGGGCAGGCGGAAGTGTGAATGTCAGGACATCCAGGGCCAGGCCTCCCCTGGTGCAGATACCACCCATTGGTTCCCTCCCCCCTGGAGTGTTCAGCCTAGTCTGGGAGCTGGGTGCAGGAGGGAGGAGGCCTCCCCATCCTGGGAACGACCACCAGCACTGAGCCCACCTGGGCACAGGCAGGGGTGGTGCTCGGACCTGGCCCCAACTGGGTGGCTGCAGCTCGGTCTGACCAGAGACATTCTTGGCCTACACCGGTCACCATCCCCAGGTTCAAGGCCTTCATTCCAGCTCCGACTGGTCTATGGAAACAGGAAGGCCAAAGGTCACATAGACACAAAGGAAACTTCAGTGGCAGGTGACGGGGTCCTTCAGGGAGGCTAGCAGTCTCTGGGGACTCTATCTGGATGTCTCCTGGTCAGGCCTGGAATCCCTAGTGCAAGGTCCCCGGAGCCAGCATTGGCTCCAGCCATGTGTGTTCACCTGGACACCAGCAGAGGGCGCCCTGAGCCAGCTCACAAGGTTCTAGTCTGCCCTCAGCGCTCTGTTCTTAGTCCTCTGACACCAGGCATTCCGCTGGACAGGCCCTGGGTCTCTTCCTGTCCCTGTCCACCCTCAGCCACCTTCTCTCCTCCCATCACAATGGGGGCAGGACCTAGCACATGACATGTTCTTACTAAATCTGTTGTGTGGATGCAAGGATGATGGATGGATGGAGGGATGGGTAGGTGAGCAAATGGATGGATGAGTGGGTGGGGGGAAGATGGATGGATGGATGGGTGGACAGACAGATGGACGAACGAATGGATGGGTGCATGGATAGGTGAATGGGTAGATGTATGTGTAGATGAGTGGGTGGGTGAGTGAATGGATGGACGGGTGGATGGATGGATGGATGGATGGACAGACGGGTGGATAGGTGAGTGGTTAGATGTATGTGTAGATGAGTGGGTGGGTGAGTGAATGGATGGATGGGCGGGTGGATGGATGGATGGACAGACAGATGGATGGATAGGTGAGTGGTTAGATGTATGTGTAGATGAGTGGGTGGGTGAGTGAATGGATGGACGGGTGGATGGATGGATGGATGGACAGACGGGTGGATAGGTGAGTGGTTAGATGTATGTGTAGATGAGTGGGTGGGTGAGTGAATGGATGGATGGGCGGGTGGATGGATGGATGGACAGACAGATGGATGGATAGGTGAGTGGTTAGATGTATGTGTAGATGAGTGGGTGGGTGAGTGAATGGATGACAAGTGGATGGATGGGTGGATGGATGGATGGACAGGGAGTAGTTGGGTGAGTGGGTAGATAGACGAGAGACTGGGTAGGTAAATGTATATAAGAAATAATTGAGAGGAGGTTCCGGGAAGTCGCCATAACCCGGCTGTGAACTGGATTATCCCAGGAAACAGGGAGAAACATTCCAGAAAGCTGCAGTTTGCCATCATCTCTCCTGTGGTCGTGTCCTCAGGTTTCCCGCTGCCCTGGTTCCCGGTTCCACCCCTTCCCCTCTTCACGGGGGCTGGGCATTCTTGACGGTAACACAAACCCAGAGGTGACGGGACTGGGGAGAAACAATGGTTCCCCACCCCGAGTGTAACTGCCTGTCCGGCGAGGGCCACCAGAGCTGGAGTGGCCTGGCGGTGGCCCCGGCCCCCAGCCCAGCAGGGCTCTTCCCTCCTCTGCTTCCAGGCTCCCCAGCCAGCCCCGGCACAGCCTCTGCGGCTGCTGATATGAATACACTAAGTGGATCGATAGCATGTCAGCCCGTGCCAAGAGCGAGGGGAGGAGGGGCCTGCATCTATCCGGCTCTGAGTGACAGATAATCATTTCTCACCTGGCGTTCACCCTGCCGAAGATAAGTGGGGCTCTGCTCCCAGCCTGCTGGAAATAAGGAGGCACCGTCAGCGGCCGCTGGGCCCCTCTCCCCCGCCGGGCCCAGGGCCAGCCCCGCTCATGTTTCTGCACCTTCTGTGTGATCCTGCATCGGGAGTGGGGGCTCAGCAGGAACGATGCAGGCCCTGGGCTCCTGAGCACACGCACGCCTGTGAATGCCGGTGGACCTGGGCGTGTGTGCGTGGCTGGAGGCTGTGTGTGACTGCGTGTGCAGGGGGGTTGTCTGTGTGCACACCCGTGCATGTCTTAGTAGCCGTGTGAGGGTGTGAGCACAGGCATACAGGAGCACACCTGTGTGTCGACATGAAGGTGTGTACCTGGCCTGTGTTCACCATCGGGGTGCTGCTGTACCCCTGAGTCCTCTCTCTGGGGGCCGGAGGCCCTGTAGGTTGCCCTGCCCTGGGTCATCTCACAGTCACCGCCCCCCTTAGCTGCTGGCTGAATGGAAAGCTAGACTAGAATCCAGTGCTCACCCATTGCCCCCCTTCCTGCTGGAGAAAGCTGGTGCCGGCGGGAGGCGTCTGATGGGGAGCCTTGTCATCGCAGCTGATGGCATCAGGTAGGGCTGTATCCAGGCGTCTCTGTCTCACCTCTGCTCTCCCCCTCCTAGACTTCAGTTTCAGGAAACCTTTTCCCAAGGGGAGGGCCTCGTGTCTCTGGGCCTCCATTGTCACCCATTTTGTCACTTGACCACTCTTGACCCCCTACGATGGCTGGTCTTGGGGAGGAACACGGGCCCCTCCTGGTGTGTGCAGGGTCGCCCCATCCAAATCACAGGGACTACAGTGGGCTGGTGGCTTCCTGGAGGAAGCAGGTGCCGTGTGGATGGGGGTGGGGAGGTCCCACGGGCAGACACAGGAGGTGGGCTGTCTCACATCCCAGGCACCCGGGGCTCGGCCCCCGGACCCTGTGCAGGACCCCTGTGCAGCTGCTGTGGCCTCCGGCCTTGTGCCTGCTGCCCAGGCCTAGTTCACCGCCTCCACTGCTGTCCAGCCCCCTTCCAGACAGGCCTCTCCCCTCCCCAGGCAGAGGCTGCGCCCTGCTGGGAGGCCTGCCGCCCCTGTGGCCCCCTGATCCTGCTCAGGCTCTCAGCAGAGGAGGGAAGTGCTGGGTATGGCCCTGCCCAGGTCAGGTTCAGTACAGGGGTCCCTAGGGACGCCCGGGGATCAGCAAGCAGGGCTGCTCTCGCCAGGCGGGCAGCTCTTCCAAGGCGCCATGAATAATTGAAGACGCCTTAAAATGTGTGGATGCCCCTCCCCCGCTGTGTGCTGCAGCAGGGGCCCCCAGGGCTGCTGGGGGAGGGGTGGCCCTGGAGGGCGTAGAGGCCAGGCCCTTACTCTGCCCCATCTCCCCTTCTCTCCCCACCCCTAGAGCCCCCAGTGCAGGAAAGGGGCTGCCGGTAGAGCCTGCTGCAGGTGGCAGTTACGACAAACCAGCCACAGGGCCCCCAAAGCAGGTGATACAGCAGAACCACTTCTGGGGAGGGGGCGAGGGAGTCCCAGCAGCCCCTCCTCTCAGCAGCGGTTCCCTGGGCACTGGCAGGGCCTGCTCCAGGGGTAGGGGCCACACTGGGACCCGTCCCAGCTGGGGACCGGGCTGCAGCTGCTGGAAGGCAGATCCCTGGAGGAGGAGCCTGGGTATGACTGGCAGCTCCAGGGAGCCCCCTGCACACAGTGGCCAGTGGCGGCCATCAGGAGACCAGCGCAGCTGTGTGTGCGCAGGGTGTGTTGTGCCGCGTTCCTGCGTGTGCGGCTGGTACATGACTAAGGGTCTGTGTCTCAGCTCTGTGTGTGGCAAAGATCCTTGACCTGGGCCAAGAGATCTGGGACCAGGATTGGCGTCTCGCTTTGGCTCGCTGCTGCTGTCCCTTGCACACAGCTCTGCGGCGTTCCTGGGGCACGTGGGTTCTTTCCACCTGCTGCTGCAGGGTGGCTCCTCCCAGACTCCCCTGCTGACAGTTGAGCCGGAAGGCTTAATCCTGCAAACCTGAAAATCCTGGTAATGGAATTTGTGAAAGGTGAAAATGAAAAACCAAGCGCCACACTCTCGGGGTCACCGCAGTGGCCCAGAGCCCCTGCTGGGTCCTGTGTGGGGCTCAGAGACAGCGGCGCCACGGGCTGTTCTAACTGCTCTGCTCCTCATCGCCTTTGCCCGTCCCCCCGCCACACCCCTGCTCCCCCTGCTTCTCCACGGCCCCCTGTTCCTCTCCAGTCTGGGACCAGGGGGCTCTCAGCCCAGCAGAGTAAGGAAGATGGGTGTGGCTATAAGAGTGAGCAAGGCTGGAGCCCCCCACCTCTGACTCTTGTGTCCCCTTGTCTGGTCATGCTATTGGGGGCCAAGGGGGTCAGGTTCTCGTCTCCAGTGCATGGAAGAATTCGGGGATGGGACGTAGATAAAGGAGGGCAGAGGGAAGTTCGGGCCAGCGCTGGGACGCAGCAGGTTAAAGCCACACCGGCAGCACCAGCATCCTCTATGGGTGCCAGTTCGATTCCTGGCTGCTCCACTTCTGAAAGTACCCCCCAGAAGGTGTATGGTGTGCTCTAGACTGAACTACAACCCATGAGGAAGGTTCCAGGCCACCCCTTTATGTGCTCTGCAGGCATAGGGGGTGGGGTCTGGGTGGAGTTTAATTGAATATTCATAGGGGGTGAAGTTTGGGTGCTGTCCATTTCCTTGGCCATTTTTTTGTAATTCTCAGAAGCATCATGGTGTCAGGTGCATGATGGGAGTGGGAGTGTCAGCCGTGGTCATTTTATTGTAGTGATATTATGACTATAGGTCATCGTGGGAACACGTTCAGCAGCCATGTTGGACATTTTTGGCCAGCAATTTTGGTGGCTTTGTTACAAAAGTGATTTTGGGTTGCCAGCCAGGAGAGGAGTTTCAGAGAAGACGAATTTTCCCCTCTCTTTCTGTGATCCCTGTCCCCTTACCTATACCAGTGGCACATGCTTTAGGGAGGCTCAGGTCAGAGTGGCCTGGGCCAGGGTCTGATCGGGACTTGCCCACTGGGAACACTGAGAATGAGGCCACTCAGGCTCTTGTCTGGAGGTGGTCCTGTCCCCTCTGATCCAGGGAGAAGCAGCCTGGAGAGGTACAAAGGTCATTGCTCTCCGCAGTGCGGAGCGTCAGCTAGGATCCATGCTAATCCCGGTCAGCCCTGAGACCTTCCTGAGCTGGACAGGTGGCCCTCCGGCCTCTGACTTCTTGAGATAACTGTGCTTTGTGGCCAGAAGTGAAAGGTGTGGCTGTGGACAGGGCAGGGGACAGAGCCAGCCACCTGCTCATAAGGGCCTGGCCACACTAGGACTGGCACTGAGTTCTGAGTGGGAAACAGGATGGAGCAGGGTCCCTTTCCCAGGGCAGAGAAAGGCAGCCAAACTCACTGCCCTTGACAACAGCACTGGCCCCAGACTTGGCAAGGGCTGGGCGTGGCTGTCCATCCCCACTGCCACGAGCAAGGCCACTCCCTTGGCAAGGGGCCAGGAGGAAGCGTGCAGAGGCTGGGAACAGAGGGAGGAGGAGACAGGCAGTGTGGACAGCCCGCCTCAGCATCCATCCCGGCCCCCCCCCCCCCCTGCACCTGCCAGCCATGCCCCTCACCACCGTCGATGTGACAGGACCCCTCCCAGCCACGGTGTATCCTATGCCTCCACCTGTGCCCCTCTTGTGTCTGAATCCCCTCCCCCCCTTTTCAGAGCCCAGATCTCCAGCGCTGACTCCCCTGGGCTTGATCCCGAGCCAAAAATTCATTTCATCCAGGGTCACTCAGGGGCTGCAGCTGGGATTCCCTCCCCACCCTCTTCCTGTCTTCAAACCACTGCCCCAGACTAAACCCTGCCTTCTGGCCAGGAAAACCCTTGGGGCCTTGAGCATCCCCTTCCTGGAGTCCTTCGTGCACAGGCAGCCAGGGAGCCGGAGGTGCGCAGTGCGTGTGCACCAGGCCGCTATACTGCCGTGGGCGTGTCCATCCATGCACACGAACATCTGTGCACGCCTGTGTGCCATGGAGTCCCGGAAGGAGCTGTGTGGGAGCCAGAGTGCACCGTGGCCCGGCAGTGCCGGGGGCCGGGGGCCGGCAGCTCGTGGCTTGCTGAGCAGTCACGCCTCTGGGTGCAGGCGGCTTCTTTATTAATCCATCTTGTGACCAGACACGGAGTTCATGCTGTGAATCTGGCCATTTGCTCCCGTTTCCTCTGCGCCCTCTGGGATGAGGAGCACATGTTAAATGTTTGCGGTTTTGCTGCGTTAGGTTTTAAAGTGCAGTGGTAATTACTGTGACCAGGTGCCAAGTGGATCTGCTCCCTGGGGAGGCCTCCCGCAGGAGCGGGCTGGTGGCTGCCTTCCAGCCTTCGTGTCCTGTTTCATAAACCTTCAAGCCTTCTCTCTCCTCATCTTTTTTTCCTGGACCCCACTGGTCCTTGCCAGCCTGGGGTTCCGCCAGGCTGTACCCTCCGTGGACTGGGCACAGACGCATGTCCCACGGTAGCGCTGTCTTCCAGCCCAGCGCGGCCAGCATCCTGGGGCTGTTGTGAGCAGAGCTGGGATGCTACAGCAAGCACCTTGGCCCCCAGGGCAGGTACACGGCCGCGCACCCGAGGCAGCCCATGCATTTCTGGAGTAGATTTTTATTTGTCAGTCTAGACCTGCAGCCTGTGTCCTGTCAGAATACTTAAGCCGGTCTTTTGCGTGTGTTCAATGCAACCTAGGGTTTCTTAGACAGATTCGCACAGCCCTATCCAGTTCAAGCTTCTCTCCTGTGGGGGTGGCTCTGCCAGCAGGGACAGGGCCCTTTGGCTCCCCCTGGGTAGCAGCTGCTTCTCCCCTTGGCTGTCCCCAGGTCCACGTGTGCTGTGGTTCGGATGAGGTTTGTCCCCCAAAGCTCCAAGTGTTGGAAGCTTGGTCTGCAGTGGGCTGGTGTTGAGAAGCAGTGGACCCTTGAAGGGCTGGTGGGAGGTGCGTAAGTCACTCTGGGGCCCTGGGTAGATCCTGGAGTGTTAGCTGTTACAGTCAGTGTAGCCCCGCCCCACCCTCTGGCTTCCGTCCGCCTCCTGTTTGCTCCCTCCCGCCCCGCCCCAGTGCCATCCACCTTGGGATGCAGGGGCCCGCACCACCCTCTACGTGGCAGTGGGGACCAGTGGGCGCCGCCTGCGAGCTGCCTGCCGAGGACAGGACGTGACGGAGGTGCTGTCCCAGGGGAGCAGCACGCCGTGATTCACCGTGCAGAAGGGTCCCTCTGGCTGCTCAGTGGGGACACGGCGGGGTTGGGGCACGGGTGAAGCAGGGAGACCAATTAGGAGAAAGGTTTACTCAGGTGCTCGGCCTCTCTGGTGAGCAGCCCCTGCCCTGAAGCTCCCTGGAGCCCCGCCATGAGCCGGGCACCCATGACGGTAATGAGACAGTCCTGTCACCCAGAAATCTCAGGGATTTGAAGCTGCCTACAGGAACCAAGGGATGGAGACCGGACGTGTCCCTAAGCACTTCATAGCCCCCACTGGGTGTGTGTCACTGTGAATTGTGACACTCAGACTTAATCCTGGGTCCATGTTACCATCTCCTCCCTGGTTTCTCTTTCTTCTGCCAGTCCCACTTTTTTTTTTTTTAAGATTTACTTATTTCTTTGAAAGGCAGAGTCACAGAGAGAGGGAGAGAGACAGAGAGAGAGCGTGCACGCTTCCATCCATGGGTTCACTCCCCAAATGGCCACAATGGCCAGGGCTGGGCCAGGCCAAAGCCAGGAGCCTGGAACTCCATCTTGGTCTCTCACATGGGTAGCAGGGGCCCAAACACTCCAGCCATCCTCTGTTGCTTTCCCAGGCACGTCGGCAGGGAACTGGGTCAGAAGTGGAGCAGCCGGGACTTGAACCAGTGCTCTGATATGGGATGTGGGCACTGCAGGTGGCAGCTTATCCCACTGCGCCAGATCGCCGGCCCCCGGTGCCACTTTTAATTTATGTAACTTTCTTCTATGCCATCCTCAACCTTCTCTGTGTAAGGAACAGAAAGGCAGGGAAATGATGGCTGGTTCCAGCTCCAGCTCCAGCTCCCGAAGAGCACCCAACCTAGGAGCCAAAGCGACTTCGGTGGGTCACGCCTAACGCTAGGAGCTTGGTTGGTTCTCAGGACCTCACCCCCACAGGGCCTGCAGAGAGCACCTGCACTTCACTCACTGACGCTGTGCATCCTCCAAGGCCAGGCTGGCTGTGGACCGGGTGCTGCCTCTCAGATGGGTGATGAACACATGGGGCGGTTGTTAGCCAGGCCTGGCCCAGCCCCCCAACTCCCAGAAGAAAGCCCGAGGCAGAGGAAGGAGAGGGCATAGGAAGGAGGAAAGAGTGCTGACTCGGAGCCCATAGCAGGGCCTGCCAGGAGAGGGGACTCAGGCTCCTAGTCCCAGAGCCGCCCCCTCCAGTCATGCCCAGGAGCCCTGACCTCCCTGGAGCGGCCGCCCTACCCAGAGGGAAGGGGTGTGGGTGCAGGCCCTGCAGGGGAGTGGGGGGTGAGGTCCTGCTGCCGGCTCTGCCTGCTTCCCACTTTGGTCCTGAAACACCTGCCTCCCGCAGCCCCGCATGGTGCAGACTGTGGGAGGAGCAGGGGAGAGTCTTCCAGGCCGTGGCCTGAGCGAGGCCGGAGGCGGCGGCAGACACCAGGCAGGGAAGCCCCCGGCCCAGGGGAGAAGGAGGCGTCCTTTGACAGCCATGTGCTTGTTGGCAGGCAGCAGTGCCAGGCCTGGCTTTGGATCAGAAAAATCCCAGCTATTGGCAGACAGCAAGACAATCCCTGGAAACAGCCTGGCTGGGGAGAGAGGGAGGGGGAGGGGCAGGGACAGCTGCAGGCCCCCTCCCCTGCTGGCTCACAGCCCCCCTCCCACAGAGACCTGACCTTGCCTCTCAGCAGGGGACAGCAGAGACAGAGTGGAGCTCCAGCTCCAGGAGAGAGTGCGCAGGTTGGCTTGACATTCTTACTGAGCTTGGAGAAGGCTGGAGGTGCACTGGAGGGGCCTTCAGAGTCCAGCTGGAAGACGCTCCTGGCTCCTGGCTTCAGCTTGGCCCAGGCCTGGGTGTTGCAGCCATCTGGGGGGAGTGAACTAACAGGCAGAAGCTCTGTCTCTGTCTCTCCCTCTCTCCCTGTAGCTCTACCTTTCAAATAAATAAAACAATCTTCAAAAAAATAAATAAATAAATAAGAAATGCAGTCTGGGAGGCCCGGGTTCGGATGGCTCTGATTCTGTGTTCTGAGCACGGCTCCTGTTGAAGACACCCAGGGGCTAGATGTGGGGCAGAAAGTCGAGAGCATATAACCAACGAAAGGGCAGACAGGAGCCCATCACCTCTTGCTGTGCACCTTGGGCCCCTGGGCACAGGGTAATCGCCTGGCCCTCCCAGGCGCCAGAAGGCAGTGCAGCCCAAGTTCACACCCCAGGCGGCAGCCGGAGCCTCACACGCCTCCTGCGTCCTCCGTGGCCCCCCGCACTCCAATGGGAAAAGGTCTTCCAACGCTTTATGCAATCATAGCTTTCATTTCACGGGGACCTCCCCAAAGTCCGTGGAATTAAAAGATGAACTGGCCTTGGTGCCCCCAAGTGTGAAATGCACGTTTCTTTCCTATGATGCTTCTGAGCCCCCCGCCCCCCACGTGTTCCCAAGAACCAGCCAGGGACTTGACTGTGCACGCACGCAGACTCTGGCCCGAGGGTCTGCTGGACCCCCACAGGGACCCCCTGGGGTTCGAGTCCCAGCTTTCTCACTAGACCCAAGCTCTCCCCATCAGCTGCGAACACTGGGAAAGTCAGGGCAGACCTGAGTCTGACCAAGGGCTCTGAGCCGGGACCCCAACCAGAATCCCCCCGGGGCTCCCTGACTTCTTGTGGGCTGCTCTGACCCAAGTGCTCCCACCTGCTTCTCTGCCTGCAGTGGGGTGGTGACCCCACTTTTACGGAGATGGGCTGGCTCTCGGAGCCCGCCAGGTACCTGCTGGCGCTCAGACTGCATGTAGAGTGTAGTGCCCGACCTACGAGGGGGACCCCTTAACCTGGCAGACGACATGTGGGAGCTGCTCCCCTGTCCTTAGGGCAGCTGGGACATGACCTGTCCTGTCCCGACTCCCTTCTTGTTCCAGACCCCCAGGCCCCCGCCCCTGCCTTGCTGAACCTGGGAGTATCACATAGCAAGAAAGGAGGCTGGAGGTGGATGGAGAGGGCTTCAGAGTCCAGGCGGTGTTTGGGCGTCGGCAGTGGAGAATGTTCCATCTAAACACACCCAGAAACAGCCACTGCAGAAGGGACTCCGTTTCGGGCTCTGAATCCATGTCCCGAGGAAGGCAGGGACTCTATGCCCCGGAAGTTGGGGGTCTGTAGCTATGTAGGACGCAGTCCACAGCCGTGTCCTCAACATACATGAAAGAATGGCTCAGGTCATGGCCACTAGGACACTCATTCAGAACAGGTGCAAGCAGTAGCTGTCAGCTGGCCAGGTGAACGAGGGTTCATTGTGGCCATGAGTGGGGAACTGTCTCCAGGGACATCTTCCTCCCAGGAAGGTGTCCCAGCCGGCTCTGCCCTTGGGCTCCTCCTGGACCCTCTCCAGTATGCTCAGCGCCTGGCTAACCCCATCTTCTCCCTCTTGTTGCACTGCTTCTGCCTTGGACACCACTCACCTGTCCCCCAGGCTGTGACTCAGCACGGTCTGCAGCAACAAGTGGTTGCAGTTTTCATTATCATAAAACAAAAAAAAAAAAAAAAAAAGAAAAAAGAAAAAAAAAACTGTAGCTGAGAAAATAGATCTGTGCCTCCCACCCTACCCTGGGAACATCTTGACATTTAAATCCAATTACCCTTTTCCCATTCCTGATGAGGATATGACATGCAGCTAGAACATTCTGCTAGATAAATCTATCATATCCTCTGACTGCTCCAAACTTCCTAGGGCTGATGTGGGGATTCTGTAGCCCTCAGTCAGTATCAGCCTCTGTGAGATGGCAGGGTCATAGACAGGCCAAGTTAAAAGGCTCTGAAAATGTTTGCCTGGGAAATTTCTGCAGCGTTTGATCTCTGCCCTTTGCCGAGCTGTTAATTGGGGAAATGGAACGAGGGCAGGAGCAGGAGGAGTCTTGTCCTGTGAAAGGGACCCACGGTCCTTCGGAGCCTCCCCATTCCCGGGGCTTTTGGCAGAATGCTACAAACCAGGTGGCCCTAGGTAGAGCGAGATTAATTAAACACATTCCCTTGCCACTTCAAAACTCAGTCCTGCAGAAGCAAAGAGCAGCTGGCTATAAATGAAGCAGGAAGCCAGGAAGGACCCCTGCGCTGTTATTCTGATGTAAATGTTAGCTCTCTGTGGACGTCTGCGGAGATGCAGTGCACAGACTGATCCCTGGCTAAACAGGGCTGTGGTGGGCCGAGAGGAAACGGCTGGGATTAATTAGGGCTGTGAGGACCCTCCTCAGCCTTCCAGAAGGGCTCCCGACAGGGGCTGTGTCCATGCGGACCGGGCTGAACCCCCCCCCACCACCACCTTCAGAAATCCGTCTATCCTGTGAAGTTACAGGGGCTGTCTTGCCTCTCTGCAATCCATTTCCATCTGGAGTGTGTGATGGGGGTGGAAGGGAGATAAGTTCTTAGAGATTTAGAGTCTCGTTGTAGCTATTAGCTTCAGCCACCCAATTACCCACCCTGCTCCCTACTCCCACAAGACCGGTTGTGAACAAGCAGGGGAGGGCCAGCATTGTGCCTTAGCAGTTAGGCCACTGCTTGCGACTCCCACGTCCCATATCACAGTGCTGGTTCCAGGCCCAGCTGCTCCCCTTCTGGTCACCCCCCACCCCTGCCACCCACAGGGGAGGCCTGGATGGAGTCCCGGTCTCCAGCAGCAGCCTGGCCTAGCCTCCAATGTTGCAGGAATTCAGGAAGTGAACCAGTCCACCAAAGATCTCTCTCCCTCCCTCCTCGCCACCCCGCCCCCTGTAGCTCTGCCTTTCAAATAAATAAAAACAAACAAAATTTCAAAAAAAAAAAAAAAAAAAAAAGAACTAGCAGGGAAAAGTTAACTCTACCCGGACCCCACCCAGAAGTCAGGGAAGCAGGAGACCATCACTCTGTCCCCCTCAACCCCGGTCCTGCAGAGCTGAGGGACCAGTCTTCTTCCCGAGGGTCTGCCCATCTGTGGCTGCCCCAGTGTTTGCTTGCAGTCGCTGGTCCCAAGTCACACTGCTTGTTTGCCGTGTGTGTGCAGAGCTGGTCGGTCAGCACACATGAAGTCCTCCATTTACTTGGCTTCAAGTCACTGCGTGCTTCCATTGTGAATGAATGCATGGGTGTGGAGCTGCCGGCCTGTCTGAGTGTTGAATGGAACTCAAGACTCATCCCATCAGCCCTAAAACACCATTCCCAAGGCTTCACGTGCATTGATTGATTTATAGTCTCAAAAACACCTTGATCTCTTCCCACATTCCCTGAATACCTAGGTAAGGGCTGAAAGCGGGATCTGTCTTCTCTGGCATCCAGGCTCTGGGCAGCTTCCAGCAGGACTGTGGGTGGATCCAGGGAGCTCTGACCAGCCAGGCTGCCGCAGCCAGCAGCCCCTCAAAGGCTGCCAGGTTTCAGGCCAGAAGAGAGCAAGTCTCAGAAGGGGTGGGGACCCTGTCCCTTTCCTTGTAAGTCTTTCCACGCTACTTCTTAGTAGCATTTGAAAATGTTTTCTAACCCAGTTTGTGTTAGCTGCCTGCAGCTTGTCCTGGAATTTGAGCCAACACTAGCCTATGCTGGGTGCATCCAGCGAACTGTGGAGCCCTGAGTGCGGACGTTCAGGCTGGCTCGTAGGCGCCAACCTCGTGCAGCTCCCTCCAGGAGGGCATCGCAGTGGCTGCTGGGGTTCCTGGTGGACGTTCTCAGTCCCTGAGGGGGAGGACACCTCTCCAGTGACCTCCC
The DNA here is from genome assembly GCF_033115175.1 of Lepus europaeus. Lineage (NCBI taxonomy): Eukaryota > Metazoa > Chordata > Mammalia > Lagomorpha > Leporidae > Lepus > Lepus europaeus. Next base: position 16,971,140 of record NC_084845.1, on the reverse strand, counting down.
CTCCCCAGGGACCTCTCTCTAGCCTGTGGTGTCTGTTTACAGAGCTGTGTCCCACAAACCACGTGCCTATTAAGTTGAATGTCTGAGCACCTGCTTAGCTAAGGAGACTTGCAGGACTTCCTGTGGCCTTACAGCTTGGGTGGCCATGCACCTCGGAAAGTTGGGTCTGGGACTAAGACTCCCTGCATGCTTATTCTCTCTCTCTCTCTCTCTCTCTCTCTCTCTCTCTCTCTCTCTCTCTTTCTCTCTTTCAAACATGTACACTCTTGGCTCACATTTCAGGCCATTATATGAGCGTGAGCCTCCCTAGAGTTAAGTCAGCCCCTAGAGCCAGTCTCATGGGGGACAGTGCACACAGTGCACCTGCAAATCTTAGCCTTGAGGAACTGTCCATCCTGCTGAGACCCCATTGATCATGCCAATGGCCAGGACCTCATGTGGGTGGTCTGTAGTGTTGACATTCACATGTCTGTGGTGTTGACAGATTTCACACCTTACATCTCCAGGAGTCTCCTACCCCAGAGAACAGGACCCAGGGCTAAACCATGGGTGGATGGGAGCCAGCGTTGACCTCTGCCCGTGGTCTTGAAGAAGGTCTTCCTTCCCCTTCTGGAGGGCCAAGAAGCCAGGCCCTACCCGGTTTTGATCACCTAATGTCCAGTCGCTCTGTTTCTCGCTGCAGCTTAGGTCCCAGCCAGTGTGGCATCTTGCTGCCAGTCACGCTCCAACTCCCTCTATGGTCCTGCCTGAGTCAACGCTGCCTGTCTCCCCCAAACCAGCGCTGGCCTCTGGCTGCAAACCCACACTTGCATTGCAGCCCTGGCCACATCGGGTTCTCTGGGGAAAACGGACGCTGAGGCAGAGATGTGTGTGCAGGAATTTTTGCTGAGAGAGGAGGCTGAAATACGTCAGGAGCAACATACAAATGTCTACTGTCCATTGCAAGTCAATGTGGACCATTTCTGATATTGCTTTTTGACAGCAGTGGCAAAGAAACTATTTGTCAGACCCGTGGCCACACACCACGTACCTGAGGCCCATAAATCTTCGCAAGCAAAGATCCTACCTGACACAGGATGCGACTGGAGCTGCAGCTTGGTGGAGTTTGTGACAGCCTCCCAGGACTCACCTGTCTGCTGTAGGGACCAGACGGGTGAACTGTGGGCAGACTGGATAGTGATGACTTTCCCCATGTCCTTTAGGTCCTTGACAGTCGCATGTAGCTCTGAGTGTCTCTCCCCTCGGGGAGGCTTCTGTCGGCATCCTCTATGTTGACAGCTTAATTCCCAGGTCAAGACAGAGAGTATCTGGGGGCTGGCGTTGTGGCGCAGTGGGGTAAACTGCCACCTGTGATGCCAGTGTCCCATAGCGGAGTGCTGGTTCAAGTCCCAGCTGCTCCACTTCCCATCCAGCTCTCTGCTAGTGTGCGTGGGACAGGCACCTGCCCCTGCCATCTACGTGGGAGACCTGGATCGAGTTCCTGGTGCCTGGCTTCAGCCTGGCCCAGCCCCAGCTCTTTGGGCCATTTGGGGAGTGAACCAGCAGATTGAAGATTCTCTCTCTCTCTCTCTCTCTGACAGTCTGCCTTTCAAATAAAAAAGACAGGCTTTTTGCCAGCTGTCACATGCTTTTATTCTGATTACACACCCAGGGACTGGGGAGAAGTGATCACCAGGCGGGAGTCTGTGAGCCTTGCGTGGTCCAGATTTGGGCCATGTCGTGCCCGGTCCCCCATATGCCCTTACTCTGCCAGTGGTCCTGCATCAGGTGTCCAGGGCCCAAGTCCACAGACGTAGATGCCAACCTGGACAGAAGTCCAGAGATGTGTGGGTGTTCCCTTCCCACTATTCAAATGAATGGCTGTTGGTCACTTGGGGGAAGGCCCGGGTGATACTGCTTGTGCACCTGCCGTGATGGCCTGGGAGCCATCCCCCTGGGGGCACTCTGCTTCCGTCACTGAGTTCTGGATCTGAAACCTGGGCAAGGGGTTGTCCCTTTGTATTGGGACAGCTATCCTCTACCTCCTGCTCAGCCCTCCTTGATTTCTTGTAGCTGTGTGGCTTGGTCAGCACCCTGGCTGGTGGCCCGGCTGCCTTGTCTGGGGGGTGCCCAGGTCTGCTAACCATCTCCATGGCTCTGTGCGACGGGTCAGCCCATCGGAGAAGTGTGAGCACGTTGCTTTTGGTGGTTAAGCACCAGTGTGTGTTTTTGTGTTTATTTATTTATTTTTCATTGTTAATTGACACAAAGTAATCGTACCGGTTTATAGGGAACAGCGTGGCATCTCCACCCATGCACCCAGCACCGCGAGTTCCTGTTGTCTCAGGACCCCGTCTTCCCTCACTTGTATCATGGAGTCCAGGTCTGCGATGCCATCTCTGGCCCTCAGCTCTGCACGGCAGAGGAGTCGCCGCTGGGCCCCTCTCCCTGGGGCAGACTGATGGCTTTAGAAGCAGGGCCCTGTGCCAGCCTCGCGTGGTGTGTCCGCTGCAGCGCCACCAGCAGCCTGCGCCTTTGCCTCTCCTCCCCCGCCGTCGGCCTCAGCGACCCTCTCGTGTCCACGTCCACTATTTCGAGCGCTCACCTTCTCCAGGTCATCCGAGCAGCACATCTGCCTTGAGCATGGGGTCCTCACCCTGTTGCTAAATCCTGGGGCCCAGGAGAACGCTCCTCTGTCAGCGATTCCTCCTTATCCTGCTTCTCCCATCATCGACTCTGAGCACCCTCACAGTCAAGTTCATTTTTAAAAAAATACTTATCTTGGCCAGCGCTGTGGCTCACTTGGCTAATCCTCCTCCTGCGGCGCCAGCACCCTGGGTTCTAGTCCCGGTTGGGGCACCGGATTCTGTCCCAGTTGCTCCTCTTCCAGTCCAGCTCTCTGCTGTGGCCCGGGAGTGCAGTGGAGGATGGCCCAGGTGCTTGGGCCCTGCACCCGCATGGGAGACCAGGAGAAGCACCTGGCTCCTGGCTTCAGATCAGTGCAGCACACCAGCCATAGCGGCCATTTGTGGGGGGTGAACCAGCGGAAGGAAGACCTTTCTCTCTGACTCTCTCTCTCTCACTGTTTAACTCTGCCTGTCAAAAAAAAAGTTAAGTTGCTTAATTAAAAAAAAATACTTATCTATTCATTTGAAGGGCAGAATGACAGAGAGAGAGAGAGAGAGAGAGATTCCATTTTTCTGGTTCACTCCCCAAATGATTGCAACACTATACTTCCTGCTGCCAGCCAAAGACAGGAGCCAGAACTCCATCCGGGTCTCCCATGTGGGTGGCAGGGACGAGCACTTGGGCCATCCACCTGCTGCCTTCCCAGGCGCAGTAGCAGGGAGCTGGGTCAGCATCCTGGACTCCAACCAGTGCTCTAATCTGGGATGCCATCATACAAGCAGCAGCTTGGCCCTCTGACCAACGCCAGCCCCCAGCGTCAGGTTCCGTGTGTGGTCTCCTGGCTCCTGCCTCCCCCGTTTTCTGGGTCCTTCGCCTCTCTCAGGGCATCTTGCCTCTCCTCCCTTAGCAAGTCCAGCTGGGTAATGCTGGGGGCGATGGCCGGATGGGGACAGGCCCTGGGCAGGGGGCGTGTGTTCACCAGCAGGCCTCTGTGATGGCTTTCATCAAAGGACTGCCAGCCTGTATTGTGGGGGGTGGGACACTTCTGCAGCCCAGGGAGCCATGCGAATCCAAGGCTTGCACGTGCATCAATCTCAATGCCCCCAGCCTGTATCACAGAGGGCAGCATGCTGCTGCAGCCCAGGGGGCCTAGGGAGCCGTGCAAAACCAAGCCTTACACGGGCATCCATCCCGATACCCTCATCCCATTCCCCAGGTCCTGTTCCTTCTCCATTAAGTGCCTGATGTTGCCAAGAACACATCTGAAGTACTGCTGCTCCTGTCGTTAAATCCTGGGACCTGCTTCTTGCTGTAGAAGATAAGAGTCTTTTATTGCCAGCAATTCCATCGTCCTCATATTTCTCAACCTTCAGCCACATTTTTGTCCACCCCAGAGCCTTCTCTTCCAAGTGGATGCTACCCAACTTCACCACGAGTAAACATTTTGAACAGTTACATTGCTGCCTCTTGCCAAGGGCTGTCTGCGCCCCACCTACCGTGGCTCTGGGGTCCTCCTCGCTGGCTGGTTGGCAGGTGGTTCATGTTAGTGTCTATTCCTCGGTAGACTCAGGAAGTGCAGGAAGAGGACTTGCCCTTGGGTTGACACCTGCTGGGGAGGGAGGAAAGCAAGACCAGGTGGCAAGAACCGTGGAAGGAGAAGTCGGGCTGTGACTGAGCCAGGCAGCTGGGGTGGCCCTGCCTGCGTGTCCCGAATTGATGCAAGGGAACTTGTCCTTCAAACCCCACATCTGCCAGTCACAAGATGCAGGGAGCCACGTGGGACCCTGGCTGAGGTGGCTTCCTCCAGCCCAGAATGCTGCATGGCCGTGCTTGCCCGGTCTTACCTGATCCTGGTCACCTCTGGCTCCCAGCCCTCCCCACACTTCCCCTGCCCCTGCACCCCCATCCTGCATGGGACAAGGAGAGCCTGAGGCTTCCCGTATGGGGTGGGGGAGGGGGAGGGAACAGATTTCCCAAGTTGCTTTGCTTATTCTGGGATCGCTGAAAAAGCAACTGTAGCTGGCGTTACTGAATTCACTTCCTTTTTCAGTTTCATTGAAGCCTTTTCCTTCCAAGGGTTGACATTTGGTTTCTGAGATACAAGCAAAGATCCCTGCAAAACTAAAACAGTATTTTTTTTAACATAGCACTTTAGAGCTCTAAAATATGTTCACACGATTTCCTATCAGTTTAATTGAGGCACAATGTATAAATAAGAAAACACACTCACTGCAAATGAGTTTTGACAAATGTATACACAACACTTGCCTCATTCTGGAACATTCCCTCGTGCCCCAGCCCACTCAACCCCTCACCACCACCAATGCCCCCAGGCAGCTGCTGATCTTATTCCATGACCGGAGATCAGTTTTGCCTGTTCTAGAATTTCGTAGACATTAGGTCGCATGGTGTGTCTTCCCTCACATCTGCCTTGTTTTGCTGAGCCTAACGTCTGTACGATCCGTGTGTCTTTGTCACACATATTCAGTAGCTTGCTTCCTCTGATGGGCAAGTTGTATTCCATTGTGCAGAGAGGCCGCCACTCATTTAGCCATTCGCAGTGTACCTGGACACAGGCAGGCGACGTGCCCTGTGCACAGTGGAGCAGCCAGGCGGCAGATGGGCGCTGTGACCCAGGAACGCCAACCTCACGCCAGCAGCACGTAGGAAACGGTGACCTGGCCAAATCACTAGTACATCTTCTCATTTCTCCCAAGGTGTTTATTTCTCTGTAAGATGCGCTAAGCATTTTCTTTGGCTGTGAGTCGAGTTAGCATCCTGCCAAGCAGTATTAATTCAGGGTAATAGTAATTGAGGGGCAGGCCCTCAGAGCAATCTGCTTTGGCACATGCATGTCAAACGGACTATATATCATGACATCAGACATTTGGAGAAAATTGCTTTTCCTCCCTGAATGCCAAGTCACAAATAATTTCAGGTTGGGAAGAGCTCGGGTGAGCACGTGCCTGGCACTGGAGAATGGTCTTACGGACCGTGAGCCCTAGCATCCCAAATGTAGGGTGTCACTTCCAGTCTGGTCCCTGCTGTGACTTACTGGAGTAGGACGCCACCTGGACGCACGCAGCAGGTGGATGTGCCCATCCCCCACCACGAAGAGCCCACAGCTGTACCTTTCATCAGGGCTGTAACCCCCGCTGACAGCAGTCTTCTCTCCTGGGTGGCCTCAGTTTCCCCCCCTGGAGGTGGCCTGCAGGCATTCGTGTGCTGGTGAACCCCATTCTCTGGAGAGGAAGAGAATAAAGCCATGGCTTGTAGCATTTGTCACCTCTGTGCTGTCATACTCCCCCTGTGTCTGATTCCATGCTAACCATGTAAAAACAAACAAGGTGCTTAGCGGTATAAACGCATGCAGGAATGGGCAGGGCGGGTTAGGCCCACACCACAGGACATGGGTACCTGGGTTCGTTCCTGGCTCTGCTCCGGACACCCTGGGAGGCAGCAGTGATGGTTCAGGTGCTTGGGCTCCCGTCACCTACGTGGGATACCTGGAGTGAGTCCCTGGCTCTCAGCCCCAGCTCATCCTGGCAACGGTAGCCATCTGGGAGCACTCTTTGGGTCTCTCTCTCTCTCTCTCCCCTGAATTTTTTCCTCAAAAACTGAGATGGGAAGGGAATAATGACCACAGAATTCTGGGGTGTGGCCCCCCGCAGAGCAGGCGGCAAATGCTGTTGCAGAATGGAATAAAATGGAGAAGATCCAAAGGCGATCATCAACTTGGCCCCAAAGCTGTCCTGGCAGATGTCAGGGACCGAGGTGCAGGGGCCCCAGAGCCCACCCACCACACCTCTGCCCAGCCCGGAGGCTGCTGCTGCTGCTGCCTGCGCTCCCACCCTCAGCTTGCATAACTCAGCGCCATGATGGGGGAGCGTGGAGCCGCCCTCCTGCTGCTCGCTAACTGATGACCATTTTTCTCCAATTAAACTGAAATTGAAGGATCCTTAGACTTAGACATCCAAGTAAAATAATTAGTGCTTAAAATGTTAATTGTGCTCAGTTGTGCGTTTGCTGGTAGAGGCAGCAGGGAAGCCAGCGTGCATGGAGGTGACTTCCTGCCCCGCACCCCGCACCTCACACCTGGCAGACTGTCCTCCCCAGGGGCCCCAGCTGGGGCCATCCGAGGCCAAGACCCTGTGCCCATTCCAAGCGTCCTGGTGTAGAGGGGAGAGCGAGGCCTGCCGTGACCCCCTCATGCTCCAAGTCTCACCCACCCCTTCCGCCCGACCAGCGCTTTGTGTCCTTGCACAGCAGAGTCCACGCACAGGACAAGAGCGAAGAGTCAGGTCCTGTCTAGACCCCAGGCTCCACCCCTGCCCCGGCCAGCAGTGTGGACAAGGGTGAGGCAGGGAGGGGCCTGACCATTGCTTTCTCCAGCCTGTGGGTAAAAGCTGGTCCCCAAAGAAGGACACCGTGTCAGAGGCACCTGCCTGGCCCTCCTGTGTCCATTGGCTCTGTCTCCTGCTTGCTCGGGGCGTGGAGTGAGAGGAAGGGAGGTGGGGGCCGCCCCTCCCAACCCCAGCCCTACCCACCTGCCCTGGGACCTGTAAGCCGGCATCCTCTCCCTCTCCCCCGCCCCTGGCTTCTCCCGCTTTGCCCGCGTGGGAGCCCAGGTTCCTTCTCTACAGAGATGACATGTCTAAGAGGCTTAGTCCTGTTTATGCTATGCGTCCCGAGGAAATCCACTTAGCTATTCCGTGTTCCCTGATCCACCACATAATAAGATTCCTTTATCTCTTGTTGTCATGGGAAGTATATTCTAGCTGATTAATATTAATGTGTTGGCCGATTAATATTAATATCTGAGCCGATTCCTACTTCGCAAGGCACGGGTGTGGACGAGAGCTGTGGAGCGCAGACAGCTGCAGGGTGTCGGCGGCTGCCGGGGGGCAGGAGGAGCAGTGAGCCCGACCCCTCCCGCCGCCCCTCGTCACAGACACCCCGTCGCTGGCAAGGTCTTGTCAGGGCTGCCATGCGAGTGTCTGGACTCTGACTGTGGCAATTAAGATCCCTGCCATCCAAGGCAGCGTATTTCATCGTTTAAATAGCATTTTACATTCTCCTAATGTGTTTCTCCAGTAACTTTGTTAACTTAGGTGGTAAAAGGTTATTTTTGTGTCTGAAGTTGGATGTGTTACCGTTATTTCTTACCTGCCCGGAATTAGAAAGACTTCGGAATGGTGTGTTCTAACGGTCTCATTATCTGCCAGGCTTTAGGAAACAAACAACAAGCTTTCTGCCCTTGTTTTAATCACAGATGGACAGAAGCTTTGTCTTCTGACACCAAAGTCTCCCGTGGAGAGCAGAGGGCTCCAGGGGCTGGGTGGGGGGTCTATGATTTCCTTTGATTGGGAGCCTCGGTGGTCACCGTCATGTGAGCATTGGAGGAGCTAGAGGGAGGGAGGGAGCCGAGCTCCTTGTAGCCCTGGCCCGCTGGAGCCTGCCTGTAGCTGCGGAGCGTCCCTGGCTCCAGCAACCCCTCTGTCCAGCCCCAGCCCTTGCGGGGCTCCATCTCAGATACTTTGGTCTGGACTTCAAATGGCATCCACCCACATAACACACCATCACCCACGAACACACCACCGCCCAGGTACACACCATCTACTCACACATCATCTACCTGTATACATGCCACCCACCCACGTACACGCCATCCACCCACATACACACCACCCACCCATGAACACACTATCCCCCCACGCACACACTTTCCATGTACACACCACCCACCCATGTACACACCCACATACATGCCATCCACATACATACCACCCACCCACATACATGCCATCCATCTGTGTAACCTCCAAATCCATCCATCGACATCCAACACCTGCTCTACACACCATTCACACAGCAGCAACATGCCACCATCCACACACCAACACATCATCCACATGCCACCTACATGCCACGCACATGCTATACACATACCATCCACAGCATCCACACGCCATTCACACAGCAGCCACACACCATCCATATACCGTCTACCGTCCACACACCATTCACACGCCATCCACACTCCACACAGTACCCACATACCAACCACATGCCAACCACATGCCATCCACTCACTGTCTCCCATGCACGGTCTCCCACATGCCGCCTGCTGTCAACGTGCTACCCACTTACACCCACCTGACGTGGAAGACACCATTTGTGCAGCACAAGAGCCCCTCCCCACCCTGATTCCCCCACCCACACCTCCCTGATAAATATGCCAGGAGCAGAGTGGACCCACATATCTAGCAATGGAGCTCTGTCTCCCAGAACCCAGCATCCCAGCCACTGTGAGCCGTGACCTCTGTTGGACAGACCGTCTTAGCCCCAAGCCGGGGGGCTCTGCCAGGAACACAGCCCTCTGCCCCCAGCAGAGGCTCCTCTGTGTTCCCCCAGGTGTGAGGAGACCTTGCCCTGAAACTTGACCCCAGGCCTCTCCCTCCTTCCCCCTGTTTTAGTGCCGGGGACAGGATTCATTCTACCAACAAGGAGACTCCTGCTCTCACAGGTGCACTGTCCTACTACTCTGAGAGAGGAGTCCTGGCCACCTCCCTGGCTCTGAGGCAGCTCCCTGAGTGTCACCTGCCCTATGCGCCATCTCCAGCCTCTGCCCTGTCTCTTGGGGACAGCTGGTCCCAGGGGTAGGGCATTGGGGTTGGGGTGGCAGCGTCTCCTTACAGAAGACTAGCCGAGGACACAGGTAGAAAAGCCAGGCTTCCGGTTTCTACCCGACGCCAGGCTGGGCTCTGTCCAAATCCAATGTGAACCCTGAGGTTGAGTTTAGTTCCCTTAAACCCTTGCTCTGCAGGGCAGGGTCTTGGTGAAAAGGGCCTGAGGGATGCCAGCCCAGGGAGCGCCCGTCTGCCGCCTGAGCCTCATCCTTCCAAGGAGCTCAGCCCTGCAGAGCCGCCCTCGCCTGGATCCTCCCTGCATCTCTCGCTTGGGGCTGCAGCATGGCAGAGTGGCTGGAGGCTGGAAATGATATTCTGAAGACACCATGACCTTGGTGCCCAGAAGGGTGCCTTCCTGTAGACTTCCTGCTCCTCCAAGACCCCAGCAGAGTCTCACAGAGGCCGCAAGCATCCACAGGCTTCTGTCGCCCCCGTTGAAGCTCTCCACTGCCCGCTGGCTGGCACCTGTACATCTGGCCCTGAAACCCACAGGTGCCACTGCACAGCCTCCCCAAGTGCCCCCAGTCAGCTCCCAGACAAGCAGAAAACACGCCTGTGGCCGCTGTGTGCGTCTGCGGCGTGATGGATTGCCATCATCCCAATATTTTGTTTGCAGCTGTAGACCTCTGGACATAAATCAGATCATTAGAAGGAGTGACGTTTAATCCTGCAGAAGATGCTGTGGTGCGCTGAGCAGTTTGCACCCAACCAGCGAAATCATTAATTCCAGAGAAGACACCCCTCCCCCCTACACACACACACACACACACACGGCTCCTTGTCGCCACCACACACAGGCGTGGGAGGTCTTTGTTTCCTGGAATAGCACATTTCATGACCATAGGGAACTGCCCCAAGTACATGCCGGGTGATCCGGGCTGGATTCTGAAATCCACTGGCAGTGCGGGCAGCTGGGAGGGGCCGCCTCTGCACCTGTGCCAGCCTCGCTGCTGGGACTTCAAAGGAAGCAGGAAAACAGCTCAGAGCAGCTTCCTCAGCTCCCCTCTCCCGGTGACCCCAGCCCCTCTTAGCAACCATTACCCGGGGAGCGGATTCCATTTGCAAAGCCAGCCACGCCTGATGCTCAGCCTTGGAAGGAAAAGTGTGTAGTCTCGGATGGCATCTTCCGGGCACCTGGCAGGTCCCCCCCATCTCACCCCAGGCAAACCCTGGCATCAGATTCCTTGCACAGGGTACCTCTCACAGATGGAACGGACACCCCCAAAATGCTAGAAAGGACAGAAGACTGGGTGGGGGGGCGTGGCTTCCCCCGAGGGCTCTCCTTAGAAGACCTGGACAAATCTTAAGCACTGGACAGGGCGACTGTGAGAATCCCTGACCGCAGTGTTTGGCTGTGCTCGGCGTCCATGTGCTCAGAGCCGGAGAGGGCGGTGCCGTGCCGACACGCTGTGGGCGGGGCGTGTACCAGGCTGTCCCCAGAATCGAGCGGTGTTGTGGCCTCTGCCTTCACCCCAACTCGGAAAGCGTCTGCCTGCAGGCATCATGCAAGACTGTGGCTCTGTGTCCAGCCTCACCTCTCCCACCCCCTTGCCATCCCCCACGGCCTCCCTCGATGTGGACGGTCCCAGCAGGGCGTTACAGGGGTGGGGGTGCCGACGTTTCCCTCCCGGTCACCCGCCGAGCCCTGACTCTCCACACCCACCCTCCCTCCTGCATGCTGTTTCTGCAAAATCTTGCCTCCCCTCCTCTCCTGCTCCCCCACCCTTCATTCAGGCCTCACTGCTAGTGCCTTACCCACATCAGAAGTCAGAATTCTGGCCGGCGCCGTGGCTTAACAGGCTAATCCTCCGCCTTGCGGCGCCGGCACACCGGGTTCTAGTCCTGGTTGGGGCGCCAGATTCTATCCTAGTTGCCTCTCTTCCAGGCCAGCTCTCTGCTGTGGCCAGGGAGTGCAGTGGAAGATGGCTCAAGTGCTTGGGCCCTGCACCCGCATGGGAGACCAGGAGAAGCACCTGGCTCCTAGCTTCGGATCAGCATGATGCGCCGGCCGCAGCGGTCATTGGAGGGTGAACCACGGCAAAAAGGAAGACCTTTCTCTCTGTCTCTCTCTCTCTCTTACTATCTACTCTGCCTGTCAAAAAAAAAAGAAGTCAGAATTCTAATCCGGCTTCCAGCCTCCTGTGGGGCCCCCCAGATGGCTGCAGGAAGACACATGGACTCTTGGGGACACACTCAGGCCATATCCGAATCTTCGGGCCAGAGGTTTTCGGAGCTGCCCTCTTTGCCCCCGGCTTTGGCTGGGTCCAACTCCAAGTTCAAGGCCCTGCCCTGGGAGAGTCCCGTCTCCTCCCCAGTGTAGACTTCAACCCCAGACCCTTGGCAGAGAACAGCTGGGCTGACTGCCAGGGCTTCCCTCCCTCAGGGCCTGGCCCTTGCAGTGAGTTGCTGGAGGCTGTGTTCTGTTTGGGGGCCCACAGGGTGACCCCCAAAATCCAGCTGCCCATGAGTGTGCCTCAAGATGCTGGTGACAAGAGGGGCCTGGAGCTGCAGCTGCCCATCCCATGCTTGAGTCAGGGCGGGGGGACCAGGGCTGCCGCCGAGGGCACAGCCATCTGTGGGCTCTGCCAAGATGGGGCACCCGTCCCCATGCCCCTGGGCGGCCCCTCTGAGCCGCGCCAGCAGGGACCTCCTTCTCCCAGGGGTGTCTGGAGTGCCTCCTTCAGAACAGAGCCGCGTGCAGCGGGGACGCTTCAAAGAAGCAGCGAGTGAGACGGATTTGCCTTTGCGGCTTTTCAGGGTATCACAGGCAGCAGCTGCGACAGCTCTGACAGCCACAGGCCAGCTCAGTAATTGACGCCGCAGCCGGAACGACACATCCTGAGGCCGGCTAGAGCTGGCCCGATCATTATCTTGCAGTCCGGCCACTTCGGTAATGAGGCCGCCCCACCGGCTGCCTCTGGTGGCTTGAGTCGTTCCGGTGAAAAAAGGCCTGCTGCCTGTGGCTGGCCCTGCAGCACCCATCACGGGCCTGGGCTGCTGGGTGGCCCTGAGACAGCGGGCCCTCCAGGGAGCCCCCTCCGCCCCAGGGCTCTGGCCTGACTCATCTGTTTTTATTTCCTGGTAACCCCCAGGTCGGCAGTTGCACCCTTTTACAGGCCAGATGAGACGTCACCTTGCAGGGCTGGCTGGAGAGTGGTCCCAGAGGCACCATCCCCCACAAAGGACCCCTCCCTCGCCCTCTGACCCTCCAGACAGGGCACCGTGAGGTCGTGGCTGCACAATGCCAGAGCTGTGCCTCCCGGAGGCCCCCAACCAAGGGAGGCCCCTGCCTCCAGTCTGCAGTCTCTCTGAGAAGTGTGGGTCCCGTGCGCTCCCAAGCCTGTGTCACAGGTGGCCGCCACCCACCCACACACACACACACACACACACACACACCACAGATCTGCACCACCACCACCACCACCGCCCGCCCACCCTGCAGGAAAGGGCACTAGAGCTGGCTGCTGGTAGCTCAGGCTGGAAGACACCGTCTCCCTGAGCCCACCCCCTGCCAGTCCCCAGGTCCTGCTGAGGCCGTAGCAAGATGGGAGCTGGTTTGTAGTCCCTCCCCACCTCCTCCGGTAGCTTGCCCCATGGGAACATTCACCCCACGGAGGTCAGTCCACACCAGCCAGCCAGCGGCCAGGGAGCAGGCTGTTGACCACCGCGCTGATCATTCCCCCTGACATTGGCACGGCTTCCTCCTGTTTGGCTCCTTGTCAGCTGGGGCCAGGCCTTGGGCAGCTCCAGCCTGGACATGGGCACCACCCCCTGAGCAGGCTTTCTACTCTGCCTTGGTCCTTACATTCAGAATAACTCCTCCACAGCCTCGAGGCTCCCAGGTGCCGTGGGAGGTGAGGCCAAAAGCCCGGGCCAAGATCAGAAGACCCCCTGCTCACCACCACCATGGTCCTCCTGCCTGTCTGTGAGCCTCCCCGGGTGCAAAGCTTTGTGCTCTGCCAAGAATGTCCTCACAGCCCTTGAGAGCCAATGGATCGTCCCCGCCCCCAGGAGGCGTGACCCAATGCCCGGGCTTGTAGACCTGCCTGCTGTGTTTCTCATTGGTGCCAGCACACGTGGGACTGGTGGTTAGTGCCGCCCTTGCTAGCTGGACTCTAAACTCCATGAGGGCAGGTGCTCTACTGTCCCATCCATGCCTCAGACCCTGTCACTGGTGCCCAAGACACGGCCTTAGTGGAGTGGATCTCATGATGGTTCTGTTGTGGGGGGTCTGCTGGGGGCCAGCACAGTGCACAGGAGGCAGAGGCAGGGGTGCCAGGGCCACGCACCGTTGCCAGCTGATAGCACCAAGTTCATTCTTGTTCGTCCCTTGCCTCCCATCACCAGCTCCTGCCTCTCTTTTCAGACTCTGTGTTGAATGAATACATGGAGGGAGAGGAGGGGAGTGGTCTGCCCTAAGGCTTGTGGCTGTGCACCCTCAGAGACCCCGCAGGGCTGTGAAAACGCACTCCCTACCCGGGCCACATCGTGTGACAGAGACGTGGCCTCACATGCACGCTGCGACAGATTGTGAGATGCACGGGGTCACCACTACGGGTGCACGTGGCCTGGGTAGGGTACAGAGCGTGGGAACGTGGGTGCTGACGCCGCACATGGTAGGCGTCGCTGCTGGCTCTGACCAAGGGGGACTTGAAGCAGGAGCTGAGGGCCCCTGCCTTGTGGACAGGTGGGACGCTGGGGTGTGGGGGCTGGAGCACAACAGGACTCCCCAGCCCCCACCGAGTAGTGGGCAGATGGGCGTGTGCCAAGCGGGCAGACAGCTGCTGGGATCGCAGGCCGGCTAACCGGCTGGCTGGTTGACTGACAGGCAGCTCCAAAGCCGGGCTCTCTGACAGCTCCCAGGGAATTCACAGCCCAGGCTGAGCTGACAGGGAGCTACCCAGGTGAATCGTGGATCGTAATCACAGAGGCGAAGGAATGGAATCACAAAACAAAACAAGCAGCCGTCAGAGCCGTCAGGTGCCCGTCCTCGTCCAGATGGGGAGATTTTGCACTTTCCTCGCCTGCAGGCGAGCCCCAGCCACAGCACAGCCGCTGTCGCAGGCGCTGGGCTGGGAGGAATTGGCTGCTGCTGCGAGGGAACCCAGCATTCGGCAGGCTCGTGCTGCCCTGTTCATACCTCTTAAGATGCCTATTTCAGCCTATGTTACAGATAAGGAAACAGGTTCAGAGAGGTTGAGGAACTTGTCTCAGGACACACAGCAGGGCTGTGGCTTGTTGTTATTTTTTTTCTCTCTTGACATCCTGACCCCTCGATTAAAAGCAATGACTCAGAGTGACTCCGCAGGCAAAGGGACAGGAAGTCCTTGCTCTGAGCCAAAGGGGGCTCCCGCTACAACAAGTCTGGTATTCTTGGAGCAGCTGGAGGAGGCCCACCTACAGAGGCTGAGGCCATGTCTGGCCTGACTCCTGCCTCCCCTCGAGGTCCACACTTTGGCCACAGAACCACCCAGAGCAGCTGGCAATTGTGTCCCTGGGACCCCACTTGCAGGGGCCCCTGCTGCACCTGTGTCCTCGGCAGCCAGAGTGGGCATGGCCACGACAGAGACCAGTCCCCGGGCTGAACCCTGGGGCCCTAGCAGAGAATTTGAATTGAGTTTTCCTCTGAACACCAGTGAGAATTTTTTTTTTTGAGATTTTTTTTCTTAAGATTTATTTGAAAGAGTTACACAGAGAGAGAAGGAGAGGCAGAGAGAGTGAGAGAGAGAGAGAGAGGGAGAGAGAGAGAGAGGTCTTCCATACGCTGGTTCACTCCCCAGATGGCCGCAGTGGCTGGAGCTGCACTGATCTGAAGCCAGGAGCCAGGAGCTTCTTCCAGGTCTCCCACGTGGGTGCAGGGGCACAAGGACTTGGGCCATCTTCTACTGCTTTCCCAGGCCACAGCAGAGAGGTGGATCGGAAGTAGAGCAGCCGGGACCCAAACCTGTGCCCACATGGGATGCTGGCACTGCAGGTGGCGGCTTTACTTGCTACACCACAGCGCCAGCCCAGGAGATTTATTTATTAAGAGACAGTTATAGGCAGAGGGGTCTTCCATATGCTGGTTCACTCCCCAGATGGCCACAACAGCTGGAACTGAGCTGATCTGAAGCCGGGAGCCTCTTCTGGGTCTCCCAGAAGTGCAGGGGCCCAAACACTTGGGCCATCTTGCATTGCTTTCCCAAGCCTTAGCAGCGAACCGGATCAGAAGTGGAGCAGCCAGGAGTCGAATCGGGGCCCACATGGGATGCCAGCACTGCAGGCATCAAGCCAGTGAGAATTTAAGGCCCTTCTGTGCCGTGTTCTCCAGCCAGTTCCTGGGCTGTCCTCCAATTGCTGAGAGCCTTGAAACTTTAGTTTTGCATCTCAGCTGCATCCATGAACAGTCTGCCCCAGATGGGTGTAACTGGTCACCATGATGCAGCCATGGGGCAGCTGGTCCTCCAGCCTTGGGGCAGCAGAGACCTCAGGAGGTCAGAACCCACACTGGTGGGAGAAGAGCCAGATGGAGGGGTATCCACTGCCTGTCTCTCGTCCCTGGAGCGGTCTCTGGCCTGGAGCGCTGCAGATGGCAACCATCTGTAGATGCTATAGGTCAAAGGGAACCAGGTTTCACAGCCACCGGTTGGAAGTGGGGGTGAAGGCATTCTTCAAGCCCTTTGGGCTGGCACCTGCCGCCCAGACTTGGCCCTTGCCAGGCTGTGGGGCTGGGCCGGGGAACTCTGGCTGGGAGTTGTTGGGCTCCTGCCACAACCCCAGGTTCTGCTTCCTTGGGGAGAAGCCCAACACCTGTCCCAGGCCAGCTCGCAGTCTGGGCAGCATCAGCCTTGCCACAAGCATTTGTTGAGCTCCTGATGTGTGCCAGGCTTTCTGCCAAATGGGCACAGATGGACAGGACGCAGTCTCTCTCCCCACGCCAAGGACAGCAAGAACTAACTCAGTCCTTCACCACCGATCAGGACAGGGAAACTATCTCGTCACCTCCTCCCGGCCAGCACTCTCCAGAAGCCCCCTAGATCGCAATCCCCCCCTTGGGCTGGGTTAGTTGTGTTCCCCTGAGAAAAGTGATACTAAAGTCCCGACCCTGGGTGCCTGCAACTCGTGGGACCTCCCAGGGTCTCTGCAGGTGCAATCAAGTGAAAATGAAGTCATGAGGATAGACTTCCAATATGACTGCTGTCTAAGTTTTTATTTATTTATTTGAAAGGCAGAGATGAGAGACAGAGATCTTCTATCCGCTGGTTCACCCCTCAGACAAACAGGCGAGGCTGAAGCCAGGAGCCTGGAACCACTCCCACATGGGCGGCAGGGACCCAAGCGCTTGAGCCGTGACCTGCTGCATCCTGTGTCTTTTTCAGAAGAGGAGAGACCTACACAGGAGGGAAGACAGAGCCAGGCAAAGACAGAGGCAGAAACTGAACCTAGGGTGCCACAGGCTGAGCAGCTGTACAGGCAGTTGTTGGAGGTGGTCAGCTTTTGAACCTGTGGACCGTGAGGAGACAAGTCACCCTCCGTCACCCAGCCAGTGGAAAGACGTCAAAGACCGAGTAACCCAAGATAGAAGGAATTCTGCTTCCAGGCTGCCCAGCCATATAGCCACAGGAGGCGACCCCTTCAATCTGCACTCCCCCCCCCTTCTTCTCCCCTCCCTTCCTTCCTCCCCCCTGCCCCCATATATAACTCGGACTGGTTCTGGCTCCTGGGAGAGCCCCTTGTTCGGAGCCCTTCTGTGTTTGCTGTGGCGTAGGACCTGAAAGTCCCCCCCTTGCCTTCTCCCCTGAGCCTGGTGGGCAGCACACTTCGTGGCCGCCTCTTCTGTGGCTGGCATCCCTGCCTCTGAGGCGGATACCTCCACAGCTCAGCACTGCTGCCCGAGGTCACAGGCACCGGGCACCAACCACGGACACCCAAGGTCTTTCTTGAGCCCACATCCGGTGCAGGAGCTGCTTCCTGCTGGTTGGGAAATGGGACACAGCCCGTGCAGTTCAGGGCATCCGCGTTTGGTTCCACGTCCATGCAACTGCCAGGGGAATCCAGGGCAAGATGCAGGCTTGAACTCCGAATCCTGCATGAGTCGGGGCACAAAGCTGCGGTTGGGGCCTCACCTTCAGTGTCTGCTGTGGCTGGGCCAGCCTGAGCCATGGGAAGCAACCGGAACCCTCATGGCCTGGTGGGCAGCGTGAGTGGACACATACAAGGACTGTGGGTTGTAGGGCAGCCTGTCACAGAGGCTCAGCCACCAGAGACTTGGTATGTGGGAAAATCACCCAGGAAACAGCTCCATCAGGCAACACCAGGAGATTCATGATCCACAGAATCCACGGAACAGACTCTACCCAGGCAGGCCCCCATGCCCATGGCCTCTCCTGGCCCCATCAGTTGTTTCCCACGCCCATTTCTCTGTTGCTTTGATTCCTTAAGCCTGCATACATGTGAAGTCCCCTCCCCAGCTCTCTGCCCCAGACCTGGGCCACCTGACTTGATTATTAAGAACCCAGCCTCACACTTGCTCATCAGCTGTTGCCACTCCTTCGCAGGTAAGTGGGGAGCTTTTCAGCCAAATGCCTAGATGAAAGCTCGGCCACTACAGAGTTCACAGCGTGGAAGCGTCTGGCATCCCCATAACTCACGCCTCGTTTATTCTCACCGATGCGTACTCTTGCCGTACTGCGTGGGTTTCAGCCACTCTACGATGTCACCTGTCCAGAAAGAGAAAGTGGTTGTTTATTTCTTACCATGCAGGGAGATGGAGCTTGTGTACAGATTTTCAGCAGTATGTTCAGGGAGAGACAACTTGGAGAGAGCAAGTGCATGTTGGGGGCAGGCAGAGTCATGGCTTATGTCACTCGACAAGCCCACGGTTCTTAACTAGATTATACATTTGTATGAGGACTTGGAGGTCAGGGTCATGGCACTGGTAGTAGGGATTGTTGGTGGCAAACCTGGTCTTTAGGGGGTGCAGCAGAGGCCGTACCCTAAGCCGCCCTTCCTTGGACACGCTGTGGAGCTGTCCCGGGTCCTGAAAAGCAGCCAGCTGTGGAGTGTCCTGACTTCCGCCTCTCTGTACCCCAGCTTCTTGGCTCTGGCTTGCCTACAACTTAGCGTATTCTTGGCTGCAGCTGTTATCCAAGACATGCATGGGGAAGCAGAGTTCTCCAAGGAAAAAGGGAGACTATCAGGGCTTTGGTCAGGGGGAGAGTCCTTTGCATCTCCTTTATTTTCTGCCATTATCCAAAGGCAGGCATGTGAGGATAGGGTTAATCTTTGCCCCACAAGCCACCAGGAGCTTAAGGATCAAGACCACAGTCTTCACATACAATCTGTTCCTGGCTCTGTCGTGACACACAAGACAATTTTTCTTTTCGAAGGCAACAATTGCAGCCAAGCTCGCTTGGTGAGGGAATGTGGCCAAGAGGTCAGGAGATTCACCCAGCCCCAGGCTTTGTCCAGTAGAAACTTGCCCTCCAGCCCATGCCAAGGGTTCTATCATGGCCAGCCTTGGAACCTCCCTTAGGCTCAGAGCCTGGAGGTCCAGGAGATAGCCCCTCCTAGCCAGTGTGGGCCAACGAAATGGGACAGAAACCACAGCCCAGCACCCTCCCAGGGTGCTGGTGGGAAGTCAGAGCCTCCGGGGACACAGCCCTGATAAGGACATCCTTGTCAAGCTCGCCGCCTGGCAGGGCGCCTTCTGGAAGTGTCTGCTCGGTCCCCCCTCGGCCAGATCTGGCATGACTCATTGGCTGCAGAGGAGTGTGAATAAGCATCGTCACACCTTGACAAGCTGACAGCGGTGACAAGCAGAGTAAATTCCCGTGTCTGAGACTCTGAGGAGGAGAGGTGATATAGCAGAGCCAGCTGCCGTCACCAGAAGAAAATAATTAAGGCGAGCCTGCAGTGCAGAGGCAAGCTGCATGGGCGCAGCGGGGCCCTGCCAGTGAAGGGACCTGTCATCCTCACCGAACGAGCAAACCCCCATAGCTGGTGGGGAAAACCAACTCAGGAAGCCGGCGTGAGGAGGTGGGGGAGGCTGGCGAGGTGCGAGGGGGACGCGGTGAGGGGCTTCCTTTGTCAGGCCAGGTACCCTCTGCTCACCCCACACTCCAAGGATGCAGCCAGTTCTAACAGGGCTTCCCCTTTCCCCTGGAAGCATACACAACACACACACACATGCACACACACACAGGTGCATAACCTGGGGTGCCCAGCAGGTGGAGGCACTCTGCCATTTGCCCCAGGGAAGGGTGCACCCCTGTTTCCAGCCCACAGGGGTAGGCAGAACAAAGAGGCAACGTTCCCAGGTTCTGCCTTCATTTCTGCTTTTTGAGACTTGGGGGTGGTTCCAGCAAACTCAGGCTTTCCAGCCCCGAAGTGAGCTTTGTGCCCCTCCTGCCTTGCTGAGGAGTGGAAGGGACAGTGGGCACAGCCTCAGGTTGGCCAGTGTGGGGTCAGGCCCTGGCACGAGCTCAGTGTGTAAGGCCGGACCCCGGGAGGAATCCAGGAGTTCCACACCAGAGAAGACCAGGCTGCCCACCTGTCAGCTTGGCCCCAGCCACTGACCTCTCCTGAGTATACAGAGACAGCAGGGGAAGTGCTGAGCCCCCAGGACACCTCTCGGCCCCAAGCAGCAGCTGGGGGCCAGGTGTGGTCAGGCACAGTGCCCCACCATGCCAGCTGGAAGTTCTAGCTCTCTGCTTGTGTACAGGGTGGCTGGTTGGTGACTGTAGCTTTTGGCAAATTCTCAGCACAGAAATGTCCACCCACGTGCCACACCAGTCAACTGAACCCCGGCTGCCTCAGGGGCCAGGCAACCCAAACTGCTGAGTAGCCTTCCCCAAGGACCTTCTGTCCTCCCAGGCCCCCCCCCCAAACCAGACCAAACAGAGCCCAAGGGAGGATCCTCTCTCCTGTCCAAAGTTCACACCACCAGAGCTTGTTATCCTGGGTGACCCAGTCCAGCCCCGGTGAGAGGCACCCATGTGGGCAGAGGGGACATTCACGGAGCATGGCCAGTGAGGTGCTGATGGATGTCCATCTGCCCCAGGTCACTGGGAAGGGCTGGCTGGATTCTCCCTCTATGGAGAGAGACCAGGGCGAGCCACGCACAGTCAGCTCCTCCCAGGTGGACCAGCTCAGGCAAAAATCAAGGCAAATGCCCGGGAGAGGGAGTTTCCTGAAGCCAGAAGGGAAGGTGTGTTTTCCGTTGCCAGGCCTGGTGTGGGAATGTGCTGTGTTCTGAATACGGAGAGTTCACACACACCAGAGCCACAGCCTGACTGACTCCAACACAGCTTTCAAAAGCGTTCTTTCCAGGGGCTGACACCGTGGTATAGTGGTCTAAGCCTCCACCTGCAGCACCCGCATCCCATATGGGCACCAGTTCTAGTCCTGGCTGCTCCTCTTCCAAGCCAGCTCTCTGCTAATGGCCTGGGAAAGCAGTGGAAGGTGGCCCAAGTGCTTGATCCCCTGTGCTCACATAGGAGACCAGGAAGAAGCTCCTGGTTCCTGGCTTTAGATCAGCCGTTGAGATCATTTGTGGAGTGAACCAGCCGATGGAAGATCCTTCTCTCTGTTTTCCCTCTCTCTGTAATTGTACCTCTCAAATAAATAAATAAAATATTAAAAAAAAAAAGTGTTCTTTGCCTGTGACTCAGCAGTGTGGGCATACCTGGGCAGGGGTGTGGATGCACCATGAGGCAGGGGTGTGGGCCCACCTGGGCAGGTGCCTCTCCAGTCCTAAGTCACTTTGGGATGCACCTCAACCGAGCCTCAGCTGAGATAGTCATGTCCAATGGGACTGAATGAGTAGCAGGTGGAGGGCTCTAGCACAGAGCCAAGCCCTCTCCCCTGCTCCCAGACACACACCCCCCCCCACCTTTTCCCAGGACCCACCAAGCTCACTCCAGGCTGGGCTGGCTGTTAGGAGCTCACCCCAGGAGGCTGCCACGGGCACCCTCCACTGCTAATTCCTCTCCCCTTTGCTTTTCAGGCGTCAAGTTCAACATGAGGCCACAGCAACCCCGCCAGGTAAATTCGAGTGAGGTCAATCTCAGCGCAAGGCCTCCGGAAAGTGGGGGAGGGCAGGGGAGGAATTTATTTTGGAGCTCATCTTGCGCCCATTCTAGGGAAGAAAGACGCAGCCAGCCCTTTCTAGGAGCCCTGGCAGCCCTGGTTGCCTGGGACCCATGAACTTCTATTCTGTGTTGGGTGGCGCCGGCTAATAGGAGGCCCTTGGGGTTCCTGGGAGGACCGCGCCATCTTGTGGCCGAAATGACACCTGCGCTTCAGGTCCCCAACGTGGACTGGCCGTGGCGCGCGGCTGGGAGGGAGGCCTTTGGATACCGAGCTGGATCTCACACCCTTAGCGGAGAGCCTGTGTCCTGCTCCCTCACTCCAGGGAAAAACCGGGCGTGGCGCAGCCCTGGCCCAAGTGACCCTCAGGGCCGCTGCCCTGTCCCCTCGGGTAACCACTTCTCTCCTTGCTCCAGGACCCCCCACCGGGCCGTTTCCGGGATGGCGACTCGAGGGCACCCACGGCGAGAGTCTCCCGGGACTTGTCCAGCCGGGCCCCCGGGGGTCTTAACCTGCCGGCGCCGGACCAGCCCCCGCCGCACCTGCAGACGGGGGCCCGCCCGCGTGTCCGGCAGCGCCGGCGGCGGCTACTCATCAAGAAGATGCCCGCGGCCACGGCCACCCCAGCCAACAGCTCTGCGGGCCCCGCGGTCCGGCCGCAACCGGGGGCCCGCGACGGCCGTTGGGCGGTCCTGCAACGGACGCAGCAGGAGCGCAAGCGGCTGATGCGGGAGGCGTGCGCCAAGTACCGCGCCAGCAGCAGCCGCAGGGCCGTCACACCGCGCCACGTGTCGCGCATCTTCGTGGAGGACCGCCATCGCGTGCTCTACTGCGAGGTGCCCAAAGCCGGCTGCTCCAACTGGAAGCGAGTGCTCATGGTGCTGGCCGGGCTGGCTTCGTCCACCGCCAGCATCCAGCACGACACGGTCCACTACGGCAGCGCACTCAAGCGGCTGGACACGTTCGGCCGCCAGGGCATCCTGCACCGGCTGCGCACCTACACCAAGATGCTCTTCGTGCGCGAGCCCTTCGAGAGGCTGGTGTCCGCCTTCCGCGACAAGTTCGAGCACCCCAACAGCTATTACCACCCCGTCTTCGGCAAGGCCATCCTGGCCCGCTACCGCGCCAACGCCTCACGGGAGGCGCTGCGGACGGGCTCGGGCGTGCGCTTCCCCGAGTTCGTCCAGTACCTGTTGGACGTGCACCGGCCCGTGGGCATGGACATCCACTGGGACCACGTCAGCCGGCTCTGCAGCCCCTGCCTCATCGACTACGACTTCGTGGGCAAGTTCGAGAGCATGGAGGACGACGCCAACTTCTTCCTGAGCCTGGTGCGCGCGCCGCGGAACCTCACCTTCCCTCGCTTCAAGGACCGCCACTCGCAGGAGGCGCGCACCACGGCGCGCATCACGCACCAGTACTTCGCGCAGCTCTCCGCCCTGCAGCGGCAGCGGGCCTACGACTTCTATTACATGGACTACCTGATGTTCAACTACTCCAAGCCCTTCGCAGACCTGTACTGAGGGCCGGGGCATCGCACCCGGGCGCAGGTGCGTCCTCGCCTGGGAACCGAGATGCACCTGCAGCCACAGGGCCCTGAGAACGGCCGCTGCACCTGTTGCATGCAGCAGGCCCGAGGTCTTGGGTGGGGACCCCGGCCGCTGTCTTGTACCTGCTTTCTCACTCCTCAGCTGGGGACGGTTCCTGAGGGCCACAAGGGGCATCCCAGCAGCTCAGCCAGCAGTTACCATGCCCAGGAGAGTCAGGACAGGGGGACGGGGGTCCCAGCAGCCGGGATTACCCCTGCGGTCCCTTAGCCAATGCCTTGAACCAAACCAAGTGGTTTGCAGCTTTTCTACGATGGTGGGGGGAGGGCACTGGTTCCAAATAAAGCACACGGTTTCCAGAGCAGTAGCGTCTACACTGTGTGGTGCTGTGGAGACACGGCCCCTGCCCTCAGGACAGCCTGAAACAGGCCCCTGCAGGGACGCCCCCGGGACAGGAGAGTCCTGAGTGGGAGGGGAGCCGAGGGGGCCCAGCAGTTCTCATCCAGGGACCACCTCCCCCGCCTCCGAGACCAGGACCCGGTCAACTGGCCTCTCCCATCTCAGACCCAGTGTGACCATCCCAGGGGGTGGGGTGGGGGAGACCTGCGCCCCTCCCCGACCCCTGAGGCCCGTGGGCATCATTTCTACTTGGGCCTCTTGGAAGCCCCAGAGGGTGCCAGCACAGTGCTGAACTCTGGGCAAGCTGACCCTGGGCTCCATGGGGCCCTGCCTCTGGGTCTCAGTGGGTGCAGCTCAGGGCGACAGGGTGGGGGGAGGGGCGGTCATGCTGTCCCTGGCTCTTTGCCCCTCTGGACTAAGCAAGGCTTTGGCCCAGAGCTGTCACCTGCAGACCCCTGCCCCCTGGCACCTCAGAGGAGATGCCACACAGGAAACTTCTCTGAAAGCAAGCCTTCTCCACACCTGAAATGCCCGTGGGATTGTCACGGTCAGGCCTGGGGGGAAGGGTGGGCGGCCACGGCTCTGTTGGGGTTGGTTTCGGGGACTGGGGCGAAGTGCAGGCTCTCTGCTCTCTGTGTGGCAGCCTGCGCCTGCCAGGAGCCCCTGCGTGCCCTCCCGAGTCTTCCTGAGGGACTTCCGTGGTCCAGCCCAGGAGTGCCCAGTGGCCGCAGGAGGCGCTGCTGGGCCCTGAGGCACAGACACGGCCAGACCCAGCCAGGCTCACCACACACGAGCTGCTCCATCTCCCCTGCCCCCACGCTGGGCCCCAGGGGACGCGCCTTGTCCGCAGGGGCCGCGTCCACCAGGATCCTGAGCAGTGACGAGGACCCCCTGCCCGCCCCAGGTGCCGGCTGGACATGGCCCGGGTCGGAGATGAGACTGCACTCGGGGCCTGAGGGACTCCGGAACTCGCGACAAGCAGGTGCCGGGAGGCTTAGAAAGCCAGCGAGGCCAGGCCAGGGTCAGAGTGAGAGAAGCAGGGATGGACTGGCTGATGGTGACCCAGGACGCGCTCATGAGATGAGACCGAAGAAGTGCCCCTGGCCGGGGTTGCATCATCTTGGGCGGCCTGAGGCGGGGTCTCGTGACATCCGCTCAGCAAGGGGACAGCTGCAGGCCCATCTGGGCAGCCTGCAGGGCGGCTTTGCCAGTGCTGCTACGGCCGGGAGGACAGATGGAGACTGCCCCGGGCCAGGCGTGGGCGTGTGCGAGTGTGTGTGTGTGCACATAGGGGTGTGAGTTGTGGCTGTTCAAGTGTGCACACGTGGGCCTGTTTGTGTCAGCATGCTTGTGTGTAAGTGGGAGTGTGTATCTGAGTGTGCTGTGTCAGAGACACCCAGCCTGAGCCATGCACCACACACACACACACACACACACACAGTGTGGCCATCGGGAAGGGGTTATGTCTCTGGGTGTCCATGACCAGAACCACCTGATGGCCCCCAGCGTGACCTCTGCCTGAGCTCCCCCCCACACTGAGGGCACTGAGGTGCAGGGGCCCAGCCCAGGCTCTGGCCTCACAGGCTTGGGGAGGGTGGGCTCAGCCCCAGCATAGGAGAGTGGGTGTGGGTGTGAGCACGAGGGAGCGAGTGTGTTGTGTGCACATGGGGGGGGGGGGGGGGGCAGGCAGGTCTGGGGTGAGGGGCGTGTGTACACATGTGGAGGAGTGCTGTAGGCAGACCTCCTCCTCCCTCTCCCCATCCCCCCCCTTCTCCCCCTCCCCCTCCCCCTCCCCCTCCTCCTCTGTGGTCCGCTCACCTGACTACAGTCCAGTGGGGTGGTCTGATCAGGGACCCAGGGGGGGGGCACAAGCAGCTCCCAGGGGTGTGAGGTCCCCTGAGTCCTGAGACTGCCCCAGGCACGGCCCTGCCCCTGAGCAGGCACGACAGGCCGCCCCCCCACCCCCCCCCCAGGGTCCCCTATGGGGCCTTGAACGGCCCCAGGAGAGGGGATTCAAGGCCAGGCTGGTGGGCATGAGTGAGAGCCAAAGCTGCCTCCTCCCCTCTGTCACAGGTGCCTGACTGCGCAGGGCCTGTCCCAGGGCCCCAGGACAGGGCTAGGCAGGTGTGGGCAGGGGGACAGCCTCCAGCTCGCCCCTACTCTCCAGCGCCGCCTCTTTGCCAACTTGATCCAGGGCGGTGGGGTGAGGGGAGCCCTTCGTGGGGACCCTGAGGGCTGGGGGAAGCCGCCTCACTGCTGTCGTGGCCCCTACCCATGGCCACAGCCACTCAAAGGAGCTTCCTCTTGGGGTCCGTCACTCCATCCACCCCTGCCCCAAGCGGGAACTGGCCTGCGGTGGCAGCTGGGTGTGGTCTCACGGCTCCCACCTCTGGGGACCCGGGACTGAGAAGCACAGTGAGCCTGGATGAGGTCCTGGAGAGCCTGGGGGCCACCCTGGGTGCGCGGACAGAAGGGGCCGCGGCTGCCCAGCCCCCGGCCCAGGCTCCCAACCCGGGGAGGGCCGGCGGGGCGCTGGGCTCGGGCTCCGGGCATTGCCTGCAGGACCTTTGGCACAGGGGCTCAGCTGTGCGGCGGCTGCAGCGGGCGGGGCGGGGGGGGGGGGGGCTCCAGGCCGGGACGCACAGGGCTGTCTGCTGCCCCCGCCCCCGGCTACCCCAGGAAGGGAGTGGGTGGGGAGTGGCCCTCGGTTCCCAGAGCTTTAAGATCCTAGGACCAGGACAGCGGCCAGAAGGGAGTCATTCCCAGTCGCGGGCTGCGGCGGCTCGGCCACATCGCCGCGGGGTGGGCTGCCGGCCGGAATCAGGCGCTGGTGACCACGACGCACCAGGTGCTGTGCCGGCCCCGACGCGCCCCGCCGGACGCGCCCCCGACCCCCAGCCGCTCTGTTCCAGAGGTGAGGCACGGAGGCTTGGCCACAGCTGCTTGGCCGCAGGGGTTGGAGCTGGGCCGCCTGGCGCTGGGCCCACCGCCTGCCCCGGTCCCTGCGGGGAGCTGCGGGCTGGAGCGGGCAGGGGGAAATGGAGTGGGAAGGGGGCAGTTCTCCACAGGCGCAGAGACCATCCGCAGCCGCCAGGTGGCGCCAAGCCCCTGCTCCTGCGCAGCGGCCTGCTATCCCCGGCTGGGCCACCAGGTGGCAGCAACACCCCGACTTGAGCATCTCGAGGACCCGGAGGAGGCCGTGGCCAGCCTCCCCGTCGCGGGGACACAGAGGCTTTGCCCTCCAGTAGATCTTAATCATACCTTGCACCCACTCACCCCTCCAGGCTGCTGGACTCTCTCACCAGCGGGAACCATGGCCTGGCAGCCCCCTCCTGAGCGCGGGGCCAGCCCCTGCCACCACAGGCCCCTAGCCCTCGCCCCCTTTCTGGCCTCAGCGAAGTCCCCCCTGCTGCCTCCCCACTGCACCTGCCCCTCCCTCTGGCACCACCACCCACACCCAGAGTGCACAAAGAGGACGCCAGACTGCCCTGCTCTGCGTGTGACACTCCTGCCGACGCACGCCCTGCCGGACCCCCAGCTCACACCCCCCACGCTGGCCCCTAGGGGCTCCGGTCAGCTGCCCAGCCGAGGTCTCTGAAGGCCTGGTGAGGGGGTGCTGGGTCCTCAGCTGTCCCACGTGGCCTGCCCGTGCCTCTCACTCCCCACTGGCCACCACCTTGCAGCGACCCCGATTCCTCCTCTCCCCTCTGCCTCCCAACAGGCACCCACATCCACGTTCCCTCCCCACCCCCATCCCCAGCCCGTGCCCCACCCCACGTTCCCACTGGCTTCTCCGTGTGTGTGCACCGACTGTTGGCTTTTATGTGCCTGCAAAAGATGCAACGCTTATCTTCCCTGCTTCCTTGCAGATGGGCTACGGAGAGGTTAAGGAATTCACCCAAGGCCATCAGCTACCACGGAGCTGCTCCAGGATTCCAAGCCTGGGAGTCCGGCCCCCATGTCCAGTGACGGCCACGAAGGAACGCAGGGGGGCCCTGGGCAAGGGGAAGCCGCGCTCTCCGGGGCTGGAGCAGCGCAGGCAGAGAGACAGCGGTGGGGTCTATGGAGGGGCTTAGGGGTCCGTGGCTTTGGGGACAGTGCCATATCCTGTGGTTACAGGACAGGCTGTGGCCAGGCTGGGCAGAGGGCAGACACCGCCCTGGCTCCGAGCGTGCAGACAAACCAGGGCCTGCACGCGTCCCCTGTGGGGTCTGCAGCCAGCGGCGTTCCCCACTCTGCCCCCAGCTCCATTCAGTCTCACCTGCGGCCCACCTGCTCCTGGCTCAGGGTGGGCCCTTGTGGGTGACAGTTAACAAGGACTACAGCCAGGCCCCTGCTTAGGGTGCAGGGCCTGGGAGCAGGGCTGTACGGGATGGGGTCCATAAACCCAGGCAGCACTGGCAGAAGAGGGGCCCAGGGCGAGGGGCCTGGAGCCTGCCCTTGGCAACCCCCCACCCCCCCACCCCTATGGGGCGGAGCCAGACAGGACAGTGGGATGGGGTCTGGGACCGAGCCTGCTCCGGGGAAGAAGCGCCTTGCTCCCGCTCCACACCCAGGTGCTGCATTCTACTTTTTCCTTGTATTTATTTCTTCTTAAACCCCGCTTCTTTCCCCCAAGGCGTCTAATCTATTATTTAACATTGGATTGTGTGACTGAAACTCCCAGGCAAATTGAAAATTATTTGTGTTTGAGGTTTCAGGCATGAAGCCGAGGCAACTGTTTCGGGACCGACCTGGGAACCTGGGCGAAGGCAGAGAACCCGCAGCTTGGCTCCTGGAAGGGGCCGGGTGGCGCTCCGGGGTGGGGCTGGGGGCAGGGCAGGAAATCCACAGGCCCTGGGGGTCTGGCTACACACAGGCCTGGCGCGCCCGGAGCCCTGCGCTCAGGGCTCATTAATCTCCATGTGGCATTTCACTTGGGAAAGGCTGCCGACACCTCCCACTGGCCAAAGTCCTGGAGAGCTGGAGCAGGTGCAATCAGTCACCCTGGCCCGTGCCCCCCCGGGGCACAGGCCGTGGTCCCAGGAGGATTAATGACACAGGTGTGAGGGCTCAGCATCATTTTTCAGGGTTTGGGCTCTCCGTGGAACTGCAGCAGGGGTTGCGGGCCTAATGGCACCAAGGTGCTGGGTGGTGGTTAAGGGGCAGGGTTTGGGGTGGGGCTGGCCCCCAAGGCTGACAGAGCCCATGTCGGCACAGAGCGGGCTCCTGGGCGTGACTCAGGACCCCCAAGGGGAGGCAGGCTGAGCCCAGGGCCGAATGCATAAACACCGCGTGTAGGGTGGGCGATTGGCCTAGTGGTTAGGACACCTGTGTCCCGCTCTGGCTCCGACTCCAGCTCCCTGCTAATGCAGACCCTGGGAGGGAGTAGCAGGGAGGGCTCAAGTGGCCAGGTTCCTGCCAGCCACGTGGGAGCCCTGGATCGAGTTCTCAACTCCTGGCTTTGGTCCTGGGCCATCCCCAGCTGCTGCTGTTGCTGGCATTTGAGAATGAACCAGGTGGATGAGATCTCTCTCTCTCTCTCTCTCTCTCTCAAATGAAAACAGCCATCCGTGTGAATCCTCCCGTGGATGCCGGCAGCACGTGTGTGCCAGGGGCCAGAGCGTGGGGAGCAGACACCAGGTCAAGTTCGAGCCTGAAGGCCACCATCAAGAGTCTGGGTTTTAAGCCGGCGCCGCGGCTCACTAGGCTAATCCTCCGCCTGCAGCACCAGCACACCGGGTTCTAGTTCTGGTTGGGGCACCAATTCTGTCCAGGTTGCTCCTCTTCCAGGCCAGCTCTCTGCTGTGGCCCGGGAAGGCAGTGGAGGATGGCCCAAGTGCTTGGGCCCTACACCTGCATGGGAGACCAGGAGAAGCACCTGGCTCCTGGCTTCGGATCGGCAAAGCGCACCGGCTGAAGCGCGCCGGCCTTAGTGGCCATTTGAGGGGTGAACCACTGGAAGAAGGAAGACCTTTCTCTCTGTCTCTCTCTCTCTCACTGTCTAACTCTGCCTGTCAAAAAGAGTCTGGGTTTTAGGCTGAAAACAGCAGGGAGCCACTGACCAGCCAGCGCGGCCCAGTTTCTGTGGCCAAAGGGATCCGAGTGGGGCTGGGAGGCTGTCTTGGCCCTGCGGGCTCTGTAACAGGACGCCACTGCTCCCAGTTCTGAGGCCCTGCCTGGGCCGGGGGAGGGGGGATCGTTCTTGGCTCAGGGAGGGTCCCCAGCCCGCGCTTGGAGGTGTATCGTAGCGCCTGTTGGGTGAGATCGGTGATCTTCTCGAGGGCCGTACCCTCTGGGCCTGTCCACCTCCCCTGCCCCCAGCACCATGGTCACTCACGTGTCGCCACGTTTGGGGACACACCCACTCGGGCCCAGGCGCTCTTAGGCCCAGAGCCAGGGCCCAGCACCCGGGACCAGAGTGACCCTCTGCCACCCAGATGGCCATGGGAGCTTCCTCTGTCCCTGCAGGAGCCCCCAGCATTGCTCCCCGCCCCCACCCCAGGCCCCAGAAGCACTTTGTCCTTCACCCTGTGTGGTGTGCACGAAGCCGCACCCTGCCACAGACCACCACCGCCGCCGTAAACCGAGCCAGAGCCCAGCGGGTCCCGCCACGCAGCCACTCCGCAGAAACACAGCCTCCGCACCCCGCGGGGAAGGCGTCACTCTTCCAGAGGCCTCTGCAATAGATCCGAGGATTTATCACAGATCGTGCACCCACACATGTACACACGCGTGTATACACATGCACACACCTGCATACGCACACACACACACCCCTCAGTGAATTCCCGAGGAGGGAAGGTAAAAGCACATCTTCACACAACAACGATGAGCATTGACAGGTGTTTGTATTGGGGTCCCTTGGGGGTGAATAATAGAACCCGTGGGCTCGATGTCCAGTGCACCTGGGCCTCCCCGATGGCGGCACACACAGCTGGACAGTGGGGCCCAGGGCTGGGACCTCGAGTGCCCCCTGGCTGTGAGTGCCAGGGTCACAGCCACTTCCTGAGCAGGCTCTTCCCTGCCTTCCGGTCCCACAGAGGCGCTGCTCCCTCTGCTCCATCTGTGTCCGTGGCAGAGACACCGCCGGGGTTCCCTGTGGAGGCTGCTCCCCAGGAGGACCTGGCCCCTGCTCCGTTCCCAGCCCCCGCCCCCAGGGAGGTACAGGGGTCTGGCAGTTCAGTTTCTAGAAGTCTGCAGGTTGGGGCTGGCACGGTGGTGTCGTAGGCTAAGCCTCTAAGCATCCCATATGGGCGCTGGTTCGAGTCCCAGCTGCTCTTCTTCCCATCCAGCTCTCTGCTAGTGCACAGGGAGAGCAGTGGAAGATAACTCAAGTGCTTGGGCCCCTGCACCCATGTGGGAGACCTGGAAGAAGCTTCTGGCTCCTGATGGCCATCTGGGGAGTGAACCAGCGGATGGAAGACCTCAGACCTCTCTGTCTCTCCCGCTCTCTGTCTGTAACTCTACCTCTCAAATAAAGAAAGAAAATCTTAAAAAAAAAAAAAAAGAAGAAGAAGAAGTCTGCAGGAGGCGGGGAATGCTCACAGCAGGAAACAGCCTGAACACCCGTCCACAGTGAAATGTACGAGGAGAGGGGTCCGCTCCGCTCACACTGCCTCATCAGACGCGGCCGTGAACGAGAACGTTCCGGGTTCCTCTGTTCCCCCATCAACAGATCCTCTCCGAGCACGGCTGGGTGAGACCCACTGTGCTCACTGAAGGACACACAGTCCTGAGCAGCAAGCCCCACCTCTGATGTGCAGGACTCAGCCCACTGGGGGAGTCTGACCCTGGTAAACAGAAACAGTAATGACCTTGGCAAGGGCTATGGAGGAGACGACCTTGGGGAAGAGAAGGAGAGGGGAGGAGAGGAGATGGGAGGGGAGGGGAGGGGAGGGAAGGGAAGGGAAGGGAAGGGAAGGGAAGGGAAGGGAAGGAAGCTGAGGAAGTGGCAATGGCGTGCAGATCAGGACAAACGGGAGAGGAGGGGACGAGCACGTGCAAAGGCCCTGGGGTGAAAGCCTGAGGGGGGCTCCAGGGGCCTGGGCAGAGGGTCTCTGTGGATGCCACAGTGATGCCCCAGGTCCCCTCAGGAATGGAGGACTTCCCTCAGCACCCACTGCTCGCTGCCAGCCGGAGCCCCTCCTAAGGGACGGCTGGGACGGAAGACTGCCTCTTGTATGAGATCATGTCCATACCCAGCAGCACATGGACGTTCTGAAGGCCCATCCCAGCGTCAGTGCCCCACGTTTGTTCAGCCAAAGGCTTTGTTAAGATTGCATCTTGGCCGGCACCGCGGCTCACTAGGCTAATCTTCCACCTGCGTCACCAGTACCCTGGGTTCTAGTCCCGGTCGGGGCACCAGATTCTGTCCCGGTTGCCCCTCTTCTAGTCCAGCTCTCTGCGGTGGCCCAGGAGTGCAGTTGGAGGATGGCCCAAGTCCTTGGGCCCTGCACCCGCATGGGAGACCAGGAGAAGTACCTGGCTCCTGGCTCTGGATCGACACAGCGCGCCTGCCTTAGCGGCCATTTGGGGGATGAACCAACAGAAGGAAGACCTTTCTCTCTCTCTCACTGTCTAACTCTACCTGTA
This sequence comes from Lepus europaeus, assembly GCF_033115175.1. Lineage (NCBI taxonomy): Eukaryota > Metazoa > Chordata > Mammalia > Lagomorpha > Leporidae > Lepus > Lepus europaeus. The sequence continues at coordinate 16,939,255 of NC_084845.1, read as the reverse complement.
AATTTAAAAAAAAAAAAAAAAAAGATTGCATCTCTATGGGCGGGCACCGTGGCATAGCAGGTAAAGCCTCTGTCTGCAGGGCAGGCATCCCATATGGGTGCCAGTTCAAGTCCCACTGCTCCACTTCTGACCCCGTTCCCTTCTAATGGTCTGGGAGAGCACTGGAAGGTCATCCAAGTCCTTGGGCCCCTGCACCCGCGTGGGGAGACCTGGAAGAATCCCCTGGCTCCTGGCTTCCACCTGGCCCAGCCCTGATCATTGCGGCCATTTGGGGAGTGAACCAGTGGATGGAAGACCTCTCTCTGTCCCTCCTCCTCTCTCCATAACTCTGCCTTTCAAATGAACTTTTTAAAAAACAAATCTTTTTTTTTAAAGATTGCATCTATGGTACCAGCATTGTGGCACAGTGGGTTAAGCCATCGCTTGCAACACATGAGTACTGGTTTGAGTCCTGGGTGCTCCTCTTCCAATCCATCTCCCTGCTAGTACACCTGGAAAAGAGGCCAAAGATGGCCCCTGTGTGACACCCAGGTGGAGTTCCAGACTCCTGGCTTCAGCCTGGTCCAGCCCTGGCTGTCTTGGTCATGTGGGGAATGAACTGGCGGATGGGAGATTCTCTCTCTTTCTCTCTCTCTCCCCCAGGCCTCTGTTTTTCCCTCTCCATATAACTCTGCCTTCCAAAGAAATCCCTAACTCTTTAAAGATGGCATCTGGCATAGACAAAACAATGGCGTCCAAAGATTGTGCACCCCAGCCCCAGGACCAGAGAAGGAGGATTTGGGATATGAAGGACGCCATTGGAGAGATGACCTGGGTACCCAGGGGGGGCATCTCGTGGCCACCGGGGGCCTAGAGAGAGGGCAGGGGGCAGCAGAAACAGGGAGAGGAGTACGGGAAGGAAGGAGCCCTGACCCAGGGAAGTCAGGAAGCTTCTAGAAGCTGGGACAGGAGCAGAAACACATCCTTCCTGGCACCTCTGAGGGATCACAGCCCTGCTGACCCATTGAGACTTCCGAATTGCAGACTGGCGAGGACGGACCTGTGTTGTTCTAAGACATCACGTCCATGCTTACTGTCACCGTAACAAGAAGATGCTAACACAGTGCCACAGCCCAGCTCCAGCTTCTTCTGCCTCTTCTCGCAAAGCTGGGTCCTGGAAGGGCCTCCCAAGGGTGTCCTGGGCACTCCCATCCATGAGGTTCTGCTCCCCGAGAGACCCAGCCTGCAGCAGCCTGGGAGAGGGCAGGTGCCGACCGAAACTTGGGCGCCTGGCCCACCCTCTCTCCTGCCCAACCATGGTGGCAGGTGACACAGACACATGCAGTTGTGAAAGCTGTCACTCCTGGTGGCTGGGGATGGTTTAACCCACACAAGTGTGGTCACCAAGGCAGCGTACGGGGCGTTCCAGAAAGATCAGGAGAAAGCAACCTCGGTAGGATCAGGTGGCCTTGCCACCCTTGACCATCACTTTCCCAAGAGGTAACAAGAGGTTGAGCACAGTTAGGAGTCCGGTGTGAAGCCAGAGGGCCTGCTGGGTAGGTGGAAGGAGCCGCTGGTCTCTGGAGCTCAGGGGCAGGGGGCTGAGACCCTCAGAATGGCCATGCTCCCGGGACGCAAGTGTTGACAGAGGCAGATTGGCTGGCTCCAGGTCACAAGCCCTCGCCTTTGGGCTGGCACAGCTGAGTTGCCAGGACCGAACGCTCCGAGCTAGCGGAAGTGGCCCATTCCCGGCCCCGCCTCCCCGGGGAAGGGCTAGTGTGCCTCCAGTCCTGCAGGAAATGCCTGCCGTGATGGCTACAAGATCCCCTCCCCTGCTCCCTGCCTGGTAGTGACTCCGGTAGCCCAGGAGAGGCTTCCGGTACCGAGCAGCTCCCACCCCCACTCACTCCAGCCTCACAGCCCCCCCGCCGATCCACAACCGTCAGAGTCATGAGCTTTCCACGTGTCTGTAGCTCCTCCCTTATGGAGTCCTGGGCTTCCCCCGCCCATGCGGCCACTCGATCCCTAAGTAGTGGCCAAGTGGGCTGTGGGGGCCAATCCTGCACTGGGGATTGGTTTGGTCCCAGTGATGTTTCAGGGGCGGGATGTACCAGGATATCCTGCCTCTCACAAGGAAACACAGTCAGTCCGGTCTCTCTGGGTTTGGAGAGGACCCCAGACCCCAGACCCCAGATCCCAGACCCCAGACCCTAGACAAGGACCTAAGAATCGCTGACAACTTTGAGCCAAGTCCAGACCAATCCTCCCCGGTGTGTGTGTCTTGGACCATGTGTTCCAGAGGGACCCTCTAATTTTGGGGGTTGCCGTGATGGGGGAAGACACTTTGTGGAGTCCGTGACAAGGCCCAGAGGGGGAATTCCAAGGCAGACTTGAAGTTCCGTCCCAGGGGCAGTCCTCATGCAGCGTCACCAGCAGCTCCTGGCGTGGTATAGGCAGAGAGCCAGACTGGGACGCACACGTGAAAATGCAGCCGCAGCCACGCACCACCATCGGGCTCCGGGAGACTGCCCAGGTCCAAGGTCACGTGGACCCAGCAGCAGCCCGGGTGAGGCAGAAGTGGAGCATCTATGATCAGGCATGGGCTGCATGGGCCGGGAGCCTGTGCTGGTAGGGGAGGGACATGGCCATCTAATGAGACAGGAAAAAGCCAGAGCTTGGATCACAGGCGTGCTGGCTTCAGATGCGGAAGCAGGTTAAAAAAAAAAAACCAAACAGGTGGCATCCGCACTTCAGCGCCATGCAGGGGTGGCCTGGAAAGAGGGGAGTCCTCGCCATGGCTGTGGCTTTAGGCCCAGGTCACCCACTTTGGTGGGCAGGGCAGTGGCCTATGGTCAGAACATGAATGGACTCAGGGCTTGGCCAGGTAGGCAGAGACCTTGTGAAGGGAAGACGAACTAGAGGACCAGGGGAAGTCACGTGGATGGGGCTTGGCACAGCGTGTGACTATGTCTGCCTCACTGGTTTAAGGCCCGCTGGGGCATCCCTCATGAGAGAGGCACCCGTCAGCCAAGAAAACACAATGAGCCAGCCAATGACATCAGCCAGCTCCTGCGGCCGGCCTCGTCACTGCTGCGGCCAAGAGCGAGAGGCAGAGGCACCGGGGCGGCAGGGCCGGGGCCACGAACGGGTCTAACGGCCCGGGTCTGCTCGCCGAGGCTGCTCCAGCTGCTGCTGCCGCATGATGCCCAGTGTTCCGGCAGCAGGGACCCACGCTGAGTCCAATAGCACAGTGCTGCTTGACGATACCAGTCACTTGCTGACACGCTGCGCCCTCGGGTCCCTAGTGCCGTGACAACAGATCACCCATCAGGGCGACTGATGAAGCACACAGATCTATTTCTTACCTTTCTGGTGTGGGGCCCTCGTACTGCATTGTCCCGTGGCGGAAGGCAGAAGGGTGGCAGGGATGAAGTCATCTTTCTCCTGGAACTCCGCCTCCTGAGAGCGAACCCGCTGCTGAGAGAGAGCGTTCGTCCAGTCCCTGGGCAGGGCTCTCGTGACCTAACTGCCTCTTAAAAAAAAAAAAAAGATCTATTTATTTGAAAGGCAGAGTTACAGATAAGCAGAATTAGAGAGAGAGAGAGAGAGGTCTTCCATCTGCTGGTTCACTCCCCAATTGGATGCAATGGCAGGAGTTGTACCGATCCGAAGCCAGGAGCCAGGAGCTTCTTCTGGGTCTCCCTCATGGATGCAGGGGCCCAAGGTCTTGGGCCATCTTCTACTGCTTTCCCAGGCCATAGCAGAGAGCTGAATGGGAAGTGGAACAGCTGGGACTCGAACTGGCACCTATATGGGATGCCAGCATGGCAGACGGCAGCTTTACCTGCTGTGCCACAGCGCTGGCCCCAAACTGCCTCTTAGAGTTCCTGTCTGCCCCCACTGCTGCGTTGGGTACGGTTTCCAACACACAAACTGGGCAGGACACACTCAAACCAGAGCAGCCCCTTTCATCCTGGGAGAGGCAATGCCTGTCTTTGTTAGGAATAGACACACATCCTGGGTAATGGGTTGGCCTTTCCTGCCACAGCCTGAGCCAGACCACTGACCAAGAGCTTACGAGCGTTTGATCCATCAGTGCAGGACCCCACGCGACATCCAGGAGTCCCTTCACAGCAAAGGAGGGGTGAAGGTGAGCACATGACCACAGAGGCTCTGGTGACCTGCCATCCCCTGTGGCGCCACCCTGAACCTGCACATCTGACAAAGCCATGAAAAGTCCATTCGCTGCACAGCCAAAGGGCCAGCTCGGTGGTGCTATTTTGCAAAGATGAGACCCCCAACCTCTAGTTAAAGGGACAATAGGTTGACAGGGTTCTGCCCCTGTGTGAGAAGCAGGGCGAGGGCCTTCTCGCTGTAAGATGTCTGCCTCCTGGCTCTCAGGACCTGTCAATATGTTACCTTTCATGGCAGAAGGAACCATCCAGGCAGGGAGTGATAAAGTTAAAGATCCGGATTGGGGTCAATGTTGTGGTGCAGCGGGTAAAGCGTCACCTGCAATGCCAGCATCCCATGTGGGCGCAGGTTCATGGCCCGGCTGTTCCACTTCTGATCCAGCTCCCTGTTAATGGCCTGGGAAAAGCAGAGGAAGGTGGCCCAAGTGCTTGGGCCCCTGCACCTGCATGCGAGACCTGGATGAAGCTCCTGGCTCCTGGCTTGAGCCTGGCCCAGCCCTGGCCATTGTGGTCATCTGAGGAGTGAACCAGCAGATAGGAGATTCTCTCTCTCTCTCTCTCTCTCTCTCTCTCTCTCACCTGCCTTTCAAATAAATACATAAATCATTAACAACAAAAAGGATCTGAGTTTCCCGAGTGGGCCCCGTGTAATCCCAAGTGTCCTTCTAAGTCAGGAGGGCGGTGGGAGGGAAGCAGCGTGAGAAAGACTGCGCGGGGCTTCACTGACGTGGATGGAGGGGACCCTCCGGAAGCCGGGACGGGCAGGGAAGCGGCTTCTCCCCAGAGCCTCTGGAAAGAGTGCAGCCCTGCCTGTTCCTGAACTGTAGCCCAGTGAGCCCGTGACCTTCTGAGCTCTGACATAATGGATTTATGCTGTCTCCGCTCACCAAGTCTGCAACAGCAGCAAGAGCAAAGGACTAGAACGCCTGACAGGAACCAGGGGTCCAGCAGCCACGGGGTAGAGGGAGCAGTGCCCTGCTCGCCATCACTCCTGCTGGCCCGCGTGGGGAATCTAGGCCTCCATCACCACACACTGGGCCCCACCTGAGCAGTGCCTCCATCCAGAGTCCCACTGACCTGCAGTCATGGCTGCTGCCCGGGCACCTGAGGCTCCTTGTGCCAAGGAACGGGCAGACCTGAAAGGTCCCCATCTTGGTCCCTGATGGTCCCAGAGGTGGCGTTTACTCTACAGGGGGGCAGGGAGGAGTCTGCTCAGTGCCTGATTAATCCGCTTTGGTGCTTCCTGGAGGTCCGTCGCTCAGCGGGCAGGAGGGGCAACTCTGATCTGAGAAGGTCCGGGTGGCCAAGGTCTCAGACCCCTAGGAGATGAGGACTTGGCGACTCCATCAGCCAAGCCGGGGAGACCAGGGCACCTGGAGACCAGAATGGATTGTGGAGAGCGGATGCGTTTCCACCACAGCTTCAGGAGCCGGGGCAGCAGCGGAGGCTGTGGCTAAGCTCAGCCATCCTGTTCCATATTCCGCCAGGGAGAGGCGCTCTGGACCGCAGGGGAGCCGCTTCCTGAGAGCGTGGGCAGACACGGTTGTGAGCGAGCCATGCACGCGTCGGGATGGGTTGGACACTGGAGTGCACCAGCCCCACTCCTCTTGAGTGAGGGGGAACGTGTGACCCAGCTTCCAGGAGTGCTGCCTGAACAAAGCTTTCAGCCTTTGGAGACTGCCCAAGGTCAAGACCCACATCCGACACTCAGCGCGGGGACAGAGAGCCCACCTCACTCACTCCGGGTCGGGGAGCTGCTGGTGGGGCCGGCCGAAGCCGCTGCTGAGACTGCGTGGGAGCCCGCCTTCTGCTCGCATGCTCGCCTTTCCCCCTTGGTCAGACACTGATGTAGGAAGGACCCCCTCCCCGACTAGACCCCCCGCATGCTAACGTCCACCCCAGTCTGCTTGGCGGGGAGCCCAGCCTGCAGCGGGGCAACAGGGGAGGAAGAAGGCGATGGCTGGAATAATAACGGCGTCTGTATTATGAGACCGAGGGAGACCTTGCAAGACGTGAAGCGGTTCTGTGACCTTTTGAAAAGCCCTCTGTGGCTGCTAGAGGGAAAATAGATGGTAAGGGAGAGAGGGGAAGCAAGGAGGCCTGAGAGATAGCAGCTGAGGGCACCCAGGTGGGAGATGAGGGCAGCGTGGGTCCGAGGAGTCGTGGTGCTGGGCTCGAGGTGGGCCAGGGAGATGAGGGAGAGGAAGATGGAGGTTTCCAGCTGTGTCCCAGGTTCTGGTTTGCAGTGCTCAGTGGCAGGTGAACTGGGTGGTGACGCTGGGAGGCCGGGGTGGAGGAGGAAAGATAATGTATCCGGGTCTGCACCTGCAGGTTTCAACATCCCTGCGGTCTGCAGGTGGGGGGAGGTGTGGCCTGGGAGCCGCTGGCGCTGCACAGCCACATGCTATTCTGTAGGGAGGGGGAAGGAGAAGGCAGCCTAGGGATGGCCAGGCAGACGGGGACAAGCCAGCAAAGGGGACTGAAGCGCAGGGCACTGCAAGAAGTGCGTGTGAGTCCTGCTCTGCCGGGGCCCAGCAGGCAGCCTGGGCGAACTTGTGCTACAAAACAAATGTCCCTAAAACCTAAAAGGCCTGAAAGTCATCTTCTCCCTCCTTATCCAGGTCCTGTGGGCTGGCCAGGACTCTGCAAGGGACCATGCCCCCAGGGGCCCCCAGAGGAAGGGGGGAGGGGTTCCCAGGCAGCACCAGACGCTCTCCTTGCCTCCCCCTCCTCCCCTTCCTACTCTTCCTCCCCTGCCTCCTCCTCTTCCTCCTCAGGCAGCCGGAGGCTGGGGAGAGGACAGAAAGGCCCTCGGTGACTGACAAAGAGGCTTATGGGAACCAGGCCAGCAGGGCCTGAACTTTCCCCTGGGAGCCGGCAGCAGGGGGAGACAGGAAGTGTAGACCACTCTGAATGTTCCATCTGCCAGGAGGGGTGAGAGAGACAGGGGAGAGGCTGAGGGGGAAAGGGTCGAGGTTTGTGTGTGGCAGAGAACTTGAATGGACGTGAGGCCAATGGACTGGGCCTTTGAAAGGGCACGGTCAGGCCAGCGCCGTGGCGCAGTAAGAAACACCGCCACCTGTGACATCGGCATCCCATATGGTTGCCGGTTCGAGTCCCGGCTGCTCCACTTCCAATCCAGCTCTCTCTTATGGCCTGGAAATGTAGCAGAAGATGGCCTGGGTTGGGTCCCTGCAACCTGCGTGGGAGACCCAGAAAAAGCTCCTGGCCCTGGCTTTATCCTGGCCCAGCGCTGGACGTTGTAGCCATCTGGGTAGTGAACAGCACATGGAAGCTTGCTCGCTTGTGCTCTCTAAAAGGGAAAGAGGGAGAGAGGGAGAGAGGGAGAGGGAAAGAGAGAGGGAGGGAGGGAGGGAAAGAGCAGGCAAAGGCAACTCTGCAGAAAGAATTGCAGTCCAGGGCAAGAAGACACAGCCCCCATGGACTGCAGGGCCTGGGCCCCGGCGATGGCCTCACGTCCCCAGGGCCTTCCCTGTCCTCTTCCTTGGGGTCACTGTCCTGAGGTGACAGTACCTAGCAGAGCTGCACCTGAGGCCCGAGGTGGCCAGGCTGGAGGGCATGTGGACAGGGGCTGGGTGTGCAAGCTGGATGTGTGTGTGCGCACCCCTGAGGGCCCCGCGGGGGAGGCGGGCGGTTAGGGGCCAGGTGTGCTGACAGAGGTGGGTTGGCCAGGGCCAGCTCATCCCGGCCACCACATTCCAGGACGCTTCTCCATGGAATCTGGGAATTGCAGACAAGGGCCGGGCCTTCCAGGTCTTTATGAAGGTACATGGGGGCATTTCAGAAAGTCTGGGGAAGTGGAATTTGGAGCATAACATTTTCGGAGTCCATGCATACTCTGCATCGTTCCTGAACTTTTTGAAGACCGCTGGTGAAGGTGGAAGGATACGGAGTATTTTCATGAACCATCGATAGCTGATTTATACCTTCCAAGTGCTTCGACCTCTCATAGGAGATGGTGCTCCTACACTCTGAAATCCTTAGGGGCGGGCAGCGAGAGGTGATAAACACTCACACAATTTGGTACAATACCTGCAGTATATGTACTATGTAATTATCAGTCACGGAATAACATGTGTATCATCCGGAATGACTGCACACACACACACACACACATGCAGGATAGAGTTCACAGAGCCATGTATTGCCTTGGGTCATACAGACACAATGCCTCTGGGCTGATCATAAGCATTTTCAATAAGCAGTTCTAGAATCTCCAGGGACAGCTAGAGAATTTTCTTCCTGTGGGAGCAGAATGCCAAGAGGTAAACTCATCCATAGAAGCTACTAGAAGCCTCTGCTTAGCCACTATCCGGTCACCTGCCTCTGGTGAAGCCACCAGCAGCAGCTGGGGGTCTTTCCTCCAACCCTGAGGCTGTGTCGGGATGTCATTGCTGTCCCCAGGCACCCCCGGGGCAAGGGGTCAAATTGAACCAGTGATTGAACCTGTCACACATGCCAAACTGAGGCTCCCTAGGCAGAGGGGAATGGGAACACAAGGGTGTGGGGGCATCCATTTGTAATTAGTTCTAATTACTGGAAGAATCAATGTTTCAATTTTTCACAACTTATCTGTCTTCTCATAAAGCCCTCAAGTCTCCCCAGCTCAGTCAAAATCCTCCTATGCAATTTCTATCAGCTGCTCCATCAGGAACACTAGCTAACCATTTTGAAAAATAAATGCTTTTTCAGGTCCAGACTTCAAACAGGAAGCCAAAGTTCATTCTAGATTGATGAGGGACCTAAGAGGGGAAAACAGAACTGTGAACATTCATAGAGGGAGACGCTCCTGAAATATACCAAGATGCCTTTTCTTTTTGTACTTCCTTGGGTGAACTTGCAGCTTTTCAGCCAGGCTTGCCTGCCTACGGGTGGAGGGGAGGGAGGGAGAAGAGGTGGGGGTGGGGCTGTGAGGAGGGGAAAAAGGGAGGAAGTGGAGGAGGAGGAGGGGAGAGAGAGGACAAGGAAGGGGGGCAGGAAGGAGGAGAGCCGTGGAGGGATGGGGCTCCCAGCGTCCTTTTCGACCAGCGGCAGTCAGGATGCCCAGGCCTTGGAGAAAAGCGAGAGGGGAACACCAGGGGCCGGCAGCTACCTACTTCCTTGCCACTTATGTGCGAGTTGCAACACTGGCAGATGTGCATGTTGTTTATGGACGCATTTCTGTGCTGTGGAAAGTGTGACTGTGTGCCCAGGAGTCCTTGGTAGCAGGTTCCACTGCGAGAGAAGGGAAGGGTCTCTACTGGGCTGTATCATGTTGTTTTCTTTTGAAAGAGAGGTCTGAAGCCAGTAGTTAAAATGGCAGCATTTATGACATCTGGGGGTCTGAGTGTTGTGCTTTCTGCATTTTGAAATATACCAGGAGGGGCCGGGGCTGTGGCTCAACAGGCTAATCCTCCGCCTTGCGGCGCCGGCACACCGGGTTCTAGTCCCAGTCGGGGCACCGATCCTGTCCCGGTTGCCCCTCTTCCAGGCCAGCTCTCTGCTGTGGCCAGGGAGTGCAGTGGAGGATGGCCCAAGTGTTTGGGCTCTGCACCCCATGGGAGACCAGGATAAGCACCTGGCTCCTGCCATCGGAACAGCGCGGTGCGCCGGCCGCAGCGCGCTACCGCGGCGGCCATTGGAGGGTGAACCAACGGCAAAAGGAAGACCTTTCTCTCTGTCTCTCTCTCACTGTCCACTCTGCCTGTCAAAAAAAAAAAAAAAAATCTAAAAAAAAAAAAAGAAATATACCAGGAGGGAAAGACAGACTGGATGAGGAGGAATAGTTTGATTCAATATATAAAAAAATCAATGTGTGTTTGTGCACTCGGGCGTGGGCGCACCTGTGTCTTTGTGCCTCTGCGTGCATCCCTGCGTACCTGTCCAAACAACACGTGTGTGTAGCATGTGGGCATCTGCATGTTGTGTGTGTGTGCAGTGTGTAAGGCCATCTTCAGAAAGTCCATGAGAAACGTGTAATATGAAAGAACTACAAGGATTTCTATTTTTTGTGCCAAAAAACTATATTTTAATTTCATTTTTCATGAACTTTCAAAGCATCATGTATGTGTGTGTGGCTCTGCTTGTTTCTGTTAGTGCATGTACCTTATGTCTGCATGTCTGTGCCACTGCACCTGCAGCTGTGTTTCTGTATGTATGTGCGTGTGTGTGTGTGTGTGTAGGTGTGTTGTGTGAGAATAGGAAAGACTGAATGGACAAATACCAAGTAATCAGTGACACACTTCCCTCTGGGAAGGCGAAACAGGACTTCTGTTTCTCTTTTGTACATTATACTGTGACTTATTTATTTTTTTTACAATGATCATGCATTCTTTATTAGTATTTTTAAATACATTTTTTAGAAGGTAGCAAAGCATTTCACAGCTTGAAAAAGAAAGTCTTTCCCAGCAGCACCTCTGCCCCCGGGGGGCTTCTCCCTGGAGCTGTGCTGCCTTTGGCTTCTGGGGCCCTGAGGACCTCCTGGCTCCACCCCAAGGGCCCAGCCCAAAGCAAGCAGGATCTTTCCCTGAAGTCTTGTATTTTATCTTTAAATGTGAGGCAAATTGCACATTCTCCCCCTTCAGGTGCACAAGTTTATCTCACCAGGCCTTAAGCCCCAGTTCTGGGAGTCAGGGGACACTCAAAGGGGTCTCCATCCTCTCCCCTCCCCGCGTGCCTCCTGCAGGTGGCTATGGCCGCTTTAAGGGTACCTCATTCTGGCTGAGCGGTTCCCCTTGGCTGGGCTTGGCTGGGCTGAGTTCTCTGTGTACCTCAGTACATTTACCTCCCCAAGGTGGGCGCTGTCAGGGTCCCCACCTCATAGGAGAGGACACCGACACTGGCAGCGGTGAAGCCCAACGTCACCTGGCTGGACTCCATAGACTTCCAAGTTCACGGCCGGGACAGGCCCAAGGAGAAGGACCTGCCTGTGACAAGGAAAGGGGCAAGTGCCAGCTTTGGTCTTTAGGCCGAGGGAAGAGCCCAGAACAGGGTTCCTGACCCACCCAAGGCTGCTCTCCTTGCTGTCCGAGCTCCTTTCTCGGGGCACCCCCTGGGACCCTCACAAGTGCGTCTGCAGAGCCCCAGGCCGGTCACGGGCAGGACTCAGGGTTGACGCTGTGCTCCCAGTGGAGCACGTGGGGAGGGTCTCCTGAGCCTCCCTGGCTGCATGGCAAGGGCTCTGGGTCCTTGGGCTTCTTCCCAGCGCCAGGCACGGGGCCTGGATGGAGATCATGGCGCTGCTGCTCACCAGGTGCAGCTGATGGGGAAGAGCCCCACCCCACCCCCATTGCCCTAAGGGGCTCCTGGGACGCCTCAGGGCTCCAGCACTACAGCTCAGCAGAGTGGAATGAGCCCCAGGGGAACCCAGAGGGGCGGCCCTGGAGGCTGCGGCCTGGCTTCATGGCCTGGAAGAAGCTATGCTCTGTCCCACCACCCCCACCCTTGGGCCTGGTTTCTCCTGGGGGTGTGGGTGAAAGACCAGAGAGGCCAGGGCAGTGCTAAGCCTCCCTGGAGGTGCTGTTGCAGCTTGGTTCCAGCTCAGGTCAATGGCTCTCAGACTTTGGGGCCCCCAGCCGTGAACACAAAATCCATCCTCCCCTTCTCCCAGCGACAACCTGACTTTGGTCAGTACCCACCTTCTCCCCTACACCACCACCACCACTACCACCACCCACCCACCCACCACGGAGGGCTCCAGGGAACAACCTACCCAGCCCAGAGGCTAACTGTGATGGGTCAAGGGTCATCGCCTTCCTAGTAATTGCCTTAAAGTTGGCATGTGACCGAGTTTCAGCCAATAGGATGAGACAAGGAGAGCTGTTCTCCGTGGGTGTCTGGGTGGGTATGAAGCTTTTAGCTCCACTGTGCTGAGCCCTGGGAAGAGATGGCCTTAGGAGGGCCCTGGTGATGAACATGGCAGAGAAGTGGAGACCTGAGCCCTTGAATGCTTGTTTGTGCTGAACCACCAAGTTAACTACAGGGTTCTGCTTCCCACGCGCTATTTCAAAGACCATAAAGCCATCCTGACTTGGGAGCCTTCACCACCCACTCCCAAATTCAGCGATTCTTTCAGAATTTGTGGAGAACACAGAACTACCTCTTGGGGAAATGGCTCAATGCAGAGTCCCATCCTCAGGCCACCACACTGAGATTCCCACTCACGAGGTCCTTCGTCAACCTCGTCTCTTGGCTCTCACAGCAGTATTGGGTCCACGGAGGGCAGGTTACTTTGGTTCTGAGCAGCACACCTAGGCTGCAGGTAGAAGGTAGGGAGGAGGGGAACCTCCAGCACCTGGAGAGGGCCGTGTTTTCCTGCTGCCCACCAGAGAGCAGGAGTGCCAACTGAGCAAGGTGCCCGGGGCAGAGCTCAGTGAGTGCTGGCCGGTTTTGTTCTCCTCTTCAAATGCAGGCGATCCGGTGTATGGGAGGCCCTGGCAGTCCCATATTTCATTGCTCCCTTGAGTCTCTCTCTAGACTCTCCAGGGTCCTATCCAGGAAGCAGGAGTGGGGTAGAAGGGATTCCTGGGGTAAAGGCAGAGGCCAAGGGGCTGGCATTGTGGTGCGGTGGGTTGAGCCATCACTTGTGACCCTGGCATCCCACATTGGAGTGCCACCTGCTCTTCTTGTGATCCAGCTTCCCGCTAGGGCACATGGGAAGGTAGTAGAAGACAGCCTGAGTACTTGGGCCCCTGCCACCTTTGTCGGAGACCAGGCTGGAGTTCCTGGCTTCTGCCTTTGTCCTGGCCTAGACATGGCTGCTGTGGCCAGTTGGGGGAAAGAACCAGCCTATGGAAGATCTCTCCCTCTCTTTCTCTCTCGCTCTGGAGCTTCCCATATGGGTGGCAAAGACACAGCTACTTGAGCCATCACCCACGGGGCACATCAGCAGGGAGCTGGGGTCAGGAGCCAGAGCAGGAACTCAAACTCAGGCCTTCAACGTGGACGCGGGTGCCCCGTGTGATGTGTGGACTGCGCTGAACACTCATCCCTCGCCCTTGGCTTTGCATCTTGCAAATGACCTGCCAGGTGCCTTGTGCCTTGTGGGACAACACGAACGACCTCAAAGCAAACACAGCCTTGAGTCTGCTTTCCAGACTGTGGACGAAGGTGGTGTGATTGCTAGTGAAATGGTAACGATACAGCAAGTTCTGATTAGATTCACATTGAATTTGTGTCTCTTGGTCGGCAGTAATGAAACAAGATGTATTCCATGAGAGGTTTCTGTATGCTTTCCATCCTAATTATACATCTTCAATTAAAAAATGCACCGCCCTTGTATTAACTACACCACAGATCACTGAATGTCCGTCACTGTCCAAGTCCAAGTCCAAGTCTCTCAATGTGAGAGATGGCTGACGTTTACTCAGGAACTTTTAAAACGCTCGAGAATAAATTATGACCCGGACTTCCTCTTCTTCATGACATGTATAAAGTTCGGCTCGTTCATAAAAGGACTTGGGAATAAGAAAGCAAAAGTCCCCAGCATATTAGGAAATCAAGGTCCTTCCAGGTGGTCAGCTCTTGTCTCAATTAAACTATGCATTTTTAAGATATTGGTATCAAGTGAAACTCTTAAGAAAAAAGACATCTAGGAATTTAAACTAACGTGGGACATCCTGTTGTCAGGGTCACGGGTAGCACGGTGAGATTTGTCTCCCAAACAATGACACTTAGTATCTCTGTAGTTCCATGAATACTTTTGAAGTGTCATATTCAAACCAATCTCCCGGCCTTGAGGCAAAGAGAAGCAATTAGTCTTGGAGTTGTGAATAAATAAAAATCCATTTATACACCCGTCCTTGACATGTACCTTGCAAATCTTAGAAACTTCATCTAGTGGGAAAAGAAATGTTAAAACATGAATACCAATACTAACCACACTGCCAAGTGGCTTCCTGAAGCAGCCGAGTTCGTACCAATCTTTTAAGTATTAATTTATATGTATATATTCAGCTGTATGGAACACAAAACAAAGACATTCTGGCCGCCACCGAGGGGAACAGTCTCTAGTAGCATTTCAGCGGGTCCCTGCGCCCCTCCCGGAAGGCCCTGGCAGACAGAAGGCTCTGTCCCGCGATTCCAGCCAGCCTGGGCCAGGGGTCACAATATCTGGACGCTTGGTTCATGGATTTGGGTCTGCGGGGCACGGGGGTGTGGCGTGGGGTGGCGGATGTGCTTAGCTGGGGGCCTTTGCTGTTCCTAGCCCCTGCCAACATTGCAGATTGGCGCAGTCGGTCACAGGGCTGCACTGGCCGGGGTGCCCAGCCTGCTACCGGTGCCGCCTGGCCAGAGTTGGGGGCCGGCAGCTCTGGGCACCAGGGCTTGGGGAGCGGAGTGGACAGCCCGTGGGCTGCGCTGCAGCCACTGCATGGATTCCTGACCTACTTCCTGGGTCCCTTTCGGTTCTAGGAGCAGCTAAAAATCCATAAATTAAGGAAATTAACTGATGGGGCCTGCGGCATCTTTGTAAGCTATTTAAATCTATAAATTTACAACATCTTCTGCATATATCAAGTAATTGAACTAACTGCAGGGATGTAACTTTAATGAGAAAATTTCCCCCTTCTCCCGTAGTTCGAGCTCTAAATAAATAAATAAAAATAAAAACCTTCCCTTAGGAGGAAAGTTTCGGCTTATTCCCGGGTGCAGAAGTTGCACGGGAGCGCGGTCCGGGCGCTGTTTCGGCGCGCGGGGTCCCCGGGTGCAGGGAGGCCGCCCCCGCCCCCGCTGGGAGTGAGGCCGCTAGAGGGAGCCCAGGCCCGGCCGGAGTCCAGATCGGGGCCCCGGCGCGGCTGCGGGCCGGAGCGCACCCGCCCTGCTGCCGGAGCTGGCTCTGGCCTGGGCGTCCCGGGAGCCAGGCGGGGGCGCCGTGCAGGCCGGGCGCGCTGGAGGCTCGGCGCTCGGTTTCCTAGGAGCCGGGAAATGGTCGAGGAGGAGGAGACGGGCGGGGCGCCGGGGGAAGAGGAGGAAGAGGAAGGGGAGGCGGAGAGGGCGAGGAGGAGGAAGGGGCGGCAGGCGCGGGGACCCAGGGGGCCGCCCGGGGCACAGGCTTCCGAGTCGCGGGGAGGGAGCCCTGTGCCGCCGCCGCCGCCGCCTCGGTCGCGCCGCGCGCGGAAAGGAAATGGCGCGCCTCGCCCGGGGCGCCTGGCCCGGCGCCCCCTGCCCGCCCGCCCCTCCCCCGCGGTGGCGGCCGCGTGTCCGCAGACGTCACGGGCGGCGCAGCTCCCCGGGAGAGGGGCGGCCGGGCAGGGACCCCGGGAGCCAGCCGGCGAGGGGGAGGGGCGGCCCCCCGGCCCCCGGCCCCGCTCCAGCCCCGGCCGCCTCGCAGCCCAGTTTCTCCCCAAGTCCCGCCCCCAGCCCCGGGCGCCGCGGCGGCGGCGGCGGCGGCTGCTCTCCTCTTTGTAACCGAGGAGTCAAGAAATGTGAGAAACGTGCCCTGTGTTACTTATTTGGGAGCCGAAAATTTATGCCCAGCTGAAAGCGCCCGGGGAAATATTACATCAGATGAAATGACAATGATTAAAATCAGCTTCTCCCCCGCCCCCTCCGCGAGCCCGGAGGAGGCCCGGGCGCCGCGTGGCCGGCCGGCGGGGGGCGGGGGCTGGGCCGCGGAGCGCGCGGGCCTGGGCGCACCGCTCCGGGCAGGGTCCCGGCGGCGGCCCCGGCGGGAAGGCGCGGGCTCCGCGACAGGCGGGCGGGGATCGCCGGGCCAGAGGAGGGGAAGCGGCGCATTCTTGTCGCTGAGCGCGGCAGGCGCGGGCGCGCGGAGCTAATTGCGACTCTAATCCTCTGCCCCGCGGCGCAGCCGAGCCCCGAGCCAGGAGTCGCCGCGCGCGCCCGCTCGCGCTCGCCGCGCTGGGTCATCCGCAGCCGGCTCGCTGCCCTTTGCGTCCGGGCCGGGCCGCGGCGAGACGCCGGCCGCGGGCTGGGGCGGGGGGCTGGCTGTCTCTCCGAGCCATCGGGGGAGGCCGCTGGAGAGAGAGGAGGGAGGAGAGGAGGTGGGAGCGGCAGGAGGGCAGCGAGAGAGCGGCGCGAGGAGGCGGCGGCGGCGGCGGCGGCCGCGAGGAGGGGAGGAGGCGAGGGGAGGGCGGGGAGGGGAGGCCCCGGCGCGCCGCGCCGCGAGGGGCCGCGCGGAGCGGGGGCCGGGGCGGGAGGGGTGGGTGGGGGGAGGGTTGGGGGCGAGAGAGAAAGTAACTCCAGGACGAGACCGGAGCGACCCGCGCGGCGAGCACAGGCGGCCAGGCTGAGCGCGGCGCCCGCGACCGGCGGCTGCGGGGGGCGGGGGCTGCGCCCGAGCCCGATCCGCCGCTCCGGCTCCGAGGTAAGCCCAGCGCGGGCGGCCGCGCACCCCAGTCCCCAAAGTGCCCGCGATGGCCAGAAAGTGGCCCGGCCGGGGTCCGGACCTGGGCGGGGGCGGCTGCTTTGTCCCTCTGCTGAGCGGCGGGGGCGCCCGGCACAAAGGCCTGGCGCGAGGTGGGGGGGGGGGTACCCACGTGGGCTGGTCCTGGGCGCGGGTGGACCCTCCCCGCGCGGACGGGCCGCGAGCTTCCTGCCGCGCGGGCTGTGCGCGTGAGTGTATGCAGGTCCCTGCACTCTGGCCCCCGCACGGGGCCGGCCGAGCGCCCCGCGGAGCAGCCAGCGAGTTTCCGAGGTCAGAAACCGGCTTGCGCAAGCTGGGGCTTTGGGGGCGCACAGGGCCCCGTTTGGCGCCCAAATCAGAGAAAGAAAAAGTCTCTAACGGGACAGATCGCTGAAGCCCACCCGGCGAGTCCGGGGCCGGAGCGCTGGCGGGGGTCCCGGGCGCGCCGGGGTCCGGGGCACGGCGCACCCGGGAGCTGGACGCGCGCAGCGGGCACGCAGCCGCCGACACCCCCAGCCCTGCGGCCGCCGCGCCTCTCTGTCCTCCCCGAGCCCCCGGCTGCAGAAAGATAAAAGCTGCAAGTTTTCACTCCGTGTCTCAAATGTGCATGAAGGAATTTAACTGCACGAGGGAATAACAGCATTAGTTTCAATTAATTTTTTTTAATCCCGGCAACAATAAACTTTGAGAACAAAAGCGCTTTTACGTCCTTAATTAGGCGAGCTTCCCATCTGTGGTCTCCAAGTGTCTGCCACTTGATTTAACTTTGTCCCCGCCCCCGCCGCACACCCCTCCCCGCCCCGCCGGGCGCTCCGGGTGCCGGGGCCACCCCGGCCCGGCCCGCCGCCTCCCGCCGCCCCGAAGTTCGCCGCGGCCGGCGGGCTCGGTGGTGGCGGCGGCGGCGGCGGCGGGGCGGGCGCGCACCAGGTGGCCCGCGCGCCGGCCTGCGGGCTCACCCCCTGGTCGGATCCACGGGCGCCTGGCACTCTCGCCCCGGGCCCGCGCCCAGGGCGCTCGCGCAGCGCCGTCTGTTTACCTTTTATGGTTAAAATAACAGCCTAGCAGAGAAGCGACTTCACGAAGAAGCGATTTAGTGAAATCGTCTCAAGCTGCCGCAGCTCAGCCAGTTTAATCACCCCCAGAGAGCTGAACAACTGCGAGCACAATGGGACACAAAATCATTTTGTGTGTAAATGAGCGTGGCATTCTGCTCACTTCCCTCCGCTCCGGCGGGCGGGGCTCGGCGGCGGCGGCGGCGGCAGGCGGGCGTGGGACGGGGGGCTCCCGCCGCAGCTCGGAGAACCAGGTCAATACCGGGCCGCCTTGGAGACCCGCGGGCCCTCTGGCGCGCGCCGCTGCAACAGGCGGCTGGGCCGGGCGCGCCGGGGCTGCGTCGTGGGCTTGATGCTGCTGTTGCTGGAAAGAACTTGTGTGTCTGACTGCACCCGCTTTTGTGCTTCTCACCGTAGCTGTGGTGTCGAGGGAAGGGTCGCCGGCCAGCCCCGATGCATTTGTCCGAGGGAGCGCTGGAGACTCGGGGTGAGGCGCATTGCCTGGGGCTTCCGATGGTGAGTGTCTGGTGGGCCGTGGACATCATCACATTGTGCTTGTGATGGGTGCTCATGGGGGGGGGGGTACTGTCACTTTGGAGTTAGTGCATGGTAGCAAGGGGTGCGGTTGTGCAGTGTGCACTGATGGGGATTCCTCTCTGCTGGGTTAACCCCGGGTGCCCCCAGCCTCCTAGGGCCAGTAATCCATTCCTGAGGTCGTTTTGGTTTCTCAGAACTTCCTTGACATAAGTGACCCGGTTTTTCTTTTTTTTTAAAGCTTTCTGGGACTCAGGACTGTCCCTCACAGCAGGCCCCTATGAAGGTAGAAATTGAACTCCACGGTCAGCTAAAAGCAAGCCCCTGGCCCCAGAGAGCGTCAGGGCAGCGAAGTTGCCAGCGCGCTCGAGCCAGCTCACATTGGAGGGCAATTACCTTCCTTCCGTGCCTGGGAGTCCCATTGGGCCTTCGCCGGGTGTTTTCAAAATGCAATGTTGCATTTCAAGGCACAAATTTCATTGCTGGAGTTTAGCAGGAAAAAGCAGCCCTTTGGGTCCCAAGCGCTACGTTTGATTGCTCTCTCAAGGGTTAAACCTGTAGGAGAGGAGTCTGGGTTAGGTTTGTGGAGGGGTGTGTGTGTGTGTGTGTGTGTGAGAGAGAGAGAGAGAGAGAGAGAGCAAGCGAGAATGCTGGAGCCTGCAGTGGGTGGAAAGGGCTGCAGAAAACTGCCCTTCTCTGAACTGCTTGGGGCCTGCAGAGTGCCCTGGGGGTGGCTCCTCGGGACTTGGGGACAATCTCATTTCAGGTGGCTGTGGCACAGAGAGGCACAGGGTGGCTCTGGGGAGGAGGAAGAGAAAGGGGCCATTTGCTGATGTCTGGCCAGCTCACCAATGCCTCGGGGGCATGTGACCCTGAGGGCTGGAATACATTAGGCCCAGACAGTACCATTCTGGGGATCTGGAGAGAAACTGGGGGAGGGGGGTGCAGACTCTGCAAACAAAGGCAGGTGCTCCCTGCCACTGGGAGCCACAGGGGAGAGAGAGGTGGCTTCCCAAGTGACTTTCCCTCCTCCCTGTGCGGTGGGGCTGCGGCTGGAAGAGGCTTCCCTGCTTGGGACCAATTGCAAACTGCCTCTTAAGATCAGCCTTGGGCTCTTCCCCGGCTCGCCGCGGGTGGGGGGACCCGTCCCCAAGACTCGGTCGGCACAGCTCTCTGCTGATGCAAGAGGAGACACGCTTGGTAACATGGCTGTAGACCAAAATACCAGGAAAATCAGATTTGTTCTGAAACATTTCGGGCCAATAATGGTGAGCATATGTTTCAGTGCTGTCATCAGGCAAGTTAGCAGACCTGGAGCTGCCCAGAAAGCACGTGTGTGTGTGTTCGTGCGTGTGTGTGTGAGCTGTGCCATGGCCCAGCAGTCTGCTCTGGGGATGGAGACAGAGCAGCAGGAGAATCCCATAGGGCTGAGTGGTGCATGTGGGATCCCAGGGAGCAGATAGAAAGGACGATCCTAAGCCCATGTCCGTGGGAGATGGGTGCCCACCACGGGTCTTGTCGGTGCTTCCCACAGGTACTCTGGGCCGCGATGGAAGCCTAGATGCCTCACCGCAAGGAGCGGCCGAGCGGGTCCTCGCTTCACGCCCACGGCAGCGCCGGCACCGCGGTGAGCCTGCGGGGTGCCCCAGGTCGGCACCGTTGCCCCCTCTCCCGAGCGCCGGCTCCTGGGCTGCTGCCCTTGCGCGGGGCCACGGCTCTCAAGGGAGGGTCGTGGCTGTCTGTCGACCGGCTGTTGACGATTATGTATCTTTTGAAACAAAAATGCTCTTAATTTGATGTGAAATTTACTACATGTACAAAACTCAACGCCTTAGGTGCCGAGGAAGTCGCTAATTTAGAGGTGTCTCGTTACTGAGACAAACTTGCAAAAACCCCTGAATCCCAATTCACAAATTGGTGATTCGTTTGTCAGGGGATATTTCACATCTAACACATAAGCCCGCGACCTTTAATTAGAATTTTGCAGTTTGTTTTATGCCCCTGGAGGCTGACACCTTGAAAAAAAATTTTTTTTCTTGATTTCTTATTGCTAATAAGCATCTTTCTTTTTTCCCTCTGGTACTTTGAAGAAAATGATGCAAATACACTTAATTACAGTGGTGGCCGTAATTTGTCAGCTGAATATGTGATCAGGCACGGGCAGCAGTGATCTGATTAGATCTGTGATCACACGGGCAATAAAGGGAGTGCCCGGCTTCGGCGTGGAGAAACTCTTGTCTTCCGCCTTGTTTCTGTCTCCAGGAAGCAGGAAACATGTCCCGGCTGTCTCTCACCCGGTCGCCCGTGTCTCCCCTGGCCGCCCAGGGCATCCCCCTGCCAGCTCAGCTCACCAAGTCCAACGCGCCGGTCCACATTGACGTCGGCGGCCACATGTACACCAGCAGCCTGGCCACGCTCACCAAGTACCCCGACTCCAGGTAGGAGCCCTGTGCATGCTGCCGACGCCCAGGGCCAGGCCGCTCCTAGGGGCTCTCCAGGGTCCTGTGGAAGCCCCCATGGGGGCTGGTAGCGTAGGCAGCCAGCTGAGGGAGCTGAGGCTTCTGCGGGTTCTTCCTCAGAGTCCCTGGCCTGGCCTGCGCAGGGGGTCATTGGCGAGCAATGCTAAGTGTGACTTAGGATTGTGGGTGTGGATTTGGGTTGTGGTGACCCTTGGGAAAGTGCGGAGGGGGCGGGAGGAGGAGCTGCAGTTTGCTGTCTTTGTTTGGACCCGCAGCAGGGTTTCCTGAGAGCTGGGGATTCGTGGGCGGCCAGGGGTAGCCCAGGCTGTGGCACCTCCTACCCCCCCATCAATGGATGGGCATCTCTGGTTGAAGGCTCCTCCCTCCTATGAGGGAGCCACCCTCTCCCTCTTGCTGGGTGCACAGGCCGCCCCCTTGGCTTGTGCGAGGTGCTTGGGGCTGCCGACTCCACTAGCCTCTCAGGCCTGGTTTCCGATTGGCACAGCAGTAGGGCCAGCCTGAGGGGGCCAGGTATCTGTGAGCATTGCCTGGAGGGGACCAGCAGTGCTTGCTGGGGCCGTGAGGACTGCGCAGTGGGAAGGCCGAGGCTGAGGGCATCACCACCCTCCCTTTATACATTTCAAGTAGGAAGGGGAGCTAATTAATCCTCAGACACCAAAGGGTGGTCTCCAGGGGCCTCCAGCGTGGCTGCTCAGGGCAGGGGGATCCTAGCGCTGGGAGGTGGCTGCTGGCTGAGCCTGTTGAGGACTGGGCTGAGGGCCCCCCACCCCGGCAGCGCTCGCTGGAGGATGGAACACTGGTGGCGGTTGCAGCCCAGCCTGAGGCTTGGAATTTGGGGCGTGCCAGGGTACACAGGGGTGCTGGGCTTGATGGGGCCTGAGCCTTCATGACGTCGGGGCTCTGGGGGTTTCGGGAGGCAGGAGGAGACTGTCAGCACCACTAACCCACGTGCGCGCCTGCAGAGCCCTGTCTGAGGTGGGAGATGGATTCTGCTTATTTAATTTCAATTTTGCCTTCTGCGGCATTCCGGAGTTGTTCGAGATAGATCATCCCTTAATCGGGTGACGACGTGTGTGAGCGGGATCCGTAAACCTCTGCCCACAACCCGCTCTGAAGAGTGGTTCCCGAAACCCAGCCTCTGCCTCTCTCATCACAGCCCTGGCCTGGAGGGGACGGCGGGGGTGGGGGTCAGGGTACCCCTTGTGCTGCTCTCCAGGCTGCTGCCTGGGGAACGGGGGTGGCAGGGAGGCGTCGCTTCCCGGCCTGCTTTGTGGTGGGGTGTGATCCCTCGCAGGGCTCCTGTGGCCCTGAGCCCGGCACGTGGGATCCTAAGGATGTGTGCCCAGGGATCCTGGGGTCTGGGGCTCGGTCGGAGATGCTGCCATGCCTGGACGGCTTCTGATTCGTGACAGAGTCACCTCCTCCCCCAGGCTGGCTGGAGGTGTGGCCTAGAGGCCAGGGGGTGGCCCAAGCTGTGGGACAGTCCCTACAGGAGGTCTGGTGGGAGTGGGGAAGTAGTTGGGCAGCTGTGTGGGCAGAAGCTTCCCAGATGTCTCTCTCAGTGAGTGACTTATCACAACGAAAAAACTGTGCCTCCCCGATCCTGGAAGACAGGATCCCTCCCTCACCCAGTGTCACGGGTAGAGCTGCCTGAAGGTCGACAAGGAAGAGTGCCAAGGTCACGTACATGTGTTTCCCTGGGCAGCGCCGTAGAAGCCCGGGGACCTGCCCTTGGGTCTCTTGGCCTGGGCTTCAGGTTCTCAGCTATTCAGAGTGGCCTGGGTGCTGGAGATCCTGGTGCCAGCCGCCGCCCCCGGCCCACCCAGGAGCAGCCTCTGGTCCTGGCACAGCTGCCCAGGGCGGGGAGTGGACCCATGGGTCTGAGCCTGTCTCGTGTCCAGTGGATGTCACTTGGCTGCTGCTGTCACAGCCCCACTCTGGCATCCATCCTGGCTGCTGGAAGCAACCAGAGAAGAAGATGCTGTCGGCCAGAAGCCCCGGCACTGGTCAGAGCTGGCCCCGAAACATCCAGAGCTGGAAATAGAAGAGAACGAAAGGTGACAAAACCTGCCGGTGCCTCCCGCTGTGCATGGGGGCAGGTGGTTGGAATACATCCTGTGGAGCTGGCCAGAGGTCAGGTTCCCCAGGGCAATGTGGAGCCGGTGACGGAGAGGCCAGGAGGTCACCACAGGAGCCCCGTCTGGAGGCCCTGCCAGCGGCTGAGGGTCCCTTCATGGAGACTGTCCGAACTTCCCCTCCACCTGCTCACACCCTCAGGGCACTGAGAGGCTGCACTGCTGTGCCAGTTGGTCCTGGAACAGAACTGGACCGTGGAAAGATCCAGAACCAGCCCGCCCTGAACGAAGGCAGGTGGAGGACCGTCTCGCCCTGGATCTGCATAGGACACAGCCAGCCCTGGCGTGTGGGTGGCTGGGAGCCCCCTGGGCCGCCTGGAGCCTCTGGAGCCCCAGCGTGGCCTCTGGAACTCAGCCTGACCTCCCCACCCCCTCCCCAGAACGGCCTCTGCGCCCAGCACCGGGGCTCCGCGTGGAGAGCTGGGGAACATTCCCAGTGCGGCTGAGCCTTTGGATCTGCTGACTCGCCTGCGCACGCGGCTCAGACTCCCTGCTGCGGCCTCCCGGGGACCCTCGGCCGCCGCCTGCCCTCGCTGGGTCATACCTGGCTGGAGGGATACCGAAGCCCACCCTCACGCTGAACAGCCAAGCTCTTGGGCCCGGGAAGCAGGGACAAGCCATGGATCCCACAAAAGGCTTTCTAGCAGGCGCCGCATCCCCAGGCCGGGGGACTGACAGGGACCTGTGGGCTTTGGAGGCCAGAGATGCGTTGGACCTGGGGGGCCGCATTGTACCTGGAGGCTTCCATACCCCTCGCCACAGGCTCTGACCTGCTCCTGCCCACCTGTGTGGCAGCCTTGCCCTCTCTGCTGCCCACTGGGCTGGGGGCTGGCCCACGACGCTGCAGGGAGAACAGGTGACTGCACGGCCACTCCATACCTGGGGACGCTCACAGCCCTGCCTGGAGTGGGTCAGGATGGTGTAGGTCCGGGGGCTCTGGCGCACAGCGGCAGCCATAGGGTGGGGCCTTTGGAGTGATCCAGGAGTGTCCTTGGGTGGGGGGTACGGGGCACGGGTGGAGTGCTGGCACAGGCAGAGAGTAAAGGGGCTTGGGCCCGGCTGTGCAATTGGGACTGCCCATCTCCTGGGCTATGCCCACCTGGCTGCCCCAACCCCTCTGCAGGGCTCCTAACTCTCCCAAGCTCAGCCTGTAGCCTGAGCCAGACAGAGCCGGCCACCCTGGGTAGCACCAGCCCTGGCTCTGCGGCCTGGCTCTTCCTCCCCAGCATGGATAGGAGCAGCCATCAAGGGGATCCCACGAGCTTCCTGCGGGTCCTGAACTTGCTGGAGCCACTGCCCTGGGGAGCAGTCACCCCCCACCCCTGTGTGCACACCATTGTCCTGTGCCATGCATGTGCTCACGTGTGCTGTGGCGCACATAGTCCGCATGTCCTAACTCATACTGCCGGTTTCTCCTCCAGGACCCTGACGGAAGGTTGTGGGATGTTTGTGACTTGGGTCTCTGGATGGCTGGTATTGGCGGGTGTGTGTCTTTTGCCCGAGATTAGTGCGTTGGGAGGCAGGGGACCGTGTGACCCCATGCCTCTGTCATGTCCGATGCTCGCCCACGAGTGTTGGGTCTTGCCTGGTTCACAGATGTTCACTAGGTCTGTGGCTTCTGGCTGGGGTATGCGATGGTCCTGTTTTTTTTTTCTGGATGGTTCTATCTGGCAAAGGGGTGTGACCAGGTCTGTGGTTGTGTGGCTGTTTTGGGTGTGTCCTGGTGTCGTTTTCCATGTTACCAGCAGGCTGCTGTGCACAGCTGGGCACGTCTGGTCAGCAGTGGCCTGCGAGTGTGGATGGGGCGTGTTGCTGCCCTGTGGCTTGACCTCTCCCCGTGTCTGTCACAGTCCCTGGGTCCTCGGTGAGCAGCCCCTTCCCCCTGCAGCGGGGCAGGGGGACCCGGGCGCCCCCGCCACCTTGCCTGTGTCTCTCCTAGAATAAGCCGCCTCTTTAACGGTACCGAACCCATCGTCCTGGACAGTCTGAAGCAGCATTATTTCATCGACCGGGATGGCGAGATTTTCCGCTACGTCCTGAGCTTCCTGCGCACGTCAAAGCTGCTGCTTCCCGATGACTTCAAGGTAAGCCCGCGGCCAGCGGCTCCCCGGCGCCGCCTGTGCTGTGGCATTCCACGGGGGACGCTGTGACTTAATGAATGGACTCACGGTCGTCATGGCAACCATAAAAAGTTAAACGATAAAGCTGGGGGCTAAATCAGTTTTTCTAAACTAATTTTGTTTTCTCACATTTTTAGCTGATTTATCAGGGTGTAACTGCACCGCTTACCCCAGTCTCACGCTCGCCGCGTGTAAGGACTGCTGTGTGCTGCCCTAGTGACAGGAGTTAGAGGTTCACAGATGGGCTGCTCGTTCGCTGTCCGCAGAGGGAGTGCCCTCGCGGTTGGTCCGGATACCGGCTCTCAGCTGTCTGGGACAGCTGATCTGGGTCCCTGTGTCCTGCCTCAGTGCCACGCCCATCCAAGGCACGGGGGATCCCAGAGCAAGGAAACTCGGGAAACATCCGTCTGTCCATCCTCCCGTCCTTCCTGCCCCTGGCCGGAGATCCAGTAGCCTGCATCCCTTCTGTGCTCTCTCCGACTCGGCCAGCGAATGCCAGCAGCTGAGCTTCGGCTGAACACCCAGCGACTCCCAGGCCGCTGTGGGCCTCGCCCTGGGACGCTGGCAGTCGGCTGGGAGGGCAGGTGCTTTGGAGAAGTAGGTTTCTGTGAGCAGAAACGACGGGGGACTTGGCTCTGCAGGGTTTGGGAGGAACTGTTTATCTGGGTGGTGAAGGTGGAGTGGGGGCCAGACCAGGGCGAGCGGCTGGGGCAGAAGGCGGCCAGGGAGGCTCTGTAGGCGGCTCAGGATTTGGCCTCTGACCCTGAATGCAGTGAGGGTTGTGAGTCGGGGAAGGACGATGAGATCTACAAATGGGGACGATCCTGCTGGCTGCCGGGGGGGGGGGGGGGGGGGGGGGAATGCAGGAGGCCACCTGTGGCAGAGGCCACTTCTCTAGGCCAAGGGTGAGAGCCCCTGGGGGCTCTGGGCCAGGGCAGAAGCAGAGAAGACCTAGGTTTGGGAAGCGGCCGCAGATGGAGGCGGATGTGGCTTTTGGCGGGGGCCGGGTGGGCTCTCCAGGGTCCTCCAGGCTTGCAGTTTGAATCCAAGGGTAGACGCCCAGGCGTGGGACAGGCTCTGCTCCCGCGTGGAGGCACTGTGGGCTAGGAGCAGACGTGGGGGTGCTTGGTGTACAACTCCCCCGTGAAAGAAACCTCAGGAGAGCAAAGGCCCAAGATGGAGCCTGAGGAGCCCCTGCCAGGAAGCAGACGGAGTCCTGGCGATGTTGGAGCTAGGGCCTCCCTCGGGGCAGCTGCAGAAGCTGGGCCCGCCGGTGGCAGGGCCTTAGGGCCTGTGAGCCCCAGCAGGAGGGGCCCTGTTTTGGGGGTTGGGTTTCCTTGCCTTCCACCCAGAGGCCCTGGGGGTACCAGCCAGGCTTGCACAGGGAGCCCCAAGTGGCACGAGTCAGGGCTGGGGCTGGTGTGGGTGGGGGTGTTGTCCTTGATTGGGGCTCGGGGTTGCCCTCTGGGCCTGAGGCACCTTCATATGAGCCCGCCCAGCTCAGGAGTGGGGGCCTGGTAAGGGGCAGGCTTACCCTCCCCTCCCCAGACACCTCATTGCACTGGGCCTGCGTGGCCAGGGCCTGGCACTTGGAAGATACTGTGTGCTCACTCCTGTTCTCTGAGTGGGAAACAGGCTCAGGCGCTCAGAGCTGGTAAGTGATAAAGCCGAAAATCCAACCCGAGCAGGTCTGCTCCCTCCCACCAGTCTTCTCTCGGCCTCAGCGCCAGGGGCCAGATGGACCGGTGCAGGTGCACACCAGCGGCTGCCTGTGTGTCAAGGCCAGATTGCCTTGTGCTGGCTGGCACACATTCCCCTGGGCCTCCTGTGCCCCGTGTGTGCCATGGGGGCAGGCATCCCAGTGCATGCTGTTAGTCGGAGCAGCCCCCCCCCCCCCGGGGTTGGACAGGGTGGGTGCGGCCTTCCCTGACCCTGCGTGCGTGCTTGTCCGCAGGACTTCAGCCTGCTGTACGAGGAGGCGCGGTACTACCAGCTGCAGCCCATGGTGCGCGAGCTGGAGCGTTGGCAGCAGGAGCAGGAGCAGCGGCGCCGCAGCCGGGCCTGTGACTGCCTGGTGGTGCGCGTCACGCCAGACCTGGGCGAGCGCATCGCGCTCAGCGGTGAGAAAGCCCTCATCGAGGAGGTCTTCCCTGAGACCGGCGACGTCATGTGCAACTCGGTCAACGCTGGCTGGAACCAGGACCCCACGCACGTCATCCGCTTCCCGCTCAACGGCTACTGCCGGCTCAACTCGGTGCAGGTGAGGGCTGTGCGGCCGCGGAGCGAGATGGAGGGAGGCCCGGTTCCCGGAACGGCGGAGCCCTCCGTGATGTCTTACAGAAGAGGCAACAATGTATCGATGCATAATTTATGTCCCGCTCATAATTAAATGATGGCGCCTGGGGGATGGACTTAAAAAAAATTGATCGGTACTTTTTTTTTTTTTCTTTCCCCAAAAGGATGTTCTATAAAAATGGCCCAGAGTATTTTCAACCAAGTGTGTTTCGTTCACCCGGAGTCAGCCTCTGGATTTAGTTGAAACCCCACTGTACCAGGAGAGGCAGAGCAGGGGCTGGGAGTAGAGGAGGCGCCCCCGCCCCCACCCCCACTGCTGGCGTCGCAGCAGGGGCCTTGTCTCAGCCACTCTCGCCAGAGCCAATGGCAGGCCTGTGTTTTGGAGCGAAGGCAGTGTAGACGTCCGTCACCTACTCCCCTGTTGTCAGTCCTGACTCACTATTGCAGGCACAGTCCACACAGAGGCACAAACCCACGTGGACATGGAGACCCCAGCACCCAGAGGACCCCACCCTCTCCTGTCCAACCAGAGCCCCCTCGAGCGGATGAGCCCACGGGCTCGAACCACGGGAGACCTGCAGCTCAGGGAGGCAGGTGGCTGGCCAGAAGCTTAGGGGGGCAGGGACTGTCCATGACTGGGGTAGGAGAGAGGGGACAGGTGACACCCTAGAGGAGAGGGAAGGGGCTCACGGTGTTTCTGGCCTCCTCACATCAAGGCTGTGATCCCTTGGGGACAGCAGGGTGGTGGCCGGGCTGCACCTGTCCCTCCTGTGGTGGCCGCCAGCTGCTGGTTCTGCAGTGGCCCCTGTCCTTGAGCATGGCTGAGACCTACAGGATGGTGGTATGCTCTGCGTGTTGCCCACGTGCCACACAAGCCAGGCCAGGCCAACTTGCAGCTGGGCGTGGCTGACCCCCGTTTCTTCCGCACAGGTCCTGGAGAGGCTGTTCCAGAGAGGCTTCAGCGTGGCTGCTTCCTGCGGGGGCGGCGTGGACTCGTCCCAGTTCAGCGAGTACGTGCTGTGCAGGGAGGAGCGGCGGCCGCAGCCCACCCCCACAGCCGTGCGGATAAAACAGGAACCCCTGGACTAGGCCCTGCCTCAGGGCCCGCCTGAGGCTTCTTGGCCCTGGGGACCCCCAGGGACCTGGAAACAGTGCTGGGGCGTTCTGCCTGCTCGCACCTCACCTTGGCCATGAGACTGAAGGTGGGGCTGGCCCCGGAGGGCAGGGCCCGAGGTGTCATGGCAACAGCATGTGGGGCGTTGGAGGCGTGCCCACCCGAGGACTGTTGGCGTGACCCAAAGAGGCCGTGGTGGGGAGCCCACTGCCAGCTCTCCCAGCAGCTCGGCCCGGCCCGGACGCCTGGCACCGTGTCCCCCTCCGAGGTCGGCAGAGGCGCCCTCGGCTACTCGGGAGCAGCTGTGTGTCCTTCTGCGCTTGCATGGCGGGCTCTGGTAGGTCTCGCGTCAGAGGTGGCTTATTTTTCTACAGTATTGACAGTGGAAGGAAGGGTCGCCTCACGAGCCAGGGGGCCACTAGGGTCAGCGCTGCTTTAATCTGGTGCTCAGCTCCCAGTGGGACACGCTGCGAGGCTCTGGGGACACAGGGAGCACAGGGCTCAGGGGCTGAAGTAGGACCCCCGGAGGGCAGGGCAGCTGGGAGGAGGGCAGTGGGGCCCGGGTGGGTCTGTCACCGTCTGAGGCCCTCCCCTCTGCTGCTTCCGGGGGCTCAGGTCGCACTTGGTGGGTCACTTAACCCACGGACGCCCAGGGACTCCGGGTCCCGTCTGCGCGTACTCACACCTGGGCTCCCAGGGGACGTCTCTCCCGGTCTGGACCACACCTTACCTCAGGAATGGGCCCCACCGTGAAGGGGCCCATGGGTCAGCAGTGCCCCCTGGGTCCCCAGCTCAGGGAGCCATCCCCAGCTCCAGTTTTCCCACACCAATATGCACACTGAGTTTTAAAGACACTTCTGACACTAGCCTGGCCGCCAGACCGCGCCTCGGGCCGGTGGTCCGGGATTCCGACCCCAAGGGGTCCTCCCAGCCAGAGGTGGCCACCTCCCCCCCCCCCCCCCCCGCCCGGCCACCCCATCCCACGTGCTGGTCTTGACAGGTGTGGCAAGCACGGAGAACTAGAGGGTGGGGTGCTCCGGGCCAGTGGGCCGCCCTGTGTACAATGCTGTAGACTTGTATATGACTCCTTTAATATTGTAAAGAAGCTGATGCACCACTGTTGTTTGTGTAAACACGTTCCGTTCCCAGTTCACGCCGTGAGTGACGTGGTAAAGCAAAAGACTGAAGCCTGGTGGTGGTTGTGGTACAGGGAGGTTCGGGGTGAGAATCTGCCCTCCGCACAGTGAATGGCCGCGGTGGCGGGGTGGGGGAGGGGAGGTGCGCTGGCCCGGTCCCCTCCTGCCCTGGGTGGGGAGTTATTTATTGCATTGGGTGTTCCCTCGCTACTTCTGCCCGCCCCTTCTGGGCAGCACAGACTCTGACTTGTGATTCACAACGCCTAACCGGATGCGAGCCAGGGAGAAGCAGACAGGTGGTATCCAGCAGCTTTTAAGCGCAGTCTTAAGTGTGGGGCGTTTTCTGTCTCAATCGGGCTCAACTCCACTTGCGAGGCCTCCGCTGCGGTGTGAGAGGGGTGGCCGGCCGTGGCTGAGGCCAGCCAGGGGGCCGGGGCCAGCTGGGAGGACCACAGATCACTTGGGGGCCCAGGAGACCTTGGTGTGAAGGAGGTTGAAGGTATCCCCGCAGGCTCCAATCTCCCCGAGCCTTTGTGTGTTTTCCAGCAAAGCTCACGTTCTGTCCCCTGGGACCCCCCTTTCCGTGCCCTCTAAGGGCCACCAGCCTCAACCTGCCTCCCAGGCCGGGAGCGCAGAGCAGCTGCTTCCTGTGTGAGGCCCCAGAGCAGACGCCGCCCCACCGTGCAATCTAATTTGCTGGGCAAACTCGCTGGGCTTCTCCTCAGCTTAGCAACGCGCCCACAGTTGGCACAGCTGCATTTTGGCATCTGAGGCTCCCATCGGAAAGGAGGAGAAAGTGTTGTGTTCATTAGGAAGGAAGTCTTGTGCAAACAGCTCCGTGCTGTGTGCTTGCGCGCGGGCGCACGGAATTGTCTGGTCTAACACAGCCGGCGTGGCTACCCACGGGCTGAGGCTCTCCAGCATTCCCGAGCAAACCATCTTTTTGACTAAATCATTGTGCTCAGAAAAGAAGAGGAAGGACTTACTTAAATGCTACTCTAATTTATTTATTTCTTCACTAATTAAGTAAAATCCAGAAGTATGATTTTGACGTCAACTGGAGAATTTCTGAATTAGGGAAGCACTGTGTTCTCTCCTAGCGGAGAGTCACAGTCCCCATAGACATTAAGGACCAATGATGGATTCCTTGAAAGCATTTTTACACTTCCTGGAATGAATCTATTATTAAGCAATCTTTTGGTCAAATACCAGCAGTGTCAATGTTTCTTTTGCTTTTTGTAAACCTCCAAGCGAGTTTTTCTTGATGGCCAAGGGACTGGACAGAGAGCCCGGCCACTGCTGACTTCCGTCTCCATCTCCCACTGCACCTCTGCCAATGCAGGCGGCCCTGCCACCGCCCCCCTCATGGCGGGGGGCCCCAAGCCAGGTCACAACACTTAATACTATCTTTTAAAAAGTGTGTGTTTTTTTTTTTTTTTAAAGCTACTACTTGACTGTGTTCCTTAGAATAAATAAATGGTATTTTATAAATTACAGCGCGGCTGCTTTCTTTCTTATCCACTGAGGGAGCCACAGGAAGATGCCGTGGCTTGAGTATTAACTGGAACTTGGCCACTGACAAGGAGGACCTTGAGTGTCCCAGAGCTCCCTGATCTGTGGAGCCCTGAGTGACCACGTGAGCCCCAGGCACCCAGCACACACATGTGGCGGGTGTGGGCGTGGACTGATTTCCCCCTCCCCAGGACCCTAGGCTCAACTCCAGGGCTCAGGGTGCCGTGGGCCTTGTGCACTGTGTTGGTTTTGCAGCTCAGTCTGCGTGCGCCAGAACACTATTACATTTGCAAAGGGGGCAGAGAAAGCGTGGAGGTGGAGCTGGGAAGCGGTCTGTGTCCTGCCCTTGACGAAGAGGAGACAGCGGCCAAGCCCAGGCAGACGGATTCCCTAGAGAATTCTGTCGGCCGCCGCAGCTCCATCCCACGGGGCCCCATCTGCCCTCCTGACTCTGGAGATGGGAAAACAGCTGCGCTTCCTGGCTTTGCGGAAGCTCTAGAATGCTAGAGTTTGGAGTTCCTCCTACAGGAGGTAGCAAGGCGAACAGGAATCGGAGCTGCTGGGGCGGCGGGGGGAGGGGTTGGGGGCTGAAAGCAGGATGCTTGGCTCCAGACAGTGGGGAGGGGGCGGGTGCTGCTTGGGGCACCTGCACCCCACCTCAGCGCCAGCTTGAGGCTCAGCTCCCCTGCTTCCAATCCAGCTTCCTGCTAATGGCCCTGGGGAGCCAGGGGGTGATGGGGTCATGTACTTAGGTCCCTGCCACCCATGTGGGAGACCCAGATGGAAAGCTAGGCTCCTGGATTTGGCCTGGCCCAGCCTTGGTCATTTGAGGCCTTTCAGGGAATGAACCAGTGAGTGGGAGACCTTCCTCTTCCTCCCTCTGCTGTTCCGCCTTTCGAATTAACTAAGTAAATAAATAATCTGTTTGTTTGTTAAAAGGGACATTAGGATAGAGCTAGAGGGATAACTGGTGGCCAGAGGGGAACCTACTGGCCTTGAGTCTGATGCCTGGGCTGACGAGTATGATATCACAGGGTGATTCCAGAAGTGATTCCAAATGAGTGGAAGGCGAGTGGGCAAGGGCTCAGGGCAGCCACGTGGTACTGACCTTGTCTCGGGCGATGAGGATGTGGCCAGTCCTCTCCACTCCCCCCCTGCTCTGCCGAACTAGGTGGCTCTACAGAGAGGGCTTGCCCCGGCCTGGAGCTGATGGCCCTGGCAGCTTTCTCATCTCTGGTGGGGGTTTGATTCAGGGGAGCTTACATGGGGGAGACTGCGTTACTCCATAAGGTAAAAGCCACAAGTCTTAAAATGCTCTATAAATGGATGTCCTTAAAATGAATTGTAGCCGGCACCGTGGCTCACCAGGCTAATCCTCCACCTGCGGCGCCGGCACCCCGGGTTCTAGTCCCGGTTGGGGCGCTGGATTCTGTCCTGGTTGCTCCTCTTCCAGTCCAGCTCTCTGCTGTGGCCCAGGAAGGCAGTGGAGGATGGCCCAAGTGCTTGAGCCCTGCACCTGCATGGGAGACCAGGAGAAGCACCTGGCTCCTGGCTTCAGATCAGCGCAGTGCGCGCCGGCCACAGCATGCTGCCCACGGCGGCCATTGGTGGGTGAACCAATGGAAAAGGAAGACCTTTCTCCCTGTCTCTCTCTCACTGTCCACTCTGCCTGTCAAAAAAAAAAAAAAATTATAAGAGTAGAGGAATGATTTGAGTGCATATTTGTCCAAAGCAGCTCCTGCCTTTATTTAAAGTGAGAGATTCCTCATTAGCCCAAACAAGGTTTGTTGTCAGTATCCATGGAAACGGACAACAGGATTACAAAGAGAAAAGGCTCTAATGTCCAACAGAAAGCCCAAGACAGTTTTCCTGCTTGATTTCGTGACCCCAGCCCATTCTGAGGAAGACCACCAAGGCACCTGCTTGGAGGGAGGTCTCCAAGGACAACAGAATTGGGAGGAAATGGCTGGGTTCACAAATCGGGCCGAGAGGCAGAGTGAAACACCCCCTCCGGAATCCCTCTCCGTCAGGAGCTCGTCCCTGGTGACACGTTCTGGGCAGCCGAGAGGAAGAAACAGCTAAGGGCTAAGGACAGCTTCCGGCCAGGAGCCAAGCATGCGTTGTCCACGGTGACCCAAAAGGAGCACAGCCCCGGTGAGGGGGGAGGGGCGGGAAAAGGAAGCTGATCAGGGCTTGGTCCCCCTCTCCCTGGACTCGAAGCCAGTGCCTTGGCCTTGCCCTCACCGCCTCTGTAAGTCTGAACCACGTCCTTGTGAGCTTTCCACTGAAGCGGTAGACTGCAGCCCCAGGCGAACCCACCCCCCATCCCAGGCTGACCTCTGACACAGGTTTGGGAACCCCAAAGCTGGGCATGCAGGCCCCTGCCTGAGCCACCTCTTTGAGCTCTCAAAACCTCAGAGCTGCAGGCGGAGTGGGAGGCTCACTCCCCACAGGGACGGAGCTGTCTCTAGACCCTGAGGGGAGAGGCCAAGGTTAGAATTTACCGCTACAGCAGGAGGAGTCTACACCCACCCCTGGGAAACGGGCTGGTGTGGCTGCTGAGGCTTTGGACACTGGGTGTTGAAGGGTCCTGGCTTCACTGCAGAGACCCTTATCCTTCCAAGCCCTGGAGCGGCACCAGGGAGGGGAGGGTGGCCTCTGCCAGCCGCTGCGGGGAGCTTGGAGGGCCAGACATCCCATGAGGCCAAGGGAACACAGCTACTTAGCCACAGGAAGTGTTTGCGTCCCAGTGTTTGCTCGTGGCTCTGTCAAGTTGTCTGGAAGAGAAATATGACCACTCTCAAGTTGGCCATAGCACCACGCGCAGGTCACCCCACATTCCTGGATTAGTAGGGAGTGCCAGCAACCTCTCAGGCCTCACCACGTGACTTCTCAAACGAGAAACGAGGGGAGGGGAGTTGGGGGTCAGCTGCCTGAGAACTCTGACTTTTTTTCTTTTTTTTAAAGATTTTTTATTTATTTATTTGACAGAGTTACAGACAGTAAGAGGGAAAGACAGAGAGAAAGGTCTTCCATCTGCTGGTTCACTCTCCAAATGGCTGCAACAGCTGGAGTTGGGCCTTCCGAAGCCAGGAGCCAGGAGCCTCTGGGTCTCCCACATGGGTGGAGGGGCCCAAGGACTTGGGCCATCTTCCACTGCTTTCCCAGGCCATAGCAGAGAGCTGGATTGGAAGTGGAGCAGCCAAGACTTGAACTAGCACCCATATGGGATGCCGGCACCACAGGCGGAGGATTAACCTACTGCACTACAGCACCGACTTTCTTTCCATTGCATGGAACAGCTGGTCCTGATGGTCACCGCTTGGTCCCTGGGTGGTGAGGACAAAGCTCTGCCTTAACCTAGAGCTATGGCCCAGGGCCTCAGCCCTTGGATGCTGTCTATACTGACATACAGACCAGGACAACGTCTTAAGGAGCAGAGGTAGGGCCCAGGAGGGCAAGTGTGCCCAAGCCACATTCTGGCCTTGACCTTGGAGGCTGCTGCCCTCCCCTAGAAGGTCCTTGGCTGGACAGCACCAGCCTGGGCTCCAGCTGCTTGGGCCAGGCCTGCTGCTTGAAGCCTGTGTCGAGAATGTCACCAGAGACGCCACCTCTGTGGCCTGGAGTCGGACCGGGGCTCCCAAAGAAGCTGCGGCTGGGGGCGAGCAGACTGCACGGGCAAGGCTGGGTGGCTGCTCCTGCCGCGGGCGCGGGCCACGCCCTCCTGGACGCGAACACACCCCCATTTCCCGAGGCCCACAGGGACACGCCTGGCCCTGCAGCCAAACAGCAGAAAGATCTGTGCGAGCACGTACAAGGGCCTGGAATTCTCGCTTGGTTGCCACACAGGGTACGGAACATAATTGGGGGGAAGTTGTGCAACTGCCCGAGAAGCCGGGGCGTGCAGTGAAGGCTCCCCAAATTCTCATCGCAGGCATCGGGGGAGCCTCTGGACAGAGCCGGACACTGGGGTGGCACCAATGGCCTCGCTTTGGCGGGGGAGCAGGGTGGCCCTGTCC
Source organism: Lepus europaeus (assembly GCF_033115175.1). NCBI lineage: Eukaryota > Metazoa > Chordata > Mammalia > Lagomorpha > Leporidae > Lepus > Lepus europaeus. The sequence goes on along the minus strand of NC_084845.1, from coordinate 16,904,325 downwards.
AGAGTGGGGGAGCCCAGGTCCCTGCCAGGCAGATGAGAGTAGGAGTTACCACGCCCACCGCCCCGCCTGGCAGTGCCTAATGAGGCACAGGGCCGTCCCCAAGGTCCCTCGGGCTGGATGCACACCAGGTCCTAAGGGAGGAGGGGAGACCCTCCTGAGGACGGGGGCAGATGTGGGCTGACCACCCCTACCTGATGCCGTGGGGCTCCTGCCTGGGTACTGGGCTGCAGCTTTGGTCCCACGGAGCCCCTATGGGTGGGTCCATCCCCCAGGCCCAGTGAGTCACTTCCCCAGCCCCCGAGGGCTTTGTGGAAGGTGCCTCCCTCTCCAGCAAAGCGTCCTTTGTTCTCCTGCTGGCTCCACTTCACAACCCACTCCCTCCTGTGTGTTGCAAACCTGGGACCTGCGCGTTTCGGGGCACCCACTACAGGCGGACACAGGTGGGCTCCTGGAGTGGGGGCCTGGCCCTGCAGAAGGCTGGAGTGGGCTTTGTGCCTTCTTCTGGCCCCCGCTCTCCCAGAATCCAGGCTCGCCCACCTCCCCCAGCCACCTGGGGAAGCCCCACCTCCCCACGGAGCTTGTAGGTGTGCAACCCTGGGCGGGAGCGTGGTTTGGATGCGTTCTCTCCTGCCGGCACCAGCTGGAGCTGCTGAACTGGCCTCCACACCTCTCTTTCATCGGGGAAAGACTTCAGCACAGGCGCTCGCTCTCCTGGCTCTCCTCCCAGTGGCCGCCCCCAGTTCCCATGCCCAGGTGGAGGAAGCCACGTGGGTGCCCAGCCCGGGATGGGAATTCATCAAAGTGTCTTCGGGCGCAGCCTCTGGTTTGCCTCATCTCCACGCTCTCCTTCCAGACCCAGCCTCACTGCTTGCTGGGGCTCAGGTCCAAGGCAAGGCTGGGCTGCCCAGCCCTGCGCTGGAGGCACTGTGCACAGCGCCCTCTTGTATGTGTGCTAAGCACCGGCCTTGCAGCACTGGGGCTCTTGTGGTTTTAATTTTTTTAATTTGAATTTATTTCTTTGAGATGCACAGAAAGAGAGATACATAGAGAACTCCTATCTGCTGGTTTATACTCTAAATGCGGACAACAGCTTGGACTGGGCCAGGACTGAGTCCAGGTCTCCAAAGAGGGTGGCAGGGACTCAACTACTCGAGCCATCGCCTCTGCCTCCCTGATTCTGAAATAGCGGGAAGCTGGACTCAGGAGCCAGAGCTGGGAATCGAATTCCGGGAACTCTGCTACGGGACGTGGGCATCTCAACCAACACTGAGGCCAAACCCTGCCCCTCAGGCTCTTGTTTTGTAGAAGCAGAAAACTAACTTTAAAAAAAAAAAACAAAAACTGTATGGACAAAGAAATGCTCAAATTTTATTTACAACAGTTGGGGGGGGGCAGTGCTGTGGCATAGCGGGTAAAGCTGCCACCTGTAGTGTTTGCATCCCATATGGATGCCGGTTCAAGTCCTGACTGCTCTACTTCCGATCCAGCTCTCTGCTCTGGCCTGGGAAAGCAGTGGAAGATGGCCCAAGTGCTTGGGCCGCTGCAGGCATGTGGGAGACCTGGAGGAGCCTCCTGGCTCCTGGCTTTGGATTGGCACAGCTCTGCCCATTGCAGCCAAATGGGGAGTGAACCAGCGGATGGAAGACCCCCCCCCTCCCTCTCCCTCTCCCTCTCCCTCTCCCTCTCCCTCTCCCTCTCTCTGTGTAACTCTGACTTTCAAGTAAATAAATAAATCTTCTAAAAAAAAGTTAAAAACAAGAGGGCAGAAACTCAGTGTTGTAATTCCAGGAACAATGCAGTCTGTTCTGGGACACTGTTTGATGAAACGCACGTGTCCTGCCACGTGTATTTGCTGAGTGTCCACAATCTGCCAGGCACCTGTAGAGCCTGTTGTGCAGAAGGCCTATGGAGGCCAGGCCCCGAGACATGAACGCTGCACACCTCAGCTCACCAAATGCTGACAACTCCTACCCAATGCCGGTGAGTTCCTTCACACAACAAGGAAGAGAAGTGCACTCCCCCCCCCCCCGCCGCCCCACCAAGGAAGGGCAGAGAAAGACGTCACACTCCTGCCATTGAAGACAGAGGCCAGTGTACGTGTTCCTTTTGCCAGGTATGTAGAGCTTAAAACAAACAACACTACACACACGCTGATGAATTTTCAACTCACAGTCCTTGAGGCCAGAAGTCTGAAATGGATCTGCCTGGGCTCAAGGTGTCAGCAGACTGCATTTCTTTCTAGAAGATCTGGGCAGGCAGCCTCTTCCTTGCCTTTCCCAGTTCCTAGAGGCTGCCTAAATTCCTGCACGTGTGGCCCCTTCCCTCATCCTCACAGCCGGCCGAACAACTCCCTCAAACCTCTCTGACTATCTTTTCTGCCCTCTTATTACTACAGGGGGCCGCCTGGATAGTCTAGGGTAATCGCCCTGTTTTAAGGTTGACTGGTTGACCTTCACTTTCATTGCAACCTCTATTACCCTTGATTCAACATAACCAGATTCCCAGGTTTGGGAAGGAACATATTTGGGACCATTATTCTGCCTGCCCCAGGAAGGTAACAATTTTATCTACTCAGAGAATTTTCATTGAAGACACACCATGTTCTAGACACTAGTTTAGGTGTTGCTGGGGATACAGTGGTGGATGAAGAGAAAAAATCCTGGCCCTGGGGCAGGTCTTTGGTCAAGATGTCACTGATGATGCCTGCAATCCCTATCATTTGTGCTTGGGTTCAAGTCCTGACTCTGCTCCTGATTCCAGCTTCCTGCTGCCCTGAGAGGCAGCAGGTCAGGTCTCTGCCATCTATGCGGGTGAACTGGGTTAAGTCACAGGCTCCCAGCTCTGGCCTGGCCCAGCCTTGGCTGTTACAGGCATTTGGGGAGGGAATCAGAAGATTGGATGGGACCTCTCTCCCCTCTCTTTCCTTTTCAAGTGAATATAAATAAATCTTACACATTTCCAATCTTGTGTAGATTTTATACTGTAGTGGAGGGAAAATGACAATGGTCAAAAGAAATAAGCACACTGTATCATAGGTTAGATGGTACTGAATGCTAAGGGGAAAAATAAAGTTGGGAAGAGGGCCAGGAGCATTGTGTATTGTGATTTTGAACAGTGTTCTGGGCATCTACCGCCTGCCCTTGTCCCCTGTCCTGTGCCTGGTGACTGACATTTTGAACAGAGTGAGGGGTCTCCCTTACCCTCTGGGCATGGCTGATGGGAAGAACCTTTGGGAGAGTGAGAAACAGAAGGCAGATGAAGTCAGCACCACTCCTTTGCCCTCCAAAGTTTCCTTCAGGAGGCTTTCTCCACACTGCCCGCCCCTTTCCTCTCCCTTCCAGCCTAGGGATGGTGACCATGGCTGGCAGTACTAGTCCTGGGGGTCATTACACCTACTGGTTTCCCTACATCCTGTGTACACCTTTGTAAATACTACTTTATTAAAATCTCAGAGTGTCCTCAATGGAGGGTACCATCTACTTTGCTAGGAAGACTTCACTGAGTAGGTAACGTAGAGATAAATCTTAGAACAAGAAAAGGCAGGAGGCACACAGACACTCAGTGAAGAGCATCGTAGACAGCTCTGGCTGCACGTGCAAAGGCCCTGAGATGAGAGCATGCATAATGCATTTGAGAAATAGCAGGCATATGTGCCTGGAGAGGATGAGGGGGTGGGGAGTGACAGAGAGGCCCAGGGAGAGGAGGGCAGTTGGATCATGCAGGGTCTTTGAAGAAGGTGCCGATGGTGCCCTACTCTGTCCCCTCACCCCTCCTCTTTGGGTGCTCATAGACCATATGGCTTCCTACTGCCCCCACCCAACTCTGCCCGAGGACAAGCAGGCAGGGCGTGGACTTGGAGGGGCAAGGGGAGAAGCAGGGGGCCCAGTGAGGCGCTACTGGAACAGCCCAGATGGGAGGGAAAGTGGCGAGGAGCCATCGTGTGCATGTCATGTGAATCGAGCCTGGGGTGAGGTGTCTTTGGCCAGGTCTCAGGGGGTCTTCCCGTCCTTCTCATTGCGTCCTATCAGGCTGCACACGTTTGCTTTGGTCCCCACCTTATGGTGGTGTCAGCCAGGCGGCCCTCCATAAAATGACTCCTTTCCTCTTTGAAATTAATGAGGACTTTGTGGGTGGCTACTTTGAAATTCTGTAAATATCCTGCTCCTCATCAAAATTTCCATCTGTTCATTTATCTGTTTACATCCGCGGATGCCTGTTCATTCATCGCAGTTCTACTCGGTGGGTTGTAAGCTGTCATTTTCATGATTTACTTCACTGTTTCAGCTGCCCCAGAGACGGCCTGGTTCCTGTTCTCTCGATGGCTCCCATCACTTCCTGAGCCCCTCTGGTTTCCTGGCACTGGCTAGTCCAGGCTCCTTTTGCATTTTCCTTGCTCCAGTTTGGAGGACAGCATTTAAAAACCAAGTTAGAGGCCGGCACCGTGGCTCACTAGGCTAATCCTCCACCTGTGGCACCGGCACCCTGGGTTCTAGTCCTGGTTGGGACGCTGGATTCTGTCCCGGTTGTTCCTCTTCCAGTCCAGCTCTCTGCTGTGGCCCAGGAGGGCAGTGGAGGATGGCCCAAGTGGTTGGGCCCTGCACCCGCATGGGAGCCCAGGAGGAAGCACCTGGCTCCTGGCTTTGGATTGGCACAGTGCGCTAGCCATGGTGGCCATTTGGGGGGTGAACCAATGGAAGGAAGACCTTTCTCTCTATCTCTCTCTCACTGTCTAACTCTGCCTGTCAAAAAAAAAAAAAAAAAATCTAAGGCTCAGCATCAGGGGCTGCCTTGTGTCTGGGCAAATCTGGAGGGCGTGGAGCAGCTGACCTGCAAGTTCCCACCTTGCTCTTCACCAAACCTTCCCTGTCAGGGGGACTGGAGGTCCAGCTCACGGAACTAGCATCCTCGCTGGGACCCCAGGGAGCACCCCTCCACACTACCAAGCCTGCCTCCCACAGTCTCTGCTGATCGTTCTGCTCCAAGAGCAACCCCAAGCCTCTCCTCCAGGCTGAGAGTACCTGTGATGATAAAAATACCATCCAACCACGTGACCAGGCTCAATAGTCCCCTACTGGACCGTGGCCACCAGCCTAGGGCAGGAATCCCTCCCTCTTCGACAGGGTGAAGGGGGAGGTAATTAAGACACTCTCCTCTAATACAGCCACATTCCTGGAAATGATTTAACACACAATGAGGCTCAAAGCTGGAAAGAAGGAGGCAGACTAGACTGGGACCTCGGGACTTGAAGTCGTGCATCCCTAGGTTTTCTTTTTTATCTCCTGTCTATCCTAGGCTGGGTGCTTAGAATTTCCACAACCCAGAACTGCCAGCAGGAATTAAAAAAAGAAAAAGATGGGGTGAGCATTTGGCCTAATAGTTAAGAGGCCAATTTGTACACCTGCATCCCACACCAGAGTGCTTGGTCTGGAGTCCCAGCTCAGCTCCTGACTCCAGTTTCCTGCTAATGCAGACCCTGGGAGTCAGCAGTTGTGGCTCAAATTCCTACCACCCACGTGGGAACCCCAGACTGAGTTCTTGGCTTCTAGCTTTGCCCTCACCCCCACCCTAGCTGTTGTGGGTAAATTGGAGAGTGAAACAGCATGTGGGCACTCTTTTCCTATCTATCTGTATTTTTTTGGCCTCTCAAATGAATATTTTTAAAAGGATAACAAAATAGATAAAGGGCAAATAAAAGAAAAGAGAAAAAAGGACCTGATGGGTGCTCCAGTGCCCCCTGTTACAGAAGCACTGGAAGGAGGTCTGTCTGATCCACCTGCCGTAGCTGTCAATCAGAGAACAGGGTGGAGGGCTGGTCCAACTGCCGGGATAGCATTGGGTTAGCACTGTGTCCTCTGCCCTCCATGTAGTGGCACAAAAGCACCTGCCCCAGCAGCAGCTGTGCCACCCCTTCCCTTCCCACAAACACCAGGCAGCCCCAGGAAAGCGCCCCCCGTGCCAGCCAGCGGATGCACAGAGCGGCAGCCCAGGCAGTGCTGGAGGAACGATGCAGTCGGAACCACATGGAAAGGGTTCTAGTATTCAAATCACTGGAGCAGGTGCCTGCAAATGTGTGTCATAGCCTATATCCTACACCCACACAGAGCAACTGCCTGCTACAACGGACTTCAATAGGATCGAGCATCCTAACACGGAAAACAAAGTGTCCAGGATGCAACTGAAATCCATTCATCAGACCAGAGAACCACTTTGAAGGAGAAAAGAGAACTGACCCCAGGATCTAGAAAATCCACCATTAGAATCACCTGGCAAGTACAGTAAAGCGACATCAAAATGCCTCTGCGAAAAAATTCTCTTGAAAAATATCTTTTTAATTTGAAAAAGTCAGCAAAAAAAAAAAATGGAATAGTAATTAAAAAACAAGTGGAAATTCTAAAACTGAAAAATATAATAACCGAAATAATAAAAAACTTCAATAGATGGACTCAGGAGTAGAACACAGATGACAAAGACTGAAACAATGGCCGCGGAGACAGTTGGGTAGAATTTATTCCGTCTGAACAACAGAGAGAAATCAGAGTGAAAGAATGCACAGAGCTCCAGCGTTCTGTGGGACAATAAAAAAATGTAACATTCATAAAATCAGAATCCTAGAAGGAGGGGCAGGCATTTGTCACAGCAGCTAAGACACCATGGAATGTCAGAGTGCCTGCCTCTGAGCCCTGGCTTAACTCCTGACTGCAGATTTCTAATGCCGATCCTGGGAGGCAGCCAGGGATGGCTCCACAGCCGGGCCCCAGCTAACCACCAGGGAGACCTGGATTGCGTTCCCAGGTCCTGACTTCAGCCTGGCTCAGCTCCAGCCACGGTGAGCATTTGGAGAGGGAGCCAGAGGATAGGCCGTCTCTCCCTCTGCCTGTTCGTCTGTTTGTCTCTGTCTCTCTGGCTTGCAAGTGAATGAATACAACATTTACTAGAAGAGAAAGATCCTGGAAAAAGAGAAGAAAGAGCAAGGAACTGAAAAAGTATTTTAAGAAATACTGAAAGAACCGCGGCTCACTAGGCTAATCCTCCACCTGCGGCGCCGGCACACCGGGTTCTAGTCCCGGTCGGGGCACTGATCCTGTCCCGGTTGCCCCTCTTCCAGGCCAGCTCTCTGCTGTGGCCCAGGAGTGCAGTGGAGGATGGCCCAAGTGCTTGGGTCTTGCACCCGCATGGGAGACCAGGAAGAAGCACCTGGCTCCTGGCTTCAGATCAGTGCGGTGCGCCGGCAGCAGCTCGCCGGCCACAGCGGCCATTGGAGGGTGAACCAACGGTAAAGGAAGACCTTTCTCTCTGTCTCTCTCTTCTCTCACTGTCCACTCTGCCTGTCAAAAAAAAAAAAAAAAAAAAAAAAAAAAAAAAAAAAAAAGAAGAAGAAGAAGAAGAAGAAACCCATATCAGGATACATCATTAATCAAACTTCAAAAAATGAATGACAAAAAAAAAAAAAAGTTAAAAACAGCCAAAGAGAAACAACGTGTCCCCTAGAAAGGAACACCAGTTCAAAGGGCGGATTTCTCATCTTAGTCGGCTGGGGGCAGAAGGCAGCACGTGTTTTCAACAGCTGATAGCAACTGCTAGCCGCAAGTCCTCTACCCAGGGAAATGCCCTCCAGGGGGAAGGGGAACTTCTCAGGCAAAGGCAGACCACGAGAGCCATCAGGCTACCCTCAGAGAAAGCTCTCCGGAGGAAAGGATAACCGAGAGAAACGTACGGAATCGCCACAAATGGATGTGAAAACAGTAGACTATCCTCCAGCACATTTTGCGGTGGAAGCAAAAGTGACCCCATCCGATGCGGTGTCAGTGCACAAGGAGGAACGCCGGAGACAATCATGCTTAACAATCGGAGATTCAAACTGGAACTAAATGGAAATAGGTCTCTGAACTTCGCTTGCTGTGGTTGAAAACTGACACCAGCAGACTGTGATAAATTATGTCGGTGTATGTAAGCACTCCTAGAGCAACCACTAGGAAAATGACATGAAGAAATATAATTTTTTTAAAAAATCAAATATGAAGAAATTGAAATGAAAGTCTGAAAAGTGTTCAAATACCCAATAGGAAGGCAAGAAAAAGTAGAGGAATGAGAATCAGAGGCAATAAATAATAAAATGGCCAGCTTAAGCTGTTATATATATGTACTTTAAAAATAAATGCTGTAGGGCCCAGCGCTATAGCATAGCAAGTAAAGCTGCTACCTGTGATGCTGGCATCCCATATGGGCACCAGTTTGTGTCCCAGTTGCTCCACTTTCAATCCTGCTCCCTGCTGATGGCCTGGGGAAAGCAGCAGAGGATGGCTCAGGTGCTTGGGCACCTGCTACCCACATGGGAGACTTGGAAGAAGATCCTGGCTCCTAACTTTGGCTTATCCCAGCCCTGGCCATTTTAGCCACTTGAGGAATCAGTGGATGGAAGATTCTCCCTCTCTCCCTCCTCTCTCTCTCCCTCTTTCTGTAACTCTGACTTTTAATTAATAAATAAATAAATCTTAAAAAAAAAAAAAAAAACTGTGGGGGCAGATATTTGACCTAGTGGTTAAGTCATTGGTTGAGATGCCTATATCCTATAGGGGATGCCTGGTTCAGGTTCTGGCTCCAGTTCCAATTCCAGCTTCCTAACTGGTTGGGTTCCTGCCACCCAAACAGGAGACTTTGAGCTCCTGGCTTCCAACTTTGGCTTGGCCACTGTGGGCATCTGGGGAATGAACCAGCAGGTGGAAGCTCTGCCTGCCTGCCTGTCTCTGTCTCTAAAATAAATAAATTTTTTTAAAAAATGTAAAAGCTCCGAATGCACAGGTTAAAAGAGAGAAATTAGCAGAATATGTTAATAAAACAAAATAAACCCAAGTGTGTGGTGTCTACACAAGAAACTTGTTTCAAACACAAAGACTTAGGTAGGTTAAAAGGGAGACTAGGAAGAAGCTTCTGGCTCCTGGCTTTGCATCGGCACAGCTCCAGCCATTGCGGCCAGCTGGGGAGCAGATGGAAGATTCTCTCTCTCCCTCTCTCTCTCTCTGCCTCTCCTTCTCTTTCTGTGTAACTTTGCCTTTCAAATAAATAAATAAATCTTAAAAAAAAAAAAAAACGCAGTAAATAGATGGTGTGGGCATTTGACCTAACTGTTGAGAAGCCATTAAGATGGTTAGGTGCCTAGATTCAAGACCAGCTCTAGCTCCCAATGCCAGCTTCCAGCTAATGTGTACTCAAGTAGTTGGGTCCCTGCCTCCCATGTTGGAGACCTGGATTGAGTTCTGGAGCCCAGCTTTGGCCCAGCCCAGTCCCAGCCACTGCAGGCATTTGGTGTGTGTGTGTGGGGGGGGGGTTCAGCCAAGTGATGGTAGCTATCTCTGTCTCTCCATCTCTCTTTGTGTCTCTCTCTGTCTCTCAAATAATGACAACAAAATAAATGGCTGTAGAAAGATATATCATGCAAATATTAAGTTCTAAAAGAAAGAGTGGCTATTTTACTATCAGATAAGTAGACTTCAGAGCACAGAAAATTACTCTACACAAACAGGGACACTAGTTAATGGTGAAAGGATCCATCCACCAAGAAAATCCAGCAGTCCTGTCTGTGCACCAAGTAACAGATGTTGAAAACCCGACACATCTGAAAAGAGACTAGACAAACACATTACAGCTGAGGACTTCGACAGCCCCTCTCAAGAACTGGTTTTAGTGCTAGACAAAAGACCAGCAAGCTTATGTCAGAAATGAGCAAGACCATTAACTGGAAGGTTCTAATTTACATTTATAAAATACTCCACCCAACAACAGCAAAATACACATTATTTCCTTTTTAAAAAAAGATTTATTTATTTATTTGAGAGGCAGAGCTACAGACAGAGAAGGAGAGAGAGAGAGAGAGAGAGAGAGAGAGAGAGAGAGAGAGTCTTCCATCTGCTGATTCACTCCCCAAATGGCCACAAAAGACAGAACTGCACCGATCCAAAGCCAGGAGCCAGAAGCTTCTTCCAGGTCTCCCACATGCATACAAGGGCCCAAGAACTTGAACCATCTTCCACAGCTTTCCCAGGCCATAGCAAGGAGCTGGATTGGAAGTGGAGTGCTGGGATTCGAACTGGCAGCCATATAGGATGCTAGCCATGCGCCAGCCCAAAAATATACATTATTTTCAAGTGTCCTTGAAATATTTACCAAGATAAACCATACCCTGGGTCAGAAAACAAATTTTAAATAAAAAATAATTTAAATCATACAGACTGTGTTCTTTGACCATAATGGATTCTAACTAAAAATCAATAACAGAAGATCTACACAAAAGTCTACACTTTGAAGCTAATTAACATTATGTAAATAGTCCATGGGTCAAAGAGGAAGTCTCAAGAAGAGTTTTACGAAACATATATCGCTGATTAAAAAAGAAAACACAATATATCTAAAGTTGTAAGAAGTTAATAAGAGGGAAATTTATAGTATAAAATTCTTATGCTAGAAAAAAGAAAAGGAAAAGTCTCAAATCAATCATTCAAGCTCCCATCTCAGAAAAAGAACAAACTAGGGGCTGGCGCTGTGGCGTAGTGGGTAAAGCTGGCACTGCAGGTGGCATCCCATATGGGCACTGGTTCGAGTTCTGGCTGTCCACTTCCGATCCAGCTCTGCTATAGCCTGGAAAAGCAGTAGAAAATGGCCCAAGTCCTTGGGCCCCTGTGCCTGTGTGGGAGACCCAGAAGAAGCTCCTGGCTCCTGGCTTCAGACTGGCACAGTTCCAGCCGTTGCAGCCACTTGGGGAGCAAACCAACGGATGGAAGATCTCTCTCTTTCTGTCTCCCTGCCTCTGCCTCTCTGCAACTCTGTAACTCTGCCTTTCAAATAAATAAATAAATAAATCTTTTTTTTTTAAAGCTAACAAACACAATCCAAATAGGAGGAAGGGAAAAATAAACAGGAAACCAGAAATCGACTAAATTGAAAACTAGAAAAAAACAGAGAAAATTAAGCCTAAATATAATTCTTCAAAAACATCAGTAAAATTGATAAAAGTCTAGCCAGGTTGACACAGATAAAAAGAGAGAAGATACACATCACAAAAAAACAGAATCTATCAGAATAGATCATGTAGCCATTAAATGGATACTAATAGAATACTACAAATAATGTTATGTTTACAGATTAAACAATTTAAAAGAAATTTTTCAAAAACTATAAAACTTTGCCAAGATGAGATAAACAACCTGAATAGTTCTGTAACATTAAAGACATTGAATTTGTAATTAGAAAGTTCCTGAAAAAGAAATCTCTGGGCCCAGATGGTTTCATTAGGGAATTTTACCAAATATTCAAAAATGAGTGCTTCAAAAGATTCATAGACATCAATTTTGCATAATCCCTCTCAGAAAACAGAAGAGCAATGAACGTTTCCCAACTAATTTTACTGAAGCCAATATTACCCTGGTGCCAAAACCTGATGAAAACAGCACAAGAAAGCTATAGATCGGGATGTCTTATGAACTTAGGACACAGCAATCCTCAACAAAAGTTCAGTAAATTGGCTGCAGCAATTCATAAAAAGAATAACATACAACGACCAAGTGGGATTTATTCCAGGCATGCAAGGTTCACTCTTCAAAAATCAACCAATATAATCTATCATATCAATAGGCTAAAATAGAAAACTCTCCTGATCATTTTAATTGGTGTAGAACAAGCATTGGACAAAATGCAACACCCAATACACCCGCTCCTGATTACATCTCTGGGTGCTAAGCTGGAGGACAGCTTCTTCAAACACATAGAGAGCATCTGCAACCCCCCAGAGCTTACATCATACTTGATATGAAAGCCTGCATGTTTTCCTTCTAAGATCAGAAACATGAGAGAATGTCCACTCTTACCACTTTTGTGTAATGTGGTGTAGGAAGTTCCAGCCACTGCCACAGGCAAGGAAAGAAATAAAAAACATACGAGTCGGCATGGAAGAAATGAAACGGTCCCCTTTTGCAGATGCCACGGAGTCTATAAGGAAAAGCCTATGGAATCTACAGCAAAGCTCCTATAATTAATACAAAGATATTTAGTGGTTTCAGTAAGGCTACAGGATACAAGATTAACATGCAAAAATCAATTCCATTTCTGTATACTGAACAACAAACAAGTGAAAGCTAAAATTAAAAAAAAAAAAAACACATTCAATTGTTCCCAAGGAAATCAGATACTTAAGCATGTGTCTAGGAAAATATGTACAGGATCTGCACGAGGGAAACTACAAAAAGCTGATGGAATAAATCAAAGAAAACTTAAATACCTGGAGAGACATACTATGTTCATTGATTGGAAGACAATGTAGAAAATATGGCAAGTCTCCCTAAAATGATCTAAAAAGTTAATGAAAATCTTATCAAATTCTCAGCAAGATTTCTTGGAGGCTTACCAACCATACACTAAAATGTATGTGGAAAGACACAGGCCCCAGGTTAGCCAAACTAATTTTGAAAAAGGATATGGAGGGAGGAATCCTGGTCTTAACGCTTTACTGTGCAGCTGCAGTAATTCAGACAGTGTGTGTGGCCCTGGTTCCCTTAAGGGATAGGAAAGTAGGGCAAGGGAACAGGACAATCAGCACAAAAAGAGACCCACACAAAGGTGGCCAATCAATAGCTGTTGAAGAAACAAACACAATTCAAAGGAGGACCTCAGCCTGTCTTATACCTCATTACAAAAATTATCTCAAAATGTGTTATGGACTCACATGTATGATATAAACTTACATCATCAAGGAAAACCATAGGAGGAAATGTTCAGGACCTCCAGCCAAGCAAAGAACTCATTGATTGACATTAAAAAAAAAATGACCCACAAAAGAAACATTTCATAAACTAGACCTCATCAAAATTAAAAGGAAAAACTTTTTCTTTCTTAAGACTCAGGTTGAAGAGGCAAAATACAGACTGAGAGATAATATTTGCAAATCATACATTAGACAAAGCATTGGTATCTAAAATACAAAGAATCTTCAGAACCCAAAAGCAAAAACAAAATCAAACCAACACAATGCAATTGGGAAATGGGCATAAAATCTGCACAGGAATTTCACTGCAGAGGACAGATGACAGGTAAGTACAGGAAAAGATGTTCAATATAATTAGCCATTAAATAATGCTCATTAAAATCACTTTTGGTTATTACAACACAGCTATCAATCAGAGTGACTAAAATGAAAAGTCGTGATAACAGCAAATGCTGGTAAGGATGTGGAAAAACTGGATCACTCAGGCGTTACTGGGAGGAGCATGTGAAATGGTTCAGCCAACATGGAGGAGACTTTGCTGGTTCCCCTGCAAACTAAAAGTGGTTACCATGTGACTCAGCCATTACACCCTCCGGCATTTACCCCAGACAAATGAAAATTTAGTTTCACGTGGAAACTTGTATATAAATGTTCACAGAGGCTTTATTCCTACTTGCCCCAACCTAGAAACTATCCGAATTTCCTTTGGCAGGTGCATGGTTAAGCAAACTGTGGTACATCCATACCATGGAATATGGCTCAGCAATGAAAAGGGGTGATCTATTTACACACACACACAGCCCTTGGATGACTGTGTAGGAAAGTGCTGCTGAAACAGAAAGGCAGTATCAAAAGGAGAGGCTGTGACTCCGTTTATAGTTGTGAAATAATGTAAGTACCGAGATTGAGAATACATTAGTGGCTGCCAGGGGCTAGAGACAGGGGCACAGGGAGGAAGGGGTGGCGTGTATGTGAAGACAGTTTCATGCAAGCCTCGTGGTGATGGCAGGTGAGTGTCTTGATTGGAGTGATGGTCGTACAGAGCTCTGTGTGTGATGTAACTGCATAGAGCTACACACATGCATGTGCGCACACCCACTCACAAGCACATGGATCGCTGCTCAAATCTGAAAGAACTCTGCAGGTGGTAGCAAAGTCTGTTTTCCAGCACTGATGGTGCAGAGTGGTTATGTAAGGTGTTGCCACCCGGAGCAAGCTGGGTGAAGCAGTCTTAGGACCTTTCTATACATTTCTTTGCCATTTCCTGTGATTCTATACTTGTTTTAAAATAATCAGTTGTAAGCAGTGGAGGATGGCCCAAACGCTTGGGCCCCTGCCACCCACGTGGGAGACTGAGTGGAGCTCCTGGCTTCAGTCTATTCCAGCCACCTGGGGAGTGAACCAGCAGATAGAGGATTTCTCTCTCTCTCTCTCTCTAACTCTTTCAGACAAATAAAGTTATATAAAAAGTTTTTAAAAATAAACCTTGAGACTTTGAGCCCATGGTGGACAGCGTGAGGCTCTCCTCAGGCTCCGGGGAACCTGTCTGTGTCTCTGCTGCCCTCTCTGGGCGGGGCTCTCCATTGTATCCTACGCCCTTAGCACTGCACCTGCCACCTGTGAAGTGCTCAGTGAGTATTGCCCAACAAAACAAAGGAAGGAACAAGGACACGAGGGCTCCTGGGGGTGCATGGGAGCCTGGAAGTCCAGCTTCGCAGCCTGGGCGGTTCCTTGGGTTCCAGAAGCCTTGGAGCAGCTCGCTTCAGATGTGGCTGTGCTGGCCTTCATGTCTGTCTACACCATAGCTCAGCGAAGACAGGGCCAGGTGTGTTCAGGGGCTCGCATTACCCCAGCCCCACGCACACTACACCACGCCTGCGGCCATGTCCGAAGCAGCCTGCTCCAAGGCCTCCGGGCGTTTCAGTTATGTGAGCAAATATATTTCCTTTTTTATGTTGAGCCAGTCTGATCTGGGTTTTCTCTCCTTCGCAACACAGAGCCCTGACTGATAAAAGGATTATCCTTCTACCGTTGTCGTGTGCCCAACATGCTGATTTCCAGGACCACATGTACTGCTCAGCATCTTAGGGAAGCTGCAAGACAACCCGCAGTTCCCTGGGAAGGGACATCTCAGGCCGGCAGGAGAGAGCAGGTGCCTGCCCTTCAGGGTTCATGCCACAGGGGCTGGCAAGGAGGCTGAGCCTGCTGGGCAGTTACTCAAACTCTAAGAAGTACGCTGGGCCCTGCAATCCTCAATTCGGACTTAGGAAGTGCCCCGGAGTGGTCCAGCAGAGACACGTACGAGGCGGGAAAATTGAGAAGAATCTAATTCTGCCTTTACAAGTTTGTCTCTAAAACATATGAGCAAAAAATCCTGAAAGTGAAACAATATAGGGACAGGCATATTCTTTTCATTTTTTAAAAATATTTTACTTAGTTATTTGAAAGGGAGAGAGAGAGAGAGAGAGAGAGAGAGAGAGAGAGAGAGAGAGAGAGAGAAATCTTCCATCCACTGGTTCACTCCCCAAAAGACTACCAAAGCCAGGTTAAGCTTTTCACCTCTGGATGGTAGAAAGTAAAACATACAATCAACAAAGGCTACAACCTCCCATGCAGAAATAAAAATCAAGCCCACTTGTATGTGGGTATCAGATCCAAATTTGCACTGCTCGCATGATACAAGCCCCAAAGTGAGGAAATACAAAACTGGCCCAGAGTAATGAAACTTCTGGATTTTCTGGCATTAAAAACACAGTTCAGGGCTGGGCATCTAGTCTCGCAGTTAGGACACTGGTTAAGGCACCTGCATCCCAAACCGAGTGCCTGAGTTCGATGCCTGCCTCTGGCTCCCGTTCAGCTTCCTGCGAATGCCGACCCTGGGATGCCGTGGCGATGGACAAGTGGTTGCGTTCCACCACCTACATGAGAGACGCGGATTGAGTTCCTGGCTTGGCTCCTAGCTTCAGCCTAGTCCGATCCTGGCTATGGTGGTCATTCAGAGAGTGAACCAGTGGATGGGGGTGCTCTCTCTCTCTCTCTCTCTCTAATAGTATATATATAAATAGTATATATATATATATATATACATATATATACACACACTATATATATATATACACACACACACAGTGTATATATATATATAATAGTATATATACATACACCATATATATATATATAGTATAGTTCTCTAGTAACACTCTCATAATTATAGAAAAAAAAACTTTCCCTGAAGATCTGCTCACAGCTTATAAGAAAAGTCCGTGTCTGAAGAAGTAACTCATCATAAAGGAGAGTCAGCAGATACAACCTTGTGGTAGAGTTTCACTCCCAGAATTCCGAACAAAAGAAAATAGAAAGCAACTATAAATCAAGGTAAAAAAGGATACTTTGTTTAACGTTAATGTGTTATGTGCCAATGTGTAATTGTAATGTGTAAGTGTATCAATATGTGTAATGTATCAAATGTATGTGTATATGTATCAAAACACACCAAGCTGTGGAGTGGAGTAAACCACAGTGCACTTAGTGCTTAAAGGAAAATGTGGAGATTTCAATGCCCATTTTCAGAAAAGAAGTAAAGTCTAAAGTTGGTGATGCAAGTTCCTGTTTTAAGGTTAAAAAAAGAAAAATAACAAAGCAAATGAAATGCAAAGGAAGTAGAAGGAAGGAAACAATAAAAACAGGAATGGAAATCAAAGAGAGAAATAATAGGAAAAAAATCCATAAAATAAAAACCTGGTTCATTGAAAAGATCAATAAAATTGCAAACTTCTAGCTACACTGATCACAAAAACAGAGTGAAGACACAAAAGAGTAAAATCAAGTGTGAAAGAGGAGTCACCACCAGAGACCCCACAAACATTAAGAGGCAAAGGAGGAAACAGTATAAATAATTTTAGGCCAGTACACTTGATGATGTAGATGAAATGGACAAGCTTTTTGAAAGATACTAAGTTTAGGGGCCTGTGTTGTAGCATAATGGGTTAAGCTGCCAGCTGCAATGCTGGCATCCCATATGGACACCAGTTCGAATCCTGGCCGCTCTGTTTCCTATCCGCTAACACTCCTGGGAAAGCAGGGGAAGATGGGCCAAGTCCTTGGGCCCCCCACACCCATGTGGAAGACCTGGAAGAAGCTCCTGGCTTCTGGCTTTGGCCTGGCCCCAGTGCTGGCCATTGTGGCCACCTGAGGTGTGAATCATTAAATGCAAGATTTCTCTGTCTCTGTAACTCTGACTTTCTAAATAGATAAATAAATCTTTTTTTAAAAAAGTTTGATAAATTTTCTTCATCAAGATGAAAAAATCTTTTAAAAAATATGTATTTATTTGAAAGGCAGAGAGAGAAGATGAGAAAGAGAGAGAAAGAGAAAGAGAAAGAGTTATCTTCCATGTGTTAGTTCACTCCCCAAATGATCATTATGGCCAGGGCTGGGCCAGGCTGAGTCTCCCACGCGGATGGCAGGGACTCACGTACATGGACCACCTCTGCTGCTTTCCCAGGTGCATCAGCAGGGAGCCGGGTCAGAAGTGGAGCCTCTGGGCCTCAATCACTGGCACCCACATGGGATGCTGGCACTGCAGGCGGCGGCTTCACCTGCTATGCCACAGCACTGGCCCCCCCATACCACACAGAAGCTCATTGCAGCTTTATTCATAACAGCTGGAAACCGGAAACAACTCAAAGGAAGGCAAGTGGAGAAACGAGCGGTGGTACATCCATACAGTGGCATACTACAGAGTGCAGAGGATCAACTCCTGGCACAGGCAACAGCATTCAAAAGTACATCCTGGGCAACAGAAGCCAGACACGAGACAGTATGTGCTGTACTTGTATTACTCCATGTACATGAAACAGAGAGAGCGACAAAGAGTAGACTGGCCTTTGTCTGGGGCTGAGCAACGCAGGTGCATGAGGAGGCATTATTGAGGGGGTGGGAGTGTGGACGTGCACATGTTCTACATTCTGTTGGCAGGAGCAAAATATGGTTGTAGACATTTGTCAAAATGTATGCCCCTCCATTAAAATGGGTGCATTTTATTGTGTACAAAGTATCAATACATTTGAAATAAAAAGAAGGAAAAACAGAAAAACATTTTGTATGCCATTGAGGATAAGGAAGGTTTTGTGGAATAAGATAGAAAAGCTAGGGGCAGGCACTCAGTCCAAGGTACAAGGATTAAAGTGCTGCTCGGGGTGCCCGCACCCCATTTCAGAGTGCCAGGGTTTCAGTCTCCGCTTCCAATCCAGCTTCCTGCTAATGGGAATCCTGGGAGGAGACAGTGATGATAGCCTCGTCAGAACGATGAGGGATGATAGCAGCGATGATAGTGGTTGGATCTCTGCCACCCACATGGGAGATCCAGATTGAGTTTCCAACTCCCAGCCTTGTGAGCAATTGAGGAGTGAACCAAGGGATTGAGGAGGGCCGTCTGTCTGCCTTTCAAACAGAAGTGATAGCTAGCTAGAAGATAGATAGAACTATAAACTACAAAGGAAAAGGAGAATTTAACTACATTAAAATTAAGAACTTCTGCATATCCAAAGACACCAACCTCAACATTACAAAACAATCCACATAATGGGAGAGGATATTCGCAATCCATGTAGAATAAAAGGTTAGTATCTAGAATATTTCACAAACTAGTATATGCCAATAATAATAATAAAAAAAAATCTCAGGGGAAAATGGCTAGGATATCATCAGGCATATTATAGGTGAAAAATAGTGCAATAGTTTACAAACTTGTGAAAAGATGTTCAAGTTTGCCACCAAACAGGGACATATCAATAAGAATGGAATGATTCAATTTGTTGGCATGGGTGTGAGGAAATGGGGATGGTTTTGCATTCCCAGAGGGTGTGGATCGTCATAGAAATTGAAGAGGAAGTTGGCAGGAGCCAGCAGCATCGCCAGTGCCTGTCCCCATCACCTATCTGCCCCTCATTTTGCTTTTTTACCTCAAGTCCTCCAGGTTAAGCGTACCAGGGGCTACTACAATGTGTCCAGTTCTGCATGGCTGATTAGCCCTGAAGTGGCAAATCCTGAATTTCCATTAACTGGGCAGAGGAGAAATAAAATGTAGTATAATCATGCAATGGAATCCTATTCAGAGTTATACAAAGGCACTTCGAAACATTCCTGGGAGATGGAATAAAACATGCATTTATTTTGATGTAAGAAAATTGGAATTCCATGCATACAAAGGATCTTCAAAGTTCACGGAAATACAAACTATTAAAAAACTATGCATAGATTTCAATTTTTTGTACCAAAATAAACTTACCTTTTAATTCCATTTTCTACAACTTTTTGAAGTTTCCCTCATGTGTGTGTGTATGTAGGTGTGTATAAGTATGTATATGCATGTATGTGTATGTATGTGCTTATGTGTGCGTGGGTATATGTGTGGTGTACTACGTGTGCGGGTGTGTATGTGTGTATATGTATATGTGTGTGTACTTGTGTTATGTATATGTGTATATGTGTACTTGTGTATGTATGTGTGTAGTGTATGTGTACGATAGTGTATATATGTGCGTACTTTGTGTGTGTGTGTGCGCCCAGCCAGTTCTCCTTATCAACAAGATCTGCAAACATAACCAACAATGGATCAAAAATATTTGGAAAAAATTGTCTATACTAAACAGGGACAGGCTTGCTTTCTTGTCATTTTCTAAACAATACATTAAACAATGATTTAGCTAGCATTTACCTTGTTAGGTATTAGAAGTAACTAGAGGTGACTTAGGGTATACAGGAGCTTGTGCACAGGTTACATGAAAATGTTACACAGTTTGCTATAAGGGATTTGAGCATCCGTGGATTTTGGTACCCACGAGATACTGAGGGACAGCTGTATATATACACGGGGTGGGGGGGAGAGAGAGAGAGAGAGAGAGAGAGAGAGAGAGAGAGAGAGGGAGAGAAGGGAACAGCAAGCTGCCCGGGGGTAGAGGGGCTTCACAGCACCGTAAGAAGCCAGCAGTGTCGAAGACACTGACAGCCGACACGGCCTGCAGGCAGAGTTTCCCAGACCCCAGGCGTCTCAGCAGAGACCCCCAGCCCCAGTTCCCTACCAGCAAGCCAGCTCTTTTGAATGTGCGGGCTGCCGCCGCCCGCGCACCTCGCCCTTTGGCGGTAAGCTAGGAACAAGCGCTCGCCAGCGCTGCGATCCCACCCCAGCTGAGCGTTGCAGAATGCGAGATGAGCGAGCCCACAGGGCCTCCAGCGCCCGCCGCCGCCGCACAGCCTCGCCTGCGTTTTTCTTCCCTGCGCTCGTCCCACTTACTTCGGCTCTACAGACTTGCTTTGAGGTTTGGCACTTTCACACTTTTTAATACAAAGACAGATTCTTAAGACGCCAGCAACAATTCCTCATCATGGAAAAAACAGCCCTGACTTCCTCATTTTCCACCTGCCCTTTGTCTCCAGCAAGGACAGGTGTACGAGCAGCTTACAGGTTGTAACCCTTTTCTTGAAAGAGACCAGAGAAATCTGTTTTCCTCTTCTCGGGCACTCCAGGCTCTGTAATTCCAAACCAGTTTAGGGATGGAGCCCTGCTGTGACTTTGCACTCCTGGCTCCTTGGCTGACAGTGTCCCCACCTGGGTCTCCCTTCAGCTGTCTTCTACAGGGGCTGTAAAAGGCAGCAGGATCTGAGCTGGAGAAATCAGCCCTTTTTGTACTGATCAGAGAGAACTGTCGAGAAACGGGAGTCCCTTGCTGACCTCCCATAGCGGCCCCAGGGTGTTCCTCTTGCCGCCCACATCCGCCCCCCACCTGCCCGCTGCCCGGGAGCTGGGCCTGGGTGAGCCGCCTTAATGGGCACCTTTGCTTGTGGCTTTCAGTGGGGTCCAAGCTCTGGAATTCTCCAGCTCCAATCAGAATGAGAGGAGGGTGAGGGAGGGCATTTACTCCCTGCAGGGCCACCCTCATCGAAGGTCACTGGCTGTCACGTGACCCTCATTTTTTATGTTTTTCTTACATTAACAACCAGATCCTTGTGACAGTATCCTGAGTGAAATTAACCTGCATGGCCATTTTCTTAGCGATCTGTTAACCTCCCTCTCTGTCTCCTACCGCATCTGTTCCATGCAGCACCTGCTGAGTTGGAGGGGGAGGGGGAGGGGAGGAGGGAGAGGAGGAGGAGGAGGAACAGTCCCGGCCTTCCAAGAGAACGGCGCGTGGCTGGAAGAGAAACCCAGGTGCGGAGCTGCGTGGGCCGGCAGCCGACACCACGTTCGCCTTCTGACCACCTAAAAGGCGGCCTGGAGGGCTTCGTCCCTCACAAAGACTCAGTGACTGAGAAGGACTTGGCACTCCTGCAGGATCGACCGTCTCTCAGGAGTGACTGAGCACGGCCTCACCTAAGAGCCTTGGCATTGCATGAGCCAGGGTAGAGGCCCTCGCCGCCGTCTAGAAGAGTCCAGCCTGCTGGCGATATCGGCTGGGAGGCCGTCCACCCTGCGAGGCGGGCACCGCGGGAGGAGAGGAAGGCGTGCGGAGGGAGGAGCCTACTCACGGGCCGCCCCCCCCCAGGAGGGGTCGCAGGAAGTCAAAGCCCGTGGAAATGTTCACGAAACAGAGTGACTTTTGAAACTCGAGACACACGGCTGCTGGACTCGGGTCATCCAGCCATTCATGAGTTGGTGACCAGGTATTCGGACTGCCAGAAACTTGGGACTTCAATAAGGCATGGTGGCAGCCATGTTTGTTTTCCCAGGGGGCTGTGCGGCGTCTCCAGGAGTGATTGACACCGACTGCCTGTAGGGGGTGCTTGGCCCCTCTTCCCTCATAACAACACCACCACCCATCATCACAAACCAACCTTGCAACAGGTGTTCACTAGCACCTGCTTTGTCTCTGCTGCTGCTGCGACAGAGCCTCTATCCTGAGCCCTTCCAGGTGGGATGGGGGGGGTGGGGGTCTTTGCTGAGCAGGGGAGGCCACAGAGGTGGGCCCTGAGGCTGGGTGGACTTTGGAGAGGGGATGCAATGAGAAATGCACAACAGATGCTAGCTGTGTCGTCATCGCTGTGCCCAGGGCACCTGAGTTGTCTCAGTCTTTGGAGCCCCCTGTGGGGTGGATACGCTCATCCCGTTCACAGGTGGGGCGACTGAAGGAGAGACAGGCCAGTGACCTGCCCACGGTGACTTTGGAATGTGGCCTCTTCGCCGTGGTGCCGCATAAGCTTGAGAAGGTGCTGGAACCAGGTGTAGCACCCATGGGGGGGGGGGCAGGAGGCCAGCAGGCAGCAGCAGGAGGCTGAGGAGGGGGAGTGGGGTGGGCAGAGGGAGCCCTGTGGTGAGGGCTTCCTGGGCCAGGCTGGGGGTCTGCACAGCACGGGTGGGGAGTTCCCAGCGGGCAGCCTGTGGGCTGTAGAGCTTTGGGCGGAAGCAGCCCTCCCACAGTCCCGTCTCATTCACATGGGTTTGTTTCCATTTATCTGCTTGCCTTCCGAGCCAAGAGGCTGTTAGAAAACTGTATTGTTCTAATTTAATCCACATGGGCATCCCCAGGACAGAGTCTGAAATGGGTCTCAGGCCCAAAGGCTCCGCCCTGTGGCTGCAGTAGGAAAGGGTCCTGGCCTCAGGGGTGAGCCTGTCCCCTCATTCCAGGCCTTTCCTGAAGCCAGTGCCCACCCATCTCCCTGTCCCCTGGGCTGGGAGGTGGTGGGAAAGGGGACTGGCAAAGTAACTTCCGGTGACCTTCCCCCTGCACCTGCCCGCAGCCCAGAGAGTGATCAGAGCAGGCAGCCAGCAGGCATGGAGTGGCCGACAGGGTCTGACCCCTAATCAGTTCCTTCCCCAGAATGAGGGTCTCAAGTCAGAGGACCGGAGCGGTGACATGAAGCGGTTTGTCCAGTCTCGAGGGAGACGCCGTCTGCAGCAGAAGCCGGAAGCCTGGTGAGCTGGACGCCAGCCCTCAGAGGCCCTCGCCCGCATGCCGGCTGCAGGTGGGGTGAGGGTTAGGGAGCCGGTCTGGCAGCCACACCGCCCCAGCCCAAAGCCACGGTGCTCATCGCAAATGCTCTCCCATCACTTAACACCTCCTGAATATCATTACATTGTTTGGAGCAGTGAGTGCTAAAAATCCGGAAGCAACAGATTCACAATGGCCCTGGGCTGGGCAGGCAGGGCCTGGGAGGCCCTCCTGGGGCTGGGCTGGCACCACCTCGTGCCCTCCGCAGACGGGCAGGAGGAAGGCCATCCTGCATTTTGCAAGAATGGGTGTCGAGGCCAGGTTTAAGTGGTCCTGGCTCTGTGGAGCTGGCTCCAGTTCCCGGCACAGCCTTTGGTGAATCCCACTTGAAGTGGTGTCGCTTTTACCAAGAACCCAAGGACGGGAGCAGGTGGGGAACAGGGAGCCGGAGCGCCAGGCCTGAGGCCGGCCAGTGGGGCTGGGGGCATGGGGGCCCCTCGGACGTAGGCAGACTGTCCCTCACAAGCAGGCCGTCAGCTGTGGCTGGACAGCCGTCTCCAG
Source organism: Lepus europaeus (assembly GCF_033115175.1). Taxonomy (NCBI): domain Eukaryota; kingdom Metazoa; phylum Chordata; class Mammalia; order Lagomorpha; family Leporidae; genus Lepus; species Lepus europaeus. The sequence goes on along the minus strand of NC_084845.1, from coordinate 16,881,087 downwards.
CCCAGCCAGCGTCTCCCCACGAACAGCTTCTTGTGCTGCATGTGTGACCTTGCGGCTTTAAATTACACCTCCAGGGTGGGTGCAAGCTTCCACCCAGAGCTGGCAGGGGAGGGGGCTGAGCCCCTGGGGAGAGTCGGGCTGTCTCAGGAGACCCCTGCTATCTCCATGAGCCCCACGCCAATCAACACACATATGTGAGAACCCCGCCCAGTGGGCACCCCCAGTAGAATGACCCAGTGAACAGACGGCCATGCCGTAAAAACCCTGGGCACTTCCTCAAAGCCACTGTCCTGTTTGGGCACTCCGCCTGGGTTCCTCCGGGACCAGATACTTTTCTGTCGCTTGCCAATCAAACAAAAGTTTCTGCCTCTTTGCAAATTGTTTCCTGACTTTTTATTTCTATACTGAGCTGAGGAAAAGAAGCCATGAAACTCGCTTTCGGCAACCGCCCTCCCCTCCAGGCCCACACATGTTGAGCCCTGCACTAACACATGGGTCCCATGACCGGGGTGACTCCCGTTGCTGAAGGAGGGGCAGGCACTAAGGGTAAGGAGGTCGCCAGTGCAACACCAGGGCTAGTGGCAAACACCGGCTGTCACCCACGGGATCCGGCGAGGAGATCTGACCTGCATGCAAACCAAGTTCTCCCTGGGGTGGGCTGGGCCTCAGTTTGTGTTTATCAGATTGGTGACCAATGACAACAGAACTACTGTTCACTAGGAACTAAGTTAATAACCACAGCACAGACACACGCAGAGTCCCTGGCTCACAACACATCCAGGGTAGCGATGGCTGCCCAGGTTCCCCGATGGAAACTTTGCTATGATTTCATAAGAATGTGATATGACTGGGTTTTTTTTCCACGAAGGGCTGGATCTCCAGACACTACGCTATCCAGTAACCCTGTAATCTTAGGGCTTAATCAAAACATATTCCAACAACCTATTCTGGGGCTATGAATGAATGTTTATTTTAAAACAATTCGCCATGGCTCTTTTTTTATTTTTTAATTTTTTTAAGGGAGACAGAAGGGGATTTCTTGGAGCCAGGTTACTCCCTGCCTGTGTCACACGCTCAGGTCGTAATTCACCACAGAGCTGTCTGAGAGAAAGGGAGAAGGACAGGGCATTTGACAAAGAGTTAACAGATGTCTTCAGTGGCGGCTGGCCCACTGCTGCTGGGTCATTTGTCGGATGGAAGCTGATTTTGCTGCTGTCGTAAACAGAGAGTATGATAATTATGTGCGGGCTGCGTTAGGCGGAACAGATTGGCTGTATGACATTCTGTTACAAAAAAAAAAACAAAAAAAACCAGCCCCTCTCCTGTCTCTGCAGAGAGACAGTGGAGACGACCCCTGGTCCCCAGTTTTGAAAGTCGGCTCCGAGGGCCCTTGGAGACTTGGCAGCGGGGGACGGGGTCAGGTGCTTTTGAGGCGGCGGCCGCCGAGGTGTGGGTACGTGGCGAGCAGACCTGCTTCCCAGTAAGTCCAGGCACACTTGAGTGAGCCAGCCGCACCGCACTGCATAGCTGCCTTTTCCCATTTGAAAAATGAAAGAATTAAATTCAAAACAAACAACTTCAATTTAACACCAAACTACAGGATAACCAATCTTAAAAATGTCACGGCGTAATGGATCTTAATACCCACAGAAAACACAAAAACAGCACCATTGTTCCCCAGCAAGGCAGAGCAACCTCACAGAATTTCAGTGAAGGAGAAAGAAGGGAAAAACACCTTATTACTTCCAACCCCTGCGAGCCATTTTGGTCTCCAAAGGTTTTAGGCTGCCCGAGGCCGTGTGTCTGCAGTGTTTCGGGAAATGGCTTGCCTTTGCACGAACGCGCGGCTCGGCTCTGCAGCGAGGCTGCCTGCCCCCGAGCAGTGCCGCTCCATTTCTGGTTAACTCTTCCTTCCCGGGCCTGCCGCTCGCAGCAGCAGGGCGGGCAGGGCCCAGGGATGCCGAAGAGGCCACTGCAGCCCACAGCAGCCCAGCCTCCCGGGAAGGACAGCCAGGACCTGCCCTCCTGGAAGCGGAGGTGGCTCCAAGCGGGCCGGCCAGCCACCTCCGTGGCTCTTTGGAGACTCTGTTGGCAAACTGAGCTCCAGTGCAATGGCCATCACAACACAGAGCACGCTGATGAAGTCAGGGGACTGCTGGGGCCTTGGGGGCCAAGACTGGCCAATCCGGCCTCCTGGGGTTCCCAGCGGGCAGCTCCCCATCGCTGCCGCGGGCCCCTGGTTAGCAGGTGCAAGCTGCACCCGGCCCTCTGCCAGGGTGCGATGTGGACTTGGGGGATTCTTACGTCCCCAGTGACACTGACAGAGGCGCAGTCACAAAAACACGTTCCCGCTGCACATCTGAGCCGTGAGCCACAGAAAAGCACTTAGCACTTAAGAGGTTAATACAATTCCTAAGTGTTCGGCAATCACTGCAATTTAGTGCCATTTCGATTATTACACAATAAACAGACCATGTTGTCTGGAAGCAAATTTTTATGAGTATTGCTGAAGGGCTTGCAACTTATTTAGCTGCCGAAACTCAAAGAGAGAGAGCATTTCCGAATGCTAACGCCACAGATCCCAAGTACAGGTAGCAGAGAAAGGTCATTCTCAGGTCACCGCTCCGGCAACTCAACACCTTGACCTTTAAAATGAGTGTGTTGTTAGAGGGAAATAAAGTTCACCAAAGTGTTCTTTACACAGAGCCATTTTAATAATATTGTTGAGTTGCCGAGGAAAAAGATCTGGGAATTTCCAGAAACATGTTATATTCAGGAAAAAACACGATGTTAACATGGGCTGGGAATATCTAAGTCATTTTGGCAGCCTTGTATATGCACTGAACACACACTCACACACACACATGCATATACACAGGCGTGCACACAGGCACGCCAAACACAGCCAATTCAGAGACCCTGCCCCTGCTGTCTTTTATAGCTGCTTGGGTGCACCGATCACAAACCGGGTCAACTTCCTCATATAACAAGGGAGCAAAGAGGCCAAGGGATGGTTTTTATCCCCATTTTATACATAAGGTAACTGAGGCTCCACTTAGGAAACAGCTTTGTGGGGCCAGCGTTGTGGCGTGGCTGGTAGAGCCGCCTAGGACGCCAACGCCGACATCCTATATGGGTGCCTCTGGTTCAAGTCTTGGCCGCTCCACTTCCAGTCCAGCTCCCTGCTAATAGGAATGAGAAAGCAGCAGAAGATGGCCCAAATGCTTGGACCCCTGTACCCACGAAGGGCACCCTGAAGAAGCTCCTGGCTCTGGCCTGTCCCAGCCCTGGCTGTTGTGACCATTTGGGGAGTGAACCATTGGATCGAAGACCTCTCTCTGTGTCCCACCGTCTCTCTGTAACTCTGCCTTTAAAATAAAAGAAAATAAATCTTAAAAGAGACAGCTTTGTTAGCCCACAGCAACATCTGGTATATTCCAGGAACTCCTCCAAGAGGGGTGGAATCTGGGGGGAAGTGATGTTGCACCCCAACCGTGAGGGAACTGGGCAGCACTGTAGCTGTCTCATACACAAACTGCAGCCCCAGAGAGACTGGGGGTCGGACCCCCCCAAGGGTTCTTGAGACTCACGGAGTTGGGTGTGGCAATCATGGGGGGTGAGGCAAAGCACAAAGGTGCACCCTGCTCCCAGGGCATGGAGAGTAAGCCTAGTGTTGCGGGAGAAGGTGGGCACTGCCTGGTGACAGGAGCTAGCAAGGAGGGCTGGGCTGCCTTGGCAGGTGCAGAGGGCGTAGAGGAAATCAGCTGCTGAAACCAGGTCAGAGTTCCCATCTCACTTCCAACAGACCAACCTGCCTGGCTCTCAAAATCCTATCTTTGGGGGCAGGCGCCGCGGCTCAATAGGCTAATCCTCCGCCTGCGGCGCCGGCACCCCAGGTTCTAGTCCCGGTTGGGGCCCCAGATTCTGTCCCGGTTGCTCCTCTTCCAGGCCAGCTCTCTGCTGTGGCCCGGGAATGCAGTGGAGGATGGCCCAGGTCCTTGGGTCCTGCACCTGCATGGGAGACCAAGAGAAGCACCTGGCTGGCTCCTGCCTTCGGATCAGTGCAGTGCGCCGGCCGCAGCGCACCGGCCGTGGCAGCCATTGGAGGGTGAACCAATGACAAAAGGAAGACCTTTCTCTCTGTCTCTCTCTCTCTCACTGTCCACTCTGCCTGTCAAAAAAAAAAAATTAAAAAAAAAAAAAGAAAGAAATCCTATCTTTGGAAAAAACCAGTGGTCTCAGCATCAGAGCTGCTGGACAGCACCTGGGATGTCCATGGAAAAGGCACCTTGCTGCCCTGGGAGGTCTGGCGTGGAGCCCCAGGGCCCGAACCGATGTGCCACTCGGGTGATTCTCCATTTTGAGGTCACATTTCTTGGTGCAAGGCTTCCTTCTTAGGTCTCTCACGACTTCTATCCTCCTCGGGAGGCAGCATATGCAGCTCCTGACCCGAGCTAATGAACTACTGCCAACAATCCTCCAGCCTGCCCGTCTGTCCATCCATCCATCTATCTGTCCATCCTTCCTTCTTCCATCAATGCATCCATCCATCCATCCATCTTCCCATCTCTCCTTCCCTCCCTCCATCCCTCCTCTCCTCCCTCCCCTCTTCTCTTCCTCCCCTCCTCTCTCCCTCCCTCCCTCCCTCCCTCCTTCCCTCCCTCCCTCCCTCCTCTCCTCCCTCCATCCCTCCTCTCCTCCCTCCCCTCTTCTCTTCCTCCCCTCCTCTCTCCCTCCCTCCCCTCCTCCCTCCTTCCCTTTCTCCCTCCCCTCTTCTCTTCCTCCCCTCCTCTCTCCCTCCCTCCCTCCCTCCCTCCCTCCCTCCTTCCCTCCCTCCCTCCCTCCCTCCTTCCTTCCCTCCCTCCCTTCCCATCCAAATGTCTGCTCAACAGACCCTTCTGGGCCACCTATTCCAGGTCACGCCTGTTCCACCTGCTACAGTAATAGAGGAGGCCCCAGCATGTAAGGCAGGGGCAGACTCTGAGGGGAGCTGGTGATTCAGGGTTGCCACTGTGCAAGGCCCAGCAGAGGTGAGTCCACCACACTTGTGTACCCTCAGCCCTGGCTCAGAGGCGTCCACAGTGACGACTGCTGCGGAGCCCAGTGTGAGCCCCAGGGGCAGAAGCTTCCCCTCTAGGTGTCGAACTCTTTCTTCCTCAGAAAGGAAGACGCCACTCCTGTTCACTGCGTGGTGAGAGAAAGGTTGAGAAAGGGGCACAGAACAACACGCATAGGAGAGTGACGATGCAGCCAGAGGCCGAACAGGAGATTCTGCACCCGAGTCCTTTAGAGCCCCAGGAAAGGCCTAGCAGGAGGCCGGAAGCCACTAGATTCAGAGCTTCCTGTCGCCAGATGCCAACTTTATTTGGAATTTTGTCCAAACACTATGTTTAGTTGGCCATTCAGAGCAACCACGTGCTCAGAAAGCCATCAGCCGTGTGTTCCAGTCCAGGGCAGTGTCTCAGACCAGGAAACACAAGCCAGCAGCCTACATGACATTTTGAACTGAGTCAAGTTCAATCCTGATGTTTCTCAGCCGCTCTGGAGCAGATGCACAGACCTCAGGACCCTTCCTAAGGCCTGGGCCTCGCCCAGCCTCTCGCTGGGGAGACCACAGTTGCTGTCTTTGCTCCAGTCCTCAACTCGATGCCCAGGTGTGTCCTTCTGCTTTCTTCCTCCCTAAAGATTTGGTTATTTATTTGAAAGTCAGAGTTAGAGTGTGTGTGTGTGTGTGTGTGTGTGGTGGAGGGGGAGAATCTTCCATCCCGTGGTTCACTCCCCAGATGGCCACAATGTCCAGGGCCAAACGAGGCAGAAGCCAGGAGTCAGGAGTTTCTTCCAGGACTCCCATGTTGAAAGCAGGGGCCCAAGGACTTGGGCCATCTTCTGCTACTTTTCCCAGGCTGTTAGCAAGGAGCTGGATTGGAAGGGGAGCAGACAGGACTGGAACTGATGCCCACATGGGATGCTGGTGTCCCAGGCGGTGCCACAGCGCCGGCCCCAGATCTGTCCTTCTTGACTCTGACCTTCTCTCCATCTTCCTTTCTTTCTGATCCCGCTGCCCAAAACCTCCAAGGGACTGTCCTGGCAGACAAGGAGGGGAGATGTTGGATGACCCTGGGGCCCTGATCTGAAAGGTGGAGACAACACCATGACCTCGTGGATTTGTGGCAAGAGTTCAATGGAATGATAGAGAGCACTCAATACTGAACTAGTACATGGCAGACGACCACCGAACAAGCGTTCCCACGGGAGAACCCAAACACACTCGCTACGGATTTTACTGTTTCAGAAAAATTTTTATTTCATAGGAAGTGATACTGCAGATCACAAAAATAGAATTGTGGCCGGTGCCGCGGCTCACTAGGCTAATCCTCTGCCTGCGGAGGTTCGAGTTGCCGGTTGGAATGCTGGATTCTGTCCCGGTTGCTCCTCTTCCAGTCCAGCTCTCTGCTGTGGCCTGGGAAGGCAGTGGAGGATGGCCCAGGTCCTTGAGCCCCTGCACCCACATGGGAGACAGGAGGAAGCACCTGGCTCCTGGCTTCAGAGCGCGCTGGCAGTATCAGCCATTTGGGGAGTGAACCAATGGAAGGAAGACCTTTCTCCTGTCTCTCATTCTCTCTCTCACTGTCTAACTCTGCCTGTCAAAAAAAAAAAAAAAAAAAAAAGTAGATTTGTAAATTTGGAGGACTATGTCCCTAACGTGTGGTGAGGAGAATCAGAGAGTAAAGTTACTACTATGCATCATTTCTATCCAGCTAATTCCCATATTGATATTCTAATGAAAAATGGGCTCCCCAAATCCTGCATTTTTATCATGTGTGTCTAGGCTAGCATTTATGTTCTATTCTGAATTAACAAACATCAAAAGCTAAAAAATTACATATGCATAAAAATGGGGAAAAGGGTATGCATCTTGTGTAAGTCTCAATGGAGCACACTTACATCTCTAGTCCTGTCATATACTCCCTGCTTAACCCACATGGCAATTTTGGAATAGGGGGGTGTTGATGATTACAGAACAATAAGAAAAAAAAAACCTCTTTAACATCAGGCTGTGTCCTTATCATTGGGTGCCTGTTAATAAATGTCATGCCCAGTAAAGAAGCTTCTGGCTCACTCATGGTTTTTCTGTTTGTTGAAATAGCGCGTTTTCAAGTCATCTTCAACCACAAAGTTAAGGCACATCCAAAACAAAATAAAAAGGAAGGATGTCAAAAGAACAAACTTTTAAACTCAGGACTTTTTATTATTATATGCTATTTCTAACTTGTTAAAATTGATCAAATAGAAAGCTGTGAAAAGAGAAAAAATTAAGCCAACTAGAAAAGTGTGACTTGGATTTAATATTTTATAATTGCCAAGGGACATACTGAGATCAATGAATTTTTGCCTGAGATGAACGTCAGAAAGAGATGTACTTCAGTCTTTTAGGGAACATTGGTCTATTTAATTCTTGTGTCTGATGCATGTGAAATAGGCCTGCCTCGGCCTTCTCTCTTTGCCAGGAGCATTGCCGGCGGCCGACATTACCACTTTTAATAGGCTGATGTCTGAGGAGAGGCGAGGGATCCGATAACCCATCGACTCTAATGGATCTGCCTGTTTATTCTCTTACACCTTTTTTTTCCCAGCTAATTTTAGTTTTGCATGCTGAGTTGTTTCGCTTTGAATTAAATGAACAGAAACAAAGGAGAAAGGCTGGGCGGCTAATAGAGCAGGAGGCTGCTCGGGACCCACCTCCACGGGCTTGCCCACATACCTGCTGGACCGTCGTTGCCAGTTGCCGGGTCTCCTCTCCACTTGTTGACGAAATTAGCATTTTATACATGCTCAAATGTGGAGGGAAAATTAGATTACGCAAATCACTTTATGTAGAATGTGCTGTTGTTTGCAGTAGACCTAAATGCCCAGCCTCGGGCCTCAGATGTCCTGGGATTTCAGACACCGGTCAGTGACTTTTCCTGCCTGGGGGGGTCACCCAGAGCTCTCTGCAGGGTCACACAAACAGGACAAATGCTCCAGTGCTTTGCTTTATTTAATGAAAAAAAAAAAAAAAAAAAAAGCTAGAGAGACACAAGGAGGCTACGACTAGGTGCCCTTCAACATAAATAGCAGAAGTCAGTGGTTTAAAACATCCCCCCGAACTCCCCCTCTTGTTCCCAGAGAGCTTGAAGAAGGTTCTGGAAATGCTAGAGGGAGAAGGATGTCCAATATCAGAGAGAGCTAAGGGGGAAAGGGCCGGCTTCTCCGGATTTTCTAAGTAAGAGCCATGTTCCATTGTGGGGTTTAGAATTGTCACAAACGCCCGGGCTGCACAGCTCTCTCCGCTACCCCCACTGGGGACACACGCTTGTCCTTGTTGCCAACCTACCACGGGCAAAGTCACCCTGGAGGGGACAGGACAGCCTGAGCTCCAGAAAAGTTGGGGGACAGGGATGAGAAGTACTATTCCTCCAGAGACAGGAAGATTCGCCTTGAAACAGGTAGGACCCCACAGTGGCTGCCCCAAGGATGTCCCCACTCCGCAGAGCCGCGTAGAACCTGACCGCGAACACTGTGGCCCACCAAGAAGCTAAGATCATTTACAAAGTCACCTGGGAAACAGAGAGCATCGAAGACTGGCCAGGGTAAAATCGGAAATACCGAGGGAGCTCTGGGAGCGGCTAAGCTATCCACGACCTTCAGGACGCGGTCCCTTGCAGCGCGAACAGTAGCCAGAGGCGCCCTGGCCCCGCGCCATCAGAGGGGGCCCAGTGTTTAGGGCACTTCTCGCTGCCCTAACCGGTCAGGAGGAGGCCCCGTGGCGCGCCAGCTGCATCCAGGTTCAAGGGCAGCCGTTTCTCCTCCATCCTCCAGCCAGCCGCAAGTCGGTCACTCAGACCCCTCCGCCCTGCCTCTGCGGGACTCACACCCCGGGGCGAGGGCTGCTCCCCCACACCCCCAGACACCGGGTCTTGGCTTCGTTCCACTGCATTTCTCCCGCGAATGCCCACTGCGTCGCATCGCGTGCAGAGCGCTGGGCTCGGGGGCTGGACTGGGGACCAGAGTGGGGCGGGGCGCGGGTGGCCGCAGAGTCTGCGGTCCTCTCTTATCAACACCTAGGTTCTAATAAAATCGTTTATGGGCCCGCGGTGCCTGCCAGCAGCCCTGCGAGATGCTGCACCCCCTCAGCACGCAGGCAACTACGCGGTCAGGGAGTAACCGGCTTGTCCCCTCATTCTGCGTGTGCGCGTAGACCCGGAGCCCCACTCTCAGGCCGTGTGCAATGCAAAGGAGGAACAACACACTCAAGTTGGAAGTGATTTACTTCATTAGCTGGGATTACAAGTTTAACTTACAAACCAGAGGTCAAAATTTCTCATTAACAAGGGGGCCGTGAATGGCTGCAGGCTCCGGTTCAAGAGGAGACCACTCTTATTACTAACTACACATTTCAATCTGTCTTTGATGTTCTCCTTCGTCCCTCCTCCCTTTTATTTTTTGGCAGAGGAGCTGATTTTAATTGTGGCGTTACAACAAGGCTCCCTCCATGGCAGGGAGCAGCCTCCCGAGCGAGTGAACGAGGCTGCGAGATTGGGTGCAGTCCATCGCTCAGGGCGCATTTTAATAGCTCCCTTTCCTACAAGGCTCGGATTGTTTTCCACGTGATACTGGTTAATTTAGCTGCAGGAAAGGGCATCGGTTTTCCTTGTGAGTCTCTGATCCGCCAGCCTCAGCGAGGTGAAATATATTAAAGCTCAGAAAGAGGCCTCGTTCTAACTTCCTGGCCACCACAGCCAGCCCAGCACCCGGAATGGGAAAAGGGGCTTTTTTTTTTTTTCTTTTCGTCCGTTTGGGTTGTTTACAAACACCTACACTGTCTTCCCGCGCGCGAGCCTCTTCTCTTCAAAACTGTTGCCAAGGGTGAAAAAGAAACCACTCAAATGACCTGAGGCCTTTGCAGGGTGCACTCGACTTGGAATCTCCAACCCAGAACACCGGGCAGTGATGGCAGTGGCTTAGAGTGCGGCACAGGTAACCAGGCTGCTCTTGCTAAATGGCCTGGTACCCACCTGCAGGCCAGAGTGGCACAGCGACCGGGCCCTTCCGTCCCATGGAGTCACCTTCGGAAATGATGACGATATTGAAACGACTACGACGGGGCTTAGTCTGGGAAGAAGGTCCCGCTCCAACCACATAAGCTGTGCACCCTCCTCGGTCGTCATTAGTGTACCATCTCTGCTTGTTCTCCCTGAGAAGGGTTTTCTTAGCCGCCATGTAAGAGCTGGCAGGCGGCACAGAGACTGTGCCTGGCAAAGAGGCCACTAAGCTGCCCCCTCTGGAGAGCCGATCCAGCATAGCCCAGCGGCTCCAGGCATAGCCCAGGCATGAGAGTTTGCAGCAGGAGCCCAGGTGCTGGGCAGACAAAACCTCCCCGTGCAGAACAGGCTCCGTGCCCGCGTGTGCCCCCCGGGGCCTCGCATCCTCGGAGGAAGAACTGTCTGCCTGCCTTCTTTGCTAGCGTTGCATTGTGGCCCCTTTATGTCTCTGGTTCCTTTTAACAAAAACACTGCAGGAATGTGAGTGACCGGAGGTGAAGAGCGGGTCCCTGGCAAGCAGCGGTGGCTCCGGTCACAGGGGCCCGAGGCTGTCCAGCCAGCTGGGCTGGCGGCCACATCCTACCGCATGGCAGTACCCCGGGGCGGGCTGGGCCAGGCCAGGCGAGGGTCACCTTGACCGGGCGCCTGGGGCATCCGCCATCCCCCCCCCCCCCCAGCCTTTCAGTTCCAACAGGGGAGCGATCTTAACAAGGAGACATCTTAGAAAGGTCATTATGGCCGGTCTAATTTCAAACAGGCCCCACGATGAAGGGCTGTCTTTGTGTGGGATTAATTTTAAAACCTCAGGATTTGATGTCAGTGGGAAAGCAGCAGCGTGGGACTCCGCCTGCCGCCTCCTCCCGCTCCTGGCCAGCGCCGGAGGCTCGTTTCTTAGGAGATGAGAGCTCTGACAAGCCCTTCAGTCAAGCTGAAAGCAGGCAGCCGTCCAGAACACCCACAGGCCTCCCGGGCATCCTGTGACCCCTCCAAAAAGTCACATTCACTTTGCTCTTGAGAAAGGAAAAATAACGCTGGAGGCATTTTATTTTAAACCATGTGAAATAAGGAAATGTGAAGATGCGAAAATGAAGTGAAAAAAAAAAAAAGTTAGAATTCATTTCCGTTCTTGTGATGGCTTAGAAGCCAAACTGGCTCATTTTGAAAGCGTGTAAAAATCTGAACCGTTCACCAGTAGGCAGAGACTACAAAATGCTTAAGGTAAAATATGTAAATATGTAAAATTATCTGTTGAGAACCATCTCCTTTTGTGCTTGAAAGAATTTTCTAAAGCATCTTTATTTCTATTCCGCATTAATATACTGTGGAGCGGAAAAGTTACTTTTTTGGCAAAACAACAAAAACCGAGCTGCTGAGAATTTAGCGGTTCTGCAACACGCACATAAAGGAAAGGACAAAAAGGATTTCTAAGTCGTCGTTTGCTTGGATGGCATTTCAAGGGACAATGTAAAGAAGATCATTAATACAATAAATTATGGAATCTAATTTTCAAAAGCTCTATTCACGGCAGCAACTTGAAACAAAACCCACCTTCCCGCCTCCGCTAGCCTTCCTCCTGCAAACCGGCCCGTCGCCTCCCTGCGCCCTCCGCCTGCACCTGCCCCAGCCCTCCTGTCCTTGTGACGGATCCTCAGCCGCGAGCTTAGACTCACACCTCCGACAATCGGCTGGCAACAGCGCCTCTTCTTCCCTCAGAGTCTCAGGTTCATTTTTTTTTTTTTAAATGCAGATGAGTGACCGAATACATGGCTATAATTGCGTCATTATCATCCATTTCATTTCACTAAAATATATTCTAATGCAGCACATTTCAGACACACGGCCCCTCAAGTTCCAGGAATAGTTTTGCGGTTTCTCTCCCCTAGTCCTGCTGCTTCTGGGGGAAAGGGGCCCCTGTGTGGGTCATCTCATCAAGCCAACAGCTCCCAGACTTGTTGCAAATAGCCCTGCTGAGGGGGATCCAGACCCAATGACCAGTGTGGACTGAGATGGGTGTGTGCCTGGGACAGAGTCAGTGAGGGGACTGCAAAAGCTTCAGACGCAAGGGGGCGCAGGGGGCGCGGGTGGTGGGCACTTGACACAGAACCTAAGACACTGCTGTAGCAGCTCTACTTCTTTGTTTGTTTTTGTTTTTTAAAGATTTATTTTATTTATTTGACAGAGAGAGAGAGAGAGAGAGAGAGAGAATCTTCCATCTGGTTCACTTCCCAAATGGCAGCAATGGCTGAAGCCAGGAGCCAGGAGCTTCTTCTGGGTCTCCCACATGGGTGCACGGGCCCAAGGACTTGGGCCATCTTCTGCTGCTTCCCCAGGTACACTAGCAGGGCCAGCTCCACTTCTGATACCAGCTTCCCACTGATGCACACCCTGGGAGGCAGTAGGAAATGGCTCAAGGACGTGTGGGCACCCCAGCTTGAGTTCCTGGCTCCTGGCTTTGACCTGACCCAGTCCTGGCTGCTGTGAGTATTTGGAGAGTGAATGGGAACTCTCTCTGTTTCTGTTTCTCTTTCTCCGTGTCTCTCTGTCTTTCAAATGGAAGTCGATAAAGATTTTTAAAACTTAAATTTTTTTTATATATTTGAAATCAGAGAGAAGAGAGAGGGAGAACTTCCAACCAATGGTTCACTCCCCAAATGGCTGCAGTGGCCAAGGTTGTTCTGGGCAGAAGCCAGGAGAACCTGGAATTCCACATGGGTGGTGGTGGCTTAGCACTTGGGCCATCTTCCACTGCCTTCCCAGGCACACTGACAGTGAGCTTGATGGGAATCCAGGACTCGAACTGCTGCTCCAATACGGATGTCAGTGGTGCAGGTAGCAGCTTAGCTCACTGTGCCACAACACTGGACCCCCAAAAAGTTTTTAAAAGAAAGCTCATGAAAAATAGAACGGAATTTTTCTTTGATGCAAAAAAAAAAAAATTGAAATCCATGAGCATAAGGGTCTTCAAAAAGTTCATAGGAATGTATATTGTGGAAAAGCTGTGTGTGGCTTTGAAAAATTTTGGCACTGAAATGAATGGAAACTTATCACCCTTCTGTTGTCCATGGACGTTGCGAGGCCCCTGCCTATGTGTTTGCACCTGTATGCATTACGGCAGCGAGGTTTGGAGGAAACGAAGGCGCCGAGTGCTGCACCGCTCGCTGTTTTTGGTTTTTCAAACCCTCGGGTCTTTTCTGAAAGATCAGATAACAGAAAGTAGAAATCTTCCTCAAGAACAGTGATGAGCTCTACGTGTCCTCTCCACTCCCATCTTCCCATTCATTGTTTCCATGGTTTTTAAAAAATTGTTTAAATCTTTTATTTTCTCAACAATGACACCAAAACAAAAAAAAATTTAAGTTTTAGATTTTTTTTTTTTTTTGGCAGGCAGAGTGGACAGTGAGAGAGAGAGACAGAGAGAAAGGTCTTCCTTTTGCCATTGGTTCACCCTCCAATGGCCGCCGCGGCTGGCGCATCGCGCTGATCCGAAGCCAGGAGCCAGGTGCTTCTCCTGGTCTCCCATGCGGGTGCTGGGCCCAAGGACTTGGGCCATCCTCCACTGCACTCCCGGGCCACAGCAGAGAGCTGGCCTGGAAGAGGGGCAACCGGGACAGAATTCAGCGCCCCAACCGGGACTAGAACCCGGGGTGCCGGCACTGCAGGCGGAGGATTAGCCTATTGAGCTGCAGTGCCGGCCTAAATTTTAGATCTTACACACACACACACACACACACGATGCCGTCCATCATGGCATCCCCTAGCTCATCCCCATGCCAATGGGAAGTGAATCTGGAACCCACCTCCCACTCCTCTGCCCCAGTCCTGGGGGGATAGAGATCTGCCCAAGATGGCCTAGGAAACAGAATGTTAGCAGCCTAAGAACCTAGCCAGGCCCTGGAAGTATGGGGAAGTGTGGCGATATTTTGTTCATCTTGGATTTTTTTCTACATTAATGTTTTATTTTTAAAATACTGCATGCTGAGCGGCATTGTGTTGTAGCAAGCTGAGCGGCCACCTACAACCCCAGCGTCTCATATCAGCGTGCTGGTGCGAGTGCTGGCTGCTCTTCTCCTGAGCCAGCTCCCTGCTAGCGTGCATGGGAAAGCAGCGGAAGCTCAGGTATTCGGGCCCCTGCCCCCATGTGGGAGACTGAACAGAGTGCTGGGATCCTGCCTTCCCCTGGACAAGCCCAGCCATTGCAGCCATTCTGAGAGGAAATGAGAAATAAATTTGGGCCGGCGCCGTGGCTCAACAGGCTAATCCTCCACCTTGCGGCGCCGGCACACCGGGTTCTAGTCCCGGTCGGGGCTCCGGAGTCTGTCCCGGTTGCCCCTCTTCCAGGCCAGCTCTCTGCTGTGGCCAGGGAGTGCAGAGGAGGATGGCCCAAGTACTTGGGCCCTGCACCCACATGGGATACCAGGAGAAGCACCTGGCTCCTGCCATCGGATCAGCGCGGTGCGCTGGCCGCAGCGTGCCGGCCGCGGCGGCCATTGGAAGGTGAACCAATGGCAAAGGAAGACCTTTCAGTCTGTCTCTCTCTCACTGTCCACTCTGCCTGTCTAAAAAAAAATATATATAAATAAATAAATAAATTTAAATATATATAAAGTAAAATCAAATATTGCATGAAAGTGCTTTTTAGGGAGCAGGTATTTAGCTTAGAGGGTAAGATGCCTGCTTCCCATATCAGAGAACCGGGTTCAAATCCCAGCTCTGGCTCCTGACTGGAGCATCTTGTTCATGTGACCCCTGGGAGGCAGCAGAAAAGGCTCCAGTAACCGGGTTCCTGTCGCCCACACGGGAGACCTGCATTGGGTTCCCAGCTCCTGGCTTTGGACCCAGTACCTGCCCTGCCATTGCTGGCGTTTGCGGAATGAACTGACATTGGGGATGGAAGATCTCTTTCTCTCTCTCTCTGTCTCTAATAAACAATTTTATAACATAAAATAGTGCTTCTCTTATTTCTGAGTTCTAGGGCTCCTCCTAAATGCTCACCCCAGGCAAGGGCTTTGCTGGCTTCGCCTGGGTCCTGGCCTTGCTGGCTGATGTCCCCTCGCCCGGCCCAGCCAGCACCCCCTTGTCAGAGCGGAGGATGAAGGTCTCCCCTGGCCCATCGCAGGCCGCGTTCACCGGAGTCTCTTCCCTCCACCTACATTTCCAAGGCTGGTGACCTACAATATC
Organism: Lepus europaeus; assembly: GCF_033115175.1. Taxonomy (NCBI): domain Eukaryota; kingdom Metazoa; phylum Chordata; class Mammalia; order Lagomorpha; family Leporidae; genus Lepus; species Lepus europaeus. The sequence goes on along the minus strand of NC_084845.1, from coordinate 16,865,827 downwards.
AGAGGACCCTCAGAACCCGCACTCGTGTGACACGGCGGCTCGCTGTCAGTCCTGGAAAGGTAGGGGCGCCGGGTATGGGCCTCGCTGGTAATGACCCCGTCACTCACTGGGTGTCTTGCACGGAGCACAGAGCTCTGGAACGCCCGGTATTTTGCTTAGCTTCCAGCGACCCGGATGGCAAATCGGGGGAGGCACAAAGTTGTGTGGAGCAGCCACACGGCTGAAGGCAGGGGGGACTCCACGGTCCACGTACCCTGGGGGCCTCTGCTGGGCTGCCCAGGGCCAGAGTCCACTTCCTTCAGAGAATTCAGCAGCAAAAATATGGGTTTTTGCTTCTAGGTCCTTATGCAAAAGCAGGCCAGACCTCCTGGCCGAGGGGCGGGATAAATGGCTCCCCAGATAAAGGGGGGACGCGGGTAGGAGAGGTTGTGGGAAGAACGTCTGTGGTCCCTGCTGGAATTCTGAGCATCAGCAAATGCGTCTCAGTGTGCCCTGCTCCCAGCCTGCTGATGCACAGAGCTGTCCCCAGCACCCAGCCCAGCCCCATCCTGCCTCTCCCCTTCCCTCCCCGGCGCACCCTCCGTGCACCCGGCTGTCTGGCTCTCTGGCTCGCCCCCTCCCCTGCAGGCCTTTGCTCAGAGCGCCTCTCACTTGCGAAGCTTCTTAGCCACTCTCTCCAGCTTTTCACTTCGCATTATGCCAAGAGCGCCCAGACGCACTGTCTCTTTCCTGCAGCCAAATCTCTCTTTAAAACTAACCTCTGTTGTGTGTGGGGGTTATTAACCCCTGTGCCTCCCAGAAAACCCAAAGCCTTCGAAAGAAAGCTACAGTCCCCAGGGGCCCCGTGACCCATGGCCATTCCCTTTTGCCCCCACAACAGCAAGCGCTGAGGTCGTACAATTCCTTCTGACATTTGTATCAGACACAAACCCCACTTCAGTTACGGAGTGTTAGTTGTTACTGATGAGTTTTGTTGAGTGTTTTTTTTTTTTTTTATAGCAACTACACCCACACTGTCCGTAATTTTCTTTAAAAAGTCTTAGAGATCTATTTGCACACATATAGATCCAACTCAGATTTTAAAATATATATATTAATTTATTTGAAAGGCAGAGAGAAAGAAAGAGAGAGAGAGAGATCTTCCATCTACTGATTCATTTCCCAAAAGCTGCAACAGCTACAGCTGGGCCAGGCCAAAGCCAGGAGCCAGGAACTCCATCCGGGTCTCCCACGTCAACGGCAGGGACCCAGCATCTTGCACCATCACCTGCTGGCTGCCTTCCTGGACACATTAGAGGCTGGGACTCAAACCAGCACTCCACCACGGGATGTGGGCATCCCAAGACGCAGCCGAGCCCTCTGCACCATAATGTGGGCCTCTGGCTCAGGTTTTAAAAGTTGCTGTACAAGACACCATGCTATGAAGATGCTTCAGCCTAGTTGGGTGTTTTGGTATTGATGGGCATTTAGGCTTCTGATATTACCAGTGTGGCTGCAGCGAGGCGCTCTGTGCACATGCATGAAACCAAACAAATTTTGCATTCAGACCTGGGTTTCATCCCCAAGATGTCTCATTGTGTACAGGCAGATAGGCCAAAAGCTGAAAGAACTCCCAAATCCCCAACACTTCGGGTCCACATAAGCAACACGCACGTTGCCCTGAGGATTCAGTACAGTTGGGTGGGGAATTTTTGCTGATAAAACTACAAGCTGTTTTTCATACTTCCATTGTGAATTACCTGTTTGTATGCTTTGCCCATTAAAGAGACTGAAACCAAAGCATTCTATTGAGGAGAACTCTATAATCATGAAGCCATCGCCACCGTTGGGGCCACAAACATATCCTGCAGCTCTCTGCCCCCGTTTTGGTTGTTATCATCTTTATCGCGTGGCAGGTAAGAACACTTAACCTAAGATCTGTCCTCTTAGCGAGTTCTAAGTAGCCGATTCAGTATTATTGACTCCGGGCGCTGTTCTCTAGGACTTAACGCGCGTTGCAGGCTGACTTTGCTCTCGCGCGTCACCTCCCTGTCTTGCCTTCTCCCCAGCCTCCAGCAGGCACTGCTCTATTGTCTACTGCTATGAGCTCAGCTGTGTTAGCGGTTACGTGTGAGTGAGGTCCCCCAGGGTCTTCTGGACCGGGCCCATCTCAATTACCAGGATGTCCTCCACATCGTGAATGTCGCAATTGCCCCTTCCTTAAGTCTGGCTGGTATTCCGTGGTGCATAGAGTGTGCAATTGTCTCCGCCTACTTGTCCATCATGGCTTTTCCCTTTCTTGACGATCGTGAGTCATGCTGCCGTGCCATGGGAGAACAGGGCTTTTGGATGGCAAAATTCAAATGGGCCATATATCCGGAAGTGGGATGGTGATATCATATGCTGGCTCTATTTTTAATTCTTCCAGGCCCCTTTGCACTCTTCTCCATGATGGTTGCTCCGATTTCCATTCTCGCGAATGGTGTGCCAACAGCAGCCCCACTTCCGGGCACATTATCCACAGCAATTTGAATCTGGATCTGGAAGAGGCACCCGTGTTCCCCTGTGATGTGCAGCACTATTCGTAAGAGCCAGGATATGGAAATTGTCTAAGTGTCCAGGGACAGGCAGGGGGATAAAGCAAGTGTGGAACATACACATTGGAACACTGGTCAGCCTTCAAAAGAGAGAAGTCCCGCCCCGTGGGACCACATGGACGGGCGTGGAGGTCACGATGCTAAGGGAGATAAGCCAGACAGAGAACGCCAAGTGCTGTCTGCTCGCCCTTCTTGTGTGTCCTTCTCGGAGAGGCCACAGAGAGGCAATGGTGTGCCCGGGGGCTGTGCACATGCGCCCTTCCCTCTGCGTCCTTCCCAGCCTCCTTACCTCCTGTTGTCTTGGTAGCAGCCGTCCTAACAGGTGTGAGCCGATAGCTCCCTGTGACTGTGATTTGCATTTCCCTGATGATAAGTGGTGTCGAGCACCTTTTCATGTACCTGGTGGCCGTTGGAGTGTCTAGTGTGTGTTTCTAAGCCATCATCGCTCCCTGCTGGGGCACCCACAGGTGCATGGACATGTAGATCTGCAGCCGCTCCTCCTCCTAGTAGGGGGATGCGCCAGCTCTGGACCACCATGTGGCCCTCACAAATTCCTTCTGAAAGGGACCAAAGGAGCACCTCCTCCGTGCAGCCTTCCTGGTATTCCCACAGCATCTGGGGATCGCTGACTCTGGAGCTGGCCATGATATGAGCTGGCTCTGACCAGGAGCCTCTGAAGGCAGGGGACCCCAGCACATGGTCCCCCTAAGGTCCCAGCCAGATGTTGCTTCCTCACAGAGCCGTGTAGCCACACAGGGGTTAGCCTCAGCCCTGACCATTTCCTGGGCGTGAATGTGGGGCTCCACCTGGCAGCTCCCACCAGCTGAGTGCCTACTGTGTGTAAGCCCAAAGCAAGCACAGTCGCCACTGCTTTTTCCTGGCAGATGTCAACACCCAGCTCTGCAGCTTCCAGCAGGGAGGGTCTTGGGAAGCTGGGATTTGAACTCAGGTCAGGTGCCTGCAGTGCCCGTGACCTTGACTGAGCTCCTGAGCTGCGCTGCTGCTGGAGCCAAGAAGTGGGATCAGGTGAGTGGACTCAGGCCCAGCCACAGTGCCCTGCACGGCCACCCGGCACCCGCACTCTCACCAGGCTGTCTGTGCCCCTGGATCATCTGCTGAGACACAGACACCAGGCAGAGCGCTGGGGAGCAGGACCCTCAGGGAGGGGAACCCTCCTGTTCCCTGCTCCTCATGGCTCCTGGCCCAAAGGATGCTGGGTAACAGGTGCACACAAATAGCATCACCTCTGCTGAGCAAATGCTGAGATGAAGGAAGGCGAGAGTCTGCTCGAAGTTGCCCTCCCTGGAGTGTCCCTACCCCAAGAGCTGTCGGAGAGAAGTGGAGGAAGGTTCCTGAAGGTGAGAGAACACAATTTTTTTTTTATCAAATTCTTTTTTTTTTTGACAGGCAGAGTGGACAGTGAGAGAGAGACAGAGAGAAAGGTCTTCCTTTTGCCGTTGGTTCACCCTCCAATGGCTGCCACGGTAGGCGCGCTGCGACCGGCGCACCGTGCTGATCCGATGGCAGGAGCCAGGTGCTTCTCCTGGTCTCCCATGGGGTGCAGGACCCAAGGACTTGGGCCATCCTTCACTGCACTCCCTGGCCACAGCAGAGAGCTGGCCTGGAAGAGGGGCAACCGGGACAGGATCGGTGCCCCGACCGGGACTAGAACCCAGTGTGCCGGCGCCGCAAGGCAGAGGATTAGCCTAGTGAGCCGCGGCGCCGGCCTTTTTTTTATCAAATTCTAATAAATACTAACATTTAAAGCTGAAGCATTCCAAAGGTTACCAGAGTTTTTAAAAAGATTTATTTATTTATTATTTCATAAGGCAGAGTTATAGAGAGGCAGAGGCAAAGAGAGGGCGCGCGCGAGAGAGAGAGAGAGAAAAAAAGAGAGGTCTTCCATCACTGGTTCACTCCCTAGATGGCTACAACAGTCAGAGTTGAGTCTATCTGAAGCCAGGAGCCAAAAAAAAGCTTCTTCCTGGTCTCCCATGTGGGTACAGGAGTCCAAGGACTGGGCCACCTTCCACTGCTTTCCTAGGCCATAGCCAAGAGCTGGATCGGAAGAGGAGCAGCTGGGTCTCGAACTGACACTCATGTGGCGGCTTTATCCGCTACGCCCCGACTGCCTCTTTAGACTCCCAGCCCTCAGCCGGCACCATGGCTCACTAGGCTAATCCTCCGCCTGTGGCGCCGGCACACCTGGTTCTAATCCCGGTCGGGGCGCCGGATTCTGTCCCGGTTGCTCCTCTTGCAGTCCAGCTCTCTGCTATGGCCCGGGAAGGCAGTAGAGGATGGCCCAAGTCCTTGGGCCCTGCACCCCATGGGAGACCAGGAGAAGCACCTGGTTCCTGCTTCGGATCAGCGCGGTGCGCTGGCCACAGCGCACCGGTCGCAGCGGCCATTGGAGGGTGAACCAACAGTAAAGGAAGACCTTTCTCTCTGTCTCTCTCTCTCACTGTCCACTCTGCCTGTCAAAAATAAATAAATAAATAAAAAATAAATAGAATCCCAGCCCTCTTGAGGTGAGGAGGTGGACATACCTGAATTCATTACCGCCTGATTACTTATGCTGCCTTTGTTCCAGGGGACAGGGACCTCAATCAGCTGCGGCCGCCATCCACTGAGGCCATCGCCTCAACGCTGGCCGCTGTCAGAGAGCCTGGCCCCTCGCCCCATACGAGGGTGGTCAAGAAGCTGGGGGTGGCCAGTGGTCGGAGGAGCCCGGATTGGGGCAGAGGAGGCAGAGGGGCGGGGGCCAGTCAGAGGAGCCTTCTGCTCCGAGCTAGGAAGGACCTGACCAGGAGGTCCTCCTCTGGGACCTTGAACTATCCACCCTTTGAGGGGGAGGCACCAGGTCTCCCCTGGGATCTGTGCACTCTGGCGAAGCTCAAGTTTCACCAGCCACCCAGCCTGTGCTTGGTACCAGCCCTGGGGCATCACGCTGGCGTGGGGGGTGGGGGAGGGCTGCTGCAGGTGCCCAGGTGGGGTGAGCACCACCCCCTTCTGCTTTGCCAGTTCACCCACCAGCCAGGGAGCCCCAGCCCTTTGCCCGTGCCGTCTGTACCTGTCAGGTTCTGTTAAGTCGTGAGACACCATCACATGGGCAGGGGGGCTGAGTGATGTCTTCCCCCTCCTTTTGGGAAAAATTAAAAGTCTGTTCTCTGCCTCCACCTGTGTAGCCTTTGTGTGGAGCAGCAGAAGGGGTACCGGCAGCCTGGGCCTCGTAGGTCTGGTTTTGAATGCTGTGTGACCGTGGCCCAGTTGCACAACCTTTCTGTGCCTTGATTTTCAGAGGCCCTGAGCCCCCTGCTTTCTAGGGTGTTTTGAGGGAGAAGTGAGAGAAGACGCATGGGAGTTGAACGGCCACGCGGGAAGTGCTGGGTTTCAGCTGATCAACACATCAGCTGGGGTGGCCCGCCTCCTGGGCCCCATCTCCGGGAAGCTTCAGCGACTGGGAGAACATGTCTTTTTTTTTTTTTTTTTTTTGACTGGGCGATTTCGAAAAGTCTTGTTTCTGGGCCACACCAGAGCAATCCACACTGCTGATGACTCTGCCAAGGTGCCCCACCCCGCTGCCCTTCCCGGAGGCAGCCACCTGACAGGTGTGATGAGAGGCGCGGCCCTGCGGGGCAGGGCGGGAGGGCCTGGAGCAGTCGCTCACATCCTGGGGCAGGGAGGGGCGCTCGTGTGTGCAGAGGTGCGGCCAGCCTGGCCACCAGGAGCTTGCCGACCAGAAGCCGGGACTGTAAATTCAGCTAAACGAATAGTCAGGGTCCCGACAGTTCCTAAACATAGGAGAAGCACCAGAAATTTCCAGCCTATAGGCAGGTCCAGAGCCGGGACACGCCCCCCTCTGGCCCACGGCGCAGGCGCAGGCGCAGCATCACAGATGGGCAGGGCTGGGCGTCCGAGCCTCCACCTGGAGCTGTCTCTGCCAGGAGTGCGCGGGGGTGCGGTCCCGTGGGAGCCTGGGTGCAGGGGGCCTGGGCAGGGTCCCTGAGCTAAGTCCATCCGAGGGAAAATGAGGAGTTGGCGCCTGTGCGGTCTCTTTAGCAGCTGCGCTCACAAGGTTAAAACTGGAGGTTTAAAAAGAAGCTCATTTAGAAAAATATAAAAGATACCCAGGCCACTTAATCAACGGCTTCATCACTGGCAGTGGCCAGCTGCCTTGGGCTTCCAGGTGTTGGGACAAGCCCAGAGGAGCTGTCTCCCCCATGGTGCTCACTGGGGAAACAGCGGGTAACCTGCTGGAGGCTGGGCCTTCCTGATCCAACACAGGGGCCCGTCAGAAGGCCTCTGAAAGGAGAAAACAGAGCAGACAGCAGGGCAGGGGCTCCCGCTGGCTACCCCTTTGGAGTCGCTCTGTGCACATTATACCAGTAAAGGGTTAAAGATTTTCCCAAAAATAGCAGAACACCAACTGCTGTGGACTGAATTGCGCCCCCCTCCAAACGTACGTTGAAGACCCCCAGTGCAAAGTTGGAGGTGGCACCTTCAGGGGGTAATTGGGTTTCAGTAAAGTCATGAACTTGCGGGGGGGGGAGTCTTGTAATGGGGCTGGGGACACCAGAATCCCAGCTCCCTGCTAAGTGAGGAAAAGGCAGGAGGGCAGCCGCCTGTCGGCCCGGGGAACACCTGCCAGGACCGTGACCTTCTCCTACCCTGCCCCGCTGGACTTAGCACCCACCAGCAGACGACAGAGATGGGAGGCAGGGAATGCTGAATGAGCAGAGGGAAGGAGGCGTCGGCCTTCAGCCCTGCCTGGGACAGCTGGGTGTTCCAACCCCTCCGTGTAGCAGAGGGGCAGCCTGAAATGTGCTCCCCATGCCGCCCCACCCCTAAGCCCCCAGGCAGGAGTCCAGGAAACCTGCCCCCCTCCCCTCGGCCTGGTACGCTTGGGAAGAGCACTGGACGGAGAGCCCAGTCGCGGCGTCCACAGAGCGGCTCCCCAGGCTGCGGGCTGGGTCTCAGGGCCGGGAGCCCTGGTTTCTGCTCCGCAGGGCATGTCAACACTGCGCACACGGCATTATTTCGGGCATCCGTGAGATCAGGACCAACGATGGGCTCTGTGGAAGTGACTCCATTCCTCTTCGTTCCTACTTGGGCCTCTCTATCTGCCCATCTGCTCTCGGTTTTGTAGGTATTTCACACTGTTCACTGATCAGGGGAAAACATCTTCTCGCTCTCTTTTTTTCAGGTGGACAAGCATTTTTGGAAAGAATATGGGTCTCAGATGAGGGAAAATGAACTTGGGAAGTAGTTCCTGCTACCACATAAGATCTCAGGCAAGTGGCCCGTCTTCGTCGTCTTCTTCCTCTTCCTCTCCTTCTTCTTTTTTAAAGATTTATTTATTTATTTGAAAGGCAGAGTTACACAGAGAGAAGAAGAGGCAGGGAGACAGAGAGAGAGAGAGAGAGAGAGAGAGGTCGTCCATCTGTTGGTTCACTCCTCAGATGGCCGCAATGGCCAGAGCTGCACCGAGCAGCCGGGACTCGAACCGGCGCCCATATGGGATGCCGGCGCTGCAGGCAGCAGCTTAATCTGCTTTGCCACAGTGCCGGCCCCTCCTTTTTTTTTTTTTTTTTTTTTAAAGACCTATTTGTTTGAAAGGTGGAATTACAGAGAGGGAGAGGCATAGGCAGAGAGAGAGAAATCTTCCATGCACTGGTTCACTCCCTAAATGGCCTCAATGGCCAGGCCTGCGCCAGACCAAAGCCAGAAACCAAGAACTCCATCCAGGTCTGTCAGGGGGTGCAGGGGTCCAAGCACTTGGATCATCTTCTGCTGCGTGGAACCGCCGCTGGGGACACCTGCATCCCATTTCAGAGTGCCTGGGATCGGGTTTCGCCTCTGCTTCTGATCTGGCTTCCTGCTAATGCCCCTGGTTGGCTCAAGTGCCTGGGTTCCTGCTGCCCACGTGGGAGACCTGGATGGAATCCTTGCCTCTTTGTCTTCCGTCTGGCTCCGTTCCAGCTGTTGTAGGTGTTAGGGGAATGAATCAGCCAGTGGAAGAGCTCTTTCTGTCTCTCTGCCTCTCAAATAAGTAAATACGTTAATTACTTAATGTTTTTTAAAGAGGAGTTGGACAAAGGGAAGGGTTTGGAATATGTGCATTATCTTTTAATTCCATGTATCCATGAATTTTTGAAAACCCTCTTATTAGAGTCCCCACTCATTCTTCAGTTCAGCAGTTATTCAAAGGGAAGCAGTCCCAGCCATGCACCTGCAGAGGTACTGTTACCTTCTAATGCAGCAGAAATGTTTTCCGTGGGTGGACAAAGGGTTTATCATCTGGAAACTGTAATAGTGAAGACATTTATTTCGCAATCTCTGCAGAATTGCCTGTTTTCTTTCCTAATGTGCTAAAGATTGCTCCATTAGTGAGATTTGTGTCTAAGATTTCCCCTCTGTGTCAGAACTTCAAAAAGAAAGAACAGGCTTCCGGACAGGAAGGTCCCTTCCAACTAAGACAAGGTGCGATGGTGGCGCTGCGTGTGTTCGCCCATCGTCTGCGGGAATGTTTCCAGCAGGAAGGGAATGAGGCAGTCCAAGGACTCTCAAAGGCTCTGAACCCCGAGAGGAGAGAGCCAGGAATTCCAGGGCGCGGAGGGCTAAGCAAAGCGCGTCTGAGTCCTGAACGCCCTCTGCTCATGATTCAAGGTGGAGACTGCGCAAGTCCCTGTAGGTGGCACAGTGCAGGGCTGGCCAGGGAGACCGCGAAGCCTTCTCCAGCAGGCCTTGCTAGGCAAGTAGGGCAGGGAACAGACAGCCTTCAAGAGGAAGGAGGAGAACGCTTGCGGCTGGGGCACCTCTGTTCTCCCTGACAAGAGATTCTGCCGTCACAGAGCCTGGCACTCCCCGGCTGACCCCTGAGCCGGGCCCAGAGAACGGCCCTGGACTCACTCTGCCCACTACGCACCGACCTCGCACGTCTGCTGCTGCCTTTGCGGGAGCCCCTGGCTCTTCCTCGCTCGCCTACAGATGCCTACGCCCCTTTGCAGAGCCGGCTGCCACGTCGCTCCCTCTGTAGAGGCTGGTGCTCAGCAGCACAGGGTGAGCTCCATGACTTGGCTTTATCCAGCACAGAGCCCGCGGTGCCTGCAGGAGTGGCTCGCACATCGTGGGTGCTCCGTAGATACCAGGGAAGTCGAAAGGAAAGAGCAGAGGAACTCTCCCGGAAGAGCAGGCTGCTGGCTCGCCAGGCTCCCGTGCCTTTCCCACAGCGCATCCCCGGTGACTCTGGGGTCCGCTCCGCGCATGTCTGTCTCTCTCTTGCGAGTGCTACTGGTTGCCATGATCATGAATCTTAGGGCTTAGGGGCAAGACAGAGTGTGACCTTGTCCATGAGTTACTGGAAAAAAGCCGCACAGACACGCAGGACCAGCTGCTATGATTCAGTGCAAGTCAGAAAAAATATATTTCCACCAGCCGTCACTGATCGTGGGGGAATCTGTGTGGTCACATCACGATGGCCAACTTTCTGCTCCCAGCGATCTCTTGGCTATTGTTAGTGTGGTCTATCTTTTTCCATCTTGGTATTTTCTAGCTTTCTTATCCTTACGTTTAAGGTGTACCCCAACAGATAGTTGAGTTTGGCTTATTTTTGTGGTCCAACAGTGTTTGTATTTGAAAACAGTATTCAGTCCCTCTATAGTTAATGCATTACTTAAATCTATCTGAGTTTAAGTCTGTGAGTTTATCTTTACCTTTCTATTCGTCTTGCCTTTTTATGTTCCTTTCCTTCTTTGGGAGGCAAAAAAAAAAAAAAAAGCATTTTTCATGTCATTTCCCCCTCTATTAGCTTCTAAGTTATATATTTTTACCATTCCTTTAGTAATTATACCCCAGAGATTATGCTATGGACTGACTTATGTTCCTTAAAATCTGTAGGTTGAAGCCGCCTCACTCCCCGTGTGACTATATTTGGAGATGTGGCCTTTATGGATGTAATTAAGGTTAAATAGGCTGGCACCACGGCTCACTATGCTAATCCTCCACCTGTGGCGCTGGCACCCCGGGTTCTAGTCCTGGTTGGGGCACCAGATCCTGCCCCGGTTGCTCCTCTTCCAGCCCAGCTCTCTGCTGTGGCCCGGAAAGGCAGTGGAGGATGGCCCAAGTGCTTGGGCCCTGCACCCACATGGGAGACCAGGAGGAAGCACCTGGCTCCTGGCTTCGGATCAGCGCGGTGTGCCGGCCGTAGTGGCCACTTGGGGGCTGAACCAAAGGAAAAAGGAAGACTTTTCTCTCTGTCTCTCTCTCTCTCACTGTCTAACTCTGCCTGTCCCCCCCCCCCAAAAAAAAAGTTATATGACATAAAAGGGCAGACCTTAATCCAATAGAATTAGTGTTCTTGTGAGAAGAGCGTGCCCCCTACCCCCACCCCGTGTGCACACCCAGCAAGAAGGTAGCCATCTACCCGGCAGGGAGGGAGCCCTCGCCAGAAGCCGCCCATGCACACCCTGGACGGGGCCTTCCCAGCCTCTGCAACTGAGGAAAAGGAATTTCTGTGGCTCAAGCCACCCAGGCTAAGACAAATTACAGCATGCATCCTGAGCGTAGCAAAATCTAAAATAAATGAGCAGGTTTTCTATTTCTTAACGATGCGAGGGATGTAGCATACTTTAAAGTCTTCTATTCACTCCCTCTCATTTTTGTCCTATTGTCATATATTTTGTTAAAAATAAAAGCCCATAAGATATGATTTCTGTCAATCTTCATTTAGATTTCTGCATTCACTTACTCTGCTGATTTCTGCAGTCACTCCTTCCTACATTTTTCATCTGTGATCCGTCTTCTTCTTCCTGAAAGAATTTGTTATAGTATTTCTTTTTCATTATTATTTATTTATTTGAAAGGCAGAGTTACAGAGAGGCAGAGAGAGAGAGAGAGAGAGAGAGGTCTTCCATCTGCTGATTCACTCCCAGATGGCTGCAACGGCCGGAGCTGCGCTGATCCGAAGCCAGGAGCCAGGAGCTTCCTCCGGGTCTCCCACGTGGGTGCAGGGGCCCAAGCACTTGGGCCATTTTCTACTGCTTTCCCAGGTCATAGCAGAGAGCTGGATCAGAACTGGAGCAGCCGGGACTCAAACTGAGTACCCATATGGGATGCCAGCACTGCAGGTGGCAGCTTTACCCACTATGCCACAGCGCCGGCCCCTGGCCTTCATTCTTAATACATATTTTCATTCGTCATAGAATTCTGGATTGGGTTTCAGCACTGTAAAGGTGTTATCTCAGGACTGGCACTGTGGTGCCTGGGAAAGCAGTAGAAGATGGCTCAAGGGCTTGGTCCCCTGTACCTGCTTGGGAGACCTGGAAAAACCTCCTGGCTCCTGGCTTCAGATCCACTCAGCAGTGTTCACTGTGGCTATTTGCGGAATGAACCAGCAGATGTAAGACTTTTCTGTCTTTCCCTCTCTGTGACTCTGCTTCTTAAATAAATAAATAATCTTTTTTTTTTTTTTTTTTTTTTTTTTAAAGACATCATCTCACTGTCCTCCGGCTTCATTGGTTTCTACTGAAAAGGCAGCTGTCAGTCGTATCTGAGCTCCCTTAAGGGCAGGCTGCCATTTTGTTTGGCTGCTTTTAAAAGTATTCCTTATGTATGTTTCTGGTAGCTTTACTGCGATGTATCTAGATGTAATTTTGCATCTTCATACTACTCACGATTCTGTAGCTTCTGTGGATGTCTTTCTTTCTTATTTTGCAGGAAATTCCTGGCCATTATCTATTCCTATATGGCTTCTGTTCCGTTCTCTCTCTCCCTGTCCTCTTCTTCTGGGATTCCAATACACAAATGCTAGTATTACCTTCAGTAGGTAACATGCGCTTTCTTTATTTTCCACCCTGTTGTCTCAAATCATTTTTCTTGATGCATCTTCCGGTCCAGAGGAGCAGCCAGGACATGAACAGACGTCCATATGGGATGCCGGCGCCGCAGGCAGAGGCTTAACCTACTATGCCACAGTGCCAGCCCTATCTAAAGTGGTCTTAATTTGTTATTTTTTTCAGTTACAGAAATTTCATTAATTAATTTATTTATTTTTGACAGGGAGAGTTAGTGAGAGAGAGAGAGACAGAGAGAAAGGTCTTTCTTCCGTTGGTTCACCCCCTAGATGGCCGCTACGGCTGGCGCGCTGCGGCCAGCTCTATGCTGATCCGAAGCCAGGAGCCAGGTGCTTCCTCCTGGTCTCCCATGCAGGTGCAGGACCCAAGGACCTGGGCCATCCTCCACTGCCTTCCTGGGCCACAGCAGAGAGCTGGCCTGGAAGAGGAGCAACCGGGACAGAATCTGGTGCCCCAACCAGGACTAGAACCCGGGGTGCCGGCGCCACAGGTGGAGGATTAGCCTAGCGAGCTGTGGTGCTGGCCAATTTCATTTATTTTTAAAAATATATTTCCATTCTTTATTGAAATTCTCCACCTTGTCTTTTATCTCCTTGAATACAGAGTTTTTTTTTTTTTTTAAGATTTATTTATTTATTTGAAAGTCAGAGTTACATAGAGAGAGGAGAGGCAGAGAGAGAGAGAGAGAGAGAGAGAGAGAGGTCTTCCATCTGATGGTTCACTCCTCAACTGGCAGCAATGGCTGGAGCTGCGCTGATCCAAAGCCAGGAGGCCAGGAGACTCCTCCGGGTCTCCCACGTGGGTGCAGGGGCCCAAGCACTTGGGCCATCCTCCACTGCTTTCCCAGGCCATAGCAGAGAGCTGGATTGGAGGTGGAGCAGCCAGGTCTCGAACCGGCGCCCATATGGGATGCCGGCACTGCAGGCAGCAGCCCTACCCGCCACGACACAGTGCCGGCCCCCAGAGGTTGTTTTTTTTATTTGTATGTATCTCATAAATACCACATTAGGAACATAGTAATTTTTCCCATTGTACCCACTCTCCCACCCACTCCCCCCATTCCTCCTCCCTCTCCTGTTTAGTCCAAGAAAGAAAGAGAGAGAAAGAGAAAGAACAAACGAAAGAAAGAAAGAAGGAAAGAAAGGAAAAAACTAAGAACTGTTCTCAGAGGTTGTTTGAAAGTTGGTGTCTCGTAAGTCTGCTAAGGGCTTGCTGAGGGTCAGTTTCCTTGTCTGATTCTCTTAGCTGTGAGTCTTCTGGTCTTTCTTCTGGTAGGCCATGATGAGCAAATATCGCATGTTGTGCATGAAAACCTGTAGGACACATGGGATGCTGCGGACGGTGCTACCTTCCCCAGAGGTTTTCTTCGCCCTTGTCAGCACAGCCGCAGATCACCGCACTCTGACGTAATCGCGGCCAGAGCCCTGTCTTTCTGACAGTCGGTTCTGTTTTGATCTGATGTTACTACCAGTACGGCTTGGCAGCGGCCCTCACCGAGGCCTACCAGGGCCTCAAGGTTTCCGAAACTTGGCCCAGCTTTTTGTCTTTAAATCGCTGCTCCGAGAGGCAAATGTCTTGGGTGGGGGGAGAATGGTATTAGATATCAGGTTCCTCTTTCTAGGCATCTCTCCTCTCTAGGAATCTGTTCCTCAAGTCCTCACGTCTGCGTAGTTCTCTGATGGTTTAAAACCGAATTTTCAAATTATCTAGCTCTTCTAATGGCTCCAAGTGGGAGGTTTTGTTTGATCCAAGCTGGTGTTCCAGGGTCAGGAGCAGGGGTCCCAACTATCCTTAAGTATTTCCTCACCTATAATGATGGCTTAACACAAAAATTAAGGTTTAGGGTATTGGATTTGTAGTAATAAATTCCATCTGGATAGGTTAAAAAGTACAAGTTGGGCAAACTGGTTGGAAAGAGTAGAAAATTATAGTTTTCTGTGAAGGTAAATCATTCTAATTAAATCTGTATAAGGAGGTTTTGAGCCGTCCCTGGAAACATACACCATCTCACAGCTAACTTTCCAGTACTTTGGTTTGGAGCAGCAGGAATCCGTCAGGGTTCTCATTGCAGCCTTGCACCAGCTCTGACTCACCTCTCAGGATGCTTTTCAGATTCCTATGAGGGTAACACATTTGACTGTGCATCCTAGCTCAGGAAAAGCCATTCAACAAAACACAGGACAACCAGATTCAAAGACTCTTATCCTACTTATCCAACTATTTCAGAAATTGCTCCTTCAAAGTGCAAGCATCCATTTTCAAAAGACGAAAAGCAGAGACGGAACACACACAGATAAGTTCTCTCTCACGACGGAGTGGGGAGGTGGACCGAGCAGCTCCTTGTTAAATGAGGATTCTGCTGCAGGCTTTGCTGCAGCAGGTGGTTCTTGCCACACGGGGCAAAGGACCATCAAAGCCCCGAAGCAGATCTGTGTTGGCGGAGGACCGGGACGAGCTGGCTCGCCTGAAGGCCAGGCTGCGTGCTGCACGCCCACAGGAAGGAGAGCGAGGCTACCCAAGCTGGGAAGGCTGGCCTCGCGTGTGGCACAGCCTCCCTGCCAAGGCTGGACACCACCACCAGCCAAGGCCACTCAGTGACGTGTCTCGGGGACATCTGTGAGCCCACGAGACCATTCCCTAAGAAGGCTATAGACGGTTCACGGGAAAACGCTTTGGCCTGCAAACACAGCTGGGAGATTTCAAGACCAATAGCTCAAGCTGGACCATTTCAGCTAATACAGGATGATAACAGGAAATCTGTGGGGGGGGCGGGGGGGGCAGAGTGTCCCTTCATTCCTGGAGAGAAACACACATACACAGAAGAAGCCAAAAACACGGTTCCAGGCAGGTTGTTATCACAGAATCTGCTAGGCCCTTCCTGTAGATCTAGTCTGACCATCTTATCTCCCAGCACTCCACCTGACACCAGGCAAGACTTGATTGCACCTCTCAGGCCTCAAATCGCACATCAATTCTTCTGCAAAGTTTTCTGTGCTTCCAAATGGTGGCTTCTTCCGTGGCCGCTTGAAGTTCAAGTGTGAGCTCTGTGATTTCAGACACCCAGCAGACGGAAGCGCCTCAACACGGTGTGCTGAATGAACAAGCGAGAGCGGAGGCCCAGCTGTCCTGAGCCCTGTGCCAGGCGATTCAGGCAGCCTCCAATTCTGGCTCCCAAGGTTGAGAACACCCTGAAAAGATCAAATTCAAGCCTGAAAACATGAACTTCCTCGCACCCGTTACTCACGTCAGGTCTTGCTTCCACCTATTCCTTTACCCACATAAATTCCAGATAGCATCTGTAACTATTTTAGCATGTACTTTCAAAAGATGCCTTGCAAATATAACCCTAATGTTATCAATTCCTAAAAAGTTAAGAATATTTTAAAAGTACTGAATATCATCAAATTTCCAAGTATCCCATGAGCCTACAGGGACCCAAGTACCTGCGCCATCGTTTGCTGCTTCCCAGGCACATGAGCAGGGAGCCGCATCAGAAGCAGAATAGTCAGGAGCCAAGCTAGCTTTTTTTTTCTTTTTTTCTTTTTTCTTTTTCTTTTCTTTTTTTTTTTTTGCTGCTTTTTCTTGCCAGTCAGGCATGATTCTCAGCTTTTTTTTTTTTTTTTTTTTTTTAATAGGCAGAGTGGACAGTGAGAGAGAGAGACAGAGAGAGAAAGGTCTTTCTTCCGTTGGTTCACTCCCCAAGTGGCTGCTTCGGCCGGCGCACTGCGCCGATCCGAAGCCAGGAGCCAGGTGCTTCTCCTGGTCTCCCATGTGGGTGCAGGGCCCAAGCACCTGGGCCATCCTCCACTGCCCTCCTGGGGCCACAGAAGAGAGCTGCACTGGAAGAGGAGCAACCGGGACTAGTACCCAGCGCCCCAACCGGGACTAGAACCCGGGGTGCTGGCGCCACAGGCAGAGGATTAGCCTAGTGAGCCGTGGCGCCAGCCCCAAGCTAGCATTTTGATTGGGATGCCAACGTCGCAGGTGGCAGCTCAACCCACCACGCCACAACACTGGCCCGGTATTTGGGTTGCTTATCCTGTAGTGTCCCAACCTCTGGATTGTTTTAAGTTCCCCTGTGCTCTGCATTTCCTGTTAATTGGTCGTTGAGCCAGAGAAGGTTCAGGGAGAGTCAGGCTTGGTGTGTGGATGTTGGAGAAGCACGAGGGGTGTCTAGGCCACTTCATACTTGGGCCTGAGTTTTTCCATTAAAAATCACAGAATGCTGAGTTCTATTTTTTTTTTTCTGCGGCATTAGCAGCCAGGGAGACTCCATGCCTAGATACATTCATTCATTAAAGATACAAAATTGGAATATTCCATTTATCATTCCTCATTGTTAGCTGGAAGTACTTTTTTTTTTTAAGAAAAGATTTATTTAATTTATTTGAAAGGCAGAGTGCAAAAAGAGAGGGAGAGACAACAAAGAGAGAGAAGTCTTCCATCTGCTGGGTTACTCCCCAAATGGTCTCAACAGCTGGGGCTGGGGCTGGGCCAGGCCAAAGCTAGGAAACAGGAGCTTCTTCTGGGTCTCCTGCGTGGGTAAAGGGGCCCAAGCACTTGGGCCATCTCCCTCTGCTTCCCCAGACCGTTAGCAGGAAGCTGGATGGGAAGTGGAGCAGCCGGGACTCGAACCAGTGCTCATATGGGATGCCGGAAACCCCAGGTGGAGGCTCAGCCTACTGCGCCACAGTGCCGGCCCCTGGAACGTCATCTTGCCAATTTCACCAAGCCTGTGCTTTCTCTCAGGTTAGGAACCCTCTGCAGGAGGATGAGCAACTTTTTTTGCAAATCTTCATTCTTTCTTTTCTAGCCAAGAATTTACTAGAAGGAGGTGGCCGACAGCTGCAGGGAAGGCATCCGGGCTGGATCTCCCCCCACGCATCTGCTGGGGAGGGCAGCCTGCCCTGAGATTTTCTTAAAGAAGCATTGCCTGAGGCTCACTCGAAAGGTCTGGCCTTTCTCTTTGAAAATGTTTTCTCCTGTAATTAAGGGGATTTCTAATTTGAGCAATAGATAGAAATTCATCAAACTTATATTTTCCAAAAAAGTCATAAACCTGAAGCTGCTAAGATCTGGCTCCAGGGAAAGCCTGAATGGAGGAAGGGTGGGAATCGGGACAGAATTTGAGACAATGGTTGATCCTCTTTCATTCCCGGGAACGAGAATATCCCAAGGAGATGCCAAGTGGAAAAGGAAAGTCAGCGATGGAGTTCGCCTTTTGAGAAACTGGCCAGGCTTCTTGATCAGCAGTGCGGACTGCAAGGTTAGGAGGAAAGGGCAATCCCGCAGGGCACCTGCCCCTTGGGTCTTCCCACGCTGCGATTTTAAAAGACCAGACTCGGGCAATTAGAGCCCTCGGCGCTGGAGAAAAGGGCGCTTGGCTTCCAGGGCCCGGCTCTGGTTAACTCGCCCTTGGGTGCACAGGGGCGCCACACTGGGCGGAGCAGTGGTCCCGGCCCTGTTGACCGCAGAGGCTAAGCGAAATCGCACTCCTCGGTGGAGGAGAGAAGGCTGCCTTTTCCTCAGTAATCTTGAGGCCGGGAACCCTTGGGGAGGGTCCGGTTCGGAGCAGTCGGTGCCGCAGGCGTCCGGGCCTCCCTGGGGTCCTTGCTTGGTCCTTCTGGTCTACCCCAGGTCCCCAAGGCTGGTGCGGCTGCTCGCAGGTTTTGTGGCCCTGGGACGCTCTGTCGTGCCTCAGTTTCCCCAACTGCATAGTCCTGAAGTTAGCAGCCAGGAGGCGCTTACACTCACACACACCGAATCGGAACGCAAAGACCCCGGAGGCTCGCGGCCCGGGCTGGAACCCGAGGCTCCGTGGGGCCCGCCTCCCCAGCGGCTCCACCCGTGCAGCCCCAGGGCTCGCGAGCAGCCCGGGCGGGGTGGTGCGCGTCCCCAGGCCGGTTCCGGGAGGCTGGGCGGGGCGGACCGGGCTGGGCGGCCCCACCGGAAAGACTCGTTTGAGCCGGAGCAGGCGGAGGCCGGGCGGAAACCGAGTTGTCGCCCCACTCCGGGCCCTCCCGGGTCTCCCGCGCCCCGCGCAGCCCCGCCGGGGTCAGGGCGGTGTGGGCCCGCAGCTGGGGCAGCCCCAGGTCCCCTCTGCCGCGCCCACAGGACGCGCCCCCCACGCCACACCTGAGCTCCGCCCTGGGGTCCCGGGGCTCTGACTCGGTGGGGGAGGGGAGATAGGCGAGAGAATAGGGGATGGGAGAGGGCGGGGAGCGACCCGAGCCGGGGACCGTTGCCAAGAAACCCGATCCCAGCCTCGGGCTCTGAGCGGCGGCGCAGCTGCCTCCTCTGCCCCCAGGTCGTCCTGCTGGCGTGCTCAGGCGACCCCAGGCGGAGACCAGAACCTCGGGCGGCCGATCTGCGCACAGAGCTCGCGGGGGAGCCAGACGGCGACCCCGGGCAGCGCCCGCCCGCGGGGATCTGGGCTGGGGGAGGGGGTTGAGTCGCCGCCCTGCCATCCCCGGGCTGGGCGGCCTCGGCCGGGTCCTCCTCCTCTGAGAGCTGTGGGTCTGGGAGCTGCAGTGCGTCGTCTCGGGGCTCCGGGATGCGCGGTTAGGCCGGCGGCACAGGGGCTCCCGCTGTGCCCAGATGGGGGCCAGGATGCTGGGGAGGCCGGCCGGGCCCTGCTCAGGAGCCCTGCTCCTGCCAGGAGAGGAGCCCACCGCGGGCTGGCGACCGTGTGCACCCCCGGGCCCCGGCGGCGCACGGCCTCCCGGGGACCGCCAGGAGTCGCAGGGGAAGAAGCCATGGAGGCACCGTACAGGGAAACCCGAACCCGAAGCATCGCTGTTCGCGCAGGCGCGCAGGTGGCCGGGGGTATCAGTCCATCACTGGCTCAAAAGCGCTTCCAGGCTGAGCCAAGAGAGGAAGGCTGACCTGGAAGTCAGATGGCCTGGAATTCATCCGCGGAAGCCACCGAACCGCCCGGAGTGGCAGGCATAAGTCCACCTAGGGATCTGTGCAGAGAAACGCCAGCCCAAAGCGCAGGCCTTGGCGTCGCGAGACTCCGGGGTGACATCTGTTCTCTCCCTCCCTCGCGTGTGACCTTTCGCGATCTATTTAAGTTTTCCCATTCATGAAAATAGCGGGTAAAAGCCTTCACCTGCGCCTCTGGCATCCCATATGAACTCCAGTTCGAGTCCCGGCTGCTTCACTTCCAATCCAGCTCCCTGCTGATGTGCCAGGGAAAGCAGCAGCAGATGACCCAAGTCCTTGGGGCCCTGCACCCACAGGGAGACCTGGATGGAGTTCTGGATTCCAGGCTTTGATATGGACCAGACCCCGGGAGCTGGGGAGTGAACCAGTGGATGGAAGTTCTCTCTTTCTCTGTAACTGCCTTTCAAGTAAGCAAACCCAAAGGAAAGAAAATTCCTTACCTCCAGATTACAGGAGAGGAGACAGCAAACACTACAACTTTGGGCCACTTGTGGAACCTGTGCAAGAGGAAGATTTCTTTTTCTTTTTTTGTAGATTTTATTGTTATTTATTCAGAAGGTAGAGCATCACTGAGAGAGGAAGACACACACAAACATGCACACAGAAGCAGAGATGGCCGGCGCCGCGGCTCAATAGGCTAATCCTCCGCCTGCGGCGCCGGCACACTGGGTTCTAGTCCCAGTTGGGGCACCGGATGCTGCCCCTTTTCCAGGCCAGCTCTCTGCTGTGGCCCGGGAGTGCAGTGGAGGATGGCCCAAGTGCTTGGGTCCTGCACCGGCATGGGAGACCAGGAGGGGGCACCTGGCTCCTGCCTTCGGATCAGTGCAGTGCGCCGGCCGCAGTGTGCCTGCCGCGGCGGCCATTGGAGGGTGAACCAATGGCAAAAGGAAGACCTTTCTCTCTGTCTCTCTCTCACTCACTGTCCACTCTGCCTGTCAAAAAAAAAAAAAAAGCAGAGAGAGAGAGAGAATCTTCCATCCACTGGTTTGTTCCCCAAATGGCCGCAACGGCTGGGGCTGGGCCAGGCCGAAGCCAGGAGCCTGGAGCTTCTTCCCCAACTGCACAGTCATGAAGTTAGCAGGCAGGAGGCGTTTACACACACACACACACACACATTCTGCGGACCTCTGGGGACCCATGGGATCTGAACAGAAAGGCCCTGGAGGCTCGCAGCCCAGGCCGGTCTTCCGGGTCTCCCACGTGGGTGCAGGGTCCCAAGCACTTGGGCCATCCCTCTACTGCTTTCCCAGGCACATTAGCAGGGAGCTGGATCGGAAGTGGAGCAGCCAGGACTCAAACTGGTGTCCATATGGGATGCTAGTGTCCCAGGCTGCGGCTTTACCTGCTACGCCACAGTGCTGGTCCCAAGAGGAAGATTTTCTTAGCACCTAGAAAGGAATATGAAACTGCCACGGATCTGGGAAAGAGACATTTCCATCCCCAAAGCAAGAGAATTTATTTATTTTAATTTGAAAGAGAAAGAGAGATCTTCCATCTACTGGTTTACTCCCTAAATGCCCACAACAGCCTAGGCTGCGCCAGGCAGGAGGCAGACGCAGGACCCCAGGACTCAGTCCGAGTCTCCCACATATGCAGGAGGAACCCAGCCACTGGCGTGCACGTGAACAAGAAGCTGAAACAGGGAGTAGGGCCAAGCCTCGAACCCAGGCACTCCGACACGAGGTGGGAGGGTCCCAAGCTGTGTCTTTTAAAAATTATTATTAATATAAAGAGAACAGATTTCATAGATGGAACTCTAGGAAGGCGACCGTGTATCCCTCAGCCCGCCTTCCTCCCTTCTTTCCTTTTTGACCGTTTATGTTTTTGCAATAACAGTTTACTTTATGATCACAGGTTTAACCCACCCAAGTTGCATCTCAGCTGCTGCGCCAAGTGCCGGCCCTGGAAGAGAATTTAAATAACTGCCTTTTTCCTGCTGTAAAAATACAAACCAGCAGAGGAGAAGCACAAACGTCAAGGGGGCATCAGAAGCCACTTGTTGCTTGTATTTTCTGTGTCAAAGAAATGGGCGGAGGGTGGACATGTGTCCTGGGTGCTTCACCCCTGAGAGTTAGGAGCAAAGCTCATGGGATCCCACGCAGCTGGATTCCAGTCTTGCCTCTACTATGGGCTACCACTGTTCCCCTGGGTAAGACACTCAACCTCTCTGCGTCTTGGTTTTCTTACCTGTAGAATGGAGACAATGGCATCGCCAGCCTGCCAGGCAGACGAGAAGACTAAGTAAGGTCATGGGTGTCGAGGAACTTGACCTGGGACCCAGCACACGGCACAATAAACACTCCTGGCGCTTCATCTGCTGGCCTTCCCTCCGACCAATCTGACCAGAGAGATTTCACAAACAGTGATGTGGAAAATGTCTAGCGTTCTGTCCCACAGCAAAGCATTCACTATTTCTAAATAGCTAGTAGAGGAGATTGTGAATACCCTCGACACAAAGAAATGCTGAATGTCTAGGGTTACAAATATGCGATTACCCTGATCTGATCATTACAAATTGTATACATTACCGAAACGCCACACTGTACCCCCACAAGCATGTACGACTAATATGTGCCCATTAAAAATAAAAACCAAAAGTTGTAAGAACTAACTACCCATTTTTATAAAAGGAGGGTGGGGTGGGTGTTCTCCTAGCTTAAGATGCTGTTTGGAATGTGTGCATCTCATATTGGAGTGCTTTGGTCTGAATCTTGGCTCAATTCCAAATTCCAGCTTCCTGCGAATGTGCACCCCAGCAGGCAGCAGGGGTGGCTCAGGTACCTGGGTCCCTGCCACCCACATGAGAGACCCAGACTGAGTTCCTGGCTCCCAGCTTCTGCCTGGCTTAGCCCTGGCTGTTGTGGATTTGGAGAGTGAACTTAGAGATTGGGAGCTCTCTCTCCCTCTCTCTCTGTCTCTCCCTCTCTCTCTCTCTGTCTCTCCCTCTCTCTCTCTCTTTGTGTGTGTGTGTGTGTATCTGTGTCTTAAATAAGTTTTTAGGAATTGTCTTTTAAGAAAAAAACACCCGCACGTGCTCAGCCTAGATTCTGTGAGTAACACTGCTTTGTCACATGTTTGCTCATCTAGCTGTCCCTGTCTCCATCTACCACTCCATATGTCCCGGCTGCGAGTGTGGTGGAACAAACTCCTCGAAGCTTAGTGACTTAGGACACCAGCCCTTTTGTTCTGCCTGTGGATGTACTCTGGGAGTTAGGAATGGAGACAAATGGCAGTGAGATGAGCCTGTCGCTGCTCCAGGATGTCTGGGCCTCGCCAGGAAGCCGCAGTGGCACTGGGGTCATCTGGAGGCATACTCGGAAGTGGCTGGGGAACTGCGTGCATGGGACCACTCTGTAGCCAGGATCTCCTCTTGGAGACAGCCAGACTTCTCCTGTGGCAGCTCAGGGCTCCAGGTGGGAGGTAGGACCAACAAGCCACGAGTTGCTTAGCTTTCATGATGAAGCCTTTTAAGTTATACAACACCACTTCCTATTGGTCCAAGCAATCACAGACTCAAACAGGAGAATTAGGCTCCACTTCTTGCTGCTGACATAGCAGGGTTCTTTTGTGGGATATCTGTGGTATCTGGAGATGCCACATTTGCCCCTTGGGTCAGACAAATGCTTGTGCGAAAGGTCCCGTCTCTCCCGAGAGCCTCCCCGAATCTCATTCCACTGAATTGTTGGGTTCAGGCTCAGAACCCAAGATTTCTTCAAGTGTGCACAGCACTCTGCTTCAAACAAGAAGTTCACAGAGAAGTTTACCTCGCTTTTAATTCCACTTTGCGTGAACTTCTTGACGCCCCCTTGTGTAGTACCTTAGTGCTCCTCTCTGTCTGGAGACCTGAGAACTAAACAGGCGCCCGTCTCACCCCACCCCAGGCCTAGGGTGAGCACTGTAGATGCTCCTCCTGAAAAAGGGGGGGTGGGGAGCACCCTAGAGACCGTGGCAGCTCCGAAACCCAGCCGGGCCGTGTCGTCGGTCCTCAGGGCTCTGTCTCAGTCCTTGGGAGTTGTTTGCCATGGCTCTGCACCCCCCTGCTCCGAATCCTCCTCCCCTTTCCATAAGAAAGGGCCAGTGTTGGCAAGGAAGCTGCCCTCCCTCTGAGCCCGCTTCCTGCCTGTAGAAGCATGCATGTCCAAAGAACTCTTCATTGCAAACTGTCTCTGGCCCTTGGAGGCCAAGCTAATTCAATTCCTTTAAAACGTCAAAACTTCGTGGAATTCTTCTGCACCCATTGTAATCCGTGTCATTAAACAATAGCCACATTGGTAAATCTCTTCAAAATCAGCCTTTCCCTCCCTTGGGCTTCCCACCAGGGGGTTCTGGGACCTTGCCCCTAGGAGTCTTAGGAGCCCTGCCGTAGAGCACAGAGGATCTGTGTGGCATGCTGCTAGTGTCTTCAAAGGCCTTCGCCCACAAGGGTCCACAAGGCACGGACTTAACGTGTCTCCCTGTCTTATTAAAGAATTTCATGGCTGGGTGCTGGGGCTGGGTGCTGGGGCTCACCTTCCCCCGAGACAATCTCCTGGCCAGTGCCTGGACTCCTTCTCTGCCCTAATGCTCACGTCTGCTTTAGGGAAACCTGGAGGGAGACGCGGTTTTTGAGCCTAGCTGCTAGTCCTGACTTCTAAATTTTGCCTGAGACCTACCGTTTCCTTCTTCAGTTCATCTCCCTCCATCCAGAGCTAAGGATGCGCAGCTCAGAGAAAGCAGAGGGGACGGTCCGCATTCTGCTTGGGGATCTCCCCAGGGTGCGGTGATTTGAGGCCAGGAGCTGGGATTAGCAGGAGGCCCTCATGTGCCTTGCGCCTGGGCTAGGATGCCTTCCAGATTAATACAATTGAAGGGAGTGAGTCCACGTGGCTTCTCACCTAATGGATTCCTGACAGCCTGGGTGAGCTTCCTGCTGGTGGCTCAGGGCTCCAAGCACAAGCGTCCCAGGGAATCAAATGGAAGCATCATGAAGTTTTCTGGCCCAGGTTTCAGGCAATCCAGTATCATTTCCCCTGAACGCCACCTGCTAAAACAGTCACAGGCTCAGCCGCGTCGAAGGGCTGGGGACTCTGATGTCACGTGTAAGACAGGGAGTGGCATGGGCGACCTCAAACCGGGGCGTGTGGGAAGGGAGGTGCTGTGCTCATCCTTGGAGCTTCGCTACCCGTATGTTGATGCGTTCTGATGTGAGTTGCAGGCATCACTGCTATTCCCCAAGCGGGTGTGGGTTCCAGCTGCCAGCAGCATCCTCACAACGCACGCAGTGGCCAGCCTACATTTCCACCGTCCTGTGTGGCGTGCAGTGCTCTCTCACCCTGGTTTGGATTTGCACTAAGGATATTGAGGACTTCCTCCAGCGCTCATGGCCACTCGTGTCTTCCTTTATAGAAGGTTTTTTTTCACTCCTTTCACTCTGCAGAGTTGGGGCCCCGCCTTTTCTGTAGGGTGCCCACACCATGGAGGTTAGCAGTGGTGAGGGACAGACACATGATCAAAGCGGTCTCTGCGGGCTCGGGTTTGTCTTACTCCGTCCTCTTCACATCCATCCTCCCTTCCTGCCTCCCAGCCCCACTGATTTCAGGCCCAAGACCTAAGCAAATCGGCCGCCTTCCGTAGAACACGGAATCAGCTCTCACAGTTGGGAAGGTCTAATTCCTCTCATTAAACAGTGGCTCCATTCCTGACTGAACTCTTACTGATGGGAGAGCTGCGGTTGACTTTTTCCTACATGGAAACCCAAAAGCTGTCCCAACGCCATTTGCTCATGACTTTCCCTTTCTCACTGGGACGTTTGTCAAAACATCCAATGACCGTATTAGTGAGAATCTGTCTCTGTTCATGTATTTGCTGATCCCTTGGCTAAGTACAATGCTATCTTGGTTGCTATATTTTATAGTAAATCTTTACTGTTCCTTTTGAGTAAGATGATCTTTCCTGAACACACAAACTATTGCAGCTCTTGCATTTCTAATGTGGAAATGAGTTTGTGAGCACCCTCAGGGTACCCCGGATCTTACTAGTCACAATGACAAGCTGAGACTCTGCCACCGGTGTGTGGGTGGACATCACACGGGACTTGCAGGGTCCCTGGGAAGACCATGCATCTCCCAGCAGGAGAAGATGTCAGTGTCCGATGTGGTTTTTCTACCGGTGGGATTACCTGCAGCCAAGCATTCAGGTGAGATTTCCATAGGGGTGGATTCCTGTTCACCAGGAAGATGACGGGTTAATTTTTTTCTGATTTGTCCGGACTGAGGTTTCTTCCAGGACCAAAAAGATACACAGCAGAGGGAGGAGGTAGGGTCCTGGGGTTTTCTACTGGATTGTTATGAGTCGTGTCCCCTGGAGAGCGTGTTTTAGTCCTAACCTCGGGTGCTTCAGCAAATGGCCTTATTTGGGAATCAGACGGTTACAGATGTAAGTGGTTAAGGTGTGTCATGTTGGAGAGGGTGGGCCCTACTCTGGTATGACTGTCCTTGTAAAGAGGAGATTTGGACACAGGGATAGACACACATAGAGTGAAGACTCTGTGTTGGCCAGATTTCCATTGCTGTAATGAGATGCCTGAGGCAGGCTAACTTTGTACAGGAAAGAGGTGTTCTGAAGGTTCACAGTCTAAGATCAGGTGAGCCCCGTTGGTTGTAGTGTTCGTGATGGTGGAGTCCCGTGGTCTGGGGACAGGGGCCTTGCGTGTGTGTCTCTATCCATGTCTGTGTGGTCTCTGACAGAGACACCAGGATGCAGTCATGGGGGCTCCACCCTGGTGACTTATCCCATCTGACCACTTCCCAGAGGCCCCGCCTCCAGGCATCATAACGGGTTACATGTCCATCCTTGTAATACCACTAACTGTGACTGTAAGGTTTCAAGTCCTATAGGATTTTGGAGGCCAAATATGCAAACCACAGCAAACGCCACCTACAGGCCACGGACTGACTGCATACGATAACCCAGGAGCCAGGCGTGGACAAGACCTCCTCACAGCCCTGGGAAGGGCCTCAGCAACCCTGACGTTCCTGATGTCTGACTTCCATGATTTGTGCTGCTGAAGTCGCTCGTGTCGCGGTCCTTTGTGTGGAAGTCTTAGGGAACCCCTACAAGAACCGAGACGCCCATTCAGCTGCTCATGTCCCCTCCTTGAGGAGGACCCACAGCCCATCCGGCATCCCTCCTTCCATCTTCCCTACCTAGAAGCCACAAGGTGGCACTGAGCAAACTGTGCACCTGCTGTGTGTGGAGGCGGGCCATGCTGGCAGCCTGTGCACTGAGACTCCCTGGGAACAACGATTCACCTAGTGAGTGCTCACCTAGGTGCTCACAAGAGCTCACCTAGTGTCCAGATGGTTTCTAAATGTTCTCTGTTGAAGGGCTGGGCCTGGAACATCTTCTGATGGGGGAAGAGGTGCTGAAAGGATGACAGAGACGTGACCTAAGGACATGGCCAAGTCAGGGGCAATTGCAATCCACTGAAAACTGTGGGAATCCCTCCGTCCATACTCATATAAACAGATAACTGGGAAGACAGCAGAACGTGTCCCTACAGGAGAATGTCAAGTGTAAGAGGCACAATGTAGGAAGAAAATCACCTCCCAACTCCCCCAGTAATAACAAATTCATCCAAGAATCATGAGTAGGCATTAAAACTGGTGGGTTCGGGCCTGGTGCTGTGGCTCATTTGGTTAATCCTCCACCTGCAGCGCAGGCATCCCATATGGGTGCCGGGTTCTAGTCCCGGTTGCTCCTCTTCCAGTCCGGCTCTCTGCTGTGGCCCAGGAAGGCAGTGGAAGATGGCCCAGGTGCTTGGGCCCCTGTACCCGCATGGGAGACCAGGAGGAAGTGCCTGGCTCCTGGCTTCGGATCGGCATAGTTCCAACCCATGGCAGTCATTTGGGGGGTGAACCAACGGAAGGAAGACCTTTCTCTCTGTCTCTCTCTCTCACTGTCTAACTCTATCTGTCATATAAAAAAAAAAGTACTAATCTAAGATTAGGATAGAAAAAAAAACTGGTGGGTGGGGGTGGATGAGGAAGAAGACATTTACCAGGTCAAAGGTATCAGGGTAATTTTGTAGCAAACAAGCTTGGTGGACACAGACACACCTTAATCACTCTAACATCAGCAGCCGGAGACACGCTGAAGTCAGGTGCCACTTGGTAAGACACAACGGGAGGAGTACAGCAGCCCCTCTGGGGTATTCCTGCAGAACGTGCACATCCTGAACTTAAACATGAGGAGACATCTTTCATACCAAACTGTGGGACAGTCCACACCTGCGGGCCACCTCCACAAGTATCAAGGCCATGGACCTCAAGGAGAGATGGAGAGGAAGAGACGTGACAATGAAATGCATCGCGTGATTCTGGGCTAACCCTCCTGCTGTAAAGGATGCCACTGAAACAGCTGGTGGGGTTTGTAAGAGTCTGGGAGCAGAAGGCAATACTGTATCGAATTTCATTTCCTACCTTCTAGGTGCCTACACTGGTTAGTTCAGGAGAATGTCCTTGTTTGTAGGAAATACACATTTTTCAAGCCTGCGATTTATTCTTCTATTGCTCAAGAATAAATTTCTTTGCCATGTACTCACATGTTTTCTATACATTTTAAATGGCTTAAAAATGAAACACCTAGGGGCCAGCATTGTGGCTTAGCAGGTAAAGTCACTCTCCGTGAAACCAGCATGCCAAATGGGCGCTAGTTTGAATCCCAGCTGCTGCACTTCTAATCCAGCTCCCTGCTTAATGCTTCTGGGAAAGCAGCAGAAGATGACCCAAGTCCTTGGGCCCCTGCACCCAGGTGGGAGACCAGGAAGAAGCTCCTGGCTCCTGGCTTTGGATCAGTGCAGCTCTGGCCATTGCAGCCATCTGGGGGGTGAACCAGTGGGTGGAAGACCTCTCTCTCTTTCTCTCTCTCTCTCTCTCTCTCTCTCTCCCCCAGAAGCAATGAATGTACCAAGTACCCAGGTCTTGGTTTACAGTACTCTCCTCCAATCAAAGAAATCAGGGTATGATGGTTCACAGCAGGTGCCAACTTTACCTGGCCACAGGTGTCCAGACATTTTTAGTGAAATATTATTTTGGGTGTGTCTGCGAGGGGGTTCCTGTATGACGTGAGCACGTGACTCGGCAGACCGGACCCAGCAGGTGGCCCTCCCCAGGGTGGGTGGGCCTCCTTCCGTCCATCCTGGCCCGGATAGAACAAAAAGGCCGAGGAAGGGGGAACTCACCCTCTCTGCCTGCCTTGTCTTTGAGCCGGGACGTTGGTCTTCTGCCTTTGGACTCGGGTCTGGAGCTCACACCGCTGGCTGTGCTGATTCTCAGCCCTTCAGACTCCCACTGGAACTGTAGGTCATTGGCTCTGGGTCTCCAGCTTGCCAACTGCAGGTCTGGGCACTTCTCAGCCCCCACGACGTGAGTCAATGCCTTATTTTCAATCTGTCTGTCTCATCTACCTGTCATCTCTGGATCTCCTACTGACTCTGTTTTTCTGGAGAATGCTGGCTAATACACACATGACAGATTCTAGGACTGGAATACACGAGGTGAGCCAGGACCAACTGACAGTGCCAGAAAGTGAAGGAATTTCTCCCAAAAAGCACAATTAGGGAGGTATGGCAAAGACACACAGGAACAACTGAGAGAGCTTCCAGTGGCAAAGATGAAAAAATTGATCAACAAAATAAAAAACACAGCATTAAATTATAACTCCTATTATGGATACCCATGAAACCATACCAATGAAAATAACTTTTTGAGTAAATAACCAAACGAGAGAGGGAACATAGACCAATTTTCCATGCAGAATTCCCTGTAATGTGTGGATGCACTCTGCCCTCGTGGCCATAGCTGCCCACAGGCATCACAGCTTCCTGCCAGCATGGAAAGTGGGCACTGAGGGGCTGGCATTGTGGCGCAGTGGGCAAAGCCTCTGCCAGCGAGGCTGGCATACATGTGGATGCTGGTTTGGGTCCAGGCTGCTCCATTTGTAGTCCAGCTTCCCGCTGATGCACCTGGGAAGCAGCAGAAGATGGCCCAAGTGTTTGGGTCCCTGCACCCACGTGGGAGACCCAGATGAAGCTCCTGGCTCCTTTCTTTGGTCTGGCCCAACCCTGCCATTGTGACCATTCGGGGAGTGAGCCAATGGATGGAAGATCTCTCCCTGTGTGTCTCTCCCTCTCTCTCTGTAACTCTGCCTTTCAAATAAATAAAATAAGTGTTTTTTTAAAAAAAAGAAAGTGGGCAATAAAAGATCAACTTTGCAGTGGAGAAACCTGACAAACACCACGTCAGCCTGGTGATCAGGGCCATGTCAGCAGCATTGCCCTTGACCGCACAGGATGAGGATGGCACTTCACTGACGTGGTCTTCCTCCCCCATCCCCATCCCAATCAGGAGAAGAACATCGGACACATTCCAATAGAGAGAGGTCTACAAATACTTGACACAAAATCTGTTAGGGTCATCAAACCCAAGGACAGCTGAGAAACTTGTCACAGCCAGGAGGAGCCAAAGCAGACACGACTACTCAATGCAACATGGTGCCCTGGATGGGAACTTGGAACAGGAAAAAAAAAAAAAAAACCATTGGGTAGGACCAGGCAATTGCAATGCAGGATGGACTTAATATCAGTGTTGGTTTAAATATTGATGTAAAACGTTTATAGCAGGGGAGGCTGGCATAGTACATGAAGGCACTTCAAAAATTCAGGGAAAAAGGGAATTTAAAGACAATTTAATTTTGATGTAAAAACACTTGCAACTCATGCTTAGTTTTTTCCTAATGCACATGTCCATGAACATTTTGAAGAGTCCTTGTCTCTGAGAACTTTTTGTACCACCTTTGCAACTTTTCTGTCTAAAACTAGTCTCAGTTAAAATGTTTATTTAAAATGATCTTTAGAATTTTTAAAGGTCTGATATCGTGGAAGAGAAACAACCATTATTTCAACCTGTCAGTCGCTCCGGCCTTTTGGCTGCACATTTGTACCTTGACCACCCCTACTGCTGCTTCTACCAGCACTACACACTAGTCACTCTTCAGGAAATGTGGCCCTGTCATCTGTCTGGGTTTTTAGACTGGCCAAGTGTACTGCAGGTGGGTGGATTGATGGGAAATTTATATTCTTTATGATTAGAATTTAAGATTGTTTTGGCAAGCATGCCAAAACAACTACTCAACTTTTGGTTTTGGTTGATGCCAGGAGTCCATTTGAAATGTCTAAAATTACCTTGGACTTCAGTCACAGCAAGAACTCTTGGAGGCCCCTGACCTCTAAGAACTTTTATATATTTATTTATTTTTACTTAACAGACTTTTTTAATGTATTTATTTGAAAGGCAGAGTTACAAAGAGAGAGGGAGAGAGAGAGGGAGAGAGGGAGAGAGAGAAAGAGAAAGAAAGAATCTTCTATCTGCTAGTTCACTCCCAGCCAAAGCTAGGAGCCAGGAGCTTCTTCTGGGTCTCCCACATGGGTGCAGGGGCCCAAGGATTTGGGCCATCTTCCACTGCTTTCCCAGGTGCATTAGCAGGGAGCTGGATCAGAAGTGGAGCAGCCACGACACAAACTAGCACCCACATTGTGATGCCAGCCTCACAGACAGCAGCTTTACCAACTACGACACAATGCCAGCCCCAGAGCTATTCTTGAGAACCTATTTTGGCTTAGAGAAGTATAGAGTGAAAAGTACAGAAAACTCACTCTTACACAGTCTTCCCTGTTGTTAATATTCTGCGTGAGTGCAACCGTTGTCACTACTGGTGAGCCAATATTGACACATTAGTATCAACAAAAGTTCATGGGTGGCATAGGTTCGCTCTTTTTCTACTTTCTGTGGGTTTTTAAGAGCATCTACCATTATAGTACCTGCTCTCCCTCACCCCAGTCCCTGAACAGCTTTGCTTTTCCCAAAATGGGAAGGAGTTGGAGTCATGTAATGTGCACCTTTTCAGATTGGGTTCTTTCAGTTAGAAATACACACTACAGGGGGGCTGCGCTGTGGCACAGTAGGTTAATCCTCTGCCTGCGGCACCGGCATCCCATATGGGTGCAGGTTCTAGTCCCGGCTGCTCCTCTTCCAATCCAGCTCTCTGCTATGGCCTGGGACAGCAGTAGAAGATGGCCCAAGTGATTGGGCCCCTGCACCCATATAGGAGGCCCGGAAGAAGCTCCTGGCTCCTGGCTTTGGATCTGCGCAGCTCCAGCCGTTGTGGCCATTTCGGGAGTGAACCAATGGAAGGAAGACCTTTGTCTCTGTCTCTTCCTCTCACTGTCTGTAACTCTACCTCTTAAACAAATAAAATCTTAAAAAAAAAAAAAAGAAAGAAAGAAATACACACTGCAGCTCCCTCCATGTCCCTTCCCGGCCTGACAGTTCCTCTCTTCTCAGTGCTGTGTAACACCCCACTGTGTGGCTGGACCGCAGGTGGCTTCACCATTCCCCACTGCAGGATTCTTAGTAACCGCCAGCTTTGGGCAGTGAGGGATGAAACTGTGACAAACAGTCATGTGCGGGTGTCTGTATCAGCTCATTAGGATGAATAGCGAGGAGCTAACTGCTGAATCATATGATAAAAATACATTTGGTCTGGGAAGCGGCTGCCCCATTGTCTTCCGAAGTAGCCGTGCCATCCTACGTTACCACTAGCAGCAAATGAGAGACCTGCTGCTCCATGTTCTCACCAGCATTCGGCATCATCAGGCTTTGGTGTCTCCGTCGTTCTAACAGGCGCGTAGCAGCATGTCACTTGCAGTTCTCTGGAGACGTGACGTCGAGCATCTTGTCAGATTTCACCTGCTACTGTTTTAGTGAGATGTCTGTGAAGATCTTGTATCCATTTTTCAGTTGGGTTATTTGTTTTATTACTGTTGAGTTCTAAGAGTTCTTTGTGTATTTTATACCAGGTTTTTTTTTTTTTGCCACAGTTCTTTTTTTTACACAGATTTTTCTCCCTGTCTGCCTTGTCTTTTCATTAATAGTATATTTCATACAGCAGAATTTCTTAATTTTAATGAATTTCAACTTGTCAGTTCTTCCTCCATGGATCATATTTTTGGTGTTATACCTAAAACTCATTGCCAAATCCAAGGGCACTAGACTTTATTCTGTGGTCTTCTAGAAGTTTTATCATCTCCTATTTTTCATTGAGGTCTATGAAGATCTCTATTTTAAATTTATTTCTATTTTTATTTGTTTGAATGACAGAGATAGTGGGAAAGAGAGCGAACACCCACAGCAGCCGGGGCTGGGCCAAGCTGACGCCAGGGGCCTGGAACTCCATCTGCGTCTCTTAAATGGGTGGCGGAGACCAGAGTACTGGACTCATCATTGGCTGCCTCCCAGAGTGTGCATTAGCAGGAGCTGGATCAGAAATGAAGTAGTAGGGACTCAAACCAGGCACTCCAACAGGGGTGCAGGCGTCCCAAGGAGCAGCTTAACCCACAGTGCCTTACCCCCCACTGCTGAAGATCTCTTCTTAGTTGCAAGCCCCAAGGGATGGAAGCCGACCATGAGCACTTGGAACGCTCCACCTGAAAATGATTGCCTTTGAGGGCAGGGACTGAAAACGCACACAGTGTGGCAGACAGGACCTGGGCCCGCCGGAACCAGGGCCATTTCTCTTCCTCAGAGACCCCAGGGGTTTCTCCTGCAACGGCACCCTGCTTCCCCTCCTCCCTCCTGATCCCTTCCCAGCGGTGTGGGGCATTGATCTGATCAAGCAGAGGGGCTGGGCCAGAAGTCTTTCTGCTCGAGAGCCACTACGGATTGGATATTTGTGTGGCTGTCCCCAAAGGCCCGTGTGTTAAAGGCTTCATCCCCTAAAGTCTTATGTTAATGGCACTGAGAGGGTAGAAACTTAATCCAATTAAGGGGGTTAGATGTGGGGCCTTCGGGAAGTCACTAGACTGGATTAGGTTGTGAGGGGGGAGCCCTGATGGTTGACTCACGGAGGCATCACTAAGACACAGACAGATGTGTTCCCCCTAGCCATGGGATGCCCTGTGTGTCCTCAGGGCTCTGCCAGCAAGGACCCTGTCACTGGACGCTGAGCCCTCGGGGCCACTCAATCTCGGACTGTGAACCTGCAGAACCACGACCCAAAATAAACCTCTTTTCCCTTCCCTGGTAGGTTCTCTCAGGTATTTCGTTATAGTGATGAGAAGCTGACTAGTCCAAGAGTTGAGGGCCACTTCTGTCTCCATCCTCAGGGTCCTTCCCGGGCTCACACCGGTCACACCACTGTCTCTGTGCTCCACGCGTCGCTAGGAGGCAGGTGCTGTGCAAGGGATGCTGCAGAGGCTGGAGCTTGCGCGTGTGTGAGGGCCTGGGGCAAAGGCCTCCCGGGCCCGGGCTGGGGCTTCTCTTCTCTAAGTCAGTCCTAAACACACCACACTGTCCACTCGGAATCCACTGAGGTCCAGAATGGGAGGGCCCTGTGCTTCTGGCTTGAGAGGTCGCTCCAGAGAGGAGATGCGCTAAGTGTGCCCTGCCTTTGGGACATCCAAAAGGCACTGAGCCCCTTGTAGAGGGCCCACTAAATGAGAACGAGGGTTCCCAACCCCTCGAGGGTACCCCAGGTTCTGACGGGAAAGGGGCGATCCTGGGGAAAAACACATCCAACCAGAGAGCCGAAATCCCAGGCAACAAGCCACTTCTGGAGGTACACCTGGGAAGCACGCCCACCCCGAGACAGCTGCAGCTCTGAGCCCTCCAAGTTGCACACACTGACCGTGCCGAAAAGGGTTCCCCCGGGCCAGGGCTGCACAGGGTAAATGCACAGCCCATGTCCCGCCCTCCCAACCCTGTTCCTCCTGTCAGTCAACCAGCATTTATAGCATGTCTTCCGAGTGGCAGACGCAAGAGTCAACTTAAGTGGTAGGTGTGACTGAGAGACCAGGCCACTGCTCTGTCCCCAGGAAATCGAGGCAATAAAACAACAAGTAAACCATTCTGAATGCCGTAAAGAACAGGCACATAATAAATACTGGTGGTGTGCAAGGTGACACAGGGGTGGGGGTGGATGGGAAAAGCACCTCTCTCAAGGTGCTGTGGGGCTGTGATCTGAATGACAGGGAGAGGCCAGCCGTGAAGGTCACAGACAAGTCTTGCCCAGCACAGAAAAAGCCAGGACAAAGGGCCCAAGGCAGGAAAGGGCCCGAAGAGTCCCCAGGACTGGCAGGGGTCAGGGTGGCTGGAGCCTCGGGGAGGACGGGGTGCAGGGACAGGGGCAGGCAGGCCTTGGGCACGATTATACCGGATGTCTATTCTGAGTTCATTGGGTACCACTAGGCGATTTTAAGCTGGGGAATGACACAATTCAAATCATCTCTTTTGTTCCCCTTTCTAAAAATTACATTTTATTTATTTGAGAGAGTGTGAGATCTTCCATTCGCTGGCTCACTCTCCAAATAGCCACAACTGCCAGGCAGGATTGGTCCAGGATGAAACCAGGACCCTGGAACTGTATCTGGGTCTCCCATGTGGGGGACGGGGGCCCAGGTACTTGGGCCATCTTCTGCTTCCTTCCCAGGGCATTCACAGATAGCTGGATTGGAAGCAGAGCAGCCAGGACTTGAACCAGCGCTCCCACATGGGATGCTGGCCTTATAGGTGGCAGCTTAGCTCACTGTGCCACAACGCCCACCCCTAAATCATCTTGAAAAAGTCGCTCTGGCTGTGCACGGAGAATGAGTTACAGAGGAGCAGCGAATGACCTGCCCCCAGGAGTAGCGGCCTTTGTCCGGGTGGGCGTGGATGGAAGCCTGAGCCAGGAGGGCAGGGGGACGTGCACCGCTCCCTGGGGGTTCTCCCCAGACTTGGCTGACAACAGAGCCCTTTCCCCATTTCCCCTGTAGCCCCTTTGAGCTATTCCCACAGCCTGGGTATCCCAGGGAACACACTTTGGGCAACAGAGATTTTGGCTTTGTCCACTTCCTCTCCACTCGTATACATGAAGCTTATTTTCCCTGCTGGTTTTGCCCATGCCAGTTGGTTTGGGCATGAGATCAGAGCCGACATGGTCTTGATTGCAGAAGTCAGTGATTCCAGAACCTTCCATTGCCATAATTGAATTCGGAAAATTCCCCAGCTCCCCAGTCATTTACAGGTACAGATTCCTGCCTGGGTGTCCCAGGGACGGTTAGAGGTGGGCAGCGCTCTCTCTGCCCGGGAGCAGACAGCGCTGTTTCCTCCCTGGGATCCTCCGTGGGCGCAGGGAGGCGTCTGTGAGATCTGCAGCGCCCTGCCACAGCGACACTGTCACAGAGGCTGAACCGCCACTTCCAGAGCAAATTAAACACAGGCCATTGTTCTAATTAGAATCATTACTAATACTCTTCATGCCAAGACAAAGGTGCAATTCAAGAGATACGATTCGCCCATGGTGGGCTCAGCAATCACACCTCACTAGGCTGCCATGCACTCCCTCTGTTCCCAGGAGCGGGGGAGTTTGCACTGAAGATTCTCACCTAAATCCTACTGTTATCCACTTTCTGCACAAACATGACACTAATGTAAGCCTCTTAGAAAACACTTGCAAGTACACATGTCAATAGTGGGAAGATAAACCACACTGAAGCCAGCCACATCTCTGCTCTCTGGGCAGTGAGCGCAAGGGAGCTGCAAACAAAGAGACACGGACCTCTTCCAAGGTCAAGTGGAACTGAGACAGCAGCAAGACAGGACTGATGCCGAGCGACGTCACAAGACTCCACAGTGGCAGTTCCACTGATTCCAGCTCCAGGCTCGGACCGGCTGCTGAGCCCTGGGACACGGTGTAGCACCCACCCTGACAGCGCACAAAACATCTCCCGCTTCCAGAGAGACATGGTGTTGGGGAATTCAACCAATGGCCTGCAGCTGTAATCCTTGACAGTACCGTAGCTGCAATATCTGGAAGTGTGCTGTGTGCTTGAATTCCTGGAACCTGCTAGAATCCATGCATTAAAACCCAGCCAAGAAGTGCGATCTCTTGTTTCAAAAATAGAGGAAGAGGGAAAAAAAGGAAACCTGTGGCACCTGGTGTTTGCTGCATTTCTAAGGCCAACCGGGGGGAGCTGTGTGGGCACGGGACATGGACAGGACAGGTGCCCACTGAGGGAGGAGCTCAGGTGAGTTTTGTCCATGGCTGTTCAAGGGCAGGTCACTGCCAAGGCTCCTTTGGCTGGGCTGAGCCAGCTCTTGTTTCTGCATCTGTGTGTGTATGTGTGTGTGTGTGGAGAGAGAGAGCGAGAGCGAGAGTGAGAGCGAGAGCGAGAGAGAGAGAGAGAGCGCTGCTCTCCAAATCCCCTTTCCAATTTCCTCTTAGGTCTCTCCATGGGCGTGGAGACTGCGCCCTCAGCACTTGCTGTCCACAGACTTTAGGCTGCACGCCAGAGCAGCGGCTGGCATCCTGTGCGTGATGTTCAGTCTTAGGCTCTCGATGACGACTTTCATCAATATTAGCAGAGACACCAGAGATGCCAGCAGGCCAACCACTGGCAAAGCTCAGCTTATACCCCTCCCCGGGCTCCTCCTCTATCCTGGGACCGCAGAGAGCCACAGAGGACTCTCCGGGGTTGGGAGCGAGGTAGCATTTCCCCGGGAAGCGGCAGGAGGTACATTCATGTGGTCCTGAGCTGGTGCTGCCGCTGCTGATGTGGGCCCTGGGGTGGGGGCCGCACAGAGTGGACAGGCGAAGATGCAAGGGTGATGATGGGGTGGGGGGGGGCACTGCGCAGGCAGCAGCTTATGCACAGGTGTCTCTGTGGGTTGGGCCAGGCAGCACAGTCCTGCCTGGCGAGAGGGGGGGAGTGCTTAGGGAGAGATGGTGCTAAGACTGAGCTATGGGATTCTCAAAGAAATCTAAGAGTAGAAGACAGCGCGGAGACCACTGTCTGCAAGGAAGCGCAGAATACGTCTCTGGATAGGCAAGGTCAACAGTGTCTTTCCACGGCACAACCAGGGTGGGCGCTGGGCCACAGTGGGTTTAATGATCACTTTGGGACACCTGCATTCCAGGTTGAGGTGCTGCCTCTGCCCGTTTCCTGTCGTGGGAGGAAGCAAGTGATGGCTCAGGCCCTTGGGTCCCTGCCACCCATAAGGGAGATGAGATGGAGTTCTTGGCTCCTGGCTTCGGCCCGACCCAGTCTGGCGGTTGCAGGTTTTGGGAAGTGAACCAGCAGATAAAGGATTCTCTCTCTGCCAGTCAAATAAATAAAAATAAATAAACACTAAATGGCACAATCAAATTCATTGCTAAAAAGAAGCAGAACAGAAACAGAGGCAGCAGCCAGCGCACAGGGTACCCATCCACACGCTGCCGCTGTCGCCGGCCACAGCCCTTCACGGCCATCACGCGGGAGTGTGTGGCTGACAGGGGCTCCTGGGACATGGCCTGCACCCCTTCTCTTCCCCCTGAAACAAGAGGGGCCCATGTTCCGGGGAGCCCAGCAGTGGGCTCAGACACCTGGAGGGGCTCGAACACCACAGCCAGCTCCACCCCATCCGCAGCTCAGACCTCAGCTCAGACTGGGACCTGGGCAGCGCACCGGCAGCTGAGCCCAGTCCCGGTCCCAACTTCTGCAGGTTCTTCGGCCTTCATATTCTGCAGCTTGGCATTTGAGATCAAGTTCCATGGTTCACAACAGACCCAAACAAAGAAACTTCTTTCTAGCCAATTGTGATTGTTATATGCAGGTCTCAAACTTCCTGTGATAGTCTGAATTCAACCCCTGCCTTCCTGGGCACCAGCCTGGCAGGACTGAGCCCGGCTCCAGCCACAGGCTCCGCAGCAAAACCGCCACGCTCAGAGCTCAGGAATTAGACAAAGGAACAGCATGGAGGACACGGGAAGCGGACATGAGCGTCCACGAGCCCTCTCTCTCCCAGCAGCTCCGGGGCCCCTTTCACCTGGAATATCTTTGGCCCACATCCAGCCTAAGTGCTGGTTAGAAACCTCTGCCCACCCGCCCGATCTGGGCAGACGGCAACCGTGGTGAGCGCTAATCGTCTACAAAGGTCACGGTCAGGAGCAAGCCCTGGGGCAGTCATTTAAAATCCGATTGATCCCTATTTGTAGTCGGGGAGAGAAAATGGGCACTTGCACTGTATTGTAATTATGAGGCTTGCAGGCAGCCGTAAATAGGTGTGCGGTCTCAATACTGGCCAAGACCCGGGAGGAGGAATGATTACTCCGGCACGGCGCGTTGCTAGCAAAGGTTGAAGATGAAACTGCGCGTACAAAGCATCCATCATCTTTTAGCTAATTTGCCTTGCTCACCACCCATCAGGGTTATCACAATTATCAGACACCTGCTGAATACATTAAGAGGAGGA
Organism: Lepus europaeus; assembly: GCF_033115175.1. Classification (NCBI taxonomy): domain Eukaryota; kingdom Metazoa; phylum Chordata; class Mammalia; order Lagomorpha; family Leporidae; genus Lepus; species Lepus europaeus. The sequence continues at coordinate 16,827,148 of NC_084845.1, read as the reverse complement.
TCCCTTGCTAAAAAACGGGTCACTGGGGAAGCAAAGGCCTCACACTCAGCGGGGGCTCTGGGGCTGGGTGGGCCCCAGGGGCGGGGAGCACAACAGCAGAGCCTCAGGGTGGCCTCTCGCTGAGAGAGCTCTGCAGAGTGTCAGCCCCCGGGGGCACAGCCGGCACCACCTTGCTGCCCACCATAAGGGGGAGGGTGGTCTTCGAGGAGGAGGGTCTGCTCACCATGTGTGTATGCGGGAGGTAAGCAAGCGGCTGGAGCACTCTGCGCTTCTCAGTCACACGGGGCTGGGACTTTGACGTCCATAACCCTGACCCTCAGCCGCAGCCCGCAGAAACAAGACCCGCCAGCCCGTGGTTCCCGATGGGGAGACTGAGGCACGGTGCGATCCTGGCATGCGCCTGATGTCACATGGAAGGACGTGGCAGAGCTGGGCCCGGTGCCATCACAGGCGGGAACCTGGGGGTCTGGGTGCCCACCCTGGTCCAGGCAGTGTTTATGCCAGCGTCTCTGAGGGCGAGGACGAGAGCGGGCTGTGCCCATGCCCCAGCGCTGATGCTGCCTTTCTTCCACCCTCCACAAAGAATCTGTCTTCCTTTGCCGCCTTAGGAACCCACAGTGATGCTTGCTGGGCAGCGCCAATCTCCATGGGCGCAGGAGGCCCTGCGAGTCATCTCTGGGAGCCTGCCCCCGTCTGCAGGGCTGGCCCCGGTCCTGCACGGGATGGCTCAGCCCACCTCTGTGCTGCCACGTCCGGTCCGGCCCCTCGGAGCCCCTGGTGGACTCAGCGGTGCCTCTCTCAGGACATCCTTTTCTTCCTGGGGACTCAGCCAACCCCGGCCCACGGGGCTGGGACACAGGAGGCGTGCTGGGTGCAGGGAAGGGCACCCACTGGCCAGACGAGGGTGCTGGAGGGGACAGCTCATCTGGGACTCCATCTGCCACCCTGAGGCGAACTCCTAAAGGGGCTCAGTGTTCTACCCAATTAAGTCAACTTCTGGGATACACCCCAGGGAAACACTCAGGCTGCAGGAAGCGACTGTGCACAAAGATGTTCGTTGCAAAAGTCACTGCACTGTGAAAAGCTGGCAAGAGGGGCCGAGTTCTGGCTCAGCAGGTCGAGCCACTGCCTGCGAAGCCATCACCCCATAGAAATGCCAGTTTAAGTCCCAGCTGGTCCGCTTCCCATCCGGCTGCCTGCTAATGTGCCTGGGAAAGCAGCAGAAGATGGCCCAGGTGCTTGGGCCCCTGTACCCACATGTGGGAGACCCGGATGCATCTGCAGGCTCCAGGCTTCAGCCTGGCCCAGCCCTGGCCATTTGGGGAATGAACCAGCGGATGGGGGTTCTCGCTCTTTGTGTCCCTCCCTCCTTCTCTGTCACTCTGCCTTTCAAGTAAATAGAATAAATCTTTAAAGAAACAAAACTGGAAAGAAAATAAATATTCAATATTTGGACTTGGTCAAGTGAATTATAGCATACAAGCTGGAAGGAATGTTATATGGATGCTACAATGTTTAAATAAATAATTGCCAATAATAATAGGAAATGTTTAGGAAATAATGCTAAAAAAACATAAAAAAAACCTCAAGTACAAAATTATAGAAAGTCTTATAGAGGGAGTGGATGTTTAGTTTGGCAGTTAAGATATTGATCAAGACATCTGCCTCTCACATCAGAGCACTTGGGTTTCATTTCTGCTCCAAGCTCCTGACTCCAGCTTCCTGCTAATGGCGACCCTAGCTAATGGCAACCCTAGGAGGCACAGGCAAGGCTTAAGTAGTTGGGTCCCTGCCACCCACGTAAGAGACATGGATTGTGTTCCTGGCTCCTGGCTTCTGTCCAGCCCAGTCCTAGCTGTTGGGGGCCTTTGGGAAGTGAGCCAGTGGGTGGGAGTGCTCTCTCCACCCCCCCCTCAAATTAATTAAGATTTTAAAAAATCATATTGCAACTGCTTAGGTAACTGCGAGGGTTCCTGGCGATGAGGTTCTGCTCGCATAGCCTTTAGCTCCTGTTAAAATTGTCTACTCTTGACCACTGCTCTCTCCTCTGGTCTCCTGGGCCTCAGAGTGGTGTCTGGGATCCCAGTGTGGCCCTGAGTCATCCACACAACAGCCACGTCGGCAAGCCCAACTCGGGTACATCAGAAAGGACCATCTTTTATTAAGATAAAATATCCATGCAATCAAGTTCACTGTTTCCACCATTTTTTGGAAAGATTTTATCTGTTTATTTGAGAAGTAGAGTTACAGGGAGAGGGAGAGGGAGGAGGGGGGGGGGAGAGAAAGAGAGAGAGAGAGAGAGAGAGAGAGAGAGAGAGAGATCTTCCATCCACTGGTTCATTCCCAAATGGCTGCAATGGTTGGAGCCAGGCCAATCTGAAGCCAGGAGTCATTAGCTTCCTCCGGGTCTCCCATGTGGGTGCAGGGGCCCAAGCACTTGAGCCATCTTCTACTGCTTTCCCAGGCCATAGCAGAGGCTGGATCGAAAGAGGAGCAGCCAGAAGGCAAATCAGTACCCATATGGGATGCTGATACCACAGGCAGAGGCTTAGCCCACTACACCACAGCACGGACCCCGTTTCCACCATATTTTTAAAAAGATTTATTTATTTTATTTGAAAGTCAGAGTTATACAGAGAGAGAAGGAGACATATATATATATATATATAGAGAGAGAGAGGTCTTCCATCTGCTGGTTCACTCCCCAAATGGCTGTAACAGCTGCAGCTGTACCAATCCAAAGCCAGGAGCTTCTTCTGGGTCTCCCACGTGGGTGGGGCCCAAGAACCTGGGCCATCTTCTACTGCTTTCCCAGGCCACAGCAGAGAACTGGATTGGAAGTGGAGCAGCTGGGTCTCGGACCTGCGCCCATATGGGATGCCGGCACTGCAGGCAAAGGCCTTACCCGCTATACCACAGGGCCAGCCCCTCCACCATTTTTTAACAAGTACATTTTTGAAGATGTATTTATTTATTTGAAAGTCAGAGCTACACAGAGGGAGAAGTAGAAGCAGAGAGAGAAGTCTCCCATCCGCTGGTTTACTCCTCAATTGGCCGCAATGGCTGGAACTGGGTTGATCCAAAGCCAGGAGCCAGGAGCTTCTTCCAGGTCTCCCACACAAGTGCAGGGGCCCAAGGACTTGGGCCATCTTCCATTGCTTTCCCAGACCATAGCAGAGCTGGATCAGAAGTGGAGCAGCCAGGTCTCGAACCAGTGTCCATATGGGATGCTGGCACTGCAGGCAGTGGCTTAACCTGCTATGCCATAGCACCAGCCCCCACCCCCCCAACCATTTTTAAGTGCATGATCTATTGGCATTAAGCATGTCCAAGGTGTGGTGCTGCCATCACCACCCTCTGTCTCCAAACGCTTTCTTCTTCCTGAACTGAAAGTCTGCACCCATGACAGTCACTTCCTATGCCCGCCTCCTGTAACCTCTGTCTATGAATTTGCTTGGTCGGGCGCCTCGCAGAAATGGAGTCACATGACATGCGTCCTTTGGAGTCTGGTTTCTTCCACTTGGCATCATTGTCTCCAGGGGTCATCCACATGGGCACTTACCTCCCCACAGTCACGACAGGCAAGGTTGTACCCATTGAATAGCTGGAGAAATTGAGGCTCACAAAGCCAGAGCCAGGACATCTCCTTGGTTGGACTCTGTGTCCATCTGCCCCTGGGGCAAGCAGGAGACCTGCTGTCAGTGGCCCACGTCAGCAGCGATGTGGCCTTGTCACATTGCATTGCCTAGGCTGACCTTGGTGAATGTGCGCGCACACACACACACACGCACACACAGTCCAAAGAGGAAACAGTGCGTTCCTCTCCAAACTCACCTGGTCACTGGGGTCTTGGGCAAGATTCCCACCCTTTCCAGAGCCTGGTCAGGGGGCATCATGGTCGCCAACTTCCTGCCCACCCCTGGGCCAGTGGTGGACAGACTTCTGCCTTGCACATCCCCCGGATGTGTCCAGGCAGGGACAGCTGCCCCCCAGGATTCAGTGGGGGCTGGGTTGCTGCCTGGGGGCCATGTGATGGGCACCGCCAACCAAGGTGACCATGATGCAGGGCCGTGGGGTCCCGCTGGCCACCGTGGCCACCAGCAGGGCCTCAGGCAGGGCCCGCCAGGTCCTCTCCCTTCAGCGCAGTCTCCAGGGGACGTGTGAGGGTCAGGGCAGCGGGGCCTCCCCCGCCCTGTCCTCCCCCGACCCCCGCTGCCGTGGAAGCCTGCACGCTCAGAAAGCTCTAGTGGAGCAGTGGGCTGATTTGTGAAAAGTCTGCCCCAGGAAAGGTGCGTTTTCCACGGCCCAATCAAAACAGTGAGTTAACTGTGGCGTCCTCTTAAACAAATAGGATACTTGCTAACAACACACACCTGATAGCCGCATTACTGTGAACGGGTGCCAGGCAATTATCAAGTTTCTGCTCTGTTCAGTACAACACAGTACCTCGCCTCTGAGGCAGGGCAACCCCAGCAATGGCAGTTTGGGTCCTGTGAGCATCGTCTTAATCCTGTAGTGATCCAGCTGACCGCTCCGTGCTCATGGCAGGGACAAACATGGGAGTCCCTTGGCCAGCCTTCCTGCTCTTTCTCCTCACCACCCCCCAAGCCCATTCCTCACGTCCAGACTCACCTCACTCCTCTCCACGGCTCACTTGCTATGACTCAGCAGCCTCCCGGCCTTGTCCCCTCTACTTTCTCCCTCTCACTGCTCCATGTACCTGCTTCGGCCTTGAACACCTGCCCCAGGACCTTTGCACACACAGTTCCCACAACCACGAGTCAGGGAGGCCGTCCCTAGCCAGTCTCTATCACAGTACCCTTATCGTGCCTTCCTCTTATCTGAAATGATTGGCTTTTTTGTTAAGATGTTTGCAGCATCTCAAATTATTTTTAATCACAGATTTATTCTGCAAGAACAGAAATTCTGTGCATGATGATAACTGCTGTATCCTCAGAGACTATGATGGATTAGGTGCCTGTGTTTGTTGACTGACTAATAGAATGACCTTGTTTTAAGTCCTGCTTTCATTCAAGCCTCCCTTCGGCCTCTGCTCCATCTCCCTCTCTTCCTCCTTCCTGGAAGCCCTCACCCACCTTCTCACCTGCTCCGATGGTTTCCCAAGCTCCTGCTAGGCCCTGAGTCACCGCCCGAATGGCCCATGGGACACAGACTCAGCACTCCTCTGCGCCCCTGGTCCTCCTATGTGGTGCTCACCCAGCACTTCTCCAAGCCAGAAGCAGGCGCTGTCGGTGTTCCCAGCTCCTGCTTTCTAGGGGCGACTCTGAGCCGTGTCCCGCACGGCCTCCCAGCACATCCCAGGCAGGGCTGAGCTCCGCTGCCCCTGCTGTCTCCAGCTCCATTATTCCCCTGTGCGGGCGGGGGGGGGGGGGGGCCTCCTCCCGGAGTACTCTGTGCCCTCTCCGCTGCCTGGACTTCCTCCTGCACGCGTGGCTGTCTCAGGCTCACTTTCAGTGGGACCTCAGTTGCTATCCTGGGATGCGGCCCCTTCCTTCGCCAGACCTGTCCCATCAGCTGCCCACCTGGTAGATTCTAGCCAGCACTGGGTCCCACAGACACCAGCGGTATCAGTTTCCTGCAGCCGCCATCACGGATAACCACAGTCTCAAGCCTTAAGACCACAGAAGGCTGGCGCCGCGGCTCACTAAGCTAATCCTCTGCCCACGGTGCCGGCACACTGGGTTCTGGTCCTGGTCGGGGCGCTGGATTCTGTCCCGGTTGCCCCTCTTCCAGGCCAGCTCTCTGCTGTGGCCCGGGAAGGCAGTGGAGGGTCCTTAGGCCCTGCACCCGCATGGGAGACCAGGAGAAGCACCTGGCTCCTGGCTTCGGATCAGTGCAGTGTGCCAGCCGCAGCAGCCATTGGGGGGTGAATCAACGAAAAAAGGAAGACCTTTCTCTCTGTCTCTCTCTCTCACTGTCCATTCTGCCTGTCAAAAATAAAAAAAAAATTTTTTAATTAAAAAAAAAAAAAAAGACCACAGAAGGGTGTCTACTCCGCGTTCTGGAAACTACAAGTCAGTATCAGTGGCCAAGTCGGAGTAGGGGCCCGGTTGTGCCCCTTCTGAGGGCTGCAGGTGCTCAGCTCTGGCGGCTGCCGGCGTAACCTGGCTGGTGGCTGCGTCACACCCATCTTTGATTCCAAGGTCACATTGCCCTCTCAGCTAGCAGTGTCAAATCTCCCCTATGCCACTCTCTTCAAATGTTAATGTATTTTTTCTTTCTTCTTAAATACTTAGTTTTTTCATTTGAAAGGTACAGTGACAGAGAGAGAGAGAGAGAGAGAGAGAGAGAGAGGAGAGAGGCTCTTCTATTCACTGGTTCACTCCCCCAAATGCCTGCAACAGTTGAGCCCCCATCCGCTGCCTCCCAGGGTGTGCGTTAGCAGGAAGCTGGAAGGAAGTGGAGCCAGGACTCCAGCTGCACACTCTGCATCCCAGCAATGAGGGAACCGCTGCACCGAGCCCAGCCCCACCCACGCTTCCCTCCTCTAAGGGTGCAGGTGACGGCGTTCAGGACCTGCCTGCATATTCCAGAATAATATTCCCATCTCAAGACCCTGAATCACCTCTGAAAGTCCTTCCTCTCTGCCATAGGAGGTAGCATTCCCAGGCTCCAGGGGTCAGGGCCTGATATGTGGGGGGGAGGCGGGCATTCCTTGGCCGCTGCCTGTCCCACCATCCCCTTCCCCCACACATCTGTGAACAGCCTCCTGTCTGGAGGCTACAATCCGAGACACAGCCTTTCTCTCTGCAAGGCGAACCTGCTCAGGCAGCTCCGGGCTCAAAGCTCTTGGACAGCTTCCTGCTGCCTGCAGGACATTGGAGCCCACCCTGGTGAGGCCCCGCCCCCTCTGAGCACTGGCCCCTCGCACGCCTTGGGGATCTGGAAGGCTCTGTAGCCCTGTGCATGCTCAGGGAGACACAGCTCCAGAGGCCCACGGGCAGGTGGGAATGCGGATGCCAGATTTTTAAGATCACCCAGAAGTCCGGGTTTGGTTTGGTTTTCAGTACGAAACCACTCAGTAGTTAAATGTTGACAGCTAATTAAAAAAGAACAGGTACCACAGTGCCGGCCACACAAAGCTGTCTTTGAGCTGCCCCTGCACAGCCTCAGCCGGCGGCTCCCTCCTGCCTCTCACTCCGGTGCTGGAAGCACTCCCTGTGCCCCTCTTGGCCCCAGCATTCTATCTGTCTGGTGAACACCGTTCTCCTTGGAGTCCAGTCCCACGCCACGCTCCCACAGATGGACCCAGGGGCTTCCCGGGGACTGGCTCCCGTGCCAGCCCACACTTCACTCCAGGGACGAGGCCCTGGGTCTCTGTCTCCATGGAGTCTTGAGCACCTGAGGGGCAAGGGCAACACCCCCCCCCCCCCCCCGGCATCTCATAGGGAACCCTGCACACAGGGAGTGCTCAGCAGATGCTGTAGAACTAGGGATAACACACTTCTCGCCCTTAAGAAACCATCCGACATTTCTTTACAAGGCACAGCCCTGGCCTCACCAGATCCAGAAATACATGTGGGAGTTAAAGGTGTTTCAAAATCAGTCCTTGGGCTAAGCTGCCACCTGCAACGCTGGCATCCTGTATCAGAGCCCCAGTTCAAGTCCTGGCTGCTCCACTTCCAATTCAGCTCCCTGCCCATGTGCCCGGGAAAGCAGCAGAAGATGGCTCAAGTACCAGGTCCCTGTCCCCATGTGGGAGACCTGGGTGGAGTTCCAGGCTCCTGGCTTCAGTCTAGCCTTTCTCTCTCTCTCTCTCTCTAGCTTGCTCACTCGCTCTCGCTCTCTGTCTCCCTCTCAGTTTGCCTTTCAAAGAAATAAATACATCTTATTATATATTTTTAAAAGATTTATTTTATTTATTTGAAAGGCAGAACTGCAGAGAGAGCGGGAGAGATGGAGAGAGAGGTCTCCCATCCACCGGATGGTTCACTCCCCACGTGGTCAAAATAGCCGGGGGCTGGGCTAGCCTGAAGCCAGGAGCCAGGAGCTTCTTGCAGGTCTCCCATGCGGGTACAGGGGCCCAAGCCCTTGGGCTGTGCTCTGCTGCTTTCCCAGGTCATTAGCATGGCACTGGACTGGAAGTGGAGCAGCCGGGACTCCAACACAGGAGGCGGGCGGAGGCTTGTGCCGCTACACCACAACGCCCGTTCCCTGATAAATACATCGGGAAAAATGAGTCCTTAAACTGAAAAGCTGAATGCTTGTTTGCTCCTCCAGCTAGGGACCAACACGAAAGTCTGGCCGCTGCCTGCGTTTCGGGGTCGGTGTGCTGTTCCCCACTTCGCCGGGGTTTGCTGGGAGCACACAGCGCTCACCGGGTCTGCCTGACTGGCGCAGAGCTGCGTGCCCTGGCCCACGAGGGGGCCCAACAGGAGCCGTTCTTGCACGTGTCAGTGCACTCTCTTCTGCTCAGGTCGGACAGCCTGAGGCACTTTGGCATCGTAGCATCCTGAAGTTCCTGTTGGGGAGGAGGTGGGCATCACCACCCAAGAAGAGCAAGTGGCTCTCACCTCCGTTATCACCGCGCGTAATCCCGCCCCGTTTAGAATGCTTCTGTCTCCAACAAGAAAGCCACTGAACCAGTTAATTGTACAATAACCATTACCAGGAATGAAGCCGAAGTCCGAAAATTCAAAGTATTGGAATCAACCGGTGTATAGAGGGGTGGGGGTGGGGGCGGGGGGCCCCATCCATGGCCTAAACAAGCTGCCCAGTGGCTCCTGCAGCTCAGGCCCACGCTTTGCGCCTCCCGAGCTCTCTGCCATCAACACGCGTGACCGTTAGGGTCAACCCGATGGCGAAGTGTTGGAGAGTTTGGAGAAATGGTTACTCCATTATTAGAGGTCTCCCAGAGCCCATGGGCTGCTGGGCTCGGGGACAACTGGGAGGCCGGGAAGCCGTTGCCCTGGGGCGGGGGCTGTCATGGATTTGGGAAGGTAGAGCAGCTACGCGAGGCACCCGGGCCTGGAGAGGCGGTGGTGGGACGCCGATGGCCCGGTGGGACTCTTCCGGGGTGCGTGGGGCGGACGCAGCCCAGGGCTGAGTCCAGAGGAGGCCGTGGGGATCAGCGAGGGCCTCACTTCTGGGCGTGGCTTTCAGTTGCTAACTTAACACTGCTTTCAATTCACTGTAGGGTGTTTTTTCTTTCTTTCTTTTTTTCTTCTGTCTCTTTTGTTGCAACTTAGTTGCCTCGACCTTCTAAAGGAACAACAGGGTAACCTTGGTTCTAGCCTGAGCACCAGCGCCCTGCAAGGGGCCCCAGGCCCAGCCCCTTCCCAGAGGCTTCGCAGGGAGGCAGTGGGGCTCTGAATGACGGTTTCAGTGCCCAGACACAGAGGGACTTCAAAAAGTTCTTGGAGAATGGAAATAAAAGACAGAGTGCATTCCCCACTGGCTTTTTGAGGCCGGATGAATCCTGAGGATAACAGATGAAATCCCAGCATCTCCTCTAACCCCAAACCAGACAACCTGAGGACACGAGGGCAGTCGTGACCATCACGGAGGCCGAGTGGAGTCTGAACTTTTCCCAGCGAGGGGGACTGAGAAGGTTCGAGAATTTCTGGACTCCATAAAGTCAGTGTTGAGGCATCTTGGGGTGGGTATTTTTGCTCAAAGGTAAAGTCCTCGCTTGGGAAACACATCCCAGAAGGCAGTGCCTGGGTCCCAGTGCCAGTCCTGCTTCTGATTCCGGCTCCCTGCTATTGCCCCCCCCCCCCCCCCCCCCGCTAGGCAACAAGGTGATGCCTCAAGTACTTGGGTTCCTGCCAACCACATGGGAGACCTGGAGTGAGTCTGGGCTCCTGGCTTCCACCTGGCCTTCCCTGGCTGTTGTAGGCATTTGCAAAGTGAACCAGCCAAATGGAAGACCTCTCTCTGACCTCTGTCTGTCTGTCACATAAAATGAAAATACATTTTTAAACCACTTAGGCATCCTTGTGAGCCTCCCCCATGATCTGGAAAGCTCCCTGCACAGACAGGACTCCGTCTGAGAAGGAGGAAGTAGTCCTCCCCCACCCTCGCCCCATGCAGGCCCTGCGGGGATTCCTGACTTCAAAAGCGGCCCAGCTCTGTGTCCCCTGCCAGGCACGCACCAGCCTGACCATTCCCCACAGCAAAGAGGGACTTTTTTTTAAGCAGTCTGGGAGGACCCACCCTACGTGGTTGATAGGGATGCTGCAGCTGGCAGCCAAATTAGAAGCAGCGGTAAATGCTCTAGTGGTAATGAATTCATCCATCCTCGGATTCAGCAGCACTTGGCCGTGGGTGGGAACGTGGCTGGATTTTCCATTTCCACGGCTGCAAACTAGGGAGCTGTGAAGCAGGAAGTCTCACATGGCTACAAGATGCAACTGCCAGACACGGCGGAACGGAAGGGGGCTAATGCCCTGGGACACTGGCTCCTCGGGCAGTCATCAGCTCTCACCTCTGGAGCCCCACGTATCTGCTCTCAGGACCTCCACCCAGTTGGGGCTGGGTCAGGTGCTGGTGAGCGCTTGCTCGCCTGGTAAAATAGCCTCCACCATTGCATTGCACTGCACTTGGGTGCTTCAAAACATTCGTGGAAAATGGAATTAGAAGATAAGCTGATTTTACTGCCAAAAAAAAAAAAAAAAAAAAGCAAACAGAATCCATGTGGTATTTTCATAGTACACATTTTCCAGGAATGTTCTGAAGAGCCCTCATAGGCATGGATTTCGGTTTTGGGGCTGCATCAAGATAAACTTATCTTTTCACTCCATTTTCCATGAACTTGTTGAAGTTCTTTTGTATGTACCTTAGAAAATTATGCAAAAGGGCTGGTGTTGTGGTGCAGTGGGTTAAGTTTTCACCTGTGATTCCTGCATGCCACATCAGAGCACTGGTTCAAGTCCCGGCTGCTCCACTTCTGATCCAGTTCCCTGCTAATGTGCCTGGGAAGGCAACAGAAGATATGGGAGACCTGGATGAAGCTCCTGGCTCCCGGCTTCAGCTTGACCCAGCCTCAGCTATTGCAGCCATTTAGAGAGTGAACTAACAGATGGAACAGCTTTCTCTCTGTCTCTGTCTCTCTGTCATTCCGCCTTTTTAAAAAATGATTCATTTTATTTAATTGAAAGACAGAGAGAGAGGGAGAGAAAGGAGAGAAAGTCTTCCATCATTGGTTCACTCCCCAAATGGTTGCAACAGCTGGAGCTGAACCAAACCAAAGCCAGGAGCCAGGAGCTTCTTTCAGATCTTCCACATAGGTGCAGGGGCCCAAGAACCTGGGCCGTCCTCTACTGCTTTCCCAGGCACATCAGCAGGGAGCGGGATTGGAAGTGGAGCAGCTGGAACGCGAACCAGCCAACATACATATGGGATGCTGGCACTGCAGGTGGTTTTTTTTTTGTACCTGCTGTGCCACAGTGCCAACCCCACTCTGCCTTTTAAAAGAAAGAAAGAAAAGAAAGAAAGAAAGAAAGAAAGAAAGAAAGAAAGAAAGAAAGAAAGAAAGAAAGAAAAGAGGGAGGGAGGGAGGAAAGAAGGAAAGAGAGGGGGGAGAGAAAGGGGGAGAGGAAGGGAGGGAGGGAGGGAGGAAGGAAGGAAGGAAGGAAGGAAGGAAGGAAGGGGAAAAAAGAAAAGAACAATGATGTTAAAAGAATTCCCCTGGGGTAGCGGGCAGGCGCCTCCTTTGTGAATTCAGCTGGGATCCTGTTCACGCTCTGTTCACCCTCTGCCCTCAGTCCTCAGTCCTCTTCTCCCTGGGCCCTACTGCAGACCCCTTGCTCACGCTCTGCACTGGAGCCTTGAGGAGCCCCTGCAGCCCTGCTGACGCCAGCACACTCACAGCCCCTGCTCTTGCACTTGCTGCTCCTCATCCAGACCAGGCCCCCCCAGCCCCCGTTAGTCTATCAAATTCCTGTTCATCCTGTGAAACTCAATGCCAATGCCACTTGCCCCGGGACAGCCTCTTGTCCTGGCTGCTGCTTTTCTACCTAAAGGAGCAGCCTCTCCACCTCTGCAAACGGCGTGCGCCTGCCTGGCTCTTGCACGCTCCTGACAGGCAGGGGATGGTGTCTTCTTCGTCTTCATATCCCTGGATATTTGCACTGACTCTAGCAAAGGACAGGTGCTGAGATCCTATCTGAGGAACGGAAGGAGGTGTTTGGGAAGTGTGGCACGAGGTTCATGGCTGCAGCCTGGATCTGCAGGCAAGCTCCCAAGGTTAGTGCATCATGTGGCTCACTGGCTAAGGCACCCATTGAGACGACTGCACCCACATGGAAGTGCCTTGGTTCCAGTCCTGGCTCTGCTCCCAGTTCCAGCTTTCCGCTAATCCACATCCTGGGAGTTGGGGGGCAGATGTAATGGTTCGTGTAATTGAGTGCTGGCCACTCACCAGGGGAACCTGGATAGAGTTCCTAGCTCCCTGCTTCACCGTGGCCCAGCCCTGGCTATTGTGGGCATTTGAGGAATGAACCAGCAAATGCGAGCGCTCTCTCTGTATAAAAAATAAAATATATTTTTTAATTCTCAAGGTCTGGTTTTTATTGCCTAGTAGGGTGACTACAGTAGATAGTATATTGTGTACTTCCAAACAGCTGGAAGACAGGATTTTGCATGTTCTTGTAACAAAGAAATGATAAATGTTTAAAGTGATAGGGGCCGGCGCTGTGATATACCAGGTAGAGCCTCTGTCTGCAGTGCCGGCATCCCATATGGGTGCCGGTTGGAGTCCTGGCTGCTCCACTTCTGATCCAGCTCTCTGCTATAGCCTGGGAAAGAGGGGAACATGGCCCAAGTGCTTGGGCCCCTGTACACCTCCTGGCTCCTGGCTTCCGATTGGTGCAGCTCCAGCCATTGCAGCCAACTGGGGAGTGAACCAGTGAATGGAAGACCTCTCTCTCTCTGCCTCTCCTCTCTCTGTGTAACTCTGCCTATCAAATAAATAAATAAATCTTTTAAAAAAGTAAAGTGATAGACATGCTAACTACTGGTTTGATCTTACACATGTATGCACATAGCACATTATGTACTGTAAATATGTACAGTTATTACGGGTTTCATGGAATGAGCAGGACTTGGGCCCCCAAACTCACACAGGTGTTTAAACTCTGAAGTCTTACATTAAAGAGTTCTGTGGGTTAAGGCCAGAGACATCTAATTACGGCACCTGAGAGGTGGCTCTGGCGCTGTCCGCAGAGAGGGTTGGTTACTAAAGCCGAGCTGAGCCCGGCTCTTCTCTCTGCTTCCTGGCTCACCATGTGATCGCTCCTGTGCACCTGCTGCGCCATGGCCAGCCTCCATCAACACCAGGTGACTGAACTGCAACCGCCGAACTGCAAACCCAAAGGGATCTTTCCTTTCCCGAGAAGCTCCTCTCAGCTGTTTCAGTGAAAGTAAGGAGACGCTGACACACCTGGGTCAACTGGAAAGAAAGAAAAACTTTGAAAACGTGCTCAAGGTCAGACAGTTGCTGCTCTTACAGAGCTGGCTTCTTTTGCCTGTGAGACTCCAAGGTCAGCATTCACCCGACATCCTGAGGTTCCTACATCCCGAGCTGGAGGTGTGTGGAGAGGAACCATGCCAAAAAAGCCAAACACACCTCTGACGGGCCTGGGCTCCTGCCCAACTAGAGCATTGGTCTGTGGCTGGCGCCGTGGCTCACTTGGCTAATCCTCTGCCTGCGGCGCCGGCACTCCAGGTTCTAGTCCCGGTTGGGGCGCCGGATTCTGTCCCAGTTGCTCCTCTTCCAGTCTGGCTCTCTGCTGTGGCCCGGGAAGGCAGCAGAGGATGGCCCAAGTGCTTGGGCCCTGCACCCTCATGGGAGACCAGGAGGAAGCACCTGGCCCCTGGCTTTGGATCAGCACAGCGCCGGCCGTAGCGGCCATTAGGGGAGTGAACCAATGGAAGGAAGACCTTTCTCTCTGTCTATAACTCTAGCTGTCAAATAAAAATAAAAAAAAATAGAGCACTGGTCCTGGATATCTACACGCCAGTGCTCAGCCTTCCCGTGGGGCTGCGCGCGCGGAGGGACACTGCTCTGAGAACCACACCCAGGTCTCCGATGGAGGCTGCAGCGCCGGCCCCTTGGGGCCTCCCTGCCTTTGCAGCCATCTCTCCTCTCATCTACCCTCTCTCTGGTCTCCCAGGCTCCTCACATTCTGCAATGAGCCACGTATTTCTCCGCCTTTGTCCATGCCGTGCCCTCTGTCTGGAAGGCTTCTCTACCTGGACGGCTCTGTTCATGCCCCTGGAGGCCTTGCCAAGTCCCTCCCCCTGGATCCTCAGTCCCAACTCCCCTCCCTCGGGCCGGTTCGGGGCTGTGGAGCTCTTTCTCACTTTGACAATGACCTACTGCTTCTCTGGCTTTTTCCTCCTTGGGCAAGGGAGGGCCTGAGGACAGGCACGCTCTCTGTGTGCTGGGGCTCCCGCAGGGTTAGGGCAAGATTTTGCCCCCAGCAAGTGCTCAATGATTGGTGCTTGTAGGCACAAAGTCAGATGGTCTGAAGGGTAGAAAGAAAATTCTAGAAAACAGCTACCCTTTCTTAGGGAGAGCAGGGATAAAATCTTTTACTATATCTAGAGACCTATTTGCAAATCTTTCACCGGATTCTCTGCAGGTGAGCATGTACGATTAGTTCAAAAAGGTCAACTGCATTGAAGATGTTAACTCACCACAATAATGGAGTCTTAATCACACTTCTTAGCAGAGACCCCCTCCCCCCAGACTTTGTGGAGACGACCCCCACAGGCCTGTTTTAGGAAAGCCACATCTTTAACTACCATCCTTCCCACCACTAACAAAAAATTACTGCCTTCTCCTATTTGCACTGAACCACACTAAATATTAATCAAGCACATTACTTACTATTAATCAAGCCACTGAACCTGACATCCAAGGCAGCCTAAGCACGTGGGAAGAAGAGGCAGCACTGTCAGACAGCACTGTCTGAATGGGCCAAATAGCATCTTTCTTTTTTAGATTTATTTATTTATTTGAACGGTAGAGTTACAGAGACAGAGAGAGGTCTTTCATTCACTGGTGCAGTTCCCAAATGGCTACAACGGCTAGAACTGGGCTGATCCGAAGCCAGGAGCCAGGGGCTTCTTCAGGGTCTCCCACATGGCTGTAGGGACCCGAGCACTTGCACCATCCTCCACTGCTCTCCCAGGCACATTAGCAGGGAGCTGGATAGGAAGTGGAGCAGCCAGGACTCAAACTGGTGCCCATACGGGATGCCGATATTGCAGGCGGTGGCTTTACTTGCTACGCCACAGCGCCGACCCCAAAATATAAGTTCTATAAATCAGATTATTTCTTAAACAAGACACGTGATCCATCTAAAACCTCAATTGTGGCAAGTAGAGGTCACCATCACAAAGAGAATAGCTCCATCAAAGTGGCCTGCTGCACTGTCTCTACCTGGGTAGACGGGCCCCAGAGGGTGCAGGGGAGAAGGGGCTGATGCAGCCCACGCGGTGTCCCCCTCCCTCCGTGCACCTGCACAGCAAACCGCTGGGCCAGCCCCCCACCGCTAAACAGGAAGAGCTGTGTCTCTCACTCAACTCTGTCTTTAGCCAGATGAAGGGCAGGAATCTGTGGAAAAGGGACCAACATTCAGGCTACTTCTCATGCATACACCGACAAGAAGTAAATTAGGAAATCGTGTAAGTACAACACGCGAGTCATGCCTTCCTATTGATCACATGTAATTTACATCTTACAAAGATGTGAATTCTTGCATTCTCACTCCACAAGGAAAATCTCAATGATTTATTCATTTCAAATGAAAAATAGAAGGTAGATGAGAAGAATGACTTCACAGACGGCCTCGTTCTCGGGGCACTGGTGCGAGGCTCTCTCGCACACTGCCCGAAGGGCTCCGTGTGCAAGTCCCTCTAATTAACAAGGTGAATCAGGCGGCAGCTCTCTAATTAGTGAGCATGACAAGTCGGCGGAAGCAGCCGGGCAGACCGGTGCACAGAGCTGGCCAACAAAGGCTCAGCACACTCCAAGCTAAAAATGCAGATTCTTCTAAATAACTATAAAATGTATGAGGGCTAATGAAAAAGAAAATCCTTCATTTTAATTCCCAGGCTTTGTGTGCATGCTTTTTTATTTTTTCATTCATTCTCCGTGATCACTAACTCCTGGGTAAGACAGCATTTGCCTTGGGTTTTTTGAACAATCTTTGCAGGCATTTAAAATTTTAAAAAAATTCTTTTGTGGTCAGAACACATAATGTGAGATCAACCCTCATAACAGAATTTTAAGTGCATGGCACAGTCTGGCTGCTGGTAGGTCCAAGCTTGTAGAGTAAACCTCTAGAACTTCTCGCTCGGCGGAAACTCTGATTAGGCATTGTCCACCGCCCCGCCCCCACACCCTCACAACCACCACTCAGCTCTTTGATTCTCTGAATTTGACTATGTTAGGTACATCATATAAGTGGAACTGTGCAATATCTGTCTTTTTTTTTTTTTTTTTTTTTGGACAGGCAGAGTGGATAGTGAGAGAGAGAGACAGAGAGAAAGGTCTTCCTTTTTGCCGTTGGTTCACCCTCCAATGGCCGCTGCGGCCAGCGTTTCATGCTGATCCAAAGCCAGGAGCCAGGTGCTTCTCCTGGTCTCCCACGGGGTGTAGGGCCCAAGGACCTGGGCCATCCTCCACTGCACTCCCGGGCCATAGCAGAGAGCTGGCCTGGAAGAGGGGCAACCGGGACAGAATCCGGCGCCCCGATCGGGACTAGAACCCGGTGTGCCGGCACCGCAAGGTGGAGGATTAGCCTGTTAAGCCACGGCGCCAGCCAATATCTGTCTTTCTTAAAACACAGGCGCTCAGGGACCACCATTGAGGCACATGGGTTGGGCTGGCATCCCATAGGAGCACCTGGTCAAGTCCCAGCTGCTCTGCTTCCAATCCAACTCCCTGCTAAGGTGCCTGGGAAGGCAACGGAAGACGGCGGAAGTGCTTGGGCCCCTGCCACCCATGTGGAACACCAGGATGGAGCTCCTGGCTTTGCCCTGGCCCTGCCTCAACCAACGCGCCTAATTGGGAAGTGAACCAGCCGATGGAAGATCTCTTTCTCTGTCTCTCCCTCTCTCTGCCATTCTGCCTTTTAAATAACTAAAATAAGTCTTAAAAAAAACACACACACACACAGACAATTGGTTTGCAGTAATCAGCATCTCAATTTGAGATTTATGATCAATGTATGTGTATTTCAGCCTGATAAGGGGTACCTGCCCTTTATTCCTCCTTCTTCCTAAAACCAGAGATGTCTGATGTGAAAGCTTCTTTGATGACTTACTCTGTGCCTTTCTGTCCCAAAGGACACACAGAGGGGCCCCCAAAGGGCAGGAGTTGGCGGGTTGGTGGAACCTCTTACTCTTCAAAGAGGGGGTGGTGCCCATGGCTCTAGGTCACCAGCCTGGCTCACAGCGAGGGGACCCGGCCCAGGGCCACCTGCCCTGACTGTACCTGTCTTTGCTCATCTGTGTGTACCCAGCAGCTGGAGAGCCCGCCGAGGGCAGCTTTGGGACCAGCACGCTCTCTCTCTCATCAGCGTGCTTTGCATGGGGGGCGGGGGGCAGAAGTCACCACAACACAGCTACGTGCGCAGAGCCCACGTCGGTGGGGACGCTGCCACATGTGTTCACCTCCGGCCTGAGGCCGTGGCTGCAGCTGTCCCCCCTCCCCCGCAGCCTGGCAGAATGACCTCTGCGTCCTTCCACGGCAGCAGTGCACGGAGCAGAGCTCAGGCAGCATTTTCCCTCTGGCATGGGCAGGGACTAGTAAGGCGGATCTACAGTCAGTCCCAGGAACACAGAGCATCCTGACTCGGGCTCAGACAGAACAGACACCTGGAGAGCAACTGCCCTGTGCCAGACACCTGGAGAAGTGGGGAAGAGGATTAGTGAGGTAGTGCTAGGCACTGGGTTTGATGTGGGAAAGCTTACATAGGTAATGTATCAAGTTCTTGAGCTGGCAGCCACACCTCCTTCCACCTGTGTTGCTCACCTACCTGTCAATCAGGGGACCCCTCCCCCAGAAGTCGTGGGGTGGTACCACTTAAACACTTCTGTTCTAAGCTCATAAAAGAGCCAGGTAGAAGGGAAGCAGGAGCAGAGCAGGGTGTGGTAATTCCGCTTCCCTGGCCCACTCTCCCGAAATAAAGCCCTAACCGGCCTGTGTGTTTTTCTCACTTTGTAAATAAACTCTATCGTACTGCACACTGTGCTTTGTGTCTGTGCTTAGAATTCTTATGGAGTAAAAGGCAAGAGTCTGGAAAGGTAATACAGGCCCAGCCTAGCCCGGAACAGTTTCCTGTGCTATCTGCTATGGTGTAAGGGCAGATTTAATGAAAATGCCTTTGGCTTTGGAGATTTTACGGTATGCTGAGCTTCAGCTGTGTCCAGTACCAACCCCAGGTCCGTTATGTGTGACTGGTACAGGAATTTGAAGCCCTTTGGGCCTCAGTTTCCTCACTCAGAACATAGAGCTGACTAAACCGGGTCCATAGTTATGGTTGCTCTGGGGTTGAATGTGTCCCCCAAAGCTCATATGTTTGACATTGAACCCCCAGGTTCTGCCGGTGCCGTGGCTCAACAGGCTAATCCTCCGCCTTGTGGCGCTGGCACACCGGGTTCTAGTCCCGGTCGGGGTGCCGGATTCTATCCCGGTTGCCCCTCTTCCAGGCCAGCTCTCTGCTATGGCCCGGGAGTGCAGTGGAGGATGGCCCAAGTGCTTGGGCCCTGCACCCGCAAGGGAGACCAGGAGAAGCACCTGGCTCCTGCCTTCGGATCAGCGCGATGCGCCGTCCGCAGCAGCCACTGGAGGGTGAACCAATGGCAAAGGAAGACCTTCCTCTCTGTCTCTCACTATCCACTCTGCCTGTCAAATAAATTTAAAAAAAAAAATCATTAAATCTTAAAAAAAAAATTTAAAAAAAATAAGAACCCCCAGGTTCCTACGCTAAGGCCATGTGGAGGTGACTAGGTTTAGATGAGGTCGTGCGATGGAGCCCCGTGGTGGCATTAGTGGCTTTGTAGGGAGAAGAGTGACGAGCCCAGCGCATTTGCTGTCTCACCACATGGCGCCTTCCCCACCAGACGCCCAGCAGATGCCAGCACTGTGTTCCTGCATTTCCCAGCCTCCAGAACTATGAGCCAAATAAATCTCCATTCTTTGTAACTCCTCAGTCTCAGGTATTTTGTCACAGCAGCAGGAAATGGACTAGGGCAGCAGCTGAGTGGAGCGGTTGGTGCTGGGGCATTCGGCACAGGGGACATCCAGGAACTGTTCCTCAGGGGCAGGACGTGTGTCTCCTTCACCTGCGTGTGCTGCACCTGGAAAGAACAAGGGAGCTGCCCTCGACAAGCGCATACTTGTGAAGGAAGGAGAAAAGGGGCCACCAGTTCACGTTTTCTCTTGAAATTCTTATTCTCTATGGTTTTGGACAAAGCCAGGTGCCCTTCCAGGGTCTCAGCATTTTCAAAATGAGTGAAAATTCACCAACGTTATGGAGTTGCTTACAGAATTAATACTTACAACACGGAAGTCTAGAAAAAAATATGTCAAAGCATTAAACAAGGACTCTTTTTAGGAAATGTAATAATTCCATCTGCAGTGACTATTATAGATAAAATCCTGGATTATACTGATCATAACCCTATATTTTAAATTTTGGTCAACAATTAACGCTTACTTCTTTGTTTGATCCCAGCATGTCCACCTTTAATCTGAGCAGGGAGAGAATGAGTCCTCTGAGGTAATTTGTTACAACTCTTTTTATATTAAATGTAGAAAATTTCAAATGCAGTTGATGTATTTATTTTTAAAGATTTATTTTATTTGTTTGAAAGAGTGACAGAGTCAGAAAGAGAGAGATCTTCCACCTACTGATTCACCCCCAAAAATGGCCACAACAGCCAGGGCTGGGCCAGGCTGAAGCCAGGAGCCTGGAGCTCCATCCGGGCCTCCCACGTGGGTGGCAGAGACCCAAGCTCATGACCGTCTTCCATTGCAGGGAGCTGAATGAGAAACACAGCGTTCAGGACTCCAGCCGGCGCTCTGATAGGGGTGGTGGCACTGCAGGCGGCAGCTTAACAGGCTGTGCCATAACGCCAGTCCCTCAAGTTTCATTTGAAAATCCTATACCATATATTTTTTTGCAAAAAATTAAAAATGTCTGGACTTTCTTACTGGAGAGTTAGTTTGTGGTTAAAAATTCTAAAGTAAAAAACTTTTAGGGATTCACAAAGCAAATCATTGAAATAAGCTAAATTGACTTCTGTTTGAGGCAAAACAGTCAACACCGTTTGATTAAATTATGATTTGTCCTTTGGACTATCTTTTGGTGATAATACCATCTATATACATACCCCGAAATGCTTATTTTATATGAAAACGAGCTTTAGGAAAGAAGAAAAAAACACAACAACCACTAGGTGATGCCCATTCAGCCTGCAGAGGTTCTGCTCTGTGTGTAGAAATTGTCCATGACCAGGAAGCCATGTACGGCCGCACCCAGCGTGCCTAAGAATGGGTCATGCTCTTGGGACATCGCCACCACAGGAGCCAAGTCAACTGCAAAGAGCAACTGCAACTCAGAGTTCCCTGGTGAAAACTCTGATGCTGACTACGTTTATTTCCACCCCAGACCAGTGCCTTAAACAACAGAAATGTGTTATCTCCCAGCTTGAAGGCCAGCACACCCAAGATCAAGGGTGGCAGGATCAGTTCCTTCCGTGAGCGCGAGGGAGACCCTAGTCCCCTCCTCTCTCCTGTCCTTTCGCAGCCTCCCGTGTTCCTCGGCTTGTGGATGATTTTCCCATGTCTTCACGTTGTCGTCCCTTTGCACAAGGGCACTTCAGAAGTTTGTGGAAAACTGAATGAAAAAATACGATTTTCTGGTGCAAAAAATTTTTGAAATTCCGCGTTTTTTCATAGTGTGCATTTTGTGACTTTTTGAAGACTCCTCCTATGCATGGTTTTCAAGATGTTTTTACACCAAAATAAACATTTTAAATTCTGTTTTCCATGAACTTAGGGACGATTTTAAATCTATTTAATTTGGGGCCAACATTGTGGTGCAGTGGGTTAAGCCACTGCTTACAATGCTGGCATCCCACGTCAGAACACCAGTTTGAGCCCCTGCTACCCTGCTTCTGCTTCAGCTCCCTGCTGAATTTGAGGAATGAACTTGCAGGTGGAAGTGTGCTCTCTCTCTCTCTCTCTCTTTGCCTTTCAAACTCATTTTTGGAGTTTATTTTATTTATTTGAGAGGCAGTGTGATGGGGAAAGGGACCGGAGGGAGGTTTTTCATTTGTTGGTTCACACTCCCCCAGTGCCTGCAGCAGAGATCGGCCAGGCCAAAGCCAGGAGCCCAGAACTCAATCTAGGTGTCTCATGTGGTTGACAGGGACCCAGGTACTTGAGTCTGCCTCCCAGAGAATGCCTTAGCAGGAAGCTGGAGTCAGAAAGCAGGGCAAGGCAGCAAAGCCAGGTCTCACACCCAGGGACTCCAACGTGGACTATAAGCATTCCAAGCAGTATCTCAACCCCTGCACCAATGCTTGCCCACCCATGAACTTCTGAAGTGCCTTCTGCCATGTGTGTTTTTGTATACAAATTTACCCTTTTTATAAGGACACCAAACTGCACTAGAGTCTACCCTCATGACGTCAACTTAATGCAACCATCTCTATGAAGACCCTGTTTCCAAATAAGGTCACACTCACTGCTGCTCTGGGTTAGGGCTTCAGTATCTTTTTGGGAACACAGCTCAACCCATAGCACAGGGAAAGCTCTATTGAGAGCCTTAGTTTAGAGGGAAGCTCTCCAAGGCTCCGGCTGGGCAGGGAGCTGTCCTACTCGGGATGACCGAAGTGTGTGAGCAGCCTGCTCTCACCAGCCTACACTGCCAAGGAAGCTGGCAGGAGTGGCTGTCGACTTGGCAGCTGGGTATGGCAGGTGTGTGACCAGCATGCCCAACTCTGAGGGCCAGGATTCCAGGAGACAAGCTCTAGGCACTGAAGCAAGTCAACGGCATTCCCAGTCACCTACACAGAGAGATACCATTCACAGGGTCTACACAGTCCACACACTCTCCCCCAGGTGGATATGCCACGTGGGGAAAGGCTGGGTTTGTGCGTTCCGGGGAAACACAGCTAAGTCTTCACTCCCACATCAGGGGGAGATGCTGCCCTTCTGAGAGCATGTTCCCAGGGACCTAAAAGGCCTCCCATTAGGCCCACCTCCCAGACGCCACCATTAGATCAAGTCTCTAAGCTTAATTCATCAATCTTTAACATAAATCCATGAATCCATTGACCTTTAACATAAGACTTTGAGGTTTAAACATCTACCTGACTTGCGGGTTCAGTTCTAACTGTAAAATCGATCGTTCTTCTTGTGCTATTTGAAAGATTCAGGTAGATCACTGATTTTTCCACATAACTGGACAACTAGTTTTATTCCAAGATCAGTAGTGCATCTCTATTAAAACACAATTATTTGGAGGATCAGCAAGTAGTAATGGTATTTATCGTGTTCCAACTTAGAATACAACTTTTGGGGCTTGCATTGTGGTATAGCAGGTAAGGCCACTGCCTGTAACACTAGCAGTGTCCCAAACCGGTGCCCGATTGAGTCCCGGCTGCTCTACTTCTGATCCAACTCCTTGATGATGTGCCTGGAAAAACTGCAGAAGAAAGCTCAAGTGCTTGGGCCCCCATACCCACATGGGAGACCTAGAAGAAGCTCCTGGCTTCAGACTGGCTCAGGCCCAGTCATTGCGACCATCTAGGGAGTGAACCAGCAGATGGAAGACCTCTCTCTCTCTCTCTCTCTGTCTCTCCCCATGTCTCTCTGTAACTCTGCCTTTCAAACAAACAAATAAATCTTTAAGAGAAAAAGAACACAACTTGAAAAATCAGCATTTGGAATGAGGAGTTGAGACCGTGGAAATAACCAGCTGACAAATGTCTTACTAAATACGAAATGACCCCTTCCATCTGGCCTCCATTTCACCCAGGTCTTAGTA
The DNA here is from genome assembly GCF_033115175.1 of Lepus europaeus. Classification (NCBI taxonomy): domain Eukaryota; kingdom Metazoa; phylum Chordata; class Mammalia; order Lagomorpha; family Leporidae; genus Lepus; species Lepus europaeus. Next base: position 16,804,115 of record NC_084845.1, on the reverse strand, counting down.
AGCATGAACATTTTGATCTGGACAATCTTGCTGAATGCAATTAGCACCTGATTCCTGCTTTTCCATTCCCACTAATTGCCCATTTCAATCTCTGACGCCTCCATCTATATTACTTGACTTGTCTGACACATTTGCTGGATATTAAGAGGACTCTGTGTAGAAGAAAGATTTCCTACCCTTACCTCTTGGGGACATTAATATGCTTTCATGAGACTTGATGTGGGTACTATGTTTGACAGAAAGTGGTAAAAATTATGTTAAATTAATAATTATCACTAGTTTTTAAAATAGGGATATTTTATTTTATTTTGACTAAGGGTATAGTCTTTCTTAAATTTTTACTTATTTACTTACTTGAGCAGTAGAACAAAAGACAGAACTCCCATCCACTAGTTTTCTCCCCATCAAATGCCTACAATGGGTAGGACTGGACCAGGTAGAAGCTGGGAGCCAGAAACTGAACCCAGGTCCATCGTACGGATGACAGGGACCCAATTATTAAACTACCTCTGCTGCCTCCCAGGGTCTGCATTAGCAGGAAGCTGGAGTCAGGATCCAGAGCCAGGAATACAATCCAGGTCCTGGGCAACCTAACCAGCATCTTAACCGCTAGACCAAATGCATGCTCCTAAAATAGGAATATTTTAAAGAAATCCCCCCAGATATTGGTGCCTTTCAAGATGAGAGTTTGGCCGGCGCCACGGCTCAGTAGGCTAATCGTCCACCTGCAGAGCCGGCACCCCGGGTTCTAGTCCCAGTTGGGGCGCCAGATTCTGTCCCGGTTGCTCCTCTTCCAGTCCAGCTCTCTGCTGTGTTCCGGGAAGGCAGTGGAGGATGGCCCAAGTGCTTGGGCCCTGCACCCGCATGGGAGACCAGGAGGAAGGGCCTGGCTCCTGGCTTCGGATTGGCACAGCACGCCGGCTGTAGCAGCCATTTGGGGGGTGAACCAACAGAAGGAAGACCTTTCTCCCTGTCTCTCTCTCTCTCACTGTCTAACTCTGCCTGTCAAAAAAAATAAAAATAAAAATAAAAGATGAGGGCCATAGGCTGCTCCATGGATGGCAGAAAAATAGAAGAGCAAGCAGGTGCATGCAAAGAGCTCACGTGGCAGAGAGGAAGCAAGAGAGACAGCTGCGGGAGCCACGCTGACTTTCTAACAGCTTGCTCTCACTGTCATGAGCACTCTAATCATCATTGTGTGAGAGAGGAGCCCCCAAGACCTAATTACCCCTTAGCAGTCCCACCACCTCCCAGCACCACTACACTGGGCACCGAGCCTCTGCTGAGTTGTTGCGGGGCAAACGGCATCTAACCCATAGCAAGCACCTGCAGAAGGATCTTCCACAAGACTATTCTGAGTATCAGCTTATTCTGGACGTCGTCCACCCCTAGACAACAGAAAGATTTATCCTAATGTAACCACTTTGACAGGTGTCATAGCAAAATCACAATGCTGGAGTAGCCCCTCCAAAACATGTACAAAAATTTCTTTCCAACTCTCATAAATTACAAACTCCTACACTATAAGAGAGACAGATTTAGGAGAAAATTGACCATGCTGTTTACATTAAGAATGGAAATAATGGCACTTATTTACTTTTAAAAAAATGTAACTGGAGGGAGGGAAACATTTTTGAACAACAACAAGCTAAGCAGCATCTCATTATTCAATTACGATGATATCCTTGTAAATCGGAGCGCTCTTTAATAAGCTGAAGGATAAGGTATTTCCCACGCAAACAGGAAATTAAAAATAGATATTTAAACAAGGCTTCTTTAGTCATCTTGACACCAATTAGCGATACGCTGCTTAATTTACCCAGAAGCTGAGTTGGGGGAGTATGACTGTGTCTGCCTTAGCACGAGATTTGGGAACTTTTACGTGTCCTCAGACAACTGGCCACCTCGGGTGATGACAGTGCCCCCGATGTGAGCCTGCTGTGTGTCTTACCCCAGAGCAAGGGGATAACCAGAGTGGTCCTCTAGCCTAAAGGAAGGTCCAAGCCGGGGCCCCGGGTCAGGTGTGGGCTTATCAAGATACAGCTCATCCAACCGAGCTCAGAGGCTGAGGCTGGATACAGAGGTTTTCCCCGTTTAAACCAAATCTTTGTAACCGGTTTTCTGTCTGTCGGTGGGCACCACCAATACTTTAGGACAGAAACTTGAAAGAGCTTAGGCAAGTGGAGTTCTTTTCCTTTATCTCAGACTTTCCTGTCTTAAGCACTCCTACTCTGGATTCTAGGGTTTCATGAGTGAAAACATTTGACCACAACTTCAGGAACTCTGATCAGATGCCCTCTGGCTCTGCTTTGCCTGCTCCAGGCTGTCATGCGAGCGTCACTCCCCAGGAATCTGCCAGATGTGAGTCAATCCCCACCAGTGCTTTCAGCGTGGTCCTCGGCCCCGTGGCCCAGGACACCCGGTGACAACCGGACCTGCTTCCCTTCTGCGCGTCCGCATTGTTCGGAGCCCAGCTGGCAGGGCTCACTCGACCCCAGCGTGCCTGTGCCTCTCATCCTAGCCTAGTCCGCAGCCTAGGAAAGCCAGCCCGAGATCTGATCCTTGGGAAGGGCTTGGTGCGCTGTCCAAGCCCAGAGTCTCCTGTGCGCTGGGACCTCCAGGTTGACGGACATAAACCTCCCACAAGGGTGATGCTCCTGCATCCCAAAGAGCCTCCCACCAGTAAGGCCACAGGACACATCCCCCACTCACATGTGAACCAATTTTGCAAAAACATCCTCCATATGAAAGATTGTCACTGTCACCCCTCGAGGCCTGCAGCTGCTCAGGACATCTCGTGACATCCACTGAGACGGATTCCTTCCTTCCCGCCCTCTCTCAACCCTCTCTTCCTTTTTTTTTTTTTTTTTTTTTCCTTTATGCTTTTATGTGCCAGGAACTATTACAAGCCTGATTTAATTAATTTGTTTTAACTTAACAAAAATGTTAACGTAGGCCATATTTGTTTTAGATCTTTGTATTTTTCTTTTGTTGTGTAAGAAAGGAAATGTATCCTCTAGGGCCAAGCGTTTCTTTCCTTCCCTTGTCTCAATCCCTGCTGCCCCTGGGAGGTACCTGGAGGTTGGTGTGTCCTTCCTGTCCATGCTGTTGTGTCTGTATAGCCCCTGTATGTGCTATGATTTCAGTGCCCCCTCAAAAACCCAAGTGTGGCCAGAGTGATGGTACTGAGAGGTGGCACATTAGGTGATTGATTGGTCATGACTGCTCCCTCGCTGATGAGATCGAGGCCCTTAGGAAAGAGGCTGCGTGCAGTGTTGAGCTCTCTTGCCCGTCTGCCATCTGCCATGTTAGAACACGGCACTCCTGCCTTCCAGAGGAGTCAGCCTTCACCAGACAACCAAAGCCGCCAGTGCCTTGACCATGAACATTCCCATGAGAATCTCAGAAATAAGGTTCAAAGCACAGCAAAAAATAACAAGGCCATAAAAATACAATATGAATTTAAAACAACAAAATAATAATGGGTAGAAACATATACGCAAGAGATTCAGACACTAATGCTGTCAGACACAGACTTTAAAATAATTGTACTTACTGTGTTTGAGCAGGTGCGAGAAAAAATTGAAAATTTCAGCATTGACCTGGAAAGTAAACAAACACACAAATAAAAATCCAAGAATTGAAAACAAAATGATAACACAAATTAATAACTGGATTTTTTTTTTTTACCAAACTATACACAGGTGAAGAGGAAATTATTGAAGTGGAAGATAAAGCAGAAGAAACATTCAGATTTATGCCTGAAATGACAAAAGCTTGAACATTTACAGACAGGATAGGGGACACAAAAAGGTGTAACACACCAGCAACTGAAGTAGACAAAGAGAGGGATGATGATCACAATGACTGAGGATTTATCAGAATTATTGAAAAACATCAGTCCATCTTCCCATGAAGCCCCAAGATCACCAGTGAGGACAAGCACAAGTCCATCTCAATAAAACTACTGCACTAAAGGCAAAGAGAAAAATTTAAACTACACAGAGAAAAAAGACAGACTGCTTTGAAAGAAGCAAGGAGTTGATATCTTACTTCCCAAAGGAAAGAGTGAAGCCCAAATATGGTGAAATACCTATGAAATGCTAAAAGAAAATAATGACCAGACTGTAAGTCTAGGTCCAGAAGCTTAGCCTTCAAAAATAGACATGAAGGAGAACATTTTTGGACAAAGTAAGTGGAAAAATTTAATCCCAGCCAAGTTGCATTAAAGAAATTATTAAAGAATGTTTTTTAGACAGAAGGTGCCAGATGGAAGCTTAGAGATGCAGAGGACAAAGAGCTATATGCCTATGTGTTAATTGAAACGAATACCCATGTAATAATAATAAACACAATGATAATATGCTGTGGGGGTGACATGATATGCAGAATTAAAATACTATGTATGCAACAATGGTATTTGAGTCAGTCAGGGAGTAAAGAGTTCAAAAAGCCTATAAATAAATCTAAATTTTCCTGGGAAGAGGTAAAGGTACTGATTAATATTAAAATGATACATCAAGTACAGATATTGTAAACAGTAAAGGGTAAGCAATAAAAATGTTTCTAAATGGTAGGTAACAAGTAGACTAAGGAGGAAACGGAATAATAGAAAATACTTGATTAACTCAGAAGGCAATAAAAGGGAGAAAGGAGAACTTAAAACGCACAGGAGACAAGTAGTCTGAGCATGACAGACTTAAACCCTGACATATCAACAACAAATAATAGCAATGGATTAAATGCTCTAGTTAAGAGACAAAGAGAGACTTAATTTTTTAAAAATAATAACTATAAATCATTTATGAGTTACATCTAAAACATAATGATACTGAAGAGTTGAAAATAAAAGACTGGTGCCGGATTCATGCCCTGGCCTGAAGCACCCGCATCCCATATGGGCGCCGGTCTGGGACCTGGCTGCTCCACTTCCGATCCAGCTCTCTGCTCTGGAAAAGCAGTAAAGGATAGCCCAAGTCCTTGGGTCCCTGCACCCACGTGGGAGACCTGGAAGAAACTCCTGGCTCCTGGCTTCAGATCGGCACAGTTCTGGCCATTGCAGCCAATTAAGGGGTGAACCAATGGATGGAAGACCTTCTCTCTCTCTCTCTCTCTCTCTCTCTCTCTCTCTCTCTCTCTCTATCTCTGTCTCTCTCTCTCTCTACCTCTCCTCTCTCTGTGTAACTTTGACTTTCAAATAAATAAATAAATAAATCTTAAAAAAAAAAAAAAAGAAAAAGACCAAAAAAACCATAGCTGCAAACACTAAGCCACCAAAAAGTGGTGTGGCTCTTTTAATAGTAAAACGACAGTGGAAACACTAGGCAAAAAGCACTACCAGAGATACATTAAAAAAACAAAACAACAACAACAAAAAAAACTTGGTGATGATCAATTCAAATTAATGGGAAGAGCAAACTGTTCAATATGTACATAAAATGCATTCAAAATCTATAAAACAAAATTTAAGGGAACTCTGTGGGGATGTAGATAAATGGAAAATCATGGTGGATTTTGACCTACTTGTCAGTATCAGGTAGAATAGGCCGACAAAATATCAGTAAGTGTGTAGATGTGAATAACACAGTAACAGACTTGGCTTAGTGAAACCTTAGAGAATGCTGCATTCAACCAGTAAAGAATATATTTAAAGCAAATTCAACATACATCAAAATTATCAGGGATGTTTTCTGATCATAACATAACTAAGCTACCAGTCTATAATAAGAAATAAAAATTCTGTATGTTTGAAAAACAATAGCCCATGAAACACAGAAGAAGTTACAGCAGAGATAGGAAATACTTTGGTTAATCAATGAAAATACTACACATCAGTGAAGTGAAGTACACCTAAAACCAGGATTAGAGGGAAATTTTTGCTTTAAATCCACATATTAAGGGGGAAAGTCTTAACAGAGAAATAAAAGGGAGAAAAGGAGAACTTAAAACACATATAGTGACAAGACAAATAGTTACCCTTTAAAAAGTGGATTCTAATGTAATTACACTTCAAGTAGAGACTAAACTCTACATAAAGTCAGATATTTTAAATATATGGTCCATTATACCACTATATATTTTTGAAACATTCTAAGTGAGCTGGAAAAGAATGTTTAACTTGTAGCTGTTGGGTGCAGGATTTTACATAAGCCAATTAGATCAAATGTGTCAATCTTATTTCTATATCCCTGTTGATTTTTCAGTCTGATTGTTCTGTTAGGTACTAACAGAAAGATACCTTAGAATCTTCCAGAGTGAATGAGGATTTATATAATTGTATTTTTACTTGTAGTTTTGTCAATTTTTGCTTTATAGATTGAGGCACATACATATTTATAATTGCCCTTTCTTTCTGACGAGTTAAAACATTTATCTTTACAAAATGGTGCTTTTTATCTCTTTAAGTCTACTCTGCCTGACATTGATATCCTGTATAGCTTTCTTTTAGTGCTCACATGGCATATTTTTATCCATCATTTTACAAGTACTTTCAACCTTTGTGTTCTCTTATACTTTAAATATGTCTCTTGCAATCAACATATACATTGATTTAAAATACAATCTTGTAACAGCTATGTTGTAGTTGGGACACATGTTTTATATACATTTAGTATATTTATTGATATATTTGGGCTTAAATATAAACTAGAGACATTTATCCCACTTGTGTTCTATAACCCTTCCTTTCCTGTTTTATTTTCATTTGCTATATACATACACAAACACTAGGTATACATGTGTGTATATGTGCTTCCCACTACTAGCCTAAAAGTTATACAGTTTTAAGGTTTTTTTAAATGATTACCCTAGAAATTAAACCACCCTCTGTTTATCAAAGCCTAATATAAATTAGCACTTTATCACTTCCCACATAATGTAAGGAACTCAGGTCCATTTAACTCCCTCTCCTCTCCTCTAGACTGATATGCCATTCTTGCCAGGTACTAATTTCTCTTTATTTTTTAAACCTCAAAAGTCTTTTGGACACAGCAGTGGTCGTTTATAGTTAACTTTATATTAACCTGTTTAGTTTCTCAGTTCATTGTAACTTCCTGAATCACCAAGCTTCCACGAGGGATAATTCTCCCTCTAGAATTTCCCTTAGCATTCACTTCTCTCCATTTTTTTGTCTATGCAAAAGCCTGAAAGCCTGAAGGATATTATAACTAGGTATAAAATTCTAAGTTTGTAGGTTTTTTTTTTTTTTCCTCTAGCATTTTGGCAATATAACTTCATTGTATTATTTCCCAATTCCACTTTTTTCTGTTAACAAGTCAACTATCAGTGTTTCAGTCCTTTGAAAGTAATCTTTGTTTTTTTCTGAATCTATTTTAGAGATTTTCTCTTTGCCTTTGGTGTTTTGTTTTGTTTTGTTTTGTTTTGTTTTGTTTTGTTTTTTTGTACAGGCAGAGTGGACAGTGAAAGAGAGAGACAGAGAGCCAGGAGCCAGGTGCTTCCTCTTGGTCTCCCATGTGGGTGCAGGGCCAAGCACTTGGGCCATCCTCCACTGTCTTCCCAGGCCACAGCAGAGAGCTGGACTGGAAGAGGAACGACCGGGACAGAATCCAGTGCCCCAACTGGGACTAGAACCTGGGGTGCTGGCACCAGAGGCAAAGGATTAGCCTAGTGAGCCGTGGCGCCGGCCTCTTTGCCTTTGGTTTTCAGTGGTGTGAATATATATGCAAATAAGAAGGTATATTTTACAGTTTTATTTGTATTTACTTGCAGTTTTCAAACCTCCAGTCTGTAGCTTGATATATTTCTGACCAATTCTTAGCTATTATCTCTTCAAATATTATTTTTGTCCCATTCTCTCTCTAGAATTTAGTGACATATATGTTGAACTTTCTCATTATACCCATATATTGCTTGCTTTTCCTTCTGTATTTCCATTCTCTAGTTCATTCTGAGTATTTTCTCTCGACTTCCCTAGTATCCTGCTACTCAGAGTGGCCCATGAACTGGCAACACTGGCATCCTCTGAGAGCTATATAAAATGCAGACTCTCAGCCCCAACAGGGCCTAGTAAGTCACTGATACAGGAGTACTGAAATACTCTACACCAGTTGTCGATTCGTCTGTTCTTTCTTACAGTTCTATCAGTTTTTGATTCATATTTTCTCTCTTTTTTTGATTTATTTATTTTAAAGTCAGAGTTACAGAGAGAGGAGAGGCAGAGAGAGAGAGGTCCTCCATTCGATGGTTCACTCCCCAGTTGGCTGCAACAGCCAGAGCTGCGCCGATCTGAAGCCAGGAACCAGGAGCTTCCTCTGGGTCTCCCACGCAGGTGTAGGGGCCCCAGGACTTGGGCCATCCTCCACTGCCTTCCCAAGCCGTAGCAGAGAGCTGGGTCGGAAGTGGAGCAGCTGAGTCTCGAACCGGTGCCCATATGGGATGCTGGCACTTCAGGCCAGGGCGTTCATCCACTGCGCCACAGCGCTGGCCCCTTGATTCTTATTTTCTAAAGTTTTGTTATGTTCTTGAGGTTTTCTTATTTGATACATAAACATTTAGGATAATTATTTCTTCTTGTTAAGTAATATTATGAAATGGTAACCACTATTTTTATCTGAAACAAATTTTGTCTAATATTAATGTAATCACTCCAACTTCCTTGTGTTTTGCTTTTGGGTTTGACTAGAGTCAGCACGGTGCATCTCCCTCGAGTCTCTTTTAACCCATTTATGTCTTTCTGTTTAAAGCGCGTTTCTAGTAACCAGCATGTTGTTAGGCCTTGATCTCTTAGCCTTCGAATTCTGCCTTTTAACTGAGGTGCGAACCTCACTTACACTTAATGTGATTATTTATATGGCTAGATTTAGGTTTACCATCTTTTTTAAAAAAAAAAAAGATTTATTTATTTATTTGAAAGGCAGAGTTATAGAGAGGCAGAGGCAGAGAGAGAGACAGAGAGAGAGAAAGAGAGGTCTTCCATCTGCTGGTTTACTCCCTAGATGGCCACAGCAGCCGGAGCTGTGCTGATCCAAAGCCAGCAGCCAGGAGCTTCTTCCGGGTATCCCACGCGGGTGCAGGGGCTCAAACATTTGAGCCATCCTCTACTGCTTTCCCAGTCCACAGCAGAGAGCTGGATTGGAAGTGGAGCAGCTGAGACTCAAACCGGTGCCCAATTGGGATGCTGGCACTGCAGGCAGTGGCTTTACCTGCTACACCATGGTGCTGGCCCCAGTTTATCATCTTGTTGCTTCATTTTTATTTGTTACTTATGGTCTTTGCTCCCCTTTTTCTCTTTTTCTTACTTTAAATTAATTGAATATTTTTATTGTTCTATTTTACCTCATTTGTTGGCTTATTAGAATTTTTTTATTTTCTGGATTTCTCTTGAGTTTACAATACATCTTCAACTTATCGCAATCTATGTTCAGCGATCTAGGCCACTTCGCAGAGAGAACGAGGGCCTTACGACAGGACATTCCCATGTACCCCACCCCATGTGTGATGTTGCTGAGACTGATTTTATACACATTCACATGCTCTCTGATTGTTGCTTGTGTGATTCTGCTATGTATTATTTCTGCTAGCTCTGCGTCCTGATGTCTTCTTGCTTTGTCTGGTTTGTGAATGTTTTATGTTTCCATTCTTTTTCTGTGTTTACTGCACCCCCGCCCCCGCCCCCGACCTTTTCAAAAGGACTTCTCCTAGGTAGGGTATTGGAAGTTGCAATGTGGGTATGTTTCCCCAGAGAGAGGGCTGTAATCTGTGTCTGTCTGTTGCCCCAGGGCACTACCAGAATGGAAAGGCTGCTGCAACCTCGGGTGGAGACTTCCCTCCCATCATCTAGACACGCAGGTGCACATTCCTGCGAGGACCTGGTGCGGGTTACAGATTTCAAGGGAGGTGGCGCCCCATCCAATCTTAGCACTGAAATTCGACATCAGTAAATTTTCATGAAATCTCCCGAGAGTAGCAGCATGGGTGCATTTCTGGTCTGTTCTTGCCTTAGGGGGTAGTCCCTGAGGTGTCAGCTCATGACGGGTATCTCCTGTTTTATAACCGGCATCTCGTTTTATAACTCTGCATTCTGGATGAACCCCAAGCTTTGTGTCCTGCAACCCTTAGTACAAAAGGAAATAAAATCAGAACTTCAAGGTCACCGTACTTGGCAAATGCCCTCCAGTGTACGGGGCAGCATCGTGCCTCCCTTTCCTAGTTGCCATCTTCACTTGAGTCTTAGTTTCAGTGCAACTTACGTTTGTGCTAGTTCATCGATTCACTTAAAAATTTATGGATAGAAAAAAATCAAAACAGTTTTCACCTAGAATTTCTCGTTTTCTTCAGTGGGAAAGTTGGCCAGGCACATCATCGTTACCGACAGTGCTGTTGCTGAAACGCCAACACGGCACTTCTCTTGACTCCTTCAGCATCCTCACTGGCTCCCCCTGCTTTCCCAGTCACAAGCAAACTCCTTAGCGTGATACCCAAAGACCTTCTGGTCTGGTCTCTGCTCACCTTCTCAGCCTCCAGGAGGGTCACTAACGAGATCCGTTTGACCCACACAGCATCCTCACGCCGCCCTGGCATTGTGTGTGTTTCATCTCTCCTCTACCCCAATATCGGAGCTCCCTGAGGAAGCCACCCATAACTCGGTCCGAGCTCGTGCTCTGATGATCTCTTCACACACCCTACAAAGAGTGCCCTCATTGCACTGTAAACCTTCAGCTTGCTAGATCAGTCCCTACAGAGGCCATGGACTGTATTTTCCTAGCATAGGCTGGGGCCCAGAATAGGTACTGAGTAAATGAGTGAACAGCGAATCATGCTTTGGCTTAGGGGTTACTGAGTGTTCGAATGGACTAAGAAAAGTGCAAAAAGGATAGAACATTAGACAAAAACTTTCATAATGCAGCAGTCATCCCTTATCCATGGTTTTGCTTTCAGAGTTTCAGTTACCGGCAGTCAAACTCATTTGAACCTAAAAAGTCCTACAGAAAAGTTGATATAGAATGGGAGCAAGGTTAGAGGTGATATGAGTAAGGATTATTGATGCTCTACTGCAGGAGAGGGTGACTATAGATAATGGTAATGTACTATTTCTTTCACTAAAAGAAAGGAGTTTGAATGTTTTCTCTACAAGGAAATGTTAAATGCTTGAAGAGATACATATGTTTACTGATAAGACACTACACAATATAGACACACATTAAAACATTGCATGCTACCCCATATTATGTACAATTTTTATTTGTCATTGAAAATTTTATTTAAATTAAACAAAACAAGGAAACAATTTTCCAGGGGCTGGAAAATTGAAGGTTAAGCCTCCGTCTGCAGGGCCAGCATTCTATATAGGTGCCAGTTCTAGTCCTGGCTGCTCCACTTCAGATCCTACTCTCTGATAATGTGCCTGGGAGAGCAGGGGAAGATGGCCCGAGTACTTGAGCCCCTGTACCCACATGAGACACCTGGATGAAGTTCTTGGCTCCTGGTTCCTGGCTTTGGCCTGGCCCAACTCTGGCCGTTGCAGCCATTTGGAGAGTGAGCCAGCAGATGGAAGACCTTTCTCTGTCTCTCCCTCTCTCTTTCTGTAACTCTGCCTTTCAAATAAATAAAATAAATCTTTAAAAAGGAAATAATTTTCTGGAACAGCAACCACAAAATTAAATGGAAAATTCCAGAATTATAATCCATAAGTTTTAAATTGCATGCTCTTCTGAGTAGTGTGATGAAACCTCTGGTGGCACCATTCCCTCCAGCCCGAGACATGAGTCATCCCTTTGTCCAGAACACTCATGCTGTATGTGCCACCTGTTAGTCAGTTGGTAGCCATCTGGGTTATCAGACAACTGTCGTGGTATCACAGTGCTTGTCTTCAGCTAACTCTTGTTTTACTTAATAATGACCCAAAGCACAAGAAGAGTGATGATGGAAATCTTGTTATAGAACACAGTATCAATGCAGTTGTTCTGTTTTATTATTAGATGTTGTTAATCTGTGTCTAATTTATAAATGAAAACTTACACATGTGTACCTACAGGACAAAACATAGTATACACAGGTTTTGGCACTATCCGCAGCTTCAGACATCCACTGGGGCTCTTAGGATGTATTCCCCATGGATAAGGGAGAGCCACAACTACTGTTTCTGAACTTAGGAAAGATCTAGGTAGCCTTAACCTAAAACTATTTATTTATTTATTTATTTATTTATTTGAAAGTCAGAGTTACACAGAGAGAGGAGAGGCAGAGAGAGAGAAAGAGAGAGAGAGAGGTCTTCCATCCGATGGTTCACTCCCCAATTGGCCGCAACAGCTGGAGTTGCACCCATCCGAAGCCAGGAGCCAGGAGCTTTTTCCAGGTCTCCCACGCAGGTGCAGGGGTTCAAGGACTTGGGCCATCTTCTACTGCTTTCCCAGGCCACAGCAGAAAGCTGGATCGGAAGTGGAGCAGCCGGGTCTTGAACCGGCGCCCATATGGGATGCAGGCGCTTCAGGCCAGGGCGTTAACTCACTGTGCCACAGCACCGGCCCTGAAACTATATTTTTAAAGATTTATTTATTTACTTGAGAGGTAGAGTTACACACAGAGAGAGGGAGAGACAGAGAGAAAGGTCTTCTATCTGTTGGTTCATTCTCCAAATGGCCACAACAGCCGGAGCTGAACTGATCTGAAGCCAGGAGCCACAAGCTTCTTCCAGGTCTCCTTCCACTGTTGTCCCAGGCGCATTAGCAGGGAGCTGGATCAGAAGTGGAGCAGCTGGGACTCGAACCAGTGTCCATGTGGGATGCCAGTGCCGCAGGCAGATGGTTAACCTACTATGCCATAGCGCTGGCCCCGTGAAACTAATTTTTTCAAAAGTTCAGTATCAGGGCAGTGCTGTGGCACAGCCAGTGAAGCCAGCACTCAGGACACCCACATCCCATAATGCAGTGTCTGGGATAGAGCCCCGCCTCTGCTTCAAGCCCAGTTCCCTGATAATGCACCTGGGAGGCAGCAGATGATGATGGCACAAGTCCTTGAGTTCCTGTCACCCACATGGGAACCCTGATGGAGTTCCTGGCCTCTGGCTTTGGCCTGATGCATTTGACATTTGGGGAGTGAATCAGCGGACGGAAGAGTCTCTCTCTTCCTCTCTCCCTCTCTCTTCCATCTCTCCCTCTCATTGCCCTTTGCCTTTTAAATAAATAAAGATAAATGAATCTTTTATTAAAGAAAGAATAACAATCTATTTGGATGTAAATGACACTTTAGGAAAGGTCTGTGTCCTCACAAATTTCTCATAAGTCACATAGTCTCAATCGTTTCTTGCAGAAAAACCTCAGGCAGTTCGATTAGAGAGCTTTTGTGTTACAGGCTCGCGTCCTGCTTCCACAATCCGGACCAGCACAGGATGTCCGTCTCTGAACTGCCTTAAAAAGCAACGCAGACAGGGCAGGTCTTACGGAGCAGAGTAAAGGAAGCAGGAGTTGCTGTTGAGGGGTAGGGTGGGGCTGAGAGAAGCAGGGGATTCCGTCCTTTATAAACGTGGTGGTCGGTTGGTGCCACAGTTGTCCTGAGTACCACTGAGTGAGCATTTCTCTTAGCTGGCTTTAGCTCCAGATAACTGTCCTTGCTCTTTCCAGCCCACAGAACTGTCTACCAGTTGCGCGTTCATCCTCCCCGAGAACCGCGAAAGTCCAATTTGAAATATAAACCCAAGGAGCACGAAACCTCCGACAGCGAGAAGAAATCATATGCAAAGACATTAATTTTCACTTTTATTGTTCCAGCTGTTATGCTGTTAATTGATCCAACCTATTTATTCATAAATAAATGTATTCATAGCAAAAATATGGATCATCAAACCTGATGTAGCCGTCTGTCTAAAGATGTAAATTTCTTCAACCTTAGAAAATCCTTCAATGCACTTATTATTCAGTGATTGGGAATTCTAGGTTTAACAGCACTTTCTACAGTTTGGTGAAGATTTCTTAATTTTGTAATTTGGGTTGCACTAGTGTGTTTTCACAGTTTCAAGCTCAAGAGTCAAAATTAATATATGTTGATCACTGTGATACCAAAAAAAAAAAAAAACCCGCCATGCACTTGCTGCATTTAAAATTTTGCATTTTAAAATGTATGGTGTCTATACTGCTACTCACTAGACTCTCACGTGAAGAGATGAATATGATAACGTGGTGTGATCAAAGCTAAATGATGCTGAATCACAGCTTTGCACTCTGTGTGCCCACAATCCTCCTGACATCTGGAATTTGATGCTTGCAGTCGCCCTGGCTGTCTTTACGTGGGGGCTGCTTCTGCATCACAGTGGCTGCCTGCACCCCAGCCAGCATCTTGTGCTCCCCTTGGCTTTTCAGGGGACACAGGTTCACGAAGACGAGGATAAGACAGCTGCTCCCAGAGGGTGTCCTGAGCTCCCTGCACCCGACCACACCTGCACGCCAGGCTGTCACCCTGGAGTCTGGAGCAGCAGCACTCGGCCGCATCTGTGTCCCCAAGGGACCATCAACAGACCTATTGCTTCCTCTCTTGCATATCCAGAAACCCAGGAGACTCTCAACACATGGCAGGCAACCCAACTTTTACTGGCTACTTTAGCTAACTCACAGCCTGGATCTCTCTGAGGCATGGTTCTCTCTACCGTAAAATCAAAACCAGCCCATTGTCCTCCCACAGGCCAGTCGTAAGGAAGGCCCCCAGAGAGCCTAGGCACGTTACAGCTCCCCTCTGGCAGAGCAGGTCATAGGATACAGAATCCAGTGGAAACTGACAAATATATGAAATAAATGTTAGTCGAATGTTCTAGTTATTGTTTGTGCATAACAAATTACCCCCACAACGTAGGAGCTTGACACAGCACACCTTTAGTATCTCAGAGAGCTTCTGAGGACCAGCAGCCAGGCAGCAGCTTCTTGGGGTGGCGCTCGGGGTTTCACGTGAGGTTACACGAAAGTCGCTTAGCTGGGGCTACAGTCAGCCCAAAGCTTGACTGGGGCTGCAGAATCCACCTGCATGCTCCCTCTCCTGCCTGAGGCCTCGGTTTCTCACTGGTTATCAGCTGAAGGCTCTGTTCCTCTCTGCAAAGTCCTCTCCCTAGGACCACCCACAACTTGGTTTCCTTTGGAGTGAGCAAGGAAAAGAGCAAGAGAGACCTTCAAAAGTGGAACCACAGTGTCTTTGGGGATCTAATCTTGGAAGTAACACGCCATCGCCTCTGCCATGTGTATGGGCCACATAGACCAGTACAGGAGGGGACTACACAAGGGCTGGATGCTGGAGATGGAGATCACCAGGACCATACTGGAGGCTGGCTACCGCATGAAATACGTAAATGCGTCCTTTGGGAAATGTGTGTGTCCTATGATTCTGGTTCCCAAGAGGAAGATGTCTCCCTAACGCTCCTGGTCCCTAACACCCTTTACTGCCCAGTTCAGCTGCGAATGGGGCATTGGTCAGTGGGCCGAAGGCAGTGGCCTAAAGTTCTTGACCAGATGGGGGTAATGCGTCACCATTTATGAGTACAAATGCCTTTTACCTGTCGTGAGCTAGTTCACAACAGCAGTCCAGGTTGAACCCGCTGCGGGGCCCCGTGATTGCTTTCAGATGGACAGTTCCAAAGTCTAAAGTGGCTGCCGGGGTCAGAGAGGCCACGCAGCCAGGGTGTCTGGCCACACCTTCTAACATATCGTCACTGCACAGGGGTGATTTTCAATCCCCATTCGTCTGACCCTCAGTTCTCTCCTTGGACGGTTCTGAGCTGAGGCAGGGAACGAGGAATCAATTATTAGCAGCCCAGGCTTCACCAAGTTGGAATGCCAGGGTAGCATGAGGATGTGCCATCCAATCACACTGGGATAGACTCGATCATTTGTCTAGGAATTTTATTCAATGTTTTCCCTCTCAGAGGTGGAGGTAAATGCTAACATATTAATTAGGTTATGCTTTTTTTTTTCCTCCAGAAACTTAAATCCTTAAAAGCATACCTTCAGGCGGGTATTTGACCTCATGACTAAGATGCCTGTGTACCTGGGTTCAGTTCCCAGCTCTGGCTCCTGACTAGTGCAGATCCTGAGAGGCAGCATGCTCACTTAGTTGGGTCCCTGACATCCACATGGGAGAACTATATTGAGTTCCCAGCTCCTGGCTTTGGCCTAACTCAATCCTGGCTATTGTGGGCATTTTTTAAAGATTTATTTTATTTATTTGAAAGGCAGAATTACAGAGAAGCAGAGCCAGAGGCGGGGTGGGTGGGGGTGAGGAAGAGAATCTTTCATTGCTGGTTCACTCCCCAAATGGTTGCAATGACTGGGGCTGGGCCAGACTGAATCCAGGAGCCAGGAGCTTCTGGGTATCCCACAATGGTGCAGGGGCCCAAGGACTTGGGCCACCTTCCACTGCTTTTCCAGGTGAAATAGCAAGGTGCTGGATGAGAAGCAGAGCAACCAGGACTCAAACTGGTGCTCCACTATGGGGTGCTGGCATCGTGGGCAGCAGCTTTACCCACTGTGCCACAATATTGGCTCCCTTGATGGTTTTCAATATGTAATTTGCCTGTGTCTGCTGGTAATCTTGATGGGATTGTATTTCTTGGAAGTTTCTTGGGAGATTAGTGCAATACTAGACAGAGAACTGTCTACCTGGCTAGGCCATTCTCATGGGCACCATAGCCTTTGTTTGCAGGCTGTCCTGAATTCCTGCAGGGCTATCTACAGAGTGAGCCTCTCTGCTCATGTCTCTCTGCCTTCCAAGTTGACCTTAGGGTAGGGCCCTTGAGGTGAGGCAGGGCCAGGACTCCCAGAGAGGTGACAGAGGAACGAAGTTGCTTAGAGCATCTAAATGCCAAAAGCACTGCCCGGAGAAAGGGCCTTGGATTGCAATGGTGGAATGTGCTGTGGAATGCACAAAAAGGAATGAAGCCGCAAGTAAGGCTACCAGGGAAAGAGGCAGGAAAACGACAATAGGGTGCAGCATATGGGAGTTCAGTAAATGTTTGTATAGGAAATTGGAAATTTGGGGTGAGGTAGAAGCAAGTGGCTAGCATTTCCAACTGCACCCCCCATTGCCTTGCTGCGCCTGCGCAGGGAAAGAGCAAGAGCCAATAACGACAGACAGCTGGGGGAGGGTAAGGGCTTAGATTCTCCCTGGAGGAACAGAATGCATGGCTCATGTTGCTGGCTAGAAAATATGGTCTTCTCATTTGAAAGTATTTATTTTCAAAAGCATTTCTCGACTGTATTCCTCTATAAACCCAGGCAGATAGGAAGGAGAATATAAATTAGAGACAGAGAGTCTGCTCTAAGCCATGGCGTGACCCAAGGCAAGACAGAGGATCCAGCAGTAAGACAGCACGGCCCAGGAAAGGGCACAGCCCCAGGGCAGACATTCCCTGGGCCACTGGAGGGAAGCCCTGATCTGGAGACAGTGTGAGGACAGTCGTTCCTGGTGCTCCTCTGCTGCCCGAGTAATGTGAGCCCTTAGCTTTTTCTGCAGGTTCATGTCATGACTGCATCAGCAAAGGAAAATACCCACACGACCTCTTTTTCAAAAAGATTTACTAATTAATTTAAAAGGCAGAATTACAGAGAGAGGGAGAGAAAGAGGGAGGGAGGGAGGGAGGGGGTATCGTCCATCTGCTGGTTCGCTCCCCAAATGGCTGCAATGGCCTGGGCTAGGCCAGGCTGAAGCCAGGAGTCTGGAACTCCACCAGGATTTCCCACATGGGTGCAGGGGCCATCTTCTGCTGCTTCCCCAGACACATTAGCAAGGAGCTGGGTCGGAGGTTGAGCTGCCGGGTCTTGAACTGGCAATCATGTGGGATGCCCACTCAGTATGCTGCACCACAACATTGGTTCTGTCCACCCAATCTTTTTGTTTTGTTTTGTTTTGTTTTTTTTGTTTTTTGACAGGCAGAGTTAAGACAGTGAGAGAGAGAGACAGAGAGAAAGGTCTTCCTTTGTTGTTGGTTCACCCTCCAATAGCCACCGTGGCCAGTGCGCTGCGGCCGGCGCACTGCGCTGTTCCGAAGCCAGGAGCCAGGTGCTTTTCCTGGTCTCCCATGGGGTACAGGGCCCAAGCACTTGGGCCATCCTCCACTGCACTCCCGGGCCACAGCAGAGAGCTGGCCTGGAAGAGGGGCAACCGGGACAGAATCCGGCGCCCTGACCAGGACTAGAACCCGGTGTGCCGGCGCCGCAAGGTGGAGGATTAGCCTGTTGAGCCGCAGCGCCGGCCCTGCCCACCCAATCTTTTAGGGTGTTGCGAACTCCCAATATAAAAGTGAACCCCACCAGATGTGGTTGTAACACGTGCCTTAGCTCAGTGGCTGTAGACAGCTGGGTCAAGGGCAGAAAAGTGTGCAGCTGAGGCAACCTGACATTGAGAAAGACCATCTGTGACACAGAAAAGAAATACAGCTTCCTGTTCTCACACTCAGCAGTCAACGTAGAATACCTACATTCTGCAGACTCGGGGACAGGGGACACCAGCTGGGCATCTTCTAGGTCAATCCTGTTCTGACACTTCCCGCCTGGAGAGAGCAGCAGATCCCACAGCCCGGGGGCTCGGTCCCCAAGAATGTCCCCCGGCCTCGGATGCCGGTCTGAAGTTGTGCCCCGGGTTCCTGGCTAACTGCCTCTAAACTGGGATGCCCACAACCCTCTTCTTGCGTTTGGTTAATCTGAGAGCAGCTCACAGGACTCAGGCAAGCACCTTCCTTGGGTTTACCAGTTTATCACTGAAGGAACAGATGGACCAACAGAGTGGAGGCACAGAGGGTGCGGGTGGGAGAGGTGTGCAGGGCTTCCACACCCTCTGCAGGGGCTCCGCCCCAGAACCTCCCCCTGTGCAGAGATCCAGAGGCCTCATCCAAACCCTGTCTTTTTTTTTTTTTTCTTTTTTTGACAGGCAGAGTGGATAGTGAGAGACAGAGAGAAAGGTCTTCCTTTTTGCTGTTGGTTCACCCTCCAAAGGCTGCTGCGGCCGGCGCACCACGCTGATCCGAAGCCAGGAGCCAGGTGCTTCTCCTGGTCTCCCATGGGATGCAGGGCCCAAGGACTTGGGCCATCCTCCACTGCCTTCCCGGGCCATAGCAGAGAGCTGGCCTGGAAGAGGGGCAACAGGGACAGAATCCGGCACCCCGACCGGGACTAGAACCCGGTGTGCCAGCGCCGCAAGGTGGAGAATTAGCCTGTTAAGCCATGGCACTGGCCAATCTTTTTGGTTTTTTATAGGAGCTTCCTTACATAGGTGACCAACTTGACCTTCAGCTCCTCACCCCTCCTTTGAAGTTGGTGGGAGTGGGGGTGGAGAGGGCAAGGCTAAAGACCCCAACCCTCCAATCAGGCTTTGGTCTTTCCATGGCCAGCCCCCATGCTGAAGCTATCCAGGGACCCCAGCCACCAGTCACGTCATTGGATACCAAAGACACTCATTGCACCGAGATGCTATGAGTTTTGGGAACCGGATGTCAGGACACAGGGACTAGAACCAAATACAAATGTTCTTACGGTAAATCACAATACCCAGGTGGCTTTTGTCTCCCTGGATGACAGAACACGAACCTGGAGCTGAGGTGTGCCTGTCACAGCCTCTGAGACAGGAAGACAGGAATGAAGCTGATCACTCGAGAAGTGGGGGCAAGGGACCTGGAGGGAGGGAGAGAACCCAGGTTTTAAGGGTTCTGGTCCTGTCTGAGGCTTGAGACACAGCTGCCTGGCATTGCCTCTGGACTCTGTTAGACCCCTGTATCTGTACAATGGATGTTGGTTCCTCTATTCACCTAGGCTAGCTGGAGTTTGTCCCTGCTCCTTGCTATTAAGAGTCCAAGACAGTCTCAAACATTTAATATAACTTAGTGTATACCTCATGGTCCTCTTGTCCAACTTGGAATCACATTGTTCCCTCCTTCCATTTCTTCCCCTGCACCTGCCAGTCCAGAGTGGGATGAAAGAAGGGGCCATATCTTGAGCTATTGTTGTGATACAGCAGGGTAAGCCACCACCTGGGACACTGGCATCCCATATGAGCACCCATCCAAGTTTTGGCTGCTCCACTTCCCATCTAGCTCCCTGCTAATGGTACCTGGGAAAGTAGTGGAAGATGTCATGAGTGCTTGGGCTCCTGCCACCCCTGTGGAAGACCTGGAAGCAGTTTCAGGCTCCTGGCTTTGGCCTGGCCCAGCCCTGGTTATTATGGCCATTTGGGGAGTGAACCAGCAGATGGAAGATCTGTGTGTGTGTGTGTGTGTGTCTTTCACTCTCTCTCTGTAACTCTGCCTTTCAAATAAATCTTAAAAAGTAGGGTGGGGGGGTCAGCACCATGGCATAGTAGGTTAAGCCTCCACCTGCAGCCCTGGAACCCTATATTGGCACCAGTTGAGTCCTAGCTGCTGCACTTGTGATCCAGCACCCTGCTAATGGCCTGGGAAAGCAATGGAAGATGGACCAAGTACTTGGGCCCCTGCACCCATGTGGGAGACTTGGAAGCTCCTTGCTCCTGGATTCGGATCAGCCTGCCTCTGGCTGTTGCAGCCAGTGGGTGGAAGATTTTCCTCTCTGTCTCTCCCTCCCTTTATCCATAACTCTGCCTCTCAAATAAATAAATAAGTAAATAAATCTTAAAAAAAAAAAAGAATGGGCGATATGGGGTTAATACACAAGTGGGTCTTGAAGTAAAGAAAAAGATAACTTTTAACATAAGAGAAAACAATTATGACCTAATTTCCTGTTAGCTATATTCATATCTTTAGATCAGTAACTTATACATGGTACTAAATATTTGTTCAACTGGATTTAATTACACTGCCTTAATTTAAAGTCTCAAACTATGTCCAGTGCTGATCATCATATTGCATGGGATGACATTAGAGACATTCCCAAAGAATGAGAGATGAACAAAAGGGTAGAAGTTATTTCTGTTATTCTTTAATGCTGTCCCAGAAACACTAGTCAGTGCATTAAGTATGAAACAGATTTGAAATAAAATGTTATATAAAGTTCCAGGAGGTTGGAGTAGATGTATTTTTCCTTATTTCCTCAACTAAATGCAACTATCTCTACATCTCAGAAAGATGGAGAGAAAAATGAAGACTTTATAGGGACCTCAGGACTCAAAGAATGATACAGTAGTGAGTTCTCTGGATTTTCTTTTTACCTTAAATATCCAAGACTTGTAGCTAAAGAGGCGATTATCCAGAAACACCATTATTCATTGATTTAAAAATATCACCAACAAAAATCTGTTCTTTGTAGCCGAAGAACAAGAAATGGCAGGCTAAGCAAGACAGAAAATGTTTAGACAACAACTGCTCTACTGCAGCCAACACAACAGAAAACACGTGGCAAGAAAAGGATGATGGAGAAGCTAAACCTCCACTTGCTGCAGGCTGTAATGACGTGCCCCAAATGCCCTATCAGGGGCTGGAATTCTTCTCCCCACCTGGCACTAGGGAGCACTCCTCACACCCCCTGTGGAGTGCAGTCAGAAGAGACCTGGAGAGCAGAGCTCACGGCTGCCCCTGTGGTGTCCCTGGAGCTGTACAGAGAGCAGTAACGAGACTTTCTCATCCCTCCCAGCCAGAGTGGGGTCACAGAGACCGAGTGGGGAGCTGGGGCCCCCAACCCCGATCAGCAGTCATGAGGAGCCTCCCCTCCCCAGTTGTCAGCAGAGGCCAATTAGAAACCTGGACTTCAACCAACACCTGGCAGTAATGAGGCATCCCCCATCTTCCCGGCTGGAATGGTGTCAAAAGGGACTAGCTAAAATAGAAGCGTAAATAAAATCCAGAATTCTTTTAACATAATACCTAAAAGGTGCAGGTCTCAATCAAAAATCACTCTCAACATGCACCAGGAAGATCTCAACTTGAAGGATAAAAGACAACCAATGGATGCCAAGCAAATGTTTTTAAAGAAGCTATCACAAATGGTTTCAAACAGTAAATATGAACAAGTTTGAAACAAATGAAAAAAAAAGTATAAGATCTCAGCAAATAAAGTCATAAAAAAGAAACAAACAGAAATTTCAGAACTGAAAACTATAACTGACATTTTTTTAAAAAGTGCAGTGGGTGAAGAGGACAGAGGAAAATGGACAAAGGAAAGAATTCGTAAACTTGAAGTTAGAACAATAGAAATCGGAACAACGAGAGAAAACAGATTGAAAACAAATGAACAGAGCCTCAGGGACTTATGGAACTAGGATTTAAAAAAATCTAACATTCATGTTAGTGAAGTCTTGAAAGCAGTGAGAAAGAGGGTGGAGCCAAAGACTATTCACAGAAACAATCACTAAAAATCTCCTCAAATCAGACAAAAGACAGAAGCCGAGAGATTCAAGAAGCTGTGCAACCTCCAAACAGAAAAACTCAATGAAATCCACACCAACACTTCTGAGAGCTAACAGCAAAGGATACGTCTTCAAGCAGTGAGAGAGATGACATTGCCTGTAAAGGAAGGGCAATCTGAGTGACTGCGTATCTCACATCAGAGACACTGAAGGTCAGAAGGAAGTGGAACAGCAACTCTGAAGTGCTGAAAGACGAGGACTGTTGACACAGAATTCTATATCCAGTGAACACCTCCTTTAGGAAGCAAGGAGAGACCACAACTAAGAATTTGTTTCCAGGAAGCTACTCTACAAGCATGGCTAGAGGGAGTTCTCTAAGCAGAAATGAAATTATGGAAGACTGGGTCTCGGAATGTCAGGAAGGAGGAAAGAACAATGGGAAGAGTAAGAAGGAGGTACCTTTCTCTGAAGGGAGGAGAGAACTTCCACTTTGACTATGACCTTGTCTAAATAAGATTGGAGTTGGCGAACTCAAGAGGCTTCCATAGCCTTGGCAACTCATGACAAGGGCCTAGGGTGATTACTGACGCCATAAACAAGAGTGTCAATTGTAAAGTCAACAACAGGAGTCACCGTGCACTTACTCCTCATGTAGGATCTCTGTCCTTAATGTGTTGTCCAATGTGAATTAATGCTATAACTAGTACTCAAACAGTACTTTACACTTTGTGTTTCTGTGGGGGTGCAAACTGTTGAAATCTTTACTTAATATATACTAAATTGATCTTCTGTATATAAAGATAACTGAAAATGAATCTTGATGTGAATGGGATGGGAGAGGGAGCGGGGGATGGAAGGGTTAGGGTGGGAGGAAAGTTATGGGGGGGGAAAAAAGCCACTGTAATCCAAAAGCTGTACATTGGAAATTTATATTTATTTTAAATAAAAGTTTAAAAAAGAGTAAAACATATAACAAAATAGCATTCCTTTTCCTTCGATTCTTGAGTTTTCTAGATTTAGTTTGACAGTTGAGTAAGAAATTGTAACACTATCTAATGTGGATTTAAACGTATGTACAGGAAATACTTCAAATAATTACAAGTGGGGGAGAATAAAGAGACATAGAAGGAGATAAGGCTTATTTTTATCTATCTACCTATGTATGTATCTATCTGAAAGGCAGAGACTCAGATTTCCCCTCTTCTGGTTCACACCCAAATTGCCCAGTACCGGCCCAGTACAACCAGTACTGGCCCAGGCCAAAGTCAGGAGCTGGGAACTCAGTAGTGTCTCCCTCATGGGTGGCAGTCACTTGAGCCACCAACTGGTCCTTCCCAGGGTGTGCACTACAGGAGGTTAGAATGGAAAGCAGAGTCAGGACTCGGGCTCAGGCTCTCATTCCAATATGGCATGCAGGCATCCCAAGCAGTAGCTTAACCACTGTACCAAATGTCAGCTCCAGAAATAAGATTTCAACACTTCACTTGTACTGGGAAGATGTCAACACCAGGAGACGGCGGTAAGTTCTGTCCATATAATGTAACACCTAGAACAAGCACTAAAAAAGCCATACAAAGAGATATGGTAAAAAACACTACTTGTGGACCAAAATGGAATTTTTCCAGCAAGGCAGGAGAAAGAAAATAGAGAAGCAAAAATCAGAAGGCACAAAGATAAAAGAGCCATTAAAATAGCAGACTTAAGTTCTAATATATCCATAATTACAATTAATTTAAGTAACTTAAATGCACCAAATAAGAGACAGAGATTGTCAGAGTGTATTGCAAACCATGACCCAGCTACCCAACCATTAGAAACTCACTCCAAATATAATGATTCATGTAGGCTGAAATTAAAAGGATAGAAACAGATAAACCACGCAACCATTACTCAAAAGAAAACAGGAGTGTCGATATTAATATCTGATAAAGTAGATTTATCAGCCCATTCTCTGCTGTTATACCAGAATAGCTGAGGCTGGTATCTATAAAACATATTATTGAGCTCATAGCTTTGGAGGCCGGAAGCCCAAGATCTGGCAGCCTCATCGCTCAGCCTCCGGCAAGGGGCCCCTTGGCTGGATCACAATGTGGCAGAGAGGACGGGGGCATGGGTGAACTCACTTGGTAACAGCCCATTCTTGCAAGAACTTATTCACCTTAGAGAGCAGTGTTACTCCTTTTCAAAGGCAGTGCACCCGTTGCTCAATGACCTTACACGAGGCCCCGCCTCTTAAAGGTTCTACAGCTTCAAGATCCCCACCTTGAGGACCAAGTCTCCAGGACATGAGCCTTTGGGAAACAAACCACTTCCAAACCAGAGCTGTTGACTTCAGAGCAATGAAAACTATCAGAGACGGGGAGGTACATTAAATATTGATAAATAGGTCAATTCACCAGTAAGGCAGAGCAGTCATCATTGTGTACACACCAAATAGGGGAGCTACAAAAACATATGAGGCAAAGCTGATAGAACAAAAATGGTGAACATAAAAATTCGCAATTATAGTTGGAGATTTTCACAACCCCTCTCAGAAACTTGTAGCAAAACAAGACAGAAAATCATGAGGATACAGAACTCAGTGGTGCAGTAGAACCCTTCACCCAACAAGAGCAGACTACACACCCTCGTCTAGTGTTCATGCAATCAACATAGACCAACGTAGGCCATATCTTGGGCCATAAAACAAACTGTCACAAAATTAAAAAACTGAATTCTTACAGGGTATGTTTCTAACCACAATGGAATCAAAATATAAATCAATCAATGACAAAAAGATAATAGGAAAATCCCCAAACACTTGAAAACTAAGCCAAAAAGACTTTGATGTGATGTCCAGGTCAAAGAATTAGTGTCAAGGGAAATCAGAATAAGTTAAAAAAGAACTGTTGTAACTGATGATAAAATTTTGTAAAGTGTTCAGTTACAAAATAACTACATAAAAAGCAATAGCAAAAGTAAAAACAAATTCAATATTCAGTGAGAAAATATGGTGGCAAAATAATACTATTCACAGTAACAATAAACAATAAAATATACTTAACAGGAAATGTGCTGATGTTGTATGGGAAAAAACATAAAAATTCATTGAGGACCATAAAAACCTTGATAAATAGCAATCTTGTAGAGATAGTCAAACTTACTTTCAAATTCATATGGAAAGGCAAAATAACTAAAATAGCTAAAACAATCCTGAAAAGGAATTGGGAAAATGGGAAGAATCATTCTACCCTATTTCAAGACATAAAACTATAGTAACCAAGGCTATAAGAGTATACTTTCTGATTTAACATTGGAAGAAATCCATTTGTCTTCTGAAAAATTTATAAACATAAAACAATTCCAGTAGAATCCTTATGGAATTCATTTGGGAAAAAGAAACATCTGATTCAGTCATGAATATTATGCAAAAGAAGGGTAATAGGTGACTGTGCTGTGATACAGCAGGTTAAGCGGCCACCTGCAGTGCCGGCATCCCATATGAGCGCCGGTTCAAGTCCTGGCTGCTCCACTTTCCATCCGGTTCCCTGCCAATGTGCCTGAGAAGGCAACAGAGAATGGCCCAAATTGCTTGGGTCCCTGCCACCTACATGGGAGACGTGGATGAAGTTCCAGGCTCCTGGCTCCAGCTTGGCCCAGCCCCAACCATTGCAGCCATCTGGTGAGTGAACTAGCAGACTGAAGATCTCTCTCTCTCTCTCTCTCTCTCTCTCTCTCTGTTACTCTGTCTTTCAAATAAATAAATCTTTAAAAAAAAAAAAAATGGGGGTAATGGGTGGAGACTTACCGTGCCAGACAAGGACTTGTACAATAAAGTATAAATAATGGAAATGTTTTATTGGTGAAGGATTAGACAGATAGACCAGTGGAAGACATCAGGAAAGTGAGAATCATATCCATGCATATGCACAAATTTAGGATGGGTTTACTGTATATAAAACAATGGTTTCTTGTATTTAAACTGGTTTTCTGGTCCTTCACGGCAGGAGGGCAAGTCTGGCCCCTGTATCTCCCACAGCGCTGGAAACAGACATCCCTGGTTGCTTTTGGAAATAAACTGCAGAGGGGCCTGGCCACCAGGGCGAGGCGAACTGTGAGGCTCTGCGGGATCCAGCTGACAGCTGCTGGTGCCCTGGGACAGGACAGTGGTGGCAAACGGAAGCGGCTGGAGTCTACTGCAGGCTAGTTCACCTGGATTCTCAGGGGGCTTTGAGACTTCCCTGATGGGTTAGACGAGGGGGTGAGAGAAAGGATGGATTCCAGCATGGCTGAACAACTGGAAGAACAGGGCCTCCCAGTCCTGCGGTGGGCACATCTGGAGAAGGTGCGCCATTCTTCAAAAATTTTTTTTAATTTATTTACTTTCAATTTATTTGAAAAGCAGAGAAATAGAGAGAAGGGCAGAAGGACAGAGATCTTGGACCTGTTGGATCACTCGTCAAGTGCCTGCAACAGCCAGGGCTGGGCCAAGCTGAAGACAGGAGCGAGAACTCAGTCCGGATCTCCCACATGAGGGGCAGGGACCCAAGCACTTGGGCTATCACCTGTTGCCTCCTAGAGTGTGCATTAGCAGGAAGCTGGATAGGAAATGGAATATCTGGGACTCGAACCACACATTCTGATATGGGCTGCTGGTGTTCCAAGTGGACACTGAACCACTGAGCCACACACCTGCCCTGGGGAAGGTTTTAGGGTGGTTCACGCCAGTGCTGATTGAAGATGCTGTGTAGGCAGGGGATACAGAACACACCTGCGAACACCACCATCTATGTTCCCGTTTCCCCATAGTGCATGGCACCATGTTTATTCCATTTCACTATCTGAAAAGGTTCTTTTACACGTCATTGGCAATAGTTTGTTGAATTCAGAGCTTCAGGATCTTTTCATTTCTAGATAAGCAAATTTGCCCCTCAACAGTTCAGAAGAGATTGAGAAATGCATGTGAGCTTCTATGAAGAGACAAAGACCCAGCTCAGAGTCCTGGGGATCCCTCTGCAGAAGGTTGGGGGGACCCAGCTTACACACCACCCCACTCAGCTGACAGCCCCAACCTGCCAGGGAGGAAGATTCGGCCCCTGCATCTTCCTGTTTCTTTCTTTAAACCTAGGGCCCAAGGGGCAGAAGTATTTTTCTTCACTCTGCATAAGAAAACAAACAGCTTAAACATGGTAGAACCCAGGTTAGATCAAATAGCCAGGGAAAGAAGAGGGAGGATGGGGTGGTGTTTGGCACGGCAGTTAAGTTGCCACTTGGGATACTCACAGCCCATAACAGAGAGCCTGGTTCGAGTCCTGGCTTCTCTGATTCCAACCTAGCTTCCTGCTAATGTACACCTGGCAGGCAGCAGGTGAAGGCTCAAGTACGTGGCTCCCTGCCACCCACACGGGAGACCTGCCAGGAGCTCCAGGTTCCATGCTTCAGCTTAGTCCAGCCCCCGTTGTTGCAGGCATTTGGGGAATGAACCAGTAGGTGGAAGATCTGTCTGCCTCTCTAAGTGTGTCTCTCTGCCTTTCAAATAAAATGACAATAAACAATTTTTTTAAAAAAAAGAAGTAGGTTGAGTTCTATAAACACTTACTGAGACACAGGAGATCCAAATAGGAATGTAGTAAGGAATTACAGGGCAGGAGAGAGAAAAACTGCAGTCCTGAGCGAGGGAGAAAAGGAAAGTGCCATGGTTCAGGCAGGATGTGGCCTGTCCCCCAGGGGTTCACACGTCGGGAGCTTGGTCCCCAGTGTGGTGATATGAGAGCCGGTGGAACCTCTAGGAGGTGGGACTTGCAGGGAGGTCCGAGGGTCACTGGGGGCATGCACTCAGAAAGGATTAAGGTTTTTTCCGTGGTCTCTGGTTGAGTCTTGAAAGAGAGTTGCCATAGAAAGTGCAAGCCTGGCCCCATTCAGCTCTCTGGCTTCCTGGTTGGTGGGGTGGTCTCTTCCTCCCACACTTCCTCCTGCCACTGAGACACCTGGTGCCATGTGGCCCTCACCAAAACTGAGCTCACGCTCAAACCACACCCTTCACTCTGCAGAACCATGAGCTAAATATACCTCTTTTCTTTATACAGCTAGCCTGCTTCCTGCGTTCAGTTATACTAACAGAAAACGGACAACGCAGGAGGGAGCGTTCATTAGCAACAGCCCATCGGCCACTCATTTCATCACAACCAGGAGGCCTGAGCTCGCACAGAGGAAGTGGCCAACACCTAGCACACTCTTCCTCCTGATGCCCCAGGAAACAATGGTAAAAATAGAAAAGATTCACTCCCTCACAAGGAGGAGAACAAACGTGGCCAGAACATCCGGGTCAATCACCAATCCCGTCCGAGTTGGTGATGTGTAAACCTGAGAAACGAGCTGCAGTGTGTCCTAAGGGGCAACCGGAAGTGTCTTACAGACAAGTCACCTTCCTGGCCTAAGCGCCTCCAGATGACAATGAGGAAGACAGGCAAGAGGGGGATGTCTAGATTCTGCAGGAAGGGGACAAGGCACAGACACAAGAGTGTGAGTTGCTTATCTGGGCGGGGGGTGGGGGGGGACCAGGCTGGAGGAGCCAAGAGTGGGGACAGCAGAGGAGACAGCAGCCAGGTGCACCCAAGAGGCCAGAGCCTGGGCCCCAGGATATCAGAGTTGGCTAAGATCTCCAAGTCAAGCCCAAGACAGAAACAGCAGAGCCACCTGCTCTCCAGGAAGCAGTTGTGAGGCTGCTGGAGCGACTGTGATGGACTGGGGATGGGTCTCTTCCCCCCTCAGCCAGGCACCAAGGAAGCATCCAGATTCCTGTGAGATGCTCTGTTCCCACTCGCCAGTATGACGGGGACCAAATTTCCTCCAACTCGGTCATGTGGGAATTCAGAATCCAATTTATTTTGATTTAAAGGAAATAAAGGGAAGCTTCATTTCTCTCACATGAGGGTCTGTGGACTGAGATGAATAGCCTGCGCTGAGGTTTCAGAGCCCCCAGTCATTTATTTATGGAGCAAAACTGGACAGGGGGAGTGGGAGAGAAGACGCTCGATGGGGGCTGTGGTTTTATAGCTCTCCGAGGACAGTTTCCTTCACTATACAAATCGTCTTTCCACTCCTGCTATGGGCAGCCTCTGGACTGGCTGCTGGCAGCACAAACTGAACGAGGACATGGCCCTGGCATTAGGGACATCAGATGTACCCAAAGACAATTCTTTGAACTCCTTATGGCTAAAAACAAAACTACTCAAGAACTGAGCTTATTTCTGTTCACCTGATGAGACCCTTCCTGCTTGGTCTGTGGTCAGTAACAAGGTACCACCACCCTTAGGCATTGTCAGCTAAAGTCTCAAGGTCACAAAGAGACTCAGGGTTAGGCCCAGATCATTCAGTCCAATGCAGTGTTGGTCACAGCACCTCACGTGGGAGCCCTGTAAAGACCTCTACAAGTGTACTTCAAAAAGTTACTGGAAAATGTATATTATGGAAAATTATGCATAAATTTTTTTAAATAGACAAATAAATCTATCTTTTAATTCCATTTCCAGGAACTTCTAAAACATTTTATTTATTTATTTGAAAGTCAAAGTACCAGAGAGACTGGGGGAGAGAGGAAGAGAGAGAGAGAGGTCTTCCATCTGCTGGTTCACTCCCCAGATGGCTGCAACGGCCTGAGCTGCACCCATCAGGAGCTTCTTCCATTGCTGGTTCATTCCTCAAATGGCCACAACAGCCAGAGCTATTATAGGTCAAAGCCAGGAGCCAGGAACTCCATCCAGGTCTCCTATGGAGCCACCATCTGCTACTTCCCAGGCACATTAGCAGGGACCTGGAACAGAAGCAGAGTAGCCAGGTCTCAAGCCAACAATTCCACATGGGATGTAGGTATCCCAAGCTGCAGCTCATCCTGCTGCACCACCACGCCTGCCCCTCCTGGAACTTTTTGAAGTACTGGGTTTTTTTTTTTTTAAAGATTTTATTTATTTAATTTTAGAGCTGGAGTTACAGACAGAGAGACGGAGAGACAGAGAGAAAGGTCTTCCATCAACTGGTTCACTCCCTAAATGACTACAACGGCTGGAGCTGGGTTGATCCGAAGCCAGGACCCAGGAGTTTATTCTGGGTCTCCCACATGGGTGCAGGAACTCAAGTAGTTGGGCCATCTTCTACTGCTTTTCCAGGCTATAGCAGAGAGCTGGATTGGAAGACAAACCGGCATCCATGTGGAATGCCGGCGCTGCAGATGGAAGCTTGGCCTGCTATGCCACAGTGTCAGCCCCTGAAGTACTCTTGTACAACCAAAAATTACTGTGAAATAATAGGAAAATATGAGTCCTCTAAAAAGAAGAGGAGCAGAATGGTAATAGAGTAATAGAACTTAATCTTTTAAATATTTATTTGTTGAGGCTGGTGCAGTGGCATAGCGGGTGGGGTCACTGCCTGGGAACTCCAACCTGGTCTCCCATGTGGCTGGCAGGGACCCAGACACTTGGGCCATCTTCCACTGTCTTCCCAAGAGCATAAGCAGGGAGGTGGATCAGAAGTAGAGCAGCCGGGACTCGAACCAGAGTTCCCATATGGGATGCTGGCATTGTAGGTAGCAGCTTAACCAGGCACCACAACACCAGCCCCAGAACTTATAACTTTTACACAGGTTGCAAAAGATAAAAATATTTTGCCTATATGGTAAAATTATGTGCTTTAAGAACTAAGATTCTGGGGCTGATGTTGTGGCATAGCAGGTAAAGCCGCTGCCTGAAACGCTGGTATCCCATAGGTGCACCAATTTGTGTCCCAGCTGCTCCACTTCTGATACAGCTCCCTGCTAATGGCCTGAGAAAAGCAGTGGAAGATGGCCCAAGTGCTTGGGTCCCTGTCATCCATTGTGGGAGACCCAGAAGAAGTTCCTGGCTCCTAGCTTTGGCCTGTCTCAGCCCAGGCCATTATGGCCATCTGGGGAGTGAACCAGCAGATGGAAATCTCTCTCTCTCTCTCTCTCTCTCTCTCTCTCTCTCTCTCTCTCTTTCTGTCTCTCCTTTTCTCTCTCTCTCTCTCTCTCTGTAACTTTGACTTTCAAAGAAATAAATAAATCTTAAAAAGAAAAGAGCTAAGATTCCATGACCCAATACAGCAGACCAGGTAGTCATCATCTATGTTCTCTTTGCATCAGTTAGAATCCCATCAGAAGCCAGCGCCACAGCTCAATAGGCTAATCCTCCGCCTTGCGGCGCCGGCACACCAGGTTCTAGTCCCAGTCGGGGCGCTGGATTCTGTCCCGGTTGCCCCTCTTCCAGACCAGCTCTCTGCTATGGCCCGGGGATGCAGTGGAGGATGGCCCAAGTGCTTGGGCCCTGCACCCCATGGGAGACCAGGAGAAGCATCTGGCTCCTGCCTTTGGATCAGCGCGGTGCACCGGCCGCGGCGGCCATTGGAGGGTGAACCAACAAAAGGAAGACTTTCTCTTTGTCTCCCTCTCTCACTGTCCACTCTGACTGTAAAAAAAAAAAAAAAAAAGAATCCCATCAGAAAAACACACTCAAATTGGACCAAATGGGGCCAGCGTTGTGGCACAGTGAGTTAAGCTGCTTGTTGCCTGCAATGCTGGTATTCCATCTGAATGAGGGCTTGAGTCACTGCTGCTCCACTTCCTTTAAAAAAAAAAAAAAGGATTTATTTTATTTATTTGAAAGACAGAGCTACAGAGAGAGGTAGAGACAGAGAGAGAGGTCTTCCATCAACTGGTTCACTCCCCACCTGGCCTCAACGGCCAGAGCTGGGCTGATCTAAAGCCAGGAGCCAGGAGCTTCTTCTGGGTCTCCCACATGGGTGCAGGGGCCCAAGGACTCAGACCATCTTCTACAGCTTTCCCCGGCCATAGCAGAGAGCTGGATTGGAAGTGGAGCAGCTGGGACTCGAATCAGCACCCATATGGGATGCCAGCACCGCAGGCAGCAACTTTGCCTGCTTTGCCACAGCACTGGGCCCTCTTTTAAATACTAGTAATAATAATAAAATCCCAATTGGTGCATTTTTTGAGCAGAAATTGACAAACCGATCTTACATTCATATAGAAATACAAAGGACATAAAGCTAAAAGAATCTGGAAAAATGAAATACAAAGTTGGAGAACTTATACACCCTGATTTCAAAACTTTCTTCTACAAAGCTCCTTTAATAAAGACATGGTGGTATTGGTATACAGATACACATTTACATCAATGGAAGAAAATTGAAAGTCCAGAAAAAAGCCTTTACTTTCATGGTCAGCTGATTTTTTACAACAGTACCAAGACAGTGCAATGAGGAAAAAACAGACTTTTCTTTAATTAGTTTATTTGAAAGAGTTAGAGAGATGGAGTGAGAGACAGAGAGTGCATGTGAGAGAAGATATCTTTCATCTGCTGGTTCAGTCCCCAAATGGTCACAATGGCCAGGACTGGGCCAGGCCAAAGGCAGGAACCTAGAACCTAGAACCATTTCTAGGTCTCCCACATGGGTGGCAGGAGTCCAGGCACTTGGCCATCTTCTTCTGCTTTTCCAGGCACATTAGCTGGGAGCTGGATGGGAAGTGGAGCAGCTGGGATTTGAACTCCTGTTCATATGGGATGCCGGCATCGCAAGTGGTGGTTTAACTCACTGTACCACAATGCTGGCCTCAAAGAATAGTCTTTGCAGCAAATGGTTCTGGGACAAGTGGATAGCCACATGCAAAAAGATACCTAGGAACCCTTACCTCACACCATACACAAACTTTAACTCAAAATGATCATAGACCTAAATGTCTAAAGTAAAACTGTAAAACTCTTAGATGAAAGAGTAAATCTTAGTGACTTTGGGTTCCTTAGATAATGACGTTGCAAGCAAGAGATAGAAGAAAAAGCTAATAAACTGGATTTCATACTCCCTCCAGGGGATCTAAAATATAAGCATATTTGTAACTATTTCACCTTTTTTGAAACAACGTTAAAAGACATTTCCATAGCAGTCACGCTAATTAGGGGTCACTGAATGGATTAAATGTTGAATTAATTTTGCTTTTCTGTATAGAATGATAACAAGGGGCATGAAGGTATTTTCAGGGCTGACACAAATGACCTGTACCTTGAGTGCGGTGGCAGTTAACCAGCAACACGAATTGACTAAGACCAGCTGGTTCAAAGGCTTACAGTCAGCATATTTTGCTGTCTGTAAAAATCTTTCCTCAATTAAAATACTATTTACTGAAGTGATCACTCTAAGAAGTAGCAGGAGAGGTGAGGAAGATGAGCAGTGCTACGCTTTTTGGTATTTCTTAAAACGCAGCCGACTTTAAGATTTTAAAAATAAAATACATTCCACTACAAAGCTTCTTATTACGCTTGTTCCATGGGAGACAGAAATGAGAAGGAATCTCCTGTCTGGGAAGGTATCCGTTAGCACCAAAGGTGAGGTTTCTTCTCTGCCTTCTTTAGTGTGCTCCCAGAACCAGAGCACTGATCTGGGGAGACCCAGGAGGCGTGGGGGCAGGTTCTGAGTTGCTGATCGGGGCAGATCCAGGAGGCGTGGGGGCAGGTTCTGAGTTGCTGATCGGGGCAGACCAGGAGGCGTGGGGGCAGGTTCTGAGTTGGAGGAGGACCCGTTACTGAAACTGCAATAGAAAGCTAGCTGCAATCATTTATTCCCTGTCCTGGGTCTCCTGTACCAAACATAGTCTTTAAAAAAAAAAAAAAAAAAAAGAAAGCCAGAATCTCAAAAGCTTCAATTTTTGAATGCTGAGGCTTATTTGCATATCAAAATTGCCCCAGGACAGTAGGCAGAATTAGAAAATTAAGGAATGACATTAGAAGAGAGAGAAAGAAGGAGGACAAATGCATGAAAGAATAGGGCACTTCCCTCTGTCACCCAGCAGCATTCATAAATAAAGAGCAGGACACAAACTATCATAGCTGTTGAATTTTGATAACACTATTGCCACACATGTATGTACTAACTCAATGACAAACAAATGTTTTCCATTAAAAAATACACATCTGTACAGCAAGACTCCCTCTAGTGGATCTAAGAAATAACCATTTTCATAACAATTTCATCTCTTTTTACAACAATAATAGAAGAATCTCCGTAACAGTCACTCTGATGGGTGGTTATTTTAATGGTCACTGCAGTGAATTAATTTTGCTTTCCTGAACAGCATGCTTTTGGTCCATACCCTCTCCTCTAAGAAACAGGTAGTTAACATTTATCTGAATAATTAACCACTCATAAGTCAGAAAATGATGGCTATTTCAGTGTTACTTACAGGGATAAAAATTTGAAAACGATTGAAGGCGGAATTATCTTCAGCATCAATCACAAGTTTCCAAAGTGTTTCACAGACACTTTTGAGCCATTCCCACGGCCTCTCCACCTCCATGTCACCACCGAGTGTTCAGAATCAGGTCAGTGACCATTCTTAATAAGTCATCATTCAAATTTCATATCCACCTATTTTATAAAGTAGCTTTTCAAATATAATATATTGCTCAAATCTCAAAGGCTGCTAGGAGGTTTTTGTGAATGTCTTGTCCCATTCTGACTACATCTTGTATTTGGGGAGCATTTATATGAGTATAAGATGTTAAGTAAGAAGATTGCATATTTTGACTTGCTTGACTTTTTTAGAGAGAGAGAGAGAGAGACAGAAATAGAAAGAGATCTCCCACTGGCTGTTTCACTGTCCAAATGCCTGCAACAGCTGTAACTGGGCCAGACTGAAGCCAGGAACCAGGAACTCCATCCTGGTCTCCCAAGCGGATGGCAGCAACCCAAGTACTTGAGTCATCACCACTGCTTCCCAGGGCGCATGTCAGCAGGAAATGGGATGCAGACACCCGAGTGGCAGCCTAACGGCCAGGCCAAATGCTTACCCCGCTAGGTTCCACTGCTGAGTTTCACACAACTCAATCACAGATGCCACAGCAAGGGACCAAGCACCTAAAAGGAAGCAAAGGTAATGACATTCAGTTCAGCTGATCTCTATGGCCTAATCCATGTGAGACGTTAACAACGAGACAGCAAGCCATGTTGCTGTACGATTTGGGGCTGGCTTTACTATTGCAAATAACTGAGTAGTGTTCCCCATATCTTTTTACAACGAGGCATTTAGAATGACAGCACATCTCAGACATGGGTTGTTGCAGAAGAGAATTTAGGTAAAATATTGATGACACGGTTTCATACGCGTAGGAAGTAACATTTAAGCAGACGAAGAGATACATTTCCCACCAAAATCTAATGCCACTTCCATCAACAACCCCACAGAGGCTCAGCTACCGAAAATGGAAATGAAAATATAATGTATGGAAATATTCTCTTAGAAAAACTCCTCAAGGCTTCACATGTATTAATGTATTAGTTTGCAAACATTAAGATCAAAGCCAAAGCAACAAATACATCCTAAAAAGTTTTTCGTCAGATTTTTATTAACGATATACAAGTAGCAGGGCATAAAAAATTAATAGGCACAGCCTTGAAATGTCAAACCCAATGATCTCTCCCCGTGCTCACCTCCTTTGCTTTTTGTTTCAGTCTTGCTGGCTCTGGGTCTTCTTGCCTTGAGCAACTCTACACGGTTAAAAAAAGGAGAAAGAAAGGTTAACAGATGGTTTCAGAGCCCCTCATCTGTTGCAGTTAAAAAATAGCAGAGGAAGGAGAACAGGATCCAAGGTGTCAAAGACACAAGGCCCAAATTCATAGACGTGTAATTTCAAGCCTCTAGGCTTACCCAATAAACTGTTAAATATTCAGTTTTAAATAAAATCTACTGTAGGTTTTAAAAAAAATCAACCCAATTTACTTACAATATTGCTAACTCTTCAGTTTAAAAATAAGTTTCTATTCTTTTTAAGTGTTTACAATGCTGTATGCTGAGTGGAAGCACCCTTATTGGGCCCTCTGTATTTCCATGCATTTAAATCTTTTATTTCCCGGGTGCCCAACTAACCTGCCAGAGAAGCAGCTGGTAACATACATTTCCCCCTTCCTGGACCATGGTCAGGGCAGCACTTAGCCTTGTGGGTCAGACGCGCACGTCCCATACTGGAGTACCTGGGTTTGATGCCTGGCTCCAGCTCCTGATCCTACCTCCTGCCAATGCAGCAATGATTGTTGAGGTGATTGAGTTCCTGCCGCCCATGTGGGATTCCTGGATTGAGTTCCTGGCTCTGGTCATTAGCCCAGCCCAGTCCTTGTCATTGTGGGTATTTGTATTGGAAACCAGAGCGCTCTCACTCTCTCTGGCTCTCACATAGATCTAAAACAAATTTCTTTAATCACACAAAATATCCTATGGTGTCAAGCTTTCAGTTCCAAAATCTCTTGGACAAGGAAATCAATGCTTAATTGCTAACAGCTCTTTGCCCAACATCTATCACGGAAAGATGCCAGCAATATGACGCAGGACCCTTTTCTTCCATTCTACTTAGCGTGCCGACATACAAAGGGTCCGAAGAATAGTAAAATGGAAAATATTTGACTTGAAACTCCATAAGGAAAAGGTTGCCTGGTTTTAATCTTTCCTTACCAGCAACACATTTAAAACAGACAGAATGAGGAGTGACCATTCTACAGCCAAAACACATCCACTTAGTTAGAGACAGTTGCAGAGACCACCATTGGAGGGACCTCAGTCTGGCCAGCCACCAACATGGACTTGTGATGGGAGAGGACACAGCTGCCCGGCTGGCACTAGGACGAGCCTCCTCCTACTGGGCTGTGGGGGTGGCATGAGGGGCTGTTCCGTGGCTGCCTGCAGTGACCAGCCCAAACCCACTACAGTGGTCGGTCCCTCTCCATCAAGTTCACGACCGTGCCATGGCAGCTTCTGGCATGGAAACTGCCTGCATGCAGTAGCTTTTCCTTCCTTGGATGATCTGCAGCAGAGTCTCCTGGGTACAAGGTCTACCTCCCAGCTGCCTGTCTCATCACTCCCTCCCTCTCACCATCACCAAAGCGCCTGGCTTTGCTGTGTGAGTCTGCTGGGAGGAACAGAATGGACTAAGAGAAGGAACTGAAGATGAACAGATGAAGCAGATGAAAAATAACTTACAATTCCGAGTTTTGTTTGTGTGGACCTGGGTGGATGCTGATGTTATTTCCTGAGATGGGAGAAATCCAGGGAGCACAGGGAATGGGGACACGTGTCACCTTTTTACTTTATCAATGAGAGAACGAGGAGAAGGTGGTGGGTAGGTGGTTGTGTACAGGTGTCGAAACACAGGGGAGAGGGCCCAGCTGCAGACAGGACAACTGGGAATCACCATTGATTTGACGTTTTCAGAACCAGTAAATCCAGACAGCAAGCAGACTAGTGCTTGCCAGGGGCTTTGGATAGGAGGGAATGGGTGTAGGGTTTCCTTCTGGGGCAGTGCCAAAGTCTTGGCCCTAGAGAGAGACAACGGTGGCACAAGGGCAAATACAGGCTGGCAACGCGGCTCATTTGGCTAATCCTCCACCTGTGGCACCAGCACCCCGGGTTCTAGTCCCGGTCAGGGCGTTGGATTCTGTCCCGGTTGCTCCTCTTCCAGGCCAGCTCTCTGCTGTGGCCCAGGAAGGCAGTGGAGGATGGCCCAAGTCCTTGGGCCCTGCACTGCATGGGAGACCAGAAAAAGCACCTGGCTCCTGGCTTCGGATCAGCGTGGTGTGCCGGGCGCAGTGCGCCGGCCGCAGCGGCCATTGGGGGGTGAACCAACGGGAAAGGAAGACCTTTCTCTCTGTCTCTCTCTCTCACTGTCCACTCTGCCTGTCAAAAAAAAAAAAAAAAAGCAAATATACTAACATTTAGTGTGGAACATTAATCATTTTAAAGCATTCAATTCAAAATGTTGTACCACCATTACCTCTACCTAGTGAATTGCTCACTTTAAAGTGATTAATGGTTAATTTTATGTTATTTGAATCGTAGCTCAATAAAAATGAGCTGAAAAGTGTCAGACAGACGGGAGGATTTAGTTTTTGAGATCTGTTGCCCAGCAGGATGGCTGTAGTCAGTAATAATGTATTGCATATTTCATAATAACTACAAGTAAATTCCAAGTGTCTCACTGTAAGAAATGATAGGTAAGTGAGGTGATGGATATGCTAATTAGCTCAACTGAATCACTGCACCTTGTACACATCTATAAAAGCATCACATTGGACCCATAAATGTCAACAATTATGATTTGCCCATCAAAAACAGTATTAATAATAAGAAAGGAAAAAGTGAAAAGTTGGGAACCATCAGGAAATACAGGGTAGTTAAAGTCATGAGGCTTGGCTGGCGCCGCAGCTCACTAGGCTAATCCTCCGCCTTGCGGCGCTGGCACCCCGGGTTCTAGTCCCGGTCGGGGCGCTGGATTCTGTCCCTGTTTCTCCTCTTCCAGGCCCCTCTTCCAGGCCTCTCTGCTGTGGCCCGGGAGGGCAGTGGAGGATGGCCCAAGTGCTTGGGCCCTGCACCTCATGGGAGACCAGGAGAAGCACCTGGCTCCTGCCTTCGGATCAGCGCGGGGCGCCGGCTGCAGCCACACGCTGTCATTGGAGGGTGAACCAATGGCAAAAGAAGACCTTTCTCTCTGTCTCTCTCTCTCACTGTCCACTCTGCCTGTCAAAAAAATAATAAATAAATCAAGTCATGAGGCTGGACATGCCTTTGGCCTAGCGACTGCAGCACTGCTTGGGATGCCCACATCCCACATCAGAGCGCCTGGGTTCGGGCCCAGCTTCAGTCTCAGTCGCAGCTTCCTGTTCACGTGCCCCATGAGAGGCAGCAGTGAAGGTTCAAGTACTTGGGTCCTTGCCATCCATGCTGAAGACCTGGATTGAGCTCCTGGCTCCTGGCTTCAGCCCAGGCCAGCCCAGCCCTAGCCACTGCAGGCATTTGGAGAGTGAGCCAGGGGATGGGATCTCTGTCTCTCTGTCTCTCTCGCCCTCTCAGTCTGTCTCTCAGAGATTGCCCACAGCCTAAGAGTAGACAGGGATGTGAAGATGCCTGAGGTTGGAACCCAGATGGCACTGGAGCACACAGAGGAGAAAGACAGGCAGGGGAGTCTGAGAAGGAGCAGCCAGTGTGGAGACCCAGAGTCCAACAGTTGAGAAAGGAGATCATGAAAAATCTACTAAACCCACGGGAACTCAGGTGACATAAGGACCAAGAAGTAACCATTGAATGTGGCAAGACGCAGGCATTTTCTTAGGATCCATTTCAGAGGACTGGTGGGGACAAAGGTCTGATGGCAGCAAAGAGAAGTTCTACAGTTTGTGCCTGAGCTTTGTTTTAATCAGGCACGGTAAGGCAGGCAGACACAGAAACGACTGTTGTGAAGGAAGAAGTTTATGCTCATTCCCGAGAAACAGGAGGCACAGCACACCCTGTAGTCCACGCGGTTCCAGGCAAAGGGGAGAGGGCAGAGCAGGACCCAGAAACTTCGGTGGGGTTTTCACAGGAAGGATGGATAAGGCAGGGCAGGTGCCCTGACTGAGCCTAGGATTGGATCATTTGAATAATTTCAGCTAGTCCTGGGCTCTAGGACTGGTCCCTAGCTGTCTGGTTCCTGGCCCTGGGGTCATCTGGGGCAGAGAGCTTATTAGCTTGGTGTGTGGGAATTTGTATGATAAAGGAGATGGTTTGGGGTATGGGTTCTGGATGTGTTGGTTCATATATCAAAGGCACACTCAAAGGGACGTTATTTGCTCTCTCGAGGAATTAATTAGCCCTAGGAGAGACAGTCCCTCCAGGATCAAGGCCCCAAATGCTGGTGCATCCAGAATACAGAAAACAAGAAAATACAATCCATACAGATTAGAAATAGTAAGTCAACTGTAACTCTTAAGAAATTATGCCATAAAAAAGAATCAAAGAAATGTGGTCATAGATGGGAGAGATATGGGACAAGAAATATTTGTGTGTGTGTGTGCGAGACAGAGAGAAAGGGACAATTCTCATCTACTAGTTTACTCTCCAAATGCCTCCAACAACTGAGGCTGGGCCAGGGTGAAGCCAGGGGCCAGGAATTCAGTCCAGGTCTCCCATGTGAGTGGCAGGCAACTATTTGAGCCATCACCTGCCATGTCCCACAGAAAGCTATAATTGGGAGTAGAACTGGAATTCAAACCCAGGCACACCAATACTGGTTGCAAGCATCTTAACTGCTATACCAAACACACGCCCCAAAGTGTTTTTAAGGTGGGAGAGAGTATAATAGCTTTTACACCTCTGGGATTGAAGGAGTTGCGATAAACCCTAGGGAGCTGAGGGAAATGTATGAGTGGGGGGTGCTGACGGTAGTTGGGGGGTGCTGCTGGGTTAGATTTGATGGCTGGGTGGCGAGATAGTCCTCGTTTTATTGCTTCTGTTTTCTCAATGAAATAGGAAACAGGGTCATCATCCAAACACGAGGAAAGGAAAGGCTGGAAGAGAGATGAGAAGGCGTAAACTGGCGATTCTGAAGAGTGGCGGAGTCCATCAACTGGGGCAATGGGGTTGTATTACTTTAGCTGTGCTCAGGGCCCCTCTGTGGTTTGTGGTCATGAAATTAAAAGTTGGACCATGCCAGTGTGTTGGCTGAGCCGGCTGGGCAAGGGAGGTGGGAGCATCCTAAGGAGAGGGTGTAGTGCTGGATCACATGTAGACCACATGCAGACAGTGGTATTTCTAGTCACCTAAAGAGGGCCAGAAAGACTAAATTCAAACGAGAAGGGAGACTGTCTCCAGGGAGCAGGAAAATGGGCAGTCTTTGCTAACCTCTTTACATTGTTCAGGATTTTCTTAAGATTTTGCAGAGAGTGTGTATTTCAATATATAAACAAATAAAAACAATAAAGCAAGTTCAAAATGGGGAAAAAATTAAAAGTCCAGGGAAATGAGGTTAGACATAAAAGCAACTAACCTAATTTCCTGTAGAAAAACTGCTGCCCCGAATGTAGATGCTTTTCTGACTATTAATGTGGTTATTAATGATAACCTTCTACAACAGGAGAAATACTAATGAATCACATGGGGAAAATGAAGAAAAGCACAATCCTAGAAAACCCACACACACGAAGCTACAAAGCTGCTTAAACATAAAAGGACGCCTTAGCAGCACACGTGTGTCCTCTGCAGGGACATGCAGGTGAGAGGGTTGATGACTTCCTACCCGGCCTGGAAGGTGGTCTAAAGAGGGAGCATCTCCTACCAGATTGTTCTATGAAGTAGCGTAGTGAGTGATGCGGGAGACCATGGGAAAACTCCTGCTACCTACTCAATAGCCCATGCAGGGGTTACTGTTTGAGGCAGCCCTGCTCCGCCAGAGATGGCCAGGATGGATGGGCCCCACGGCCCCTTCCTGATACATGGCAGACTGAGCGGGGAGGCGCGGGGCTGCCTCCAGCCTTCTGGGCCCTGCAGTCCAGCAGGCCACGGGAGTCCTGCTCGCCCTGGGCAGCCGCTCCAGCGGGTGGCTGTCAATCGCAGGAGGTCCTCTCTGTCAGCCGCAGAAGCTTCATCTCTGAACCAAACCTTCTGGAAGTGTCAGTGTTGTTGGGCCTCAATGTCTACAACCTTGGTCAAATACGTTGAGAAGGACCGACCCGTAGGCTTGGGTTGTGTGTGTGTGGGGGGGGGTGGTTCCTGACACACATACACCGCCCTGCCGTTTGTTTTCAGCCTTCACTTCTTACTGGAAGACACGGGCAAGGGACCTGACAGAAAGAGCCTTCGCCTCCTCCCACTTTAAATCTTAACGATGATAAATTACCATGAAATTAATTCAGTTTTACTAT
This sequence comes from Lepus europaeus, assembly GCF_033115175.1. NCBI lineage: Eukaryota > Metazoa > Chordata > Mammalia > Lagomorpha > Leporidae > Lepus > Lepus europaeus. Next base: position 16,762,157 of record NC_084845.1, on the reverse strand, counting down.
TATGCTTTTACTGTGAGTTTCAAGCCCCAGATATTTTTGTGTGAAAGTCTTTACAGATGGAACATTTTATATGCCTGAAATACCTCTTGTGTATAAAACTGATATTGGAGAAATCTCTTAATATTTTATGAACCATGTAGGGGATAGCATTTGGCTTTTTCTGGTGGGAAGGAACACAAGTCTATAAAATGTTGGACATTGCATTTGATGAGCTGAACAAGTATGACAGATACGCTAATCCCAACAGGTGCAGGGAGAGCTCGTCATAGATGAGCAACTATGTTTGAAAAGATAATTTCTGGGCCGGCGCCAGGGTTCACTAGGCTAATCCTCCGCCTGTGGCACCGGCACCCCGGGTTCTAGTCCCCGCCGGGGCGCTGGATTCTGTTCCGGTTGCCCCTCTTCCAGTCCAGCTCTCTGCTATGGCCCGGGAAGGCAGTGGAGGATGGCCCAAGTGCTTGGGCCCTGCACCCCATGGGAGACCAGGAGAAGCACCTGGCTCCTGGCTTCGGATCAGCGTGGTGCACCGGCCGCAGCACGCTGGCTGCAGCACACCGATCGCAGCGACCATTGAGGGGTGAACCAATGGAAAAGGAAGACCTTTCTCTCTGTCTCCCTTTCTCACTGTCCACTCTGCCTGTCAAAAATAAATAAATAAATAAAAGATAATTTCTGGTAGAATTGGACATTGAAGGGAGGGATCTTAAGACTCTCAAAAAAAAAAATCTTTGGAGTATTTTGCATCGTAGGCACAAAAAACTAACTCCTCGAGCCACCCAGCTGGCACACAGAGAGTAAATCAGGGTGCACTCTGGGCTTGGCTGCAATAGGGTTCAGCACATTCCAGAATGACCGTTTGTGTCGACACCTGCCCACCTTGTGAGGCCACTAAGAGTGAAGCGGAATTCTGCTCTGCCTGACCTCGTTTAAGAGCAGGGACACACATTCGTTTAGAACTTGAAACCCCGAGTATTCATGCTTTAATCTTTCTAACTCCCATCTTCCCAAGGCACCCTCTGCTTTCATCAGCGCCTTTCTCATAGTCATGCCTCTTATAGTTTTATAATTTTGTTTAAAAGGTAATACTAGAAGAGTTTAAGGCACTGGTATCCGTTTTCCATTAAAGTGTCAAAACTCCTGACACTGCTGCAGAGTCACCACGATGCCAACAGTTTTAATTTTAAACCCATCTTCCCCGTTCTGATGATATGAGAACTTCACCCATGGCACTACTACTTTATAACTTTCATTTTTAATTAAAGAAGTTAAATTGGCAACAGAAAACACTTTGCTTTCATAGTAGCTTTGTTAATAAAAAGTTAAAGTTAAAAGCAGCGTACATGTGGATAAAATCAAGTCCCAGACTCCAGCTTCACCTGTGTGTCATGCAGGCATTAAGCTGAACATTCACGCTGATGACAATCTGTTAAGAGAAGAAATTTGGAAAGATGACCAACTCTTCTGGCTGAGTACTAGTCTAAAAATGAGACTGGGTAATTTTATCCAGGAAAGATTTCAGAATTATGAAGACACCTTTCAAGATGATACTTAGATAACTAGCAATGCGGGGTGACAAAAATCCCAAAGAAAGTAATATAAAAGTAATTATTTTTAAAAGGAAACATGGTAGATGTCGATGCATAAGGGGGAAAACTATGATGATCAATTTCAAGAAAAGAACCAACCTTGAGGCATAAAAGCAATATATAGATGTAAAGGATTTTTTATTATCATAGTGTGAACAAATAAAATACTTTTGGGTTTAGGCAGCTTTTCCTCACTACAACTAAACCCCAGAAAGTCCTACTTATGCAGGAAGGGGGTTTGGGAGGTTTATAGTCCATGATGGAGCAGCCACATCAGTTCAGCATTTGCTGAGGGCGGCCATGGTGGAGAACAGAGCACTGGCCCCACTGCGGGCCAGGAAGCAGAAAGATGGTAGTGCGTGGAGTCCACGCTGATGTGGTCTTTCCTTGTAAAGCCACCACAACTCAAATAAAGAGGCCCCACCCTGACACCCAGTCGAAGCTCATCACTTCTCAAGACATCACCAATGGGTTAAGTTGCTACCTAATGCCACCATTAACCATTAATCCATTAACATAAGACTTGGGGGACCAGAGCTTTAGCACATGGGTCTTGGGAGGGACATGCAAACTGACATCCAAACCACAGCATGTTTTCATAAATTTCTTTTAGGGGAAAGCATGAACGCAGGCCCCCGCTACCACAAGTTATGCAGTCGAGTTTCCCACAGCTGGGGAAGTCACAGGACCGGCACATCTGTGGTGCAGTGGATGAGCCTTGCCCTGGAGAAGCAACCTTTGTGATCCGGGACCTCGCCTGCCAGATAAGGATCCATAGCACTTTTGATCTGCTTATTGTGAAGGGAGAGACTTAGCTATTCTTTTAGAATTGCAGAAAATCTTATTGGAAACCAACAAGCTCAAGAAACAGAACAGCAGATTTCTAGTCAACCTGAAGACTCTTCATTCCTCCATATTTTAAAAAATATTTTATTTATTTCTTTGAGAGATACAGTTACAGACAGAGAGGGACAGAGAGAAAGGTCTTCCATCTACTGGTTCACTCCCCAAATGACTGCAATGGGCGGAGCTGGGCCAATCCGAAGCCAGGAGCCAGAAGCAAGAAGCCATGAGTTTCTTCCAGGTCTCCTGTGTGGGGGCAGAGGCCCAACCACTTGGGCCATCTTCCACTGCTTTTCCAGGCCTTAAGCAGAGAACCAAATAGGAAGCAGAACCACCAAGACACAAACCAGCACCCATATGGGATGCCTGTGCCGCAGGCAGAGGCTTAGCCTACAACGTCATAGAGCCAGCCCCATTCTTCCATATTTTTTTTTTTTGGACAGGCAAAGTTAGACAGTGTGAGAGAGAGAGAGACAGAGAGAAAAGTCTTCCTTCCGTTGGTCCATTGGTTCACCCGTCAATGGCCGCTGCAGCCGGCGCGCTGCACCGATCCGAAGCCAGGAGCCAGGTGCTTCCTCCTGGTCTCCCATGCGGGTACAGGGCCCGAGCACTTGGGCCATCCTCCACTGCCTTCCTGGGCCACAGCAGAGAGCTGGACTGGAAGAGGAGCAACCGGGACAGAATCCGGCGCCCCAACTGGGACTAGAACCCGGGGTGCCGGCACCGCAGGTGGAGGATTAGCCTAGTGAGCCGCGGTGCCGGCCTCCATATTTCTAATATATTCCCATTAACAAAGAATCCTAAGATCTTTAAAATGAACTAAAAGAAACCCAGTCACACCAGCCAAGAAAAACAAGAAAAAAATAGTCAAAATTTTCATAAAACATAATTTTATCATACTTTGTGAAAGAAAAATGTATCATCTCCTCTCTTTCTTAAGACCATACTAGAAGTATAAGGAACTTTATGTTTTTCTAAATTTTCATTTATTTATTTATTTTATGTATTTGAAAGGCAAAGAGATAAAGATCTCCCATCCACTAGTTCACTTCCCAAATGACCAGGCTGAAGTCAGGAGCAGGAACTTAATCGTGGGTCTCCCCCTCTGGTGGCAGAAACCCAACCATTTGAGCCATCACCTGCTGCCGCACAGAGTGCACGTGAGCGGAGGCCGGCACTGAGAGCAGAGCCTGGATCTGAGCCCAGGCTCTTAACCACTCTGACAAAACCCCGTATGGAACTTACAACAAACGCGGGAGTTCACGAAGACAATGAAACACTTCCTGGTGGATGCATCGAGTGCCAACAAGTGTTTGGAAGACAGAGTGAACACAGGCTTTCTGGTTCCCACCGTGAGATGGAAAAAGTACACGCTACCCAATCTCTCCTACTGAACTCAACTATAAAACAAAGACAGGATGCACGCATTTGAGGACTCTGGCAGATTGGAGGAAAAGGACATAATTCCAAGCACCAAGCCATCCACTTTGTGAACTCGGCAACAGGATGAACCACAGCCCCAATCCCAGACTGAACACTGGTGGAGTACATTTGGGTCAGATCCAGGCTTTGAAAATTGAATTCCCATTGGAACCACAACCCATAGATCTGGTCTGAACTCATAGACTGAATCCCACTGAAAAGATAAAGGTTTAACACATAAGACAACTAGAACATGAAGGTGTTGAGAGAAGGGTAACAGCACCTAGGTAATGAGGTTCTCATCACTTCTTTTGTTTTCAGACTTTTAAAAAAAGATTGATTGATTGATTGATTGATTTGAGAGGAAGAGTTACAGAGAAACAGAGGGAGAGACATAGAGAGTCTTCCATCTCCAAATGGCCACAATAGCCAGAGCTGAGCTGATCTGAAGCCAGGGGCTAGGAGCTTCTTCCAGGTCTCCCATGTGGGGGCAGGGGCAATATTCTACTGTTTTCCCAGGTCACCAGCAGGGAGCTGGATCAGAAGTGGAGCAGCCGAGACTCAAACCAGTGCCCATACGGAATGCTGGCGCCACAGGGGGAGGTTTTACCTGCTACGCAATAGTGCCCACCCTCTGTATCACTTTTGAGTAGTATAACACTGGTTCTAAATAGATGGAAAAGCAAGTTCATTGTAAGCCCAAGTACAATGAAACTGTATTGAGATATTACAAAAAACAAAATGGATACAGCAAAATGGATTCCAATAATACATGAATCTTCATAGTGGCTTTACTTGTATTAGCCAAAAACTGAAATCAGCTTAGATGTTCTGTAACTGCTGAGTGTCTAGACCACCTTGGTACATACATGTCACAGCCTGTGACACATCAGTAGAAGGGAACAAGGATTGGAACACACAACCACGAAATGAGTGAAAAGGCCAACTCAGAACGTTATAAACTGTATGACTACACTTATCTAGCACTTTTGAGAAGAATGGAGGAGAGATTAACGGTTGCCAGAAGTTAGGACAAGGTCAGTTGAAAGAAACAGAGTGTGAAGACAGAAAGGAAACACAAATGTCCCTTGGGCTTTCTGTGACGCTGAAACTGTTCATTATCTTGACTGGGTGGTGGATACACAAATACAAGCAGGTGATCAAACTGTATAGAACTGAACACACACACACACACACACAGCCAGTGCAAATAAAACAGGAAATCCAGAAAACACTGGTGGAATGTACCAATACCAATATTCTGGTTGTGATTTTATACTATAATTTTATAAAATGTTCTCATTGGGGAAATCTGAGAAAACTACACAAAGAATCTTTTGGTATTACTTGTTACAACTGCTATGAAACCACAAATTGTTTCATGAAATTTTTAAAAATGTTAAAATGATCAAATAACCGAGAAGACAGGAAATGTTAAACAGAGGAAATAAAAGTAGAAGGGAGGGGTTGGCGCCGTGGCTCACTTGGTTAATCCTCTGCCTGCAGCACTGGCATCGCATATGAGTGCCGGGTTCTAGTCCCAGTTGCTCCTCTTCCAGTCCAGCTCTCTGCTGTGGCCCGGGAAGGCAGTGGAGGATGGCCCAAGTGCTTGGGCCCTGCACCCGCATGGGAGACCAGGAGAAGCACCTGGCTCCTGGCTTCGGATCGGCACAGCACCAGCCATAGCGGCCATTTGAGGGGTGAACCAACGGAAGGAAGACCTTTCTCTCTGTTTCTCTCTCACTTTCTATAACTCTAGCTGTCAAATAAAAAAATATAAGTATAAATGGATTCTATTCTCTAATAAAAAATGTACAGCAACTGAGTAGGTTAAAAGAAACAAGAACTATATACTGCCCACAAGAAATTTACTTTGCTTGAAGGATACACATAGGCTAAAAGTCAAGGGAATGGGCTGGCAATGCGGCTCACTTGGCTAATCCTCTGCCTGTGGCGCCGGCACCCTGGGTTCTAGTCCCGGTCGGGGGGCCAGATTCTGTCCCGGTTGCTCCTCTTCCAGTCCAGCTCTCTGCTGTGGCCTGGGAAGGCAGTGGAGGATGGCCCAGGTCCTTGGGCCCTGCACCCGCATGGGAGACCAGGAGAAGCACCTGGCTCCTGGCTTCAGATCGGTGCAGAGTGCCGGCCTTAGCAGCCATTTAGGGGATGAACCAATAGAAGGAAGACCTTTCTCTCTGTTTCTTGCTCTCACTGTCTAACTCTGCCCATCAAAAAAAAAAAAAAAAAAGTCAAGGGAATGAAAAAGATTTTCCATGCAAATGGTAACCAAGAGAGCAGAGAGGGCTAATCTTATAGCAGATGAAATAGCCTAAAGTTTAAAAACTCACCAGAAACAGAAAATCACAATATATAATGATAGAGGAGTCGATCAGTAAGGTAGAAAAACTAATATAAATGCACCCAACATTGGAATAACTAAATATCTAAATAGTAAGAAATGAAAGGAGAAATAGATAGCAATACAATAATAGTACAGGACCTCAATATCCCATTTTCAACAATGGGCCCATAATCCAGAAAAAAGTCAATAAGGAAACAGAAGAGTTGAACAATGCTACAGACCAAATAGACCCAAAAGAAATACACAGAACATTCCATACAAGAGCAACATAATACATTATTTTCAAATGCACATGAAATATTCTCCGGGTTAGATTATATGGTAGGCCACAAAATAAGTCAACAAATTTAAGAACACTAAAATTATCAAGTAATTCTCTGACCACAGTGGCATGAAACTAAAAATTCAGTAATGAGAGGGAAATTCACAAGTATGCAGAAATTAAACAACACACTCACATTCTTGAACAACCAGTGAGCCAAAGAATAAGCCAAAACAAATCAAAAATATTGAGACAAATGAAAACTGAAACAGCACACAATAACTTAGGGGAATTAACAAAACTTATTTAAGAGGGAAGTTTATGATGATGGAGAACTACATTAGCGAAAAATAAAGATCAAAACAACATAATTTTATCCTTGAAGAAACAAACAAAGAAGACTAAGATCAAAGTCAGCAGAAAGAAGGGAGTAATAAAGACCAAAGAAGAAATAGAGGAAATAGATACTGGAAAACAACAAAGAGATCAGTTAAACTAAGAGTAGGGTTTTTTTTTTTTTAAAGATAAACAGATTTGATAACTTTTTTAAAGATTTATTTATTTATTTGAAAAGCAGAGTTACAGAGAGAGAGAGAGAGATCTTCCATCTGCTAGTTCACTCCCCAAATGGCTGCATTGCCAGAGCTGGGCCTACCCGAAGCCCAGAGTCTGGAGTTTGTTCCAGGTCTCCCACGCGGGTCTGGGGGCCCAAGCACTTGAGCCATCCTCTACTGCTTTCCCAGGCCATAGCAGAGAACCGGATCGGAACTGGCACCCATATGGGATGCCAGCACTAGGCAGCAGCTTAACCCACGATGCCACAGTGCCAGCCCGAGTTGATAAATCTTTAGCTAGACTAAGAAAAAGAAAAAGACTCAAAGTAGTAAGTTAGAGACATAACTGATATCACATAAGTACAAAGGATCAGAAGAGACACCAAGAAAGGTTATACACTATGCCAACAAACTGGGTAACCTAGAAGAAATGGATAAATATCTAGAAATACACAACCTAGGCTGGAACATGAAAAGTAGAAAATCTGAACAGACTGCTAAAGAGGAAGGAGACTGAGTCACAATCAAAAATCTCTACCAACGGTTAAGGAAGAATAATTGCAGATTCTTCTCAAACTCTTCCAGAAAACTGAAGAGGAAGGAACCCGTGCAAATTCATTTCATGGAGCCAGCATGAGCTGATAACAAAGCCAGACAAGGACACTACAAGGAAGGAGGGTTACTGAACAATACCCCTATGAATATAACTACAAAAATTCTCAACTAGCAGACCAAATTCAGCAACACACTGAAGGGCTCATACACCATGACCAAATAGGATTTATCCTTGGGATGCAAGAATGATTCAGCATATGCAAAGCACTAAATGTGAAATATCATATTAACAGACGGAAGGATAAAAGTCAGATGATCATCTCAGCAAATGCAGCAAAGGCATTTGACAAAATGCAGCAGCCTTTCGTGATCAAAAAAATACTCAACAAATTAGATACAGAAGGAGTGTACTGCAGCATAAGAAAGGCCCTATGCAATGAGCTCACAGCAAAAAAACATCATACTCCATGGCAAAAAGCTGAGTGTTTTTCTGCTAAGTTTGGTAATAAGGCAAAGATGCCCATTCTCACCACTTCTGCTCAATGTAGCCAGGGTAATTAGGCAAGAAAAAGAAATAAAAGGCATCCAAATTAGAAAAGGGTCAAAATTGTCTCTGTTTTCTTTAAGATGCATGTAGGATGCCCTAAAGACTCCACATAAATATTGTTAGAATAAATGAATTCAGAAAAGTTTTAGTAAACAAAATCAGCATTCCAAAATCAGTAGTGCTTCTGTACACTAGCAATGAACTATTTGAAAAAGAAATCAAGAAAACAATTCCATTTACAATAGCCTCAAAAAAAAAGTTACTTAGGAATAAACTTAACCAAGGAAGTAATAGATCTGCACACTGAAAATTATAAAACTCTGATTAAAGAAATGGAAAATGGAAAGATATCCTATGTTCATAGATTTGAAGAATTACTTTTGTAAAAATGTCCATACCACCCAAAGCGACCTACAGGTTCAATGCAATTTCTATCAAAATTCTAGTAGTATTTTAAGAGAGAAATAGAAAAACAATCCTAAAATTCACATAGAGCCTCAAAGAGCCCCAATCTCCAAGGCAATTTTGAGCAAAAAGAACTCATCTGGAGGCAGTATACTACTTGATTTAAAAAATACAGATGCTGCTCAACTTACGATGTAGTTAGTTACATCCCAGTAAACCTATCATAAGTTAAAAACATCATACATCAAAATGCATTAGTTTACCCAAACAACTGAACATCACCGCTTAGAAACACAGTACACTGTAGAGGACCAGTTGTTAACCCTCATGATCATGAAGCTAGGGAATGCAGGTAGCCTAAGAGACTATTGTACCGCATGTCACTAACCTGGGACAAAAGTCAAAATTCAAAATTTGAAATATGGTTTCTGCTGAATGTACCATCACTTTTGTACCATCATAAGTAAAAAAAAAATCACAAGTAAAAATCATTGTAAGTTAGGGATCATGCTGTATAGCACAAAGCTGCATTAATTAAAACAATGTGGTACTGGTATAAAAACAGACAGACAAACGGAACAAAACAGAGAGCTCAAAATAATTCTATATGTTTCTGGTCAATTGATCTTTTTTTTTTTTTTTTTTTTGACAGGCAGAGTGGACAGTGAGAGAGAGACAGAGAGAAAGGTCTTCCTTTACCGTTGGTTCACCCTCCAATGGCCACCTCGGCCAGCGTGCTGCGGCCGGTGCACTGTGCTGATCCGAAGCGTGTATATACCAAAGGAAATGACATCAGTATGCTGAAGAGATATCCGCACTCCCATGTTCACAATGGCCAAGAAAAATATGGCAGCAACCTAAGAGTCCATGGATGGATGAATTGATAGAAAATACAGTGGAATACTAGCTAGCCTTTAAAAAGAAGAAAACTGTGTCACTAGCAAGATGGATGGACCCAGAGAACATGATGCTAAGCCAGATACAGAGAGACAAGCACCACGTGATCTTACACACACATGGAAGCTTAAAAGTGGAATTTACAGAAGCAGAGAATAGATGCTGGTTACAGAGGAAGGTCAAAGGAGAACAGGGACATAGTGGTCAGAGGGTACAAAGCTGAGTTAGGATAAATACTTTCTGGAGATCTATGCACAGCATAGTGTCCATAGTTAATAATAATGTATTTTTGGAAATTACTAAAATGGCAGATCTTAATGGTCTCACTACAAAAATGATAATGATGTGAGGAATGGATATGTCAACTGCTTGTGGTAATCATTTCATAATGTACACTTATATTAAAGCATCAAATTGTATACTGTAAACACATACAACTGTATCTCAATAAACCTGAAAAAAAAAATGAAGCTATTTCTTTTAAAGGGTAACATTTGAACATATGATGGATGTATCTACTTTCATTCTCTCTCTAAAATTATACTAATGTTAGTTTCTAAAAAGAATAAATAAAAGCTATAAACCTTCAAGAAGAAGAAGAGACAATAATAACACTCTTGGAAATTAGAAAGCAGGTAGAAGAATCACTTAACAGGTACAAGAATGCCACATCCTAAACTGGGAGTCGACCTAATCTATACCTCGCTGCCTTCAGAGTCCTTCTGTCATGCTGATCCCACTCACTCTCCAAAGGTCTCCTCCCCTTGGATATCACCTGTATCCCAGACCACCGCTCAGTTCACTCTAAAATCCTACCTGTGTGACCGAATGAGGATAAGAATAAGCCACCTCCCGTGGACACGTACGAAGTACCCCCAACCCTCTTATGCGGTCAAGTTCTTATATCCTACCTGTGTGACCGAATGAGGATAAGAATAAGCCACCTCCCGTGGACACGTACGAAGTACCCCCAACCCTCTTATGCGGTCAAGTTCTTATAAAATGCAGAGACTTTACCATTTGGTGATTCTCAAGTGCTTTCTTAATTTTCAGTGTTACTCTCCAATTTGCATGTCAATTTCTTGAGTGGGAAGGGGGTAAATTCTATTTCATTCAGTTCTAAAATTTTTCACAGCCCCAGAGTCCAAATAGGTAATCACTAAACAGCACTACACACCCCTGATGTCCTTTAGAACCAATTCGCTAACGCCCAATCAGCAACAGAGGCGAAGGCGGCAGAGCCGGCATACGCACCTGGGTTTCGTTCCTGACTCTGCTCCTGGTTCCTGCTTCCTGCCAATGCACACCCTGGGAGGCAGCAGTGGGGACTCACGGCCCTGTGTTCCTGCCACCCCCATGGAGACCTGGATTGCATTCCCCAGCCCCAACTTTGACCTTGACCCAGCCCCAGTAGTTGCAGGCAGCACATGAGAGTTCTGTCTGTGTATCTGTCTCTTGGTGTCTCTCAAATAAAAAAAAAAAAAAATGAAATAAAAAAAAAAATACAGGGAGCATGTGTCTATTGCCACTGTAGGTCTTTCCACAAAAAAAAAAAAAAAAAAATTGTCTGTCATCCTGAATGACAGCAGGTGGCATACCAGAGACCCATCTATCCATGTACTGCAGGGTGACCTGCCTAGTTTAGCATTTAGCAATCAGACTTCTAAATAGCAATAAACCCCATGCTGAGTAGGCAACAGATGAAAAAAAAAAAAAGCTGCCTTTTATGGCACTTCATGATAATGACTTTATTGCCAAAAGCCATATTAGCAGAAGATGGAAGATTCAATTTATAGAATCTCCTGAACGCCTGTATGTTCAGCAACAGCCTGTTTATGCCCGAGAAGAGAAGGGTGCCTGTGCAAACCATATCCGAGGGACGACCCTCGATGTACTGGGCTCTGCCGGGTCAAGGAGCCCATGCTCTGCCCTCTCTCCACCCCGGAGGGGCAAAACCAAAGAAATGAATGAGGGCTTCCTGTTCTGAACCTCTGCGTCAGAGCGGGGCTGCGCCGATCGGCACTTGCCGCCACCATCTCAAAGTCACTGAAGACAATTCAGAGAACTGCCAGAAAAACTTCCTCTTCCAGAGACAACAAAAGCAGATGGAAAACTGCTAGAATGGCTCAACTATGTGGCACTTTTATAACATTTATGTGGCTCTTGGAAAAAAAAAAATCAGCTTTAATTGACTTTGCCGCTTCCCGTGTCCCAGTTCTGTCAAAGCCTCTTCTGCTTTGTTTAGGGACGTAAATTGGGGAACAGCCCACTCAGGATACACCTTCAGCGGGTGCCGTTCAGACACGGTGCACTCCCTCTCAGGTCCTTGCCAAAAAGGCATGCGAGGAAGTCTCGGAAGGAAAAATATTCCAAATAAAACCCATTTCTCAGATAGCACTGGGAGCCAGCATTGTGGCACAGTGAGTTAAGCTGCCGCTCGGGATGCCAGCAACCCATACAGGAGCACGGGTTCAAGTCCCAGCTGCTCTGCTTCTGACCCAGCCCCCTGCTGATGCACCAGAAAGCAGCAGAAGATGGACCAAGGAATTGGGCCCCTGCTACCAATGTGGGAGACCTGGATGGAGCTCCTGGCTCCTGGCTTTGGCCTGGCCCAGCCATGGCCATTGTGTCCATTTGGGGAGTGAGCCAGAGGATGCAAGATCTCTCCCTCTGCCTCTGTCTCTGTCTCTGTCTCTCTCTGCACATCTCTTCCTCTTTGTCACTCTGCCTTTCAAATAAATAAATTTTTTAAAAAATCATTACTGTTCAGAAATAATGCACCACTCCTCAGATCCTTGCCAGAAAGGCGAGCAAGGAAGCAGCAGAAGGAAAAACATTTAAAATAAAACCCATTCTCAAGATGGCTGAAAAGAAAACAAGCAGAGATTCAACAGGCAATGCATTCCCTCGGGTGGCCTAACACAGCCTCCTGCTCCTGGACCTCTCTGATTCCTGCCAGCACATAGGAAGAACAGCACCCGCCGTGAAGGAGGACTTCATAGTCACCATGAGCACCTTGGAAGGCATGGGGTGAAAAGAAAGGCGAGGAAGACTCTTCTCTAATTCTTAGAAAGTGTAAGTAACGGGTTTAAAAAACAAAGACAGAAATGATCTTTCCCCTTCATGGATAACCTTGACCTTGGGTTAGCATTCTAGCTGTGTCTCCTGGAAACCTGATACAGATGAGGTGACAGCTGTGTCACGGGGCTGTCGCTGGACAGGGAAGGGGGGCAGAGAGAAGCTGTGGCTCGCTAGAACGAGTCACTGGTGCCAAGGGGGCTGTTAGGGCTGTGGATGGGGCCTGTCCCCAAGATGGGCCCGTAACAGAACAAAACACTAGATTTAAAGTATGGGTATATTTTAGCTGCTTTGTCATTACTTTTCTCTCTCTCACCCTTTTGATTAGACAATAAACATAATTACTTAAAAACAAAATACCTTGTCCCACGGTCAAGGTCAAGAAATGAACTCATGAGCCACCACAGAAATCCTCCCTGGGCTTGTGCCGGTGTCCACCCTTCTACTGCTCAGAAGAAATCACCATCCTGGCTTTTATTAGTAATTAGTTCTTCTGGATTGTCCCAGTGATGCTGTCACCAAGTATACGCTCCTAGACACCGTATCTTTGCTCTTTAAAGAATGTGACATCTGTTGTGTCTCTCTGAATTGTCCATGTCCCCATCGGTCCCTTTCATTCTGTTATAATTTACCTGCTGAACAACCTAGGACAACTGACTAGCGGTTTCTCACAGTCTGGTTCTGCTGACGGACGCTCGTGGATAAATTCCACGTGCCGCTTGCTACCTGGCAGCTGGATGCAGAGGCCGGCTCAGACTCCAGTTCGACCCCCTGGCAACACTGTAAGTGATGTAAACTTCTTCGTCAGGAGACGCATGAAGTCTAGAGATCTGTTTGTGATGTGAGCAGCTGCCAGTTCCCACACCAATACCTAAATCCATTAAAATGCTGAGATCCTATTATTTCTTTGTTATTGGTCAGAATATTTTTAAATTTTTATCTATCAACTTTTAAAAATGTATTTGAAAAGCAGAGAGACAGAGACATACCAACAGAGAGAGATCTTTCATCTGCTGTTCACTCCCCATGTGCTCACCACAGCCAGGAATGGGCCAGGCCAAAGTCAGACCCAGGAACGCCGTCTGGGTGTTCGTCACGGGTGGTGGGGACCAAGTGCTGGGGCGATCATCTGCCGCCTCCCAGGGTGTGCGCTAGCAGGAGGCCAGAACTGGAAGTGGAGCCAGAACGGAACCCGGGCACTCTAACACGGGTCGTTGGCATCCCAAGCATCCAGCGCCTGCCCCTGGTTGGAATAAATAAGCCGAACACAGAAAGACGAGTACCACCTGTTCTCCCTTATGTGTGGGAAGGAAGGCAGGAAGGGAGGGAGGGAGGCAGGGAGGTAGGGAGGGAGGGAGGGAGGGAGGAAGAAAAAAGAAATTAAGGGAGAAAGAGGAAGGAAGGAAGGAAGGAAGGAAGGAAGGAAGGAAGGAAGGAAGGAAGGAAGGAAGGAAGGAAGGGTCTGTGTGTATCAGTATTGCTGCAAATATAGTTTTTTAAACTCTGTTTCATACCTTTGTGAAATTGACATATCATCTGACTAGTTGGGGTTTTATTTTAAAATCATTATAAACTCACTAGTTTAAACATATTTTGAGGCATTACAAATATTTCTCTTATTGTAGTTCAATGGTTCTAAATTTGGCCACTAGGGGTTTTTTTCAGGGTTGGGGGAGGGGTGCAGGATTAGCTCCTAAAACCTTTTAACATGTTCTTAAAGTCTCTGTACAGCGTGCTAAGATGTTGTAGCTCGTTTTGCATGTTTTCTGCCCCAGACCTGGGATCAGCCATTTCTCCAAGCTGCCTGGCTTCTTTCAGTGAGAATTGGTGTCTTCAGGCCGCTCTCTGGGCACTCAGGACGGTCACTGCTGCCCTGTGCGTTAGTCAGAACTAGAAATGTGCACACACCTACACAAAGACCCTTTAAAAATACAAGCTGGTGAAGTCACCCTGATAACTTCGCATTTAAACTCAAGCCTACTCTCCACATCACTCTGTAAGTCATCTGCGTATCCTTTCTTCCACACTGGGGGCCCTGTTTCTCAAAAACGCAGGAGATGGTATAATTGGAACATCTCATATTTATTCATTTACTTTATTCCATGTTATACACACGGCAGTCTAAGATTAATGATCCTAACCCTACCAGCACCAACCGACTTCCCGAGAATAGTGGGAAAAATATTTTTGCATACGCTCTCCTCCTGTCTTCTGTGATTTCTCATAGTTGTACTACATGTACAGCGTCAGAACGCAGAGCTATCACACACCACACCTGCTTCTTTCTGCCCTCAGCCTGAGCTGGCTCAGTAGCTACACGCTTAATATTTCCCACCAGGCCCTTCTGGTGTCTGGTTCATGGAAACACCATTTTCTGAGTTCTTGCAAATTAATAACCATAACCTGCACTTCTGTTTTTTTCAAAAAGATTTTTTATTTATTTATTTGAAAGTCAGAGTTATACAGAGAGAGAAGGAGAGACAGAGAGAGGTCTTCCATCTGCTGGTTCACTCCCCAATGGCCGGAGCTGTGCTGACCCAAAGCTAGGAGCCTGGAGTTTCTTCTGGTCTCCCACGAGGGTGCAGGGACCATCTTCTACTGCTTTCCCAGGCCATAGCAGGGAGCTGGATCAGAAGTGGAGCAGCCAGGACTCGAACCGGCGCCCATATGGGATGCCAGCACTGCAGGCAGCAGCTTAACCCGCTCTGCCACAGCGCCGGTCCCCGTAACCTGCACTTTTGAATGTATACAAACTCATGGGCTCACCTTTTCTTTCCCTGAGGACCTTACACATGTGACTTCATTTTCTTCTGGCATCAAGAATTGCAGTGAAAGAAATCTGGTTGTGACTTCACTGATTTTCTCTAAGTCACTGCTCTTTTTTGCTTAGGTAATCAAAGGAATTCTTTTCTTTTGAGAGTGTGACTGTCCTAGAATATGTTCTAATGTTGGTCGTTCTGGGTGATCCACTCTGGATCCATGTTCTCAAGCGCATTGTGAGATTTGCAATTTCAAATATTTCGTAATGTCAGGAAATTTTGCTAAAATTATGGCTTTTGGTGTTTGTTCTCTGCCCTGGCCTTAGTTGCCTTCTTCAGTGACTCTCAGATGTTGGATCTTTATTGCCTGTCTTCAATATTTGTCACTTCCTCCAGAACTTTGTTACCGCTTTACTTCTTACATTTTTCTCTTCTGTCTTATTTGTGTTCCTATTTCTCCTAGGTTAGTCTCCTTCTTTGACGTTTTGTCTTTTCTTTTAGTGTTTTTCTCAGCTGTCAGCTTCTCTAATTCTGATTTTTTGTGTTCTTTCATGTCTGGTTTCACTCCCGTGGTGTCTTTCACCTTATTTTGAACAGCGGGCCCGAGTTTTGATGTATGTTGTGGCCCTATGTCTGAGTGGGCTTTCATTGTGTGTGTATTGTCCTGCTTCTTAGTCTCTTTTAAAATAACTACTCGGGGTAGGATTTGACCTCAATTGTTTGCTCATTTTTACGGAAAACTAATTTTCCTAAAATGTTAAAGACAGAATGCCTCAAGGTAGCTTTGCTGGTTTCACAGAGCTCCCATTTCTGCTTTTCTCTTGAGGCATTTAAAAACTTGGAGGTGTGGTGGGCACTGTGACACAGCAGATTAAGCTGCACTTGGGATGCCTGCATCCCATATCAGAGAGCAGGTTCAAGTCCTGGCTTCTCTACTTCTGGTCCAGCTTCCTCCTATGCACCCTAGGAGGCAGCAGGTGCTGGTTGGCCCAAGCATTTGGATTCCTGTCACCCATGTGGGGAGACCTACATGGAAGTACCAGGCTCTGGGCTTCTGCCTGCCCACTCCTGGCTGTTGTGGATCAAAATACTCTCTCTCATGCTGCCTTTCAAGTAGATGAAAATAAACATTAAAGATGGGCAGGTTTGCCGTCTGCAATTTCCCAGCTCCATTTCCCTCCAACACTTTCATCTTTCCCTTCTCTGCTGTCTCCACTCTGCTCAATTTAATTTCCATTCCCAGCAGTTGCTTCTCAGTGTGGGACCCGATCCTGCAAGGGACAACTTAAGAAAGTCCCTAGGAGTCCCCTCCAGCCCCTTCAGACTCTGCGGCAGGCAGTGTGTGTTCACCATGATGAGAAAGGGGAAAACCCGCGTGCCACCACAGCTGCGGTTCTCAAACCGGCCCACTGCGCTTCCTGGATGACATCCGTTTGCTGTGTGGGGTGCTCCTGTCCTGAAGCCTGTCAGCTGAGCCATTAGTTCGCCCCGCATTCGTCCACGTGGACACTGAGGCTCCGGAGGCCTGGCAGCTGCTGCTGGTTTGGCTGTGCCATTGCTATTTTGGGGAGCTCTGTGGATACCTTGTCACTGGTTCATTGTTAACGCTAACGTTCATCATTCATGGATTTTTAGGTTCTCCTCTGTGCTCTCTTTTTACTTGTAGATCTGAAAAGATCAGAAAGCTCTTCCACAATAGTCCCGGTTTTTTGTTTGTTTGTTTGTTTTTAATTTAAGGAGTCAGCATTGTAGCATAGTGGATTAAGCCCTTGCTTATGATGCTGGAATCCCACATGAGCACCAGTTTGAGTTCTGGCTGCTCCACTTCTGACCTAGCTTCCTGGTAACGTGCCTATGAAGGCGGCAGATAATGGTCCAAGTACCCATGTGGGAGACCTTGATGGAGTTCCTGGCTCCTGGCTTTGGCCCAGCCAACACCTGGCTGTTGCAACCATTTGGGGAATAAACCAGTGGATGGAAAATCAATCTCTCTCTCTCTCTCTCTCTCTCTCTCTCTCCACCCATCTGTCACTCTGCCTTTCACATAAAGAACTATTCTTTCTAAAAAATAATCAATGTAAAATGATCAAACAGCTAATGATTCAACCTGATACATGTTGTATCAATACAAGAAGTTGAAGTAAACCTAAAATCCCAAAATATTATAATTGGTACCAAAACTCTCCCAAAACTTTATCAAAAACCAAATATGTTTTCTCATGCACTAAGTTCTATATTTGCTTCAATGCCTAACATTTTCTCCTTTATGCATTAATTCGATCATCTGTGTAACAAGAATAATATTTCCTTATTTTATTTTATTTGGCAAAAAAAGAAACAGAGAGAAAGAGCGCTCCCATCGACTAGTTCATCCTCCAAATGCTCTCAACCACCAGGGATGGGTCATGCAGAAGCCAGGAGCCAGGAGCTCAAGCCAGGTCTCCCATGTGGGTGGCAGGAACCCGATGACTTGAGCCATCACTGCTGCCTCCCAGGGTCTGCGTTATCAGGAAGCTGGAGTCAAGAACTGCAGCCAAGTATCAAACCCGGTGCTCTGACATGGGACTCGGGTGTCTTAACGGGCGTCTTAACAGTTCTGCCAAACCCCCATCCCAGATAATATTTTTAAATGTTAAAAAAGATATCGTTTTTATTCTCTTGTACTCAGATTCCACAAAATAGACAAAGCCAAGATTCAGAGTGCCAGGCAAGGGAACCCCGGCACAGCCAGAAACAGACAGGGCCCTGCCCGGCTCTCCCGTCTCGAAACCGGACTTTCTGGAGGTCACAGGAAGCCCAGAACCCTGGAAGCTAAGTTCTCTTGGGAAAAGAAAAGGCCCCTCCATCACCACTCCCAGAGTCCCCCACAAACATTCATACTGCAAGCTGGGGAAGACCACCTCCCACAGCAGAGGACGCCACCTCAGACAAAGGGAGATTCCCCCTGGACGAGGTAGGAGAGGCCTTTTGTACTTAAACATGTGGGAGAGAATCTCAGAAGGGTCCCTTACTGATCTGGGTTTCCATAAGAGCAGAGCCTGTGGCACGGGTTTGTTTGTGGTCACACGCAGCTGATGTGGGCCAAGGCCACACACACAGGTGGCCCAACCCCATGGGACCAACCCATGGAGCTTGATGGAATGTGCCTGGGGATCCAAGACAGGGAAGAAAGGAAGGGCATTTACCTGTCGGCTCCTCTTCCTCCTGGCTCAGAGGTCTCCGGGGGGCAGGGGGCTACTACCTTCCTACCCTTCTAGGCTGCACATGTGTAGGGGCTGGACAGGTACCCGTGAGCATCCCAAGCTCCATCATCGGAGGACCCAAGGCAGGAAAAGTGCAGAGCTGGCGACCATGACAGAAATATCTACAAGTGAGTGCGCAAGCAGCATCCAATACAGGACCAGTGCAGCTCTTATACCACAGGGAAAGTGAAAAGCCTAATCAGATGTTGAACCTTTCATTGCAGTGTGATTCCATTAACTGCTTACTACAAGAAGTGTCTGCAGACAATGGATTTTTATGCATTGCATGGCAGTAAAGGACACGTGCGGTGCTATGAAGCTAGCAAAGAACACCTGATTGGTCTCCGTGACAGAGCAAACCGGCCCCTGGTCTGATGGGAGGTTCGTGTCTCCCAGACGACGTGTTCTAGATTTTCTCTACCTTCCGAGCTCTTGATGAACTCCGCTGCGGAAAGACATGGGCAAGATTCAGCGGCCGCTCGGCCTTGCCAGGTGGATGAAGGGCAATTCTTCCAGTGTCAGGTGTGTGTCTTCCTTTAACCGACGGCCAGCTTCCCCCAAGTCTGGTTCAGGAGCCACCTTCCGAATATCCTTTTATCGATAAATCCACAATGTCATAACTAAATCCCTGTGGCTTACTGTAAATCTTTAATTTCCTTTCATCCTTCAATATCCTCTTCCGCCAACACGAAGCTCTCACAATACTGTTCGTCTGCCTTGCCCGCTTACCCTGACAGCATCAAAGTCTGGGTCCTCGTCCTTTTCCTGTTGCTGTAGGAAAACATCTGCAGCTGGGTACTTCACTGAGAACAGAGGTTTACTTGGCTCATGACTCTGATGGTGGAAAACAGACCCTCGGTGGCAGCTGGTGAGGGCCCCCTGGCTGTGGCTGGATCACAAGACAGGAGTGCCTGAGAGGGAGGGAGGGAGGGAGAGGTCACGTGGTGACAAGGGACGCCAGAGAGGCGGGAGACTAGGCTCATTCTTCTCTAACCACCTGCTCTTGCTAACTGACCGAGTCCTGCAAGAACTACATTAATCCCTTCCGAGGATGGCGCCCCCATGACTAATTGTCTCCCTTTGAAGTCCCTGCCACCTCAAGATTGTTACATTGCCGAATTAAGCTTCAACACGAGTTTGGTGGGGACAAACCATAGCAATATGTGTCTCTCTGACACTGAGCCCCTGAGGCTAGCAAACACACCTTAGTCATCTCTGCACCCCAAGGATGTTGCACACAGAATCACCCAATAAATTCTAGTTAAACTGAGATTTAATTCAATTTTCCCTCGAGTCCCAGAAATATCTGCAGTGTGGTTAGGTTGTAGTCATTGCTTTTTCCAAAGCCCCACAGTTGGCAAGTGGTGGTTTTAGCGACAGCATTTAACATGACTTTGGCCACTTCTGCTCTATAGGCCGCATGCCAGGCACATCGGCTATAGAATCCTGTGCTTCCCTGGGATGTCGTCTCAGCACCTCCTTACACTTCCCACGGTCTCAACACTCCCATTTCCACAACAGACTGAGAAGTTCGAGCCAAAAAGAAGTAACTACGGTTCTGGGCAACTTGAGCAAGTGCCCACTGCCTCCTGGGAGGGATGGCTCCCCTGGGTCAGTGGAGGAGTGGAGCTTTCACTGGGTGCTCCCAGCCGATCCAGAGCACGCATAGCACGCATCGTTTGCAGAACACAGTGTGCCTCACACTTCTCTCTCAGGGTGGACAGAGGCCCTACCCACGTAATGCACAAAACAATGCAAGGCTCACCCATGAGCACGAGCGCCGGAAGGGGAGCAGCAGTGCACCGCGTGGGAAGGCTTTGGCGGATGGAAGGAGGAGACGGCATCTCCGACAGAGAGACCAGCTTCCAAAGAGGCACAGAAGTGGGAACACAACTACCCTCGTTATTCTGACCCAGGTTTGGGAGACACCTTAGTAGGGGAGGAAGTGCTGAAAGAGACGACCACTAGTGCTTGAAAAAACACTCAACATCAGTTTAGACCAGGAGTTGGCCCCAGGTGCTTCTTTCTCTCAAAGTGTCTTTTCTTGAATGACCATGCCCATTCATTCACAGTCATCCACAATTGCCGTGAAATAGAAGTCCATTGACTTGGACTGAGCTCCTGCTCAAAGCCCCAGCAGACAAAACCAAAATGGAGTCACTTGTGCTAAGTGCCATGTAATCAACTGAAACCTTAAGAAAGCAGGAAAATCCCCAAACAGACCAGCTTTTCCTAAGAACAGGAGATCCGTGGCAAGGAACGGTGGCAAGGGCCCAGTCTATGGTAACGGAAGTTCCCTCTGCTTTGACCTTTCCAGAGAAGGAGGCTGAATTTGCCCGACGCCAGCCCATCTGCCCTTTTGTGGTTTACTCTTCCCTTGCTCCTGCTCCAGCTGAGCCACAAAACTCAACCGTCCTACCTCGCAGGAGGGGAGGGAGGCTGCCTGATTCACAAATTGCTGATCAAAGTCCGTTAGAATTATTAAAATCAATTTGATGAAATTTTGGTTTTTTGACACTGCTTTGCCACCATAATAGCAGAGCTGTGTGAGAGACCATATTGCCCACAATGTCTGAAACATTTACTATCTGACTGTTTATAGAAAAGTTTGCTGAATATCAACCTGGAGTATCAGCCCTCCTCAGGAAAAGCTAACAAAGACAACTGATTGGCACCTTGGGTGTGCTGTATTACAAAGCACTTAGCCTAGCAGCTAAGACAGCCACACCCTACAAGGAGTACTTGGTTCAGGTCCTGGCTCTGGCTCCTGACTCCAGCTCCCTGCTAATGCAGACCCGAGGAGGTGGCAGCAATGGTTCAGTTAATTAGGTCCCCGCCACCCACTAGAGTTGGTTGCTGACATTTGGGATAATGAACCAGTGTTTGGAAGCTCGTGTGTGTGTGTGTGTGTGTGTCTGCCTCTCTAATCACAATAATTTTAAGTATTCATCTAAAACCGAAAAGAAATTCAGGACACCCAAGTTAACTGCATTCTCAAAAAAGGAATCATGGGCCGGCGCCGTGGCTTAACAGGCTCATCCTCCACCTTGCAGCACCGGCACACAGGATTCTAGTCCCGGTTGGGGCACCGGATTCTGTCCCGGTTGCCCCTCTTCCAGGCCAGCTCTCTGCTATGGCCCAGGAAGGCAGTGGAGGATGGCCCAAGTGCTTGGGCCCTGCACCTGCGTGGGAGACCAGGAGAAGCACCTGGCTCCTGGCTTTGGATCAGTGCGGTGCACCGGCCGCTGTGGCCATTGTGGGGGTTAACCAACGGCAAAGGAAGACCTTTCTCTCTGTCTCTCTCTCTCACTATCCACTCTGCCTGTCAAAAAAAAAAAAAAATCAAAGATGATAATCTGAGAAAACTGAAACTGCACATTCCAATGTCACGACTTCCCACATTCCCGAAGATCCTAGAGCACACTCATTCTATGGATACAGAGCTGAGAGTCCCCACGGACCTGGAATTTCAACAACCAAATTCCACCATTTACTCAAAGCAATAAATATAAAAGCATTCAAAGAGCATCTGTATGCTATTTGTTAACACAGGTTATATAAAAGAAAATACATACACTCCATAGATGTGACATAACTTTAGTATCTTTTAAGGTTTATTTATTTGAAAGGCAGAGCAACTGAGAAAGAGAGAGAGAGAGACAGAGAGAGAGACACAGAGAGAGATCTGGTTCACTCGCCAAATGGCCTAAACAGCCAGGGCCTGAGCCAAGCAAAGCCAGCAGCCAGGAACTCCATTCAGGTCTCCCACATGAGTGGCAGGGACCCAAAATACTTGGGTTTTCCTCCGCCACCTTCCCAGGCACAGTAGCAGAAAAATGGATCAAAAGCAGAGCACCCAGGACTTGAAACGGTGCTCTAACGTGGGTAGCAGCATTACATGTGGCAGCTTAACCTGCTGCACCACAACGCCGAGCCCCTTGATGTAAAATCACTAAATAAAATTCAGTAAAAATAAAAATAGATCTTACTGGGCTAAAAATCATCAAGTGACAATGCATTGGAAGCCAGGTCATCTCACCACCAGGGTCAGTAAGCAAGGTGATTCCCCACCTCCTGCAGATGATGATGACGGGAGAACGTAGGTGCCTGTGCTCGGCTAGTGACAGGAATGGGGGAAAGACGCGACGGATGCAGCGACGGCAGCCCGGGTAGGAAAAGGCCTGCGTCGGCAGACACAGCCTGAACCCTCGCTGCTAGGACTGAGTTGTGTGCCGGAGCGCAAGGAGCCCCGCCTCTCTAGGGATGGGACATTATCTCTACAGGTTTTCCCATGTGAAGATTCATGAAGATTAACAGAAGCTTGGAATGCATTTTACAACCAATGCAATCCTTTCGCAGCCTTCTGGTACCTGAGTGCGGGCAATGCCTAAAGAGACTTGCTGTACTTGGATCACAGAATTACCCCCTGCAAGCCCTAATGTTGTCCAGGCTTCCAAGACCCTCCATGGGCGGGATCTTCCTGGGTCAGAATGAAAACTGCCAAGGAAGCGTGGGGAGTAAACACAGACGTCCCCCGAGAAATGTAAGGCGGTTAGGAAACAGCCTGCGGCCTTCAGCAGCTGTGTGATCGCCCACCACCAGCACTCGCTCTCCAGGCTCCACACAGAAGCAAGGAAAACGCACACCATGTTCCCTTCTCAGCCCTCTGCACCGGCGGCTGCCCTCCGGGGACAATCGGAATAAGACCTGGGAAACTGCGCCGCGCACGAAAGAACAGGGACCACGTCACGCGAGAGCTCGGAGCTGCCAAAGAGCAAAGAGGACAGAGCAGGGAGGGCACACAAGGCTGTTTATCCCATGACTCCTTCTAACGGAGGCCCAGATCCCAAAGAGCAATCTAGGGGCAGGTGTCTGGCACAGTTTGGGATGCCTGCTTGCCATATCAGAGGGCCTGGGGTTCCAGTCCTGGCTCTGCTCCCAATTCCAGCTTCCTGCTAATGCACACCCTGGGAGGCAGCAGGTGACGGCTTAAGTAGTTGGGTCCCTGCCACCCACATGGGAGACCGGGCTTGAGTTCCAGGCTCCTGGCTTCAACTGAGCTCAGTCTCAGCTGTTGTGGGCATTTGAGAAATGAAGAAGCAGCATATGAGAGATTTCTCTCTCTCTCTCTCTCTCTCTCTCTCTCTCTCTCTCTCTCTCTCTCCCCCTCTCTCTCCCTGCGTTTCACATAAACATATTGTTTAAAAAATCATCTAAGCTGAAAAACCATGGGAATGGGACAGAATGAGGAAGGTAATGAGTTTGCTGGTGGGCAGCCCAGAAAGCTGGGGGGAGAGGCAGGTTTGTCAGTGGCTACAAGGCAGAGCCAGCAGTCAGACCCTGAGTTCCTCAGAGACAACTGTCAGGAGCTCCGAGGTTGAACAGTGATGTGGCTCAGCCAGGGGCGTGTGTGTGTGTGTGTGTGTGTGTGGTTGGAAGATGATCCAGGGAGCTGAATGCAGGAGGGAGCAGCCTGAACCGAATGTCAGCCCCAGAGCCAAGGGCAAGGTTGCTGGAGGTGCTGGAGGTAAGCGATGAGGACCTGTAGACAACTCTTCCCCAAATATGGCTGGGAAGGCAGGCAGGGTTAGGACAAGGGTTCTTCCAAAATCTAGACAGACCGGAACTGGTAAAACTTGTAAGAGAAAGACACAGCACAAGGGGAGAGGTGGAACACCCAGGAAGAAGACATGATGTCTGCAGCAGGATATTTCAGATTGTGAGTCAGGACCCACTAGTGGGCTGG
This sequence comes from Lepus europaeus, assembly GCF_033115175.1. Classification (NCBI taxonomy): domain Eukaryota; kingdom Metazoa; phylum Chordata; class Mammalia; order Lagomorpha; family Leporidae; genus Lepus; species Lepus europaeus. The sequence continues at coordinate 16,737,902 of NC_084845.1, read as the reverse complement.
AATACCAATTTGTAGGCTGCTGTTTTTAAAATAAATGGGATAGACTAGAACAGACTGAAATAGAAGATATCAGAGAACAGCCAGATATGTAGTACGTTTTCTGAAATGTACGAGAGAGAGAGAGAAATGCAATGCTCAAAAAGCGTGGGAGGCACAGGCACAAAAGGCATGGCTGGAGAGGGTGGAGGAGGCAGGGCCAAACAGCACCCAGGGTACAGGGGAAGGGGGACTCAGAGGGCAACAGGAACCAGGAAGGAGAGGGCGGGGTATTCCTAGAAACAACCAATCGCACACTGAGGATTCCTCCCTCTCAGATGTCCTCTAACCATGAAGGCTTGGCCAATGCACCAGAAGTGATACAACACAGTTCAAGCCAGTCCCTTCTACTTCCAAGAAATTGTAGCATGGAGGGGATGGGAAGGCAAGCCAGGGGCTGAAGGACCAGGGGGCAGTAGAACAGTCGATGGCCTGGAGAGCTGACTGCAGGAACAGCTGTGGTGAAGGCAGCCTCACGTGAGGACACACTCAGGACACAGCAGGTGCCCACGGTGCAGAGGCTGAAGGGAGCGAGAAGTCAGGAAGCGCAGGGTCCAGGTTCTGGGCGGCCAGTCCCTGTGCTCATGTCTCTTGGGAACAAGGCCCTCAGTCTCCACCCCCTTCCCTGGGCAACAGGACTGCTGCCCTCTGCTGGCGCCGCCGGGGCAGTCCCTTGGGAGGAGTGAGGCACAGGCTGTAAGGGGCCCTGGGAGAGCTTTTCAGGCACTTTTCCGGTTTTTAGACAGCTTCAGCTTCAGCTGCCTATTCGTTAGTCTTTTCTGGGATTTTCGTCTTGTAAGTCTGGAAGCTTCCAGCTTTTCCTCTGCCAGTTTAGGACACAGCTTTGTCGTCTGCTAAATCGGTCACCTCTAGCGTCCCCAAAAGTGCTTTTATGTTCTTTCTTGTTCCTTTTGTTCCAGTGGATTTTTCCATTTTTCCGTAAAGGAAAAAAAAAAAAAAAACGCTTCTGCTCTTGTTTTGGGAGGGTTTCAGAAGGAACCAAAAGCAAACACATGTGTTGAATCCACCATCTTTGTCCCTGGCTTACTTTTACAATTGTAAGAAGCAATCATATTACATTCATTTCCATACCCAAAAACATATGCTGTCCTTGGTGCCCCATGCTCCCGCCTCAGGGAAGGCTGATGGAGCTGGCTGAGGGCGTCCAGTGAGGCGGGCGAATTGCTCTGAGCCATGCACATCCTGGGAGCTGTGTCTCTCACCACCCACCAAGAAGCAAATCATCAAATTATTCCATGAGCATCACAGCAGAGAGGACTCCTCATCTATTAAAATCAAAAGTTTGGAACATTCCTTCACTCTAATGTACACAAGGGGATGATTTAAGAAAACGCCCCTCGTCGTGATTAAGAGAAATGCCATCTAGTTAGTCCTCCCTACAACTCTGATTGCAGGACAAGTGGTTTCAGATGTTCCACCTTCACATTCTGGGGCCAGAAGTGTGGCTGGAGAACAAAACACAGAACTGGAGAGGTGGGTGGGGCCTCAGCCAGGGACGGACGCTCCAGGGGCAGGGCCCGGCACGGACACATTTGTCGAACTTCCCAGACGGCGCTGCCAGGGACCCCAGGAAGCCAGCGCTTGTCCTCGCCCGGCGGCTGAGTTTGACGCTAAGGGCTCCCAGCACTCCCTAGACACCACTCAGGTGGACCTGGCAGAAGAGACACTGCAAAGCAGGCTGACATAAGTGTTCTGGTTCTTTTTCTACCACTCTTCATCCTTCCATTTATTTAGTTAGTTATTCTTCCAACAGCACGGTGTCCTAACAATGACGGCAACATGCATCGAGTGCTTCCGCTCTGCTGGCGCTGTTGCCACTTTACGGGCGCCATCTCCTTTGATGCTGTAAGTACCTGCAGTGGGCCCACGAAGAAGACGGCACAGAAAGGTTAAGGGGCACAACGAGAGGTCAAGGCCACGCAGCAATAAGTGGTGGGGCTCCCTTGCAGCTCCAGAACCGGGTGACTTCCTGACCACTAGCAAGCACCTGCCTCTCCCGTGCTCTGCCTGCGGCTGTCACGTCTGTGATGAGGCACAGAGAGAAGAGCACACGGGGAGACAGGTAAGTGATCTTCCAGCCCAGCACAGGAGGTGGGTGGAGCTGGCACCCAGGTGCCTGCAGACATAGAGCCAAGTTCTCATTCCAGAGGTTGGGGGCCAGTGAGCTAAGCCTTGAAGGACAGAAAGTGGCACAGCGGGTAAAGAAAGAGTGAGGGGAGGAGCCAGGCCTCAGCAGTAACAGTGGAACACCAATGGCAATGCCACGGAAGTGTCACGGATTCAACTTTCAGTGCCTACAATCAGGTGGAACACACGCCACGTCCTCTTTCCTTTGCAACCTTACTGTCTACTAGGTATCAGAACCATCAACCTCAGGTCAGAGGCTGGCTCCACCTTTGCACAGGGACCACATCCTCAACTGGGACATCCATGGAGCTGTGGTACAAAGCCCCATTACCATCATTGGCCCATGCTTCTGCTGATGGGGTCCTTGGCTTGGGGGGCGGCGGTCTGTGATTTTCCCAGACAGGACACCAACTTGCCTTAGTGGACGCTCCCTTACCACATCCTTCTTGGTTGCTGTCGCCCACTAGCCAGGGTCCTCCCTCTACTCTCCTGCGTTCACAAGGTTCTCGTAGCACCATGCCTCTACTGCTTCACCCCCAGTCTTCATTCACATAGGTGGATTCTGCCCCCACCACTCGCCCAGATTGCTGTGCTGTGGTCATCTGTGGGCGTCATGTTGCTAAATCCAACAGACGCTTCCCCCTCTTCTTGAGTTCTCAGCTGTGATACCTCGGGCTCCTGCTTTTCATTCTAGTTTGTGGGCCACACCTCAGCATCAAGCTCAATTTATCTCTCATCTTCTTGATTTTACCTCCTCCCACCACACCAGGCATTTAATCCACCTACAAATTCTATCAATCTGTTGTTTAAAATTACATGTCTAGGCCACTGAGTTCTCTTCATGCCACTGCTGACACCCCGTAAGCCACCATTCTCCCTCACCGGGATTGGTGAAACAGCCTCTTAAATAGTCTCTCTGCTTCCATGCTTATTTCCCACAATCTAGCCTCCATAAAGCAATCAAAATGATGTTTAAACGTGTACACACACACACACACACACCTGCTTATGACACTCCCCTTTAACTAAAACCAGATTGGCTCCATATTGTCATAGGATGAAAACCCAAATCCTCTTCCTCCCACTGGCTGCATCCAGACACTCCCGCCCTTAGGCCATGCTCCTGCCTCCTTCAACTCCTCCCTCACACTCCCCCCCACACCCGGGGCCTCGTGCTCACTGACATCTGTCAGGAGGGGGTCATCTCGCAGCTTTGTGCTAGCTATGACCTTATCGTTCATGTCACAGCTCTGCTTCACTCCTCAACTTAAACACAAGCTTCTTTTTATATTCCACCTAAATCAATGCATTTTCTTCTCCCAAGGTTCGGCACAATTTCTTGACTTTGTTTGATAAAATCTGCTCCCACTGGACTCTAAGATCTAGAAGACCTAGGAACAGCGTCTGTTTTATACCCAAACCAGCTAGCCCCTTGCTTCATAGCATCAAATTCAGTAAACATTTGTTGAACAAATGATCTAAAAAGTCTACGGATCTGAAATGCAAAATTTAAAGGGTGATGATAATGATTTTAAGTTTTCTGTGGACCCTGCTTATGCATTAGAGATACATTCCAAGACCTCCAGTGATTGCTTCAAACCTTGGATAGTACCAAACCTTAAATATGAGTACACTATGTTCTGTTATTACCATACATCCTACTAACTTCGTATATCCATGTTTTTTCTTTCCTTATTGAGAACTTTTACCTTTTCACTTATGGGAAGCACTCCAAATCCAAATTGCCAGCATCACTACTCTTGAAAGTATGAGTTGTTTTTTTTCTAGAATTTTTCATTTAATTTTTCAGACCACAGTTGACTGCAGGTAGCTGATACATAGAAAGCAAAGCCATAAAGGCACTATTGCATACAATAAATGCAGTAATAATTGTTTTCTATATTGAAAGAGGAAAAATAGCTTAAAATACAGCAATTCCAACCTATCCTAGGCACAAAATTCTTCCTGAACATAGGGTTAATTTTGGAAAGTACAGATCCATGGAAACTTATTAGGGTATATCAAAAAAAATTTTAAGGAATTAAAGGATAAGTTTAAGATGGTCCAATAACATATGAAATCCATGCACACAAGGGATTTTCACAAGTTCATGACAAGTGTCTATTATGAAATAACTATGTGTGGGTCTCAAAAAATTTTGCACCAAAATAAACATCTTTTACTTGTACTTTCCACGAACTCATAAATGACACAGTCTTCCTGCTGATCACTAAAGAGCAACCCGGCAGCTTCCCTGATGACCAGTGTGGACCTCCACGCTCGCTCTGCGCCCTCCTCTCGGAAAGTCCTGTCTGCTTCATCTTTCGCCACATCTGCCAGCCCATGGCTCTGCTCCCCTCTGGACTCAACTCCTAGGAAGAGTTCATCTGTCCCAGTCGTCTCTGTTTTTCTTTTCCCACACTCTTTGTTTTATTTGCACAGAATCTCTCAATTTTCTTTTTTTTTAAAGATTTATTTGCTTATTTGAAAGAGTTAACAGTTCTCAGACAACTGCTTCATGCACTCTCCCCAAGGTCTTAGTCACAGTCAGTATTCAAGGGGAGGGACAACGTGGAACGTGCTCAGCCCATCTCCACCGCTCTGCCCCAAGTACAGATCAGAGCAATGGCCTTGATTCTGCAACCTTGCTAAATTCGTGCGGTGTTGGTTCTAGTAATTTTTCTGTGGGTTCCTTAGGAATTTTTACATGAACAATAATCATATTATTTGTAAATAAAAACAGTTTTACTTCTTGCATGACCTTCACAACATTTATTTTTTCTTCTTGTCTTTGTTGTCTTTAGCTCTATCTAGGAGCACCAGCACATGTAAGAACAGATAACTTCACCCTCCTCCCAACAGTAGCAGAAAACCTCTCATGGGGCTGGTGCTGTGGCGTAGCAGATAAAGCCACCACCTGTAGTGCCAGCATCCCATATGGGCACTGGTTCAGGTCCCAGCTACTCTACTTTTGATCCAACTCTCTGCTAAGCAATAAAAGATGGTTCAAGTCCTTGGGCCCCTGAACCCACATGGGAGAACTGGAAGAAGCTCCTGGCTCTTCCCAGCTCAGCTCTGCCCATTGCAGCCATTGCTGCCCATTGCAGCTCTCTCTCTCTCTCTCTCTCTCTCTCTTTCTGCCACTGCCTCTCTGTAGTTCTGCCTTTCAAATAAAATCTTAAAAAAAAACAACACAGAGACAGACAGACAGGTCTCCCATCCATTGGTTCACTCCCCCAAAACACCTGCACAGCCAGGACATGTCAAAGCCAGGAGTCAGGAACTCAACCTGAGTTTCCCATGCGGGTGACAGGGACCCTACTACTTGAGTCATCACCACTGCTCCAAAAGTGTGCATCGGTAGGAAGCTGGAATTAGGAGTGGAGCTGGGACTTGAACCCAGGTACTCCAACATGGGATGTGGGCATCCGGAGCTGCATCACAACCACTACACCAGATGCCACCCCCACACTTGAATACTTTGCCATACAATTCTTACTCACAAGATCAGTCTCACACAAAACCACAGTTCAAACATCAAAATCATAAGATGAAAACTGACATATTACTCCCACCTAATTCCCAGACCTCAATCAAGTATTTGCCAGTAATAACCTTTGTGACAAAAGAATCCAGTGCAGACTCGCATGCTGCCATTAGTGCAATGTCTCTTCCATCCCCTGCAGTCTGGATCAGCCCCTTAGACAGCAACTACTCTTTCTCAGCTTCTTTGGAAGTCTTTCCTGGATGTGCATGGCCTGGACACTTGAAGACTGCAGACAAGCTGTGCCACAGAATTGCCATCGATTCTGGTTTGACTCTTTAACGTTAAACATCGTTGGCAAAAGTGACGATCTGATCCCATGTCATCTATCAAGTAGTACATGGTCTGGATTTGTCCCTTCATCGATGATGTTCATTTTGGTCACTTGATTAAGATGGGAGCTTCTGGGGATGGTGTTGAGGTGCAGCAGATAAAGCAACCACTTGTGACACCAGCACCTAGTACTGAGGCAAAGGTTCAAGTCCTGGCTGCTCCACTTCCAATCCACTTCCCTGCTAATGGTCCTGGGAAAGCAGCAGAAGTACCTGGGCCCCTGCCACCCCTGTGGGAGACCAGGACGGAGTTCCTAAGCTCCCAGATTTGGCCTAGACAAGCTCCAGCCATTGTGGCCATTTGGGAAATAGATCTCCTTCCGCCTCTGTCTCTCCCTCTCTCTCTATTATTCTGCCTTTCAAATAAATATTTTTTTTAAAAAAGGAAACTTCTATAGTTCTCTACTATAAAGTAACTTTATAATTCTTTAGTGTTTTGTAGGGAGGGGCTTTGAGACAATGTAACTATCCTTTCCCTCATCAAACTTTAACTCATTCATTTACATTCCTGGGATGCATGGATTTTTATTTTCTTCCATTCATTTTGCTCATTATTCCAATGCTTCAATTGCCCCAGCTTTGTTATCGTTTGTTATCTGTTATTATTGTTAATCTCTTACTGTGCCTAGTTCATAAAGTAAACTATCATAGGTATGTATGAGCAGGAAAACACGGTCTCTGTAGGACTTGGTGCTATCCTTGGCTGCAGGCATCCTGGGAACGTCTTGGAAAGGAACTCCCTGTGGATAAGGGAGGGCGTCTGTACTCACTCAGCAGATGTTGCCCCCCACCCCCTCTCGGCACACAGGTCTCCCTTGAGTTTGAACAACACACATTCTCTTGGTTTTCTCCCTATTGCTAGAAATTCCTAAGTAGACAAGCCCCTGGATTAAGGGCTACCAAAAATGTCACTGTTACAACATACCTACCACAGATGTGTACAGAACAGAGCCATCTACCATGAGAGCAAAATAAAATGGGTAATTATGTATTATTCAACAATAATAATGTAAGGTCTGGCGTTGTGGCACAGCGGGTAAAGCCACCACCTGTGACACTGGTATCTCATGTGGGCAAAGGTTTGTATCTCGGCTATTCCACTTCTGATCCAGTTCCCTGCTAATGTGCCTGAGAAAGCATCAGAAGATGGCCCAAGTCCTCGGAGTCCTGCACCCACGTGGGAGACCCATATGAAGCTCCCAGCTCCAAGTTTCATACTGGCCCAGCTCTGGCCATTGCAGCCATTTCGGGAGTGAACCAGCAGATGGAGGATTTCTGTCTCTCCCTCTCTCTGTAACTCTGCCTTTCAAATAAATAAATATATCTCTTTTAACAAATCAAATAGAATAATAATGAAGAGGCTGGCATTGTGGCATAGCAGGTGGGACCGCCACCTGTGATGTCAGCGTCCCATATGGGCACTGATTCAAGTCCTGACTGATATACTTTTAAAAAAAAGATTTATTGATTTGAAAGGGGAAGAGGGAGAGGGAGAGGGAGAGGGAGATCTTCCATCTGCTGGATCACTCCCCAAATGGCTGCAATGGGCAGAGCTGGGCCAATCTGAAACCAAGAGCCAGGAGCTTCTTCTGGGTCTCCCACATGGGTGCAGGGGCCCAAGGACTTGGGCCATCTTCTACTGCTTTCCCAGGCCATAGCAGAGAGCTGGATCAGAAGTGGAGCCGATGGGACTCGAACCAGTGCCCATATGGGATGCTGGCACTGCAGGCATCAGCTTTGCCTGTTGTGCCACAGTGCCAGCCCCTGCTGCTCCACTTTTGATCCAGCTCGCTGCTAATGGCCTAGGAAAAGCAGGGAAGATGGCCCAAGTGTCTGTGCTCCTGTACCCACAAGGCAGACCCAGAAGAAGCTGCTGGCTTCTGGCTTTGTCCTGGCCCAGTACCAGCTGTTGTGGCCATCACTGTGGGAACCAGTGGATGTAAGATATCTCTCTCTCTTTGAGTTCCAAAATGAATAAATATATCTTTAAATAATAATAATAATAATAATGTAAACACAAATCTAGTCTGTCAGTTTAATTGTCTTTAATACGATCATCATCATTTAGAAACCTGCATGGATGAATGCTAAATCATGTGACTGAAACAAAAAGGGTCTTTTTTCCTAGGGCTTCTCTAATGGTTTGACAAAATTAACACCACGAAAGCATCTCACAGTTCAACTATTCCCTGCCAAGGTTCAAATGAGGTTTCCCAACAGAAAAAAAAAAAAAAAAACACAGCTTCTGAGAACTGGGGGCAAAATGGCTTGTTAAATGAGCTAAGAGGCTGAAAGACAAACATTGTTGTGAAGCGTTCATATTTTATCAGCCAAACTGAACTGTAGCAAGTCATCGCACGTCTAAAAAATGCAGAGAAAACTATGAGCTGCCCACTTTTATATCGATTCGACCTTCTGTTGCTTTAATGACCTGATCTAAAATGACCTGGCAGGCTCAGCATCACCCCCGGGTCCATGTCAGCTAGGGGACCAACTCCGTCCATCACCGACATGAAGCAAACACGCCGCTGCCATTCACCAGCAGGGGGCACTGCACAGGGCCTTTCTGCAGGCAAAACCGTTCAAAGGTTGTAGATTGAGAAGCACTGATTTCAGGAAAATGAAAAATTGGAGTCATCGCTTCAGACAAAGCACTGTCACACAGTCTACAGGGCCACTCCGTGTAGCTTGGGTGGCAGTATCCGCTGTAGGATGCTGATGCCTGGAGTACAACTTGGAATTACGAACAGTGACGTCCTGGTGGGGTCCCAAGTTCTAAGTCTTCCTGGAGTCCTTGCAGTGAGCGTGAATGTTATAAAGAAAGCAGTGCAGCAGCGCTCCTCATGAGGACCGCTTCAGTTTATAGTTTATTGGCCCTGAATTATGTTCTGAGAAGGCAAAGCTGTAAACCAGGAGACAGGAAAAAAACCAATTATCAGCATTGTACATAAACTCAAGTATATTTATTAGGAGTAACATGGGATGAGGATGGTAATCATTGAAATATAAACAGTGCTCTATATTTTCCTTTAACCAACGTGTTTTTATGAGGATAGTTTTTAAACCCAAAATGTTAGAAAAGGAATAAGCCCTAAATCATAAAGAATCCTGGAGTCACGGGAAGCCTATCGTAATCCAGTGATGTCTCTTTTCATAAACGCAAGGCCCTTAGCAGAAAACTAGCTTTAAATGATCACTTCCAAGAATTAGCTCTCTGAAGAAAACAGCTAGATCGAAACATTTCCCCAAGCTCAGACCTATAAGATTGGAAAGACATTTTGCAATTGTTTTTTTAATCATTTTTATCTTTTTAATTTTTACTTTACTTGAAATGCAGAGAGACAAAGAGAAAGGGAGCTTTTCCACCCACTGGTTCGCTCCCCAGATGCCTGCAACAGCTGGAGCTGAGCTAGGACAACGCCCAGGATCTAATCTGGGTCTCCCACATGGGTGGAAGGGACCCACGTGTCTGAGTCATCACCATTGACTCCCAAGACATTCATTAACAGGAAGCAGAGCCGGGATGTGAAGCAGGCATGCCAATACAGGATGTGGGTGTCCCGAGCATGTGTCAACCACGGAGCCAGATGTTGTGTCTGCAATTGTTTTTTTCTTTTTTTTAATTTGGTACCTAATCAGTTCAAAACTTGTTAACATGCTTTCCAAATGCATACATATTTATTTACAACATATTTATAACATTTGTACTGATATGCATACTATAAAACATATACAGAAAGGTAGCATAAGGAGAATAAAAACGTAAACTCTAAGATTTCTTCTCCTGTACTCTAAATGATCATCTTTTCTTGAACATTCCTTGTTCTAAAGACCACTGAACAAGACTAACGTCTACGTTTCATAGTTGGCAATGGTGGGGACCCATGAATTATGTATTTTGTGATGAGAGGAGACAAAAATTTTAATCATGTTTAATGTATTTTTAAAAATTTATTTGAAAGGTAGATTTACAGAGAGAGAGAGAAAGAGAGAGAGAGATCTTCTATCTACTGGTTCACTCTGCAAATGGTTGCAATGGCTGGAGCTGGGCCACAATGAAGTCAGGAGCCTGGAACTCCATCCAGGTCTCCCACGTGGGTGCAGGGGCCCAAGCACCTGAGCAGTCTTCTGCCATTTTCCCAGGTGCATTAGCAGGGACCTGGATGGGAAGTAGAGCAACCAGGACTCGAACTGGCACCCACGTGGCTTAACCTGCAGCACCACAATGCTGGCCCCCACATTTAGCATTAAGAAGACCATAGTGGCTGAGCCACAAAACAGCATTAACTCATCATTTCCTTTACTGGATCATCTGCACCAGAGAAGCTCTTGGCCTTGCTTCCTCCTCCAGTTATTGCCCCATTCCTCTTTATCCGTTTGCTAGTGAAGCTCCTAAGGTCTGTGTGGCGACCTGACTCCCAGGGACCACCTCATGTGGGACTCACACCCTTGAATAATCTCCTGCCCCTGAGTAGAGGCCGGCCTGTAATTTGCTTCTGACCAAGAGCACATGACAAAGATGATGGATGGCATCCCCGTAGGTGTAGGAGACTCTGTTGTGCCACCAAGCTCACCCTAGAGACTCTCTGCTTCCTCAGCTTGGGAGAAGTATGCACCACAGTGAGTGGAAACCATACAGCAGACAGCTGAAGGCACCTCCAGCCCCAGCCATCGCGAAGCCAGGGCCCACAGTCCAACAACCACAAGAATCCGAGTGAACCCCGGGAACAGCTCTTCCCCAGCTGAGCCTCCAGATAAGAACATACTCTGGCCAATGCCTGACTTGTAGCCCTAAGTAAGGGCCCTAAGGAAGGACCCAGCGAAACTGTGCCCAGATTCATGTAAGATAATAAATGCGTTTTCTCTTAAGCCATTAAGCTTATGGCCATTTGTTACACAGCTGTGTTCAGGGAGCCCCAGTACGACCCACAGTTTCAGTGATTCACCAGAAGGACTCCCAGTGTGCAGGGAGTTACGGTTGATTACAATGAATGCTTGCAGGTTAAAATCACCAAATGGGAAAAGGTGCCCGGTGTAGCGTCCAGGAGAGACCAGGGAGACGCTCCCAGCTGGGCTCTTGCAGGGCGGTCATGAGGACAGCAATGATGGGTGACAACGTGCAGAGGACTGCAGCCAGGAAAGCTCTCTGGAACCTGGTGTCCAGAGCTTAGACGGGAGCAGAGTTACACCAGCCTGGCTGACCATCAGCATCAAACCCCCGCCAGAGGTCAGGATTATACTGTGCAGCCCGGGACTCTGCCACAAGCCACCCTGTTGGCATGAACTATCTGACATGGCCCCACATCTCAGGGAAACAAAGACACTATTAACAGACAGGAAATGCCCAGGGGTTGGAAGTTATCTCTCTGCAGCTGGAAACGACCAAACGTTTCTGTGGGATATGCAAGGTCTAGATGAGTGAGACTTGGCTGAACTAATCCTTTACTGCACACCAGCAACAGATACCTAATGGAAGTAGGATGCTGCTATAAGGATTACCTAAAAATGTAGAGGTGGCTTTGGAATAAGGTAGTGTGTGTGGTTGGAGGATTTTGATAAGCATCATGCAGAAGGCGTACATTGCTTTAAATGTCCTGCTGATAAGGCCTGGATGTGCAGGACGCCTCTGACCACGGATCAGAAGGAACTGAGGAACACGTAGTTGGAAAATGAAAGAAGGGGCTGGCATTGTGGCACAGTGGGTTAAGCCACCACCTGCAACGCTAGTGTCACAGTGGGCTCCAGTTCGAGTTCCAGCTGCTCCACTTCCGACCCAGGAGAGGGGGTTTTATCTCAGAGATCTCTGTGTGTGACTCCACTATAAGGAGTGCGTCTCAGTGCACTGCATGGGAGCTCACAACGTTCTTGAGCGATGATTTCTGTAGAAACACTAAAAATACGGGCAGCAAGGGGGGACGGGAAGCACAGAGTGAAACAGGGCTGCAGGACCCCCACAATTCTACCGTCAGGAAGCAGGCTGGTAAAATTACTCTGCAGACACAGGGGAACCTCTCAAAGGACAGGAGCTGGATTTCAGAAGCCAGAGAGCTATTCCCAGGCTTTGAGCTCTTTGATTATGTTATTTATTTGTAAGGTAGAGTTACACACAGAGAGAGAGAAAGAGAGAGAGATTTTCCATCCACTCTTTCACTCCCCAGATGGTCGCAACAGACAGGGTTGGGCCAATCTGAAGCCAGGAGTGCAGAACTCCATCTGGGTCTCCCATGTGGGTGCAGGAGCCCAAGCACTCGGACCCTCTTCCACTGCTTTCCCAGGTGCATGAGCAGGGATTGGACTGGAAGCAGAGCAGCCAGGATGCCATTATGGGATGCTGGCATCGCAGGCAGCAGCTTAGTCCCTCACAACACCTTGAAATCTAACCAAGGAACTCCCAACACGTGACAATCTCTGGCTTCCAGGGTTTGCACATCAGTTACCTCCAATAGAATTATTCAAATCTTTGGGATTAGTCCACCAGTTGATTTGCATTCTGTTATTCCCATTTTTCATTCCTTATTTCTCTGCTTCCTCTTTCCTCTTTGGTTTGTTGTATCATTCTGCCTTAATTTACCTGGTGAGCTTTTGTTTTTTAAATTTTATCTCTTTGTGTAGTTTTGTGTTAAGGGAGTTGTTTGTTTACTGGTGGTTATGATTCTTAATTCAAATTTTCAGTCTCAGAATTACTATGTTATCACCTTGAGTGTTTGATCGGTTAACAGTTAACATAACCGCTGATGAGGCACTTTACCTTTGCCATTTGCTATTTGTCCCCTTCGTGTCCTTTGATGCTCTACTCTTCTAATACTGCCTTACTTTATGTTAAGTGGACGTTTTCTGTTGAGCATTTTTATGCCCTTGTCACTTACTTTCCTGTCTATATCGACTTTGCAGTTTTGTTTGTAGGGCATGTGACTAGCATGGCATGAAATGCACAGTCTTTTTTACATGGTAATGTCTTCATTTCTCCTTTATTTTTCAAAGATAATTTTGCTGCATATAGAATTCTGAATGGCATTCGTTTTATTTCAATTTTTTAAGTATGTTGTCCAGTGCCTTGTCGCTGGTGCTCATGGTTTTTTTTTTTCCTTAAAGATTTATTTATTTATTTGAAAGGCAGAGTTATAGAGAGGCAGAGGCAGAGAGAGAGAGAGAGAGATCGATCTTCCATCCGCTGGTTCACTCCCCAGATGGCCGCAACGGCAGGAGCTGTACCAATCCTACGTGGATGCAAGCACTTGGGCCATCCTCTACTGCTTTCCCAGGCCATAGCAGAGAGCTGGATAGGAATGGAGCAGCCAGGACTCGAACTGGCACCCATATGGGATGCCAGCACTGCAGGCAGCAGTTTTACCAGCTATGCCACAGCGCCGGCCCCACCCATGGTTTCTGATGAGGAATCTTAGCTGCTCATCCTACCAAGGATCCCTTGGATGTTGATGAGTTATTTTTCTCTTGCTGCTTCCAAGATCCTCTCTGTTTTCTGAAATCTTTGGATCTTGACAGTTTAATTATAACTTGTTTAGGTTTGCATCTCTTTGAGCTTGTTTTATTTGGAGTATGCCGAGTCCCTTGTATATACACATTCACGTTTTTCATCACATTTGGGAATCTTTCTGCTACTAGTTGCTCAGATATTCTTTCTGTCCTTTTCTCTTTCTTTACTTCTGGGATTGTACTCTGCATATGCATGATGGATGGACTCTGCTGGTCTGTTCATATTTTGTCATTCTTTTTTCTTTCTGGGCTACAGACTGGATCATCTCAACAGGCCTATTTCGGGGCTCACTGATTTCTTTGTTCTGCCTCCTCAAGTGTGCTGTGAAGCCCCTCTAGAGAATTTTTAATTTTAGGAATTATACTTTTTGGCTCCAAAATGTCAAGTTTTTAAAAGATTTTATTTATTTGAGAGGTGGAGTTACAAACAGAGGGAGAGACAGAAAGAAAGGCCATCCATCTATTGTTTCACTCCCCAGATGGCCACAACAGCCAGATCTGCACCGATCCAAAGCTAGGAGCCAGGAGCTCCAGGTCTCCCCTGTGGGTGCAGGGGCCCAAGCACTCAGGCCATCTTCTACTGCTTTCCCAGGCCATAGCAGAGAGCTGGATCAGAAAAGGAGCAGCTGGGACTAAAACCAGCATCCATATGGGATGCCAGCACCACAGGTGGAAGCTTAGCGCACTATGCCACAGTGTAGGCCCACAAAATCTCAATTTTTAAATATAATTTCTGGGGGCTGGCGCTGTGACGTAGCAGGTAAAGCTTCCGCCTGTGACACTGGCATCCCGTATGGGTGCTGATTCGAGTCCTGACTGCTCCACTTCCAATCCAGCTCCCTGCTGATGTGCCTCAGAAAGCAGTGGAAGATGGCCCAAGTCCTTAGGCCCTTGCACCTACGTGGGAGACCCAGAAGAGGCTCCAGGCTCCTAGCTTCAGATCATCCAGCTCCAGGTATTGAGGCCATTTGGGAAGTGAACCAGCAGACAGAAGACCTCTCTCCCTGCCTCTGCCTCTCTGTAACTCCCTTTCAAATAAATAAATAAACCCTTAAAGTATATATAATTTCTCTTTTTTTATTTCTCTACTTGATGACAAATAGATATCATTTTTATATCATTATTTCATTATTTAAACAATGTTTCATTATTTGCTCACTTAAAAAATAACTGACTTGAAGTCTTTATAAAAGTCTAATGCTGACTTCCTCGGGAACAGCCTCCACTGGTTGCTATTTGCCCCTGTATATGGGCCCCACTTTCCCTCTCTCTTTGAATGTTTGTAGTTGGTTGTTGAAAACTGGGCATTTTAAATAATAGACATTAGATTCTCCCCCTGAAGTTTGCTGTTGTTGCTGTTGGGTTTTGCTGTCTTTTTTAGCAACTTTTCTGAACTCTAACATCAACGCACGTGAGCAATGAAATCTCTGTTGTTAACTTTGTGGTCAGCGAGTGATTGAACACAGACTCCCGTAAGTACCCGGAACAGACCGGTCTCCCAGCATTTGCTGAGGAGCTCTGAGGGTACCTTGGAGCACACATTTAGTGAGGTGATGTGCAAGGTGATGTGCAGCTGAGCCTTAGCCCTGGCTTCCTGCTTGCAGAGAGTTCCGAGTTAGCCAGCGATGGAGTGTGGGCCTTCTCTGGGGTTTCCCGAGTAAGTCCACAGCGCTGGGAACGCACACGGTCCTGTGCATGTTCATGGCCTTGGAGAGTCCCAGGAAAATGCTGGTGTTTCCAAAGCTGCCTAGGAACACATCATTGTCCAGCTTGTCCATTCACGCTTTTGGGTTAGCATAGTGTTTGCCCAAACCCCCACCCACCACCTCAGGTAGCGGCAACGTCAAACACCTGTAGCCGACTGCATTCCACCAACACCCCTAGGGAGCAGATTGCTGCCCCTCATCCCAGTCAGGGCAAATGAAGACAGTCCTGAGTGAGGTTTTCTAGGACACCACTAGCCAGGGACATAGGGGAAACCCTCTGAGAATAGGGCTTTACTGGAGCTCCAACTCTGCCACCTCCAAGGGCTGCAATGGCAAACTTGGTTTTTCAAGGAGTAAAGGGGGAATGGGTAGAAACAAGACAAGTAAACCACAAACCAAACTCACAACATGTGCTGAGATTCAGCCATTTTTCTTGGATACATGCTCTGCCAGTTTCTATAGCTATGAAAAGCTGATTCCGACAACCTTTGCAAGTGCTGTCATTGCTGGTATGGAGGAGAGGCTCCTCTGTATTCTTGGAGAACTTCAAGGGAGAAATACAGTCTTCCCATAGCTACACGGGTTCTTCCATTTACGTTGCTCTTCCTTATCCCTGAACTTCCAAGTTTCCTCTCTGCCAGGAGAATTTCTTTTAGCGTCTCATCATGGAAGATTCTTAGTTTTCCTTCATCTGAGAATGTTTTTATTTTACCTTCATTTCATAATGGCATTCTCTCTGGTTATAGAATTCTGAGTTAACAATGCTCTTCTTCCAGAATTTTAAAAATGCTTTTCCACTGCTTTCTGGACTCCATGGTAGCTGAAGAGAAGTCCATAGTCATCCAAATCATTGTTCCTCCTTTTGTATTAGTTAGGGTTTCCAGAAGAAACAGATTGAATAGGATGTTTATTTTCAGTTTATTTTAAGGAACTGGATTTGGTGAGTCCAAAATCTGTGGGGTAGACCAGCAGGACAAAAATGCAGAGACCAGATACTGCTGTTCAAGTTTGAGGGTTGTGTGGCTGGGGACCCGGGCAAGAGCCAAGGTTGCATGAGGTTCAAGTTCAAAAGCTGCCTGCTGCAAGAGTCCTTCTTGCTTAAGGAAGGTCAGTCTTTGTGTTCTGTGAAGGCTTCCAACTGCCTGCCTGAGGTCCACTCACATTAATGAAGATGATCTGCTTTACTCAAAGGCCACCCATTTAAATGATACTCTTCTTCTGAATCGCCTTCACTGGAATACCCCAAATAATGTTTGACCAAATCGCTGGACACTGATCAGCCAAAAGGACACAAAACTAACTAACTAACTAATTATATACATAGTTATTATATATATATTATTATATATTTTTTTTCTGACTGCTTTCAGGATTTTTTCTTTCTCTTTGGTTTGATTATGATGTGTCTGGGTGTAGATTTCCTTGCTGAAACTTACAGATTCAAGCTTATGCCTTTTCCCAAGTTCGGGGAGCTCTCAGCTCGTACTTCTGCTGTGTAAGTGAAGCCTTTTCTTTCAGACCTTTCTGCCTGTGCCTCGTGTACAGTCATGGAAATCAGGCTAGGAAATACACGGGGAGGGGCAAGAGTCACCACTGAATGTGTTGTGCTGGTTTCCTTTCCCAGCGGGCCTGCTACCAAGTACTCTTCAGGGTTCTCAGACAACTGCTTCATGCACTCTCCCCAAGGTCTTAGTCGCAGTCAGTATTCAAGGGGAGGGACAACGTGGAACGTGCTCAGCCCATCTCCACTGCTCTGGAATGGCCTTGATTCTGCAACCTTGTTAAATTCGGGCGGTGTTGGTTCTAGCAATTTTTCTGTGGGTTCCTTAGGATTTTTTACATGAACAATAATCATGTTATTTGTAAATAAAAACAGTTTTACTTCTTGCATGACCTTCACAACATTTATTTTTTCTTCTTGTCTTTGTTGTCTTTAGCTCTGTCTAGGAGCACCAGCACATGACAACAGATAACTTCACCCTCCTCCCAACAGTAGCAGAAAACCTCTCATGGGGCTGGCGCTGTGGTGTAGAGAGTAAAGCCACAGGTGATGACCTGTAGTGCCAGCATCCCATATGGGCACTGGTTCAGGTCCCAGCAGCTTTACTTCTGATCCAGCTCTCTGCTATGTCCTGGGAAAGCAATAAAAGATGATCTGAGTCCTTGGGCCCCTGCACCCACATGGGAGACCCGGAAGAAGCTCCTGGCTTCAGATCAGCACAGTTCCAGCCATTGAGGCCAGTTGAGGAATGAACCAGTGGATAGAAGATCTCTCTCTCTCTCTCTCTCTCTCTCTCTCTTTCTCTCTCTGCTTCTCCTTCTCTCTTTGTGTAACTCAAACTTTCAAATAAATAAATAAATCTTCAAAAAAGAAAAAGAAAACCTCTCAGTAGTTCACCATTAAATATTATGTTTAGTTATACTTTATGAGGTTTTAAGGTATTTTTAAATCTTAGTTCTCTGAGAATGTTTGTCTTGAATGGGTTTGGGTAGTTATCAAATGCCTTTTGGTATCTAATAAGATGGTGAACTGTTCTTCTCCTTCAACCTGGCAATCTGATTAAATACATTGATTGGCTTTGAAATGGAAAACTAACCTTGCATTCTTGGTGTAAAATCTGCATGGCCAGATACAGTTGGCTCGGTGATCTTCCTCCCTCCGCCTTCTTCTACTCCATTTAGCCTTGTTTCTTTTACTTCTGATTCACATTTTCCACACACATGATGGAAATACATCAACACCTAATGAGTACCGGGCAGTGACCATGACATCCTATTTTGGTGATTAAACTCATAGTTTATGAGAAGAAATCATAGTAACTAATGCAGGACACCCATGAACAATACCACTACCATGACAGCCAAGAAAGCAGCCATTAACAATAAACTGAAGCAACAGTCACCCCCAAATACAAAACTCTATCCAATGTTAACCCTACAGCTACTTCTAAACTCAGCCCCAGAATAAAACGTATTCATCAGAAAGCTGTGGATCACGACACTGCTAAACGTATCACAGTTCATTAATAGAACGTAAACGTGGGTGGAAGGGAAAAAGCAAAGGAAGAGGCAGGACGTTTGCTGGAGTCTGGCTTTGAAGGAGGAAAACACCACGACATGATCAAACAAAACAAAACGTACACCAAGACCAATGTGCAGTTTCTATGAGGAAGCTGGGAGCTCACGGTGCCCTGATCTGAGCGTCTGCTCTGCCAACATCTGCAGCAGGAGCAAGAGCCCAGAATCTGTCCCTAGAGAATGAGATGAGTCGTTTCTACCTCGTAGGGTTCCCTAAGGGATTCTTGTAAGCCCTAACCAAAAGGATGCAGAGATGGGTGGGATCCAAGTATAAAACATGGGCAAAAAGAAGGCAGACGTGAGACAGAAGTGACGACAGCATGGTTTTGTAATTTCCCCAAACCCCCTCATAAAACAGGGAGATCAAATGGGATCGCCAAAGACAAAACCCACGGACGTCATCAACCGAAATAGGTCACGAAGACTCTCCAGTAGCCTTATAATACCCGTAAGCAAGGCCAAGCCTTGCACAACCCGAGGGAAGAAGGAGATGAAAGCAGGCAAGAGGTGGGGAAGGGGGAGAGGGGAAGCCAAGGTTCTAAGTGCGCAGGAACTGAGAGCCAAACAGTATCACCCCCCCTTCCCCAGAAGGGCTCCCGCCTGCAGACACCAGAGGTGGGCACAAAGGGAGGGCTCCCGCCTGCAGACGCCAGAGGTGGGCACAAAGGGAGGGCTCCCGCTGCAGACGCCAGAGGTGGGCACAAAGGAAGGGCTCCCGCCTGCAGACGCCAGAGGTGGGCACAAAGGAAGGGCTCCTGCCTGCAGACGCCAGAGGTGGGCACAAAGGGAGGGCTCCTGCCTGCAGACGCCAGAGGTGGGCACAGCAGGTGGACCGGCAAGGGGGCTGCAGTGGAGAGGACCAGGCCACTGCAGGAAGCTGAGGAGAAACGGCTGGGACTGGAGCCCAGGCTGGTGAGGATGGGCACGTGGGTGAGACAAGGAGAGGCATCCAGAGACCACCAGGGGAGCAGACGGGAGGAAGCAAACACCCCGGAGACCAGAGACGACTGCACAGTGCCCACATCCTCTAACTTTGTGAGGAAATTAGTTGGGGGAAAAGGACATTCTGGCCCACCCCACGTACGGGACTTCCATCTTAAAATATGACTCCAACAACAGAAGAAAGATTACGGTCAGTCTCCAGGAAGATGAAGAAGAGAGAAAAATGACTCAAGTGACATCCAACAGTCTTCCAAAATGTCATGAAAAATTCATATTATGAAAAATGCTTGAATTTCAAAATAAATGCATCTTCTAATTTCCATTTTCCATGAAATTTCTGAAGTACCCTCGTATTCAGAAGATACTCACCAGAAAAGTAACTACAAAGCAAATGAACAGAGTAAACTAATATTTCAAAATGACTTACAGAAAATTAGGAGTAAAATAAATGAAAGAACAGCATAAATCAGAACTAGGAAAACTCAGAAATGAGATAGTCAGGCAGTTGGCAGATATGAAAAGTCTTCAGGGCTGGCGCTGTGGCACAGCGGGTAAAGCTGCCGCCTGCAGTGCCAGCATCCCATATGGGCGCTGGTTCGAGTCCCAGCTGCTCCACTTCCAATCCAGCTCTCTGCTGTGGCCTGGGAAAGCAGTAGAAGATGGCCCAAGTCCTTGGGCCCCTGCACCCACATGGGAGACCCAGAAGAAGCTCCTGGATCCTGGCTTCGGATTGGTGCAGCTCCGACCGTTGCAGCCATAGTGGAGTGAACCAGTGGACGGAAGACCTTTCTCTGTTTCTCCCTCTCACTGTCTGTAACTCTACCTCTCAAATAAATAAATAAAATCTTAGAGAGAGAGAGAGAGAGAGAGAGAGAGAGAGAGAGAGAGAAATGATACAACCTTTTCTCCAGCAGTAGGATCCAATCTGTGTTTGGGTCACCAGGTTGGTGCACCTGCAGTCAGTGGTCTCGGCAGACAAGGAAGAATTGTATACTGATGATAATGGGGAGCCCCTTGTTTAAAATTATTAAGAGAGGTGGGTCTTTGGTGCAGCGGTTAAGACATCTACTTGGAATACCTACATCCTCTATTGGAGTGACTGGATTTGAGTGCCAACTCTGTTCCTGATTCCAGCTTCCTGCTAATACACACCATGGGAAGCAGCAGGTGATGGCTTGAGTATTTGGATCCTTGCCATATATGTGGGAGATGTGGATTGAGTTCTGAGCTCCCGGCTGTGGCCTGGCCACCCCTCGCTGTTGTGGGAATTTGGCGAGTAAACCAATGGAAGGAAGAAATTTGTCCATCTGTCTGTCTTTACCTTTCTGTTTTTCTGCCATTCAAATAAACATTTTTTTTTAATTACATGGTTTCCCCTACAATGCTAAAAAAAAAAATTAAGAATGTTAGTAGCAGCACCACAGAGCCCGTCGCTGTGCCAGGCCAAGTGTGCCTGTAGAGGTCGCACCCATGAAGTGGACCCTGAGGTGAAGAATCTGAGGCAGAGTGAGGGCAGGCGAAGGTGTCACACTTAGGACATGAATTTGCATGCCATCCAGGGCTGCAGGCTCCCAAGGTCAACTTGTCTAATTGCTCTGTTGCAATTGTGTTAATTTTCTGTTTGGGCTCTTTCTCTGATCTTTCTCTGCTCTTTCCAACCAACTTAGTTATTTTTAAAGATCAGATTTTTAAAAATCTGAGCGTGGGTATTGTGTCACACCAGGTTATGCCACTGCTTGGACGCATGCATCCCACATTGGAACGCCAGCTTGAGTCCTAACTACTCTACACCTTTTTTTTTTTTTTTTTTTTTTTTTTTTTTTTTTTTTTTTTGGACAGGCAGAGTGGGCAGTGAGAGAGAGAGACAGAGAGAAAGGTCTTCCTTTTGCCGTTGGTTCACCCTCCATATACTCTACACTTTTGATTCAGCTGCCTGTTAATGCAACTAGGAGGCAACAGATGATGGCTCAAGTGCTTGAGCACCTGCCAAGCAGTTCCGGAGTTCCCAGTTCCTGGCTTCGATCTGGCCTAACCCTGACTATTGTAGGCATTTTGAGAGTGAACCAGCAGTTGAAAGATCTCTTGTTCTTCTGTTTCTCTCTCTCTTGCTCTCTGTCACTCTGCCTTTCAAATAAAATAAATAAATCTGCTGTAAAATCCCTTAAATCTGATCCCAATATTCTCCTGTGGGAACCTCTTTTGTGCTAGTACCTTTGAACAAAATCTAAATTCCTTTGCACCAAAGACCCACCCCTCTTACTAGTTTTTAAACAAGGGCTCCCTATTATCATTCTGCATGACGCCCTATGATTATGTAGCTGAGCCTGCTTCCCGTGTAAAGTGGGTATGAGAGCATTTATGATAACCACAGGATTACTGGGAAGATTAAATGCCTGTGGAAAGCACAGTGTCTGGCACAAAACATTTTTATTACCACTGTTATTATTAAACCCTGGGAAGAAGGGACCAGAAGCACGATGCCAGCAGAGGACATCGAGGGGCGGGGGGGAGTAGACAAGCCGTCTTTGAGGATAGCAGAGAAGGTGCAGAAGGAAGCCCACACCTAGCTAGGCAAGGTGCCCTCATCCAGGCCAAGACTGGCAGCAACTTCAATAAAATGAAAAACAACCCTGGAATATCCACAAGGCTATAAGTCAACGCACTTTCAAAAGCCATACCCAGTACAACTTTTTTCTAAAACTATTTCTGGGGCCGGCGCTGTGGCGCAGCGGGTTAAAGCCCTGGCCTGAAGCTCTGGCACCCCATATGGGGCCCAGTGCAAGTCCTGGCTGCTCCATGTCTGATCCAGCTCCCTTCAAATGCACCTGGGAAAGCAGTAGAGGATGGCCCAAGTCCTTGGGCCCCTGCACCCACGTGGGAGACCCAGAAGAAGCTCCTGGCTCCTGGTTTCAGATTGGCGCAGCTCCGGCCGTTGCAGCCATCTGGGGAGTGAAGCAGCAGATGGAAGACCTCTCTCTCTGTCTCTACCTCTCTCTGTAACTCTGTCTTTCAAATAAATAAAATAAATCTTAAAAAAAAAACTATTTCTGTGTGGGTTTTTGGCAGTTTTAGAACATACTACAAGAAAACCTAAAGCATTTATGTCGCCTCTGGTTCTAGAAAGTTAACTGAGAGGGTGAGTAAACCATGAAAGCAATTCTCTGAGAAAAGAGAGCATGTGGGATCAGGTCCCAGCAAATTCTCTAAGCCTTTGTTGCATGAATCTGGGATAAGTAGAAGCCAGAAATTTAATTAAAAAGCTAAATGAATAACTATTAGAATTATTTCTAAAGCAAACAAAAAAAAAAACAGAATGATGTCCCGGTTGGGGCACCGATCCTGTCCCGGTTGCCCCTCTTCCAGGCCAGCTCTCTGCTGTGGCCAGGGAGTGCAGTGGAGGATGGCCCAAGTGCTTGGGTCCTGCACCCCATGGGAGACCAGGATAAGTCCCTGGCTCCTGCCATCGGATCAGCGTGGTGCGCCGGCTGCAGCGCACCTACTGCGGCGGCCATTGGAGGGTGAACCAACGGCAAAAGGAAGACCTTTCTCTCTGTCTCTCTCTCTCACTGTCCACTCTGCCTGTCAAAAAAAAAAAAAAAAAATTACAACCTGTTTCAGTCCAGCTCTCTGCTGTGGCCCAGGAGGGCAGCAGAGGATGGCCCAAGTGCTTGGGCCTGCACCCACATGGGAGACTGGGAAGAAGCTCCTGGCTCCTGGCTTTGGACTGGCGCAGCACGCCAGCCGTAGCGGCCATTTGGGGGGTGAACCAATGGAAGGAAAACCTTTCCCTCTGTCTCTATCTCACTGTTTACTCTGCCTGTCAAAAAAAAAAAAAAAAAAAAAAAGGCAACACGGGGCTGGCGCCATGGCACAGTAGGTTAATTCTCCATCTGCGGTGCCAGCATCCCATATGGGTGCTGGTTCTAGTCCCGGCTGCTCCTCTTCCAGTCCAGCTCTCTGCTGTAGTCTGGGAAAGCAGCAGAAGATGGCCCAAGTCCTTGGGCCCCTGCACCCACAGGGGAGATTGGGAAGACGCTCCTGGCTCCTGGCTTCAGATCGGCAAAGCTCCAGCCGTTGCGGCCATTTGGGGAGTGAACCAACGGACAGAAGCTCTTTCTCTCTGTCTCTCCCTTTCACTCTCTGTAACTCTACCTCTCAAATAAATAAATAAAATCTTAAAAAAAAAAAGCAACACTAACCAAAAACATGACAGTAGCAAAAAAGAATTTTTTAAAAAAAATCCTTAAAGGCAAGCTTTATGGCTGTTACATCATAAAGACATGGAAATATAAATATTATTTTTAATGCAGTAATACAAGAAGACAGCAAACATTTTACTAGAAGACATCACAAGAATGGGACCAGAGAAGCAATAGATGAACAAAACATCCTGGCAAAAACTATAGCTGAAGAACATATGTGTGGGTAAAGAAACAAACACTACAATAAAAATAGTTTTATGGTTGAATTACAGACGTATTGTAGCACATGTTCAATAACACAAAAATGGCAATTTATTAAAGCATGAATTCCACTTGATAAAAAAGCGAATTAGTGGCTGGGTAATTCCTCTATTTATTATTTATTGAGCTAATAACAAATGCACAAAGAAATGAGACAGAAGGCTTTAAAACCTATTGGAACCCTCTTTGTGGAACTGGGCCAATGAGATCTTCCAGGCAGTTCTAACTCACGATATAAAAAGCCCTCTGGAGCATTCAGATGGGCTTCTGTAAAATATACACAGCTGCTTGACACCAGGATGCCACTATGGGGTACGTTAAATGGCTACCAACAGATACGAAGCCGCCAGCACTTCTTAATTCTTTAATCTTCTCGATTCGAGGTCTAATGATATACTTAGCATGGGATGGGGGTCGTGGGATGGGTTTGGGTCCTCCGCCCCCAAGAACATTTAACCAGTGCTGAGGACCACAGTGAAGGTGTTAAAATATAGGAAAATGGAAGACAAAAAGGAACCCCAGGATTCGGGTGATTGCGGGCCAATTCAGAGCGCCCGACACTGTGACTGCGGGCTAACCTCAGAGCACCCGACACCGTGACTGCGGGCTCTTCTCAGAGCGTCCGGGACTGCTCCCTCCTCCCACAGCGCTGTCTCCGTGCGGCCCTTGACTCGCCCGACCCCCCTGGCCTTTCCCCCTCAGTTTCCCTGCCAGGTCCTCTCCTTCCCGGCTCCTACCTTTTGGCGTTTTTGCAGGGCTCAGACGAGCCCTCCTCTCATCTCAGTCTGCACACCTAGGTAACCTCCTCCAGGTCCAGGCTTTCATGCCACGTCTGCTCCCGGGACCCTGAGACCTCCCTGACTCCACTTGCCTACTTGCCCGTCTACCCAGGCTGTCACGCTCAGTGTGGCTAAAACAACCCTTGTTCTCCCCATCCTTGTGTTCTCCCTAGTGACACCTGTCACAGCCCATCTCCAGCTAATTTGCAAGTTCTGTGACTTCAGCCTCCAGAGCACATCTGGAGTCCCCCCACCTAGCACCTTCCCAGCAACAGCACCCCCTCCCAG
The DNA here is from genome assembly GCF_033115175.1 of Lepus europaeus. Lineage (NCBI taxonomy): Eukaryota > Metazoa > Chordata > Mammalia > Lagomorpha > Leporidae > Lepus > Lepus europaeus. Next base: position 16,713,092 of record NC_084845.1, on the reverse strand, counting down.
ACACTGCTGCCTCTCCCGGGGTTACTGCACTGGCCTCACGGCTGCGCCCTCCTCCCTCTCCTGCCCATCACCCCCAGCCCCCCACCAAGCAGTCAGTCACTGTTTCCATCATTCCGCCACTTCAGCTCTCAGTGAGCTCTCATCACCCTTGGAACCAACTGCAAACTCCACAGCGTCACGAGCCGGGAGCATAAACTGTCGGGATCACACTGGAGAAGGATCTGGTAATGCTTGGTGAACCTGAAGGCCAGGACACCTTCTGACCCAACAAGCCCTCATCCTGGCATCTTCTTGAGAAAAACCCGTGAAAGATTCCGTACAGAGATGCTCACTGCAGAACTGCTTCTTACAGGGGGAAATAGACAAGACAGCTAATTGTCCTTCAATAGAGAAATGCGTAAGTGATAGGTTTCACATGACAGAATGTTGTTCACTAGTTAAAATAAATAAACTAGAACTACACATAGGGTGATAAAGTCTGGAGATTCTTGGGTTTTTATAAAGATATATTTTATTAATTTGAAAGGCAGAGTGACAGAAGAGAAACAAAAAGAGAGATCTTCCACACACTAGTTCACTCCCCAAATGGTCACAATGGCCAGAGCTGAGTCAGGCTGAAGCCAGAAACTTGGAACTCCATCTGGGTCTCCAACACTGATGGTAGAGGTCCAAGTCCTTGAGCCATCTTATGCAGCCTCTCAGGTGCATTAATAGGGAGCTGGATCAGAAGCAGAGCAGCCAGTATTTGAACTGGCACTGCAGTGTGGAATGCCAGTATCACTGGTGGCAGCCCAATCCATTGTGCCACAGTGCTGGCCCCAGAGTCTGGCAATGTATGATGTTTGACCACTGCTGGCTTCCAAGCCCCGGGACTCTCCCTTGCCCCTCTGCCCACATCCAGGAAGGCCTGTGAGAAAGCCCAGGCACTCCTTCCCTTGGCCTGCACACGGAAGCTCAAATCATGTCCATCCCTTTGTGGGATTCTCATCATCCCCACCCCCAAACTGCAATAAAAACCAAAGCCAGAGCTCCCCACCCTCACTCTTTTCCACTCCAGACCAAGCCGAGCCCTTCTCCTTCAGGGCGTAAGTTTGGTGTTGACCACATAAGTAAAGAGCTGAATTTCATATGCGCTGGTGCCAACGTGTCAGTGTAGGCATCCCACTGCCCAGATGGGCAGGTAGAGGTCCACCCAGTGTCCCGCAGGGAATGCCAAGCACCCCAAATGCCCAAATCAAACACAACCCAGTAAGATAAACCTTGGAAATGTAATGTTGATTGGGAAAAAAATGTGTTGCAGGATAGAGATTGTACATTATCACTTATGTAATGATGTGCCCTATTTCTACTGAGTTTAGTTGTCTTAAGTCTACTCTGTTTGCCATTCATTTGTCTTTCGGTACATTTTTGCCTTGTGTGTGTGTGTGTGTATTATATATATATATATATATATATATATGAAATCATCTTTTTATTTTCCCATTTTAAAGTTTATTTATTTTTCTTTATTCAAAAGACAGAATGAGAGAGAGAGAGAGAGATCGATCTTCTATTGGTTCACTCCTTAAATGCATGCAATTGCCAGAACTGGATCAGGCTGAAGCCAGGAGCCAGGAACTCCATCTAGGTATCCTGTATGAGCAGAGAAAGGACCCACATACTTCAGTCATCATCTGCTGCCTCTCAGGGTGCGCACAAACAGGGAGCTGGATTGGAAGCGGAAGTGGGACTCCACTTAGCTATGTTAGCTAGGGCTAACTTTTCTAGTGATCTTTAAAATCCAGTGGATCAAATCCCGTCTTTTAATTGGAATATTTACTCCATTTACACCTATTGCAATGCTGTATATAGGCAGATTCATTTCCACTCTCTGTGCTGTCAATGCCTTCTCTCCTTTCTTGCCTTTCAATACAACCTGTTTCCTATCTTTTTATTCCATTTTTTCCCTCTACTTATTTATTTGAAAGGTAGAGTTACAGAGAGAGAGAAGGAGAGACAGAGAGACAAAGAAAGAGGTCTTCCATCTGCTGGTTCACTCCCCAAATGGCACAAAGGCTGGAGCAGGGCAAATCTTAAGTAAAGAGCCAGGAGCTTCATCTGGGTCTCCAAATGCGGGTGCAGCAGCCCAAGCACTTTGGCCATCCTCCACTGCTTTTCCAGGCCCATTAGCAGGGAGCTGGATAGGCAGTGAGGCAGCCAGGTCTTGAACCAATGGTCATATGGGATGCTGGCATTGCAGGCAGTGGTTTAACCTGCTACACCATCATGCTGGTCCACAGTGAATATCATTAACCTTTTCCAGAACAATGTAAAACTTCATATCACCTTCACCCCAATGATACCTGTTCCAGACTTACAGGCTATTATTGCCATATACTTTTTTTAAAAAAAAGATTTATTTATTTTATTTGAAAGGCAGAGTTACAGAAAGGCAGAGAGAAAGAGAAAGAGGTCTTCCATCCTCTGGTTCACTCCCCAAATGGTTGCAACAGCTGGAGCTGAGCCAATCTGAAGCCAGGAGCCAGGAGCTTCTCCCAGGTCTCCCATGCAGGTGCAGGGGCTCAAGGACTTGGGCCGTCTTGTGCTGCTTTCCCAGGTCATAGCAGAGAGCTGAGTCAGAACTGCAGCAGCTGGGACTGGAACTGGTGCCCACATGGGAGGCCAGCACTGCAGGTGGCGGCTTTACCCACTACGCCACAGCACCAGGCTCTGCCATACACTTTCATTTTTTCTTCTTCTCTGACTCCTCAAAGTCTCTATTATTATCACTTTATATAACTTGTCCAGATTTATCCATATATTTCTTATTTTTCTTGCTCTTCAGTTCTTCTTGTATCTCAGATTTTCATTCAGGATCATTTTTACTCTGTCTAAAATACATCCTAAAGAACCAACATTGTCCTGCATATGTTCAATATGAGCTCATGTGTAATTTTTAATCTCCTGGCAGCTCAATTTTTTAAAAAAATTAAAATAAACAGGCAAATTAATTTTTTGCATTACCTGCATTACCTATGATGAATTTGTCTTTTCAAATTCATTGTCCAAGAGGACAATGAAGACCCATAAAATATAGCCTTAAAATTAGATTTTGGCTGGTGCCACGGCTCACTAGGCTAATCCTCTGCCTGCGGCACTGGCACCCCGGGTTCTAGTCCCGGTCGGGGCACCGGATTCTGTCCCGTTTGCTCCTCTTCCAGTCCAGCTCTCTTCTGTGGCCCGGGAAGGCAGTGGAGGATGGCCCAAGTGCTTGGGCCCTGCACCTGCATGGGAGACCAGAAGAAACACCTGGCTCCTGGCTTCGGATTGGCACAGCGCACCAGCCGTAGCAGCCATTTGGGGGGTGAACCAATGGAAAAGGAAGACCATTCTCTCTGTCTCTCTCTCTCACTGTCTCTCTCTCTCTCTCTCTCTCTCACTGTCTAACTCTGCCTATCAAAAAAAAATTAGTTTTGAATCAGGTGGGGCTAGCGTTGTGGTGCAGCTGGTTAAGCCACTGCCAGTGATACTGGCATCCCATATCGGAGCACTGGTTGAATCCCAGCTGCTCCACCTCTAATCTGATCCAGCTCTCTGCTGATGCACTTGGGAAAGCAGCAGATGATGGCCCAAGTACCTCGACCCTTGCCACCCATGTGGGAGGCCCCAGTGGAGTTCCAGGTTCCTGGTTTCAACCTGGCCAAGCCCCAATTGTTGTGGCCATTTGGGGAGCGAACCAGTGAATGGAAGATCTCTTCTCTCTCTGTCTCTCCCTCACTCCCTGTCACTCTGCCTGTGAAATAAATAAAATAAGTCTTCATTAAAAAAAAAAAAAGGAAATAGCCGGCGCCGTGGCTCAACAGGCTAATCCTCCGCCTTGCGGCGCCGGCACACCAGGTTCTAGTCCCGGTCGGGGCACCGATCCTGTCCCGGTTGCCCCTCTTCCAGGCCAGCTCTCTGCTGTGGCCAGGGAGTGCAGTGGAGGATGGCCCAAGTGCTTGGGCCCTGCACCCCATGGGAGACCAGGAGAAGCACCTGGCTCCTGCCATCGGAACAGCGCAGTGCGCCGGCCGCAGCGCACCTACCGCGGCGGCCATTGGAGGGTGAACCAACGGCAAAAGGAAGACCTTTCTCTCTGTCTCTCTCTCACTGTCCACTCTGCCTGTCAAAAATAAAAAAAAAAAAAAAGGAAATAAAAGCAACTCACAAAAACAAAACAAAAAAACAGTTTTGAATCAGGGAAAATTAATTTTAGTAAAACAAAAATATCCCATGACAAAAACTTGATGTACTTTTTCTTAATTAAAACAAAGTGTCAGTGAATTAGCTGTACTCATAGATTAACTGTGCCATGCTAAGAAATTACTATGCCTCAGACAAGACAGAATTCTCTAAGGAAACTGTGAACAGCTGGCTGCGTACAAAGTTCACGATGGATTTGGAAAGGTTTGGGCTGACCTGACAACTGACTAATCTATTTCACATCCACTCTCTCTTTAGGCTTTTAAGCTGTATTGCTTATCGCACTGATATTACTATACATCTTAGGAACACTCCTCAGATGTTCAGAGAAAACATGTCGGCATCAGAGTGTGTGTCCCATTAGTCCACTGGAGCCAACCTACACCAACTCACAATAGCATGTTGTTAAAAATCAGGAAGTTTTGTGAGTGAAACCAGGAAACTGGCCTGAAACTGGTCATGGTGGGCATACCTCCCCCTGGAACCCTCTGTGCCAACTTTAAAGAAATTCTTGGCTATCATTAGAATCAGTCCCTCTACTGAGAGTCTGCATGAAGCTCACCACCCCCTATTCAGGGATGAGGCCATGGATTCAACAGACCCATCGGCCAATGTGTGAACTCTTTTTTTTTTTTAATTAATTAATTAATTAATTTTTTTTTTTGACAGGCAGAGTGGACAGTGAGAGAGAGAGAGACAGAGAGAAAGGTCTTCCTTTGCCATTGGTTCACCCCACAATGGCCGCTGCGGCTGGCACACCACTCTGATCCGAAGGCAGGAGCCAGGTGCTTCTCCTGGTCTCCCATGCGAGTGCTGGGCCCAAGGACTTGGGCCATCCTCCACTGCCTTCCTGGGCCATAGCAGGGAGCTGGACTGGAAGAGGAGCAACCGGGACAGAATTCGGTGCCCCGACCAGGACTAGAACCCGGTGTTCCGGCGCCGCAGGCAGAGGATTAGCCTAGTGAGCCACGGTGCCAGCCAACATGTGAACTCTTACGAGGTCTCCCTCTCCACTGTGACAGTCCCGTGAGCATAAACATGCACTGATGTCAAGAGGACGCACCAGACGAAGGAGAACGCTTCGGAAGAAAAACAAGATCTGAAAGAAAAAGAAATAACACAAGCAAAGTAATGAACTTCAAAATCTATGGTAAGTTTCCTACTGATTCATAATCAAAAAGCAAAATATGGTTCATTGTGAAAAAGAAAATGCAGAGATGAGCGCTTTCATGGAAATTAATAAATCTGGAAGATAAGCCCAAAGAAATCCTCCAAGTTACAATGCAAAGGGAAAAAAATGATAATGATCAATAGAATGAGAAGACAAGCAAGTCCTGGAGGGAGAAAATATTTGCAAAACACACATCTGATAAAGGATTTTTACTTAAAACATAGAAATAACTCTTAAAACTCAACAGTAAGTAAACTAACAAGCCAATTTTAAAATGGGCAACAAACCTGAACAGACACTTCACTAAAGATAAACAGAAAGAGACAGGCATTTAGTGCAGTGGTTAAGATGCTGCTTGGGGTTGGGATGCCCACATCTCCTATCAGTGTGAAATGGCATTAGTTTAAGCTGCTTTTGATAATGATCTTCAGCTCAATTTTTTTTAAAAAAAGATTTATTTATTTATTTGAAAGCCAGAGTTACAGAGAAAGAAATGGCTCCCCAAATGGCTGCAACGGCCAGGGATGGGCCGGGCTGAAGCCAGGAGCCAGGAGCTTCATCTGGGTCTCCCATGTGGGTATAGTGGCCCAAGCACTTGGGCCATCTTCCACTGCTTTCCCAGAACTGGCACCCATATGGGGTGTGGGATGCCAGCACTGCAGATGGTGAGTGAACTCACCGAGTCACAGCACCACCCCTTAACCTCAATATTTTAAAAGTAATGAGCAGAGGTTGGTGCTGTGGCAGAATGGGTTAAGGCTCTGCCTGCCATGCCAGCATCCCATATGGGCACCAGTTCAAATCCCAGCTGCTCCTCTTCAGTTTCAGCTCCCTGATATTGTGCCTGGGAAAGCAACAGAGGGTGACCCAAGTGCTTGGGCTGCTGCACTCACATAGGATATCAGGAGGAAGCTCCTGGCTCCTGGCTCCAGGTTGGCCCAGGTACAGCCACTGTGACCATTTGGGGAGTGAACCAGCAGATGGTTCATTCTGCCTCTCCCTCTTTCTGTCTGTAACTCGGTCTCTCAAATAAATAAATAAATCTTTGAAAAACAAAAGTTAATCAGCAGATCAGAGAACTGAAGAGTAAATTATCACAAAAGTTTGAATCTGAGGAATTTATCCAAAAAGACAGAACTGGAAATCATATAAGAAGGGTCAACACACATGGAGAGGGGCTGGTGCTGTGGCATAGCAGGTAAGGCCGCTGCCTGCAATGCTGGCATCCCATATGGGCACCAGTCTGAGTCCTGACTGCTCCAATTCCGACCCAGCTCTCTGCTGTGGCCTGGGAAAGCAGTGGAGGATGGCCCGGATCCTTGGGCCCCTGCAGCTGTGTGGGAGACCTGGAAGAAGCTCTTGGCTCCTGGCTTTGGATCTGCACAGCTCTGGCCGTTGCAGCCATTTGGGGAATGAACCAACAGATGGATGATCTCTCTCTCTCTCTCTCTCTCTCTCTCTCTCTCTCTGCCTCTCTATAGCTCTGCCTTTCAAATAAATAGATAAATCTTTAAAAAAGAAAAAAAGACACATGGAGAATACAAAAAGATGTCCCACCAAACATCTACCAGGCATATCAGGTGAGAACAGAAAATGTGGGAACAGAGATGTAAGTTGACAAAATAACAGTTGGGAATTTTTCAGAACTGACAAAATACAAAAATCCTTCAATTCATTTTCATTTTGCCAAACCAAAACACAAGAGAGTAAGTCTATGGATTTACCAACACAGCAGAGTGAAACTGCAGAACACAAAGGATAGAAGGCAAAAATCTGAAAAGCAACCAAACAAAAGAGATCAGGTGCAACAAACAGATTCATAGACGTCCTCCTAGAACACGCCTGAATTGTGCCTTCAAATCATCATCAACCCTGAAGTCCTCGTACAAATCATCACTCAGGATCGTAAGGACAACATGGAAACATCGTTATACAAGGACCAAAAAGATTACCACTCACAGATCTTTGGTGAAAGAATTGCTAAATGCTTTGCTTCAAGAAAAAGGATATTAAGGGGCCAGCACTGTGGCGTAGTGGGTAAAGACACCGTCTGCAGCACCCACATCCCATATGGGCATCAGTTCAAGTCCTGGCTGCTCCTCTTCCGAGCCAGCTCTCTCTATGGCCTGGGAAAGCAGTACAAGATGGCCCAAGTCCTTGGGTCCCTGCACCCACATGGGAGACCCGGAAGAAGCTCCTGGCTCTTGGCTTTGGATCAGCTCAGCTCCGGTTGTTGTGGCCATCTGGGGAGTGAACCAGCAGATGGAAGATCTCCCTCCCTCTCTCTCTCTGCCTCTCTGTAACTCTGCCTTTAAGATAAATGAATAAATTTTTAAAAAATTGTAAACCAAACCATTGTAAATCTGAGACCACTTATATTAGAATGAGACATTTGAATCACCATTTTTAGTAAATGATATATCAAGAAGATATAAAATCAATAATTACATGAATTTAAATATCCTAATTAACAAGCTTAATAATGGACAGATACCTGCACTTGACAGCTACAGAATAACATTATTTTCTGGCAAACATGTAGTAATCAAGGGACTATAGGGTGTTTATGGGAAAGTAGAATTTAAAAGAAGTTTATTTTGATGCAAAAAATTTTTGAAATCCATGGATAGTTTATTCGTAATATGCATTTTCATGAAGCTTTTGAAGGCCCTTCATATATTAAAATCAGCATATATTATATCATAAGGAAAGTCTGAAAAAATATCAAATAACTGATTTCATATGTACTTTCTGAAATCACAGTGCATAAAATTGGATGCTAATAACAAAAGATAGTATCCTCTGATTGATATATTCATAAATGTTAAACTGTACATTGATTTAACTCAGGTGTCAAAGAAAAACTCCTGAAGTAATGATGGATTAGTAATTCAAAACAATCCTCCTAAGATAACAAAGCTGGATTAAATACGTATGATTTTTTTTAATCTTCTTAAAAGCAGAGGGGAGCTAATAAGATAATAAAGAATCCTGAAGAAAAACCTGGAAGAAAATTAAAACTCAGAGAAGTAGCCCCAGAACTCAATATGCCTTTTACCTGGATGGCATTTCATAATTTATAAGTTGGAATATAAAAACTGAGTTAAAATTTTGAGAGTCTCCAGAAATGTGGAAGACAAAGATCAACTCCTAGGATTCAAACAAAACAGTAGTGTGATAAACATTCTTGTCTATGGCCATACCACCCTGATTGTGCCCGATCTGGTCTGATAAACTTATCTCCGCTCTAAGCTGGAACAAGACCACAAGTCTTTGCTTCATCTGGGTGTTTCTGAAAGACTCAAGCCTTAAGTTTGCCATCGGGGACCCCAGGCTAGTAGAACACCCAAACTACTGACAAAAGCAAACAAAAATTCTCTCCAAGAAGATTCAATTATCCCAGGCCTCAAAATTTTCCTGCAAATAAGTTTATCACACAATGACCAAAAAACATTTAGAATAGAATTGGGCATACACAGAAATAAAGACCCTATGAGCAAAATCAAAAGAGAAAACAACAGAAACATTTTTAAACAAAAACCGTATATTTTAAGGATTTCAGACCCAAAAAATAAAGCCACTGTGATTGAAGAAACTAAATAAATACTTCAAAATTTCACACAGGAACTGCGTTCTTTAAAAAGTGGCATTCTGGCAGGCACCGCGGCTCACTAGGCTAATCCTCCGCTTGTGGCGCTGGCACCCCGGGTTCTAGTCCCAGTTGGGGCGCTGGTTCTGTCCCGGTTGCTCCTCTTCCAGTCCAGCTCTATGATGTGGCCCGGGAAGGCAGTGGAGGATGGCCCAAGTGCTTGGGCCCTGCACCCCCATGGGAGACCAGGAGAAACACCGGGCTCCTGGCTTCTGAGCGGCACAACGCACCTGCCGTAGCAACCGCGCCGGCCGTAGCAACCATCTGGGGGGTGAACCAATGGAATAGGAAGACCTTTCTCTCTGTCTCTCTCTCTCTCTCTCACTGTCTAACTCTGCCTGTCCAAAAAAAAAAAAAAAAAAAAAGTGACATTCCAAAAAAAAAAAAAAAAAAGGAAAAGAAAAAAGAAAAAAAAAGTGACATTCCAGAATTGAAAAAGAATCAAATGGTGGTTCTAAAATGGACAACACAATAAACAAAATTGAAAGTTCAGTAGACAGATTTTATAGCATATCATTGACAAGTCAGAAGAAGCGACTCAGAATGAAGTATGAAAAGAGAAAATGGATGAAAAATATAAATGAAAAATAACAAGACATAAAGAATATGAAGAGAAAGCTTAATGCATCTAATTGGAATTCCAGATTAAAAAAATATAGAGAATAAACAAAAGCAATATATGAAGGTATAATACCTCTGAATGTCCCAGAATCTATGAAACTTATAAAATCATAAATTCAGAAAGCTAAGCAAATCCCAAGCAGGATAAATAACTTTTAAGAAATCTTCACTTTTTAATAACAACAAAAACAAAAGGAAACAAGATCCTATGATAAAAACCAGAAGAAAAGAGATAAAATAGAAACATTTTAAAATAAGAACCTTACATGGTAAAGACTTCAGATATGATTGTGAAATGGGCAAAGGACTTAAATAGATATTTATCCAGAGAAGACACACAAATGGACAGCAAGCATATGATATGTGATATGACATATGGGGCCAGCACTGTGAAACAGTGGCTAAGCCATCACCTGTGATGGACACTGGCATCCCATATGAGCACTAGTATGAGTCCTGACGCTCCACTTCAATCCAGCTGCCCGCTATTGCTCCCAGGAAAGCAGCAGATAGCCCAGGTACTTGTGTTCCTGCCTCCCATGTGGGAGACTCTGATGGAGATCCTGGTTCCTGGCCTGGCCCCACCCATTGTGGTCATTTTGGGAGAGAATCATTGGATTGAAGATCTCTGTACCATTCAAATAAATAAAATAAATCTAGAAAGAGAGAGAGGGAGTGGAAGGGAGGGGGAGGGAAGGAGATGAAAGAGAAAGAAAGAAGGCCGGCGCCGTGGCTCAATGGGCTAATCCTCCACCTGCGGTGCTGGCACCCGGGTTCTAGTCCTGGTCGGGGCGCCGGTTCTGTCCTGGTTGCCCCTCTTCCAGTCCAGCTCTCTGCTGTGGGCCAGGAGTGCAGTGGAGGATGGCCCAAGTCCTTGGGCCCTGCACCTGCATGGGAGACCAGGAGAAGCACCTTGCTCCTGGCTTTGGGTCAGCACGGTGCGCCGGCCGCAACGCACCGGCCACAGCGGCCATTGGAGGGTGAACCAACGGTAAAGGAAGACCTTTCTCCCTGTCTCTCTCTCTCTCACTGTCCACTCTGCCTACCAAAAAAAAAAGGAAAGAAAAAGAAAGAAAGAGAGAGAGGAAGGAAAACATGTTCAATATCACTAGCAAATCAAAACCACAGTGAGATACTATTTCACCACAATTAGGATATCTACCATCAAAAGGAAAAAGATAAACCTAGAAAATAAATAAGTATTGTCAAGGATGTGGGAAAATAGTAGAACTCTTGTGTACCACAAAATAGTATAGTCCCTATGGAAAACAGTAAAGTGGTCCCTCAAGAAATTTTAAAAAGAATTATCATACAACCCAGTGCTCTCATTTATAGGTATATAAGCCAAAGAATTGAAAGCAGAGTCTCAAAGAGATATACATGGAAGCATTATTTGCAATAGCCAAAAGGAGGAAGCTACATGAGTGTTCACCAATGGATGAATGGACAAACAAAATGTGGTATAAATACACAACAGAATGTTTTCAACCTAAAAAGGAAGGAAATGCTGGTACATACCACAACATGGATGAACCCTGAAGACATTATGCTAAGTAATTCAGTCTCAAAAGACAAGTACTCTATGATTTCACTTGTGTGAAGCATATAGATTAGTCAAATTCATTGAGATACAAAATTAGAATGGTGGTTATTGGGAGCTGGGCAGAGAAAGGAGTGGAGAATCGTCTAATGGACAAGATTAAAAGAGTTCTAGAGACTGGCTGCATGAAGAAGTGAATGTACCCAGCGCTGCTGAAATGCACATCTAAAAACAGTGATGATGAACTTTATGTACATATTACCACAATTTTTTTAAGATCTATTTATATATTTGAAAGTCAGAGTGACAGAGAGAGAGAGAGAGAGAGTCTTCATCTGCTGGTTCACTCCCCAGTTAGCCACAACAGCCACAGCTGTGCTGATTCAAAGCCAGGAACCAGGAGTTTCTTCTGGGTCTCCCATGTGGGTGCAGGGGCCCAAGAACTTGGGCCATCTTGTACTGCTTTCCCAGGCCATAGCAGAGAGCTGATTCAGAAGGGGAGTAGCCAGGACTCGAACCAGTGCCCATATGGGATGCTGGCACTGAAGATGGTGGCTTTACCTGCTACACCACAGTGCCAACCTCAACCATAATTTAAAAAAAAAAAAACTGCACTTAGGTACATCACAGAGAAATTGCAGGCAGTCATAGGTAAAGGGGAAAAAAATTAAAGAGCCAGAGAAAGACACATTATCTTCAAAGGAACAACAGCTAGCCCGACTGCTGACATTTCAACAGAACATATGGATGCCAGCAAATGGCAAGATGATATCATCATTGTGCTAAAAGAAAATAGCAACCTAACATTATATACCCAGCCAAAAACAGCCTTCAAGAATAAAGATGAAAAGTAGAGAAAACAGAATACTTAAGAATAAATGTAATAAGAAATAGACAAAGTTATATGGGCAAATGCATTAAATCATACCTTAAAGATATAAAAGTATACATAAACAATTGGAAAGACTTATTTATTGTTGGAAATAATTACTACACATCATAAATATGTCACCTAAATTAATTCACTAATTTAACACACTCCAAATAAAAATTAAATTAACACCAATTCTGCTAAACACTTCCAAAACATTGAAGAAAAGGAAACATTTTCCAACTCATTCTACAAGGCTAGCATTGCCCTGATACCAAAGCTAAACAAGTAACAACAAGAACATAAAACTAGAGACCAATGCACCTCTTATGAATATTGATGAAAAATCTTTAACAAAATACCAGTGAAGTGGGTCAGCAGAATATGAAAAGGATTATATACCATAACCAAGTGGCATTTACTCCAACAATGCAAGGATGGTTCAACAAACAAAAATTAATCAATGTAATACATCATGTAAGTAGCATGAATTTTTAAAAGCTTACATGATCATCTTTTAAAAAATTTTAAATTTTATTTAAGTTAGAGAAGTTTCATGTATTTAATATATCCAGATTTAGGAACATAGTGATACTTCCCCCCATACCCCCTCCCGCCCATGCTCCAACCCTTCTTCCTCCTCCCTCTCACATGATCATCTTAATGGATACAGAAAAGCATTTGACAAAATGCTTAATAAAAACACTCCATAAGGGGCTGGCATTGTGGCACAGAGGGTTCAGCCAGGGTTTACAATGCCAGCATCCCATTCGCATGCCAGTGAATCCCAGCTGCTCCACCTCCGATCCAGCTCCCTGCTAAAGCACCTGAGAAAGCAGCAGAGGATGTTTGGGTACAAAGGAAGTCTCATGTGCCACCCATGTTCCTGGCTTCGACTGGCCCATCCCTGGCCATTGTGGCCATTTGGGTAGTGAACCAGCAGATGGAAGATCCCTCTCTCTTTCTGTCTCCCTCTCTCTGTGTAACTCTGCCTTTCAAATAAACAAACCTTAAAAAAAAAAAAACACTCAATAAACGAGGAATAGAAGAAAATTTCCTCAATATGATAAAGCCTACACATGAGAAACCCTCAGCTAAGATCATACTTAGTGGTGAAAGATTGAAAACTTTTCCTTGTCAAGAACAAGATCAGGATGCCCTCCTTTGTCACTTCTGTTCAACATAGTACTGGAAGTTCTAGTCATAGCAATTAAGTAAGAAAAAGAAAAGAAATTTAAATTAGAAAAAAATAAAATTATCTACGTTTACAAATTACATGATCTGGCCGGCGCCGTGGCTTAACAGGCTAATCCTCCGCCTTGCGGCGCCGGCACACCGGGTTCTAGTCCCAGTCGGGGCGTCGGATTCTGTCCCGGTTGCCCCTCTTCCAGGCCAGCTCTCTGCTATGGCCCGGGAGTGCAGTGGAGGATGGCCCAAGTGCTTGGGCCCTGCACCCCATGGGAGACCAGGAGAAGCACCTGGCTCCTGGCTTCGGATCAGCACAGTGCACCGGCCGCGCCAGCCATTGGAGAGTGAACCAACGGCAAAAAGGAAGACCTTTCTCTCTGTCTCTCTCTCTCACTATCCACTCAAAAAAAAAAAAATTACATGATCTTTTTTGTTTGTTTGTTTGTTTTTGACAGGCAGAGTTAGACAGTGAGAGAGAGAGACAGGGAGAAAGGTCTTCCATTTTCTGTTGGTTCACCTCCAAGTGGCCGCTACAGGTGGTGCGCCATGGCCGGCACGCTGCGCCGATCTGAAGCCAGGAGCCGAGTGCTTCCTCCTGGTCTCCCATGTGGGTGCAGGGCCCAAGCACTTGGGCCATCCTCCACTGCCCTCCCGGGCCACAGCAGAGAGCTGGCCTGGAAGAGGGGCAACCGGGACAGAATCCAGCACCCAAAACAGGACTAGAACTTGGGGTGCCGGCGCCGCAGGCGGAGGATTAGCCTAGTGAGCCGCAGCGCTGGCCACAGATTACATTATCTTATATGTAGAAAACTCTAATATTCCCCCAAACATTATTATTACTAACAATCTTATTTAATAATGTTTCAGGATTCAAATTGACATGCAAAATCAGTTGTATTTATCTACACTGGCAATAAATGATCTGAAAAGGAAATTAAGAAAAAATAATCCTTTTACAATAGCATCAGCAAGAATAAAATACTAAGGAAAAAAATTTAACCAAGGAAATGAAAGACTTATACACTGAAAATAACACATTACTGAAAGAAATTAAGGAAGACATAAATAAATGAAGACATCCCCTGTTCACGGACTGGGTGTCAATACTACTCAAGGAGATATGAGATACATAGATTCTATGCAATTTTTTTTAATATTTATTTATTTATTTGAAAGGCAGAGTTACAGAGGCAGAAGTAGAGAGAGAGATGGCAACAACAGCTGGAGCTGTGCTGATCCAAATCCAGGAGCCAGGAAACTCCTCCTCCAGGTCTCCCCCATGATGCAGGGGCCCAAGGACTTGGGCCATCTCCCACTGCATTCCCAGGCCATACCAGAGAGCTAGATGGGAATTGGAGCAGCCGGGACTCAAAACGGCACCTATATGAGATGCCAGCACTGCAGGTGGCGGTTTTACCCACTATGCCACAGCACCTGCCCCGATTCTATGCAATTCTGATCAAAATCCCAATGATAGTTTTTGTAGAAGTAGAAAAGTCCATCTTAAACTCATATGGCATCTCAAGGAACCCTAAGTAGCCAAAATAATCCTGAACAATAAAAATAAAGTTAGAAATTTCACACTTCCTGGTTTCAAAACTTACTACAAAGCTGCAGTAATCAAAACAGAGTGGGATTGGCATCAGGACAGACATATAGACCAACAAAGTAGAATATAAATTCCAGAAATAAACCATACATGATCCACGCATCTTCAGAAACTGTGCCAAGACCATCCATGGGGAAAAGACAAACTTTTCAACAAATACTGTTGAGAAAACTGTGTATTCACTCACAAAGAATGAAAGTGGACCATTAGCTTACACCACAAACAAAAAAAAAAATTAACACAAAATGGATCAACGATCTAAATTCAGAGTCTACAGCTATAAAACTCTTATAGCAAAATAGATGCGACACGTCTAATGTTAAGCCACAGCCTGTGTCACCAGCTTCCCATTCCGGCACTGCTTCAAGCCAAGGTTGCTCGCCTTCTAATCCAGTTCCCTGCTAATGTGCCTGGGAAAGCAGCAGCAGATGGCCCATGTCCTTGGGTCCCTGCCAACCATGTGGGAGACCCAGAAGAAGTTCCTGGCTCTGGTTTCTGCATGGCTCAGTCCTGGTTGTTGGTGTCATTTGGAGAGTGAACCAGCATTTGGAAGATCTCTCTCTGTCTCTCTCAAGACAGCATTTTTTTCAGATTAATTAATTAATTAATTTTTTAAAAGGCAGAGTTAGGTAGAAGAAGAGACAGAGACATAAACAGAGAGAGAGAGAGAGAGGTCTTCCATCTGCTAGTTCACTCCTCAAATGGCTGCAATGGCCAGGGCTGGGCCTGGCTGAAGCCTTAGAAGCCAAGAGCTTCATCTGGGTCTCCCATGTAGGTGGTAGGAGTCCAACTACTTGGTCCATCCTCTGCTACTTTCCCAGGTGCATTAGCAGGGAGCTGGATCATAAGCGGAGCAGCTGGGACTCGGACCAGCGCCAAATGGGATGTCAGTGTCACAGGCCACAGCTTGACCTGCTGCACCACAACACCGGCCCCTCAAGGCAGTATTAATCTATTCATGGTAATGATGTCCTCATGGCCATGGGGTCCCCAAGACCTGAGTCCTTTCCCATAGGTCTCACCATTTAAAGGTCCCACACCACCACACCGAGGACCACGCTTCCAGCACATGAACTTTTAGGGGACAAACCACATCCAAACCACAGCAGCGAGAATCCATGAATCCAGAGAGAGAGAGAGAGAGAGGAAAGGCACCTAATAAACATAGAAAAGATGATGGAATTGGAAAATCTCCACATGACAAACATAATAATAATACTAATAATTATCACTCATTCAGGCAAGAATGATCGACAGACTACAGCTTTTAAGTAAAAACGTGAGCAACATAATACTTCCATGGCTTCAAGGTATTCGCCAGGAGATGCTCATCAGTTAAAGAGTAAAATTCCAGTGGAAGGCGGGGAGTTAGAGGGAGACAAGGGGAGAGGGGATCTCTATCCAAAGGAGATAACACAGGTGCAATAACCTTACATTTGTGAAATCCAAGTAAAGGGTTTGAAATCCGAGTAAAGGGTTTGAGGAATTCTTTGAATTGTTCTTTAAAAAAAAAAAGATTTATTTAAGGGGTGGGGGGAGATTTTCCATCAGCTGGTTCACTCCCCAGATAGCCACTCCACAGTGGCCAGTGCTGGCCCAGGTTGAAGTCAGGAGCCAGGAGCTTCTTCTGGGTCTTCCACATGGGTGCAGGAGCCCCAGCACTTGAGCCATCTTCTATGGCTTTCCCAGGCCACAGCAGGGAGCTGGATTGGAAGTGAACAGCCGGGGCTCAAACTGGTGTCCATATGGGATGCTGGCACTGCAGGTGGTGGCTTAACCCACTTCGCCACTAAGCCTGCCTCTTCATATTATTGCAACTTTTCTCCTAAGTCTGAAATGATGCCAAAATGCAAATCAAAATAATGATGAAAGTGGAAATAGAGACATTTAGATACACAAAAATGGTGAGATTTTTATGATCAGCAGACTCAAGCCAGTGAAAACTTTTAAAGTATGTATTTTAGGCGGAAAGAAAATGAGCCCGCAAGGAATGCCAGAGACGCAGAAGGGGTGAACACCACACAGAGTGGTAAATATGTGGGTGAGTATTAATGAACACTGATCTCACAAAGTAATTATAAAAGGGCCTTGGGGGATTTAGGAACATAAAGTAAGAGAGACAGCGGTAACAGCACACAGTCAGAAAGAGAAGTAGATGGTGTGCCTCAGAGTGGTCATGTGATTTGGGTGCACAGCAAAGGCTTTGATGAACATTATTTAGTACTCTTATACATTTTCAAATAATTTTGAAGTTCCGGGTAATCACTGGAGGGAGGGAGATGAGGAAATTATTTCTTTAAATCAATCCAAAAGAAGCCAAAAAAGGAAAGGGAAGAAAAGACATACGAATGCTCACTCTACAGCTCACCCGGTGATTTGCTGGCGTACCGAACCATGAGGATGAATTCAAGAAGTGTGCTATGACTCTCTTACTACTGGTAATTTCTCAGAACTTTTACTAAATATATCGATTTCAAGCCAGTAGAAGAAGGTCCTCCTGTCAGATCCTAATCTATCTCATGCTCAAACAGCACAGTTTAACCTGTTTCTGAGACCTCTCTTATTCAATGAATTTCCCTGGTTCCTCCAATACAAACATAGTAGAATTCCACAGTTTATTCAAAATATTGATCCAGTCCTGCATCACTTACGATGGAGTTATGTTCTGAGTCAATTTTGTTGTCGTGCAAGCACTGTAGAGCGCACTTGTCTTAGACAACCAAGGATGGCCACCACATCACAAGGCAACGTAATCTTAGAGGACCACTAGTAACACACACGGTTGGTAGTTGACCAAAATGTCATTTTACAGGGCATGACTGTATGTCTCTCAAGCAAAAACTAGAAACAGTATGCAGTGTGACTTACTGTGTTCTAATAATGCAACGTAACCCAAAAAATCCACAGAGCAGAATTTTTAATAAAAAGGCAATTTAATCTTATTCCCATCCTACACTACAAGTGACATGTTTCTGTTCATTCAAATAATAGGCTGAAGTCATCCCTCGAAAAACCACAAAGTAGTTTAAACCATTTGCCACTAATTCAGATCTCTGGCCTAGACTAGGTGACCCACTCCCAGTTCCAAAGCACTGGCAAATAATCGTAAAGATTTAGAAAGCACAGGTTGTATAACAGAATTTCACTACGTCAGTACGCTGACCTAGAGGGCAGCATTGCTGTAACTATTTTTAAAAATTCCAACATAGAGCTCATTAGGTGTCAGTCACATTTTGATTTACAAAACAGCCAACAATGGATTTGACATTAGCTGTATGAAAAATGTAACCATCATCCCTGTGGACAAGGATCTAATTTTACTGCATGTGAAAGGAAAATAAGCTTTGCTATTCTTCTAAATGAGTCTTAAATTTAAATTATTTTTAGAAAATCACCTCCCAGTTGCTCTCCTACATTTATGCCAGCCAAACCGAATAGCTCATTATTCCCCAGAGAAACAC
Organism: Lepus europaeus; assembly: GCF_033115175.1. Classification (NCBI taxonomy): domain Eukaryota; kingdom Metazoa; phylum Chordata; class Mammalia; order Lagomorpha; family Leporidae; genus Lepus; species Lepus europaeus. The sequence goes on along the minus strand of NC_084845.1, from coordinate 16,694,761 downwards.
AAACACACACACACATACACACACACGCTCCTTTTCCCCTGCCTTCAGTTATGACAAAAGGTAGCTGCACTGTTTTCTTTTTCTCAATTAGAAAAATATTTTTATTTGAGAGGCAGAGAGACAGAGATAGAGAGAGAGCTCCTATCATCTGGTTCACTCCCCAGATGCTTGCAATGGCTGGGGCTGAGCCAGGCTAAGGCTGGGAACTGAGAACCCAGTCCAAGTCTCCTACACGGGTGGCAGGAAACCAATCACTTGAGGCACCACCACTGCCTCCCAGGATCTGCATTAGCAGGAAGTTGGAGTCAGGAGCCGGAGAGGGGTATTGAACCCAGTGTCAATGGAAACAAAACAGGCTCTGTAAAGACATTAATGTAAGGTTTATTCATGGGAGAATATGAATGACCTACGCCCAGGAGACACAAGCCCAGTGACTTATTTAGTTAGTTAGTTATGTATTTATCTGAAAGGCAGAGTTAGAGAGAGAGAGAGAAAGAGAATCTTCTATCTGCTGGTTCATTCCCCAGATGGCTACAACAGCTACGGCTGGGCCAGGCCAAAATCCAGGAGCCTGAAACTCCATCTGGGTCTCCCATGTGGGTGTAGGGGCCCAAGCACTTGGGACATCTTCCGCTGCTTCCCCAGGTGCATTAGCAGGGTGCTAGATAGAACAGCTGGTTCATACGGGATGCCAGCATTGCAGGCAGCAGCTTAACCCACTGCACCACAATGCTGGCCCAGTCCAGTGACTTTTCTTTAAGATTTATTTATTTATTTATTTATTTATTTATTTGAAAATCAGAGTTCCAGAGAGAGAAGGAGAAGCAGAGAGAGAGTGAGAGGTCTTCCATCCACTGGTTCACTCTCCAATTGGCCACAATGGTCGGAGCTGCACCTATCTGAAGTTAGGAGCCAGGAGCTTCTTCCGGGTCTCCCACGCGGGTGCAGAGACCTAAGAACTTGAGCCATCTTCTACTGCTTTCCCAGGCCATAGCAGAGAGCTGGATAGGAAGTGGGGAAGCCAGGACTCGAACCGGCACCCATATGGGATGCCAGCACTGCAGGCGGCGGCTTTACCCACTACACCATAGCACTGGCCCCTCCAGTGACTATTAATGAGTGTTGGGAAGTGTTCCAAAGTGGTCAAATTCAAGTCAGAATTTATATATTCTAAGGTAGCAAATTTTCATTTATCATTACACAGTGACCTGAAAAGGTGAGCTGCAGGTGCACACAGGAGCGTTTCCCACAGGTTGGAGACTTTCTCTAGAACATGACTGAGACAGGGAGGGCACTGTCTGAAAAGAGGCCACTAGCAGGCTGCTGACCAACTTTAAGGAGGATATTTCTGGGAACAGATAAAGAATGAAAAGATCAAGAAAAAGGGTTGCTGAAGGTTGCTCCAGACGGCTAGGACAAAGCAGACACTAGGTGCATATCACCCAAGACAAACTGACCTGGGGATCAGTAACAGCTCTGTCTGGACACACCTGAGGCAGGTCTCAGCAGGTATTTCTCTTGAATGCCTTGCAGGCCTTTCAGGCACTCTGATGCAGAATGTGGGCACCCTAACTGCTTGACAAACACCCACCCAACTGCAGCTATGCTGTTGAAATGCTATCAACCCTTGGCTGGCGCCGCAGTTCACTTGGCTAATCCTCCGCCTGCGGCACTGGCACCACGGGTTCTAGTCCCGGTCAGGGCGCTGGATTCTGTCCCGGTTGCTCCTCTTCCAGTCCAGCTCTCTGCTGTGGCCCGGGAGTGCAGTGGAGGATGGCCCAAGTGCTTGGGCCCTGTACCCCATGGGAGACCAGGAGGAAGCACCTGGCTCCTGGCTTCTGAGTGGCGCAACGCGCCGGCCATAGCGGCCATCTGGGGGATGAACCAACGGAAAAGGAAGACCTTTCTTTCTGTCTCTCTCTCTCTCTCTCTCTCTCTCTCTCACTGTCTAACTCTGCCAGTCCAAAAAAAAAAAAAAAATGCTATCAACCCTCTAAGGTCCATCTGCGCTGCTGCCTTCTCCTCAGTCTCTCTCTGGATGCTTTTGCTAATGAGAAATTCTCTGGGGATCATCTTGTATCCTGAGCTCCAGAGAGCAGGGACTGGATTTTACCACGCTTGGGATCAGGCTTTGCCTTCCCTCCTGACAGACAGAACTCTGCAGGAAGAGATACTCGGTAAATTGGCAACCCTCTATGTCAGTATGCCAATTCATCAGATCGGCGTGGTTTTCCTATCCAGATATAATCCGGACGTCTACAATATATGCTGCTTCACTAACAGCAAAGCGAGAGCTAAGAAAATACATTTATTTTGCTCTGGAAGTGGCACAAACATTATGCAAACTGTTCAAGAAATAAATCCTCAGCCCAGAGCTGTGCTGTTTTCTATTATAAGTGCTGCAAACCCATGTTGTCACCTCCCAGTACCTGTCTAACTGGGTCCTGATCTGTGAAGAGGGAGGGCCAGGCAGACATCTTGTGTGGAAATCCCCAGGCCTTCTCTGGACGGGGAGGGCATGTGTCTGAGCCCCTCAACCGTGGCTTGGTACTTAAACCATAAAGAAACAGAGAATATGTACAAATCAAGACTTCAGCAATGGACCACAAGTGGCCAAAACTTGGGTCATGAGAATATCAAACAAAACTAAGCTATCTGCAAAGAAAGGAGAAATAAGGAATCATGAAACAGCCAAGAATAAAAATCACTAAGAGCAAAATAAATTTATACATAAGACAACTATTTTTCAAAATTCTTGCTCGGCTTTGGATGTTCTGTTTGCCTTCCAGCTACAAACACATTCTTCACACACGCTGGGAAAGCAGCGGAAAACTAGTCAGCATTCAGAAGCCTAATCCGCAGTCCCAGTGCTGCGCCCGTGGGCTTAACAGTCAGACAGTCATTTGTCCTCAGGAGAGGTTAGGGGTTGAAATGCAAATACGCAAACAACGGAATTCTCTCCCTAAGATTGCTGGAAAAAGCATGATCCCTATTGCTATTTTTAAAGAAAGGAAAATGGGAGAAGGAAAAAAAGCTTGCAATCTTGGGGATTTGTTTAAGTACCTTAGTATATTACAATTCTGAGGGAGAAAATGATGGAAAAGAACCAACACACTTGTTCTGGGTAAAATCTATACTCTGGAGAAAAGGTTGACATATGTGTGACAGTTGATTTACCAGGCTCACTAAAGATTTATTGATTTATCAATCAGTGCCTTGGGCACTTGATTCTCCCCAAGGGAGAATTAACAATTCCAACTAAACTAATATATTCTATTATGAACTCAAATGAGTGCAAGAATCAGTCCTGTCACTGTGTACAACACCCAATTATCAAAAAAGTATGTCTGTCCTTTTGAGGAGTATCTAAAATGAAAAGTTATTTAACCAGAGAAATACTGCCTTAGTAATTGTCGCTGAGCCAATACACACTGGTACAGGAGGGCTTCAACAAGCTTCAGAGGGGATCCAGGCAATGTAGAAATGCAACTGCATGGCGGGGTCAGGGACGTGGTCTTTAAGCAGACCCCTGGAATTGTCTGCTGCCCCACTATTTACTAGGTGCTTAATATCTTGGGCTTCTCTAGGCCTCAGTTTGGTCATCTATAAAATGGGGAGACACAGTTGTCCTTGGGAGAATTATTAGCAGTAGACACAGTTGCTGGCATCCAGTCAGCATTCTGAATGTGGCTCCATTTTTATTATTGTCATTCTGAAATCATATGAAGTTAGTAGTGTGACTATGGGTTGCACACAGGCCCCAGAGCTAAACAGTTCACAGAGGATGATAAAATGCCTTGAAAGATTTGTGCTAGAGTCTTTCAGTGTCAGCTGACTAATAGTTTGAAACTATTTGCTGGTTCATAGTATTGAACTTTCTTTAAGGTTACCCATTGATCAGAAAAAATCTGCACCTACAAAGATGTTCTAAAGCACAGATCAGTATACCACAGCCTGTGGGCTGACTCTGGCCCATCACCTGTTATTATAAATAAAGTTTAACTGGAACGCTGTCACACCCACTCACTCATATATTGTCTACTGCTATTTTGGCACCACCATGATTTACTTGAGTAGTTGTGACCAAAATCAGATGGTTCACTGTATTAACCGTGTTATCTTGGGTAGGTATGGGTGAGGGCAGATACAGGTCAGGAAAGAAACCAGAAAGTTTCACAGTTGTATTGGTTACTTCCTTGGGGGGAACGCAGTACACCATGTAGGGCCACCCGGGGAAGGAGAAGGATCCATCAGGAGGCAGCAGGGGAGTGGGAGCTGTAGGAAGTGTTGTAGTCTTCAAGCAGATTTAGGTTTGGCCGATTGGAATCATTTCAGCAATGAGGGTAGGTGTGTGAGGCCCCAGAGTGTGGGAGGTCAGGTGGCTTGGGGTGTGGACTTAACCAGCTGCTTGAGAAGGGGAACTGTATGGTTTCTATCCAGGGCTTCAAAATTGGATCAAGACAACATTTTCAAACACTATTGTATATCCTCAAAGCCTACAATCTTCACTCTCTGGCCCTTTCCATAAAAGGGAAGTCTGCATCTGGTTCAAGCTGGAGGTCACAACTGGTACCCTAACTGTGCCTCATTTGCAACAAAATGGAAGGAACTGGAGATCACAATGCTTAGTGAAATAAGCCAGATCCAGAAAGACAAATATCACGCTTTCTTGTTTTGTGTGTGTAAATATAGAAAAAGTACTAAAATTTTGTAGATGTGTAGCCGATGCCATGGCTCAACAGGCTAATCCTCCGCCTTGCGGCACCGGCACACCGGGTTCTAGTCCCGGTTGCCCCTTTTCCAGGCCAGCTCTCTGCTGTGGCCAGGGAGTGCAGAGGAGGATGGCCCAAATCCTTGGGCCCTGCACTCCATGGGAGACCAGGAGAAGCACCTGGCTCCTACCTTCGGATCAGCACGGTGCGCCAGCTGCGGCAGCCATTGGAGGGTGAACCAACGGCAAAGGAAGACCTTTCTCTCTGTCTCTCTCTCTCTCTCTCTCTCTCACTATCCACTCTGCCTGTCAAAAAAAATTTTTTTTGTAGATGTCATATTATTTGATATATAATTATAAATATTGCTTCACTTATTTACATCATGTGCATGACAATATACCTTTCTTACCCCCCACCAAAAAATTAATAATTCAGAGAATTTAAAACAGGTAAGGAGCCAGTGCTGTGGCGTAGCGGGCATCCCATATGGGCACCAGTTTGAGTCCCGGCTGCTCCACTTCCAATCCAGCTCTCTGCTATGGCCTGGGAAAGCAGTAGAAGGTGACCCAAGCCCTTGGGTCCCTGCATCCGCATGGGAGACAGGAAGAAGCTCCTGGCTCCTGGCTTCAGATAGATAGGTGCAGCTCCGGCCGTTGCAGCCAATTGAAGAGTGAACCAGCGGATGGAAGACCTCTCTCTCTCTCTCTCTCTCTCTCTCTGCCTCTCCTCTCTGTGTGTAACTCTGTCTTTCAAATAAATAAATAAATAAATAAAATAAATAAATAAAATAAAATAGGTAAAAATATCTGATACAGGAAATGAATAAAAGATGCCATTCACAGTCATAGGGCCCGTTCTTAGCCCCACTCTGAGTCCTGAAGGCCCATAAACCCCAAGACTCAGGTGCAGCTTGCAATGGGCCCAGGGTGAGCATGGCAGATTTGTGGCTGAGCCCAGTGGAGCCAGCAGTCATGAGCTTGGGCTCTGATGTCTGACAAAACCAAGTTCAGATTTTAGCTCCATTGCTTCTCCGCACTCTGATCTGGCTCAAGTCACTGAGATGGGCCCCCTGCCACTGTCTAACGCCTGGTGCCAAAACTCCGCAGCTTCGAAGCACTGTCAGTGCACGTCTCCCACAGTTTCTAAGGATCAGGAGCAGCGTAGCTGGGTGGTTTGGGTTCAGGGTCTCTCACAAGATGGCACTCAAGCTGCCGACCAGGGTGCCCATGGAGCTGGAGGCTCCACTTCCATCTCAGTCATGAGCTGTTGGCAGATCTCAATTCCTCACTGGCTGTCAGGCAGAGGACTCTGTTCCCTGCCCCGGGGGCCTGAGCCCTACCCACAGGCTGATCCCTACCCATAGGCTGCCTGAGCATCCTCAAAACACGGCAGCTGACTGTCCCCGGGTCAAGTCGTAGTCCAGTGGGGGCTACGACAGAATACCACAGACTAGGTAATTCAGCAGTAACAGATGTTCACATGGCTGCTAGTCTAGCGAGGACATTCCTGCCGAGTCATCCCTTGGTGGAAGACAGAAGGGGAAGAGAAAGAAAGAGAAAGTCGAATTTGCTTTTATTACAAACCTACTCTCAGGATAATAGCATCAATCCATCCATGAGGGTAGAGACAACCAACCCAGGAACAATGTGAGAGGGGACCGCACAAGCAGGCAAATACCAGGAGGTGAGGACCATCGTGGAGTTTGGCTGCACATTACATAATGTATCCACGTTTCAGTTCTGTCATTTATGATGTGAGAATAGCAGTACCTGTTTATAAGGTTTAAGTGAGGGAGTATAGGTAACGCCCACACAGTGCTTGGCACACAGTGCAGCATCCCATTAAATGCTGGCAATTCTCATCAACCTCGCTGTTGTTATTCCTACTGCTACAGCGTCTACCACAATATCAAAAGGGGAAGAAACCCTTCAGCACCGCAGGGAAGTTCCCTGCCCTGGGCTACTTCTGAGTGAGCTCGCTCTCTACACCATCAGTTGAAATGCTGTCTGGAAAAATAAACTCTCAACAAATCCAAACTAGTCTCTTTTCCTTTCACCTTGATGGAAATATTTGAATCAGACATATATAAGAACTTATCAAACCTATGGATAAAGTATTAGCCAAATACAGCTCCCACGGTAAAGATGAATTCAAAAACATGTTCAGATTTATAACATTCAATGACTGAGAAGGGGGCCGTCTTCTTTGAAATAAACTCATTGAAAGAAATTATAAAACCTGACAGGCACCTATTTGAATATTAAAGGACAATTCATTCCTTCATTCAGCAAATACTGAGCGCTTGGTATACACTAGGCATGCAGCAGCGTGTGATGGGGCGCAGGTAACCAAACAGGGTATAGTGGGGTGTGGGCGACTAAGGGCACAATCAGCCTTACTAATCACAGACGTTAGGGTGAATGGGCCTCATTATGGTTCATGAAACACCAGGCTCTCCTAACACAGTGCTCTGCCTCCTTCAGATGCCAGCCAAATAACGCTCACAGCCACTCACCCAGGCAGAACGTGCGGTTATGTTCCACCCATGTTAAGATCAAGCCATCAATTCTCATTCAGCCTGTTTCTCAAGAAATTGTGCTGACATTTGAGATTTATAACAAATATCCTGTTACTGGACCCACAACCAGCTTTGGCATTTGGCTGTTTGCTCCTGAGCCCCTGCCTCCAATTCCTGATGTGTTACCAGTCAGTTCTCCGAAACGCAGCTTCCCCTTTGGGAAACCCTGAACCGCCCTCACTTGGGAGGACCGTCGTTCTTCTTTGTTTTTCATTTTCTTCAAAGATTTATATTTTCTATTCAAAAGGCCGAGCCACAGAAAGAGAGAGGGAGAGAAAGAAAGAGAGAAAGAGAGAAAGAGAGAAAGAGAGAGAGAGAGAATCTTCTATCTGCTAGTTCACTCCTCAAATCGCCATGACAGCCAGGGGTGGGCCAGACCAAAGCCAGGAGCCAGGAGCCTCTGCTGGGTCTCCCACTCGAGTGCAGGGGCCCAAAAACTTGGGCCATCCTCTGCTGCTTTCCCAGGTGCATCAGCAAGGAAATGGATTGGAAGTGGAGCAGCTGGGACTTGAACCAGCACCCACATGGGATGCCAGCACTGCAGAAGGCAGCTCCACCCCTCATGCCACAATGCTGGCCCTGGATGGTAGTTCTTGAGACGTCATTCTGTTACTTTCCTCATCTATTGACAGATTATTAAACTTTTTCTTGCTTTATCCTCAAACCTTGTCCTTGTTATTCTGATTCAGCACTATTGACAAGGACCAGACTTTCAGTAACAGGCACTGTTTAGGTGCTCCACAAACAACTTTTAATGCAACACACAGAAATCTTTGCTCTTAGGGAATCTGCAGCCTAGCAGGAAATGAACAAATAGGCAAAAATAAAAAGAGAGTATGTTAGCTGGTAATGAGTTAGATAATAAATAAATAAATAGGAAGTAGGTGGGAAGGCATTCAAATTATAAACAGGGGGCTAGGCTTTTGGCCTACCACTTTAGATGCAATTAAGATGCCCACATTCCATGTTGGTTGGAGTACATGGATTCCATTGTCAGCTCTGGCCACAGACTCCAGCTTCCTGGAGGGGGCAGGCAGTGCTAGAGTGGGGGCTCAGGTATTTGGGTTCCTGCCACCTATATGGAAGATCTGAATTGTGTTTCTGACTCTCACCTTCAGTCTCAAACAGACATGGTGGGCAGAAGAGTGAACCAATAGATGGGAGTTCTCTCACTCTTTCATTCAAATTAATAAAGGAATTATAGGAGCAGCATTTGGTCTAGAGCTTAAGATATCCATATCCCGTATTAGAGGGCTGGGGTTTGGATCCTGACTTCACTCACAATTCAGCTTCCAACTAATGCTCACCCTGGGAGGCAACAGGCCGTCTGACTCCCTGCCTCGCACATGGAAAAGGCCTGGATTGAGTTCCCAGCTCCCAGTTTTGACCTAGTTCAGCCCTGGCCTTTGCAGGCGTTTGAGAAATGAACCAGTAGATAGGGGCTTATTCTTTCTCCCTCTCTCTTTCTCTCAAATAAATAAATATTGTTAAACTACAAGAAACATTTTAAAGTTTAAATAGTACGACCAAAAAAGATTTCCCTGAAAAGGTGTCATTCACACAAAATCCCAAAGATGATGACAGAATGAGCCATGAGGATATGCCCTGGAAGGGGCAGGTGCCTTCAAGGAACAGCAAGAGGCTGGCACGTTGGAGGGCCTGGGGCGGAATGGAGGAGGAAGTCAGAGAAGCAGTGGCGGCGGGAACAGAACCCAGTGAGGCCTTGAAGGCTACTGTAGGACTTCACTTTACTCTAAGGAGCCCCCGGGGGTTATGGCAGAGATGTGAGTGATGCAATACAGTTTACATTCTAAAAGGACTACTCCCTCTGCAGTGTGCATAATATAGTCTAGGAAGGGGGGAAGTGAGAGCAGAGCAGAGAGAGTGACAACGAGGCCATCAAAAAGTCTCAACTGCGAAACGGTGGTGGTGGGAGATGATGGCACCACGATGGTCACATGCAGAGGTCAGACACAGGATCTGAGAGGTGGAGTCCATGGGAGCTGTGAAGGAAAGAGAAGCTGAGTCATGCGACTCAATATACAGAGATATTAGGAGGGGCGGGAAGAGCAGTTTGGTAATGTCGGGAGTGCAGTTCAGGACACAGAAGTCTGAGATGCCATCTGACATCCAAGTGAGCCGTCACGAGACAGGTGGACTCCCAAGTGTGGGGCTTGGGGGAGAAGGAACCAGGGGTGTAAGTCTGGAGTATAGAGTTGATATTTAAAGTCTAATGTGGCCACCAAGTGAATGAGTAGGGAGAGAGAAAGGAACAAGCCCAAACTTAAGCCCTGGGGCACTCCAGAATTTAGAGTTAGGAGAAACAAATAGAAAGAATCAAAGGACTCGGAGAAGAAGCAGCCAACGAATCAAAGGAAAAACCAAGAGAGTGGTGTCCCAGAAGCCAACTGCAACAGTTTGGATGTGGTTTGAGTTTGTCTCCAGAGGGATTGTACGTTGGAAGCTCTGTTCCCCCTGTGGTGATGTGAAGAGCTGGGATCTACTAGGAGCTTCTTAGGTCATGGGATTGAAATGATTTTCATGGGCAGTTCTCCTACAAGCAAGCCTGAACCCTGGATAGCTCTGTGGCTTCCTGTCTGAGGATGTAACTCTCCATCTCGTATTTGCTCCCGCAAAGGTGCAACCCACCCTGTGTGCCCTCACCAGAGCTGAGCTGATGCCAGTGCCATGTCCTTGGACCTCCAGAATTGTGAGTTAATAAGCCTCTTTCTTTATAAGTACCTGGCCCCAGGTATGGCCTAATACCCTAAGTGAAGAGGGAAATGAGCAGCAATTGGGAGGTCAAATAATAGGAGTATGTGAATTGACCGATGGGCTTAGCAGCATGGAAGTCACTGGTGGTCTCAAATAAGAAGGGACTTGGGAGGAGTGATGGAGATGAGCTTCTGACTGGAGTTAGTGAACACAGCTAAGTCAAGGATATTGCTATAAAGTAATCCTGCAGCTGGGGGGTAGCTAGAGGAGGCTATTGGGTGATGCAAGGATTTCACTCACCATACATGTCAGCTGTGATCCATTAGAGAAGAAAACATTGATGACACAGGAAAGAAAAGAGAGCATTACTGTAAGGAGTCCTTGGTGAGGTGAGAAGGAAAAGGATACAGTGCAAGGTGGAGGGGTGGGCTCAGTCAGGAGCCAGAAAGTCCACACACAGCAAGAAGAGTGAAGGCAGAGTGCCTGGGCACCGAAGCAGGAGAGCGGAGTGCAGTCACCCACAGCCCTCTGCCCCTCCTGTTACGCTGCTGGTCTGGCAAGGTTGGAAGGAGCCTTCTGTTTGCCTGCATGTGGCCCTAAGACCTCTGGGAGAGAGACCATGTTGATCAGCATCCTATTATCATTGTCTAGAACAATGGAGTTCTAGACAATGTAGTAAACACTACAATGTAGTAAACACTACTACTAGCACATAGTAATCGCTCAGCAAGTATGAATGGCTCAATGCAAAATGAATGAATGAATGTCAATTTTACCTTGCAGACATTAAAAGTTTGTAAAGCCAGGAAGTTTAGTGCAGTGTAGTAATGGTACAAGACAAAACAGATCAATGGAACAGGATTTAAAAAATTTTAAAAAAACCTGCTTGTGAATATGTGGCTGTGCGTGTGAGTGTAGACACAGGGAAATACGCACATAGGAGAATGGTGGCATTGCTGATAAGCAGTAATAGCATATAATGCTTACTAAATGCTATTAACACAACTTATTAAATATGCAAGAAAAAACAGTGTTTGCTATGTCATACCACATGCAAAAATGAATGACAGGTGCTGGCCTTGTGATGCAGCAAGTTAAGCAGCCACCACTTACAATGCTGGTATCCTGCATCCGAGTGCCGGTTTGAATCCTGGCTACTCCACTTCTGATCCAGCACCCTGTTAATGTGCCTGGGAAGGCAACAGAAGATGGTCCAAGTACTTGGGTCCTGCCACTCATGTGGGAGATCTGGATGGAGTTTCAGGCTCTTGGCAACAGCTTGGCCCAGCCTTGGCCATTGTGACTATCTGGGGACTAAACCAGTGGATGGAAGCTCTCTCTCCCTTTCTTTCTGTAATTCTGTTTTTCAAGTACATAAATAAATAAATCTTTTTTTAAAAGGAGAAAAGAGGAATTACATAGTCAATAGAAATATGCTTTCCTGTTTTAACAAGATACCAGAAGAAAATACATACTCATATTTTACTATATGGCTTCATTCAATAGAAACTATCAAGCAAAAAGACATGGATAATCAAACATAATACATTAAAATATCCTCTCTATCATCTGTTGTCTTAAAACTGTAAGCAACTATAAACATGCATTAAATAAATTGTACGAAGGTTTTTGGATAAAAGGCTCATTACAGTGGACCAGATATTCTTCTGCAACAACATTCACAAATTCTGACCATCTCTGAAGCCAAGCCAAGTTTGCTGGCTGTACAAGAGTCTGGCTTTCACTCCCCAACAGCGCAGGGGGCAAACCACCCACCCTGCCAGCAAGATCACCCCCAGAAATAGCTCAGCTCACTGTGAAAATGAATGCAGGAGGCCTCACTGTACCGAACAGAATGGAGCTGTTAACAAGCCTGCGGTTCATGCACGTCTACAGCCACTAAGACTTGCAGCTGTGAGTCCCAGGGCAGGTGCGCCACACGGCAACACGGGGGTAAATCCACACATTCACAAGACAGCTTCTTCAAGCCATCAGATAATTATACCCGCTTTAAGGACAGGCTGGCAACTCCTATAGAACACTGCCCTCTGGTGTCAAGGTCATTCCGTGCTTGTTCACGGAACACAAAAAGACAAAAGGAACTCCTTTCCTCCCTCTTAAAAACTACAGGAGTTTCCAGTTTCATCCGTTGTGTTGCTTAGAACTCGCAAAAAATCTGAACACAAAACCCAACAGGATTGTACAGGCATATACTGTGGCACCTTCCCCACTGCCTTATTACAAAATTGTCTCGGGCCATTCCTGCCACAGAACTTCTCTCCAGGCGCCACAGTTAGTTGTCTCTTAAAGGGAGGAAAAGCGTATTAAACTGATTATGCTTCTCTTTTATCTTTTTTAAAAGATGTTTTAACTTATTTGTAAGGCAAGGTTACAGAGAGAGGAGGAAAGAGAGAATTATATCCACTGATCACTCCTCAGATGGCTGCAACAGCCAGGAGCCTCTGCTGGGCCTCCCACATGGGTGCAGGGCCCCAAGCACTTGGGCCATCTTCAGCTGCTTTCCCAAGCACATTAACAGGGAGCTGGATTGGAAGTGGAGCAGACAGGACTCGAGCCAGCGCCCATATGGGATGCCAATGCTGCAGGTTAAGGCTTAACCTGCTACACCACAACGCCAGCCCCAGAAAAGAGTATTTTTTAAAAGATTTATTTATTTATTTATTTATTTATTTATTTATTTATTTGAAAATCAGAGTTACAGAAGAGAGAAGGAGAGGCAGAGAGAGAGAGAGAGATCTTCTATCCGCTGGTTCACTCCCCATTTGGCCACAATGGCCGGAGCTGCACCAATCCGATGCCAGGAGCCTGGAGCTTGCTCCAAGTCTTCCCATGTGGGTGCAGGGGCCCAAGGACTTGGGCCATCTTCTGTTGCTTTCCCAGGCCATAGCCAAGAGCTGGATTGGAAGTGAAGCAACCAGGACTCGAACCGGCACCCATATGGGATGCTGGTGCTGCAGGCGGAAGCTTCTTTACCTGCTATACCACAGAGCCGGTCCCCCAGAAAAGGGTATTTTTAAGAGTTTTGGCTGGGGAGAAGTTTCTGGAAAGCAAACTAGATATTTTGTCACAGGAAAACTAATTCTAGTAGTGTAAGGGTACATCAGAAACTTTGTGGGGAAATGGGATTAAAAGATAGTTTATTGTGGTAAAAACATGTATGAAATCCATGTAGGTTTTTTTTACACTTTCCATGAACTTTCTGAAGATCCTTTCATATGGCTACTGGGCAAAATAATCAGGCCATTGCTGCTCGCCGCTGGATGCCAATTCGTCAGAGACCAGTGCTGGTAAGAGAAAGGAGTTTACTACAAGAAGCAGCCGCTGGGGCCGGCGTTGTGGCGCGGCAGGTTAGGCCATCACCTGCAATTCCAGCATCCCAAAAGAGGTGCAGGTGTGAGTCCTGGCTGCTTCACTTCTGATCCAGCCTGGGAAAGCAGCAGCAGATGGCCCAAGTGCTTGGGCTCCTGCCACCCACATGGGAGACCCAGATGGAGTTCCAGGCTGCTGGCTTCGGCCTGGTCCAATCAGTGAACCAGCGGATGGAATCTCTCTCTCTCTCTCTCTCTCTCTCTCTCTCTCTCTCTCTCAAACAAAAGTGAAGATAAATAAAAATTATTGTAAAAAGGAAGAAAAACAGGCTTAGAAGAAAAGAAAGGCAAAATACACAGTTACCAAGTTTATATCACCTCTCCTGACCCGTCCCCTAAATTCCAGGGTTCACATCCCCTTGCTTACTGTTATATCCACTTGGCATAACTCCTGAGGACTTAGGAGAGCGTCTGTGTTAATCTACCACAGCTGCCACTGCAAAATACCACAAACCAAGTGGCATTAAAGAATGGGACTTTATTCTCGCATGGTTCTGAAGACTGTGAGTTCAAATCCAAGGTCTTAGCAGGGCCCTGCTCCTAACCAAGGGCTCTGGAGAGGAGCCTTTCCTTGCCTCTTCGAGTTTCTGGCAGGTGCTGGCACTTCTTGGCTTGCGGCAGCACCACTCCAATCTCTGCTTCCATCTTTACATGTGACCTCATCTTAATTAAATCTACAAAAAATTTCAAATAAGCTCCCATTCAGAGGTACCAGGGGTTAGAAGTTGATCATTTCTTTCGAGGGGACACAATTTAACCCAGCACCATGCCATTTCAGGTTCTTGAAAGTTTCTAGCTCCCACCAATGTGCTCTCTGTGTGTGTGTGTGAGTGCACGTTTCAAATGTATAGATTCACACTTTTGCATCTATGTAGCACATAGGCATACAACTACAAATACATACACATACACCTGACAAATACATAAAGCTAGTATAACATAAGATAGAATGGACCTAAGGCAAAAAGAATTATTAAAGATAAAACACAATTCACTAAGGGCTAATATTGTGGCATAGCAGGTAAAGCCGCCGCCTATGACACCATCATCCTGTATGGGCACCAATTCGTGTTCCAGCTGCAAAACTTCCAAGTCAGCTCCCTGCTAATGGCCTGGGAAAGGCATCAGAAGATGGCCCAGTTGTCTGGGCCCCTGCTACTCAGCTGGGAGACCTGGAGGAAGCACTTGGCTCCTGGGTTCAGCCTGGCCCAGCCCTGGCCATTGGGCCATCTGGGGAGTAAACCAGCAGATGGAAGATCTCTCTGACTCTTCCTCTTTCTCCCTATAGCTCTGACTTTCAAATAAATCAATAAATCTTTTTAAACACACACATACACACACAAACACAAAATTCACCAAGATGGGGCGGCCATTGTGGCTCAGCAGGTTAAGCTTGCTATGCTGGCATCCCACATAAGAGCCTGGGTTCAGGTTCCAGCTGCTCTGCTTCTGATCCAGGTTCCTGCTAATGCACCTGGGAGAGCAGTGGATGACGGTTCAAGTACTAGGCTGTTTCCCAGCTGTTGCAGCCACCTGGGGAGTTAATCAGCAAATGGGAGATCTCTCTCACTCTACCTTTCAACACTTTAAAATTCACCAAAGGGGCTGGCACTGTGGCGTAGCAGGTATAGCCACCGCCTGCAGTGCTAGCATCCGATATGGGTGCCGGTTCAAGTCCTGGCTGCTCCTCTTTCGATCCAGCTCTCTGCTATGGCCTGGGAATGCAGTAGAGGATGGCCCAAGTCCTTGGGCCCCTGCACCCATGTGGGAGACCCAGTAGAAGCTCCTGGCCTCAGATCAGCCCAGCTCTGGTCATTGTGGCCATTTGGGGAATGAATCAGCAGATGGAAGATCTCTCTCTCTCTCTCTCTCTCTCTCTCTCTCTCTCTGCCTCTCTGTAACTCTGCCTTTCAAATAAATAAATCTTTAAAAAAAATTCACCAAAACAAATCATCTCATAAGCACCTACCAACATAGCTTCAAAATATATAACTTGAATATTCTTTTTTCCCAAAAGCTTTAATTCTGAGTTAGGCTCCAAATAAAGTTGGCAATGTTCTCATTTTTCCATTATTTATGTGCTTCCTGTCCTAAACTGTACCATGATGTTTCGGGAAACATTCCAAGTTTTACTTTATGTAACTTTAAGTAAAATTATGACATTGTTAGTCATTCCTTTGGGCAAAAAGACAAATATCTTAAAGGCAATTTGCACGGAAAATTGTCCAGGATATTCTGTACTTGGACCTTGAGTCTGTAATTTAGCACTAGCCTGAAGTAAAAACTCCTAACTCAATGCTTCACTTGCTTACAACGTCCTCCCTCCCCAGACTGAAAACTGAATTAGACTTCTCTTTTATCAGGAGGCACACACACGGAACCTAGGGGCTCTTGAAAAAAAACCCTGGAGACTTCAAGCCTTGGAGAGAGTCCACACATCAGCCTCTGGACAGGTCATCTGCAGACTGAAGGTAAGGGACAATGAATCACCAAAAGGAGGGATTTTTAAAAAGACTACAGAGGGGCCAGCATTGCTGCCACTTGCAATGCCAGCATCTCATATTGGAGTGCTACTCCACTTCCAGTCTAGCTCCCTGCTAATGTGCCTGGGGAAGCAGCAGAAAATGGTCCAAGCATTTGGGCCCCTGCCATCCCATGTGGGAGACCCCACTGCAGTTTCAGGCTCCTGGCTTCAGCCTGGCTCAGCCCCAACCTTTGGGGAGTGAACTAATGGATGCAAGATCTCTATATCTCTCTCCCTCTCCCTACACCTTTGTCACTCAGCCTTTCAAATAAAATAAATGAATCTTTTAAAAACATACACACACACACACACAGAGCCCACAGCAGGCATTTAGCCTAGCAGTTAAAATGCCTGCATCCCACATCAGAGTAACTGGGTTCTGTACCCAACTCTGGCTCTTGACTCCAGCTTCCTGCTAATGCAGACCCTGGGAGGCAGTGGTGATGGCTCAAGTCATTGGGGTCCCACCCCCAATGTGGGAGACCTGGATTGATTTCCAGTTCCCAGCTTTGGCTCCAGCCCAGTGTCAGTCATTTTGGGCATTTGGGGAGTGAATCAGCACACAAGAGCTCTCTGTCTCTTTCTGTCTTTTCTGTCCCCCAAACAAAGAAAATGTTAAAAATAATAAAATAAAGACACAGCCTAGTACCCTGTCTTCCCATGCAGTAATTGGAGGGTAAAACGTATGAAGCTTGCCAACACGTCAGCACATCGAGATCTGCTCTGTGCTACCAACTGCACAAGTCAGTGAAATTCCTGGTGAGGCCTTCAGCAGTCCACTTAAACCCTGCACCTTGCAGTGCCACAGCCTCAGTTATTTGTAAAGTTAGATGAACATAGTGTATTCTTTCACAGGAGAAGCAAGTGTTGGTTGGACTCAACTGCATTTTACAGTGCACTTACATAACAGTCACAAGTATACATATATTTGGAAAAATAAGTACAATTGTCATTCAGTACCCACAGAGGGTTGATTCCAGGACTCCCAGCCCTAGGGTGCTCAAGTCCCTTATATAAAATGATGTAGGCTCGCATGTTACCCACACACGAGGTCCTGTGTACCTGAAATCATCTCTACACGACTTACTGCACTGTATAATTGTTACAGTGTGTTGTCTACAAAACACACAAGAACCAAGAGTGTACATGCTCAGTGCAGGCATAGTTTTTATTTGCCTGACCGATGGTTAGTTAAATCCACAGACTCAGAACTCATAGATATGGAGGGTCAATTGCACTGACAACCATTTTTTTATAGCACAAGGATTTTCTAACTCAGAACCCATGAGAAGAACTCAGTTATGTAATGCACTGGGGACCCGTTTGCACATTTGTTTCTAAAAGGTGAAGAGCTACTGAGAGCAAACTCATTTTAAATAACTAACTTTTTAAATACTGAGAGGTGGTCTGATTTTATGATTTGGAAAATGGTAACTTTTTTTTTTTTTTGGACAGGCAGAGTGGACAGTGAGAGAGAGACAGAGAGAAAGGTCTTCCTTTGCCGTTGATTCACCCTCCACCGCGCTGATCCGAAGCCAGGAGCCAGGTGCTTCTCCTGGTCTCCCATGGGGTGCAGGGCCCAAGCACTTGGGCCATCCTCCACTGCACTCCCGGGCCACAGCAGAGAGCTGGCCTGGAAGAGGGGCAACCGGGACAGAATCCAGTGCCCCGACCAGGACTAGAACCCGGTGTGCCGGCACCGCAAGGCAGAGGATTAGCCAATTGAGCCGCGGCGCCGGCTGGAAAACGGTAACTTTTAAAGCTTGAAATCCTTCAATAGAAGGAAAACCTAACATTTATTAAGCGCCTACTAAAAGTCAGGCATTATTGTATAGAGAGCGCTTTGTTTTATCCTAATGCTACTACACAAGCTATGCATCATGACACCTACTTTGTGTACCACACTCAGAATGGTTCCATGCTTAGCCCAGAGCCACTGCTGCTGGCCAGTGACAGAATCAGGACTCAAATTCACATCCCCTGACTCCAGCACCTACACAGCCCACCAGCACGTAACACACCCCCAGAAATACATTAAAAACAAAGCCTTATTTTTTAATAAATGGTTTATTTTCATTTTATTTGAAAAGCAGAGAGATTTGAACCAAAGTTCTGAGTCCCACTCCTCTGTGTCCCAATAGACTATAAAAGGGACAACCTCACAAAGAGGAAAGAGTGGATCTGTGGAGTAACAGAGACCACACTCCCAGCTTCAGCTCCTGACTTCTCCTTCCCACAAGGCAGACCCTGAGAGGAGGCAGGGAAGATTCAAGCAATTGGCTTCCTGCCATCCACATGGGAAACCTGGCTCTGGGTCCAGCCCAGTCCTGGCCCAGCTTCAACCACTGTAGACATCTGGAGGGTGAAACAGTGGAAGGGAGTGTGGGCACCTCCCCCTTCCCCCCTTCAACTAAAAAATTAAAATAGCAGAATATTTGCCAAAGATTCCAAAATAGTAATAGGCAGTTCTCACAATTAGACTGCCAACAGTTGAAGGCATATGGGTCCCTGCAATTGGTAGATCTAAGGTGAGTCCTGTTTTTTCTTCTGACAACTCCTCATCAAACTGTGGCTGCACACCTCCACACACAGATCATGTCTCCACCCCCTGACAGGTGTGCATCAATACAGTCTCCCCCTACATCACCTTCACCCACCAGAAAACAGCTCAAAGAACAAGTAAAAATGAAATAAGGCATTTTAGGGGCAGGGGTTTGGCCCACCGGCAGTTAAGATACTGCTTGGGACCCCCATGTCCCACATCAGCATGCCTAGGTTTGGTTCCCTGCCCAATTCCAGGTCCCTGCTAATGCACACCCTGGGAAGCCACAGATGATGCCTCAAGTAGTTGGGTCCCCGCTGCCCACAAGGGGACACAGAGTTCCTGACTCCTAGGGTTTGGTCAGGCCCAGCCCTAGACTTGTGGGCATTCTTGGAGCAAATCAGCAGATGAAGTGTGATCTCTCTCTCTCTCTCTCTCTCTCTTTGCCTCTCAAATAAATAAATTTAAAAGAAATAAAGCTTTTCAGTAAAGGGAAAGCATTGAACATGAGAGGTATAAGATTTTAAAAACTGAACATATTATGAAGGAAAATCAATTCATTAAGTGGATAAGATATAAAATGGAATGCAGAAAATGGAAAGAGAAAAGGAAAATGAGAGTTCAACTGGTGAGAATTCTATTTCAATCACCAGTTAGAAAATAATAGTAGTTTTTAAATGCAAATTTCAAAATAAGATGCATTTGCGTGCAATATATGAGTATTTTAAGTCATGGAAGACAATTACTGAGAATGAGTCACTGGCACTGAGAAGAGGCTGAAGGCAGGCTGTGATATGTTCACTTCCGGCTCAGTCCCCTCCATCCTTCCTCTGCTCGACGTCCGGGTCCAGCCTCAGCTGGAGAACAGCTGGAACAAGGAACTTCCCCAAGGGCCAGTTCATTGGCGGCTGGGCGTGGGCCTCCACGGTGCCGCTGTCTGCAGTCCCTGTGCCCCAGCCCTGCACGACACGCCCTCCAGCTGGCCTTCTCCAGCTTTCCAGATTCAGCTCACACGGCCCCTACCCGGCACAGCATCGTGCTCACTGCCACCACTGTCTCACCTCCACGTGTGGGTCAGAGAACCCCCGCTTTGGCGTGCAGCACAGTGGCTCCCTCAGTTGTCCCTCCATGTGCAGGGGCTCCCGAAGCACAGCTGTCTTCCTTGGCACACTGCCAGCTCCTCGAGGCCAGCAAGTCTGCCTGCACCACCTCTGCTTAGCACACAGTGCAGCTCCTACAATCATTTACTTAGAGAAAAAAAAAAAGATTTATTTGAAGTTACAGAGAGAGGGAGAGACAGAGAGAGAGAGAGAGTTCTCCCATCCGCTGGCTCACTCCCTAAATGGCCACAACACCTGGAGCTGGGCCAATCCGGAGCCAATCAGGAGCCAGGAGTTCATTCAGGTCTCTTACAGGGCTGCAGGGGCCCAAACACTTGGGCTATCTTCTGCTGCCTTCCCAGGCCATTAGCACGGAGCTGGATCAGAAGGGGAGCAGCTGGGACTTAAACCAGCACCTATATGGGATGCCAGCACTGCAGACAATAACATTACTCATTACGCCACAGCACCGGCCCCTCTATAATCATTTACCAAATCAAAATGAGACTGAACGTAAAACTAAATGATAAGAAATCAAGGCATATGGGCTTTTTGCTATGATTTTAAGCAAAACCCAGAGAGAAGAGTGAAACAATCACCCAGTGTTGGGAAGTAGTTTTTCCTTAAGCTTAATGTTCTTCTTAATTGGTGCACAATGACTGGACATGTTTATCAGGCATTCTAATGTTCCAGTGCATGTACATGTTGTGTCATGATTAAATACCTATCACTTCCAATACCCATATTCCAATCTCTTAACAGCAGTAGCATCTCTGGATGTTGTGGGAAGTTCTTTTTCTGGGAGGTATTTCATCACAATATAAGAAATTTTAGGGAACCAGAATTGTGGGTTAAGCCATTGCCTGTGATGCTGACATCCCATATGAGTGCCAGTTTGAGTCTCGGCTGCCCCACTTCCAATCCAGCTCCCCGTGAATGTGCCTGGGAGAAGTATTGGAAGATAGCCCAAGTACCTGAGCCCCTGCCACCCACGTGGGAGATGTGGATGGAGTTCCAGGTTCCTGGCTTTAACTTGGCCCAGCCCTGGCTGTTGTAGCCATTTGGAAAGTGAACCAGTGGATTGAAAAATCAATCTCTGTCTCTCTCTCTCTCTTTGTAACTCTGTCTTTCAAATAAAGAAATATTTTTTTAAATAAAAAGAAATGTTAGGGATGAAGTACAAAATATCTTTCTTATCCAATAGGTAAAAAGGAGACCGAAGTCTCATCATCCCAACCCAACCCCCAAGCCCTCCTGAGTTTCCATCTTCCCATCATCATGAAGCACATGGAGTCCCCCACTGCGTCCCCCAGGTCAGAAGCCCTGAGGCAATGCTGAATGCTGACCCAGTTACTCCCCAGGGCAGCAGACCCCTCCTGAAGGGCTCTCTGCCTGCATCGACCCCTCCTCTTGGTCTCTTCTGCAGACTCCAACGCCCTCCCCAGTGTTGGTTTGGACCTTCCTGTCTCAGCCCACATTCTCTCAGTACAGGATCATGTAGGTACCCTGCCCAGATCCCCTTAGAATCCTTTAGTTAAGAGGCAGAGATACAGCCAGCTCCTATCTGCTGTTTCCGTCTCCCAAATGCCCACAATGGCCCCTGACTGGGGCTGAAGTTGGGAGCTGGGACTCAGTCCAGGTCTCCCACGTGGGTGGCAGGAACTCAACCACTTGAGCCATCGCCACTGCCTCTCAGGGTCTGCACTGGCAGGAAGCTGGAACTGAGAGCCAGAGCCACGTGCCAAATGCAGGTGCTACAATGGGGAATGCAGGTATCTCAGTGGGCATCTTAGCCACAAGGCCAAGTGCCCACACCAGCGTCTACAGAGCTGCTTTACAAGCCCCATCTGCAATGTGCCTTCCCTCTCAATGAGGAAACCTGTGCTTCTTGAGAGGCCTCCGACACAGGAGCCAGAGTGCCTGTGAGGTTACATCCACCCTGGGGCCCCCCACTCCCTTGCCAAGGTTACACTCACATGCCTCTGTCAGATAATACTGAAACATAACTATTGGGTGACTTTGGCCTGCACTGCACTTCTGCTTGGCATCCTCCCCTTCCTGAATTTTCCTCCGACAATCCCTTACTAATCTTCCCTTGGAGCAGTGCCCTAACACATCTCTCTGGCACATAAATCCTTGTCTCACAGTCTGCTTCCAGGGAAACTATTTGGGATGAGGAATGGGGTACCAGGAAACAGATTCTAAGGTTGGATTATGGAGTTGGATCATTCCCCAGCCACATATGGCAGTAGCCATTCTGCTGTAGGTGATGGGGTATTAATGACAGTTAATTGAGAATCTCCAGTGCTTTCCTCTGTGATGAACTGGATGGTTCACAGTGGGAAGGGAAGCGCTGCCTCGTGAGATACATACCTAGCATTTGATAAGCACAGGGAAATAGTTACAGAGCCAAAGGAAGCTGAAAGCTGTTGTCCAGTACTGTCCAAGCCCCAGAGAAAGAAAACGAGGAGCTCAAAACAACCAATTACCAACTCACAGAACGATGCAAAAGTCAGGAGGTCACCACAGAAGCACTGAACATAGCCATTTTGACTTTGTTTTCCCATCATTTTACTTTAACCTATTGATGTCCTTATATTTAAAATGTGTTTCTTGTGGTTGGTGTTGTGGTATAGCAGGTTAAGCCTCTGCCTGTGTCACTGGCATCCCATATGGGCACCCGTTTGAGACCCAGAAGCTCCACTTCCAATCCAGCCCCCTGCTAATCAGTCTGGGAAAGCAGCAGAAGATGGCCCAAATGTTTGGGCTCCTGCACTCATGTGGGAGACCCAGAAGAAGCTCCAAGCTCCTGGCTTCAGCCTGACCCAGCCCAGCCTGTTGCAACCATTTGGAAAGTGAAAAATTTTTTTTCTCTCTCTCTCTCATCCTCCTCCTCTCTCTGTAATCCTGTCTTTCAAATAAATTTAAAAAACAAAACTTTTTTTAAAAAATGTGTTTATTTTGAGCAGTATATAAGTTGAGTCTAATTTTTTACCTAATCTATTTTAATCTGATTATTGATATAGTTAGATTTAAAATTTATCACAGGGGGCCAGCATTGTGGTATAGAAGCTAAAGCCATTGCAAAACCAACCTCCCATACGGGCACCAGTTCATGTCTCAGCTGCACCACTTCTGATCCAGCTCCCTGCTAATGGCCTGGGAAAAACATCGGAGGTGGCACAAGTGTCTGGGTCTCTATCACACATGTTGGAGACCCAGATGAAGCTCCTGGATCCTGGCTTTGACCTGGTCCAGCCCTGGCTGTTGCAGCCATCTGGGGAGTGAATCAACAAATGAAAGATCTCTCTCTCTCTCTCTCTCTCTCTCTCTCTCTCTCTCTCTCTCCCTGTCTCTCCCTCTCTTTCTATAGCTCAGATTTCCAAAATAAATAAATAAAATCTTTAAAAATAGAATTAAATGGGACTATTTATTCCGCCTATTTGTTCCTTTTTTCCTCTTTTTCTGCCTTATTTTAGATTTTTTTGAGAATCCTTTCTTTCTTCTTGGTTGACTTATTAGCCATAAGTTATTGTTGTGCTATTTTAGTCATTGCTTTAGGTCCACCTGATCTATGAAGTCAGATAATTCATTGTATAATAGGCTAAAGAGACATCCAAAAAGCTGCCTTTCCTCTGAACTGGATAATAAACAAAATCCCCACCATAGTTACGACTCCTAGGATAGCAGAGTGAGGAACTCCACAGATTCTCTGTGGCAAATGTCTA
Source organism: Lepus europaeus (assembly GCF_033115175.1). NCBI lineage: Eukaryota > Metazoa > Chordata > Mammalia > Lagomorpha > Leporidae > Lepus > Lepus europaeus. The sequence continues at coordinate 16,671,473 of NC_084845.1, read as the reverse complement.
AAACTACCGAAAATTATTTTTAAAAAAGCAATGATTTGGGCTGGTACTGTGGCATAGAAGGTTAAGCCTCCACCTGTACTGCCACCATCCCATATGGGTGCCAGTTCGATTCCCAGCTGCTCCATTTCCAATCCAGCTCTCTGCTAATGCACCTGGGATAGCAGTGGAAAATAGCCCAAGTACTTGCGTGCCTGCACCCACGTGGGAGGCCCCGATGAAGCCCTTCGCTCCTGCCCTTGGATCAGCCCACAGCAGTCATTTGGGAAGTGAATCAGTAGATGAAAGACCTCTAAATATAACTCTGCCTTTCAAATAAATAAAACAAATCTTAAAAAAAAAAAAAAAAAAAAAAAAAAACAATGATTTAAGGTCTCTGGAAATTGACTGCAATGGCCAGGGCTGGACCAGGCCAAAGCTAGACCAGGAGCTTCATCCAGGTCTCCCACGTAGGTATAGGGGCCCAAGCACTTGGACCATTTTCCACTGCTATTCCCAGGCCAATAGCAGGGAGCTGGATGGGAAGAGGAGCTGCCAGGACCCAAACCAGCGCCAGTACAGGATGCCAGCACCACAGGCAGCGTTACCCACTACACCACAGCCCCTGTAATATGTTTTCTAAAATAACCAGCTTTGAACAACAACAACAATATGAAACGTGAAAAAAATGGGTAAATGTGGCCTATACACAAGGGGAAAGCAAGAAACAGAAACTGCCTTAGAGTGGTCCCAGATGTTGGACATACAAATATATATTTGCTCTGCTTTTTCTTTTTTTAGCTACTTTAAGAAAGTCATAATTATAAGCAACATATTATTTGGTTTGCTCAATATAAAGGTAATATGTGTGATAATATCAGGATAAGAAAGGAGATAAGGAAATAAAGGTATAAAGGATAATATTTATATATCTCACTGGAATCAAGTTTGCATAAGTCTGAAATAAATTCTGATAAGTTTCTATGTGCATTACAAGCCTCAGGGTAGCCACTAGAAAATAACTCAGGGGCAGGCATTTGGTACAGTGGTAAGAACATTTCTTGGGATGCCTGCATATTAGAGTGCCTGGGTTTGCCACTTGGCTTTGCTTCCAATTCTAGCTCCCTGATAATATGCACCATGCATGGGTGGCAGCAGGTAGTTTAATCCCGCCACCAACATGGGAAGCCTGCATTGGTTTCTGAGCTACTGGCTTCAGCCTGGCCCAGCTCCAGCTATTGTAGCTGTTGTTAGGGCGTGAACTGGCAGATGAGAGAGAGAAAACACAACATTTCAAAATCTGAGATACAGAAAAGCAGTGCTTAGAGGAAAATTTGTAACTGTATATTCCTATATTTAAAAAAAAGATTTTGAATCAGTAGTCCAATCTTCCACCCTATAATTATGAGGGTAAAAAGGAAACTACATATAAAGCAAGCAGGGCCAGTGCTGTGGTACAGCGGATTAACGCCCTGGCCTGAAGCACTGGCATCCCATATGGGCGCCGGTTCTAGTCCTGGCTGCTCCTCTTCCAATCCAGCTCTCTTTTGTGGCCTGGGAAAGCAGTACAAGATGGCCCAAGTCCTTGGGCCCCTGCACCCATGTGGGAGACACAGAAGAAGCTTCTGGCTCCTGGCTTCGGATCAGCACAGCTCTGGCCATTGTGGCCAACTGGGGAGTGAACCAGCAGATGGAAAACCTTTCTCTCTGCCTCTCCTGCTCTCTCTATGTAACTCTGACTTCCAAATAAATAAATAAATAAATCTTTAAAAGAAAAATAGAAAAAACTTGAATTACTATAATTGGGAACAAAAAGCGTAGATCACTAATGATCTTATAGAAACAAAAAAAAAACTACAAGGGGAAATGATGAACAGTGGTAGGTCAACAAATTAGATAATTTGGATAAAATGAAAAAAGTCCTACAAAATCATAAACAGCGGAAGCTTACTCAAAAAGAAATAGAGGGGCTGGCATTGTGGAATAGTGGGTAAAGCTGCCGCCTGCAGTGCCTGCATCCCATATGGGTACTGGAACAAGACCTGGCTGCTCCTCTTCTGATCCAGCTATCTGCTATGGCCTGGGAAAGCAGTGGAGGACGGCCCAAGTGCTTGGGCCACTGCACCCATGGAGATCTGAAAGTAGCTTCTGGCTCCTGGCCCAACTCCGGACATTGCAGCCATCTGGAGAGTGAACCAGCTGGTGGAAGACCTCTCTCTCTGCCTCTACCTCTCTGTAACTCTGCCTTTCAGATAAATATTTTTTAAAAAAGAAATAAAAAATATGAATGGGTCTTCAAGTAAAGAGATGGAACTGCTAATTTTTTAACCTTCCCACAAATAAAATTCCAGGAACAGGTGGCTTAACTGAATTACAGCCAACATCTAAAGACAAATCAATACCAATTCTTCACAAATTTTCCAAACATGGCAGAGGGAAAAAACATTTCCCAGCTCATTGTATTACTCTAATATCCAAAAAAGACAAAGATATCATAAGAAAAAATAATTTCCTTATAAATGTAAACACTAAAATCCTCAATAAAATATCAGAAAACAAAATCGACCACTTACACATCATGACCAGGTGAAATGTTTCCTAGCAATGCAAAGTTGGGCTAACATCCAAAAGTAAATCATATCAATAAAATAAAAGATACATAATGACCAATTAAGTACATGCATAAGAATCATTTGACAAAATCCAACACCCTTTCATGTTTAAAAAAAATCAAAACACAAGGAATAGAAAGTAACTTCCTCAACCTGACAAACCACATCTAGTAAAAACTCACGTCTAACATTATACTAGCTAGTGAAATAGTTAATGTTTTCCCCCTCTAAAATCACAACCGGGACAAGGATGTCTACTGTTAGTACTATTCAACATAGCACAGAACAATACAGTCAGAGCAATTACAAAAGAAAATGAAATAAAATGTAGCCAAATTGGAAAGGAAGAAGTAAAGATATCTCTATTTGCAGATGACATCTGAAGAAATAAGATAAAAAGCTATTAGAACCAATAAATGTTTTAACAAGGTTGTAGGATAAAAGATCAATATAGAAAATCCATTGCATTTCTCTACTATCATTGAATAATCCAAAATTGAAATTAAGAAAAAAATTACACTTATAATGACATATATCAATCAATCAAAAGTGCAATATCCTTACTATAAAAATGTAAATAGAAAAAAAAATGACGAGAGAAAAATCTAAAAGCCTAAATAAAGGGAAGGGTATCCCATGTTCATGGATCAGAAAATCAAATATTGTTAAGATGGAAATATGCCTCAAATCGATCTACAGCCTCAATGTACTCCTTAGGAAATTCCAGTTCCATATTTTGCAAAAATTTGCCAACTGGCCATGATTCTAAAATACATATGGAAATAGAAGAGATGCAGAATACTCAATAAATGTTGAAATAGAAGAACAAATTTGGATAACTCACATTCTCCTATTTCAAAACTTATAACAAAGCTAAAGTAGTCAGTACAGTGTGATAATGGAATAAGAACAGATACATGGATCAGTGGGATACAACTGGGAATCCAGAATCTTCACTTGTCTAGTCAACTGATATTGGACAAAGGTGTCAAGATAATTCAAAAGGTAAAGAACAGTATTTTCAACAAACAGTTCTAAGACAGTTGAATACACACATATCAAAATGAAACAAACAAAGAGGGACCCTTTTCTTATACCATAATGAAAAATGGATCATAGGCCCAATGTAAAAGTTAAAATTATAAACCTCTCAGAAGAAAGCATAAACATAAATCTTCACAATATGGGGTTAGGCAAGGCCTCCTTACACACAACACCAAAAGTACAAGCAATCAAGGGAGAACAAAATCATATAAAATGAATTTCACCAAAACATGAAACTTTTGTGCTTCAAAGAACATCATCAGAAAAGTAAAAGACAATTCATGGGAGACAATACTTGCAAATTTTATATCTGATAAAGGACTTGCATTTGAATGTATAAATAATTCATATAACTCAATAGTAATAAGACAATGCAATTTTAAAATGGGCAAAAAGTTGAATACACACTTAACCAAGGAAATAAATGGTAAATAAGCATATGAAAAGATGTTCAATATCATTACCAACCAGAAAAAAATGTAAATAAAAACCCTGAGATACCACTGGACAGCCGCTAGAAGAGCTTTAATAAAAAACACAGATAAGGGGCCGGTGCTGTGGTGCAGTGGGTTAACGCCCTGGCCTGAGGTGCCGGCATCCCATATGGGCGCTGCTTTGAGACCCGGCTGCTCCTCTTCCGATCCAGCTCTCTGCTATGGCCTAGGATAGCAATGGAGGATGGCCCAAGTGCTTGGGCTCCTGCACCCACATGAGACCCAGAAGAAGTTCCTGGCTCCTGGCTTTGGATTGGCGCAGCTCCGCCATTGCAGCCAACTGGGGAGTGAACCAGCGGATGGAAGACCTCTCTCCCTGTCTCTACCTCTCTCTGTAACTCTTTCAAATAAGTAAAAAATAAATCTTAAAAAAAAAAAAGACAGATAAGAGCAAGTGTTTGTGAAGATGTGGAGAAACCAGAATCCTCATACACTGCTGGTGGAAATGTAAACTGATGCCGCCGCGTTGGAAAACAGGTTGATAGTGATTCAACGTGTTAACATAAAGTTACCATGTGGCCTAGCAATTCTTAGAGATTTACCCAAAAAAATGAAAAATATATCAAACAAAAATATATACAAGAATGTTTATAGCCACATTATTCTTAAGAGCCTGAAGGTAGAAACAACCCAAGGTCTGTCAACTGACAAATGGATGAACAAAACGTGAGGAGGAGGATAGAGAGGGTGGATATTGGGTCGGGGAGGGAGGGGAGCAGTTCTGATGTGCTATAGCAGGGCAGGGCAACAGCAATTAGTCACATTTCAGAAAAACCGCAGGGAAAGACTCTGAAGGTTCCCAACACAGCAAAATAATACTTCAAGAGATGGAAATGTTAACTATTCAGATTTTTAAAGATTTATTTTATTTATTTGAAAGGCAGAGTGACAGAGAAGGAGAAACAGAGACAGGGAGGAAAAAAGAGATCTTCCAGTCATTGGTTCACTCCCTAAATAGCCACAGTCGCCAAGGCTGGGCCAGGCTGAATACAAGAGCCTAGAACTCCATCCAGGTTTCCCTCCTGGGTGGTGGGGACCCAAGTACTTGGGCCATCTTTCACTGCTCTCCCAGGTGCATTATCTGGGAGCTGGATAGGAGCAGAGCAGCTAGGACTGTAACTGGCACTCTGATATGGGATGCCACCACAACACGCAGTTGCTTATCCTACCGCACCACAATACTGGCCCCCAGTTACCCCGATTTGATCATCACACATTGTGTGCATGCATCAAATTACAATACCGTACCCCGTAAATAAGTACAAATGTTATATGTCAATTCAAAACAAAAATTAAAAATGCAGTATATCCACACAATGGAACATTATTTGACCACATAAAGGAAGGAAGTGCTGATTTAAGCTACAACATGATGAATCTAGAAATCAGGTTCTATTTGCCTCTCAATCAGAAAACTTAATTGTAGCTTAGACAGCACCTTTCTTAGCTCCTCTAATAATGACTCTGTCCTTTGTTCTAGGCCCTGTCTAGTGCACTTGGGCCTCATTCCTTTGTAATCATAACCTCTACTCTACCACCAATGGCTCTACTCCCAACCTGTGTGTACTGATGGTCCTCTTCCCCACTTAATGCTGTATAATTGTTCAAACCTGGTAAATGCCACTCTTAGGATCATTGGTTACTATCCTCACTCTGTCTTTTATGACCTTGTCTAAATATGATCAGAGTCGGCAAACTTGGAAGGCTTCCATAGCCTTGGCAACTCATGACGACAGCCTAGGATGGTTACTGGCGCCATAAACTAGAGTGTCAATTTGTTGGGTCAACAACAGGAGCCACTGTGCACTTGCTCCTCATGTGGGATCTCTGTCCTTAATGTGCTGTACATTGTGATTTAATGCTATAACTAGTACTCAAACAGTATGTTTCACTTTGTGTTTCTATGTGGGTGCAAACTGTTGCAATCTTTATACTAAATTGATCTTCTGTATATAAAGAGAATTGAAAATGAATCTTGATGCAAATGGAAGGGGAGAGGGAGCGGGAGAGGGGAGGGTTGCGGGTGGGAGGGAAGTTATGGGGGGGGGGAAGCCATTGTAATCCATAAGCTGTACACTGGAAATTTATATTCATTAAATAAAAGTTAAAAAAAAAAAAAAGAAGAAGAAAATGTTACACTCAGTGAAAGAAACCAGTCAGGAGTACCGTACTTTTTTTTTTTCATTTTCAATTCTCTTTATATACCGAAAATCAGTTGAGTATATATAAAGTAAAGATTTCAACAGTTTGCCCTCATATAGCAACACAAAGTGGAAAATACTGTTGGAGTACTGGTTGTAGCATTAAATCACAGTGAACAGCACATTAATGACAGAGATCCTACATGATTTTTTTTTAAAAAATTGATTAATTTTGTATGTAATTTCCAATTTAACACCAAGTTGTTTTTTTTTTTTCATTTTCAATTATCTTTATATACGGGAGATCGATTCAGTATATACTAAGTAAAGATTTCATCAGTTTGCACCCACACAGAAACACAAAGTGTAAAAATACTGTTTCAGTACTAGTTATAGCATTACTTCACATTGGACAACCCATTAAGGACAGATCCCACATGGGACGTAAGTACACAGTGACTCTTGATGTTGATTTAACAATTTAACACTCTTGTTTATGGCGTCAGTAATCTCCCTAGGCTCTAGTCATGAGTTGCCAAGGCTATGGAAGCCTTTAGGGTTCGCCGACTTCGATCTGATTCCAACAGGGTCATAGTCAAAGTGGAAGTTCTCTCCTCCCTTCAGAGAAAGGTACCTCCTTCTTTGATGGCCCCATTCTTTCCACTGGGATCTCACTCACTGAGATCTTTCATTTAGGTCTTCTTCTTCTTCTTTTTTTTTTTTTCCAGAGTGTCTTGGCTTTCCATGGCTAAAATACTCTCATAGGCTCTTCAGCCAGATCCGAATGCCTTAAGGGCTGATTCTGAGGCCAGAGTGCTATTTAGGACATCTGCCATTCTATGAGTCTGCTATGTCTCCCACTTCCCATGTTGGATCATTCTCTCCCTTTTTGATTTTATCAGTTAGTATTAGTGTCTTGTTTGTGCGATCCCTTTGACTCTTAGACCTATCAGTGTGAGGAGTACCATACATTATATGATTCCATTCACATAAAGTATGCAGAGCAGGAAAAGCTAGAGACAGAAAGTCAGACAGTGATTGCTGAGGGCTGGGGGTGGAGGCTGAAGGGGTCAGATGGTAGCTAAAGGGTACAGGATCTCCTTTTAGGTGATTAAAATGTCCCACAATTGACTGTGATAATGGTTGCACATATCCATGAACATACAAAAACCCACTGAGTTTTATGCAATAAAGGAATGAAACCTAAGGTATATTAACTATATCTCAATAGAGCTATTTTTAAATAATGAATAAATCTGATATTGAAAGATTAAATAAAAAACAGTATGTTAACCACACATATTGTTAAAAGTTTAAGAACACAAGTAATTAATAAAAAAATCCACCTTGCTAAACATTCAAATAAATTCAGAAAATACATGAGCAAAGAAAATACAGATTAGTAAAAGAAATATACATAGCAATTATAATATAAAACAATATGACAGAGACCATTCGTAATAATGGGTGGACTTAGGGCCAGCAGTGTGGCATAGAAGGTTAAGCCTCCATCTGCAAAGCTAGCATCCCATATGGCCACCGGTTCAAGTCCCAGCTGCTCCACTTCTGATTCAGCTCCCTGCTAATGCACCTAGGAAAGCAGCAGACAATGGCTCAAGTGCTTGGGCCCCCGCACCCACATAGGAGATCGGAAGAAGCTCCTGGCTCCTGGCTTCAGTCTGGTCCAGTCCCAGCCATTGTAACCATTTGGGGAGTGAACCAGCAGATGGAAGATTCATTCTCTCTCTCTCTCTCTCTCTCTCTCTTCCTCTCCCTCTCCCTCCCTCCCTCCCTCCCTCTCTCCTTCCCTCCCCTTCTCTCTTCGTATCTCTGAGTTTCAAATAAACAAATTTTTTTTAAATGAGTGGACTTAACACCTTTTGAAATATTAATTTAAAGACAGATTTTTTTTCCAGTTGGGCTCACAAAGCAAGACTCAGGTAGATGCTCTATATTCAATGGATGTGCACATTGCTTTGTGTGTGTGTATGTGTGTTTAAGCTTTACTTTATTTATTTGAAAGGGAAAGAGAGAGAGAGAGAGAGAGAGAATCTTCCATCCGCTGGTCCACTACCCAATTGACTGCAACTACCGGGCCTAGGTCAGGTGGAAGCCAGGAGCCAGGAGCTTCATCCTGGTCTCTCACAGGGGTGCAGAGGCCCAAGCACTTGGGCCATCCCCTGCTGCTTTCCCAGGAGCAGTAGCAGGGAGCGGGATCAGATGTGGGGCAGCCAGGACTCACATACTCATATGGGATGCCTGCACTGAAAGCAGCAGCTTTAACCCACTACACCCCAACATTGGTCCCAAGAGATACATTTTGTATCATCATGTCCGTGTGTGTGCACGCGCGTGCACACATGCATGTGTATGAGTGTGTGTGTGTGTAGAGTTACATACACACCAGCCCAAAGATATTCATCCACTAGAGATTCCAAGACCCCAGTGAATACCCAAAATTGCAAATAATGCCACACCTTATATCTTATTTTGTTCCTATACATACATACCTATAATAAAGTTTAACTTATAGATTAGGCATAATAATAAGAGATGAACAACAATGACCAATAATAAAATAGAACAACTGTGACAATGCTGAATAAAATTGCCAACTTCACTACTGCTGCACGCAGGGCCACTATGAAGGATTACCTGAACTCAAGCCCTGCAGAGGTCAGACGGTCAGTCTGGCAACCAAGTGTCCACTAAGTGACTAAGGAGCAGGCAGCATGTAGGCGTGACCCACATCTGGCGGGCACACAGCTGGAAGACTTGAGATTATGTCATGTTTCTCAGAGTGGCACACAATTTAAAGCTAAGGAGTTGCTTATTTCTGGGTTTTTTCCATTTAATTTTTTTCATACCACAGTTGATCCCAGGTAACTGCAACACAGCAAGAGAATCAAAGATAGGGAAGGACCTCTGTGTAAAGACTCATGCAGCAATATTTACCTTCACTTTGCCATGTATTTGTATTTTCTATTCACTCCTTTTCATTGTATATTTTTTGTTTTATTTGAAAGGCAGAAAGACAAAGAGAGATTTTCAATCTACTGGTTCACTTCTCAAATGCTTACAACAGCCAGGGATGGGCCAAGCTGAAACCAGGAGCCCAGAACTCCACCGAGGTCTCCCGTGTGGGTGGCAAGAATTCAAACACTCGGGCCATCACCTTCTGTCTCCCAAGGTGCACACTGAAAGGAAGCCGGGTCGGAAGAGGACTTGGAACTCAGACTCAGGCACTCTGCTATAGGACACAGGTGTCCCAAACAGTGATCTAACCCCGTGCCAAATGCCCTCCTTTTCCACAAATGCTGTCCATGAGACTTTAAACTGAATCCTGGTCCACCAGCAGAGGACAGTCTGCAGGCTGAAAAATACTGTGTTTAGTGGTAACTACTTTTTCTCTCTTTGAAAATTTCCTTGGATTTATAAGTGAAAAAAAAAGATTTTTTTTTTCAAAAGTGACTCCTCTTTGCTCCATGTTACAGGTCTGCTACAGTTTTTCTAGGGACTCCATACTTTGGTTTAGTGGGGTTTCTGAATTCTGAGTGGAAGAGGTGGCTAGAGAGGCTAGAACAGCGCTGAGCTGCCGGGGGTGGGGGAGGCGGAGCCTGCAGCAGGTGTTTCTCACTGACAATCAAAAGCACTCAGACGCCTGGAAACCTGCATGTAAAGGCAGCTGCTCGAGGAAAACCAAATCCTTGGTCACTTTTTCATCTCCCTGTCTATGATTCCTGCAGAATTCGAAAGTGCTTCAAAAAGTTTGTGGAAAATAAAATTAATAATGTTTATTTTAGTGCAAAAAATGCTGAAATACAAACATATGAGCAGTCTCCAAAAAACTCACAGGAAACCTGCATTATAAAAATTTAAAAAACTATGCATAGACCTCAACATTTTTTGTACCAAAATAAATCTACCTTTTAATTTTATTTTTCACAAACTTTTTGAAGTCCCTTTGTACACGCACACTCTCAAAAGAGTCTATTGTAGGTGGAACTCAGGAACAAGAGAAATGACTGAGAAAAGCAAATCTGTGAATCGGTCACGGCCACATATTCTTTTGGATGCATTCAGTAGCACCAGAAGGAAATATACACATACATGGGCACTTTATAAAGTTCTTTAGTGAATCAAGACAAGAATCTCCGTAGTAAACTAAAGTAATTGAGGACAGAATAAACAAAGACCCAGCAGCTCAAACATTTCCCTTTCCCATTTTCCTTAACTGGCATGTGACAGTGGTGCATATTTATGGGGTGGAGTGTGACATTTCAAGACAGTGTACAATGTGTAATATCCCTTTACTTGCATTTAGAATAAAAATGTTAGGTACAAAAAGAATATTCTGTAGATAAATACAATAGAACAAGTAAGCTACAGTCTCACTCCTCCACAGCTTCCAGTATCCACAAAGTCATTTTTTTGAACACAATGTATTTTATGAATAAACCTCTACACTTTCAAAATTGAGTTTTCTCTTTTTGAAGTCCAGCTTCAAGCAACTACAAGTTTCTATCCTGCTAACCCCAGGCAGCAGTTGCTTTTAACTTCTATCTTTTATTTAAAAAACTTAATTGGAAGTTTTTGTAGCCAGAAGGAGCACTTCAAAGAAAGAAAAAAATGCCAAAAATTAATACTTTATGTCAGAGGTTAGCAGGGAAGGAAACAAAGATTACAGAAACGAGGGGTTAATGGTATATAAGCAAGCAGTGGAAGAAGGAAGGAAGGCAGGAAATGAACTGAAAACGGAAGGGGAACGGGTTGCCCCATGCATTCAAAACAACTCGTGGCCACTTTCCTTACTCCAGTGTGGGAAAGACAACACGGGGCTTTCGGCAGTGCTTACGATCCTTGCTTAGGCCCAAGGGCCTGCACACAAGGGCCTGTCCCCCCAGCCTATAGTTACTCATGGAGGGACCACGGCTCTTCCCAGACATTCCTGTCGCTGTAGGTTCGAAATCCAATGAGACAAAAGATCATTAGAACTTCCAGCATGCTCAGGCCCCTTGAGGGGAAGGCAGTGGGAGAAGCAAGTCCCAGGCTGGGAGGGTCAAGAGGCCAGGGTCCTTGCTGCAGCTTCTGTTACACTTGGAGCTGGGCCCTTCTCCCTGGAGCTCGCTGTGCCACAGTGAAGTGGGAGGGTTGGAGAGGTTCCTTCAAGCTCAGACAAACTCGCTCTCTATGATTTGAGGCTCATGTATCCACCGTAACAACACTCACCAAGGATGCTGATACACGGGTACATGAGATGAACGCCTAACTCTTGCTCCTAGAAGTTCTTAGAGAGGAGTAAATAACGGATCCTGTTAGTTCAAATGGGAGCATTTTCCACGCTCTGCTGGTGACAACCAGGTAGAGAAACAAGATTCCTGATCAGAATAGCTATGACATAAAACTAAACACTCATGGGTCTCAGATAGGCATGGCTTCTGAGGGGAGTTCTTGGAAAGAGGCAGCCATTTAGCCTAGCAGTTAAGACGTTCACATCTCATCCTGGAAAACTTGGGTTCTACACCCTGCTGCAGCTCCCTGCTGAGGCAGACCCCGAGGCAGAGGTGAGGGCTCAGGTGGCTGGATTCCTACACAGGACACCTGGGTTACATTCCCTGCTCCCAGCCTTAGTCAGGCCCAGCCCCAGCTACTGTGGACATTTGAGAACTGAACCAACAGATGAGCTCTCTCTCACTCTCTCTAACTCTCAAATAAAAATAAATAATAAAAAGTAAAGTTTACTTTGATACAAAAAACTTTGGAATCCACACACAGCTTTGACATGATATACAATTCCTACAAACTTTTTGATGATGCTGTCACATATGGATTTCAAAAATTTTTGCATCAAAATAAATTTTTTAAAGATTTATTTATTTATTTGAAAGAGTTACAAAGAGAGGTAGAGACAGAGAGAGGTCTTCCATCCGCTGGTTCACTCCCCAGATGTCCGCAATGGCCAGAGCTGCGCTGATCCGAAGCCAGGAGCCAGGAGCTTCTTCCAGGTCTCCCACTTGGGTGCACGGGCCCAAGCACTTGAGCCATCTTTGGCTGCCTGCCCAGGCACATTACCAGGGAGTTATATTGGAAGTAGAGCAGCCAGAACTCAAACCAGCACCCATGTGGGATGCCAGTGCTGCAGGCAGCGGCTTTACCCACTAAGCCACAGCATCAGCCACAGATAAATTTCTTTTAATTCTACTTTCCACAGTTTTGCTTAAGTACCTTCATATCTAATGTTAAAAATCCTAAATGAAGGGGTGGTAGAGAGAGCAGGTATGTGGCACAGCAGGTTAAGATCCTGCTCCCAAGGTTGGCATCCCTTATGAGCACTTCCTGGGGACTTTGTTTCCCATCCAGCTCCCTGCTAATGCACCTGGGAAGGCAACAGAAGACGGCCCAAATGCTTGGGCCCCTGCACCCACGTGGGAGACCTGAATGGAGTTTCTAGCTCCTCACTCCAGGCTCCTGGCTTCAGCCTGGCCCAGCCCTACCTGCTTCAGCCATCTGGGGAAAGAACCAGAGGATGGAAAGTACTCTCTTTCTCTGCCTCTCTCTTTCCTGCCTTCTCTGTCACTCTGCCTTTAAAATAAATAAATATTTTTGAAAACAAAAACTGTAGCCCATAAGACAGAAGGCAAATAGGACTATTCAATACCGCACAGCCCTCTGCAGATGAAACTGCCCAGCACACATAAACCATGGGCGTAGGGATGGACGCTTGGTCCTGAGGCAGCAAACTCAGGTGGACCAAGTCTCCTATGATGAAACCTGGAGCCAAAGGCCAAGCTAAGCCAATCAGGGACCCTTGCTGAGCAATGTGAATGGGAACAAAGCAAACAGTGATGGGACAGGAAGGTTAAATGTCATGATGAAGACAGAAGCCACAGAGGCCTTGATGGGCACGTAGGAACAGACCTGAAACGGCGAGGACCTCCCCACCCAACACACACACACGCACTGCAAACACTGGCACAGGACAAAGTGAGATGGGGACGGCTCAGCATATACTAGGAGTGAGCTGGAAGAACGGGGAATTCCCTCATACCAGACAGAGCAGCAACTCAAACCAGAAACAGAGAGGAATGCGAAACTGAAAGAACTTGAAAGCAAAAAACATTACCTGAGATAAAGGCTCTCACCACATAATAATAAAAGATATAATTTTAAATGTGTACACACCTAATTACATGGCTTAGAACATAAAAAGTAAAAACTAAAGAATCACAGGAGGAATTGGTGAACCCACAATCCTAGCAAGAGATGTTTAATGCCCTTTAGCAACTGACAATCAACGAAACAAAAATTAAGATCTAGAAAAGATATTAGAACCACAAACTTGATCTAAAAAACCAGCAACTAAAAAATATAGACTCTTCATTCACATGAAGCATTTGTAAAAACTGACCAGGGTGCCAGCACTGTGGTGTAGTGGGCTAAGCCACCGCCTGCAGCACTGGCATCCCATAGGGACGCCAGTTCAAGACCCAGCTGCTCCACTTCCAATCCAGCTCCCTGCTAATGTGCCTAGGAAAGCAGCAGAAGACAGCCGACGTTCCTGGGCCCCTGCTACCACATGGGAGACGCAGAAGAAGCTCCTGCCTCCTGGCTTTGGACTGGCCCATCTGCAGCCATCGCAGGTGTTTGGGGAATAGACCAGTGGATGAAAGACCTCTCTCTCTCTCTCTCTCTCTCTCTCTCTCTCTCTCTCTGCCTCTGCCTCTCCTTCTCTATAATTCAGCCCTTCAAGTTAAATAAATAAATATTTTTTTAAAAAACTGACCACTCAATATATATAGCAAATCATAACAAATTTTAAATGCTCCAAAGCATACAGGCCTTCTTTCTATCAACATGTAATGAAGGTAGAAATCAATAAGAAAAAATACTATTTTTAAAAAATCTATATATGTAAAAAGTTCTTTTTAAAAAAAATCTGGTGTGGTTTTCTAGCTGGTGCCAGGATGACTTTATTTTCAAAGATATTTATTTATTTATTTATTTATTTATTTAAAAGGCACAGTTACAGAGAGAAAGATCTTCTATTCACTGGTTAACTCCCCAGATGGCTGCAATGGCCAGAGCTAGGCCAATTCCAAACCAGGAGCCAGGATCTCCTTCCATGTCTCCCACAGGGGTGCAGGGGCCTAAGCACTTGGGCCATCCTTCACTGCTTTCCCAGGCACATTAGCAGGGAGCTGAATTGGAAGTGGAACAGCTGGGACTTGAATCAGTGCTTATATGGGATGCTGGCGCTGCATCTTTACCCAATATACCACAGCGCCCAGAAATTTTAAAACACTTGAGAAATGCACAAAAATCAGAGGGAAAAATCATCAAGGAAATCAAAAAGTGTGTATAATGAAAGAAACTAAAATGGGGGCAAGTGTTAAGGTACAGTGAGCTAAGCCACCTCTTAGAATATCCATATCCCATATTTCAGTGCCTCAGACCAAGTCTCACCTCTCCTCCCAACCTAGCTTCCTGCTATGAAGAATCCTGGAGGTAGCAGATGATGGCTCAACTGCTTGGGTTCCTGCCACCCAACCTGGAGACCCACGTGGAGTTCTGGGCTCCTAGTTTCCACCTGAGTCACTCCTGGCTCACTCCTGGCTGTGGGAGGCATTTGGAGAGTGAACAAGCATTGGAAGATCTTTCTATCTATAATTTATCTCTCTGTTGCTCTGATTTTTAAGTAGATAAAAATAAGTAAACTTAAAAATAATAATAAAATAAAGTCAGAAGGCTTAAAAGAAACCCAGAGTATATGGGAGGAAGTGTGTAGGTTATATGAAAACACTAAGCCGTTCTGTACAAGGAACTTGGCATCCACAGGAGGTCCTAGTACCAAGTCCCCATGGAAACTGAGGAACAGCTGCCCTTTTCCTTCTTTCCCGTTACTTTGGATGCTTTTGTTCGTTTAACGCAAACCCTTCCTTTTGTTTACCGCATCCCAGCTTCTCCTGCCTTCTGGTAGGTTTTCCCGTTTCTGTATCATCGAGTTTTCCCACCCATTGGAACATTTCCATCTGCATATGTTTGCTATGGGATCACCCATCTTCAGATTTTAAAAAAATAAAATAAAAGCGACTTGATCCCATACTCTTCTCTAGTAATGACTTCATTTTTCTTCTCTGCTTTACAGGAAAATTCCTTGAGAAAGCTGTCGTATTTCTTTGAATGCACACAGGTTTTCAGCCCCTGCCCCCTCCACTGAAATGGCTCCTGTCAAGGTCACCAAGGACTCCAGGTTGCTAAACTCATTGGCCATTTCTCAGACCTCATCTTTCTTTTAAATTTTTTTTTTTACTTTAAACAAATTTATTTTTATTTGAAAGAGAGACAGAGACAGACAGAGACAGAGCAGAGACAGAGAGATCTCCCATCTGCTGTTCACTCCCCAAACGCCTGCAATAGCTAGGGCTGGGCCAGTCAAAGCCTGGTAGCAATTCAATCCAGACCTCCCACATGGGTGGCAGAGACCCAACCACCTGAGCCATTACTTGCTACCTCTCAGGATGTGCGTTAGCAGGAAGCTGGAACCAGAAGAGGAGCCAGGACCCAAACCCCAGTATAGGACGTGAATTCCCGAGCTGCCTGCCCCAGCCCTCATCTTCCTTGCCCAGCCTCAGCATCCGACACGGTCCCTCCTTCATTCTTCTCTTTACAAACCCTTGGCTTGGGGACGACGCTTAAAGGAACAGCACTGTCTGGGTTCACTTCTGCATCTCCGTTCACTCCTCAGTCCCCTTGCTGGCTATTCCTCACCTTTCTGGCCTCTGAATGTTGGCTTTGAGCCGCTTCTCCGAATTTCCATTCTAGCACTTTCCAAACTTTTTCACATCATGGTCCATACAGAGAATGACCACTTGTCTTGGCACACTGGGGTCCATAAGGCTGCCCATGGCTGGAGGGGACCAGTGCAGCGGTTCTCATAGCCCCTGGGCTGTCATGACTTGGCTCACCTATAACCCACATGCAGAGGAATGCTGGGTAGACAACACATCCTCTCTCCCTTCCAGGTGTAAAACAACATCTGTACTTTGAGCTCTAACTCAGATGTGGCTCCTCAGCCTCACACGCCAATCTCCTCCTCTGTGTCCCCATTTGGCTGTCTAACAGACACTCAACAGTAACATGTCCCAAACCAGCCTCCTGATTTCAGTCCCAGAATTGCTTGCCCTACCCTCTTCCCCAGATCTGTAAACAGCGATTCTGTCCTTCCACACCTTAGGACTAACTTTCTATAATCAACTTGAGCTTTTCTTTCTCCAACGCTCTGCCTCCAATCCATCAGAAAAATCAATTGGTGCAGCCTCAAAAAATATCAAGAGTCTGACTGTGTACCATCGCCACAGGTTCATCCTTGTTCCAAGGACTCATCTTGTTGGTTTACTGTAATAGTGTCCTCATGGGTCTGTTTGCTTTTGTGTTTCTACTACTACCTATAGTCAATACAGCAGTCAGAGACATATTGATAAATGGAAGACAGTTCAGATCACTCTGCTCAAAACACCAGTGGTTTCCCATCTCAGAGCAAAAGCCAGAGTCTCCACAGTGGTCTGCAAGATCCTACGTGAGCAGATTCCCTCCTCTCTGTGAGGAGTGATCCTCATCTCTTACTATATTTTCCTTACATCAGAACAGATACTGGGCTCAGTGAAATAGAAAGAAGCAAACGCCAAAACTGCTAACAGGCTTCCTTTGCCTCAGTTCACCACTGTGAGGACCAGCATTGCATGGCACAGAAAAGTGAAAAAACAATGTCTGGATTTGTGTCAGTCAATAATAAATTCTTGCAGAATCCACAATGTCTTGTAGAGCACTAGAACCTCACAACTGCATGGTTGAGAAATCCCTTTAGCCCTCTTTTCTTGAATCAATCAATGTCTTAATTATTGTGTCTTCTTAAAAAATACTTTTTATTTGTTTGTTTGTTTATCTGAAGGGAAGAGTTCCAGAGAGGCAGAGAGAGAGAAGTCTTCACTCCCCAAATGGCCGCTACGGCTGGCACTGCACCAATCCGAAGCCAGGAGCCAAGTGCTTCTCCTGGTCTCCCATGCGGGTGCAGGGCCCAAGCACTTGAGCCATCCTCCACTGCCTTCCTGGGCCACAGCATAGAGCTGGACTGGAAGAGGAACAACCGAGACTAGAACCCGGCGCCCATATGAGATGCCGGCGCCACAGGCGGAGGATTAGCCTAGTGAGCCATGGCGCCAACCCCCCAATTACTGTATCTTTATACTTCTATCTTTACAGGTAAATATCCTTGTAGTAACCTTTTAATGGTTACCTTAGAAATTACCTTATGCAGGCTTACTTGCTGCAGTTATCGTTAGCTGATTTACATTAGTGTTTTTATCGCTCTCTAAACATTGCAAGAATTTTATTTCTTTATAATCCCTTTTTGCCCTGTTTTGCTATCATTGTCATATGCTTTACATCTGTATGTATCATAAATATTATATTATTTTAATTTTAATTTTATTTTATTAAGAATTATTTTATTTATTTGAAAGACAGCGTTATAGAGAGAGGTAGAGCCAAAGAGAGAGAGAGAGAGAGAGAGAGAGAGAGAGAGAGAGAGATCTTCCATTCCACTGGTTCACTCCCCAAATGACTGCAATGGCCAGAGCTGCATCAATCCAAAGCCAGGAGCCAGGGGCTTCTTCCAGGTTTCCCACACAGGTGCAAGGGCCCAAGGACTTGGGCCATCTTTCACTGCTTTCCCAGGTCACAGCAGAGAGCTGGATCAGAAGAGGAGCAGCCAGGACTTGAACCGGCGCCCATATGGGATGCCAGAGCTGCAAGCTGGGGCTTTAACCTGCTGCACCACAGCACTGGCCCTAAGTGTTATTTATTTTAGAGCAGAAAACATGAAGTGTTTCTCTCTGTAACTCTGACTTTCAAATAAATAAACTAAATCTTTTAAAAAAAAAAAAGAAAAGAGACAGAGATCTTGCACCCACAAATTTACTCCTCAAATGCCCACGAAGACCAGGACAGGGCCAGGATGAAACTGGGAGAGGATTGCAGTTCAGTCTCTGATGTGAGTGGCAGAAACCTAATTACTTGAGCTATCGTTGTTGCTTTCCAGCGTCTGCATTAGCAGAAATAAAGCCAGATACACCATCGTCAGATGTGAGCAGCTTAATGAGCATCTTAAACACTCGGTAAAATGCCTGCCCCGTAATTGCTTTTTCAATAATGTTCTTTCATGCAAGTGTCCTTCAGATTGTTCATGGAAATATGAATTAAAATAAGTTTATTTTGGTGGAAAAAAATTTTTGAAATCCAACCATATGAGGGAGAATTTTCAAAAACTTCATGAAAAATGTGTACTATCAAAAAGTCACACACAAATTTCAAAATCTTTCCACCAAAATAAACTTATCTTGAATTCCATTTCCCATGAATCATTTGTATGCATGCCAATATTTATCTCATATAACACACATTTATTTTATTTTAGTCTTTACGATTGTTTATATATTTATTTGACAGGTAGAGTTACAGACAGTGAGAGGGAGAGACACAGAGAAAAGTCTTCCATCCACTGGTTCACTCCCCAAATGGCTGCAACAACTGAAACTGGGCCGATTCGAAGCCAGGAGCCAGGAGCATCTTCCAGGTCTCCATGCGGTAAGACCTTTCTCTCTGTCTCTCTCTCTCTCTCACTGTCTAACTCTATCTGTCAAATAAATTAAAAAATAATAATAATTGAGGGGCAAACTGAAAGTTATACTCACACACACATCCAAAGCATTACATTTCCCTTTACTTTCTCTGCCAGTATTCAAGAAACAGATTTTTCTTCTACTTCTTGAATGATACAAAAAGTTAGAAAGCTGTGCAAAAAGGAAATATAATCCTAATGAGCCATAGGGAAAAAAATATCAGCAAAAATTCCTATACACTACACATACTAATGAGATCATATATAAATTGTGAAAGTTGAGAATAAAAGTAAACCATATATTCAATTTAGATTTTATGATTAAAAGAATTATATAGTTTTAGAAATCTCTCAATATAATTTATCATATTAATGAATGACATAATGAGAAATACATAAGCAATTGTAAATTTCTGAAAAGGTGAAGCAAAACAAAAAAATCCATCTTACATATAAAGCAAATTTTAAAAATATTTTCTTGGGGCCAGTGCTGTGTCATAGTATGCTAAGCCTCTACCTGCGGGGCTAGCATCCCATATGGTTACCATTTCATGTCCTGGCTGCCCCTTTTCCAATCCAGCTCTCTCTTAATAGCCTGGGAAAACAGCAGAAGATGGCCCAAGTGCTTGGGCCCCTGTACCTGCATAGAGACCAGGAAGAAACTCCAGGCTCCTGGCTTCGGATTGGCACAGCTCTGGCCGTGCGGCCCTTTGGGGAGTAAACCAGCAAATGGAAGACCTCTCTTTCTGTTTCTGCCTCTGCCTCTCTGTAACTCTATTTCTCAAATAAATAAATAAAATATTTTTAAAGTTTTCTTAATTTGTTAATTCATATACTGTTTAGTTAAAATAAGAAGAAAACAATTATTCCTTTTTTAACCATCATTATGTCATTAATCATTAATGTGTAAAAGAAGTTCTGACCAATGAAGGGAAGCATGTGGCAGAAACGAGTTGTTTCCTCATCACCCATCACCTGTCTGTCATACAACACTAAATCCTACAACTCCAATTATACTTTGCCTTGACCTCTGCATTACCAATGTTGCCACCTTATTTGGGGCCTTTATTATCACTTCTCCCTTTCCATTGAAATTGTCTTCTAAACTGATCTCATTGCTTACTACTCTCTTATTTTCCCAGGCTGCAGCTATACTAATCTTCCTAGAGTCTACCTGATTATACAACTCAGAGCCTTGTAGTCTCTTATCAACTAAGGGTAAAGTCTGAAACCCTCAGCCTATCTCTTAATAATATCATCTCTGCAAGGGTTCTCCTTTATGTCTTACTATCCTTAACTATTTTTCTCATCCTGAAATTATTTTCTCCAGCTGTAGCAAACTGAACCAATAGGCTGCACCAAAACTCTGTATTTTTGTTCAAATAGCCACTACACAGAATATCTTGCCCCACTCACTTGCCTGGAAAGCACCCATCATTATATCATTCATTAAATCAGTATTTATTAGACCTCCCCCAGGCCAGGCACTGATGCAGCTTTGGGCCATCCACCCTACAAGGCATTTCCAGCACCTCTCACTATCCTCCACCTCCCTGCCTCCCTACACCCAAGAGTGATGGAACAGACATTCTGGTGCTTTTATGCTTCTAACATACCTCGTGTGGAGTTATAGCACCTAGATACCATTCTGTCCTTCTCTGCTCATTATACATGGCTTCCTGTTTGAGCTGGAAACTTCGTGAAAGAATGGGTCATTTGTTAGCACCAGAGAAAATAAAAAATGTGTAAAAAGTATACCACAGCCTTTGAAAAACTCCCAACCTTTTTGAAGCTCAATTTACTAATTTCTAAAGTCTATTTAAAAGAGCAAACAAATGTTAAATGTTTATATGGATACATTTACCTTGATTGAATAATATTTAATGAATGTGTATATCAAAACATCTTATGATTGGAGCAGACACTGTGGCTCAGCAGGTTCATCTGCCACTGGGGATGCCTGCATCCCATGTCATTGTGCCTGGGTTTGAATCTCTCTTCCACTTCCCATCCAGCTCCTTGCTAATAAGCACCCTGGGCGGCAGCAGCTGATTGCCCAAGCACTTGGGTCCTGGCCACACACAAGGGAGACTCGAACTAAGTTCCAAACTCCTGGCTTCAGCCAGGAGTGGACATTTGGGGATGAAATCGAAGATGGAAGATTTCTCTCTCTCTCTCTCTCTCTCTCTCTCTCTCTCTCTCTCCTGTCATTTAAATTTAAAAAAAAAAAAGAATAATAAGAAGAAGAGTAAGGGGGGCCAGCACTGTGGCGTAGCGGGTAAAGCTGCAGTCTGCAGCACCGGAATCCCATATGGGCACCGGTTCAAGTCCTGGCTGCTCCACTTCTGATCCAGCTCTCTGCTATGGCCTGGGAAAGCAGTAGAAGATGGTCCAAGTGATTGGGCCCCTGCACCCGCGTGGGAGACCCGGAAGAAGTTCCTGGCTCCTGGCTTCAGATCAGCGCAGCTCTGGCTGCTGCAGCCATCTGGGGAGTGAACCAGCAGATGGAAGCTTGCTCTCTCTCTCTCGCTCTCGCTCTCTCTCGCTCTCTCTCTGCCTCTTCTTCTCTCTCTTTGTAACTGTGACTTTCAAGTAACATAAATAAATCTTTTAAAAAAATTAAAGAACACATCCCATGAATCTTTTGAAGTCCCTCATATTTACTGCACATTTCTTCTGCCTGGGCTCCTTTATTCCTGCAGTTCTGTGCTTCCATCAGGTCATTTTCCTTTAGGCTGAGGACTCGCTTATTTCTGAAAGACACAGAGACAGAGAGAGATCTCCCATCCTCTGGTTCACTCATCAAATGCTCATAACAACTGAAGCTAGGCCAGGTCCAAGCTAGGAGCCTGGAACTCAAGCTGGGCCTCCTTCGTGGGTGGCAGGGATGCAAGTGCGAGAACACTTTCAAATAAATAAATCTTTTTTTAAAAAAGTAAGTCTTGACATCAGGGTGTTCTCAGACATCAGTAATTCTTAAAGGTCTTGGCTTTTGTTATTCCACATGAATTTTAGCGTGTTTCTCAAGTTTCCTCAAACACTTTTTGAGATTTTCATTTAGAATTGCATAGCATTTACATCTGACAGTGGAGAATTGTTATATTTTGGTTATGGTGTTAGGTATCCCCATCTGTGAGTGTGGTCTATGTTTTCCACTTATTTAGGTTTTCTTTAATGTCTTTCAATGGCAGCTTTTTTTCCAAAGAGGGTATGTGCGTATTTTATCAGATTTATTTATTTCTATTTTGTTGTTATTATTAAATGGTATTATAAGAGAAAATTTCTGATTATTGCAGGAACACAGTGATAATATTTTTTTTGACACGCAGAGTGGACAGTGAGAGAGAGAAACAGAGAGAAAGGTCTTTCTTATGCCCTTGGTTCACTCTCCAATGGCCGCCGCAGCTGGCGCACTGCAGCCGGCGCACTGCAGCTGGCGCACCGCGCTGATCCGAAGCCAGGAGCCAGGTGCTTCTCCTGGTCTCCCGTGCGGATGCAGGGCCCAAGCACTTGGGCCATCCTCCACTGCCTTCCCGGGGCCACAGCAGAGAGCTGGCCTGGAAGAGGGGCAACCGGGACAGAATCCGGCGCCCCGACCGGGACTAGAACCCAGTGTGCCGGCGCCGCAGGCGGAGGATTAGCCTGTTGAGCCACGGCGCCGGCTAAAATTATTTTTGTTTATTAATTTTATATTTAGTGTAACTGTGCTAAATTCTTACTCCAATAACTTATTAGTATATTTTCTTAGATTTCTAGACAATGTTATCAAGTATGATTAATGACAGTTTTTATTCTTTTCTTCCAATTTTTTTTACTTTTAAAAAATGTTTTAGATTTATTTTTTGTTTATTTGAAAGGCAGGAAGAGACAGAAAAACAAAAGAGAACTCCCATCCACTGGTCCATTGCCCAAATACTCATAACAGCTAGCCTGGGGCTGGGCTGAAACCAGGAGCTAGAAACTCAATCCAGATCTCCCACATAGGTGGCAGGCACCCAACCACTGGAGCCATCACCACTGTCCCCCATGGTGTGCACTCGCAGGAAGCTGGAGTTAGGAATTAGTGGGATACTGAACTCAGGTACTCTGATATGGGACACAGGAGTCCTAACTGATGTCTTATTGGTTAGGCCACATGCCCTCCCCTCTTCCAATCTCCATTCTTCTCATTCCCCATGTTTTAATCTTTTGTCTGCCTCCAGCACAATGCTGAAGAGAAATGAGGATGCTTGTGTCTTTGTGACTGATGATTAAGGAAAATCTCATATTTCATAATTGGGTACTTTATTTGCAGCCGGATCTTAGTGGATTATCTTTCTGTTTCCAGCTTGCTAATGAGTTTTTCCCAAGTGCTCCTTTTGGTCTCGCAGGAGTAGGAAGAAGAATCTTTCAGAGAATCATGCTCTTTACCCTTCACACTGTTACGTGGTGAATTATGTGATTCTGGTTAGTTTTACTTTTTAAAAATATATATTTACTTATTTATTTGAAAGCCAGAGTTATAGAGAGGCAGCGGCAGAGTGAGAGAGAAAGAGAGAGAGAGAGAGAGAGAGGTCTTCCATCTGCTGGTTTACTCTCCAAATGGCTGCAATGACCAGGGCTGGGTCGATCCAAAGCCAGGAGCCAGGAGCTTCTTCCAGGTCTCCCACATGGGTGCAAGAGCCCAAGGACTTGGACCATCTTCTACTGCTTTCCCAGGTGCATTAGCAGGGAGCTGGATTAGAAGTGGAACAACTGGGACTTGAACCAGGGTCTATATATGATAACGGCACTGCAGGCCACAGCTTAACCCACTCTGCCACAGCACCAATCCTGTAGTTAGTTTTACTTTTAAAACTTTATTCCTAATTAGGTAATGATGACTGATGACTTTCACATGGAAATAAAACACAGCAATCCTCAGATCAGGAATCAACTAAAAGACAAATAAAAAAAAGATATATATTATAAAAAAAATTATTCCTGGGGGCCGGTGCTGTGGCATAGCAGATAAAGCCACTGCCTGCAATGCCAGCATCCCAAATGGCACCAGTTTGAGTCCTGGCTGCTCCACTTCAGATCCAGCTCCCTGCTAATGCTCCTGGGGAAGCAGCAGAAGATGGTCCAAGTTCTTGGGCCCCTGTATCAACATGGGAGACCCAGAAGAAGCTCCAGGCTCCAAGCTTCAGCCTGGCCCAGCCCCAGCCATTGCAGCCAATTTGGGAGTGAACCAGTGGATGGAAGATTGTTTCTCTCGCTCTCTCTCTCTCTCTCTCTCTCTCTCTGTAACTCTGCCTTTCAAATAAATAAATCTTTTTTTAAAAAATTTATTTCACAGAGCCGCTGCCATGGCTCACTTGGTTAATCCTCTGCCTGCGGTGCCGGCATCCCATATGGGCACCTGTTCTAGTCTCGGTTGCTACTCTTCCAGCCCAGCTCTCTGCTGTGGCCCGGGAGTGCAGTGGAGGATGGCCCAAGTGCTTGGGCCCTGCACCCTATGGGAGACCAGGAAGAAGCACCTGGCTCCTGGCTTTGGATCGGTGCAGCGCCAGCCGTAGCTGCCATTTGGAGGGTGAACCAACGGAAGGAAGACCTTTCTCTCTGTATCTCTCTCACTATCCACTCTGCCTGTCAAAAAAAAAAAAGAGAGAGAGAGAGAAAGAAAGAAAGAAAGAAAGAAAGAAAGAAAGAAAGAAAGAAAGAAAGAAAGAAAGAAAGAAAAGAAAAAAATAAATAAAAATTTATTCCTGAATTTGGTTTGCTAGTGTTTTTTTGATTGACATATAATTTTCCTCTCTCTAAATACTTTTTCTTCTATTGTTACTAAACCATAGCCTAGCTTCATAAAATGGGCTAAATATTGTTCCTCTCCCTTTTTTATTTTTATTTTTTTATTTTTGACAGGCAGAGTGGACAGTGAGAGAGAGAGAGAGAGAAAGGTCTTCCTTTGCCGTTGGTTCACCCTCCAATGGCCGCCACGGCCGGCGCACTGTGGCCAGCGCACCGCACTGATCCCAAGGCAGGAGCCAGGTGCTTCTCCTGGTCTCCCATGGGGTGCAGGGCCCAAGCACTTGGGCCATCCTCCACTGCACTCCCAGGCCATAGCAGAGAGCTGGTCTGGAAGAGGGGCAACCGGGACAGAATCCGGCGCCCCGACCGGGACTAGAACCCGGTGTACCGGCACCACTAGGCGGAGGATTAGCCTGTTGAGCCATGGCACCAGCCTCCTCTCCCTTTTTTTAAACAGAAGCGTTTTACAACAGTAGAATCACATGCTCCTCATCTGGTAGAATTTACCTGTAAAACTGTATTTGGACATGATTTTTTTAAAAAAGATATATTTATTTATTTGAAAGGCAGAGTTACAGAGAGAAAGAGGTGAAACAGAGAGAGATCTTCCATTTGTTGGTTTACTCCCCAACTGGCCACAAAGGCCAAGGCTGGGCCAGGTTGAAGCCAGGATCCAGGAGCTTCATCCAGGACTCCCATGTGGGTGCAAGGGCCCAAGCACTTGGGCCATCTTTGGCTGTTTTCCCAGGGCATTAACAAGGAGCTGGATGGCCTGGGAAAGCAGTAGAAGATGGCCCAAGTCCTTGGGCCCCTGTACCCGTGTGGGAGACCTGGAGGAGGCTCCTGGCTCCTGGCTTCGGATTGACACAACTCCTGCCATTGCAGCCAACTGGAGAGTGAACCAACGGATGGAAGATCTCTCTCTCTCTCTCTCTCCCCCTCTCTCTGCCTCTCCTTCCCTGTGTAACTCTGACTTTCAAAAAAATAAATAAATCTTTTTAAAAAAAATGAGTTGGATCAGAAGCAGAGCAGCAAGAACTTGAATCATTGCCCATATAGATGCCCGCACTGCTGGCAGCAGCTCAACCCAATGCACCACAGCACCAGCCCCTGGACATGATTTTTCTTTCCCTTTTTCCTTTGTAGGTTGAATTTTAATGACTGATTAAATTTCTTTTATATCTATAGGAATTTACACTTTTTTTGCTTTAAGTGTATTTCTTTTTAAAAAAATGAGTTATTAGTTGAAAGGCAGAGTGACAGAGCACTCTTCCATCTACTGGTTCACTCTCCAAATACTTACCAAAGGCAGGGCTAGGCGAAGCTGAAGCCAGGAGCCTGGAACTGCAACCAGGTGTCCCACGTGGGTGGCAAGGGCCCAAGCACTTGAGCCATCACCTGCTGCCTCCCAGGCTGCTGGATCAGAAGCAGAGGAGCCAGGATCCTAAGTGGCACTCCCAGGCAGCAGCCTAACCTGCTGCAGCACACTCCTGCCCCACACTTTCTTTGGAACTCTTATTGTTATTATACTATTCATTTGAGAGACAGAGTGAGATAGGAAAGACAGATAGAGATCCACTGGTTCATTTCCAAATACCCACGACAGCTAAGGCTGAGACAGCCAAAGCTGGGAGCCAGGAGCACAATCCAGGTCTCTATGGCAGGGACCCAACTACTTGAGCCACCACTGCAGTCTCCAAAAATCTGCATTAGCAGGAAGCTTGCATCAGAAGCAGAGAGCCAGGTAACAACCCAGGCTTCCAAGGTGGGACACCGACATCTGAACCGCCAGGCCAGACGCCCACCTCCTCTTGTATACTTTAAATCGTCTTTAGATTATGCTAATACCTAACACAAAGTTGTGCCGTGTAAACAGCTGTTACACTGTGGTGCTGGGGAACCATGAGAAGAAAAAAGTCTACGTGTTCAGTGCCTGTGCAGCCTTCCTAGGCTGAGCTGCAAGGTACATGTTAGAGACGTAAGGTGAACAATGTTCAAACAAGTGCCGGACAGGGGCTGAGCCTGGGATATATGGCGGGAGGCTTCATAAGGTGACACCTACACATCACTTTCTTCACGGGAATTTGGTTTAGTGCTTGATGCACAGTGAATTAGAGCTTTTGGGGAAGTTCTGGAATTTTTCTCAAATATTTTCAATCCCAAATGGTTTGAGTCTGCGCGTGGGGAAGATGTGGAAAGGATGGGTGGAGGACCGTACGTGTGGAGGGACACGGAGATATTGGAGCGGGTGTAGCGACGGGAGGTACACAAGTCCTCTCCAATTATTGAAAGTGATAATGAGAAAGGTCTCTGAAGTTGTAAGACAAGGAAGTCATTTGAAAAGAAATTCTTTGCTTTCCTCTCTTGACTCTGATCAGAGAAACACAGCCATTTGAAAGACCTGCTGCACTCAGTGCACTAACCACAAAGGTCCTTAGGTGTCCACATTATACTCTAGATACACACTTAGTCTTCCCTGCGGGAAAACAGAGGTGAGGAGCATTCCTCCCATAAAGTCATTACCTGCTCTCCACTCCCTCGGCCCTCACATGCATCCTTAGGAGCCCCCTACACTGAAATTCTCCTTGTGCACATCAAGCCCATTACTTAAAGGAGCCATGGTGTCTTCTAAGGAAATGAACGTCATAATCTGCATGAATGAAATCAGATCCCAACATCTCTATAAAGTATTTGGGAGCAGAATTACAATGTGATGCCAAGTAGATTTTAAATGCCACACCGAAAATGCATCCTGTTCACATAAACAACAAAGCACAAGCAGATGACACGGGTTTCCGCATTCACCATGAAGGTTCTTTTCCCACACACCAGCGCTGTCTTTCAAGCCCATTCATATACAATATACGAATAACATCCAATACAGCATGTTCCTGGGGGGATTTTCTCCATCCTGGTGTTGGTGTGAGGGCTGGTGTCAGGAGACTACCGTCCTAACAGCTAAGGAACTGTACGTATCCTGCCCCCAATTCTCACTGTACATAGTAAGACTGTAAGTAAGTGAAGCTTACAGTGTGCTTCTGCAGACTCTGCACTGGACCAAGAAGCAAGACCCCAGGACCCCAGGCGTCCTGTCCTGCACCCCTACTATCCACTAGGATTTTGTCAAATACCTGAAGAGGCTGTGGAGCAGGGCAGGCATGGACCCCGAGCCAGCGCTCCGTGTTCTCCCAGCTGTTCTTCAGGAGCCGTAGCCTTGCCAAGCCACCGGGAGAATCTGGTCCGGACCAGGCTGCCACGTGCACTGCTTCTCACCAGCTCCTTAGGTCAGTGCCTTCTTTGGGCCTAAAGGTATTAATTTCTACTCTGTAGGGATGCTGGGACATCAAAGAGACTCAATAATCTAATGATGTCACTTCTTCTCCTCTTCAAGCCTGCTGTCTAATCTTTACAAGTGCAATGGCTTCTGATACCTAGAGGAAGTCTGCCTTTAGCATATAGCGAAAATTAAGACATAAATCTACACATCCGATTTATTCCTTCCAGAGCCACGGAAGAATCATCTTTTAAGGTTGCTTATACCCCCAAATGATCTTTCTCAAAGTATGCCCCCCCCAAAAAAAAACGCCTTCTTTTGATAGCCCTGGGAGATGTAAAAATACACTTGTCCAGGGGCAGGTGTTTTGCCTAGCAGTTAAGACACCAGCTAAGACACTGTGTCCCACATTCAGTCCAGCTTCCTGCTACTGCAGATCCTGGGAGGCAGCAGCGAAGGCTCCAACAATGGAGTCCCTAACACTCACCCGGATCCAGCTCCTGGCTCCTGCCTTTCATCTTGGACATCCCAGGAATTCGAGGACTGAACAGTAAACAGGAGAACTCTCTCCCCACATCCCCGTTTCTCTCTCTCTTTCTCTCTTCCCCCGTCCCTCTCTCAAAAATTTTAATAAAAATAAAATTAAAGTAGCTATGTCTGGGCACTTTTAAGTACCCCCAATAATTATTTTATGTCTGGATTTGAACCCAGAAATCTACAGTTTAAGAAGGCTCCCAGGGGGCCGGTGCTGTGGCACAGCGGGTTAAAGCCCTGGCCTGAAGCGCTGGCATCCCTTATGGGCGCCAGTTCAAGTCCTGGCTGCTCCACTTCCAATCCAGCTCCCTGCTGTGGCCTGGGAAAGCAGTAGAAGATGGCCCAAGTGCTTGGGCTCCTGCACCCGCGTGGGAGACCCGGAGGAAGCTCCTGGCTCCTAGCTTCGGATTGGCGCAGCTCCGGCCATTGCAGCCATCTGGGGAGTGAACCAGCGGATGGAAGACCTCTATCTCTGATTCTACCTCTCTCTAACTCTTTCAAATAAATAAAATAAATCTTAAAAAAAAAAAAAGAAGAAGGCTCCCAGGTGATTCAGATACATACCACCAAATACCGAGGAGCACCAGAGCAGCCCATCCCACCGGACGTGGCTGGCACTTCCCCAGAGCTGGTGCTGGATCCGACTGAGCTGCCGCTGGATCCGACTGAGCTGGGCCCCTCACGCCCACCCACCTGCCCTCCATAGGAGGTATCTGCAGTGGCCCATGTCTCCACTTGCAATCACTGGTTCTGAAAATAGAGAGCTGGCTTTGTGGGCATAAAATTATCAGATGATTACACCATGAACAAGAATGCTGAAAACCCTGATATAAACACTGCCAGAAACAGGGTGAAAGGGAGCAGCTGCCGCACGTCTGCATCTGGGACCAGAGACAGGAGAGTTTACAGCGTGGATCAAATGGTTTTAAAATGTGCAAACCTTTTGAGCTGGCAATTTGACACTCAAAAAACTATCCTCAGGAAACACAGAGATGTGTGCAAAGATGTGTGTACGAAGATATTCACTGAACCCCTATACGTAATAGAAAATAATTTAAGCCAATCATCCAAAAAACTGTAAACTAGCTAGAAAAATAATGGAACTATAAAATGAGATGCTATCTAACGTCTGCTGTAAACTATTTTTAGAATTCATGTTCTAAAAAAATTTATCGATAAAGAAAAATGTGTATTATATATTGCTAAGTAAATAGTTGATTCTTATTTTATATACATATACACAGAGAATAACCTATTATTTATCTATAAATTACATATAATAAATATGTTTAGTGAATACATGTTAGTATTATAACATATATGTAAGTTATACAAACATGTATTCACCACACAAACACAGGAAGGGGATGGAAGAGCATGGACTAAATTTTAAGAGGCCTCACATCCTCCATTTTATTACATAAAAGATCCACCAGTGGATGCTAAAATTAGTGGGCAAAAGTTTGGAGACAAAGAGGACTTTCTAATATGTTTACTAACACGGAGGAAAAGAGAGTAACTTTGCCATGTAGAAGCCCAGAAGACACCCCGTTAGCCAAGGAATCAGGATTAATAAAGTCATAGTAAGACAGAGCAACACCAGGACCCTCTCAATACGCTGCACTGAGAGAAACATAAGCCTCCTGTGGTATCCCCTCCAGCAGCAATGAGTTCACTGCAGTCCTATAAGAGCATCTACAAAGGCCCAAATCCAGTTACACCGTACAGTGCTCTTCCACAATGTCAAGGTAAGGAAAGACTTGGGAGCCGTCACAGATCAGGAGACCAAAGACGGTGGTGTCACAGATCAGACTTAGAGACAGGGAAGGGGGTGAGGGGAGCACTGGTGGAGCGCACACAGTGTCTGCAGCTCAGTCAGTAGTATTGCTCCACTGTTAGCTTGCCCAGTCCAGGTCACTGTACCAGGACAAGTAAAATGTTAACATTTAGGGAAGGGGGCTGAGAGATAGGCAGGAACTCTGTACTGTTGTGTTGGTTTTTCAGAGTAAATGACCATGAACTTGGCAGTGTAAAACAACACTCATGTATCAACTCACAGTTCCACAGGTCAGAAGTCTGGCACAGTGTGGCTAGATTCTTTGGTCAGGATCTCACCATGCTAAAATCAAAGCACCCACCAGGACTGTGATCCACATGTGCATTTCAGGATCCTCTACCAACCTCAAGTTCTTGGAAGAATTCAGTTCCACATTTATAGGAAGACTGTCCCATTTCCTTGGAGCCACCCTATCTCCTGGAGGCCTCTCTCCAGTCCTTGCACATGGCCACTCCATCTCATAGCAAGCAAAATGCATTGAGTCTGTCTCATGCTTTGAATGCCTCTGACTGAAGCCAGAGAAAATTCTCTGCTTTGAAGGGCACATGCAATTAGAATGAACCCAGCTGGATAATCCAGGCTAATAGACCCATTCTAAGGTTTGTGACATTAAATACATCTGCAAAGTCTATTGTCATCTAACATGCAATATCAGAGAATGAAATTTCTGAGATTAGGACGTGGGTATCCTAATCTTTTACCCAACTACACACAATGACAATTACATTTGCAACTTTTCTCAAAGTCTAAAATTAGTTCATCATAAAAAGCTAAAGAGTTGATACTGGTCTTGATATGTAGGGGGATTTATTAGTTTAATCTTAGTTTTTCTCTAACTATTCTGCATTGAGTATATATTATGTCTACAGTCATAACATTGGATTTATATGTTGTTTTAAATACATGCCTGCAACATCCAGGGCCAAGTCAGGTTAAAGCCAGGAGCCCGGAACTTTATCCACATCCCCCACATGGTGGCAGGGTCCCAAGTGCTTGAGCCATCATCTGTTGCTTCCCAGAATGCATTAGCAGGAATATTAGAACACCTAGGACCTGACCTGGCACTCTGATACGGCACGAGGCTGGCCCGTGCAGTGACTTAAACTGCTGCACCACAATGCCCACCCTAGCTGTAGTTTGTGTGATGTTCTCTAAGGAGCTGAGAAAGTTCTCCATTTTGTGAACTGAAGTGAAACGTCCGTGAAGTCCTTTTTTTTTTAATCATAAATGGGTTTCATTTTTTTGCAGATGTTTTTTCTTGTGTCAACTTATGGGAGCGTGTGTTTTTTTAGCTTATTAATGTGGTGGATTATATTGATTGAGTTTCAAATGTTGAACCAGTCTTCCATACCTAGAATAATTCCTACTTGGTCTTGGTGTGTAGTTCTTCTTATACATTGCTGAATTCAACTTGATAGTATTTTGTTAAGGATTTTTATATCTAAATTCATGAGAATTATTGGCCTGTAGTGTCTTGTTTTATTCTGTTTTCATAATATCTCTTTCTGGTTTTGGAATTAGGGTAATATCAGTCTCATAAAATGAGTAGGAAAATGTTTCCTTCTCTTTGGTTTTCTGGAAGGTATTACATAAAACTGGTATGAAATATTCCAGTGAAATCATCTGGGCCTGAAGATTTCTCTTAGGGGGAGCTTTATAAATACAAATTCAATTTATTTAATGATTATTGGACTATTCAGGTTGTTTATTTCATCTTGGTTAAGTTTCAGTGATTCGTGGGTTCTGAAGAACTGGGCCATTTCTGCTAGTTGTTGGGTTTCTTAATGCAAAGTTACTTTAGTATTCCTTCATTATCCAGAGGGCTGCATAATCTGTAGCAGTCTCTCATTCTTGATATTGATAATTTACATTTTCTCTCTTTTTTCTTTGTTAGTCTTGCTAGAGGTTTATCAATTTTATTGATTTTTTTAAGAACTAACTTTCCCCTCCATTAATTTTCCCTGTTTGCCTGTTTTCAATTGTAGTGAATTCGCCCTTTATAACTTCCTTCACTCTGCTTGCTTTGGGTTCATTTTGCTCTTCTGGTTTCTTCTAGAAGGCACTGTGATTGTTGATTTGAAACTTTCCTTCTTCCTCTTTCCCTCTGAATACAGCTTTCGTTATATTTGGCATATTTTGATACGTTCCATATGGTTTTTCATTTCCTTTGAGATGAGAAGGTGGAATTTAAGCTGAAGTTTGGATGAAGAGTTAGTCCAGAGAAGTGGGAAGTAAAAGAAAAGGACATTAAGTTGGTGTGTGCACTGACAACCCCCAGAGGTCACACTTTCCATTCAGATAAGAACTTGCCTCAAAAACACAAATAGGGCAATGATATTCTAAGTAACATGAATGATGGAAGAACCTTATCATAGCCTTTCTTATTTACATAATTGCTCTGAATTAACAAGAACTTCCGCAGAAAAATTATGACAAAGAATGGGGAAGATAGGGCAACCCAAAGTTTCGTTTCTTTCTGGTCCCTTTTACTCATCAATCACCTGTAGGGTTTTTTTTTAATCAGGTTGTAAATGTTTATATTTCTCTCACACACAATGCTGTGCATGACATTTACTAGTTTTAATATGTATCCATAGGATTAATACTCAAATGGAGTGTAATGTGGAAAGTGCAGAACTAAAGAAATAAGTCTATCTGAAAACAAAAGCACACATTTTTAGCATTTAAAAAATATTGCACATAATAATGTTGCACAGAAATTACTGGCTGGTTTTACAAACCAAATGAGGTATTAGTCAACCTCTAGATAAAGACGAATGCAAAACAGAGGAACTAAACATACACACAAAAAACACAAATTCAAATTAAGACCTGGAATGCCAACAACTAAGAAATAAATGTGAAAAGGTGTCAAAGTAGCCATGATTTCAACATTATAAAATCATTAGCCAGGGACCAAACACATAACTGTCTCTTAGTAGTATTTCATAAGTTTGTAATTTTTTCTAGCCTAAAAGACAGTGAGTTATATAATCACTTACTTTACCTCAGTTCTCCTACAAAAAGGCGTGGTTCTGTGGTAGAACTGGAGTAAACAACAAACCTTCTCTTTCTTTTTTTTTTTTATTTTTTGACAGGCAGAGTGGACAGTGAGAGAGAGACAGAGAGAAAGGTCTTCCTTTTTACCGTTGGTTCACCCTCCAATGGCCGCCGCGGCTGGCACGCTGCGGCCGGCGCACTGCGCTGATCAGATGGCAGGAGCCAGGTGCTTATTCTGGTCTCCCATAGGGTGCAGGGCCCAAGGACTTGGGCCATCCTCCACTGCACTCCCTGGCCACAGCAGAGAGCTGGCCTGGAAGAGGGGCAACCGGGACAGGATCGGTGCCCCGACCGGGACTAGAACCCGGTGTGCCGGCGCCGCAAGGCGGAGGATTAGCCTAGTGAGCCGCGGCGCCAGCCCAAACCTTCCCTTTCTAAAGCTTTCATTGGTAATTAACCAAGATACTGCTTTCCTTTGCTGACTCAATTATACAGTTCCATGTACATTTAGCAACTCACATTACAGATGCTACAGAGCGTGCAATTTAAAATTAGCAAAGTTTTCAGTGCAAAAATCATTCAAGTTCACACAATTTAAATGTACAGTAACTCTCAAAGTTCAGTCTAATGTTATTAGGAAAACTTAATTTTTTTATTTTTTTATTTTTTTTTGGTAATAAAACTAGCCACATTAGTGAGCCCAAGAGTATGTAGGGAAAAAAAAAAAAAAAGACCAGGCAGAATTCTGTCTTTTTAGGAAGAAACTTTCCTAATTAGTGAAATTAATAATTAGATTTTGTCTACTGCTGAATGTTGAATTTGTCAAAAACAATTTAAATACATTTAACTGCCATATCAAATTGCTTAAATTAAGTGAAATCATGCATTTGTCAAAAATAGTTCACAGAAAACTGCTTTGCCTCAAAGACACTGAGGAGGAGTCAACTAGCTGGATTTAATGAAGCCAGAAAAAGAATGAATGACTGTCCTGAACAGTCAGTGTATGTGGCGACCATATTTCCTCTGCGTTGAGTGACAGTCCCACAGTGCTTGCTAGATCCATGGAATCTATTTTCAGTCTGTTCTGTGTGCTGATTTGTGGTGTCAAAGCCACTAAAAGAAAACATTTTCTCCATACCTTCAAACAGTCATCACACAGTCCACCTCCGAAAGAAAACTCCTGACAATGATGCCTTTGTCTACTGGAACCAGCCTGGTGCGTCTGGAAGTGATTTTCAAAATGCTTCTTGGACTGAGTGTTTTGGTTTTGACCAAAAAAACTAAGGTCTTTAAATAAGTCATCAAAATTGAAGTTAAATGATTGTTCAAAAGGACTTCCACTGCCTCTCTGACCTTTACCATTGGTGAAAGCATGAGTCCAGCTGTATCATACGCTTTTCGCCTATTAGCTCTGAGCGTGTTTCGTAGGCGTCTGCAATCTGTGGATTTTGCTTCAGCATCAGGACTCCTGTTTTTGTCGGGGTGGTACTTCATGGCCGATGTGTGAAAGGCCGTCTTGATCTGGTGCTCTGAGGCTGACTTTGGCTCACCTTTCACTCATCAGTCACCTGTAGGTTGAGAGTTTCTGGAAGGATGTGCACACATAGATGAGATAAAAGCAGTTGAGTTTGGCTTGTGCAGCTTCTGCACTGTTCTGGTAAGAAAAAATATATATGCATGCATAAGCTATGAAACCCAAACTGCATCATTTTTGTGATCCTGCATTGAATGCTCTTATACTTACATTTCAAGCCTGACATCACACAATATGAAGAAGAGTAAAATTTATGCTAACTTAACATTTTAATTTTTCTTTACTTAGTATCAAATAAAAAAGCACCATGACAAGTTGAGAGAAAGCATGAAAGAAAGGGGAAAATGGCACACTTGATATCTTTTTTTTTTTTTTTTTTTGACAGGCAGAGTGGACAGTGAGAGAGAGAGACAGAGAGAAAGGTCTTCCTTTTTGCCGTTGGTTCACCCTCCAATGGCCGCCGCGGTAGCGCGCTGCGGCCGGCGCACTGTGCTGATCCGATGGCAGGAGCCAGGTGCTTCTCCTGGTCTCCCATGGGATGCAGGGCCCAAGGACTTGGGCCATCCTCCACTGCACTCCCGGGCCACAGCAGAGAGCTGGCCTGGAAGAGGGGCAACCGGGACAGGATCGGTGCCCCGACCGGGACTAGAACCCGGTGTGCCGGCGCCACAAGGCGGAGGATTAGCCTAGTGAGCCGAGGCACCGGCCAGACTTGATATCTTTAATGGCTCTTTTATCTTGCTTTTTAAATTTTTTTAAAGATGTATTTATTTATTCTGAAAGTCAGAGTTACAGAGAGAGAGAGATCTTTCATCTGCTGGTTTTCTCCCCAGATGGCTGCAACAGCCAGTGCTGGGCCAGGCCAAAGCCAGAATCCAGGAGCTTCATCAAGGTCTCCCACATGGGTGGCAGGGGCCCAATATCTGGGCTTCTTCTTCTCCCTTTCCCAGCCATTAGCACGAAGCTGGATTGTAAGGGGAGCAGCCAGGACACAAACCAGCACCCATATGGGATGGCGGCACTGCAGGCAATGGCTTTACCCACTACACCACAGCACTGCCCCATATCTTGCTTTTTTAACCTTTTTTGTTTTTTTAAGATGTATTTATTTATTTTAAAGGCAGAGTTACAGAGAGGTATTGGCAGAGGCAGAGAGAGAGAGAGATTGATCAAGCTTCCATCCGCTGATTCACTCCCCAAATGGCCACAATGGCTGGGGCTGGGCCAGCAGATTGATTAATATCTCTCTCTCTCTCTCTCTCTCTCTCTCTCTCTCTCTCTGCCTCTGCCTCTCTTTAACTCTGCATTTCAAATAAATGGGGCTGGGCCAGGCTGAGGCCAAGAGCCAGAAACTTCATACACATCTCCCACATGGGTGCAGGGGCCCAAGGGCTTGAACTGGTGCCCATATGGCATGGCAATACTGCAGGAAGTAGCTTCACCCTCTACACCACAGTGCTGGCCCCTAGCCTCCTTTTTTTAAATCAGGGCTCAAATATTTTCATTTTGCAATGGGCCCTGAAAAGTAGGGAGCAGTTCTAATTGTTGCAGTCTGCAAAATACTCTCAAAAGGTCCAGTATCCTTTACTCCAGCAGAAAGGACAGTTGCAAAATAAAAAATTATGAAAAATTATTTGCATGTGTACAGTTGCCAAGAACTACATCACTTTCAATTATAACCACTGAAAATGAAGTGGCTTAAAGCATACATTTTGAAGATCTAATAAATGCATTTGCAGAAAGGCAAGCCAGAAAAATTTTATGACCAAGAAAGCACATTAACAAAGTATTATTGTTTATTGTATTATGTGAAATCATGATGCCAAAATATTTTCTGTAATGAGTAAGTTTATGTTATTACTCATGGACCACTATGACCTGTATTAAATTTGAAAATACCAAAATATTTTTAAATTTTAAAAAAACTATATTTTTAGCACTTTTAGTAGCACATTTTCTCCTGTTTTTAGACTGAGGTCCCACATTTTCATAAAGATAATTGAAAATGAATCTTGATGTGAATGGGATGGGAGAGGGAGTGGGAGATGGGATGGGAGGGAGGTTATGGGGGGGGGGGGAGCCGCTATAATCCAAAAGTTGCACTTTGGAAATTTATATTTATTAAACAAAAGTTTAAAAAAATTATACACTTGATTCTTGCTTACAGGTCAACTGATCAATCCCTAAACTCACACCTCCACGCCACCCTCGTCAACCACTCCTTTAGGACACAGGAAAATGGACCGTACAGAAGACATTCAGCCCTCACTCTGTGGCTCCTGAAGGAAAACAAGTTGTCCAGACCCTGCAGAAGGACTGTCAAGAAGTCACCCCCTGAGCCAAAGCAAGAGTTGTTGCCACACTTGCAGAGCTGCTGAGCCTGAGAACTCAACAGGAAGCAGCACGCAATAGGCAAACATGCTTCCAGGAACTTTGCAAGCACAGCGAACCCTGAAGAAAACTAATTCAGAGACAAAGGAGCACATCCCCACAACTGCCTCCTACTTATTTAGCAAGTCAAAAATAACGAGGGGGTGGGGAGGGTGGCATTGTCACCAAGTGGGCTAAACCCCTGCCTGTGACATGGGCATCCCATATAGGCACCGCTTATAGGAAGTGTTGTGGTCGCTCCACTTCCGATCCAGCTTCCTGTGAATGGCCTGGGAGGGCAGTGGACGATGGCCCAGGTGCTTGGGCCCCTGCAGGCTTAGGGAAACTGAGGACCAAAACAACATTGCAAAATTAACTGATACATTAATGATGACAAGAAACAGAATAGACCACAGATGCTGAGCAAGTTCATGGGAAGGAAAAGGCCCACAGGAATCACAGTAAGCGAAGGGTTAAAAGGCAAATTAGAACACTAAGAGGGAAGCTCACAGACACAGGAGCTGCCCAATTCTGTGAACTTCTAGAAACAGGGACCAAAATAAACCTCTTTCCTACACAAGTAGCCTGTGTCATGTGATAAAAAGTGGATTGGTGCATCAACCAAACACTAGCTTTTCCTTTAAAAAAAAAAAAAAGAGAGAGAGAGAGAGAGAGAAGTAATATACAAAGATGCTACTAGTGATTGGTCCTACATTTTAGGAATGCAGATGATTGTGTTTTTCTTCTTTGATTTTGCTTTGCATTTTTAAAATTTTATTTATTTGAGAGTCAGGAAGACAGAGAGAAAGAGCTCCTACCTGCTGATTCACTCCCCAAATGCCTGCAATGGTCATGACTGGGCTGGGCTGAAGCTGGGAGCCAATACCACCCAAGACTCCCACAGGGGTGGCAGGAACCCAGTTACCTGAGTCTTGACCACTGTCCCCTAGGGCCTGCATCAGCAGGAAGACAGAGTCAGGACTCAGAACAGGTACTGCACCCAGGCACTCCATTAGGAGACAAGGGCATCTTAAACAATGTCCTAACCACTAGGCTCCATGCTTAGCCCTATGCATTTTTTATTTTTAAAAGTTAGCAAATAAATAAGAGCAGAGGGAAGAACAATCCTGGCCAAAGAAATGGCATGCATGCAAAGCCTACCAAAAGAAGGAAATCGTACCACCCAGGAACTGAAAGAAGTTCAGTATGGAAGAGAAAGCTGTACAAGAACAGAGAAAATCCATAGGAGCTTGCAGGTCATGATGGGTACCCGAATGCCACTCAAAAGCTTTTGCCTGATCAAAATCTAGCCCACTCCCAGAGCTTCACTTTCTACCTGTTGTTTTCACCGTGATCTGAAACTCATGTTCAGACTTAATTGCCAATTTAATGGTATCAAGAGATGGCAAAGCCTATAAGAGGAGGTGGGAGTGAGGGCTCACCCTATGAAGGGAGTAACATAGTTCCCGCGATTGGGAGTGAGTTACGGTGAGAGCAGGTCCAGCTTCCCCAGCTCACTCTCCTGCTTCCTCTCCACCACAAGATCTCTCCCCCACAGGGCCACTTGCCCTTCTACTTCCCGGCACGAGTTAAAGCTGGACAGGGACCTCACCAGAACCCAAGCAGATACCATACTCTTGGACTTCCTGAGTTATGAGCTAAATAAACCTTTCTTCATACATTACAGTCTTAGGTATTTTATTACAGCCATAGGAAACAGACGGACACTTTCCAACCCCTACTGATAACTAAAAGTATGCTTTATTTTTTTAACCAAAACGAGGTGGGTTTTTTTTTTTTTTAAGATTTATTTATTCATCTGAAAGTCAGGGTCACACAGAGAGAGGAGAGAAAGAGAGAGAGAGAGAGAGAGATCTTCCATCTGCTGGTTCACTCCCCAGATGGCCAAGAGAGAGAGAGAGAGAGAGGTCTTCCATCTGCTGGTTCACTCCCCAGATGGCCGCAATGGCCGGAGCTGCGCTGACCAAAGCCAGGAGCCAGGAGCCTCCTCCAGATCTCCCACGTGGGTGCACGGGCCCAAGAACTTGGGCCATCTTCTATTGCTTTCCCAGGCC
Source organism: Lepus europaeus (assembly GCF_033115175.1). Lineage (NCBI taxonomy): Eukaryota > Metazoa > Chordata > Mammalia > Lagomorpha > Leporidae > Lepus > Lepus europaeus. The sequence continues at coordinate 16,632,137 of NC_084845.1, read as the reverse complement.
ATAGCAGAGAGCTGGATCAGAAGTGGAGCAGCCGGGACTCGAACCAGTGCCCATATGGAATGCCAGCACTGCAGGCGGCGGCTTTTCCCGCTACACCACAGTGCTGGCCCCTGCTCTCACCTTTTCAAAAATTCAAAATAATCAAAACTCAAAGGAGAAAATCTGTAAATTGATACAGACTAATTTTGTACATTTAATTTTGTTCCCTAATTCCAAGTGGCATAAACACTTTTTTTTAACCATTCAGCTTGCCTAAATTAAGCTGAAGTTCATGAGCTCTTAACAGCAATACTTGTTTGGATATGACAGCAGGAAAAAACCCACAAGTGGCAAAGGCCACCCTGCTCCCACCTTGAAGTCCTCCTATGCCGGGTAATAAGCAACTTAGCTCTGTGTCCCTGCAGCCAGACCAGCAGCTGCCTCCTGAGGTACGGCCAGCCAGAGACCTCGGGAGAAAGCCAGTGGCCCCGGAGCTCTGATGGCCCAGGTCCCACCAAAGGGGTCTGGTTACATTCCTCACGGCTGCGTGAGTTCCAACCAGTTATTGCAGAAATGGAGTAACATCATTTTTCCATAGCTCATTTTACTTAACAAAAATCTATTTTCCTTTTAGTTGTTTGTTTATTTGAAAGACAGGGGAAAAGAGAGGCAAAATCTTATAGCCTTGGTTCATTCCCCAAATGCCTGCAACAGCCAGGGCTAGGGCAGACTAAAGCCAAAGGCCAGGAATTGAATCCGGGTCTCCCACATGGATGGCTGGGACCCAAGTACTTGAACCATCACCTGCTGCCTCCCAGAGTCCACACTGGTAGAGAGCTAGAACTGGAAGAAGAGCCAGGCCTGAAACCCAGGCACTCTGGTAAGGGATGTGGATGGCCCAAACAGCAGCGTTTTTGTGTTGTTGTTGTTGTTGTTGTTTTAAGAATTACAGAGAGAAAGATACTTCATCCATTGTTTCTCTCCACAGTTGGCTACAATGGCCAGCACTAGGCCAGGCCACAGCCAGGAGCCAGGAGCTTCATCAAGGTCTCCCACATAAGTTACAGGAGCCCAAACACTTGGGCCACCCTCCACCACTTTTCCCAGCATGGAGAAAGTGTGGCACGGAGCTGAATAGGAAGTGGCATGGCCAGGACAAGAACCAGTGCCCACATGGAATGCCGGTGTTGCAAACATAGGCCTCACCTGCCACACCACAATGCCAGCCCCCACAAGCTGCATCTTAACCACTTGGTCAAACGCCCACCTCACAAACATGTATTTTCATACGCATCATCTCATCTCATGTTCGCAATGCTGCAAGGCAAGTATCAGTATCCTCACTTTGCTAACGAGATCCTAAGGGTCAGAAAGTGTCCTGCAAGAAGCTACAAAGGCAGGGCTGGATGGAGGCTGGGTCTCCTGGGCTCTAACTTCGGGGGCACTTGACACACAGTATTTGGCTGACAGTTGTTGACACTCTATCCCTACAGTAAACTCCAGCTGCAACCACACCCCTATAAGTTACTATCCCAACACCCTGCTATTCCCTTCCAAAGTTACTTTATATATTATCTGTCTCCTTCTTCCTCTCTCAATACCTAACAGAACATATCTTCTAGACATATGCCTCATCGGGGTAGAACATTGTCTGTCTTATCCACCACTGAATCTCTGGCACCTATAGCAGTGTCTGGAACAAAGCAGGCATGCGATAAAAGTGAAACAAATGACCTGACTGAATGAATGAAAGATTTATGGGATACAAGGATGTTCAAAGGTCTCAAAACCTATAGCATGGCCGGCGCCGCGGCTCACTTGGCTGATCCTTTGCCTGCAGTGCCAGCACCCCGGGTTCCAACCCCGGTTGGGGCGCCAGATTCTGTCCCAGTTGCTCCTCTTCCAGTCCAGCTCTCTGTTGTGGCCCAGGAGGGCAGTGGAGGATGGCCCAAGTGCTTGGGCCCTGTACCCGCATGGGAGACCAGGAGGAAGTACCTGGCTCCTGGCTTCGGATCGGCTCAGGGAGCCGGCTGTAGCTGCCATTTGGAGGGTGAACCAACGGAAGGAAGACCTTTCTCTCTCTCTCTCTCTCTCTCTCTCTGTCTCTCTCTCTCTCTCTCTCTCTGTGTCTCTCTCTCTCTGTCTCTCTCTCTCTCTCACTAACTCTGCCTGTCCAAAAAAAAAAAGTAAAAAAAACCTATAGCAATCACAAGACAAGACAGTCACAGAGAATTAGAAAGTAATGCATTTTTTAAGAAGCCTTTTTCTTTGAAGATTTATTTTATTTATTTGAAAGGCAGAGTTATAGAGAGAGAAAGAGATAAAGAGAGAGAGAGAGAGAGGTCTTCCATCCCTCTGATTCATTTCCCCAAATGGCCACAATGACCAGGGCTAGGTCAGTCCAGAAGCCAGGAGCTTCTTCTAGGTCCCCCACCCATGTACAGGGGACAAGCACTTAGCCATCCTCTGCTGCTTTCCCAGGCACATTGGCAGGGAACTGGATTGGAAGTGGAGCAGCCAGGACCTGAACCAGTGTCCACATGGGATGCCAGAGCTACAGGCCAAGGCTTTAACTCGCTCCCCACAGCACTGGCCCTAGTAACGCACTTTTGAGATATGTGGTTGGATTCAGAAATCAACCCAATGTCAATGTCTTCCAATGAGACTGGTCTTCCTGAAGATGCAGCATCTTCAGCTCAACACTTCACCCACTCCTATCTGGCTCTAGAAAAATTCAGTTCTTTTTTGCTTATGAAAATCTTTGGGCCGGCGCCGTGGCTTAACAGGCTAATCCTCCACCTTGCGGCGCCGGCACACCGGGTTCTAGTCCCGGTTGGGGTGCCGGATTCTATCCTGGTTGCCCCTCTTCCAGGCCAGCTCTCTGCTATGGCCCGGGAAGGCAGTGGAGGATGGCCCAAGTCCTTGGGCCCTGCACCCGCATGGGAGACCAGGAGAAGCACCTGGCTCCTGGCTTCAGATCAGTGCAATGCGCCGGCCATCGCAGCCATTGGAGGGTGAACCAACGGCAAAAAGGAAGACCTTTCTCTCGGTCTCTCTCTCACTATACACTCTGCCTGTCAAAAAAAAAAAGAAAGAAAGAAAAAAGAAAAAAAAAATCTTTGGTTTTAAGATATCCTTGACGCTTTCTCACATATAGTTTTATCTTCACTCTGTCAAAGTAAAAGACACATACATCCACATACATGCCCTTCCTAAAGGCCTGTTACTTGCAGATCACCAATTTTTGATAATTGTGATACCCAGAGAGTAACTCGATAAGAAAAAGTTACTCGATAGCAGGGCCTCTTGCTTAAGAAACTTCCAAATAGGTTAGAGAATGAAAGCCATGAGGAAGTAGGCAAAGAGGAAAACATGTAAATAATAGTCCAACATAGAATGTTATCACAAAGTGGCACACAAGATTAGTCGCCGTGTTAAACAGGAACAAATTATTTGACGTTCAAAAATTCACAAGAAGTAAAAAGCTGGAACCTCACCAGAAAGGCTTCAGGGAAGAGAGAAGAATTTGAATTTGCCCTTTAAAAATGAGTCAGATTCACGAGTATAAAAGCACAAACGATGAAAAAGGCCATGAAAGTTCAAGTAACCTGGTTTTGCTAAAGAGACGACAGTGTAGTGAGTGATCAGAAAGGCAGCTCGGCGCAGGGTGAGGGCAGCTCGGTGAGGACCATTACTGCCAGGGAGAGAGGCCTGAGACCCATCTCACAAGCAACGCGAGTCACTCAAAGGTTTACTGCAAGTCTCTCACATGATCGATGCGGCGTTTTAGGGAGATTATCCTGGCATAGCGTGAGCCCAGATGGAAGGAAGCTCTCATTAACCCCCTCAGCCTCCCTCTAGGGAAATTGCTGGCTTTCCTTCTTTCTCTTTCTTTTTTCTTTTTTTTTTTTTTTTTTCATTTGTAAGCTTTGAGAACAGTTATCCTCCGACAACAGTTTCTAGATGAACAACTCCATGATGTTCACTGCCACACATACCTTGCTTAATCGGAAAAGACTACAAATAACCAAACCAAAGTAGCAGCTAACACATCCAGAGCCTGCCTCTTGATAAGATTAAACAAGGCAAGGCTTTCCTCAGCCCGGATCCCCCACACAAGCAAGAGGGACCCTCCACTCTGTTCCCTCCTTCCCTCTACCCAGACAAAAAGCTGACACCTCCAGCCACCTGGTTTTGTTCTGTCGGTCCCTGGGTTACATTTCCGAGGAGATTTGTGAGTAGAAGGTAATGATCCTGGTGCTGTGCCTCACCTTCTTGTAAGAGGCAGCTTCAAAAAGTTTGTGGGGAAAAATGGAATTAAAAAGTAAGCTCTCTTTGGTGAAAAACTTGAAATCCATGCATACGAGGGGGTCTTCAAAAACATCATGGAAAATGCATGCTATGAAAAAAATGCATGGATTTTTTAAAAAGATTTATTTTCTTTTTTTGAAAGGCAGAGTTACAGAGAGAGGGAGAGACAGAGAGAGAGGTCCTCCATCCACTGATTCACTCCCCAAATGGCCACAATGACCAGGGCTGGACCATACTGAAGCCAGGAGCTGGAGTTTCTTCCCGAGTGGATGCAGGGCCCCAAGCACTTGGGCCACCTTTCACTGCTTTCCCAGGCCATAGCAGGGAGCTGGATTGGAAGTGGAGCAGCCAGGACTCCTACCAGTGCCAAAGTGGGATGTCAGTGTCACAGGCGGTAGCTTTACCCACTATGCCACAACGTCGGCTCCAATATTTCAAAATTTTTATTTATTTATTTGAGAGGCAAAGAGACAGAGAGAGGGAGAGCTGGTTCATTCCCCCAGATACCCACAATGGCCCAGGTTAGGCTGGGCTGAAGCCAGGAGCCAGGAACTCAATCCAAGTCTCTCACAAGAGTGGCGGGAACCAAGTACTTTAACCATCATCACTCCTTCCAGGTTCTGTACTAGCAGGAAGTTGGAATCAGGAGTTGGAGGCAAGCATTGAACCAACACACTGGTATGGCATGTAGGCATCTTTATACAAGGTCAAATGTCCAATCTCAGATTTAGAAAAAATCTTGCATCAAAATAAATGTATCTTTTTTATTTTTATTATTTATTTGAGAGGTAGAGTTACAGACAGTGAGAAAAAGAGACAGAGAGAACGGTCTTCTTTCTGCTGGTTCACTCCCCAGATGGCTGCAATGGCCAGAGCCGGGCCAATCTGAAGCCAGGAGCTTCTTCTGGGTCTCCCATGCAGGTGCAGGGGTCCAAGCACTTGGGCCATCTTCTATTCTTTTCCCAGGCCATAGCAGAGAGCTGGATTGGAAGAGGAATAGCCAAGAATAGAACTGGTGCCCATATGGGATGCCAATGCCACAGGTAGAAGATTAACCTATTGTGCCACAGCATTGGCCCCATCAATGTAACTTTTAATTCCACTTTTCCATGAACTTTCGGAAGTACACTCATTGCCATCATCCACGTTCATGCTACTGGATCCTAGGACTTTTGGGCTTCTGATTTTTGGGGGGTTTTACCTTTCTTTGTTTGGGACAGCAAAGGCTATCTCTTTACAGCCAACACAAAGACTAATTAGTTGAATTCATTATCTTTTTTTTTAAGATTTTATTTATTTATTTATTTATTTGAAAGTCAAAGTTACACAGAGAGAGAAGGAAAGGCAGAGAGAGAGACAGAGGTCTTCCATCCTCTGGTTCACTCCCAAATTTGGCCGCAACGGTCGGAGCTGTGCTGATTCTAAGTAAGGAGCTAGGAGCTTCCTTCGGGTCTCCTATGCGGGTGCAGGGGTCCAAGGACTTGGGCCACCTTCTCCTGCTTTCCCAGGCCATAGCAGAGAGCTGGAGCAGAAGTGGAGCAGCCGGGACTTGAACCGACATCCACATGGGATGCAGGCACTGCAAGTGGCAGTTTTACCCGCTACGTCATAGTGCCAGCCCTTGCACTCTTTACGTCACGTCTTAAGAGTTCACCCTCGGGCCTCGGGCCTCGGGCCTCAGTTAATCCTCCGCCTGCGGCACCAGCATCCCATGTGAGCACCGGGTTCTAGTCCCGGTTGCTCCTCTTCCAGTCCAGCTCTCTGCTGTGGCCCGGAAGGGTACTGGAGGATGGCCCAAGTGCTTGGGCCGCTGTACTCGCATGGGAGACCAGGAAGAAGCACCTGGCTTCTGGCTTCAGATCAGCACAGCGCTAGCCGCAGCGCCAACTGTGGTGGCCATTTGGGGAGTGAACCAACAGAAGGAAGACCTTTCTGTCTGTCTCTCTCTCTCTCTCACTGTCTATAACTCTACCTGTCAAATTTAAAAAAAAAAAAAAAAAAAGAGCTCAAATGGCATCTTAGGAAAGAAGTTTAATGAAACATGCCCAGTCTGTGTTCAGCATAAAACAAACCAACCAGGAGTTCACATTGTGGTGCAGTGGGTTAAGCCATTGCTTGCATCACCAGCATACCAATATGGCAGTGCCAGTTCAAGTCCTGCCTGCTCTGCTTCCAATCCAGCTCCCTACTAATGTACCTGGGAAGGCAGTGGAGGATAGCCCAAGGACTTGGGCCCCTGCCACCCACATAGGAAACCTGGAAGAGGTTCCAGTCTCCTGGCTTTGGTCTGGCCCAACCCTGGCTGTTGCAGGCATTTGAGGAGTGAACCAGTGGATGAAAGATCTCTGTCTCTCTCTTTCTTCCTCTCTCTCTAACTCTGCCTTTCAAATAAATAAAATATAAATCTTTTTTAAAAAATTTAAACTTTCAGCAAAAATTATTTTGGAAACTTTATATTCAACACAATGAGCTTTTTTTTAAAAAAACGATTTATTTATTTATTTGAAAGTCAGAGTTACACAGAGAGGGGAGAGGCAGAAGAGAGGTCTTCCATCCTATGGTTCTCTCCCCAATTGGCCACAATGGTCGGAGCTGTGCTGATCCGAAGTCAGGAGCCAGGAGTTTCTTCCAGGTCTCCCACGTGGGTACAGGGACCCAAGGACTTGGGCCATCTTCCACTGCTTTCCCAGGCCATAGCAGAGAGCTGGATCAGAAGTGGAGCAGCCGGGACTAGAAGCGGCGCCCATATGGGATGCCGACGCTTCAGGCCAGGGCATTAACCCACTGCACCACAGCACTACTCCCCACAATGAGCTTCTTAATACTTAAGTCTGTACTGATATCAGTGTGGTATTAATCATTGTGTTTGGTTGTGTTTGGGTTTGGGATTTTTTCACCATAAAATGTGTGAACATATGGAAGATCTTCAGTGCTCACCCCAGAGTTCTAGAACAGGCAACCACAAAGGCAGAAAGAGTAGTGGTTGCACAGGGCCAGGGAAGGTGACGGAACAGAATTGAGGAGTGACTTCCATGGATACAGGGTTTCATTTTGGGGTGCTGAAAATGTTCTAAAATTGGAGCATAGTGATGGTTGTTGTACAACTCTGTAAACCTCCTTAAAACCACCGCACTATGTCTTTAAATGGTGCCATGGTTTGAATGTGGTTTGTCCTCCAAAGATTGATGTGTTGGAAGCTTGGTCCTGAGAGTGGTGATGTTAAGAGGTGGTAGGACCTTTTAAGAGGCAGGGCCCAGTGGGAAGATATTAGGTCACTGGGGTTGCTGCCCTTGGAAGAGATTAAGGAAGTTCTTGTGAGGCCCTGGAAAATTCTCATGAGAGGATTGCCATGAAAGAGCAAGCCCCGCCCCTCTCTGCCCTCTGACTTCCCAGCATGCCATGTGACCTCGACCTCGCAGGGGCTCCCACCATGGGATGCAACCAAAGGAGTCCCCACAAGAGGCTGAATCAATCGGACTGTCCAATCTTGGCCTTTGAACCTCCAAAATCATGAGCTAAATCAACATGTTTTCTTTAAAATAAATAAATAAAATGCTTTAAAAGATGTATATATGTATTTATTTGAAAGGCAGAGCTACCCAGAGAGAGGGAGGGACAGAAAATGAGAGATCTTCTACCCACTGGTTTACTCCCCAAATGGCCTCAATGCCAGGGCTGGGCCAGGCTGAAGCCAGGAGCCTGGAAGTCCATCCCAGTTCTCTCACGAGGGTGCAGGGGCCCAAGCACTGGAGCCGTCTCTTACTGCTTTCCCAGACCATTGACAGAGAGCTGGATCAGAAACAGAGCAGCCAGGACTCAGAACCCACACCCATATGGGATGCTGACGTCACAGGTGGTGACTCAAGACGCTGTGGCCCAACGCCAGCTGCCCAACCTGTTTTCTTTATAAAGGACCCCGCCTCAGGAATTTTGTTGCAGCAGAACATATGATGTGTGAAACAGATCTCCAAAAAGTTGTAAAATTAGAACTCTACCGCTATAATAATATCACAGCATCTGGAGTTCAGCAACCCACATGCCATGGTTTGCTGACCTGCTTTCTCTGACAATATCCATCACCCTTGAGTTGCTCTAGAATATCTTCGGGAGCCAGTGTTTCCAAGTCTATCTATGCCTTCCTTTCATCTGTACACCAAACCATTATCTTTGAAGCTTAAATTGCCTCTATGAGTAAAATGCACTTATTTCCAGCAATACTCCACAACCAACATACACTCACGTACTCACACCCTAACAATTACAATAAAAGATATCACCTGGGAACGTGGAGGATTCTGAAGGCTTTGCTAGGGCTAATCCCACGCTCACTCGTGTGGCTGTTAGCACGAGACTTCAGGTGCTCACCTCAAGGATTTCTTCAAGGCTGCCTGAGTTTCCTTGTCACATGTCAGCTGACCTCCTCCCGGGAGTGCAAGGGAGAAATCTCAGGGCTTTTAGGACCTGGTTTCTGCAATGTACAGCACTGCTTCCACTTCACTCTGTTACCAGCAAGTAGCCAGGTCCTGCTCACACTCCAGGCCCCGCCTCCTGAAGGGAGAAGCAACAAGGAATTTGTGGATGTATATTAAACCCACCACATCGTGCTCGCTTCGGCAGCACATATACTAAAACCCACCACATCCTCATTGGCGCTCTACAAAAAGACTCTCTTTTCCTGTTGGGGGAGCAGAAACGGGGGACTAAGCCCAAGACTTAATGGTCAGACTATCCAAGTTCCACTGAAGGATAAATTCCCAATGGAGGCAGGACTGTGTTGGCAAGACCAGGACTCAGTTGGGAAACAATGAGACAGTGTTCCCTGGATCGACGACCTTGGAAATCTTGAATCCCCACATTCTTATGAATCCTCTCTGCCTAGAAGTAGCCCACTCCTCCCCTCTGCTTACAGCTGCTGGAGTCCGATCCCAGATAAGAGGATACTGTCTTCCTCCAGTCCAGGTGTGAGTCCTTAGGATCTTCCTGCCTGACTACAAGCATTTTAACTCTAACACTGTGATTTAATCTTAAACCCAGTCACCGGCATGTTTGACCTGATAAGGGAGGAAAGGGACCGAACCCCCAAAGGATCCCTCACCAGCTACCAAGTCTGCCTGTTCCTGGATCTTGCACTTCCCAGCCTCCAGAACTGGGAGACACAAATGTGTGCTGTTCACCCCACACCGCGCCTGGGATTCTGCTGGAGCAGCCTAAGACGACTGCGTCGGGGAAAACAGGTCAAGTTCATCTTTTGGATGACTCCTCAGTTCGTCCTTTGACACTCTTTTTTTTTTTTTTTTTTTTTTTTTTTTGACAGGCAGAGTGGACAGTGAAAGACAGTGCTGTTGGTTCACCCTCCAATGGCCGCTGGCGTGCTGCGGCCGGCGCATCGCGCTGACCCAAAGCCAGGAGCCAGGACACTCTTTCAAAAGGAAGCTTTCCATTCATTGATCCATGGAGTACTGATTCAAATCCTGCTAACAAAAGGTCCTTCCTGAAAGCTAGAAATGCCCTGCAGAGCAAAACTCACAGTTTCCTCCTCTGAGAACTTGCAACAAGTTCTCTAAAGCGTAAGAGGGGAAACCAGCTAAGTCACAGTGGGGATCAGAATAAAGAGATCTTCTCAGTGGACGGAGCACAGACGGGTAGCCACAGCAGTGGTGAGAGGGCAGCCCCCGGCTTCCTGGGGCCTAGGGACTGAGCCCGGCACTGGCAGCCAGAAATTCAGTTCCTATGGGGTGAAGAAATCATGCTGTCTGCAAGGCTACGGTCCCAAGCCAAACTCGAGGCTCCAGGCTCTTCCCCTTTAAAAAGAAGCTGCCCACTGAGGCTATGGGTCTTGACTTCACAGGAAGCCGTGGGCCTAAGGAACTGAGTGAAAAACAGAGGATCTGAGCCTGGATACACCCAAGACTCCCCAATACAATCCAGAGCAGGAGCAGCAAGATGAGATAAGACGACCTGGTTCTGAGCTCTAGGGGAAGAAAGGGCACGTGGTGAGAACTTTAAAACCATACAACCACTAGAAAGGAGAGACAGAGAAAACTCATCCGTACAATGCATGTACTCCTGACAACAAGCAAAACTTATACCACTGAAATTAAACACAGTCAGAACTGATGAAATCCACCTAAAACACTTTTCCCACATGGAAGAAAAGCTATAGTGCTGGGGCCAGCATTGCATACAGCGAGTTAAGCTGCCGCCTGCAACGTCAGCCTCCCAAACCAGAGAGCCAGTTTGAGTCCTGGCTGCTTTGCTTCCTATCTAGCTCTCTGCTAATGTACCTGAGAAAGCAGCAGAGGACAGCCCAAGCACTTGGGCCCGTGCCATCCGCGTGGGAGACCCAGATGGAGCTCTGGGCTCCTGGCTTTGGCCTAGACTAGCTCTGGCTGTTGCAGCCATTTGGGAAGTGAACTAACTACCAGATGGAAGATTTCTCTCTCTCTCTCTCTCTCTCTCTCTTTCTCTCTCTCTCTCCCCCCACACACACACTTCCAAATAAGTAAATACTCTTAAAAAAAAAAAAAAAAAGCTGTAGTACTATGTTGTAAGGGAAGCTTGTGCTTGGTTTGTCAACTGTTGAGACTTTTTTTTTTAATTTTTTTTATTTTTAACAGGCAGAGTGGACAGTGAGAGAGAGAGAGACAGAGAGAAAGGTCTTCCTTTGCCGTTGGTTCACCCTCCAATGGCCGCCGCAGTTGGCACGCTGCGGCCGGCACACCGCGCTGTTCCGATGGCAGGAGCCAGGTGCTTCTCCTGGTCTCCCATGGGGTGCAGGACCCAAGCACTTGGGCCGTCCTCCACTGCACTCCCTGGCCACAGCAGAGAGCTGGCCTGGAAGAGGGGCAACCGGGACAGGATCGGTGCCCCGACCGGGACTAGAAGCCGGTGTGCCGGCGCCGCAAGGCGGAGGATTAGCCTGTTGAGCCACGGCGCCGGCCTGTTGAGACTTTTTGAAAGATTCTATTTTATTTTTTTTTTTTTTTGAGAGGTAGAGTTACAGACAGTGAAAGGGAGACACAAAGAAAGAAGTCTTCCATCCACTGGTTCATGCCCCAAATGGCCGCAACAGCTGGAGCTAAGCAGATCTGAAGCCAGGAGCCAGGAGCTTCCTCCAGGTCTCCCACGCAGGTGCTGGGGCCCAAGGACTTGGGCCATACTCTACTGCTTTCCCAGGCTATAGCAGAGAGCTCGATCAGAAGAGGAGTAGCCCAGACTGGAACCAGCACCCAAGTGAGATAGAGGCTTAGCCCACTATGCCACAGTGCCAGCCCCACCTATAGAGACTTTTTATTCTGCACCTAAAGTGTTCAACAATTTCAATGGTGGGAAACAAAATCCAGCAGCTTGCCAAAGGTCAAGAGAAGCCTGACGCTCACTGCCACTCATGAATCTATCCAGCGGGCCGGCAGCGAGCACGTTGCCGTGGGGAGGGCTCTGGGGCCAGCCTGAAGAGCAGATGGATCTCTCCCTAACAGGGAAGTGCTGTGACTCTAAGGACTAAACAAATGTCACACAAAATTGCAGGTGGTCTCACGTGGATTTGGCAGACAAAATTAAATGGCAGGTGTTTTGAATTACACATAAGTTGTTCATAAACTTGATCTCAAGCAAAGTAAGAGTAATTTCCTATCATAATGTCTTTTACATTCAATTATGAACTGAACACGCCAGGTCACCCTGGGTAACTTTTGCATCATCTGCGGTCAGTTATCTGCCAGGATCCAGTCATTTGACTGCTTAAATAAAGAAGCAGGGCACACATTTGCCCTAGCACTTAAGACATCCGTGTCCCACGCTGGAGTGCCTCGGTTCTGCTCTGATTCCAGCTTCCTGCCTTTGCAGACCCTGGGAGGAAGTAGTGCCAGTTGGGGTAGCTGGGTCCCTGCCATCGCCGAGGGTGATCTGATCAAGTTCCTACCTCCCGGCTTCAGCCCAGCCCAGTCCTGGCCATTACAGGCACAGAGGGAGTTGAATCAGCACGCGGGAGCTTCCTCTCTCCCTCTGCCTCTCAAGTAATTTTTTTCTTGATTTTTAAAAAAGCAATTTAAGTAAATGTCTAACAAGTTGGACAAGAACCTGGCTCAGGGGCAGTGGAGAAGAACAAGGCTTTGGTGTTGGCCTGTTGAGATCTGCACACTGCCTGTCGCTTCGGAGCGGGCAATCTTGGGGAGGTAACTCGGCTCCTCTGTGCCTCAGTTTCCTGATCCACCTCACTGACACATGTCACCTTTCACAGGGTGTATGCTGAGCAGTAGAACAGCGCTTCAGTGACAATAGATTCCGTGTATTTGAACAAGAAAAACCAGGGGAGGCGCTGTGGGACAGTAGGTTACACCTCCTGCAGCGCCAGCATCCCAGATGGGCACTGGTTTGAATTCCAGCTGCTCTTCTTCTGATCCAGCTCCCTGCTAATGCACCTGAGAAAGCAGCAGAGGATGACCCAAGTGCTTGGGCCCTTGCAACTTCATGGGAGACCCAGAGGAAGCTCATGGCTCCTGCCTTCGGATCTGCCCAGCTCTGGCCTTTGCAGCCATTTAGGGAGTGAACCAGCAGATGGAAGATTCTCTCTGTTTCTCTGCCTGTAACTCTGCCTCTCAATAAATAAATAAATCTTCAAAAAAGGAAAGAGGGAAACAAAGAAGAAAAGAAAGGGAGGGAGGGAGGGAGGAGGGAAACGCGATTGTAGCTCTACTTTGGTGACCTAACACAAGTGCCCCTGAGACCGCTCTTTCATTTCCAGAAGGGATTTGAGACATTTTAAAGCAGGCTACCTTTCACAAACTGGGAGAGCAACAGTTCTAGACCGAGAACTCCTACACCACCCAAGACAGGGGCTGCCTGTACTCTGCGACAGTTCCCAGCAGCACCACGCCAGGGACACTGCGGGGAACCGGCCCCCGAGTCGGGACTCGGGCTCTCCCTCCTACGCGGGCCGAGGGACGCGGGAAGGGCCATCTCGTTCAGCGCCGGCGAGCCTCGCCTCCCCTCCCTGCAGCGCAGCCGGTGCAAACGTCCCCAGGCTGCGGGAACCATCGCGCCGCGCTCCCACAGGGCGACCCGCAGCCCGACCCCCGCAGCGGAGCCTAGCCTTTGGACGCCGGGAACGGGGAGGTGGGGCGGGGCGCGGCCACGGCGGGGGCGGAGCGGGGCGAAGGCAGGCCCCGCCCCCGACCGCAGGGCCCCGCCCATCTCACTGCGCCTGCGCCCGAAGGCCCGGGGCAGACTGGGAAAAGGCGTTGCTGTGGTGATTTGTGGCGCAGGAGCTCACCTGCCACTAGGTCACCCGCTGGACGCTCCTGGGCGCCGCTCCGCCCGCCTGGGTCGGCTCCCAGGCCCCAGCCGGGAATGTCCGCGTCCCCGGCGCCGTCAGCCTCGCTCCACCCGGCTGTGGTGCTGCGCCTGCCGAGAACAGCGTCGAGGCCTCCGCTCCTACCGGGCATGGACCCCTCACACATTACTTGTTTTATGGTCTAACCCCCAACAGGCGCTAGGGAACTTGCTTACCGGCCGCAGATCCGCCAGGCCACCATCCCCCTGCCGTGCCTCAGCCGGCCCAGTGCTGCACGTTCCCTGCGAGGGCGGTGCTACCGCCAGAGCCAAGTGTCCGGCTTTGTCTAACGCCAAACCCTCAGCCTTTTGCACCTCTGCGTGTGGCCTGTGTTCTCCCACCCTTCCTTACTTTTGGGCAGCTTCACTGAGATATCGAAATGTAAAAGCCTGCACATATTTAAAGAGTGCACTTTGCAGGCGCCAGAACGGGCTGAGCCTCTGCTTGTGACCCATCACACAGTCCTGGCTGGAGTCCCGGCCGCCCTGCTGCCGATCCAGCTCCCTGCTAATGTGCCTGGGAAAACAGCGGAGCATCGCCCTGGGAACTTGGGTCCCTGCTCCCACATGGGGGACCCCAATGTAGTTCCAGCCTCCTGGCTCGGGTCCTGGCACAGCCTCAGCTATTACGGCCATTTGCTGAGTGAATCAGTGGATGGGAGTCATTCTCTCTCTTTCAAATAAAAGTTTATTGAAAAGGAACGCAATTGATTTTTTTACATGTGTATATACATTTTGAAATCACCAACATGAGAATGAATACATCCATCACTCCCAAAAGTCTCTTGCCCATTTGGAATCCCTCATGGACCTGCTTTTGGTCACTGTAGGTTTTCAAGATTTGTATGAAGATGGGATCACACTATGTGGTTTTTTTGTCCAGATTGGGGGTGGTCAGGCTTAATTTTTGCTGAGCATATCAACAGCTTTTCATTTTTACTGCTGAATAGTACTCCTTTGTATTAATATACCACAATTTGTTGTCCATCCACCCATTGTTGGACTTTTAGGTTGTTGCAGTTTCTGGCTATTACAAATAAAGCTCCTATCAACATGGACATACAAGTCTTTGTGTAGACATATGCTTTTATTTGGATTAATGCCTAGGAGTGAGAAGGCCGTGCTGTTCGGTAGGTGTGTGTTTTAACTTTTTAAAAAACTACTAAACTATTTGTCCAAGTGGTTGTTTCATTCTACATTTGCACCAGCAGTGAGTGAGAGTCCTAGATCTTAACTGTTCTCACCAACACTTGTTAGATATCCTCAAGGCATGCGGTAGGAACTCACTGTAGGCTCAGTGTACATCTATCTAACAACCAGACAGACAACTGAGCATCTTTCATGACCTTAGGTGCCATCCATCTGACTTTTTTGATGAAGTGTCAAATCATATTTTACCCATTCACAAAATTCTTTATTCTCTTATTTTCAATTGTAAGAGATTTTAATATCTTCCCAGATATGTGATTTATGAATATTTTTTCCAGTCTATGACTTATCCATTCTCTTCAAAGCATGTTTCAAAAGCAGACATTCTTTTTTTTAAAGATTTATTTATTTGAAAGTCAGAGTTACACAGAGAGAGAAGGAGAGGCAGAGAGAGGGAGAGAGAGGTCTTCCATCTGCTGGTTCACTCCCCAGATGGCCACAACGGCCGGCCGGAGCTGCGCCAATCCGAAGCCAGGAGCCAGCAGCTTCTTCTGGGTCTCCCACGCAGGTGCAGGGGCCCAAGGAATTCAGCCATCTTCTACTGCTTTCCCAGGCCATAGCAGAGAGCTGGATCGGAAGTGAAGCAGCCGGGTCTCGAACCAGCACCCATATGGGATGCTGGCGCTTCAGGCCAGGACGTTAACCCGCTGCGTCACAGTGCCGGCCCTCGAAAAGCAGACATTCTTAATTGTCATAAAGTTGATCAATTTTTCCATTTATAGATTGTGCTTTTGATGTCATATCCAAGGAATCTTTGTCTAACCCATGACTCCAAAAGTTTTAGACAGGCAGAATTAGGCAATGAGAGAGAGAGACAGAGAGAAAGGTCTTTCTTTTTCCGTTAGTTCACCCACCAAGAGGCTGCTACGGCTGGCGCATTGCAGCCGGTGCGCTGCACCGATCTGAAGCCAGGAGCCAGGTGCTTCTCCTGGTCTCCCATGGGGTGCAGGGCCCAAGCACCTGGGCCATCCTCCACTGCACTCCCGGGCCACAGCAGAGAGCTGGACTGGAAGAGGAGCAACCGGGACAGAACCGGAGCCCCAACCGGGACTAGATGGGGTGCCGGTGCCGCAGGCGGATGATTAGCCTAGTGAGGCACAGCGCCAGCCTCAAAAGTTTTTTCCTATATTATATTTTTCTCTAGGAGTTTTATCTACACTACATTAACTTTTATGTACAGGGTGAGATATGGGTCAAAGGTTTTTTTGTTTTTGCCTATAACTATTTCAACCAATTTAAAATTCTTTTTTTTTTTTTTATTTATTTGAAAGAGAGACAGAGACTGACAGAAGAAGATCTTCCACCTGCTAGTTTATTTCCCAAATGACCACCGCAGTGGGGTTGCATCAGGCTGAAGCCAGGAGCCTAGAACTCTCTCTCTCCCTCTGGGTCTCCCACATGGGTGGCAGAGACTCAAGCACTTGGGCCCCCATCTGCTGCCTCCCAGGGTGTGCATTAGCCGGAAGCTGGAATTGGAAACGGAGCCAGGACTGGAGCTGCTCTGATACGGGATGTGAGTGTCCTGGGGTATCCTACCTGCTGTGCCATACACTACACCATGCCTCGATCATTTTAAGAAAACATCATCCCCTCTCTGAATTGCCTTTGCCACTTTGTGGAAAGCTACCTGGTTATATACACGTAGGTTTATTCACGAAGCCTCTATTCTGTTCATTATTTAACTGGACACATGGTCTAAATTATCATAGCTTTATTATAAGTCTTGAAACTATGTAATTTTAATCTACCAACTTCTTTCTTTTTCTCAAAGCTGTTTTGGCTATTCTATGTACTTGTTTCTAACTTAATTTTAGAATCAACTTTTACACTTTAACAAAAAAAAAACTTTGCTAGGATTTTGACTGGAGTTGTGATGGATATGCAGATAAATCTAGGGCACACTGACACCTTGGAAATATTGGGGCTTCCATTCTATTGATGATGTTTTATCTTCATTTTGTTAGTTATTCTGTAATTTCTCTTAGTAATATTTGTAGTTGTCATGTACAGGTCTTGCATATCTTTGGTCAGATTTATTCCTAAGTGTTTCATAAATAATATCATTCTTAAAATTTCTAATAGTTTTTTGCTAGTATATAGAAATATAATTGATTTTTAAAGATTTATTCATTAATTTAAAGCCAGAGTTATAGAGAGAGAGAGAGAGGAGGGGAAGAGTGAGAGAAATAACTTCCATCCATTGGTTCACACATCAAATGGCTGTAATGGCCATGGCTGGACCAAGCTGAAGCCAGAGCCTGGAACTCCATCCACATCTCCCACATAGGTGACAGGGGTGCAAATACTTGTGCTATCTTCCACTGCTTTACCAGGCACTTTAGCTGACAGCTGGATCAGAAATGGAGCAGGCAGGACTTGAACCAGCACTCAAATAGAATGCCAGCATCACAGGCAGCAGCTTAACCCACTGCACCATAACACCAGTCCCACAATTGATTTTTGTATAGTTATCTTGTATCCTGAAAACTTGCTAAACTAGCTTGTTAGCATGTGTTGCCTTTTATACAGTCAATAGGCATTTCTACATACACAATCATGTCAGCTATAAAGCTGGATTGAAAGTGGAGCAGCCAAGACACAAACCAGTTCCCATATGGAATGCTGGCATCTCAGGTGGTGGCTTAACCAGCTACACCACAATGCCAGCTTCAATCAGTAATTTTTAATTGTCCATCAACAATAGAAAGGTAAATATATGGCACAATACTATAGCATATAATGGAGTACTACACAACAATGAAAAAGAACAACTACTGCTACAAGTGAGCACATGGATGAGTATCACAACTACAACGCTGACCAAAATAAGCCAGCTTCAAAAGACAGCCTCTGGATCATTCTCTTTATGAGTGTCATAAACAGGAACAACTGATCCATGGGCAATGAAGATTACAGTGATGTCAACTGGGAGCGAGCACAAAGGAACCTGCTGGGATACCAGGAGTTACCTGTATTTTGATCTGTGTGGCTAAGCAGATATACACGCAGGAATAAATTCCCTGCACTCAACACATAAGCTGTATGACTGTGTAACACAGTCAGATGGAATAAAACGTCTGTTTTGAACATAATTACTCAGTTCTACTGATACTTAGGCTATCTGCTTGTTTTGGAGTGAAAGCTGTACTCTTTTGATCACTTTAATTTCATAAGCAGATGTGATCATACAAAATAAGTCCATTGTCCTTCAGAATTTTCTTATATGCATATGATTCCAGGTGAACTTTAGGATCCAGTTTCTAAATTCCTCAGAAAAATTCCTTTAGAAATGTTACTGGATTCTGCCATATTTGTAGTTTGTTTGGAGAACACATATATATAAGCAGTATTGATTCTTCTCATGCAGTTAACATGGTACAGTTCTCGGGAATTTTCAGCCAAGTTTTTTTCCCAGAAATCTTTTACTTAAGATATACAAACTTCATACATTTCATAAATACAAATTTAGGAACATAGTGATTCTTCCCACTCTTCCCTCCCTCCAACCTGCACTCATGTAGGGCTTGAAGATTGTTTTGCATATTATGTGCATTAAATACATTATGGTTTCTGCTGCTATTATCCAGTTATATTCTCAAATCATTGCTGATATATAAAAAGCTCCCCTTTTACTATCTGGCCACCTTGCTGAAGTTCATCCATTGCTTTTTTGTTCAATTCTATTTTAATTTTTAAGTTATAGATAATATGTTACAACCTTTTTTCCCTTTGAGGATCTCACTTTTTGTTTTTCTTTTTTTAAGATTTATGCACTTATTTATTTGAAAGGCAAAGCAACAGAGACAAGGAGAGAGAGAAAGGGGGGGAGAGAGAGAGAGAGAGAGAGAGAGAGAGAGAGAAATCTTCCATCCCAATGCCCACAACAACTAGACAACTAGGTCTGGGCCAGGCTGAGGCCTGGAGCTGGGAACTCCACCTGGTCTCCCACATGGGTGGCAGGGGCACAAGTACTCGAGTCACGCTCTACTGCCTTGCCGGATGCATCAGCAGGAAGCTGGATCAGAAGCAGAATAGCCGGAACTTGGACTAGTACTCCAAGACGCTGACTTCCAAGCAGCAACCCACTGAGCCGCATGACGACAGCCCCTTCACTTATACTTTCCTAATCATGTTTCCTGAAATCAGATAAAGATGGTATGTGCCAACTATGTCACTTGGCAACATTGCTTAGACTGAAACTGACCCCTAGCTGATAAATCTTATCTGCTAATCCACCAGTCTCCTGTGGGGCCCCGGAGAGTCGTGCCTAGGGATCTTTATGAGGTAAACTACTGATGGGCAGACGTGAAGCTTTTGGATCAGAGCTTCCATGCACCTGCCCTGTGTAGCCCCAGTCTTCTCATACCTGAGCCATATGCTGAGTGAATCTCATGTTCCATGTTGCCTGGCTCACAGGCATGGTTCCTCTCCCTAGGTCCTTCATACAAGTCAGATGAACCAATGTTTAGTTGAACCTAAGAAGAACGCCCCCCCTGCGAGCATTGCAGCATGGTGGCAGCCAGAGGCTAGACGTTCAGACACAGGATTTGGTTTGGCCAACAGCCTGTGAGCTTCTGGAGCTGAGGAAGGAAATGCTGGCAAAGCACTCGCTGACTGCCTGGGCGGCAGAGTCCATCTCTCCTTCCTCTGATGTGGTCCACTCTATGGCACACGATGGGATACATCACCCTCCTTTAGAGGGAGGTGACGCTGCAGTGAAGCCAAGTTCACGCTGAGGGGAGAAACTGCTCACTGTCCAGGAAAGGAACTTGGCCAGAAACCCAACTGCAGCCGGGCTGCAGGGATGATTAATGTCTGGCTGGGATGGTGTTGGGGTAGTGAGGAAGGTAGTGAAGACAAGAAAATGAATGCACAGAGCCCGTGCTTGTGACAGCTACTATCTGATAAAGACAAGTGGAACCGCTGACTTCAATCCAACTCCAGTCTACACAGAGAAACATTGGGGAGCACCTGAGAGAACAGAGAGCAAAGCAGATGGCAGGGCTACAATGACAACAGTCTCATAGGATGTATGATCACTGGCAAAAGGTTAAAGAAAGCTCACCTGTGAAAGGGATAACCCAAATAGCATCCCCACCGCCCTAAGGAAAGCTATGGGCTGAGTGCGCCAATGTAACCCTGCACTGGATTCCGACCAGGGTCCTCTGCTGCCATCTAGTGAGAGTTTAACAGGGATGCTGACATTTTCCAAAGTGACAGATTTTTAAAGCAACAGTAATTGGTTATTTTAAAGGTCTAAACCGTACCTCTAGACTGGATAAAATCTTTCATTTACAAGTGGCATATGGGGAAAATATATACTTTTTCTTAAAAGGTTAAAGAAATTTCACTGTAGTAAGTTGTTTGGTTAAAATCTAGCATATAATTCTGTTTGATGTAAAATGTCTAGAATTCTCAGAATAAAAGAAATACTGTAAGCATTATAAACATAGATGGCAGGGCCAGTATTGTGGCATAGTGGGTCAAGCCACCACCTGTGAGCCAACTGCCCATAACAGAGCACCAGCTTGAGTTCCAGCAGCTCCATTTCCCATCCAGCATCCTGCTTACATGCCTGGCCAAGCAGTAGAGGATGGCCGGAGTGCTTGGGCTCCTGCACCCATTTGAGGTACTTGATGGAGTTCCTGGCTCCTGTCTTTGGCCTGGCCCAGCCCTGGATATTGCAGCCATTTGGGCAGTAAACCAGCAAATGGAAGTGTGTGTGTGTGTGTGTGTCTCCCTCTCTCTGTCATGCTCACTTTCAAATTAATAAAAAAGAAAGAAAGAAAGAAAGAAAGAAAGAAAGAAAGAAAGAAAGAAAGAAAGAAAGAAAGGAAGGAAGGAAGAAAAGATCCATGGCAATGTTGCTTAGAGTAAAAATGATAAGGGGAGAAACTGCTCACTGTCCATAAAAGGAACGTGACCCATTGCATCTGAATGGACGGACTTAAAACCACCTGGTTAGGTAGGTAAGGTAGCTACATGCGGTAGCTACTCCAAAGTTTTTGTTTCTCAGTGTGGCACTCTTGTAACTTGCAGAGACTCCGGAAGCTACTCCAATGAAATTGTGGGACTGTTTCCTGTGTGGCATGGCGCTTTTAAATCAAGGCCATTCTCAAAAAAGGCTCCCTGGGAGTCACATCTGATTCACTTCCAGACACATGTGAAGGAAGCGGCCCTCCTGACGGCTGTACTTCCTGCTCTTCATCCTTTCAAATGCTCCAACTGGGGCCTGGGTTTGAGTTTGACTAAGCCTGGTGGGCAATGCATAGGTTACACTAGCTGCCAAAAATGACCTTTTTCCCTTGTCTTTTCCATAACTACGCTCGTTTCCTTTACATCTCCAGAACCTCAGAACAGTGTTGAGTCACAGTGAGCATAACAATGAGGGCAAGAACGCAGCGGGTGAGGAGGGGAGAAGCAATATCTTGCCCCCACATTTCATGTTTTCGCTTTTGATTGGAAATAACTTCAAACTTATACAAAAAGTCACAAAAAGAATCTAAAAACTACATACAGAAACTTCTGGTGTTTCCTCATGGTCAGATTCAGGTATCAGGCCCACACTTCAGGAAACTCCGCTCTGGCACTCGTCCAGCCTCCTTCTCAACTCTAGAGCCAAGGATGCCCACATACTGGGGCCTGCCCACATCCAGACTTCCCAGACCAGAGATCAACAGACTTTTTCTTTAAAGCTCAGTGTTGTGGCCTGGCAGGTTAAGCTGCTACCTGCAACACCAGCATCCCACATGAGCACCCATCCAAGTGCCAGCCACTCCACTTCTGATCCAGCTCCCTGATAATGTGCCACAGAAAGCAACTGAAGATGACCCAAGTGCTTGGGTCCCTGCGCCCATGTAGGAGACCAGAATGAAGCTCTCGGCTCCTGGCTTCAGCCTGGCTCAGCCCTGGCAGCCATATGGAGAGTGAACCAGCAGATGGAAGATTTCTCTGTCTCTCCCTCTCTCTCTAACTCTGCCTTTCAAATAAATAAATATAATAAATAAATAAAGGCCCAGTTAACAAGTATTTTAGACTTTGCTATCCACATGGTTTCTGTCAAAACTTTACTCAATGCTGCTATTGTCACATGAAAGTAGTCAAAGATTAAGAGCCAGTGCTGTGGCATAGGGGGTTAAGCTGCTGCCTTCAGTGCCAGCATTCCACATGGGCACTCGTTTGAGTCCCAGTTGCTCTACTTCTGTTCCAGCTCCCTGCTAATGCACCTGGGAAAGCAGCAGAAGATGGCCCAAGTCTCTGGGCCCCTGCACTCATGTGGGAGACCAGGAAGAAGCTCCCAGCTCCTGGCTTCAGATAGGCCCAGCCCCAGCCGTTGCAGCCATTTAGGGAACGAACCAACAGATGGACAATCTCTCTCCCTCTCTCACTCTCTAACTCTGACTTTCAAATAAGTAAAATAAATCTTTTAAAAAATGAAAAAAGGCCGGCGCTGTGGCTCATTTGGCTAATCCTCTGCCTGTGGCGCCGGCATCCCAGGTTCTAGTCCCAGCTGGGGCACTGGATTCTGTCCCGGTTGCTCCTCTTCCAGTCCAGCTCTTTGCTGTGGCCCCAGGAAGGCAGTGAAGGATGGCCCAAGTGCTTGGGCCCTGCACCCGCATGGGAGACCAGGAGGAAGCACCGGCTCCTGGCTTCGGATCAGCGTAGCACGCCGGCCATAGCAGCCACTTGGGGGGGTGAACCAATGAAAGGAAACCTTTCTCTCTGTCTCTCTCTCTCACTGTCTAACTCTGTGGAAAAATGAAAGAAAGAGGGAAAGAAAGAAGGAAAGAAAGAAAGAAAGAAAGAGAGAGAGAGAGAGAGAGAGAAAGAAAGAAAGAAAGAAAGAAAGAAAGAAAGAAAGAAAGAAAGAAAAGAAAAGAAAAGAGAAGAGAGTAATTGAAGATGGTAGATAAATGGATGAGTGTGGAGTGTGACTGTTACTACCCTTTGGATTCTCTCATCCAAACTCATGGTGAAATGTAATCCCCACTGTGAGGGGTTAAGAGCTGGCCCTAGGAGGGGCCTTTAAGAGGTGATTAAGTTGTGAGAGTTCTCCCCTTGTGAATGGATTAGTCCCTTCGTAGATTAATGGATTGGAGGGTTAAAAGGTCAGTGGGTGACCTCAACAGTAGATCTATCTCCAGCATGCTCACCCTTCAGTGTCCTCCATCGTGCCAAGACCCAGCAGGGCAGTACTTCCCAGGTGGCGAGCAGAGCCAGCCCCATGCTCTTGGACTTCCCAGCCTCCAGAACCATGAAAGAGAATCTCTCTCTTTGTAAGTGACCCAGTCTGTGGTGTTCAGTTACAGCAACAGAAAACAGACTGAGTCAACTGTGCTCCAATAAAATTGTATTCAAAAAAACATGTTTGAAGGGGTGGTCCTTGTAGTGCCTTAAGTCGCCGACTATGACAGTATCCCCTATCAAAGTGCTGATCTGAGTCCCAGATACTCTGCTTCTGATCTACAGTCCTGCTGATGCAGCTGGGATGATGGCCCAAGGAATTAGATCCTTGCCACCTACCCGGGAGACCCAGATGGAGTTCCAGGCTCCTGACCCATCCCCAGCTGTCATGGCCATGTGGGGGAGTGAATCAGTGGATGAAAGATCTCTCTCTCTATCCTCCTTCCTCCCCTCCCACTCTGCTTTTCAAATAAATAAGCCTTGAAAAACACACACACATAAACAAGTTGGAGGGCCCAACACACACACATAAACAAGTTGGAGGGCCCAAACTTGGTCCATAACCCAGTTTGATGACCCCTATTCTAGTCAATGCCCTCATCCTTAACGAGACAAACAAAAACAGAATCCCATGCCAAAGCAGCCTCGAGTCCACTTCCAGGGCAGGCCTGCATGGGCCTCTCTGTCCCATGTCCCTTATCTTGGGACTCCCCATATTGCCACTAAAGGATGTGTTTCTCTAGGCTTGAATGTGACAAGAGGTGGCTGTTTTGAGGACACACAGGTGAGATGACTGTGAACATATAGATAAGGCCCTAGCAGTGTGGTGGGAAGAGATGAGAGATCAGGCCAAAAGGCTGGTATGGTACGAACTCCAAGGAGTCAAAGAACTCCATGATTAAGCCTGGTCTTCCAGGTCAGTTTGAAAGTATAATTTATCCAGAGAAAAAGGATGTAGCATACCTTATTTAACACTTTATTGTGGGGCAAGCGCTGTGGTATAGCTGATAAAGCCACAGTGCCAGCATCCCGTTCAAGTCCTGCTGCTCCAATTATGATCTAGCTCCCTGCTAATGCATGTGGGGAAGCAGCAGAAGATGGCCCAAATCCTTGGGTCTCTGCACCCACATGGGAGGCCTGGAAGAGGCTCTTGGATCCTAGCTTCAGATCAGCCCAGCTCTGGCCATTGCAGCCATTTGGTAAGTAAACCAGCAGATGTAAGATTTCTCTCTCTCTCTCTAACTTTGCTTTCAAATGAATAAATCTTTTTAAAAAAACACTTTGTTGCTTGAATTTTCATTTTTATCTACTTATTTGAGAGGCAGTAAAAGCTCCCATCTGCTGTTTCACTCCCAAACCGCTGCAACAGTTCTGAGACCGAAGCCAAGAGTCAGGAATTCAACCCAGGTCTCTCATGTGGGTGACAGGAACCCAATCACTTGGGCCATCACTGCTGCCTGCCAGGGTCTGCATCAGCAAGATACTAGAGTCAGGAGTCCGAGCTGGGCAACAAACCAAATTACTATGCTAGGTTATAAACTGAACTGCTAGCTATGGTTTTGAGCAGTTAGACATGTGGTATGTGGTCCCCATTTGAACTTTGCTCCTGCCCCATAATGCAAGAGGAAGTCAGTGTAAAAGCACAAATGCCTCTCAGAACAGTCCCAGTCGGGCTGCCCCAGGCCCTGCCAGGTGGCTCCCTGAGGTCAGACTCTGTAAGCAGGTTCCTGTCTCTGCACTGCCCCTGGCAGTCAGCTGCAGCGCATGGCAGTGCCTCCCAGCCCCCTCTTGCCTGCAGCCATCCAGCTTGGCATCAGGCTCCATACTTAGCACCCACCCTCTCATCAACAGAACAGTGCTCCAGTCTCCCCAGTCTGTACTCTGGGATGTCTTCTCTCTCCAGTTTATCTAATTTCTTTGAACTATTTGATATTTGTACAAGTTCTCTTGTGGTAGAATTAAGCCTCTGGAGAATTCTTGGTCTCCCTCTCTCTCTCATTTAACATACCCATTGCCACCACCGTGATTTTCACCTACCTCTGCCATCTGATCAGCAAAGGACCTAAAAGCACATTCCCTTTACCCAGAATACTCCAAAGCCAGAGAGGATTACCATCTTATCAACACTAGTACATGCTCATGTCCAGGACACTTTGGAATTACAGCTAATGAAATATTACTAACACAGGCCACATGTGGTACAGTGGGTTTAGCTGCCTCCTGTAATGCCTGCATCCCATAGTGGAGTGCCAGTTCAACCCCCAGCTGCTCTGCTTCTGATCCAGCTCCCTGCTAATGTCTCTGGGAAGGCAATGGAGGATGGCCCAAGTACCTGTCATAAATGTCACCCAGATGGAGCTCCTGGCTCCTGGCTTCAGCCTGGCCCAGCCCCACAGTCACTTGGGAAGTGAATTAGCAGATGAAAGATCTCTATCTCTCCCTCTCTATCATTCTTGCCTTTCAAATAAACAAATCTTTTTTTCAAAATAATATCCAAATCTTGTAAGCAGCAAAGTATATCCAGAAAAATTAGCAATTCTTCAAAATGCTGTCCCATGAAATACCTTCAACCTTTTATATTTTTAAAGGTAAAAGAGAATTTCTCTAAATGTCACTTTCAATGATATAATAGTTGTCATGTGGTATCCCATAATTTTAAGAATTACTGCTATGTAATTTATATAATTACTATAATATAGTATGTTTTGTATAATTTGCCATTCTTTTATTTTGCTCAATATTTTACTTTTGTCCTAAAATCGTTTTCTATAAATATACAATCCCAGAGTTGTAATTTGCTTCTTTTTTTAGCACTCCAGATCTCTAGAAAAAGACAATTTATCAAAGTGTTTTGCAATAACATATTGCTTAGTTTCTCTATCATTTTATTTGCTAATAGTTATGCCTATTGCTTAGCATAATTTACTTATTTCTTCCATGACTCAGGTCACCATCAGAACACATAATTACTCAAGATATAAAGTAGGGAAAAACAGACACCTTGCACAGAAAGAGGTAGAGCTGAATCAGTTATTAAGTACATCATTATCCCTTTTAACTGGGCGCAGTCATAAAGAATGGAGGTTTGGAATTACAGACCTGGCTACAAGGCCTGGCATAAACAACCTGTGGTCAAGACCATGACTTTCCCTGGCCCTTAGTTTCTCCATTGTATTTTTTTTTGGACAGGCAGAGTGGACAGTGAGAGAGAGAGACAGAGAGAAAGGTCTTCCTTTTGCCGTTGGTTCACCCCCGAATGGCCGCTGCGGCCGGCGCACCACGCTGATCCAAAGCCAGGAGCCAGGTGCTTCTCCTGGTCTCCCATGTGGGTGCAGGGCTCAAGCACTTGGGCCATCCTCCACTGCACTCCCAGGCCACAGCAGAGAGCTGGACTGGAAGAGGAGCGACCAGGACAGAATTCGGTGCCCCTACCGGGACTAGAATCCGGTGTGCCAGCGCCGCAGGCGGAGGATTCGCCTATTGAGCCATGGAGCAGGTCAGTTTCTCCATTGTAAAGAGGAATATAAGGGGTCAGCATTGCGGCACAGCAGGTTAAGCCACCACCTATCACTCTGGCATTCCATATGAGAACCAATTTGAGTTCTAGCTGTACTACTTCCAGTCCAGCGCCCTGCTAATGAGCCTGGGAAGGCAGAAGAAGATGGCTCAAGTGCTCGGGCCCTTGCCCCACACATAGAAGACCTGGATGATCTCCAGGCTCCTAGCCATTTGGAGAGTGAACTAGCAGCTGGGAAGATGTGTGTGTGTGTGTGTGTGTCCCTTTCTCTGTGTAACTCTGCCTTTCAAATAAAGAAATAAAAAGAGAGGAATATAGTGATACCAGTTCTCTGCTCTACAATACAGGTAGCATGAGAGCAAATGATAAAAGGTTTTTAAGAGGACCTTGCTGGGGTAGCGCTGTGGTACAGTAGGTTAAGCTTCTGCCTACATTGCCAGAATCCCATATGGGTGCTGGTTTGAGTCCTGGATGCTCCACTTCCAATCCAGCTCCCTGCTATGGCCTGGGAAAGCAGTAGAAGATGGCCCAGGTGCTTGGGCCCCTGTACCCATTTGGGAGACCTAGATGAAGCTCCTGGCTCCTGGCTTCAGATTAGTGCAGCACCGACCATTGCGGCCATTTTGG
Organism: Lepus europaeus; assembly: GCF_033115175.1. Taxonomy (NCBI): domain Eukaryota; kingdom Metazoa; phylum Chordata; class Mammalia; order Lagomorpha; family Leporidae; genus Lepus; species Lepus europaeus. The sequence continues at coordinate 16,604,980 of NC_084845.1, read as the reverse complement.
AGAGTGAACTGGTAGCTTTGGGATCCGCAAGGAGGGAAGGCCTATACTTCCGGGAATGGAGAGTCCCTACCTGTACTTCCAGGTAGGAAAAGTTCTTGTCAAGGTCTCCGCGGGTGCCTAAAGGTCAACCAATGAAGATCAGACCCACTTCAACCTTTAACCCCCATGCCCTGAATCTATAAAAGGAGCCCTCCCAATCTCTGATGCACAACTTCCCCGGCCCCCCGCTCTGTTGCTCTGTTGGGACCTGTGAACCTTGCCTGGGAGCAGAATCCCAATAAAAGCTTGTGAATTAATTGATTCGTCTGCCTGGGAAGATTTGTTACGTGCCGGACACCTTGCATGAACCAGCGGATAGAAGATCTCTCTCGCTCTCTCTCTCTCTCTCTCACTGTCTGTAACTCTACCTCTCAAATAAATAAATAAAATCTTAAAAGGGATGGTGGGGAACCAGCAATATAGAGTAGCGGGTAAAGCCGCTGCTAGCAGTACCAGCATCTCATATGGGCGCTGGTTCAAGTCACAGTTGCTCCACTTCCGATCTGGCTCTCTGCTACGGCCTGGGAAAGCAGTGGAAGATGGCCCAAGTCCTTGGGCCCCTGCACCTGCGTGGGAAGACCTGGAGGAAGCTCCTGACTCCTGGCTTTCAACTGGTGCCACTCTGGCCATTATGGCCAATTAGGGAGTGAACCAGTGGATGAAAGACCTCTCTCTCTCTCTCTCTCTCTCTCTCTCTCTCTCTTCCTGCCTCTCCTCCTCTCTGTGTATAACTCTGACATTCAAATAAATAAATCTTTAAAAAGTAAAATAAAATAAAATAAAAAGAAGACCTTGCTAACAGTGTTGATGTACCAATTACTATTTCACAAAATGAAAAGAGTTTTCATGGAATCAAGATTCCTAACACTGCCATGATACTGATTTCATTTGACAGACTGTGATGGTTAATTTTAGGTGTCAACTTGACTGGCCTAAAGGATGCCCCAACAGCTGGTAAAACATTGTTTCTGCATGCACATGTCAGGTCATTTTCTGAAGAAATTAGCATTTGGATCAGTCAAGAACATTCTCCTTTCCAGTGTGAGTAAGCACCATTCAATCCACTAAGACCCTGATTAGAACAAAAAAGCAGGACAGGGTAAATTTATTCATTCACTCTTTCCTTGTCCCCACTCCCTATCCCCAAGGTAGGACATCTATCTCTGCCCCCAGAGTTCTCAGGCCTGTGCCCACCCCTCACTCCTGGCCTTCCTCGAGGTAGGACATCTATCTTCTGCCCCCAGAGTTCTCAGGCCTGTGCCCACCCCTCACTCCTGGCCTTCCTCAAGCCTTCAGCTCGGGCTGAATTACAGCAGCAGCTCTCCTGGACCTCCAGCTTGCAGGCGGCAGATGGTAGGACTTCGTGGCCTCCGTAATCGTGTGAGCCAATTTCAATGATAAATCTCTTCTTATGAATCTATTTATACCCTATTGTCTCTGTTTCTCTAGAGAACCCTAAGCAATACACAAATGTTATCTAGACTTTCCTACACAGGTGGCCACGTGCAGTTGTACCCTGAGAGTGAGTACCTCCTTCATTTCCATGCCCTACGAGCCTACCTTGCCTCACCCTAGCCCCAGCCCTTGGAGAGGATGTTTACAAATCCTGCAGATACAATAATAAGCCACTGAAATTATTTCTGGATCTAGTATCTTCTGGTTACTGAAGTTACTTTGTAGAGGGATTGGCCCTCTATATTCCACTGCCCTGAGTTGACAATGGGCCTGGACATGTTTGGATTTTGACTTCATATCCCATCACCAACACCCATCTCCAGATCTTTTTCATCATCCCCAGCTGAAACTCATGCTCATTCAACAGTAACTCCCCACTACCTCTGTCTCCAGGCCCTGGCAACCACCATTCTACCTTCTGTCTCTGTGAGTTTAACTTCTCTCGTGATTCCATACAAAGGAAATTGGACAATGTTTATCCTTTTGTTGGACTAGTCTCTTTTCAAGGTAAATTAACTCCTGGTTAAAGATGGCAGGATGTAACCCTAAACTTCTATCTCCATTCCCTCCCAATACCCCACTACAATAACAGTAAAGTAGTAGTGAAAAACTACAGCAAGAGATGGGAGATCACCAAGAGACAAGAAATGTTCAGTAGAATTATTGAAGATGTAAAGTAAAGGATGCACACAAAAGGGTGCACACTGCTTAATTCCACAGACAAGGAACTGAACCTTCCTACCGCCTCCTTTTTTTTTTTTTTTTTTTTTTGACAGGCAGAGTGGACAGTGAGACTGAGACAGAGAGAAAGGTCTTCCTTTGCCGTTGGTTCACCCTCCAATGGCTGCCGCAGCTGGCGCGCTGCAGCCGGCGCACCGCGCTGATCCAAAGCCGGGAGCCAGGTGCTTCTCCTGGTCTCCCATGCGGGTGCAGGGCCCAAGGACTTAGACCATCCTCCACTGCACTCCCGGGCTACAGCAGAGAGCTGGACTGGAAGAGGGGCAACCGGGAGAGAACTGGCACCCCCACCGGGACTAGAACCCGGTGTGCCGGCACTGCAAGGCAGAGGATTAGCCTATTGAGCCTCGGCACCGGCCTCCTACCTCCTCCTATCACTCTAACACAACAGTCATATGGTGGCTTGATACATATGATACATATGCCCCCCAAAAATTTGCAGGGATGACTCTCCAAAAAAAACCTGAACACCCCAAAAGGTCCACATTATTTCTTTTAGACACTCATTGGTAACACGTCTAAAAGGTGGCTTACCACCTGATACCCCTATGTGAAGTCTTCCAGTGAATGAGTCCACTAGAAACACAGAGTCCCTAAACAAAACAATGTATGATCTCATTCTCATATGTGCTGCAATAAGGTCACCAGATTCTGATGAAAGTCTCTAGCATCAAAGATTTACTCTAAGATAAGCCACAGAACACATGGCCAGAAGGCAGGGAGCATCTTGATGCTATGTGACTGTTCGTACAGACAAGCCCACATATAGAAAAGGCACCACTCATATATAATGGGCCAACTTTACCAGGCATACAGCCTGCACTTCAGGCTTGTATGGAGCAAAGAATGGAAAAGGGCTTTAAAACATCTCTAAGTCCTTGACTTGTGAGATAAAACCTCATTGATCAGAGCTGGCAATCAATGATCAATGTTTAAAATGGATGAATCTAGAATTGGTGACAGACATATTATTTAAAGACAATGACAACAGCAGAAACAGCTGAAAGGCCCACAGCTGTAGAGAGGTAGCTAAGAATGATGGACATGTTTCATGAATCCTTCTTTGTAGTTTTGTGGTTTAACCTTATGCATGTATTAGTGGTTTTTTATTTTCTTTTTTTTTTATTTTCAAAGAAAATGACTGGAAGTTGTTTTTTTCTCATGTGGCACTGTTTCATTCTGGAATCTTCCAATTAAGCTTTTGGCTAAACACATAAATATGATAATGATAATTATTCAGGAATCAGGAGGTTTGTGAAAGCATTGTGTGCTATTAGAGTAATCAAGCTCAGCTCTAACACATCTTGGCTTTTCAGGATAATTAGACCACACTGGAGGCCCAGATGGGGTGAATGAGAAAGCCATGGGTGTCTGCCACATTGCAGCAAGAAAACATCACACAGAACTACTCGACTGGCATCGAAATTTGCATGTTAACTTAGTACACAACAAGAACTGAATAAAAATGCTTGGATTTGGGGCAAAACGTTTCACTTGCAAAACCAAACACGGAAAACAGTACAATAATTGTTCCAATTTTAGTATATGTGCTGCCGAAGCAAGCATGGTACAATAATTAATGTGCTACACAACTTACTTTAAGCCCTCATGCTTTAAAAAAAAAAAAACTAGGAAATAACAGGTTTTTTAAAAAAATTTATTTATCTATTTGGAAGGCAGAGTTACGGAGAGAAAGAGACAGAGATAGATTTTTCATCTGCTGGTCCACTCCCCAAATGCCCGCGACAACTAGAGCTGAGTCCGGCTGAAGCCAGGGGCCTGGAATTCCATCTGGCTCTCCAACATGGGTGCAGAGGCACAAGTACTTGCACCATCTTCTATGCATTAGCAAGAAGCTGGATCAGAGGCAGAGCAGGAGCCAGTGCTGTGGCATAGCGGGTAAAGCCGCTGCCTGCAGCGCTGGCATCCCATATGGGCGCTGGTTCAAGTCCTTGCTGCTCCACTTCAGATCCAGCTCTCTGCTATGGCCTGGGATAGCAATAGAAGATGGCCCAAGTTCTTGGGCCCCTGCACCCGAGTGGGAGATCAGGAATAAATTCCTGGCTCCTGGCTTCAGATTGGCTCAGCTCCAGCCATTGCAGCCATCTGGGGATGAGCCAGTGGATGGAAGACCTCTCTCTCTCTTTCTGCCTCTGCCTCTCTATAGCTCTGCCTTTCAAATAAATAAATAAATAAGTGGAGGAGGAGGAGGAGGATAAGGAGGAGGAGGAGGAGGAGCAGCAGCAACTAGGACATGAACTAATGCCCATAAGGGATGCCAGCATTACAAGCAGCAGCTTAACACAGTGGTCCACAACACCAGCCACAAGCCCTCGAAATAGTTCTTTCTATATCCTCTATTTCCAAAAAGTTCACCTCATAATATAAGCAGAATACCAAATATTATTTAATCTGGGGCTGGCACTGTGGCATATCAGGGTTAAACCAACCAGTTCTCTACTAATGTGCCTGGGAAAGCAGCAGAAGATAGCCCAAGTCCTTAGGCCCCTGCACCCACGTGGAAGACTTGGATGAAGCTCCTGGCTTTGGCCTGGCCCACCCCTGGCCATTGCAGCCATTTGGGGAGGGAGTCAGTGGATGGAAGACTTCTCTCCCTCTGCCTCTCTGCCTCTCCCTCTCTATAACTCTGCCTTTCAAATATATAAATAAAATCTTTTTTAAAAATCATTTAATCTGGGGCCAGCACTGTGGCTTAGTAGGTTAAGCATCCACCTGCTGTGCCAGCATCCCATATGGGCAACGGTTCGAATCCCTGTTGCTCTACTTCTGATCCAACTTCCTGTTGATGGCCTGGCAAAGCAGTGGAAGATGGCCCAAAATGCTTGGGCCCCTGCATCCATGTGGGAGACCCAGAAGAAGCTCCTGGGCTTGAGATCGGCCCAGTTCCAGCTGTTGCAGCCATTTGGGGAATGAACCAGTGAATGAAAAACCTCTCTCTGTGTGTCTGTAACTCTGCCTCTCAAGTAAGTAAATAAATCCTTTTAAAAAATCATTTAATCTACTAATTCATCCGACAAAGATTTGTTGTGTCCCTACTGTGAACAAGTTCCTGAGTTGGTGCTAAGAATGCAACCTGGGAAGGCACATACAGTCTCTGCCCTCAGTATAACTTAAAGACTGGTATAGAACAGCAGTAAGTACGCAGACAATATCACCACAACATGTAATGACAGAGTACTCGTATACGCTATGGTTTGAATATGGTGTCAGTGTTCATAAGGCTCATGAGCTGGAAGCTTGGTCCCCAGCACGACAAAGTTGAGACAGAAGAATCTTTATGAAGTAGGGCTAATGCAAGGTACTCAGAGATGGATGCCAGTCTCAGAGTGAGTGAGTTCTTGGAAGCAGAGGTTGTTTTAAACTGAAGTCACCCACGTGTTTGGCCTCTTTTGTATGTGGCCAGCTCTTTTTGCAATTCTCCACCATGTTGTGACGCAGCCAAGGGGGCCCTCACCAAAGGCTGAGGCTACTTGACTTTTGACTTTCAGCCTCTAAAACTGGAGTTAAATAAGCCTCTTTTCCTGTAGCCAGCTTTGTGACATAGCAGGGAAAGCCACAGCCTGTGAAGTTGGCATCCCATATGGATGCTGGTTTGAGTCCCAACTACTCCACTTCCAGTTTCCTGCTAATACACTTGGGGAAAGCAGCAGAATACTAAAGTACTTGGACCCCTGCACTCACATGGGAAACCTGGATGAAGCTCCTGGCTCCTGGCCCAGGCCTGGCCCAGCCCTGGCTGTAGTGGCCATTGGGGGAGTGAACCAGCAATAGAAAATTTCTCTCTCTCTCTCTCTCCCTCTCTCTTTCTCTCTCCTTCTCCCTCTCTGTAACTCTGCCTTTCAAATAAATTAATAAATCCTTTTTTTTAAAAAAAAAAAAAAGCCTCTTTTCCTCATACACCCAGCATCTGGTGTTTTCATATACCAACAGGAAATAGACTAAGACAGTATATGAGTACATTAGTGCAAGACAGAGTTAGGATGGATAGCAATTATCTAAGACAACAGCTCTCTGGACAGCAGTGAGAAGACAGAAGTGATATCCAGGATGAGTGTCTCAATGGTAAGGCTGGAGGAGGAGAATCTGAGTATTTAATATGAATTCTTCAAGGTAGAGCAAAGGCTGAAGGGTGGAAAGAATGGGGAATAGTTAAGGGGAGAGTTGAGAGGTAAGTGGAAGCCAATTCACACAGAATTTTGTAAACATATCCCAGGTTATTCTAAGAGCACACAATGAGAAGCCATGGCAGTCACTGAGGTCACGACTAGGGGTGCAACTGTCTGAATGCTTGTGTCCCCCAAAATTCCTATGATGAAAGCCTAATCCTCAAGGGTAGGGCCTTTAGCAGGTGATTAGGTCATGGGGTGGAGCCCTCATGAATGGGATTAGTGCCATTTTGAAGGAAATCCCAGAGAGATCAGCTGCCCCTTTCTCAGCATGAGGAAGCCATCGATGAACCAGGAAGTGAGCCCTCCACAGACACTGAATCTGTGAGAGCCTTCATCTTGGACTTTTCAGAGTAAGAATATATTTTTGCTAAAGTCCACCAGTATAGTATTGTTTCACAGCTGCCCAAATGAATGAAGACTGGGGGGAGGGGACCTTGAAGGACAGGTATGACTTCACCATATTCGATTTTACAAAGGTTTTCCACCAGTGTTGTGGCGCAGTGGGGTAAGCCACCATCTGGGACACCAGCATCCCACATAAGCCTTGGTTCAAGTCCTGGCTGCTCCACTTCTGATCCAGCATCCTACAAGGGCACCTGAGAAAGCAGCAGATGATGACCCAAATGCTTGGGCCCCCACCATCCACATGGGAGACCGTGGTGGACTTCTAGGTTCCTGCTGAAGCCATTAGGAGAGTAAACCAGCAGATGGATGATATCTTTCCCTCTCTGTCTCTCCTTCTCTCTCTGAAAACTCTGCCTTTCAAACAAGTAAATTTTTTTTTCTTTTTTACAAAAAAGGGGAGAAGGATTTTCCCTCAAAAGAATTTCTTCTAGTTTCCATTACTTTGCTTACTTTCCAATCACATGCATGTCTTACCCATTTCTATTATTTGTTGTTGAGACAGTTAGACAAATACAGAGTAATGGGAAGAACAGTAAAACTAATTGTAGAGTGTCATTAAGTTACAAAGCATTTAATTCTTTTTTTAAAATCCAGGCTATATTTTAATTTTTTTTTCCCAAAGAAACCTTTTATTTAAGGAGTACAAATTTCATAAGTACAACTTTAGGAATACAGTGATTCTTCCCACCATACCCACCCTCCCACCCCTACTCTCACCTTCCTCCTCCTCCCTCTCCCATTCCCAGTCCCATTCTCCATTAAGATTCATCTTCAATTAACTTTAAACACAGAAGACCAACTCTATACTAAGTAAAGATTTCAACAATTTGCACACACACACAACTGAGAACAAGTTTAGCATTAACTCTTTTTTTTTTTTTTTTTTTTTTTTGACAGGCAGAGTGGATAGTGAGAGAGAGAGAGAGACAGAGAGAAAGGTCTTCCTTTTGCCATTGGTTCACCCTCCAATGGCCGCCGCGGTAGGCACGCTGCGGCCGGCGCACCGCGCTGATCCAATGGCAGGAGCCAGGTGCTTCTCCTGGTCTCCCATGGGGTGCAGGGCCCAAGCACTTGGGCCATCCTCCACTGCATTCCCTGGCCACAGCAGAGAGCTGGCCTGGAAGAGGGGCAACTGGGACAGGATCGGTGCCCCGACCGGGACTAGAACCCGGTGTGCCAGCGCCGCAAGGTGGAGGATTAGCCTAGTGAGCCGCGGCGCCGGCCAGCATTAACTCTTGTGTGTACTTTTACTGACTATAACGGGAGGCAGATGAGATTTGGACCCATGGTTTCACCACTCTTCCACCCTGTGTCTTTCCATGGAAGATAGGTATTGATCATGTCACAGGGTCCTGGTATCTCAGACCCAACTGCAAAAACCTCTCCAAGACAAATCTCCAGGCAAGCACTGCCATTTAATTGAGTTATCACTGGACTAAATTCTATTTGCCATTCTAGGATAGTATAAAACACTGGCCGGCACCACAGCCCACTAGGCTAATCCTCCACCTGCGGCGCCGGCACACCGGGTTCTAGTCCTGGTGGGGCACCGGATTCTGTCCCAGTTGCCCCTCTTCCAGTCCTCTGCTGTGGCTCGGGAGGGCAGTGGAGGATGGCCCAAGTCCTTGGGCCCTGCACCTGCATGGGAGACCAGGAGAAGCACCTGGCTTCTGGCTTTGGATCAGCGCGGTGTGCCGGCCGCAGCGTACCAGCCACAGCAGCCATTGGGGGAGTGAACCAACGGAAAAGGAAGACCTTTTTCTCCGTCTCTCTCACTGTCCACTCTGCCTGTAAAAAAAAAAAAAAAAAAAAAACACATAGACTTGACTGAAATCTATATAGTCTACCTTAATCCTGGACTAAGACTTCACCAAGTCTCAGTTTTAACCATTTTAAAATTAGGAATGAAAATATATAACACAGAGAGAGATTGTTAATTAAAAAGCAGAAAATTATGAAATTGTATCATGTGTGCTTTTAAAATCCAGCAATCATGCGCTAAACAGAGAGCAAGAGTAGGCAAGATGAAAATCAATAACACCACCATTCAATGGGCATGCACCCAGAGCAAGTATGGGATGACAGACATCGTCCATAGCAGCGCTTCTGTGTCAGCTTCCGTGTGTTTTTCACAAGAGCAGCATCTCACTCAACAACAATGGTTCTGTTGTTTGAAGAACATGGCCTCCAAATGCAAGCTAGCAACATTATATGTTCCTTAAATGAAAGACCAGCTATCTATTTCAACTCTGGAGATGAAACTAAGAAGGCTCCCATCCCCACCGAGGATATAATGGATATATCTGCAGTGGATGTGAATAGGGGCCAAAAGTCTTTGAGATTCCACTTCCAATAAGGCTTTACATTTTTTTTTTAATTTATTTTTTGACAGGCAGAGTTAGACAGTGAGAGGGAGACAAAGGTCTTCCTTTTTCCGTTGGTGACCCGCCAAGTGGCTGCTACGGCCAGCGCCTTGTGGCTGGCACACTGTGCCGATCCGAAGCCAGGAGCCAGGTGCTTCTTCTGTTCTCCCATGTGGGTGCAGGGCCCAAGGACCTGGGCCATCCTCCACTGCCCTCCCGGGCCACAGCAGAGAGCTGGACTGCAAGAGGAGCAACCGGGACAGAATCTGGTGCCACAACCGGGACTAGAACCCGGGGTGCCGACGCTGCAGGCGGAGGATTAGCCTAGTGAGCCGCGGCGCCAGCCCAATAAGGCTTTAAAGGACCATAACAGATTACCAGTTCTACAGAGAAGGGGCAAGGGGAGGATAGATAAAGTAAAAGATCACATTTATGTTTATAGACAGCACAAAAAAGTCTAAAGAAATTGAATTCTAGAGAAGTGGGATGAGATTTCATAGGTGAGAAGGGATGAGGGGCCACTGGAGCTGACTGTCACATCTGGGCATGGGCAAGCCAATGACAGGGCTTGTCACAGTCAGAGGGTTCTTCTCGGCTAAGAGACTACTGGTACTTTAAAAATCTCTATGGGTTGGATCAACAGATGAGAATATGGAAGAACCAAAAAAAAGAAGCTAGTGTATCTTGTTTGTTAAGGGAGTGGCAATGTAGGAGGCTGAGGCATTCTGACTGTGAGAGGGATCTCCACTGAGACAGAGGGATCTCCACTGATTTTTTTAAAAGATTTGTTTTACTTATTTGAAAGACAAGAGTTACAGAGAGAGGTAGAGAGAGAGAGGTCTTCCATCCACTGGTTCACTCCCAGATGGCCGTAATGGCCAGAGCTGCGCCAATCCGAAGCCAGGAGCCAGGAGCTTCTTCGGTGTCTCCCACGTGGATCCAGGGACCCAAGGAGTTGAGCTATCTTCTGCTGCTATCCCAGGCCATAGAAGAGAGCTGGTTCAGAAGAGGAGCAGCGGGGACTAGAATCGGCGCCCATATGGGATGCCGGCACTTCAGGCCAGGGCTTCAACCCACTACACCACAGCACCAGCCCCTCCACTGATTCTTCATACGTGGGTCCAGAGTTTTATTAGAAGGAAAGGCCTACAAGACATACAGATCATAGGGCAGGCACCAGGTGTAGAAGTTTAGCTGTTGGTTGGGACATCTACTTCCCAGGTCTTTGGAGTGCCTGGGTTCAAGTCCTGGCTCTGCTTCCGATCTCAGCGTCTTGCTAATGCACACCCCGAGAGGCAGCAGGTGACCGCCAAGTAGTTGGGTCTCTGCCACCCCTGTAGGAGACTGAGATTGGATTCCAGGCTTGTGGCTTCAGCCTGGTCTAGCCCTGGCTGGTGAGGGCATTTGGAGAGTGAACCAACAGATGAAATATCTCCCTCTACCTCAAATAAACATAATCAATTTTTTAAAAACCAAAAAATATAGCAATCACATTAGGATATCTGACACTAAGAGGAACTAAAGTTAACTAAAGCTGCAATCCAGTTGACTGGATCTGAATAATCAGGTCTTCATCCTAGCTGACTGGTAAGCAAAAAAGTGTTCCTTCTCTCAGGAAAAATACTTTTTTCACTCATATTTGTTTTTTAAATATAATATCAAACCTGAAAAAGTATTAGGTATAAAGAATCAGGAAAATGAGACCCAAAATCAAAAGGGAAAATAATCAATTAAGGAAGATGCTCATCTGATTGAGAAGTTAGTGGATAAGGACTTTAAAATGGCTATTATAAATACATTAAAGAAATTACAGCAAAGTTGGGCATAGTGGATAACAACAGCAGAAGACCATTTAAAGAAGACTTATTAGTCTATTTACTTGAAAGGCAGAGCAACAGAGAAACAGAGGGAGAGACAGCAAGATCCTCCATCTGCTGGTTCACTCTCTAAATGGCCACAACAGCCAGGGCTGGGCCAGGCTGAGGCCAGGAGCCAGGAGCTTCTACTGCCTTCCCTGGTACATTAACAGGGAGCTGGATCAGAGCAGCCAGTACTCAAACCTGCACTCCGATATGGGATTCCAACACCTCAGGCAGCAGCTTTTTCCACTGTGCCTCAATGCTGGCCCCTGGATCTTTAAGAAAGATCCACATGAATATTCCCGCGCTGAAGAAGACAATGCTAGATGAAATGAACAGGTCACGGGGAACAGTCGAAGAAAGGATCAGATGAACTAAAAACAATGCATAGAAACTACCCAAGTAAAACAAAGATAGGGAAAAAGAAAAACAGAATAGAGCCTGAGAGACATGTGGGACAATACCAAAAAGATATAATTAGATATTTATAAATAAAAAAAAAAGAGTGGGGCACAAGAAATATAACAAGAGCTAATTGTTGAAAATTTTCCAAAAGTGATTTAAAAAAAAATCAGTCCACAGATCTAATAAGCACAGCAAACCCAAAGACAGCCAAAAACTATAAAGAAGACCATGCCTACCTATATCATGGGCAAACTTCTGAAATTAAATATAAAGGGAAAATCTTAATTCAAGCAGAAAAAAAAAACTCATCACATTCAGGCAAATAACTGTAATGAAGTAGGAGGGGGAGGTGAAGAAAGAAACAGCAGCAGTCAGAAGACAAAGGAATAACTTATTTACTTACTTATTTATTTATTTATTTATTTAAGAGGCAGAGACAGACAGCTACGTCTTGCTAGTTCATTCCCCAAAAGTCTTCAATAGCTGGAGCGGGACCAGGGCCAAATCTGGGAGCTGGGGACACAAGCCAGGTCTCCATGGATACTTGGAACCCAATTACTTGAGCCATCACCTGCATATTACCAGGTAGCTGGAGTCAGAAGCTGGAGCCAGGAATCAAACCCAGCTATGCCAAAGGGAGACACTGGCATCTAAACCACTAAACACCAATCCCCGTGATATTGGACTTGGACCACTTAAAAATATAATACCAGAGTTCAACCACTAGTACTAGAACAACAACAACAAAAACAACAACAAATACTAAAAAGGATTAAAGTATTACATTGTACATCTAGAGTCAGGACAAGAGCTGATCAGTTCATTGTTTCTTATAGTGTCCATTTCACTTCAACAGGTTTTCCCTTTGGTGCTCAGTTGTCGCTGATCAGGGAAAACAAATGATATTTGTCTCTTAGGGACTGGCTTAATTCACTCAGCATGATGTTTTCATAATTACTCTTAGGTGTTTAAATTTTAACTGAAAGGTGATCCCTGTTAAATTTAAGAGTGGAAAAAGAGAGGGAGGAGATGTACAATTTGGGACATGCACAATCAGACTTGCCGCAAATGGTGGAGTTAAAAACGTGCCAGGGGATTCCAATACAATTCCATCAAGGTGGCATGTACCAATGCCATCTCACTAGTCCAAGTGATCAATTTCAGTTCACATTCGATGGCTCTGATAGGTCTAAGAGTCAAAGGGATCACACAAACAAGACAAGTGTCTGCTAATACTAACTGATAGAATCAAAAAGGGAGAGAAAGATCCAACATGGGAAGTGGGATACACAGCAGACTCATAGAATGGCAGACGTCCTAAACAACACTCTGGCCTCAGAATCAGCCCTTAAGGCATTCGGATCTGGCTGAAGAGCCCATGAGAGTATTGTAGGCATGGAAAGCCAAGAAACCATGGAAAAGAAAAAAAGAAGAAGACCTAAATGAAAGATCTCTGTGAGTGAGATCCCAGTGGAAAGAACAGGGCCATCAAAGAAGGAGGTACCTTTCTCTGAAGGGAGAACTTCCACTTTGACTATGACCCTATCGGAATAAGATCAAAGTCAGCGAACTCTAAAGGCTTCCATAGCCCTGGCAACTCATGACTAGAGCCTAGGGAGATTACTGACGCCATGAACAGGAGTGTCAAATTGTTAAGTCAGCAACAGGAGTCACTGTGTACTTACATCCCATGTGGGATCTGTCCCTAATGTGTTGTCTAATGTGCAGTGATGCTATAACTAGTACTGAAACAGTATTTTTACACTTTGTGTTTCTGCGTGGGTACAAACTGATGTGATCTTTACTAATTATATACTGAATCGATCTTCTGTATATAAAGATAATTGGAAATGAAAAAAGGAAAAACCTGGTGTTAAATTGGAAATGGCATAGAAAATTAATTTTTTTAAAAAAATATATTATGTAAGATCTCTGTCTTTAATGTACTGTACACTCTTATTTAATGCTATAACTAGTACTCCAACAGTATTTTTTTTTCACTTTGTGTTACTATATGGGGGCAAACTGTTGAAATCGTTACCTAATATATACTAAACTGATCTTCTGTATATAAAGAGAATTGAAAATGAATCATGATGTGATTGGAAGGGGAGAGGGAGCGGGAAAGGGGAGGGATGTGGGTGGGAGGGAAATTTTGGGAGGGGGAAGCCATTGTAACCCATAAGCTGTACTTTGGAAATTTATATTCATTAAATAAAAGTTTAATTAAAAAAAAAGCAAAAAATATATATATAATACCAGAATGTGGCCCCTTGAAGTTCCCCAAAAGTCCCATCTGTGATCAGAATTTGGGGTGCCATATGATATCACTATATGCTTATTAATAAATCCCCAGCATTAATAAGCCTAAGTGGGTTCTTGCCTAGTATTCAGAGAATTCTGAATGCTGGCATAAATGAACGAGGCAGCATGGTACATTTTAAGCTTTTATTTAGTGCCAAAGATGTATAGGAGAATGAGGGCTTTATCTACAGGAGAGAGGTAGTTCTGGGTTCATACTTAGTACCAGGAACCAGCCACATGGAAGAGCATCTAGGCCACGAAGCATAAGGCGGGTTGGCCCGGAAAAAAAAGGGCCAGACACACTCTGTCCCAGGGTTTTAATCCACTTTCAAAGGGGAGTGGTCAGTGGGTACTCAGGTGTGGCAAGGCAGGGGCATGAGGTCACACAGGGGTGTGGTGAAGGCGTGGTCTTCCAGCTCACAAACCTAATCAGTTTTAACCTGTATGCCTGTCTACTTCACCCAGAATGAATTTTTTTTTTTTTAAGATTTATTTTATGGGTCCAGCCCTGTGGTATAGCAGGTTAAATCTATCTGTAATGCCAGCATCCCAAATGAGTGCCTGTGAGACCCAGCTGCTCCACTTTCAATCCAACCTCCTGCTAATGAGCCTGGGAAAGCAGTGGAAAATGGCCCCAGTCCTTGGGCCCCTGCACCCGTGTGAGAGACCTGGAAGAAGCTCCAGGCTCCTGGCTTTAGCCTGGCCCCGCCCCAGTTGTGGCCATTTGAGAAGTGAACCCATAGATGGAACATCTCTCTCTCACTCTCTCTCTCTCTCTCTGTCTCTCTGTCTCTCCTCCTCTCTCTACAACTCTGCCTTTCAAGTAAATAAAATAATTTTTTAAAATATTTTTATTTTATTTATTTGAAAGGCAGATTTACAGAAAGGGAGGGAAAGAAAGAAAGAAATGAACTTTCCATCCACTGGTTCACTTCCCAGATGGCCACAACAACTGGGCCAGGGCCAGGCTGAAGCCAGGAGCTTCATCCAGGTCTCCCATGTAGGTGGCAGGGGCCCAAGCACCTAGGCCATCCTCTGCTGCTCCACCAGGCCATTAGCAGGGTGCTGAATCAGAAGTGGACTTGAACCAGAGCCTATATGTAATGTCAGCACTGCAGGCGGTGGCTTAACTCGCTATGCCACAAATGGCCCTCAGAGTAACATCTTTAAATGCTGAAGGTAAAATGCTCCATCTACAATACAATATCCAGTAAAAATATCCTTCAAACACAAAGGAAAAATAGAGGTATTTTCAGAAAATCAAAAGATGAGATAATTTTTTGCCAGCATGCCTGCACTATATCAAAGAATCTATTGAAATTGAAAGGAAATTATCCCAGGGTGAAGCACAGATATATATGAGAGAATGAGGAATAAAGGATAACTATGTGGGTAAATATAAAAACTGTTTTAAAATTACATTAACATGGGCCGGCACTGTGGTGCAGCAGGTTAAAGCCTTGGCCTGCAGTGCCAGCATCCCATATGGGCGCCGGTTCGAGTCCCAGCTGTTCCTCTTCCAATCCAGCTTTCTCCTGTGGCCTAGGAAAGTAATAGAAGATGGCTCAAGTCCTTGGGCCCCTGCACCCACATGGGAGATCCGAAAGAAGCTCCTGGCTCCTGGCTTCAGATCAGCGCAGCTCCAGCCATTGCAGCCATCAGGGGAGTGAACCAGTGGATGGAAGACCTCTCTCTGTGTCTCTATCTCTCTCTGTAACTCTTTCAAATAAATAAAATAAATATTTTTTTAAAATAAATAAAATTACATTAACATACATTGGTTATTTACAGGAAAAGCAATAATGTGAGGGTTTCTTTTTTAGATTTTCTTTTTTAAATTTTTTATTATTATTATTATTTTTTTTTTTTTGACAGGCAGAGTGGATAGTGAGAGACAGAGAGAAAGGTCTTCCTTTTTGCCGTTGGTTCACCCTCCAATGGCTGCCGCGGTAGCGCGCTGCGGCCGGCGCACCGCGCTGATCCGATGGCAGGAGCCAGGTGCTTCTCCTGGTCTCCCATGGGGTGCAGGGCCCAAGCACTTGGGCCATCCTCCACTGCATTCCCTGGCCACAGCAGAGAGCTGGCCTGGAAGAGGGGCAACCGGGACAGGATCGGTGCCCTGACCGGGACTAGAACCCGGTGTGCCGGCGCCACAGGCGGAGGATTAGCCTAGTGAGCAACGGCGCCGGCGTTTTTTTATATTTGTTTATTTATTTGAAAAGCAGAGTTACGGAGAGGCAGAGGCAGACAGAGAGAGAGAGGTCTTCCATCCGCTGGTTCACTCCCCAGATGGCTGTAACAGCCAGAGCTGTGCTGATTCGAAGCCAGGAGCCAGGAGCTTCTTCTGGGTCTCCCACATGGGTGCAGTGGTAAAGGATTTGGGCCATCTTCTACTGCTTTCCCAGGCCATAGCAAAGAGCTGGGTCAGAAATGGAGCAGGCAGGACTCAAACTGGCGCCCATATGGGATGCCAGCACTGTAGATGGCGGCTTTACCCACTACGCCACAGTGCTGGCCCCATGCAATAATGTTTTATGAGGTTTACAATACATGTAGAGATAAAAATTCTGACAATAATAAAGGTTATAAATAGAAATATATTATTTTAAGGTTCCCAAATTATTCTAAACAATAAAAAAGCTAATTCAATCTATTCCACAGAAGTTATGCAAGCATTCTCAAATCTCTAGAGAAAATACTAACTTAATTACAGAAAGGTAGGGAAAAAATGGAGTAATAAAAAATGTTGTATTAAGAAAGGTGGGGAGGGTCGGCGCTGTGGCCTACAGGGTAAAGCTGCCACCTGCAGTGCCAGCATCCCATATGGGCGCTGATTCAAGTCCCAACTGCTCCACTTCCCATCCAGCTGCCCTTGGGCCCCTGTACCCATGTCGGAGACCTGGAAGAAGCTCCTGACTCCCGGCTTTAGATCGGCACAGCTCCAGCCATTGCGGCCATCTGGGGAGTGAACCAGCAGATGGAAGACCTCTGTCTCTGCCTCTGCCTCTCTGTAACTCTGCCTTTCAAATAAATAAATAAACCTTTAAAAAAAAAAAAAAAAGAAAGAAAGAAAAAAAAGAAGAGGGGGAGGGGCTGGCATTGTGGAACAGCAGGTTAAGCTACATACCATACTGAGCACTGGCTGGAGGCCCGACTGTTTTGTTTTCAATCCAACTCCCTGCTAACTACCTGGGAAGGCAGCAGAGGATGGCCCAAGTACTTCCATCCCTGTCATCCAAGAGGGAGGCATGGATTGAACTCCCAACTCCTTGCTTCAACCTGACCCAGCTCTAGCTGCTGCAACCATTTGGGGAGTGAACCAGGGGATGGAAGATCTTACTTTCTCTCTTTCTGTCTCTCCCTCTCTCTCTCTCTGTCACTCTACCTTTCAAATAAATCAATAAATCTTGGGGAAAAAAGAACAAAGAAACAAAAGGCAGAACTGCAGAAAACAAATAGCAAGATGGTAAATTTAAACTTATCCATACCAATAATGAAATTAAATGCAGATGCAATTTGACAGAACTTGCCAAACTGAATAGAAACACAAAACTTTATTATGTTACAACAAAGCACATCCCATAAATAAAAGGGTACCAATAATGAAACTAAAAGAATTGAACATATCCATCAAGCAACACTTGTCATTAGAAAGCTGTTATAGCTCTATTTGAACTAGGCAAAGTAGACTTCAAGACAAATCCTATACATATGAGGGTATTCAAAAAGTTCATAGAAATGCAAAGTATGAGAAAACTATGTATGGACTCCAAAACCCTTTTGCACTAAAAATTATCTTAAATTCCATTTTACTGTGAACTTTTCAAAGTATGTTTTACAAAGACAAATATTTCATCATGATGGAAGTGTTGTTTATCAGGAGACATTAACAATACAAAATGTATGTTTCTAATAGCATATAGGAAGCAAAAATTTGTAGATATTAAGAGAAACAGATAAGTCTAATTTCAGAGATTTTTTTTTTTTTTTTTTTTTTTTTTTGGACAGGCAGAGTTAGACAGTGAAAGAGAGAGAGACAGAGAGAAAGTCTTCTTTTTCCCGCTGGTTCACCCCCCAAGTGGCTGCTACAGCGTTGTGGCCTGCACACTGCGCCGATCCGAAGCCAGGAGCCAGGTGCTTCCTCGTGGTCTTCCATGGGGGTGCAGGGCCCAAGGACCTGGCCATCCTCCACTGCCTTCCCAGGCCACAGCATAGAGCTAGACTGGAAGAGGAGCAACTGGGACAGGATTCGGTGCCCCAACCGGGACTAGAACCTGGGGTGCCAGCACCCCAGGTGGAGGATTAGCCTAGTGAGCCATGGCGCCAGCCACTCATAGAGATTTTTAATATACCTCTCTCAGTAACTGACACTATCTCTAGATAGACACTCTCTCTCAACAACAACAACAGAAATTTGAGAAACACTATCAACCAACTTGACTTACCTGAAATTTATAGATTACACTCAATTACAGAACACAGATTCTTTTTTAAGTGTCTACAGAACATTTATCTAAATACTAGGCTGAAAAATAAGTCTCAAGAAATTCAAAGGACTGCATGGTGAGTGTGCCCTCTGACTACAGCTACAGTGGAAATAAATGAGGAAGTTAACAGGCAACTAGAAAATTCCCTCAATATTTGGAAATTAGGCCATGTACTTTGTTATTTTTAATTTTATTTATTTATTATTTGAGAGAGAAAGACAGAGCTCACATCTGCTGGGTTCATTCTCCAAATACCTGCAATGGCTGAGGCTGAGCCAGGCCAAAGCTGAGAGCTGGGGGTCAGAAACTCAATCCAGGTTTCCCATGTGGGTGGTTGCAATCCATTTGCTTGAGCCATCAACTGCTGCCTCCCAGTGAACACATTAGCAAGAAGCTGGAACTGGGAGCAGAGCCGGGACTCAAACCCAGGCACTATGATGTGGGAAGCAGGTGTCTCCACCAGCGTCTTAACTGCTAGGCCAAACACATGCCCCTGCCACACACTTTTAAATTACCTATGGGTCAAAGAATAAATCTCAGTAGGAAATTAGAAATATTCCCTAGTGAATAATAATAAAAGCAATACATATTAAATTTGTGAGATACAATTTAGAAATAAATTTATAGATTGAGTGCTTACACTTGAAAAGAAGCCTTAAAATCTGTAATTTCAGCTTCTATCTTAAGAATATGGGGTGCATACAGGAGCAAATTAAACACAAAATAAGTAGAAAAAGGAAATAATGAAGGTCACATCATAAGAGGTCATTTGAGAAGTAAACCAGAGGATGGAAGATCTCTCTCTCTCTCTCTCTCTCTTTCTGTAACTCTGCCTTTCAAATAAATAAATATAGTCTTTTTAAAAAAGATTATATTGTGGCCAGCACTATGGCTCAGCAGGTTAACTCCCTGGCCTAAAGCGCCAGCATCCCATATGGGCACCGGTTCTAGTCCCGGCTGCTCTTCTTCCAATCCAGCTTTCTGCTATGGCCTGGGAAAGCAGTAGAAGATGGCCCAAGTCCTTGGACCCCTGTACCCGTGTGGGAGACCCAAAAGAAGCTCCTGGCTCCTGGCTTTGGATCAGCTCAGCCGTTGCAGCCATCTGGGGCCATCTTCTACTGCATTCCCAAGCCATAGCAGAGAGCTGGACCGGAAGCAGAGCAGCCAGGTTTCGAACCGGTGCCCATAAGGGATGCTGGCACATCAGGCCAGGCGTTAACCCACTGTTAACAGCGCCGGCCCCATAAATATAATCTTAAAAACAATAAACTGACCCAATACCTGACACAAAGTAGACTTATAGCAGATCTTTGCTGCCTTTCCTTTTTACATCCTTTAGGGTAGTGTTTTGCCCACTGCTTAAGAGAGACTCAGAACACTGGTACAGACGGAACAGTTGACAGTGCAGGCTGGTAAGGTAGCTACAGTGTGATTGAAGTCCTAGTCTCTAGCTGTTCCTGCCAAATAGTCCAGACATGTGAATGAAGCGGTCTCAGCCCCTCTGTACCATGCAAGCTGCCACTAAATGATCCAAATCAGCACCATACCAAACACAACTGCTCAGTCGAGGCTTGATTTTCTGATATATGAAACTGTGAAACATAGTAAAACAGTAGTTGTTTTAAGTCACTTAATTTTTTGTCAGTGGTGTGAAGGTGACTTTAATTCTCGCCTGCAAGTGGAGATGAGATAGAGCACCTTTCAGATCAAACAGGAGGTGAAGAAATGATAACAGGAGGGAAAGAGAGAGACACAGGTTCTGGGAAGCAAGCAATTCAGTGTGGCTAGAGCATTGGGTGTGTATAGCATATACTGGGAGTTACAATGAACAGCACACTCTGTCTACACCAACGGGTGGTGAGGGGCAGGGGCGTGGATTCTCCCTTATTCTCCATCAGCCACTCACCAGCTTCACAAAGAAAAGACAAATAAAAAGACAACGTACCTGCTAGAAACATAGCTTTGGACAAGCCCCCAATCCTCCTGGACTCCTTTCCAATCAGATCATTACTCCTTATCCCCTTCAGTGTGGAAATTTGAGAGCTTCTATTGCTGAAGACATTTGATGGGGGAGGGATTTATGTTTTCTGTAGGTTACCAGGAACTGTGAAGCAGAGAAACAACACAGGTTTCGGATGTTAGCAAGCATGCTATTTTAGTGAAATGCATCACAGCTCTCCACCTTGTTTCTAGCACATAAATTGCAGATTCATATGCATAATGCACTATGGGCTACCACGGTGATCAGCTGCATTTTCACATGGTTCTTGATGTCCTAGGGTGCTGGAAACCCTAAATTGCAAAACATAAAATAGAATCGAAGACCAGCTGGGTGTAGCTAGATGAGAACTCCTGGTGGGATACTTAGGTGGTTCCTGAGAGCAGTAATCAGGATAGGGAATGTGAATAAAGGTGAGTTTATTTTGGAGAAGGAGGGAAATACATGCAGATAATTTTGGGCATGTGGAGTTGCCAAGCGTTTGTGGGACCCCCAAGCAATTACATCGACTATGCGGTTAGCGTGACCCAGGAAGTCGGTAGATGTAAATTCGGGTATCATCAGTTTACAGATGGAAAAGCATCAGCTCACTCGGAAAGCAGGGGAAGGTCCGTTGGGACTCAGGTCCGGAATGGGGAGGAAAGAATAATAGTAAGAATGGGATTCCCTGGTATAGACCTCATACTGAACCAGGGATTTCGCTGTCTCCCTTCGAAGCCATTGTGTATCAACCTCATGAAAGCCTTGGTCTACTTCTCTGTAACACCAGACTTCTCATCTCACTAAACTCACCAGAAACTTTGCCTGTTCTGCCTTTATCCAACCATTCATTCAGGGAACAAGTATTTACTGAGCCAAGTGCTCTGGGCCAGGTTCTGTACAAGGCCCTGATGACACAGCACTGGGGCGCAGCAGTGTCCGAATCAACGTTCCCACCTCAAATGTTCACAATCCAGTGAAGGAGACGGACCCACACAAATAGTAAAGCAGTTATTTCGGGAAAGGGAGACGCTGTTATTCAAAAACAAGCTGGATAAGGGGATGTGGGGTTGTGGGTGCTACTATTTTGAACAGGGGAGTCAGGAAAATCATTTATCGGGTGACATTCGAGCAGGGACTGGAATGAGGTACGAAAGTTCTGGAAGAAAGGGTGACTACAACAGAGTGTGGGAGGGGGCTAGAAGCCCAGGTAAGGAATCCGGTTTGCACTGCGTGACATGGAATCAGCTTGGTCTGAGCAGCTGGCTAAACGGTAGTTACCTCAGTGGTCACCGGTGGGGACCAAAGAGCAGGTTTAGAGGCGAAATAGCGAAAATGGCTCTGGACACACCAAGTTTCAGTTCCCAACTCGACGTCCAACTAAGGTTGAAGAGGCTGTTGTTTACGTGAACCAAGTTCACACAACTGACCCAGGCTGCAAGTAACTGGGGCGGCTCGGTACATAGGAGCATTGACAGCCAGGCACCGGGACCAGACCACCTGAAAGTGCTGGACAGAGCCGGACTCCCGCGTCCCAGCGCCAGGAGCAGCCTGGACGGGCCATCGCCGCGGGAACCGGGCCACGAGGGCTCCACGAGGGCTGCAGCTGCTCCAGCAGGGCAAAGACGGTGTCCTTAAAAGGATGGCCGGCCAGCAGCTCGCCAGGAGCGCGGAGGCGCGTGGGCAACTTTCCAAGCAGAGGGACACGCGTTTGCAAAGACACACAGGGCTCGTAAAAGCGGACAAGGCGTCTGGAAATGGCGGAGCCAGCAGCCGGGGTCAGAGGGCCGCGGTGCGTTTCCCCTCCGTCCGCAGCGTCCCGGTGTCACAGGCACTTCACCCTTCCCGCAAAGTCCTCGCAGGCGGCCCGCGCCGCGCCGCGCCGCGCTACAGCAGCAGGCAGGCCCAGCGGCGCCGCTCGCACCGCTGAGGCCGCGGAGGACCGAGCAGCCGCCCGCGGCCCGCCGGCCGAGTCTCGCGAGAGCACGGCCTCGCCCGCCCAGCATGCCCCGCGCCGCCGCCGCTGTCGCCGCCGCCGCCGCCGCGCCGCGGCTTGAGGGCGGGAGGCTGGGGGAGGGTAGCGGAGCCGGCGCCGCCGCCATGTTGGGTCTGAGGCGGCTGCTGTAGGCGCCGACGGAGCGAGCGGGCGTGCGGAGCGGCGACAGCGGCGCGGGATCTGCCTCTCTGCGAGCGGCCCGGAGCGGCGGCGGCGGCGGCGCCATGAGCGGGGGCACCCCTTACATCGGCAGCAAGATCAGCCTCATCTCCAAGGCGGAGATCCGCTACGAGGGCATCCTCTACACCATCGACACCGAGAACTCCACGGTAGCCCTCGCCAAAGGTACGCCGGGGCGGGCCTCGGGGTGGGGGCGGGGGGCCGGGCCGGCCGGCGCTCGGCTCTCGGCCCGCGCGGCCTCGCTCCCTCCGCCGTCCCCCGGGAAGCCGCTCCCTCCGCGGGGCCGGGCCGCGGCCTCCCCCGGGGGCTCCTGGGCTCCCACCCGGGAGCCCCGCGCCTTCCATCCGGGAACTGCGGGGGCCGAGTGCGCGGCGGGCGGGGCCGGCCCTCAGGTCCGAGAACACCGAGAGAGGTGTCTTCCAACTCGGAAATTCGGTAGTTCTGTCGTCCTGCCTGACAAAACAAAAGCCGGAGTATGCAAAGAATTTTTCCGCCCAGCCCGAGTGGGGTGCCGATGGCTCAGCGCCCGTCTTCTCAGACTCGTTCGTTTCGGTCCGTGGCGATATTCCTCAGGTGAACTCGGAAGTAACGTGCCGAAACTTTGGCTTGCTCTGCGACGCTAATGGTCTCCCAGTGCCGCTGGGACGGTGGGGCCGATCCCATCCCGCTTGTCCGCGCCGTGGCGTTTACCTGTGAAACCGGAATGCTTCTCGAAGCGTGTTGTGCAAGCCTCTCTTCGGGGTACGCGTGAACAACACTTGCTGCCCTGTTTCTGGAAGCCTGGCCGGGAGGAGAATCGAGGTCTGAGGCAGGCAGATCGGGGTGCTCGCGGGCAGAGCGTCCCGGCCCAGAGTGTGTAGCTGCGCTGCAGCCTTGTGTGGGTTTGATTTCCGTTCGTACGTGCTGGGTCTGTGCCCTGCCAGGAAACCAGAGAGAAAATAAACTAGCTCCTGCTCTTCAAAGAACTCTCACCGCAGTCGGGAACACTTCGAAGGGGGGCGCACGCTAACCCAGGTGTTTTTCCCAGCACATCTGGTAGAGTTAGGGTCGGAGGTCTGGGGCTGGGAAGCAAATTGTCTAAATCTGTAAATTGTAGTTTTAAGTTAATTGCTGAGAGAGTCGTATTACAGTATCAAGTGTTCCACACGTTTTTGTGGATGCTGTGGTAGATCCTTGTACTAGAACTTGCCTTTGCATAGATCTTATACCTGGACGGGGCAGCTTTTCGTGTTTACAGAACTGTGCTCTGTAGAAGAGTAGTCTGAGACGTTCCACAGTTGGGTTGTGGTGATCGCTGCACAACTCTCAATTTACTAAAATCTGAAAATTGTATACTTTAAAAAAGTTAGCAGGTCTGTATATTTTGTTTGTTTGAAAGGAATCTGCTGGTTCCTTCCCCAAATTCCCAAAACAGCTGGGGCTCAACCAAGCTAAAAACCAGGAGCCAGGAACTCAGTCCAGGTCTCCGGGGGCCCGACTGCTTGAACTCATCCGGCCTCCCAGGGTCTGCATTAGCGGGACGCTGGAGTCTGGGCTTGGAGCTTGGCATGGAGCTTGGCATGGAGCTGAGGTAGGCCAGTGTCTGTTGTGTAGAGTGCTATGGGAACTGGAACACTCCCAACTGCCCTTTTTGCCGTACAGAGCACTGTGTCCTGACACATGACCTCATTAAAACAACTTATATAGGTTATCTCTTCATTATTCTTTGAGAACTCCGTTGTACTTCAAAATGTATTTTCATATTTACTGATAATTAAAGACATGATCGGGGCACACATTGGGCACAGTAGTTCAGACGCTGCTTGGAGCACCTGCATCCCATTGTATCTGAATGCCTGTATTTGAGTCCTGACTGCACTTCTAATCCAACTTCCAGCTGATGGAGCACCCTGGGAGGCAGCAGGACCTAGCTGAAGTGGTTGGGTTCCTGCCACCCAAATGGGAGAACTAGATTGAGTTACCAACGCCTGACTTCAGCCTGGCCCAGCTCTGGCTTCATGGGCATTTGGAGAATGAGTCAACAGATGAAAGATCTCTGTCTCTCTGCCTTTCAAATACATTTAAAAAGATTTTTTTTAATTAGACTCTATTAATTATGCTTCCTAAATAACTTAGCTATTGTTTGGTCTTATTTCATGTTTTTTTTATAGCTGGATAGCTGTACAGCGTTTCAGTTTTTGTGGCTTTGTGAAATTATGACAAGGACTCTAAAGTTCTTGCTAAAAGCCACATACAGTTGAAAGCATATTTCTCATTGAGGTGGTTTAATAACTTTAAAAAGCCTTGCTTAATCTGAATTCAAAGATGTCTTGCCACTTTTGTGACTGATCAGTGAGTTATCTGGGCTACTTTTATTCCTGACCAAAAAGTCCACATATTTTTAAGATTTCTAAGGTATTAATTTCAGTCTTTTTTTTTTTTTTAGAAAAAAATGGTATATGTACCCTTCTTTGCAAAGATATAAAAAGTTTTTATTTTAATGATCCACATTTTAACTGCACATTTGGCTGCTTCTGGAGTCAATAAATATTTTATTAATCTGTAATAGTTAAATTCATGTGACATTGGTTAAATTTATATGACATAAAATAGTTTACTTCTTGTATTATGACTTAATATAGAGAAATAAAAATTTTTAAATTGAATTTGTACTTAATGGCATTGATGTTTTAATTCCACATATATCAATACCCATGTATGCTTTTTCTTTAGCAGTGACTTATTATAACCACAGGTTTTGGGAATTAGGTTTGCAAAAACTTGAGTTACCAATCTTGATATACTATCTGCGTAGTATTATCTAATCTAAAACTTCTTTATAAGTATGCAGTCAATACTGGGCACTTCAAAATTTTTTGAAGACTTGTGTAATTATTTGAAAGGCAGAAATAAAGAAAAGAAACAGATCTTCCATCCACTGGCTCAGTGCCCAAATGGCCACAAAAGCCAGTTTTGGGCCTGACTAAAGCCAGGAGTGTGGAACTCCAGCACAGTCTCCCACATGGTTGCAGGGGCCAAGAACTTGGTCCATGTTCTTCTTGCCATCCCAGGCATGTTAATAGGGAACTGGATTAGAAATAGAGCAGCCGGATTATGAACCAGTGCCCGTATGGGAGGTTGGCCTGTTGCACCGCAATGCTTGCCCCGTTTACTTCAAATTTTAAAATTAGAAATGGTAAAGTTCAGTCTAATGTGGAGACCTTTTTACTTTTTTTTTTTTTTTTTTTAATTGAGAGGCAGACAGACCAGCACCCATCCTCTGATTCACTCCCCAAATGTCCCCTGTAGCCTGTACTGAGTGGAAGTTGGAAAGACAGGTCTCTGTGGGTGGCAGGAGCTCAATTACTTGAGCATCACTGCTGCTTCCATCGGTAGGAAGCTGGAGTCCTCATGACCCTAGCTGGGTATTAAACTCAGTCCGAAAAGGGCTGTGGGCATCCTAACCACTAGGCTAACCATCCACCCACTTGTTATCTTTTTAAGCTGTGGACCAAGGATTAATCTCTGAGCTCTCTGGGGATTCTCTTTAGTGGGTTTTTTTGATTCCTCAGGATAGAGTTTTTTCCTGTTTTTATTGTGAAATAAAACCACATGTCCTGAACCAGTAGGTAAGACAAAACAAGCATTTTTAAGACAAGATCCTTGTAACTAACCACCACCCAGGACAAAATGGTCATTTACCAGCATCCCAGGAACCTGCCACCACCCGTGTCTTCCAACATCATAATTACCACCATCTCAAGCTGGATATGAATATTCTGATATTTGTAATTTTACCACAAAAGTCGCCATCCCTAAATAATAGTTCTATCCATTTTTGAACTTTATATAAAAGATTATTTTTTATAAATTTTATTTTCAGCTTTTGTTGCATATTTTTCCTTTATGAATAGAACACACGTTCATACTCTGCAGTTTTTGATATTCTACAGTTGCCATTTAGATTTATAGTTCTAGGCTGTTATGAACAGTGGTTTTATGAGCATTTGTGTTGAAGTGCACTGATGCATGTTTATGTTGTTTTCTTTATGGATACTTAGAATTTGAATTGCAGGATCACAAAGAATGTATGTCTTTATCAACAGAGCAGATTCCCAAGTTGTATCCTAGTTTTTGCTTTAATTATTAGCATGTTAAAGAGTTCTGGTTGTTCCATATTCCTCACCAACAGTACTTTGTATCATGTGTTTTAATTTTAACCAATCTGTATGTGGTTATACATGGTTTTAATCTCTATTTCTCCTATTACTCATAAGGCTATATACTTTCATATCTTTTTTTTTAAGACTATATGTATTCAAAAGTCAGAGCTACAGAGAGGGAGAGACAGAGATCTTTTTTTTTTTTAAAGATTTATTTATTTTTATTTGAAAGTCAGAATTACACAGAGAGGAGGAGAGGCAGAGAGAGAAAGAGGTCTTCCCTCCGCTGATTCACTCCTCAATTGGCCACAATGGCCAGAGCTGCTCCAGGAGCCAGAAGCTTCTTCCAGGTCTCCCACACGGGTGCAGGGGCCCAAGGATTTGGGCCATCTTCTGCTTTCCCAGGCTGTAGTGGAGAGCTGGACTGGAAATGGAGCAGCCGGGTCTCATGCTGGCGCTTCAAGCCAGGGCATTAACCCACTGTGCCACAGTGCCAGCCCTGAGAGACAGAGATCTTCATCTGCTGGTTCACTCCTCAGATGGCCGCAATAGCCAGGACTGGGCAAAGCTAGAGCCAGGAGCCTCTTCCAGATGTCCAGTGTGGGTAGCGCGACCCGAACACTTGGGCCATCCTCTGCTTCTTTTTTCCTGGGCCATTAGCAGGGAGCTGGATCAGAGGTGGAACAGCTGGGACACAAATTGGCGCCCATGTAGAATGCGGGCGCTTTACCCGCTACACCACAACACCAACCCCCACATTCGTGTTTTGACCATTTGTATTTCATCTTTCATGAAGTGCCTTTGAAATCTTTTCCCTGTTTTTTTTAATTGAAATGCCTTTATTGAATGCTGCATATGAATCCTTGGAAACTATTATTGTTGTCTAGTCCTCAGAACTCAAATAATTCTGGGGTCTGCAGTCAGATGCCGAAAACTCACTTCATTTTCTGGTAGGGTGAGATAAGACATGACTTCTGAATCAGAAGTTGAGAAAATAATATAATCCCGAATAGGAAATAGGAAGGGTTAGGAAACCTAATCTGTGTATGATATGTAGCAAGAATTTTGTATGTAACTCATTGCCACAGTATTTTTTAATTAATTAATTTGAAAGTCAGTTACACAAAGAGAGATCTTCCACCTGCTGGTTCATTCCCCAAATGACTGCAGCAGCCACAGCTGGGCCAGGCTGAACCCAGGAGTTTCATCCAGTCTCCCACATGGGTAGCAGTGGCACAGACACTTGGACCATCTGGATTGGAAGTGAAGCATTTGAGATACAAACCGGTGCCCATGTGGGTGGCTTTACCTGCTTCACCACAACTCCAGCCTCTGAAAAGCGGTTTTTAAAATAGAGTATCATTGAGGAAAATTTTTAAACAGATAAAACGTGAGTTGATCTGTAAAACAGTTTATCCGTCAGGGTCTTAATTCTTGATTTGTGAGGCTTTTGTTTCTGGGATTAAATGTGACCCAAAAAGCCAGTTGAGTTAGCATCATCTCTTTGACCTTGACTAAGTTATTTAGCTTTAACTACAGATATTTGTAGTAAGGATAGTAATGCCTGTTTTTCAGAGTCATTTGGTAATTACATGGTGCTTTAAGAAGTAACTAGTTTATTGTAGGTGCTTAATAGAGAATGACTATCACATCATTATTTCCAGCCTCCATCTCCATCTCTGTCCAGGTGCCCAGTCTCTTTAGTACCTCAACTTTAGTACCCCATCATTCAAACTGATAGATGTAGCCTACAGTTTCTTAACCTTACTATTGATTCTTCCTCATTTCCATCATAACTTCACCTTCCTCTTTACACTGCTTAAATTCCATGAGCGGGCCAGCATTGTGGCTCAGCAGGCCAAGCCAACACTGGCATCCCATGTCAGACTGCCAGTTCAAGTCCAGCTGCTCTACTTCTGATCCAGCTGCCTGCCCTTGCACCTGGGAAAAAAGGAGATGACTGAAATACAGAGGCCTCTGCTACCCATGTGGGAGACCCAGATGGAATTCTAGGCTCCTGGCTCTGGTCTGACACAGCATTAGTCATTGCAGCTGTTTGGGGGAGTGAACCAGCAGGTGGAACTATCTCTCTCTCTCTCTCTCTCTCTGTTACTCTGCCTTTTAAATAAATAAGGCTTTTTTTTTTTTAATTTCATAAGCAATCATTATAATCGGAATATGCCCTTGACCCCCACCACTTAAAAGAGTATCTCTACTCAGCATCTTAATTCAGTATCTTAAAGCTGTTCTTCCAACAGCCTTCCCCACCGAATTGAATAGTAACTCCATTCTTCTAGTTGGTAAGGCCAAAATACTTGGAGTTACCCTTGATTCCTCTCCATATTCTCTCTCTCTCTCCTCATATATGATCTCAGCCTATCAGCTGTACTTTTAAAACAGATCCAGAAGTTGATCTCTTACCACCTCTGCTACTCTGGTCCCTTATATTTCTGTCTCTATTCATAGGCACTCTGGGGTTCCTGTTTCTTTTTTACAAAATTTGGTCTCACGGATGATTTTTTTTTTTCCACTCCAAATTTTACTTGTACATCTTTTAAATTAAGAAATAAAATACTTGAAATATTTGGGTGACTGATTTTCTTAAGTAACCTGTTCTTGATTGTTTGACTGGTTGGTAGGCTGTGTTGGTCCTGGTTCAGAATCTGTTTCCTATAGAACTTTGAAGTTATTGCTTTGTTATCTTCTAACATTCTGGTGTTGCTAGATACCAATCTGATTCTCAGTTTTCTCTGGAGGTTTTGGAATCTCTTACTGATGTTTGTGTGTGTGAGTCTGAACCTTGTAAATCTGAAGACTCACTCTCTTTTATCAAAAAAAAAACTGTTATTCTCGCTCTAGTCCTATGTCCAATTTCTGTTCTCTGTTCCTCTCCTCTCCACCTGTTTTTCAAAACTCTATCGATGTATTCTCTTTCTCCCTCCTTTTCTCCTCCCCCCCTTATATTTTCATATATTTTGGTTTATCATTTAGCAGATTATTATATAAAACCAGCCACAGGAAGAATGCCCAACTGAAAGCAGCTTAAAGAGTCACGATTAAATTTTGACTGCTGGGTAAAGATAGCAGGTTGGACATACTTTTGCTTTTCCTTCCTGTTGATAAACCCTACCAAAATCACATGAGAGGGACTTCTAAGTTAGAAATCCATGAAAGATAAAGTAGACTTGGAAAGGAGACAACATCAACAGAGTTTTAGAGGCCAGACAGCAAGTAGGAGAGTTTAAATGATTTCTTCGCAAAATTGAGAGAGTTATAGTCTTAAGTAGCTAGTGAATAAAGCCCAGAAGTAACCTGATTTGCACCCTCAGACCTCTAAAAGGCTCGAAATTGGCAGCGGTAGGTCCAGTGGAATGTGGAAAACTGAAGGAATTAGGGATGGAGGTGGAGCTAAAAAACTGGAAGATTAATTGAAAGTTTGTTTAAATAGTGGTCAAATCATCAGAATCTTTTCACTTTATGCAGTTGGATTCCATGCTGTTCTCTAGAGAGTAAAATGAAAGTTCTAGGCAACTTTAGGCATGGTGAGAGCAGAAGTACCACACTACCTATGGCATTTAATGAACGTATACAGTATTAGATACTGAGACATCCATGTTGAGAAAGTAGTCATCTGTTCTTCTAGCAAGTAGTTTATTTCTTTAATAGGACTTAATATTATTAAATATCATTTTAGCAACTGTGTATGATTATATGATTTTTCTCTTTTGCTCTTAAATAATACCCAGCTTTATTGAGTATAGTTTACATACTGTGAAGTTTATCTCTTGTAAGTATGCAATACAATGAGAGTTGTTCAGGCTTCTCAATCCAGGTTTTTGTTTTTGTTGTTTTTTGTTTTTTTCCCCAAGATTTTATTTATTTATTTGAGATAGTTACAGAGGGAGAGATGAGAGAAAGGTCTTCCTTCCGTTGGTTCACACCCAAATGGCCACAACGGCCGGAGCTGCACCAATCCAAAGCCAGGAGCTTCTTCCCAGGCTCCCACGAGGATGCAAAGGGCCCAAGCACTTGGGCCATCTTCTACTGCTTTCCCAGGCCACAGCAGAGAGCTGGATTGAAAGAGGAGCCGGGACTAGAACTGGTGCCCATATGGGATGCCAGTGCCGCAGGCAGAGGATTAACCTACTGCACCTCGGCGCTGGCCCCTCAGTCCAGTTTTAGAACGATTCCACCAATCCAAAAGTTTCTTTGTGCCTTGTTAGTCAACACTTGCTCCTACCCATAATCCCAAGAAACCTTTTTTTGTTTTGTTTTGGTTTTTTTTTTTTTTTTTTTTTTTGTTAAGGTGTATTTACTTATTTGAATGGCACAGTTAGAGAGAGAGAGATCTTCCATCCTTTGGTTCACTCCCCCAAATAGCTGCAGCAGCCAGAGCTGGGCCTATCCCGAGCCAGGAGCTTTACAAGTCTCCTAAATGGGTGCAGGGGCGTAAGTACTTGGGCCAACTCCCACTACTTTCCCAAGCACATTTGCCACCCATCTGGGATGTCTGTGCCACAGGCACCAGCTTTACCTGCTGTGCCATAGTGCTGGCCTCCAGTGATTTGTTTTCTAAGTTGGCTTTTCTAGACTTTCTTTTGTTTTTAGTATGTGAGCTAAATATATTATACACACACACACACACTATACTGATTGATTCCCCAATATCAAAATGTTTCTTGCATTTTTAGAAACCTTAAGTATCAAACAGCTGTACAATAGTTCCCCTTCATTTGTAGTGTCAGTAGGCTGTGGCCTAAAAATTAGCAATGGAAAATTCCAGAAATAAATAGCTCATGTTTTAAATTCTGCAACATTCTAAATAGCATGAAGAGATCTTATGTAGGATATACTCTGTCACCTGTTAGTTGTCTCTTACCATATCCACTGTTGAGGCATCACAGTGCTTTTGTTCAAGTGAACTTTACGTAGTAGCCTAATGCTGTGTCACAGTGCCTACTTCATTAACCTCACTTTGCATGTCACCCCAAGATTTTTAGAGAAAGACCACGTACATGTAACTTATTAGAGTATATTGTTGTTATTGTTCTGTTTTGTTATTGTTAATATCTTACTGCTCTAAATTTATAAAACAAACTTTAGCATCAGTATTGTGAATAAGCAGAAACAGTATATGTAGGATTTGGAAACTGCACAGTTTCAGGCATCTGTTGGGAGTCTTGGATTGTTTTCTCTATATTTGAATATCAATTTGAATAATCAGCTAGTACCTATAATGAGTTCTTAAATGGAATTCATGGATGGATTTCAAAGGAATCCCTGATCTCCTAAAGTTATAAGCAAATTTTGTGTGCATGTGTAAACATTTAGGGAGAAAGTTCATATATTTTATTAATTTTTTTAAAGATTTATTTATTTTATTTGAAAGAGTTACACAGAGAGAAGAGAGGCAGAGAGAGAGAGAGAGAGGTGTTCCATCCTATGGTTCACTCCCCAGTTCGCCGCAACGGCCGGAGCTGTGCCGATCCAAAGCCAGGAGCCAGGTGCTTCTTCCCAGGATCCCACGTGGGTGCAGGGGCCCAAGCACTTGGGCCATCTTCACTGCTTTCCCAGGCCATAGCAGAGAGCTGGATTGGAAGTGGAGCAGCCGGGTCTCAAACTGGTGCCCATATAGGATGCCGGCACTTCAGGCAAGGGCGTTAACCCACTGCGCCACAGCACCGACCCCAATATTTTATTAGTTTTCCAAGACTCACATGAATAAAAACTACCTTTTCTCTGCCTAGGATAAAAACTTCAGGGAGTGGGTATTTGGCCTAGTAGTTAATAAGTTAATAAGTAGTTAATAAGGCAGAGCAGGAAAGAGGTCTTCCATCTACTGATGCACTTCCCAAATGGCTCCAACAACCAAGGCTTGGCCAGGCTGAAGCTAGAATCCCCAAACTCGTGGGTAGCAGGGGCACAAGCAATTGTGTTGTCATCCACTGCCTCCCAGGATGTATTAGCAGGAGGCTAGATCAGAAGTGGAACAGCTGGGACTCAAACCAGCATGTAGGCATCCCAAGCAGCAGCTTTAACCTGCTATGCCACAAAATCTGCCTAAGGTACCTCAGTTTGATCAGGATTCTGGCTCCTGGCTCCAGTTTCTAATACAGATGGCAGGAGGTAGCAATGGTGGCTCAAGAAATTGGCTTCCTGCCACCTACATGAAAGACCTCGCTTTGGCTTTGGCCCTGGGCCAGCCTTGGCCATTGTAGGCATTTGGGAATTGAACCAGCCTATGGGAGTTGTTTGTCTATGTCTGTCTCTTTTTCTCTGCCTTTCAAATAAATAAGTAAAATTTTTAAAGATTTATTTATTTATTTATTTGAAAGGCAGTTACAGAGAAGGAGGGAGAGAGAGTGAGCTTCCATCTGCTGATTCACTCTCTAAATGGCCACAATGACCAGAGCCGGGCAGGTCGAAGCCAGGAGCTTTTTCCAGGTCTCCCACTTGGGTACAGGGGCCCAAGTATTTGGGCTGTCTTCTGCTGCTCTCCTAAGCACATTAGCAGGGAGTTGAAACCAAAGCGGAGCACTTGATTCTCAGACTAGCGTCTATATGGGATGCCAGAAATGTAGATAATGGCTTTACTCAGTTCACCACAACACCAGCCCCTTAAGTTTTTGTTTGTTTTTGTTTTTTGTAAACTTTTTCATGGGCCTGCGCTGTGATGTAGTAGATTAAGCCTTGGCCTGCAGTGCTGGCATCCCATATGGACACTGGTTCCAGTACCTGCTACTCCACTTCCAATCCAGCTCCCTGCTAATGGTTTGGGAAAGCAGTGGAAGATGATCCAAGTGCTTTGGCCTCAGCACCCACATGAAAGACCCAGAAGAATCTCCTGGCTTCAGATCAGCCCAGCTCTAGTCATTGCCCCACTGCAGATGAAAGACCTCTCTCTCTGTCTCTCCCTCTGTCTGTAACCTGCCTCCCGAATAAATAAATAAATCTTTAAAAAAAAAAAAAAAAAAACCTTTTCAGGTCTGTTCCTTTGCCTCATTTCCCAGATTTTATGTAATTTGAAGTTTTAGCTAAAGATTGTTATGATTTTGTTACTTACATTTTTAGAGTCCCTTAAGAGCAGTTTTATTAGCAATATTGATGTATATAGAGCTCTTAATAAAAGTTCTTATTTCTGGCCGGCGCTGTGGCTCAGTAGGCTAATCCTCCGCCTTGCGGCGCTGGCACTCCGGGTTCTAGTCCCGGTTGGGGCACCGATCCTGTCTCGGTTGCCCCTCTTCCAGGCCAGCTCTCTGCTGTGGCCAGGGAGTGCAGTGGAGGATGGCCCAAGTTCTTGGGCCCTGCACCCCATGGGAGACCAGGACAAGCACCTGGCTCCTGCCATCGGATCAGCGCGGTGCGCCGGCTGCAGCACGCCTACCGCGGCGGCCATTGGAGGGTGAACCAACGGCAAAAGGAAGACCTTTGTCTCTCTCTCTCTCACTGTCCACTCTGTCTGTCAAAAATTTAAAAAAATAAATAAATAAAAGTTCTTATTTCACAACTCATTATTCTTTAATTTGTTTGGCTGAAATTTTTCTGTGGTGTCTGTTTGCTGATGGGTCTTTTCTGTACCACATGTACAGTGTTTTGCCTCACTAGCTGTCTTTTCCACTGTACTCTAAAACATTATTCCATTGTTTTCTAGCATTTACTGCATGGGAGAAGTAAGATACCAGTCTGATTCTTCTTGTAGGTTTTCCCACACACTTCCCACTTGAACTCTTGTAGGACTTTTTTCTTCTAACATTCTTGACTTAGATACTGCGTGTCTATGTTGATGCAAAAGAATCAAACCCTTCAGCTCAGGAAGACTTTTTATTTGTTCTTTGATCATTGCTTCTCATTGTAAAACTCCTGTTGACTGCTAACTCATTTTTAAACATTTATCCACGATGACATTTATTTTTGTTTTCTTTTCCAGCTTTTAAACTTTTGCCCTAGATTCTGAGAGTTCCTGGATTGGTCTCTGGTTCACTAATTTAGCATTTGTTAGTATTCTTTCTATTTTATGCTATTGTTGAGTTTCTAGGGGGGTAGCATGGGGATCTGTTTTTCTTTAAAATATTTGTGTTTGGGAATTCAAGGCATGTTATAAAAGATGTTCAAAAAAATGCTCAGCAAAAAATATTTCTTTCTCCTCATCCTGTCATGCAGGCCCCCAATTTTTTTCTGCTTCCAGAGTTATCCAATGCATTTATAAGCATATATGTAAAAATATTCACATCGTCTGTTTTCTAATTCTCTTTGTTCACAGCCTATTCTTGTTTTATCTTGGATTACAATTTAAATTTTAATAAAATTTCTCCTGCTTTGTTGAGCTGGTTTGCTGGTTGCTGTGTGCGCTGATTGTTAATCTTGGTTTTCTTTCAATGTGCCAAGTCTTCAAATTGCCTTTTCTTTTTAATCTACTGAGATTTATAAATTAAAATGATTGTTTTTGACAGCTGGTGTATGCTCTTTTAACAGTGATTTAGGGCACTGTGCAATCTTCCAATAGGTAACTGGTTCTCCAGTGTGGCTAACTGGCATATGAGGGGTCCTTATTGAAGAATTAGCAAACACGTTATCCTGTTTTAAAGGGTTAGGTTAATTCCTTTGACTACTCAGTCAAAATATAGTACAGTTAAATCTCCTAATTGGTATTATTTATTAGCTTGTGTGTTGTGATGACCTTAGTTTATTATTCCATAGAGGATACTCGCTAAAGTCTAGACTCTTCGTAGCCATCCTTTGCCATCTTCCTCACCCCAGGGAAAATATAACAATAAATACTTATCTGAGTGTAGAGACAGTGCATTGTAGCTGTGACTGTGGTAGGATTTCTAAGGAGGAGAGTTGGCCTTTTACAAGTGAATGTCTAAACCCAGGCACCTGAAATTCACCCCTTTCCCTCAAACTCCTTATCCAGAATTTTTTTTTTTTTTTTAAAGATTTGTTTATTTACTTGAAAGAATGAAAGAGAAGGAGGAGCAGAGGCAGAGAGAGACAGAGATCTTCCGTCGTTTGTTCACTCCCCAAATGGCTGCAGCAGCCAGGATTGGGCCAGGCTGAAGCCAGGAACCAAGAGCTTCATCCAGGTCTCCCACGTGGTGCAGGGTCCCAAGGACTTGGACCATCTTCCACTGCTTTCCCAGGCACACTAGCAGAGAGCTGAACTGGAACAGCCAGGACTCAAACCAGTACTCATATGGGATGCTGGCACTGCAGGCGTTTGTTTTACCCACTAGACCACAGTACCAGTCCCTGGATGATTCTTTTTTTATTTCTTTATCTCCTAGATACTTTTTGATACCGTCTACTTTTCTTGATCTCCACTATAACCATGCTAGCCTAGGCTCCTATCACTTCTTATCTGGTTCACCATGGTCTCTTTCTCCAGTGTGGACCACACCAGAGTACAATCACTCTTTTCAAAGCACAAAATCATGTCATTTTCTTAAAATCTTTTAGTGACTTTCTAAGGAAAACTGGAATTCTTACCCATATCTTTGACTTCACATTCAGCTTTATGTCATACCACATATTCGTTTCTGCACTTTAATCCTCATACTTTCTCTCATTTTTGTTCTATAAACAGTGTATTTTTTTGTCTCAGGAATTTCACTCTTCTCCTATCTTGTATTCATCTCCAAATCTCAGTTTAAATATTACATATCAGAGGAGCCTTCTTTGATCTTCATGTACTTTTCTTTAATTTTTTTTTATTTTCAGTCTTCATGAGAATAATAACCACTTACATTAGACAGAATCCTTGTGAGAATTAGCTAAATTCACACATATAGTAGTACTTAGTAAATGCAAACCAAGAAAGGAAGAAAGGAATCCTGTCTAGTAGGTGTTCATCCAATGTTGTCATTGTAAACCCTCATATCCTCCTTGTTTTCCCTTATATATGCTCAAGCTCTGTTGATGCTGATTTGTTCTATCTGTCCCCTTTGTTAGTTTTTACTTGTCACTGTTCATGATTTAGGAATTCTTTGCTTGTTGCTTTAGATCCAGACTCCTCAATAATTCCTCAATGGTAAGAACTACTTTTCTTCCAATATTTACATTGCTGCTGTTGGTGGTATTTTTTTTTTTTCCCTGAAATTCAGATATGGCACAATCTCTGCTAAAACTTTTTTGATGACTGTATTTCTTTCTGGGTAAAATCTCAGTTTAGCAGCTATCTTGGCTTCTCTGTGCCCCTACTTGTCCTGATGGTTTTGGGGACCACATTTTGCACCTTTGCCCCCTTACCTGTCACACTCTTCTCTAATACTCTAAGTATCAAGCACATGCAAGTTTCTCCCTATATGTTTTTTCTTTGCTCACTATTTTTTTTTAAAGATTTATCTTATTTGAGTTACAGAGAGAGAGAGCCAGAGATAAAGAGAGGTCTTCCATCTACTGGTTCACTCACCAAATTACCACAACTGCCAGAGCTGAGCAGATCCAAAGCCAGGAGCTTCCTCCAGGTCTCCCACAAGGGTGCAGAGGCCCAAGGACTTGAGCCATCTTCTATTGCTTTCCCAGGTCACAGCAGAGAGCTGAATTGGAAAAGGAGCAGCCAGGACTCGAATCAGTGCCTGTATCAGATGCCAGCACTGCAGGCCAGGGTTTTAACCCACTGTGCCACAGCACCAGCCCCTGTGCTTACTATTAAATAAGCTGTTCACCCGAGAGAATTACTTAGTGCCTATTTACTGTGCTAGACAATGTGGTAGATGCCAGGAAACAACTGGCATCAATCAAGGGAGGCCACTGGGGAGGCAACAGAGCAGAGTAAGCTGCCACTTGGGATTCCAACATCCCATATCCAAGTGCTGGTTTGATTCTTGACTTCTCCTGCTTCCAATCCAGCTTTCTACTGATGTGCCTGGGAACATAGGCACATCCTCTTCTGATCCAGCTCTCTGCTTATGGCCTGGAGAAGCAGTGGAAGATGGCCCAAATCCTTGGGCCCCTGCACCCACGTGGGAGACCCGGAAGAAGCTCCTGGCTTCAGATCGGCATGGCTCTCTCTCTCAAATAAGTAAAAATCTTTAAAATCAAGGGGAAGAATCTTGCACAGAGGAAGCAGGTGAAGTTACAATTGAGAAGCTCATTAGCTATGCAAGGTCATAAATCTTTAATTGTGGGAGATGACTTTGGGTAATACAGGGAAGAGAGAAGAAAATTAATGAAGATCAATGTTATGGTGGAAAGGACAAGATAGGTTCTAACAAGATGGCTTTTGGGTTTTTTAATTAAACATGAGGAAACTATAACCTTTAGAGTTTGAAAAGTTGAAGGCTGCACTGCGGGTGTAACAGGTTAGGCCGCCACTTGGGACATCCGCATCACATATCTGAGTGCCAGTTTGAGTCCTGGCTACTGTTTCCAATTCAGCCCTGCTAATGCACCCGGGAAACAGCAGAAGACAGCCAAATACTTGGACTCCTGCCAACCATGTTGGAGACCAGCTTGAAGTTCCAGCCTCCTGGCTTTGTCCTGGCTCAGTCCTGGCTGTTGCAGCCATTTGGGGGGTAAACCAGCAGATAGAAAAATCAATCTCTCTCTCTCTCTCTCTCTCTCTCTGCCTTTCAAATAACTATTTTTTAAAGGGGGAGGAAAAGTCATCTGATTGTGAACTGTGGAAATAGAGCTGGTTTTTTTAACCTTCAAGTCACCAGTGCTTGGTAGCTGATAGGTATTGAAGAGATTAAGAACGTTACAGAGAGAGAGAAGTAATGATATGATGTCTCTGTTAGATATGTTAAGTCCAGAACAGAGGTGGTGCAGGCCAGAGCATATGTTTTCATTCAGTGCAGTAATACTTGTTAAAAGAAAGAAGATGGTATGGATAACAATGAAAAAAGAACCAAAGAAGGGTGCAGGTATGCATAAAGTGGGAGTTTTTGGAAGCAGCCTGTGATACAATTCAAAGAACAGACCTATAGACTCTTAAAAAGCTCCACTCTTAAGTTTAAAAAATAAAAAAGCCACAAACTGCTAAAACTATCATCCTATTTTCAGGGTTGGCCAGGGTACTGCTTTATGGATGAAATGTTGTTCTTTAAGTATTTAAACCTTGTTTTCAGCCCATTTATAATAGTTTTTTCCAAACATGCTATACTTCAAATGTTTTTAGCAAGAATTAGTGTAAGGCTTGGATATAGAACAACAGATATATTTACATATGTCAGAAAGCAGGAAAATACAAGTTGTAACTTTGTTTTTCTGGTTTGATGCTTTTGCGTATAGACAATTTTTCAAATATGCTATTGTGTTTTCCCATTCTGTTGATGTCCATTTGTTATTTCTTAGTTTGTATAATTTGATTTAATCCTCTTGCTACAAACACTGTTCAGTACTTTCGTAAATAGCCATCCAACCCTGGCCGTTGCGGCCGTTTGGAGAGTGAACCAGAGGATGGAAGATCTGTCTCTCTTTCTCTCTGCCTCTGCATCTCCCTCTCTGTAACTCTGCCTTTCAAATAAGTTAAAACACACACATCATAAATCTTTTTTTTTTTAAATTAATTAATTTATTTGAATGAGTTAGATCTTGCTGAGCCAGACCGAAGCCAGAAGTCTGGAACTCCGTCCCAGTCTCCCACATGGTACAAGGGCCCAAGCTTCTCCACTGCTTTCCCAGGCATATGAACAAGAGGCTAGCTGAAATCAGAAGTGGAGCAGCCAGGACTTAAACAGGTGCTCATATGGGATGCTGGCATCACAGGCAGTGGCTTAACCAGCATCATAAGTCATACCCTAGGTTTCAGCTTACTTGGCTTTGTTTTCTTAATTTATTCTGTCAGTGTTTCTTGGATACTTTAGCATTTCATTTGTTCTCACTTTTTTTTTTTTTTTTTTTTTTTTTTAAATTTTTTGACAGGCAGAGTGGACAGTGAGAGAGAGAGACAGAGAAAAAGGTCTTCCTTTTGCCGTTGGTTCACCCTCCAGTGGCTGCCACGGCCGGCGCACCGCGCTGATCCGATGGCAGGAGCCAGAGGCTTATCCTGGTCTCCCATGGGGTACAGGACCCAAGCACTTGGGCCATACTCCACTGCACTCCCTGGCCACAGCAGAGAGCTGGCCTGGAAGAGGGGCAACCGATGTTCTCACTTTTTGATACTCAGTGGACTTGTTTCTTGTCTTTACCAATTGATAATAAAACCTAACATTTTTAATTCATGTCAAAAGTTAAGACTTCGAGAAATTATTAATGACATCATTTTGGAGGTACTAGCTTAAAGTACAACTATGTAGTTTTAGTATATTATGTTTGTCATGTTTAAACTTAGAAAATTTCACTTCTATATTGGAGATATTGCATTGGTAAGCTAGTAACTACAGCTCTTCCTCTATTCATGTACTATACTGTATATACAGTATTCATATACAGGCAGCCAAGTTTGGCATTAGGTTGACGTCTGAGCTTGCCTTACTCTGGAGACTTTTTAGATAAGATTTTGGCCAGATAATTTTCTCCTATCTGTTTAGGAAAAAAAATACAGTTGTATGATACATTTCAGTTAATCTTCATTATCATTTACAATCATAAATTAAAAAATTGTGTGTTTAAGATTTATTTATTTGAGGGACTGGTGCTGTGACATAGTGGGTAAAGCTGCCACCTGCAGTGCCATCATCCTATATGGGCACCAGTTTGAGTCCGGCTGCTCCACCTCTGATCCAGCTCCCTGCTAATGGGCCTGGCAAAGCAGCGGAAGATGGCCCAAGTGCTTGGGCCCTTATACCCATATGGGAGTTCTGGAAGAAGCTCTTGGATCCTGGCTTTGTATCTGCCTCTGCTTCTCTGTAACTCTGCCTTTCAAATAAATAAATCTTTAAAAAAAAAAAGATTTATTTATTTGAAAGGCAGAGTTAGAGAGAAAAAGATCATCCATCCACTGATTCGCTCCCCAAATGGCCACAATGGCTGAGCTGGAATGATCTGAAGTCAGGAGCCAGGAGCTTCCTCCAGGTTTCCGATATGGATGCAGGGGCCCAAGTACTTGGGCCATCTTCTTTGGCTTTCCCAGGCGTATTAGTAGGGAGCTGGATCGGAAGTAGAGCAGCCAGGACCCCGGCACCTATTAGGGATGTCGGGGCCATGGGTAGGGGCTTTACCAGCTACACCACAGTACTGACCCCCAGTTGTGTTCTTTTTAAGAATAATAGAACAAATTATTTTCCCGATTTCGCACTCTCTTTTACTAAAGAGTGGCCTAAAATTTAGAGTTATCTAATTTGGGGAAGAAGGAAAACTGGAATACTTACTGAAGGAATGTGGCTTCATAATGAAACAGAGGGACCAATGTTGTAACATGGTGGGTTAAGCCACTGCTTGCAATGCCTTCATTCCATATGGGTACAGGTTCATGTCCCAGCTGTTCCACTTCCAATCCCAACTCCCTACTAATGTGCCTGGGAAAGCAATGGTAGATGGCCTGAGTTATCTCTCTCTCTCACCCCTCTCTCTATATATAACTATGCCTGTCAACTAAATAAATAATAAATCTTTTAAAAAATTGATGAGATGTGGAATAGAGGACAGCCACTCCTAATTTCACCCATTTCCCCAAATAGCATTATTTCATATATTCACTTGTAGGCTATATTGTAGGTGTTCACATGCATGTTTGTGTTTCAGTTATGTTACTATAACATAAAATTAACCATTATAAAGTGTACAGTTTATTGGAATTTAGTGTCGTCAACAGTGTTGTACAGCCATCATCTCTCCTTAGTTTCAAAAATTTTCCTCACCTTCGAAAAACATACCTTCTCATTAAGTAATCCCTCCTCATACCTCAATTATCACTAACATGCTTCCTGTCTACATGGCGTTTTCTCTTTTGGAAACATATAAAAGGAATTACGTGTGTGGTGTTGTGTGTCTCATTTCTTTCATTAAGCATACTGCTTTG
Source organism: Lepus europaeus (assembly GCF_033115175.1). Classification (NCBI taxonomy): domain Eukaryota; kingdom Metazoa; phylum Chordata; class Mammalia; order Lagomorpha; family Leporidae; genus Lepus; species Lepus europaeus. The sequence goes on along the minus strand of NC_084845.1, from coordinate 16,563,537 downwards.
GAGCTTCATTCTAGATGTAGCATGTATCAACGTTTTATTCCTTTCTGTGGTTGAATGATACTCCGTTTTTTTTTTACATATATAATATTAATATTATCTATAGGAAATACATCTATACATCACAATTGGCCCATTCATTTGTTGGTGGGCATTTGTGTTGTTTCCACCTTTTGGCTGTTGTGAATAATGCTGCTGTAAACATTTGTGTTCAGGTAGCATCTGTGGTGCTTGGTTTTGGCAGCCCTAGCAAACTAGGGTCTTCTTTCCCACAAAGTACACTTGCTAGACTGTAAACCCCCTGAGGGTGAGTATAGACAGCTCTTAGAGTGTGGTACTTTAATATATTGCTTAATCCCACTATATCAGAGTCAGGTTAGTATCTACAGCCACATTCTCAGTAGTAGCATTAGGTTCTTAATTTGAAGGCTGATACTGTGTCAGCACTAAGGATAGAAGATAGAATTGCTGTAAAAGCCAAAATGAGTAAATAGAGCAGAAATGTTTCTTTCCCAAAGTACTAAATAATATATTGTAAATATATACTAAATAATATATTATGGATGAAAAACAAAAGGAAAAATGACACTGTGGTCCTAGATTAAATTAAATATTTAAGCTTATCCCCAAAGAATTATGAAGAATGGGATAATAGGAAAAATTCATAGCAGATTTTGTTAGACATAAACATTTATGTCATAGTATGATATATGCTTTCCTGCACTGTGATTATGAGATTTATAGGGAAATTAGGGTTTAGGAGACAGAGCATTCAAAATCTGTGCAACTTTGTATTTTGAGCCCTAAGAATACCAGCATGCTTAAAAACGTAGTAAATTCCTAAAACATAAATACTACAGTAAATGGGGAATTTTCTCTTGAAAACAAAAGTGATGGTAGCCTAGTGGAAGATGATACAAGGAAGAATTGAGGCTGTTGTGGGAGTTAAGGAAAGGTTGTATTAAAATTAGGGAGAGACATGCACTTGTAAGACTGAGTATGTAGCCAGATTGAGCTGAGATGAGTGGGCTTAATATACTGTTCCTTAGTAGCTTGATGAAATTACCTGCAGTTACAGAATTTAGTGCAAAAAAATAAATATGTCAGGAAAAGTTAGGGATGAATCGATGTGATTTTGTAATATACTGACATAATTCCCTTCCTTACGAATGCATAGGAGGTAATTCGTGTGCTGAAACATGTTGTAACAGAACAGTACTTTCTGTATTTGGCGTGCCTCCTTTCTTTCTGCTGTCAGTGCCCACGTTTCAACCTTGGGGATCTCTCCATTGCTGTACCACAGTATCTTCCTGCCATGTGTTCTTCTGTTGAACTGTTACAGCAAATGACAGGTCCTGAGGATTGTCGCCTTTTCTCCTCTTTTCTTCTCACATGTTCTGTAAACTTTTTCTTGATTCCATGCTTTCTATTCTTTTGGTTTTTTTTCCTTAACTCCTTTTGATGACTGCTGCTGGCCTAAAGGGAGGTGGCAGATGTTCTTTTAACTCTCATTTCACCTGGGTATGCTCAAGGGCCTGTGACTTTCCTCCCTCTTGCTTCTTAACTAACTTGCTACTTTGGATTGTGGTGCTGAAGTTGGAGGTGCGATTGACTTATTTGAAATTTTCTGAGCCGGCGCCGTGGCTTAACAGGCTAATCCTCCGCCTTGCGGCACCGGCACACCGGGTTCTAGTCCCGGTTGGGGCGCCGGATTCTATCTCGGTTGCCCCTCTTCCAGGCCAGCTCTCTGCTATGGCCCGGGAGTGCAGTGGAGGATGGCCCAAGTGCTTGGGCCCTGCACCCACATGGGAGACCAGGAAAAGCACCTGGCTCCTGACTTCAGATCAGCGAGATGTGCCGGCCGCAGCCTACCGCGGCGGCCATTGGAGGGTGAACCAACGGCAAAGGAAGACCTTTCTCTCTGTCTCTCTCTCTCTCACTATCCACTCTGCCTGTCAAAAAAAAATTTTTTTTTCTTAGTCCTTTCTCTTCATCAGCCTTCCTTTTACATAAAGCTGAAAGTGTGAAATCTGTTTTCTTCTTCCTGTCCGCTACAGTACTGATTGGCTGTTAGGAAAGGGGACTGTCAGCTAGGGCATTCCATAACTTTGCACTGTCACACCTGTGTCACAGCCCCCATCTACAAAGTTGGCCAATACCAATGAACATTTCTCTGGCGGTACCTTCTGGTATGGATTCTGGGTTTGGTCTTCCTATTTAGACTATCTGGTTCTATATTTCAATGTTTTTAAATCATTTAATGTTATAGTTTAATATTTTTTCATTTCCTTCAGTCTTAGAAAAAGATGTTTTTTTATAAACCCATCCATACCATCGTCTTTCCCAGAAGTCTCGTGAGTGCTAGGAAGGATTTTCAGAATAAGAAAATAAGGCATTCTACACTGTGGCATAGTGGGTAAAGCCGCCACCTGCAGTGCCAGCATCTCATGTAGGCTCCGGTTCAAGTCCAGGCTGCTCCACTTCGATCCAGTTCTCTGCTATGGCCTGGGAAGGCAATAGAAGATTGCCCAAGTCCTTGGGCCCTTGCACTCACGTGAAAGATCTGGAAGAAGCTCCTGGCTCCTGGCTTCTGTTCAGGACAGCTTCAGCTGTTGCAGCCATCTGGGGAGTGAACCAGTGGATGGAAGACTGACTGATCTCTCTCTCTCTCCCTGCCTCTCTGTGACAGCCTTTTAAATAAATAAAATAAATCTTTAAAAAAAAAAAAAAGAAAATACGGCAATTTTAAATTGAAATAACATTCATCCTCAGTCTAACTCTGGGTCAGTTCAGCAGAAAGATGTTTGTGTTCAAAATTTTGCACAGGCCGGCGCCGCGGCTCAATAGGCTAATCCTCCGCCTAGCGGCGCCGGCACACCGGGTTCTAGTCCCGGTCGGGGCACCGATCCTGTCCCGGTTGCCCCTCTTCCAGGCCAGCTCTCTGCTGTGGCCAGGGAAGGCAGTGGAGGATGGCCCAAGTCCTTGGGCCCTGCACCCCATGGGAGACCAGGAGAAGCACCTGGCTCCTGCCATCGGATCAGCGCGGTGCGCCGGCCGCAGCGTGCTACCGCGGCGGCCATTGGAGGGTGAACGAACGGCAAAAGGAAGACCTTTCTCTCTGTCTCTGTCTCTCACTGTCCACTCTGCCTGTCAAAAATAAAAAAAATTAAAAAAAAATTTTTTTTGCACAATGTTGAAGGGTGTATTTGCTTCGGGACACTCTGTAAGTGAATATTATGTGACGTTTCAGACTTTTCTTGCTCAGAGCTTCTGTGTGATTGTGAACAGTTTCAGAAGTATCCTTTAGACAGTGAACCTGAAATTTGTAAGAGACTCGGGAAATTAGATCTGGACAGTGTCCTGGATAATTCTAATTCAGTGGACATCGGCATTTGTTGCCAGCTTATGCTGTTTCAGGTGGTCTGTGGTTTAACTTTGAATAATGTTATCTTCAGTGTTAAAATAATCAGATTTAATTATATACTAGATATGTTAGGTAGCCAAGGCATTTCGGGCTGTCTCCTGGGGCAGTATAACAGATAGCACTCAGCTGGGCTTCTGGAGGCAGCTGCTCACCAAGGTAAACATTACTACATTGTCTTCTGTTGGTCTAAAAGCTCAATTTCCCAAACCTGGGGATTTTGTGAGCTGGAAAAATCTTCATTGCCACCTCCCACCACCAAAAATATATGACATTGCCATATTTTTATTTTACTGAATGAGTTTATTAAAAACAGGTCAGCAATGAGAGGAAGATCTTTTTAACACCTCTTCTCACATGATCATCAAAGATATAAATAAAAGTACAGGAAGAACACAACCTCGTAAGACGATAAATTAAATTGAATGCATTTAGCTTTAGGCAAAACCTACTCTTACTTAGCTACAGATTAATGAATACCTTTTCACAGATTACATTACTGTGTAGTGCTTGGAAAATACAACGCTTAAAAGAGGTGCTGCCTGAGTATGAATAGACACACATCTCTTGTCCTTTATTTTCCAGTTCGATCCTTTGGTACAGAAGACAGACCAACAGATCGTCCAATACCACCTCGAGATGAAGTCTTTGAATACATCATATTCCGTGGGAGTGATATTAAAGACCTCACCGTTTGTGAGCCACCGAAACCACAGTGCTCTTTGCCTCAGGACCCAGCTATCGTGCAGGTAACTGACAGTATATCTGCCTTAGAGTATAAGTAAACCTCACACATGGCTGGCCTTGGCTTTTGCCTCTCCCAGTTGAATGTTCCTGTTACCATTTCTAAGTAACCTGGATACCTGAAATTGCCCAGATAATGTTGTCATCTAGATTTTCCTCTTTGGATCATAAAAGAAGTCAGTATTCATAACATACTCTAAGCTTGTTACCATAATTAAGTCAGGGTGATAATTGTTACTCTTTACTAAAATTATTTGATTTAATGGGGAAAACTGCTAAGTCATGTTATATATTATGTGATATTTAGTGATACATAATATCACACAAGTAAAAGGATTTTAACCTATATGGAAAGTTCTTTAATTCCTAAATTTAAAGACCTTAATTCTCAGAAAGAATTTAAAATTTTCATATTGTAAAAATAGAAATATTTACACATTTGTAAATTCTGAGTTTTTCCGTGTTCATTGGAAGCACATGAAGGCTTTCTAAATTTGACTATAACAGAAAAATCAGTTTCACCTAAGAGTATTTTTAGTTGAGGGGATGGTTTGGTCTCCCATGATTTCCTCCCTAAATTCAGTTTCTTCTCATCTTTTTTTCCTATCATGTCTTTGTTATTTGCACTGAAATATGCTTGTTTTTCAGCAGTGTATACTTTGATTGCTTTAAATTGTCTTTTCCACACACACACCTTTATATATATATATTTTTTTAAGATTTGTTTATTTCAAAGAATGTCAGAGAGGGAGGGTGAGACAGACAGAGCTCTTCATCTGCTGGTTCACTCCCCAAAAGGCTGCAACAGCCAGGTCTGGACCAGGCTGAAACCAAGAGCCAGGAACTTCATCTTGGTCTCCCACGTGGGTGTCAGGGGCCCAAGCCCTTGGGTGTCATCTGCTACCCTCCTAGGCAAATTCTTAGGGGTGCTGGATAAGAAGTGGAGCAGCCAGGACTCAACCTGGCTCTCTGACATGAGATGCCAGTCCCAAATTGGAAACTTAACCCACTGTGTTATAACACCAGCACCCATCTTCATCCTTTTTTATGCTGTGATAAATCTTCTGAGTGTTCCACAAAATAGCTTCTGTGTATTATCTTGCATCAGATTTGACTTATTTCCAAGTACTAAAGGAAAATATCTAATAAGCTCATCTGAAAATAAATAGAAAAATCAAAGTGAAAAGAAGTACCTTGTAATATTTATTTACCTTTTTCCCTGAATATAACCTTTTTAATAAGAAACTGTAAGGGGCAGGCATTGTGGCGAGTTAAGCTACTGCTTGGGATGCCCACATCCTGTATCAAAATACGGGTTGAAGTCCCGGCTACACTGCTGCTGATGCAGCTTCCTGCTGCTGCATTCTGGAAGGCAGCAGATGACCACTTAAGTGTTTGGGTCCCTGTCACCCATGTGAGAAATCTAGATGGAGTTCCAGGCTCCTGGCTTTGGCCTGGCCCAACCCTGGCTGTCGTGGGCGTTGGGGAGTACACCGGTGAGTGAAAGATATATCTCTCTTATCTGTCTCTTTCTGTCTGCCTTTAAAGTAGATGAAAACAAATATTTTTTTAAATGTGAATTTGGTTCTTGTACCATAAACTGGAAAAGTGTGTAATCTCATCTGTCCTTCCTTTGTTAAGTCTTATTTTGGGGGAATGGAGTCTGAAGGAATCGACAAAAAATTTTGAATCAATTAAATGGAGAAAGAAGAGACACACTCTTAAATAGCTGCCTACAGCAGAAACTAGTGTTATCTTACTGTCTATTATATCTATCTTTGAGTAATTATTTGGGAACCAGTTATTTAATTTTATGGAAGGAGAAAAACTAAAAGAGCGCAAATCAGAATGTTACTCAGGTGTTGAGTAACTCCAACCTTCATAAACTTCAACTTGGCCCTTTTACCTATTCGTTCAGCAGTATTTATGAAATTCCTGATATGTGTTTGATATTAGCAGTGAATGCATGGATAAGGCCCTTCTATCAATGAATTTGTATCCTGAGAGCCTTTAATACTGTTGTTACTTATACTATGAAATATTTTATAATATGGTAAATTAACACACTGCATATATGTACAATAACATATTTTAGATTTGGTTGGGTTAAGTTTAACTCTTAAAGGGAGAGTTTATTATAGAAAAAATTTGTAAATCACATTAAGTAACTGGTACAAATATTGAAATCAGATTGTTCAGCTATTTAATATTAAAAACATACAGAAATTATTTGAATTCTTTTTGTATCTCATAGTTATTATTTAATACTTTTCTTAAAAACTCTGAATTTCTTTCCATCACTCGTATGTTGCTTAGAGCTTGGAAAAATAACCTGATTTTCCTTCAGTCTTCACTAGGTTCATCTGCTTCTTCATTCCAGTCAGTGGGTTCCTACGGACCTTTTGGCAGGATGCCGACATATAGTCAGTTCAGTCCAAGTTCATTAGTCGGGCAGCAGTTTGGTACTGTTGGTGTTGGTATGTGCTAGTTTTTTTTCTTATTCTTATTTTTTGTAATCTTTACATGAAGTTGTGGAGAATTTACCCCACACCTTCAGAAAATGTTGGTTGATGTTCCTTTTGTAACCTTATTTTGCGATCTGATTATTATTTTAAAGCCTTTTTTAATGTTCTTAGTGATTAATGGTTCTGTAAAAAAAAGCTTTGAGAATAGTCACATATTTTAAAACTAGGTGTATCTAATTACTAGATTTTATTGAATTTTTAAGAAAGGCAGAAGGAAACAGATCATTCATCTGCTAGTTCACTCCCAAAATGACTGCACCAGCATGATCTGGGTCAGACCAAAGCCAGGAGCCAGGAACTCCATCCTAGTCTCCCATGCACTTTAGCAAAGAGCTGGATGGGAAGCAGAGTAGCTGGGATGCCCAACTAACACTCCAGTATAGGATGCCAGTGTCGTAAGCAGTGCCTTAACCTGCTACACCAGAAAGCTGGCCCCTGGAAGATGTAAATCTTCATCTGACCATTTAAAAATGAACTTTTGTTTTAAGATTTATTTATATATTTGAGAAGCAGAGTTAAAGACAGAGAGAAAGGCCTTCCTTCCACTAGTTCCCTCCCCAAATGAATACAACAACTGGGGCTAGGCCAATCTGAAGCCAGGAACCAGGAGCTTCTGGGACCTACGTGGGTACAGGGGCCCAAGCACTTGAGCCATCTTCCACTGCTTTCCCAGGTTATAGTAGAGAGCTGAATCAGAAGAGGAGCAGCCAGGACTTGAACCAGCACCCATATAGGATGCTGGCACTGAAAGTTGGGGCTTTAACCTGCTATGCCACAGCACTGACCCCTGAACATTTTTTTCAACAGGGACACTTTTCCAAAAGGGAATTGTGAATAATGTCATTAGTGAATGATGATGCCATTAAGGAACATTATTTATATGATAGATTATATATTAGTATTACTTATATATTAGTATATATGTGTTCTTTAGATTGAGTAAAATATTAACACTCACCTGTGAGAGATGCTCATGTATAGCAACTATATGGACTTAGTTCTTTGTTTAAATATTTATTTTATTTATTTGAAAGGCAGAGTTGCAGTCCACTGGTTCACTCCTAAGTGACTACAATAGCCAAGGCTAAGCCAGGACAAAGTCAGGACCCTGGAACTCCATCCAAGTCTCCCACATGGGTGACAGGAGCCCAAGCACTTGAGCCATTTTCCACTGCTTTCCCAGGCACATTAGCAGGGAGTTGGATCAGAAGTAGAGCAGCAAGGACTCAAACCGGGGATTGTATGGGATGCTGGTATCACATGTGGCAGCCTAATGCGGCTCCCCGTTGCTAGTGCCTGTGCTTTGTTTGTTCTAACAGTGTTTTCAAAGCATTAAACTGTAATGAAAATATATAGGGGACTGGCTAATGACAGGCCTACTGAAGAAGAGGGCAAAAGCCTTTGAGTGCAAGAGCTAGACACACTTAGATCAACTCAGTGTTATTTTACTTTTATTTATTTGGGAGACAGAGAATGCTTATCAGCTGGTTGACTACTGAAATGCCCACAATGACCAGGGCTGAGGCTAAAAACTTGGATAACAATCCAGTTCTCCCTTGTGAGTGGCATGAACTTCATTCCCTGAGCCATCAGTCCTGCCTCCCAGGGTCTGCATTAGCAGGAAGTCAGAGTTAGGAGTCGGAAGTCGATATCTAGTGCAAATACTACAATATGAGTTGCAAGCATCATAATAGCATCTTGACTTTAAATCTTAAGCTCTAGCCCTTAATCTTTTTAATTCTATTCCAAAAAATCATATTTCAGTTAGAACTATTAAGAAAACTTAGTTTAATTCTTAAACTGTTTTGTGTTTATTATAAAACATAGCAAATATATTGATGTTGGGAAACAGTGTTCTTATTGTGGAGAAGGAAGGTACATATAATGGAAGGTGAAAGTTGAGAAAGAACCTTATAGTGTTGAATATGAACTGAGATATGTCTTTGAACTCATTTCTTAAGAAACGAGTTATTTCCTTGCTCTCGTCCTAGGAAGAACCAAGAATCAGTGGTACCCAAGAGCAAAGAACAGATGTAGACCTAGTTCTCAGTTTCTAAATACTATTTCCGATTGAAAGGAAACAGGGGCTCTTGCAAAAAGAAGGAAAAAAAGAAAAATGCCTGATAATATGTAGAAGGAGTGGTGGACGGTGGGAAGGCAGATGCTGTAGCACAGCAGGTTAAGCCAGTTGGGATGCCTGCATTCCATATCAATGCCTGGAATGGAGTCCTGGGTCTGCTTCTGATCCACCTTCCTGTTCATGCACCTAGGAGGCAGCAGGTAGTGGCTCAAGTACTGAGTTTCTGCCAACCATATGGGAGACCCTAATGCAGTTCTTGGCTACTGGCTCAACCCCAGCCATTGCAGGTGTTTGGGGAACGAAGCAGCAGATGAAAGCTCTCCCTGTGTCTGTGTGTGTCACTCTGCCTTTCAAATGAACGAACAAATTTTTTTTTTTTTTTTTTTTAAATTTTTGACAGGCAGAGTGGACAGTGAGAGAGACAAACAGAGAGAAAGGTCTTCCTTTTGCCATTGGTTCACCCTCCAATGGCCGCCGCGGCTGGCGCGCTACAGCCAGCACACCACAGTGATCCGATGGCAGGAGCCAGGTGCCTATCCTGGTCTCCCATGGGGTGCAGGGCCAAAGCACCTGAGCCATCCTCCACTGCACTCCCTGGCCACAGCAGAGAGCTGGCCTGGAAGAGGGGCAACCGGGACAGAATCCGGTGCCCCGACCGGGACTAGAACCTGGTGTGCCGGCGCCACAAGGCGGAGGATTAGCCTAGTGAGCCGCGGTGCCGGCCCACAAATATTTTTTTTTAAAACAACATATTCTGAGATATCGTAAAAAATTATCTATCGGGACCAGCACTATGGCATAGCAGGTAAAGCCACTGCCTGCAGTGCTGGCATTTCATTTGGGCAACCGTTCATTCCTGGCTGCTCCACTTCTGATCCAGCTCTCTACTATGGCCTGGGAAAGCAGTAGAAGATGGCCCAAGTCATTGGGCCCCTGCACCCCTGCAGGAGACCCAGAAGAAGCTCTTGGCTTCAGATTGGCCCAGCTCCAGCCGTTGCAGCCACTTGGGGAATGAACCAGCGGATGGAAGACCTCTCTTTGTCTCTCTCTGTGCCTGCCTCTGTACCTCTGTCTTTCAAATAAATAAATAAATCTTTTTAAAAAATTATCATCTCATAACTTACTTATCAGTTACATGAGGGGCAGTAAATGTGCCTGTTTTAGTAAGAGAAAGATCTAATCAAAAGTTGAGCATTGCTGTAGTTGATATCTGTTTGTGATGATTGGGAGGATGTGTATCATCTTTGTGGTATGTGGACTGAGTACAGAGTCTGATTCTGAAAAGGTGTGTGTGTACAGAAGATGGCGTGTCTTGCAAAACAAGAATCAGTGTTACATGGAACAGAGAGGCAATAGAACTTTTCTGGGCTGGGGAAAACAGGTGACAAGGCATTCAGATGTAATATGAGGTCAGATCCTGGATTTAGAAACTTTGAGTGTGGACTACTGTAGTTAGATGGTATATTTACTTCTGATTTTCTTAATTGTGTGGTAGTTAACTATACAGAAGAATGGGGCCGGCGCCGTGGCTTAACAGGCTAATCCTCTGCCTTGCGGCGCCGGCACACCAGGTTCTAGTCCTGGTTGGGGCGTCGGATTCTATTCCGGTTGCCCCTCTTCCAGGCCAGCTCTCTGCTATGGCCCAGGAAGGCAGTGGAGGATGGCCCAAGTGCTTGGGCCCTGCACCCGCATGGGAGACCAGGAGAAGCACCTGGCTCCTGGCTTCGGATCAGTGCGGTGCGCCAGCCGCCGCGGCCAGTGGAGGGTGAACCAACGGCAAAAGGAAGACCTTTCTCTCTGTCTCTCTCTCTCACTATCTACTCTGTCAAAAAAAAAAAAAAAAAAAAGAATGGGGGAGATAGCTTGGAAGGATTTAAGGGTAAATGATCCAGTTGTTACAGCTTATCTGGCAAGAGAAGTTATACATCAAGGTATAAAGAGATGGAGTAGATGTAGCAAAATGTTAGCAGCAGGACCAGCACAGTAGCTCTGCAGGTTAAGCCATGGCCTGCAGTGCTGGCATCCCATATGGGCGCCAGTTCGATTCCCAGCTGCTCCACTTCTGATCCCGCTCTCTGCTGTGGCCTGGGAAAGCAGTAGAAAATGGCCCAAGTCCTTGGGCTCCTGCAGTCACCTGTAGACCCAGAAGAAGCTCCAACCATTGCGGCCATCTGGGGAGTAAATCAGTGGATGGAAGACCTCTGTCTCTCTGCCTTTGCCTCTCTGCAACTCTGCCTTTCAAATAAATAATTTTTTTTTTTTAAGTATATGGGAGGACATGTGTTCAGTACTTGTGAATAGTAGCGCGCCCCCCCCCCCCCCACCTTTTTGACAGGCAGAGTTAGACAGTGGGAGAGAAAGAAAGGTCTTTCTTCCGTTGGTTCACCCCCCAAATGGCTGCTACAGCTGGTGTGCTGCACCAATCCAAAGCCAGGAGCCAGGTGCTTCTCCTGATCTCCCATGCAGGTGCAGGGCCCAAGCACTTGGGCCATCCTCCACTGCCTTCCCGGGCCACACAGAGAGCTGGACTGGAAGAGGAGCAACCGGAACTAGTCCCCGGCACCCCAACCAGGACTAGAACCTGGGGTGCCGGCGCTGCAGGCGGAGGATTAGCCAAGTGAGCTGCAGTGTGGGCCACCACCACCCCCCCTTTTAAAAAGATTTATTTATTTGAAAGTCACAAAGAGAGGAAGAGGGAGAAAGAGAGAATCTTTCATCTGATGGTTCACTCCCTAAATGGCTGCCACAGTTAGAGCCAGGCCAGGCCAAAGCCAAGAGTCAGGAGCTTTTTCCGGGTCTCCCACATGAGTACAGGGGCCCAAGCTCTTGGGCCATCTTCCACTGTTTTCCCAGGCACAAAAGCTGGAACCAGCACCCTTAAAAGATGCCAGTGTTGCAGGTAGTGGCTTTACATGCCACACCACAACACCAGGTGCTCAAGCAGTGACTTAAACCACTGCACCAAATGCTTGCCCTTAAACATTTTTGGTCCCTGGTGTTCGGATTTAAAAGGGAGTTTAAACGAATCAGAATTACATTACTGCTATTTAATGGGAAAGTTTTTTTTCTACTTTCCATATACAGGTGTTCCCAACGAATGATAGGGTTACATCCCCATAAACCCATGGGTCTTTTTTTGTTTATTTGTTTTTGTTTTTTTAAGATAGTTACAGGCAGAGGGAGAGAAAGTGAGAAAGGTCTTCCATATGGGCATGGGAGCCACAGGCGGCGGCTTAGCTTACTACGCCACAGCTCTGGCCCATAGCTGTTTCTTTATAAGTCATTACGATAGTTTTACTGTCTTGTATGCGAAGTCTCATACTCTTATCAGCAAAATGGATAAATGTTGACGGAAAGGACAGAGAAATGGGTGCATTTTAGCTGGTTAAATAGGCAAACCAGGGGCTGGTGTGGTAGTGCAGTGAGTTAGGGTAAGCCACCACTTGCAAGACCAGCATTTATCCATGCTAGTTCGAATCCCAGCTACCCTACTTCCAATCCAGCTCCCTGCAAGTACACCTGGGAAAGTAGCAGATGTCCCAAGTGTTTGAGCCTTTTCTACACATGTGGAAGACCTGGATGGAATTTCTGGCTCCTGTCTTTGACCTGGTCCAGTCCTGGCTGTTGGAGCCATTTGGGGACTGAACCAGTGGATGGAAGAACAGTCTCTGTTTCTGTCTCTCTCTCACTTACTCTCACTCTACTTTTCAAACAAATAAAATAAATCTTAAAATAAGTAAACAAAATTGGATGGTGATTCTCTTAGGTCTCCAGTGTTTGTACAGATTAATTTTTAATATACTAAGTTTAATAAGAACTTAGAAGATATACTTAAGAAGTTTACAGTTACCATGAAAACAGGAGGATATGTCATACATTTTGCATGCAAGATTAAGAATTGTTAACTATTTTTGGAAAATGATAAAGGAATTAAATCTTACAGTAAAAAGGTGGAGATGGACAGGCTGAATTTTTTTAAAGGCCCACTATATAATTGTAAAAGATGCATTGAAAGAATAGGAGAAAAATCACACAAATAACAATAACAAGAAAACTTGTGTATATATAATAATCTCAGTCAAGCAGCTTAAATATCAAGAGTACTATCAGGTCAGCGCTGTGACGTGGCAGGTAAAGCTGCAGCCTGTAGGACCAGCATCCCATATGGGTGCCAGTTCTAGTCCTAGCTGCTTCACTTTCAATCCAGCTCCCTGCTATGGCCTGGGAAAGCAGTAGAAGCTGGCCCAAGTCCTTGGGCCCCTGCACCCTCATGGAAGACCTGGAAGAAGCTCCTGGCTTCAGATTGGCCCAGCTCCAGCCATCGCAGCCATCTGGGGAGTGAACCAGTGGATGGAAGACTTCTCTTTCTCCCTCTGCCTCTCTGTAACTGTGCCTTTCAAATAAATAAATAAATCTTTTTAAAAAATACTATCAGCGATAAAGAGTAATTTTTTAAAATTTATTTTATTTATTTGAAAGAGTTAGAGAGAGAGAACAGAAAGAAAGTTCTTCCATCGGCTGGTTCACTCCCCAAATGACTGCAATGGCCAGAGCTGAGCTGCTCCAAAGCCAGAAGCCAGGAGTTTCTTCTGGGTCTCCCACCCAGGTACAGGGGCCCAAGGACTTGGGCCATCTTCTGCTTCCCCAGGCCATAGCAGAGAGCTGGATCAGAAGAGGAGCAGCCAGGTCCTGGGATGCAGGCACTGCAGGATGGGGCTTTAACCCACTATGCCACAGCACCAGCCCCAAGAGAGATTCTTAAAGATTTATTTATTTGAGAGGCAGAGGGAGAGGGAGAGAAATCTTCCAACCGAAATGGCCTCATTGGCTGGAGCAATGATGAGGAAATAGTTTCCGTGTTCCTATGTCTGTTAATGAAGTTGAAACTGTAATTTTAAATCTCTCACAAAGAAAATTCTAGAGCATTTTATTTACTGATATATTCTACCATATATTTAGAGAAGAAATAATTTTTAAAAAGATTTATTTATTTGAAAGGCAGAATTGCAGAGAGGCAGAGGGAGGTCTTCATCCTCTGGTTCACTCCCCAAATGACTGCAAAGGCCAGAGCTGAGCTGATCCAAAGCCAGGAGCGTCCTCTGGGTTTCCCATATGGATGCAGGGGCCCAAGCACTTGGGCCATCTTCTGCTGCTTTCCCAGGCCATAGCAAAGAGCTGGATCAGAAGTAGAGCAGCTGGGACTCGAACCAGTGCCCATATGGGATGCTGGCACTGCAGGCAGTGGCTTTACCTGCTACACCTCAACACTGGCCCCAGAAATAATTTTGTTTAACTACTTGAGAGGCAGAATCCTCTGATTTACTCCCAAAATTCCTGCAGTATTAAGGGCTGGGCCCTGCCAAAGCTGGGAGCCAGGAACTCAATCGATGTCTTGCATGTGGATGGCAAGAATCCAATTATTTGAGCCGTTAACTGCTGCCTACCAGGGTCGTAGTCACTGGGAAACTGAAATCGGAAGTCAGAATCAGGTTATTAAACCCAAGTACTCTGTTATGGGACAGGGCGTCTTGACCAGTGTCTTAACCTCTAGGCCAAACACCAACCCCAGAAATAATTTTCACTCTTCTTGGACAGTCTCCTTCAGAGAATTGAGGAAAAATGAATATTTACTAATCAAATAACCAAGACCAGATAGCTGAGATACCAAACTGATAAGATCATTGCAAGGAAAGAACTTGCCATGTTCCTTGAGCATAACTGTAAAAATCCTCAACAAAATTTTGACAGTGTATCTAGCAATCCCAAAGGATAGCACATAATGAAGTGAGATCTATCTGAAGATGACAAAGTTTTAATATTTGAAAGTTGTTAGTAACTTACCACACTGGCAGAATAACGAAGAAAAACTGTAGTCATCTCATATATTAAATGAATATTTAATAAAACATAGTACCCATTTATCCACAGGTAAGAAATGGAAGGGAATTTCCTAAATTTAATCAGTGAAATGAGTGAAAAAGCGTTAACATAAAATAGTGATGTAATGAACTTTTCCCCCTGAAGTCAGAAATAAAGCTAAGGCATAATTACTTTTTATTATTTCTACTTAATGCTTGGGGATCTTAGCCAGTTCAATAGGTAAGAAATAAGAGGCTTAAATATTGGGGGGCTGGCACTGTGACGTAGCAGGTAAAGTCACTGCCTGCAGTGCTGGCATCCCATAGGGGCACCGGTTCAAGTCCCAGCTGCTCCACTTCTGATCCCGCTCTCTGCTATGGCCTGGGAAAACAGTAGAAGATGGCCCAAGTCCTTGGGCCGCTGCACCCATGACGGAGACCCGGAAGAAGCCCCTGGCTCCCGGCTTCGGATTGGCGCAGCTCTGGCTGTTGAGGCCAATTGGGGAGTGAACCAGCGGATAGAAGACCTCTCTCTCTCCCTCTCCCTCCCTCCCTCTCTCTCTCTCTCTCTCTGCCTCTTCTCTCCTTGTGTAACTCTGACTTTCAAATGAATAAGTAAATCTTAAAAAAATTATTTAAAATAATAATACATATTGGAAAGAAAGAATAAAAGTATTTTTATGTAAAGGTGACATGATTGAGTGTACTGAATATACAAAGGAATATTGAATATGACCACTAGAATGAATTTGTGAATTAAGCATGATAAGCGAATAGATACATGGTAAATACATAACATCAACTATATTTTTGTACTTTAGATAAACAGCTGACAAGCTGGCCTATAAACCAGATCCAGCCAGCCTCCTTTTGGTGAATGAAGTTTATTTGGAACACAGCTACACCCATTTATTTACATGTATCTATGGAGGCTTTTGTACTACAAGGGCAGAGTAGAGCAGGCAGTGCTGAGCTCATATGGCTTACAAGGCTTAAAATATTTTACATACCATCTGGCCACTTATTGAAAAAGTTGGTTGACATCTGATCTAGAACAGATCATTGGGAAGTGAAATGTGTAACGTAATACTGTATATAGTAGCATCAACAAACATCAAACACTCAGAAATAAATATAACAAAAATATTTTTGAAGCCTCTACAACAGTAGTTCTTAATGGATGGAGTTAATTTTACTCCTCTCCCAGGGAACGTTTAGCAATGAAGTATATGGAGATTTTTTTTTCCAAGATTAATTTATTTATTATTTGAAAGGCAGAGTTAGAGAGGCAGAGAGAAAAAAGTCTTCCATCCGCTGGTTCACTCCCCAAATGGCTGCAACAGCCAGAGTTGGGCCATTCCAAAGCTAGGAGCCGGGAGCTGCTTCTGGGTCTCCCACGCGGGTGCGGGGGCCCAAAGACTTGGGCCATCCTCTGCTGCTTTCCCTGGCTATAGCAGAGAGGTGGATTGGAAGTGGAGCAGCCGAGACTTGAACTGGTGCCCATGTGAGATGGCAGCATTGCAAGCAGTGATTTTATCCACTACACCACAGCACCAGCCCTTGCAGATATTTTTGATAGCCATAACTAGAGAATACTACTTGTATCCTGTAAGCTGAGGCCAGGGATACTAGGACAACCCCTTCCCCACCCCACCAAAAAACAAACAAGCAAACAAACAAACAAACACTTAGAATTATCGGGTCCAAAATGTGAATAGTGCCAAAGTTGAGAAAATATGGCTCCATAAAAAAACTTTAGGAACACTAGTGAGATTAAAAATCTAAATAAATGGATGGTTAACCTGTGCTAATGGAATGAGTATATATTTCAGCTAGTATTTTCCCCAAACCTGATTTACAAATTCAGAATAAATCTAGTCAAAATCCCAGTAGACATTTTTAAAAATAGACATTGACATGCTAATTCTAAAATTTATATGAAAATTCAAAGCCTAGGATAGATAGTCTGGCACTGTGGTGCAGTGAGTTAAACACTAAGCCACCATCTGCAGCACCAGCATCCCATATGGGCACCAGTTTGTGTTCAAGCTGCTCCATTCAGCTCCCTGCTGATGTACCTTGAAAAATAGCAGAGAATGGTCCAAGTGGTTGGGGCCTGCACCCACTAAGAGGCCTAGAAGGAGCTCCTGGCTCCTGACTTCAGCCTGGCCCAGCTCTGGCCGTTGGGGCCATTTGAAGAGTGAACCAGTAGATTGAAGATCTCTCTCTGTTCCCCTCAGCCCCACCACCCCCGTAATTCTGACTTTAAATAAATGTCTTCTTTTAAAAAAAATAAAAGGTAGATAGAAAAATCTTTAAGAAGTTTTGAGATTTGCACTATCCAATTTCAAGACTTAGAGTAATCAGAACTGTGTCTTTTTGGCATACAGATAGATAGATAAATGTACCAGAGTTAAAGAGTAGAGAATACAGAAATAGGCCTACTTGTGGACAAGGATTTAGCCTAGCGTTAAGATGCTCAAGTCCCAAAGCAGAGTACCTGGGTTCAATACCTGACTCTAGCTCTGGCTCTTAACTCCAGCTTGGTACTAATGCAGACCCTGGGAGTCAGTAGTGTTGGCTCAAGTAATTGGATTCCTGCCACTCATGTGGGAGACCTAGATTGATTTCCTAGATCCTGTCTTAAGCCCCACCTGGCCCCAGCTGTTGGGGGCATTTGGGAGGTGAATCAGCAGATGGAAGCACACACATGCTCTCTGCCTATCAAATTGTTTCTTTATATATCCTATAAGAAAGAAAAGGACCTGCTCAAATACTAATTCACAACAAAGGTGCCTTTGTAATTTAATGGAGAAAGAAACATCCTTTTAACACATGATGTTACAGCAGCCAGTTATCTAAGTGGAGAAAATAAACCTTGCCCTCAAATAAAGCAGTAATTTGAGGTGGCTTATAGATGTAAATCAGTAGTCGAGTTAGAGTAGGAAGAGGACCTAGGAGAAGAGATGGTGGTTCTGGAAGAATTTGCTGACCGTTGAGTGCTTGATCCACAGGGTAAGCAGTGGAGGTTCCGTTTGGGTGAAGAAGCACAGAGCATGATGGAGATGTGAATACTTATCATTAAAGTGTCTTATGTCTATAAGACAAGAGGTAATATTAGAATGAGTTCAGCTTCACACAGAATTCTAGAAAGCACAACCTGCAACATTTCCAAAGATGTGGGCAGTTTTATTATGCCCCTACTGGACTGGCTGCAGCTGCTGCCCCTCTGTGTTGCACCTAAGGGGATTCCAGTGGCTCCCATTGCCTACCATACTGTTCTGTGCTGTGATACCCATGTCAAAGAAAGCTGTGAACAAATAGAATTCATTAAGTTAGGAGGAATCCAAAGGGAGGAGGGAGTGTCTTAAAGACCATGCAAAGTTAGTAATTGTTGAAGGAACTGGCATTATCTCACCAGGAAATGAACATTGCAAAGGGCATGATCACAATCCCCTTATGTTTTAACAGTAGAAAGGTAAACTATTATGGGCTAGACTGGTGAAAATAAGGAAAGTGATGAGAAAAGAGAAACAGAAAAGGGCAGGGCCTTAAAAACCAAGGTAAGTTATTTGAACTTTTATGTTGAATACAGTGGAAGCTATCAAAGGGTCTTAAGTACTGTACTAATGTGATTATATTTGTATTTTGCCAAAGATTATACCGACTACCATCTTAAGTTGGATTTAGAGGTTGAGGAAGAGGAGCTCTTGTAGAGAAAGAGTGGACATTTAGCATAGCAGTTAAGTTACCACTTTGGATGCCTGCATCCTATATTCAAGTCCTTGGGTTCAAGTCCCTGCTACTCTGCCTTCAGTTCATCTTCCTGCAGATGTACACCCTAGGAGACAGCAGATGATGGCTCAGATGTTGAAGTTCTTACCACCCATGCACGAGAGCCAGATTGATTTCTGTGATGCTGGCATTTGGGGATTAAACCAGCAGATGGAAGATCTCTTGCCATCTCTCTCTCTGCCTTTCAAATGAGATGAAAATAAAAATAAATAAATATAAAACCTACTAGGATATAATAATAAGTAAGAAGAAAGCACAGTCTGTGAAAAATAGATAATACAAAAGTACTATTGCATTTTAGAGAAAATTGACATAACACAGTATATAAGAGAATGGGATCCTTTCTGGAGTTCTTGTGTTACCCAAACTTTTTGTAGTGACTTTAGGCATAATGGTAGGCCATGCCTTTGAAGTTGGAATCCATTGTCTGTTCCCTTGGAAATGCTGAAAAAGTTGTTAGTGGACCTGATTTGGCTTCTTGTGCAGATGCTTAGTTTTAGAATAATGGAACCTTACTGTTGATATAGAATACCATTTCTGCTACTGCTCTGATATGGGGCCTTGCTGTTCCATCTACATAGTTACTCAGGAAAATACTGGATACTTTAGAAAAATTATTTGTGGGCCTGTATTGTAGCACAACTACCTGTAGCACTACTACCTGTGATGCCGATATCCCATATGCACACCAATTCGAGTTCTGGCTGCTCCACTTCTATTCCTGTTGTCTGGGAGAGCAGCAGAAGATGGCCCATGTGCTTGTGCCCCTTGCCACCCATTTGAGAGACCTGGATTGGAGTTCCAGGCTCCTGGCTTCAGCCTGGTGCAGACTTGGCCATTGTGATCATTTGGAGAGTGAATTAGCAGATGGAAGCTCTGTTTCCCCACCCCCCTCACTCTGCCTTTCAAATAGAAACATAAATCTAAAAGAGAAAAATTATTAATAACCAAGGATATTATACTGTATAGTTTTTACCCCTACATTGTGAAACTATTGTTTGATACACTTTAATTAATATTCAGTATTATTAATTTGTACAAGTATTACAGGGGTAGGCAGGCAATAATTATCATTAAAATGCTATATTTATATAATTGAAGGTGAAAAGATTTAAACTTTTTTTATTATTATTCTCTTTAAGCTGGAAGTTCCTTGACATCATTTGGAACTGAAACATCAAACAGTGGTACTTTGTCCCAAAGCAGTGCAGTTGGTTCTGCCTTTACACAGGATACAAGAGCTATAAAAACACAGTTATCTCAAGGTAAGCAGTCTTTCCCATCAAATATTTTTATTCTATACTTTTATAGTGGTTGTTGTCTTTGAATATAAGAGTTTTACAGCTTGTAAATCACATGTATAATTTCTGTTTGATTATTTTAAAATTTTTTCTCACAGTTGTATCACAATAAATATGGAATGACTTCCACTATTTAGCCTTTTTACAGTTCTTAGATCATAAAACTGTAATGGTGGATGTTCTCTGAGTTAGCCTTCTTTTGCAAAGCAATGGTATAACTGGTATACAACACTTAAATGTATCGTCAATCTCATACTCAGCACTGAAGATGAAATATAATCTGAAAAAAACAATTATGCTATTGCATCTTCCCTCATATCCTCAAAGGATATAGAGTGGTGGTTTTCAGTGTGACCTCATACAAAAGAATCACCTGTAGTACTTTTTAAATGCAGATCCTGGGACAGCCATTGTAGGACAGCAGGTTAAAAAGTCACTGCTTGGGATGCCTCATTTCATGTTAGAGGGCCTGGGATCAAATCCCACCTCTGTCTCTGCTTAGATGCAGCTTTCTGTTCATGTGCCTGGGGAACAGCAAATGATGGCTCAGGTACTGAGTTCTGCTACCCATGTAGGAGAACAGAAGGAATATCTGGCTCCTGGTTTCTACCTAGCCCAGCCCTAGCTGTTATTGTGTCCGGCACCATGGCTCACTTGGCTAATTCTCTGCCTGCGGCAACATCACCACAGGTTCTAGTCCTGATTGGGGCGCCGGGGACTAGTCCCGGTTGCTCCTCTTCCAGTCCAGCTCTCTGTGTGGCCCGGGAAGGCAGTGGAGGATGGCCCAAGTGCTTGGGCCCTGCACCCGCATGGGAGACCAGGAGGAAGCACCCGGCTCCTGGCTTCGGTTCGGCGCAGCGCCGGTCGTAGCAGCCATTAGGGGAGTGAACCAACAGAAGGAAAATATCTCTCTCTCTCTCTCTCTCCCTCCCTCCCTCCCTCCCTCCCTCCCTCCCTCCCTACCTACCTCCCTCTCCCTCTCTCTGACTCTACCTATCAAATTAAAAAAAAAAAAACAGTTCCTTTTAAATGAAGCACTGTGAGGTATTTCAGGAAGATGCTATAGTGGTGGGCATTTGGCTTAGCAGTTAAGATTCCAGTTAAGAAGCTGCATCACACGTTGAAGTGCTTTGGTTCAAATCCCAGCTCCAGCTTTCTGCAGATGGTGTTGCTAGCAGGCAGCGATGATGGCTCAAGTAGTTGGGTTGCTGCCAGCATGTGGGAGACCTGGATTGAGTTCCCAGCTCCTGGCTTTGGCCCTAGCCTAGCCCCAGCCATTACAGACATTTGGAGAGTGAGCCAACAGAGGGAAACTCTCTGTGTCTCTGTTTCTCTCAAGTAATTTAAAAAAAAAAAAAAAAACTACTCTCAAAACAGTGCTTTTAAAAGCTATTGAGATAAAAACCAAGCTTATGCTGAACATATTTATATCCTCATTTTGTAGCTACTTTGAAGTAGTTGTAGTTACTGTTATTCATAGTGATTTAAAATAATTTTAAGTATCCCAAAAATTTATTGTAAATGAATTAGAAATATAAATGTAAGGAAGAAATAAAATCTTCATAATCTTACTACTCAGAAATAACAAGTATTTACATTTTGTTGTGTATTATTTCATTTTTTAGGCTAATATAAATGTAGATTTGTGAATGTTTATTGGTTTGCTTTTATAATTTTTTCTTAAGAGTTCTTTACTTAGAGAAAATACTTAACCTTTAAAGTGGGCTTTCTCAGTAAACAAACTTATTGTGATGATTGATATAATTGTATCCTTGACACATAGAACATGCTCAGTAAATATTAGCTGCTTTGGAACATAGCCAACATCAAGTTTAATGGTAAAGCTTAAAGAATTCCTACTAAAATCATAAGGATACTTGCTATCACTGCTACTCAACCTTATTCTGGAGTTTCTTACTAAATCAGACACTCATGAAAAAAAAAGAAAAAGCATCAATATTGGGGTTACCATCATATGCCAGTGCTGTGGTTTTCTATTTGGAATTAAGAATTCGCTGAGAAACCTAAACTAATAAGGGACTTAAACTAGACAGAGGTAGAATGTAAAGTGAATATACAAAAATCAGTAGTTTTCCTAAAGCCTAATCCATTATGTAATAGTGACAAAAGAAGAGGGTCACAATAATGAGAATTACAAAGTCAAAGCTGCTCCACTTTCCAACTCCCTGCTAATGAACCTAGGAAAGCAGTGGAAGATGGCCTGAGTACTTGGACGCCTACCACCCACACAAGAGACCCAGATGGAGTTTCTGACTCTTGGCTTTGGCCTGGCCTAGCCCCAGCTGTTGTCACCATTTGGGGAGTAAAACAAAAGATGGGAGATCTCTCGATCTTTCTAACTCTGCCTTTCAAACATAAATCTTTTAAAAAATAAGAAAGGCACTGCTTAGGGCACCTTCATGCCACATTAAAATACCTGGGTTCAGTTCTGAGCTGTTGCTCCGGATTTGCTGATGTGAACCCTGGGAGGCAGCCATGATGGCTCAGGTAGTTGGGTTCCTCTCATCTGAGAGAGGCTTGGATTGAGTTCTTACCTTCAACCCTGCCACCCATTGTGGGCACTTCAGGTGTGAGCCAGCAAATTAAGAGTGCTCTCTGTCACTCAAATAATAAAATGTAAAATTTCTTAAAAATAAACATGGACGTGTAGCACGTTCTACTTAAAAACTAAAAGTAATGTGCTTACCTGCTTGATAATAAAATATATATAAAATAAAGCAGTAAATTAAGATGTTAAAATTTAAGTGCTTTTTTTTATAGAGAAACAGGTATACTTACATGAAGTGATGACAAAGGAGGCCTAGAAATCTGCATTTAAATTTCACCAACTAAAATTTCTGAATTTCACAAAAGGAAACACTTGGGAATTTTCTTTTAACTAGGATAAGAATGTGAAGCTAGCTCAAAGGGATGTGTTTTATTATGCTGAAATATATTCCTTCTGAGTTTATTCAGAATAATGTGTCCACGATCACCTGTATTTCCATATTGATAACAAAGTTGGTGTTATGATTAGCAGACTTAGAGGTTTTTAAAATACACAAGTGAATTTGTTACTTGCTTTGATTGCCTCATTTCTTGTGCCTCTGTGCTCCCTGTGAGTCCCAGAATCTTTTCTCAGAAGCCTTGGCAGGTCATTTAATGTGGTATTTAGAAATTACAGCAATAGGCCTTTCAAAAAACTCTATACCTGTGATTTTAAGTATAGGTGACTGTGAAATATTTTCTGATAAACCAAACCTTACATTAACCACGATGATTCCCCATTATAATCAGTGGAGAAATTGATGTTTCTTTTGGGTAATTTGACCCTTTTTTGGCTATGGTAACTCGGTCACTAATGACTGGAAATGGTGATACACATTTGTATTGCATACTTCAGTTAACCATAAACTTGGGGAATATTATTAATAAATTGTCCCTTATCTTGTCAGCACTCACCAGTTCACCAGTTGAGGCAGTGCAAATTTTCACATGTGGGCAATAGCATTTGCAGCATATTTGGGAAATTTTTGCATAAAATGAGCATAGTTTAGCAAAACATTATACTTTGGTACAATATCATGGGATATAAGAACTCCCTGGACAGATTCACAGCAAACATGGGGACAAAAACATGATGGGCGGACCCACTGTTAACATTCTTTGGTTCATACTGTGACCAGGCTCTGACATCATAAAAGGAAAAATGGAATTTGTAAGTACAAACCCCACACCGCCAAAAACTTGCCAAGAGATATTTCAAATGGCAAGGACTAAGTATGGCTGCTGTGCAGTCATCCGAAGGATTTATTTCTTACTGGCCTTTGAGTTTTGTTTAGTTACTCAGACTCCTTAGGTACTGAAGAACTTCACCTATCTCTCTAGTCCTTTACTTTTTTATAGTAGAAATTTAATGGAGACAGTACCCATAAAGATACCACTTTAGTCGTTTATGAAAAGTGCTAAAAAAGTTAAAATGTGCCATTCATAATCTTATGGTGCTTGATATTGAGGAAAGCCTACATTTGGCTGGCCTAGCAAATGATCTTTAATAATATTCCTAGGGAATCTTAGACCAGATAGAAGCTTTTGAAAAACCTTACTCCACTAGATGGAAATAAAGTTGTGGGGGTAGGGTTTTGGTGGGAGCAAGATGGGGATACATTGTTTTGTTTTTAACCTTAGGAGCAGCCCATTAAAGATAACCAGTGTTAAGCTCTGGTCTGATAAGTAGATTAACTCGAATTTGTGTTAAGGATTTAAATTGAGAGAAATAAAGCTCTAGACAGTTTCAGAGTCTAGATTATTTTGAAATCCCCAGTAGGGTAGTTTCTTATCTTTTGGTTACGTTTTAGGTCGGTCAAGCCCTCAGTTAGATCCTTTGAGAAAAAGCCCAACCATGGAACAAGCAGTACAGACCGCCTCGGCCCACTTACCTGCTCCAGCACCTGTTGGGAGAAGGAGCCCTGTATCAACCAGGCCTTTGCCATCTACCAGCCAAAAAGCAATAGAGAATCAAGAGCACAGGCGAGGTAGAACTTTAGCTATTTACTGTTCCTTAATTGACTGATCAATATTCTGCACTCACCTTATTTTCATTGAGTATTTATTTCATTGAGTTTTCACTTATTTCATTGAGTATTCCTAGAAGGTTTAAACTGAACCTGATAGAATATTCACTCTCAGATTTGACTCAAACTGGTGGGAGGGGGCGTAGGTTTTGGATTGGGGCTGTCTCCATTTTTAACTTTCCAGAATGTTTTGATTATGTGTCCTGACTTGATATGCATGTCTTCTTCTATAGCTGAAGTACACAAAGTTTCAAGACCAGAAAATGAGCAACTCAGAAATGATAACAAGAGACAAGTAGGTAAGTTACTTGGATCTGAAAGCCATGTCTTATGCTTCTCAATAAAGAGAACATTTTAGATGTGTAATACGTAATTACTATAAAAAATGAAAGACAGTGGTTGGTGACTATAAAGCAGTATTACAAGGGCATGTCTTTGTGATGACAGAACAATTCTTTGATTTGGTGATGGTTATGCAAAACTATATTTATGATAAAATGTCATAAAACTATATATAAAGTGGTACCCAAACATGATTACATGCACCAGCTGGTGACATCGGAATAAGAGTTATGGTTTAATTAATTATGTTGTACCAGTGTACAATAGTTATGTGAGATGTTAAATAAAGGGAAAAATGTACTTGATGGTAGGTAGTTGTCTTTTAATATATTCTTGAATGTTATGTGGTACTAGGATTTGTTTATTTATATTTAGTACATGGTTCTATGGCTTTCCTCAAGTTATTTGTATTTTGTAGCAGTTTCTGGTTAGCATTATAAAATTGATTGCTCTCATTGTTTTCTGTGCTTTCAGAAATGGAATTATCTGTAAGTTAGAAGTTTGAAAAGTTTGCTCCTTAATATTATGGAAGCTGGGCCCGCGCCGTGGCTCAACAGGCTAATCCTCCGCCTTGCGGCGCCAGCACACCGGGTTTTAGTCCCAGTTGGGGCGCCGGATTCTGTCCCGGTTGCCCCTCTTCCAGGCCAGCTCTCTGCTATGGCCCGGGAGTGCAGTGGAGGATGGCCCAAGTGCTTGGGTCCTGCACCCCATGGGAGACCAGGATAAGCACCTGGCTCCTGCCTTGGGATCAGCGCGATGCGCCATCCGCAGCGGCCATTGGAGGGTGAACCAACAGCAAAGGAAGACCTTTCTCTCTGTCTCTCTCTCACTGTCCACTCTGTCTGTCCAATATATATATATATATATATATATTATGGAAGCTGAAACCTTTTTTTTTTTTAAGTAATTGTTAACTAATTTTTTCATGATTATTGATCGATAAGGTTTTTTTAAGATTTATTTATTTGAAAGGCAGAGTTACAGAGAGGCAGAGAGAGAGAGAAAGAGAGGGGTCTTCCATCTGCTGGTTCACTCCCCAGATGGCCACAATGGCTGTAGCTGGGCTAGTCTGAAGCTAGGAGCCCAAGCACTTGGGCCATCTTGTACTTTCCCAGGCACTGCATGTGGTGGCTTTACCTGCTATATCACAGTGCTGGCCCCAGGTTTTTACATTTTATGTTTTGTAGTCCATATCATTTATCCTCAACATTTGTTTCACTAATATTGCCAAATTAGAGTAAATTATAATTTAGAACTTTTAAATTTTTAAAAAAGACAATGTATCATCACTTTAATTAGCTAATGATTTGAAAGTGATTAATTTTCTCACTTTTAGAAACCAAGATAGGATATTTTTAAATGTATTAACAATTTTGGCCAGCGCCACGGCTTACTAGGCTAATCCTCCGCCTGTGGCGCACACACCCTGGGTTCTAGTCCTGGTTGGGGCGCCAGATTCTGTCCCGGTTGCTCCTCTTCCAGTCTAGCTCTCTGCTGTGACCTGGGAGTGCAATGGAGGATGGCCCAAGTGCTTGGGCCCTGCACCCACTGAGAGACCAGGAGGAAGCACCTGGCTTTTGGCTTCATATTGGCTCAGGGCGCTGTCCGTAGCGTCCATTTGAGGGGTGCACCAACGGAAGGAAGACCTTTCTCTCTGTCTCTCTCTCACTGTCTAACTCTGCCTGGCAAGGAAAAAAAAAATGTATTAACACTTTCGATTCTCTTGTAAGTTTTTATGTATATTGTTCTTTGTGTTACGTGCTGTGGAATAGTTTTCAGTTTGACTTACTATATTTTACTTTATTTGGAAAAAAGGGAACTCTTTTATTCTCCTAATTATCATTCTCCTGTCACTTAAAAATTATTTTAAGGAAATAGGGACGGGTGCTTGGTGTAGCAGTTAAGATACCCATATCCCAAATCAGCATACCTGGGTTCAAGTCCTAGCTCTATTTCCTGTTCCAGCTTCCTGCTAGTGGTACACTCTGAAACAGCAGTGATGACCCAAGGAAATGGTTTTCTGTCTCCCATAAGGGGGTCCTAGAATGAGTTTTGGCTCTTGGCTTCAGCCGGGCTGTTCTGGGCATTTGGAGAGTGGACCAGCCAGTGGAAGGTGTGTGTGTGTGTGTGTTTGTGGGTAGGTATCTATCTGTGTCTGAATAAAAATAAAAACTATTAAAAATAAAAATTATAAAGAAATGAGTAGGGACCAGCATAGCAGGTAAAGCCTCCACCTGCAATGCCAGCATCCCATATCTGTGCCAGTTTGAATACCAGCTGCTCCACTTCCAATCCGGCTCCCTGCTAAATGACCTAGGAGGAGCAGCAGAAAATGGCCCAGGTGCTTGGGCCCCTGCCACCACATGGGAGACCCAGATGAAGCTCCTGGCTTCAGCCTGGCCCGGACCTAGCTATGGTGGCCACTTGGGAAGTAAACCAGCAGATAGAAGATCTCTCTGACTCTGTATCTCTGCCTTTCAAATAAATAAATAAATCTTTAATAAAAAGTTATAGTATTTTTGGGCCGGTGCTGTGCTGTAGCTGCTAAAGCTGCCACCTGCAGTGCCAGCGTCTCATATGGGCACCAGTTTGAGTTCCAGCTGCTACACGTCTGATCCAGTTCTTACCATGCCCTGGGAAAGCAATAGAAGATGGCCTAAGTCCTTGGGCTCCTGTATCCACGTGTAAGATGTGGAAGAAGCTTCTGGCTTTAGATTGACACAGATCTGGCCATTGCGACCATTTGAGAAATGAACCAGTAGATGGAAGACCAACCTCTCTGCCTCTGCCTCTCTATAACTCTGCCTCTCAAATAAAATAAATAAATGTTTTTTTTTTTTAAAGACTAATAGTGTTTTGAGGATAGATGTCTATGAAATCTAAGAAAAATATCAGAAAGAATATTCATTGTCTGTTAATGAACCACTGGGGGGCTAGAGATGAGTTCTGAAGGGCACTTAAAGTCCCCCCCCCCCCCAAAGGTTGATTTATTTATTTATTTGAAAGGCAGAGTTGCAGAGAGAGGGAGAGACAGAGAGAGGTCTTCTATCCACTGGTTCACTCCCCAGATGACCACAACAGCCAAGGCTGGGCCAAGCTCAAGTACCCACATGGGATGCCGTCATCGTGGGTGGCAACTTAACCACTACGCCACAACACCAGCCCCAAAAACACTGTTTTTTTAAAAGGTGGATTGTGCTGTATTTCCTGGTGTGTGGCAGAGGCATTATTAACTTTTTAATAGTAAAGTTGAATGTTTTAAACATCCAGCTTATCTAGATTTAAGTGTCTGGTTATGCTGCTGTGGGTTTTTGGGTTTTTGTTTTGTTTTGGTTTTGGTTTTGTTTTGTTTTTGTGGTTTGTTTTCTCAAGCCCAGGCAATTAGCCAAACCTCAGCAAACAGTGAACACAACCTGTCTGTTCCCCCTAGTCACTTCTGATCTTTGTCAGGGTGTGCTAAACATTTCATATAATTACAGTCATTAAATTCATTCATACTGCTTTGTGCTCTGTGTTTTTCAGTTATCCCACATCAAATATTATTCCTTTTTTTTTTTTCTTAGTCTTTCCTGTTGTGTTGGCTGTTTTCACTGTAAATTGTGCTACTCTGCTTTGTCATGTCAAGTTTTTGACTAAAATCCTGTTACTATTACAGCGAGGGAATATATAGATACCAGAGGGCTTGAGTGATTGGAACCTTGTAGAGGGAGACAGGCAGTAAAGGTGAGGTGGGAAGTGGTTGGAGTCAGAACTGGTTCTTCCTGTCTGCTGTTTTACCTCTGACATGGAGATTACACCTCCTACCTTGCAATTTGTGCTGATTGGTGTTCACTTATTTTTCTTACTATCAGTCTTGTTTCCTGTGATCTGCTTTCTAGATTTTGAGACACACTATCTGTGTGTCTGGCACTGTGAAAGTTTTAGGGGACAAAGCAGTAAGGAGACGAAAGCTGCTGCTTCAAGGAGCATGCATGAACTCAGTGTAGAAGTCGCCAGAGCTATTGTTAGGTTGTGTCTCTTCAACAACACATACATGAGTATAGACCCCATACATCGAATTGGTTGTAAATGCTCTGTGTGCTGTTCTCAGTCAGTATGCCCAGTGTCAGTAAAACGTAATTTCTTTGTTATATTTTAAGAAGACAATTACTAATACATGTTGCCATTTATTGGCGTTTTATTGACTACTTCACATAAAAACCCACAATAACAATTTCTGTCTAAACCCACTGAACCTTCAGCATACCAAATGATTTCTTTGTCTGTTCTTTATTAACACAGTTCCAGGTGCTCCTTCAGCTCCCAGGAGAGGGCGTGGAGGTCATCGAGGTGGCAGAGGAAGGTTTGGTATCCGGCGAGATGGTCCAATGAAATTTGAGAAAGACTTTGACTTTGAAAGTGCAAATGCGCAATTTAACAAGGAAGAGATCGACAGAGAGTTTCATAACAAACTTAAATTAAAAGGTAAGTTGATTTTTGTACTCAAAGTAATCTTATTAGATCTGTGAATCATGGTTTTTCAGTTTAGGTTGCCAGTTTTATTTAGTGACTTCTATGATATGTGCTTATTTTTCATTAGAAGATAAACTTGAGAAACAGGAGAAACCTGTAAATGGTGAAGATAAAGGAGACTCAGGAGTTGATACACAAAACAGTGAAGGAAATGCAGATGAAGAAGATCCTCTTGGACCTAATTGCTACTATGACAAAACTAAATCTTTCTTTGACAATATTTCTTGTGATGATAACAGGTATGGTCGTTTAAGCTGTTCTTGTGCTCTTATGTTGAAAGTGGGTTCCTGTAAATTCACGAGATTGAATGAGTACATTAAAATATCTAATGACCACGATAGATTTTTTTAACATTTTATTTTGCCAAAAGGAAATACTGTATACTAAAGCTTTATATGATTCTTTCAGAAGAAGAAATGGCCATATACTTACATTTAGGAATACGTTCACATCTAACAGAAGCAATCATACAACATTTAAGCATTTTCCTTTACTTCTCTACGTTGCATTTCAGATGAAACCAGGGTCAAAAGTGCTAATAATACTTTGAAGTTTGATGATATGTTAAAACCCTGCCATACTGTAGTTTATATGGGTACAAAAAAGTGTCAGATTATTGTGAGGTTAATTAAAGGACCCAGCATAACAAGCTGAGTTCCCAGGGGTTCGGCTGCCCAGTGGTGCTTATCCTGGCTGCATTATGGCACCACCTAGTGGCAATTGTTGGCTTCAGTTTTAGTATGGCCAGAGATGCTTCTGAGCCCTGCAGGTATCAGGCATGGATGACACCAGCAGCAATTTGCTCTTGCTGGATTACTTGGCATCAGAGCCAGACTGGGCCAGGATCATGCTGGGTACCCAGGAACTTACCCTCCATCTCCTTGCTTCCCTTGACAGGATTTCCTTTCTTAACTTCGCCCTCTTGTCTACTGAAGCTGAACAGAGAGTGGAATCAATTGCCACTCCCATGATATCTGAATTTCCCTTATCCTAGGTCATGTTTTCACATGAGATTTATCAGAATATGATGGCAACATAAAGAACTCATATGCCTTGGATAGCTTTTGATAACTTAGAAAGGAGCCTATTTTAATGGCTCTTTAGGAATTAATGCTACTTATTTTTGCTGAGAAATGTTCTTTTAAGGCTGATTTTTCACTAAAGATCATTTGCTTTTATAATAGAGAACGAAGACCAACCTGGGCTGAGGAAAGAAGATTAAATGCCGAAACGTTTGGAATCCCACTCCGTCCAAACCGTGGCCGTGGGGGATACAGAGGCAGAGGAGGTCTTGGTTTCCGTGGCGGCCGAGGGCGTGGTAGCGGGAGAGGTGGTGCCTTTACCACCCCTCGAGGATTTCGGGGTGCATTCAGAGGAGGTCGTGGGGGCAGAGAGTTCGCAGATTTTGAGTATAGAGTAAGTATCATTACATGCTCATTTTAACAAGCGGTCATTTGTTGCCTGAATCCAAACATTTAACTGTTTTCATTTGAAGAAAGTAAAAGATAGAAGTGTGATTTTTTTCTTCTGCTTTTATACAACTGTGACATTAGATTGTATGGACTAGTAATTCTAGTACCCCCTTCCACTCCCCCAAGGAAAACTGTTAGAGATTAACTCAGTTGCTTGTTTTTTCCATTTCTTTTTTTTTTTTTTTAAGATTTTATTTATTTATTTGAAATTCAGATTTACACAGAGGGAGGAGAGGCAGAGAAAGAGAGAGAGAAGTCCTCCATCCAGTGGTTTACTCCCCAGTTGGCTGCAATGGCTGTAGCTGCACCAATTCGAAGCCAGGAGCCAGGAGCCTCCTCCGGGTCTCCCATATGGGTGCAGGGGCCCAAGGAGTTGGGACATCCTCCACTGCTTTCCAGGCCATAGCAGAGAGCTGGATCGGAAGTGGAGCAACCAGGTCTCAAACTAGTGCCCATATGGGATGCTGGCACTTCAAACCAGGGCGTTAACCCACTGTGCCACAGCGCCATCCCCTCCATTTCTTCTTTTTAAGAAAGCTTATGAAGGGGACACAGGAAAGATAAAAGACATCATATGAAAAAGTAATGTCACCTTTTTACAGAAGATGCTTTTAATACCAGATTTGCACATACTCCCAGAATGGAAGGCAGCTAACATTTATGTAGCTTTTATCTAGTCCCAGGCATTTCTCTAAATTTTTTCATGTATGTTTTAAACCCTATATCAGTTCTGTGAGCTTGATTCTATTATTATTCCCATTTTACAAATGAAGAAACAAAGTATTTAGTGACTTATTCAAGTCACACAGCTACTGTGTGACTGGGTGTTAAAACTAGCAGTTTGGTTCCTGGGTTAGGGCTCTTAATTTAGTTTGTGGAAAACTCACTTCATTTTCCCTGGTTTTCTTATTCACCATGGTCTTAAAAATGTTAGAACATATTGGCATTCCGGAACTGCCACTGGAGAATTCTGTGGCTCTGGAGAATATGCTTATACATATCATTTACTTCTTGATGGGGTACATAAATTAAGGCATCATAGTAACTACCCTAATAATAAACTCTCCTAGTTTGTTGATTTTTAGTATTGGACAGGAAGCTAATAACAGAGGTGGTAAGAATTCCTTGTAAAAAAGTCTACAAGTAGCAGAAGGCAGCTGCAAACAGAAAGCCCTCCTAGAAGGAATTTCCAGGCCCAGTATTGAAATCTGGCTGTTGCTGAGATGTCTGGAGAAGGAAATGAATATTAATTCGATCTTGGTCTATTAATTAATTAATTTATTTATTTATTTATTTTGACAGGCAGAGTGGATAGTGAGAGACAAAGAGAAAGGTCTTCCTTTGCCGTTGGTTCACCTTCCAATGGCCGCTGCGGCCGGCGCATCACGCCGATCCGAAGCCAGGAGCCAGGTGCTTCTCCTGGTCTCCCATGCCAGTGCAGGGCCCAAGGACTTTCCAGGCCATAGCAGAGAGCTGGCCTGGAAGAGGGGCAACCGGGATAGAATCCAGCGCCCCAGCCGGGACAAGAACCCGGTGTGCCGGCGCTGCAAGGCGGAGGATTAGCCTGTTAAGCCACGGCGCCGGCCGATCCTGGTCTATTAATTTTGATGCTTCTGATACTATATGCTACCACAGCAAAATCTGCTGAAGATTAGCCTCAAATCATTAGTTCATCCTCTTTAGCCACAGTGATCTGAGCTGTTTGCAGAACTTCTGACTTGCAAAATCAACATCCCAGTTGGGAGAATTTGTTCTAGAAACTTCAGGATGGCTCTTACTTGTCACTATTTTTTTTTTTTTAATATTTATTTATTTACTTGAGAGTCATTTATTTATTTACAGAGAGGTCTTCCATCTGCTGGTTTACTCCCCAAATGGCTGCAACAGCTGGAGCTGGGCCGATCTGAAGCCAGGGCTTCTTCCAGGTCTCCCATGTGGGTGCGGGGGCCCAACACTTGGCCATCAGCAAGGAGTGAGATGAGAAGTGGATTTGGATCCTGGTGGCACAGGCAGCTGTTTCACCTGCTACACCACAGTGCCAGCCTCCGCTTGTCACTATTACTGTTCTTGGGGTTACCAGTGACCTCTTGGAGAATTCAGTAGCCTTTTCACAAATACTGGCCTGTAGTGCCTGACTACTCAGTAAGCCTAAGATCTTCCCAATTTTTTGTAGTACTCTTGACACATACAGACACGCACAGTTTTTATAAAAGTGTCCCTCAGCATAGGCTCTGAGGTGCTTCATGATCTGCCTGCTTCTCCAGGTTCGTTGGCTATGATCCTTATTGCCAGCAGGACTTCTTGCTTCACCCGGTCTGCTGAAGACATGTAGGCCTTCTTGTTTTATTCCAAGTGTACCCCTATCTCAGGGTCTTTTTGCTCATTCCTCTACTTGGAATATTCAGTTGGCTCCCTGTGAGCATTTATGCACACTCGCTCTCATGTATGCATACTTGTTTGAGTGTTCTCTTGATCTCCAGCTCCTACCTTTGTGAGCTTCTGCGTTTATAGCTTCAAATCAGTTTTGTTTTTGTTTTTGTCTTTTTTGCTTTTAAACCTTTATTTATTTACTTAAAGGCAGAGAGAGAGGAAAGACAGTGAGTCTTCCATCCACTGGTTTACTCTGTAGGGGCCTAAGTTTGGGCCATCTTCCACTGCTTTCCCAGGAGATCAGAAGCAGAGCAGCCAGGACTTCATCTTGTGCCCATAGGAGTCGCAGACAGCAGCTTAACCCAGTGCACCACAGTGCCAACCCCTCAGATCAGTTTTTCAGCTTGAACCTTGTGTGTTTCTCCCATGCATTTCTCTGTGTTCACTTGTTTTTGTCCTGCTAACACCTTAAACGTAATGTTCCCCAAACTGACTTCATCCAGTCATCGCAGCTCTGTCTCCTTCCCGTGTTCCAAGTTAACTAACAGTTTACTGCCCAGATCAGGGCCCAGTTCCATGTCAACACATTCATTCCTTTGAGATGTCCCCACCAGCTGCTGTAATAACCTGCTGATCTTCAGGCCTTCGGTTTCTCTTTACCCTCTTTCAGGCATATCAGAACCTATAGCAACTCCTTATTGAAGACCACTTTGAGTGAACTTGGTTTGATAAAAAATACATTTAAATTAGACTTCAATCCAGATGGCAGCTTTAGTAACTGCTGCTAGTGTGACCTCAGTTGAGTTCTTAAACCTTCAGACCCTCAGTTTGACATTTGTGGAAGGAGTTGCACACAGCTTAATCTAAAATACGTGTTTTGAAGATCTTTACACTTTGTGAGTTGGAAAACACTTGAGAAGTCTGACTGCTTAGCCAAACCATCAACCTCTTCTGTAGAGTCCCTTTTGGGGATTAGGAGTCCCAGAATGCTCTCATAGTTAGGATCTATACTCCCACCACCACCTCCTCCCTTCCTTCCCCCCCCCACCCCCCCCCCCCGCTTACTCACTCACTCTCTCACACACACACACACACACAATTTGAGTGAAATCTTTCCCTTTATTTTCAACCTATTTAACCCTATCCTTGTAAGTGCATAGAATATATATACTCTCTAGTGTGTGGTAGTTTTTCAGATATTTGAAAAAATAGTGTCATTTTCTCAGTATGACTGAACGGTTATTTCCTTTTCTCTGAATAGTCATCAACAAACCTTTATTGAGTAACGACTGTGTGCATTCTATATGCAGTTATTAACACAAATGTTTTTGGAAGCCATGTCACATTGCTCATTTTAACCTCTTATTAAAACCCCTACCACATATATTGCAAAATTCAAATGCATTGCAGAGGTTATCTGCATAAGTCTTTATCCACACTAGTGGATAGACTCCAACCTCTGCCTGGGTATTTCAAGGAGTGGTAGATTCAGTGGACCCTCAGGCATTTTACCCTAGTGGTTAGAACTTGTAATATTACCTAGCCGTGACAGTGTAAGGGGCCTCCTGGATATATCCAGCCCTGTTTCTCATTCCCATTTAACCTACTTGATTCAAGCAAGTTGACTAATGGTCATCTTTTATACACACTATGCTTGACTCCATCGCTAGCTTCATTCATTTACCGAATATGCAAAATTGTTCATATATGCCAGACCCTAAGCTGGTTGTAACAGATGTAAGCCATTCTCTTCTTCATGGGTTTTGTTTTGTTCTGTGTCATCAGTTAGATGGGGGCCTCTTGACATTAATGAATGAATGTCTCTACTCTCTCTACCAAAACACTTCAGCATGCAGCAATAGTTGGATTGAACTAATCGCTTATCATGTTGACCGGGAAGTCATTCCTTCAGTCCTCAGTGAGGCTAAAGGCCCGTCAGTGTAGCTGGTAGCCCTTGATTGTCCATTCCAGAGTTGAATGCCCCATCTGCCACGAGGGCCCTGACCTCAGCAACCTGCAGCTTCTAAATCCTATCCTTTAAAACCTTTAGAGGTTTTAAATAATGAATGACCACTCTTACATGAAGGAGATTTACTTTGAGGATTAAACTCATTTCTTAAACATCATCTGACTCTTCTTTCCAGAAATGAGGATAAGACACGTTGGCTTTGTTCTGTCTGCTGTATTTGGCGCACATCATAACAGTCTTGGGATGAGCATAAGCAGGCTTGGTAGTTCAATAGAAACATGGGTAATGATAGGATCCTTAAAAGAGTCAACGAGGGGCCAGCGTTGTGATATAGCAGGTTAAGCCTCTGCCTACAACACTGGCATCCCATATAGGTGCTGGTTCAAGTCCCTGATGTTCCACTTTTGGTCTAGCTCCCTGCTAATATGCCTGGGAAAGCAGCAGAAGATAGCCCAAGTGCTTGAGGCCCATACCCACATGGGAGACCCAGAAGAAGCTCCCAGCCCTGCCTGTTGCGGCCATTTGGGGAGTGAACCAGTGGATAGAAGATATCTCTCCCCCTCCCCCCGTAGCTCTGCCTATCAAATAAATAAATAAATCTTTTTAAAAATACATGAATGAGTAAATAAAAGATTCAGCCAAACTAGTACCTCTCTCCTGCCCTACCCCATTAGATGGTTAAAAACTAAGGACCCCCAAGAAGTTAATTCTCTTGATCTAGGTCCAAACTAATAAAGCCAGAATTCACTCTCGTAACTTCCAGCCAATGTTCCTTAAGGATAATATTAGAAACATAAACTTTTGGTAAGTTTGGTTCTTTTGTGAAAAACCTTTTTTCATTCTTTTTGGAGGTAAGATTAGGACTGAGGTAATTAAGAGTGTAGCCAGTTCCTATTTTAAAAACAGTGCTGCCGCCAAAGAGGTTAAGCTGCTGTGATGGGTTAGACAGATGGCCTCGCACTTGAGTCTGTTTCTTGAGAGAGGGTCCAGAGACAATGAAGTATCCAAAATGACTTGGCATGACTCTCTCTCTCCCTCTCCCTCTTTATTTTCTCCTCTGTTCTCCCTTGTCTCTCCTCTTCTCTCTTTCTCTCGCTCCCTTTTTTTTACCTTTCAGAAAACTACAGCTTTTGGACCCTAAAAGGTCTGGATTGATCGAACTACTTTCTGAAAGGTAAAAAATAAGTAAATAAATTGGGAGATGGAAAGTTTGGCTTTTGTGGGAGACGGTGGGTTCATCTTTAGCTCATTATTTTTCTATACCAACATATACCATGCCATAGGTATTTAACAACATTTTACAAATAGGTTGGTGTGGTACACACAGATGAAATGAGGTGTTTTACCCAGGAAGTATCTGCTTATAACAGTGGGGATGAAATCAGGTGTGAGGGAGCAGCTATCCGGAGGGACATGGAAGCCCCACCCCGACCCAGTGTACAAGGCTTTCGGTCTGAAATCATGTGACAAAGCTCCTTGAGATTTTGGTGGTCTCTTACTCGCTGCTGCTGAAACACTTCGCAGGCACCTCACTGTTTTTTAGAACTTACTTCAAATTTAAATATTAGCCTTGTCAACAGATTTGTTTTCTCTGGGCATGAAATTTTGGAAAGAAATGGTATTTTACTGTCTGGATATTTTATTTCTTAATAAAGACATTAAAAATTTAGGGATCTTATGACACTTGGTTCAAAGTGTGTTGTCAATTCTATTTGCTACGTTTGATTACCAAGTTGAAAGTCTAAGTTAGTAGAGCAACCAAAGGTAGTGGCGGCCCCCCTGTGTCTTAGGGCGGCCTTCTTGCTGGATCAGCCCCGCACACCACTGCTTTCATCTCCACTGGCTGGGAAATGATAAACAGTGAGCTACTTAATGTGTGTGGAAGCTGAAAAAGCATTTCCTGAAAGTCAGTGAAACGGACTTTCCATGAACATGAAAAGCGCGTAACTAATTTAAGCAAGTAAAAAGAAATGCTTAGTGATTAACCAGTACTTTGAGGCATGAGCTAATTTTATATTTTCCTTTTTAGAAAGACAACAAAGTTGCTGCATAGTCAACAAACCAGTCTTTGAAAATAAGTGAATTTCTAGCTCTTCATGGTCCTGGAAATTGGTTTCAGTCTTTGCGAAGAATGAAGAAGTGAATTTGCTGTATATTTGTCACCAGCACTGGGTTTTTGTTCGTTTGTTTTTCTGCTTCATTTCAAAGATAAAATGCAGTTACTTTTGGGGGGAGGAACGCTCATCTTTAAAAAATGAGCATTAAATATATTTGGAATAGCAGAAGGTTAAGTAATTTCTTATGTATAGTTAAACTAAAGCAGTACTTCAATGGGACTTATAAGTATTTTTTCATCACTGAAAGGATTTTTCTTATCACTAAATTGTATTTGGCAATTATTGCAGGTTGCCTGCAGATAGGGCCGTGATACTGTGTTTTGAGCCACAGCAGGTTGTGTGTGTGTATGTGTGTGGGTGTGTGTGTCTATATCTTTCTCTCTTTTTCTTTCTTTCTTTTTGGAAATCCTGTAATATGAGGTAGCCTATTTCGTCAATTAATTAGGGTGCTGGATGGTAGAGAATTTTGTCAGTCAACTATGTACACACAGTAAATACTGTTTCTTAGGCAAAGGTAACTTTTTTATATAGTTGTAAAATTCCATTATATTCCATTGCCAAAGAAACATTAAGAACTTTGTATAGCTGTATAAAAAGCAACTAATTTTTTAAAGAATAAACATTTTAAAGTCAGCAAACATACTGTGTCCTTGCAGAAGTTGATGAGTTATGGGTGGGCCTTTTTTCTTAGCTTTCCAGGCTTAAGATTTTTGATTTCTTTTTTAATGTTTGGAACATAAATGAAGATTTGATACATTCTTTCATTATCTAAAAAGGATAAATTATTCATGCTTGTTGTAAGAACTTCATTTTGTAGCAAATGGCATATCACAGGATTTGTCCAAATAATAGATATTTTCAGTATACAAATGTAAATAATCATAGATAAGAATGTACTGAGCTGTATTTTCAGATAAGGAATCCTCTCCCTTTTTTTAAGACATTAAAAACTATGCCTCAATTAACTTGTTCTTCCTGATATGCCTGGAATTTTGTCATGATACCTTGACTCATTCCATTATGTTTCAGAAGGACTCTAGAGTGTTAGAAGTTACTTTGGCAGCCTGTAACACATCACAACATGGTCCTTGGGCCTGTGACCCACAAATGACTCATTGCTAAGTATAAATTGCTAGTAGATCTTTTTGATATTTTAAGCTATGGTGGAAAAAAATCTGGCCATTTTTGTGTTTTTATGAAGGCCATCAAATAAAGGGATCCAAAGATTTAATATTTTTATCAATTTTGAGTTTTGTTAACATTCAGTAGTTAAAATATTCAGTAGTGATAACGATGTGGAATACTGCACTGTAGGAGAATTGGAATACTTAAAGATGGTTGATATTTTTAATTTTAATTTTATATCTTTTGTATAGCTCTACAAGGAAATGTTTTGTAATTTGGTTTCATATTATTAAGATCCAGTCCTTGGCAGCCATAGTGTAGATAATATTGTTTAGTACTATTTGCTTGCATGTACCAGCAAAACCTTTTGGAGGACCCACAAATCATGATATTAAACACATTTCTGAGGCATTCTGAGCATCAAAGACGTGCTATGGCAACACCTGTGTAGACTGCTGGAGATGTCCCAGGCCGATCTCAAGAAGAAAACTGTACATACCAGGTCTCCATGCTCTGAAAGTACCGGTCCCCTCCTGTCCCCAGGCTGCTGGGGCGCTGGCGGGGGCCTGGTGCCCCAGTGGTGACTCGGCAGCATGGCGTACTTGCAGTGCACCTTACAATATTAAAGCAAGGTTTCTATTCTAACGCAGAATAAAACTGTTCAATAAAAAGTGTTCGTCAACGTTCTTTCTCTTCCCACAGTAACTCTCTTCCAGTGGAAACGGTGAAAGCCATGTTTAAGACGAAGGAGCAGGGCAGAGTATTTGACCCGGCTATTAAGACAGCTTGGCTCAGAACACCCACAGCCCACATCAGAGTAACTGGGTGTAAGTCCCGACTCTGCTTGCAATCCTGCCTTCCTGATAAAGCACACCTGGAAGGTGGCAGGTAGACGCTCAAGTAGTTGGGTCTCTTCCACCTTTGTGGGAAACCTGGATTGATTTCCAGGCTCCTAACCTCAGCCTGACCCAGCCCTGGCTGCTGCAAGCATTCGGGGAGCAGACCAGCCAATGGAAATATCTCTCTCTATCTCCTTCCTTCTCCCTCTCTGTCTCTTGTGCTCTTCTTTTTTTTTTTTTTTTTTTTTTTAAAACACCTCCATCCCCCCTTGGTGTGGCCTGGGTTCAGTTTCTGGCTCCAGTTCCTCCTACTGCGAATTCTGGGATGCAGCAGTGACAGCACAAGTAAGTGGGTTTCTGCCGCCCACCCCCATGGGAGACCTGATTGAGTTCCTTTTTGGTTCTCAGCTTTGTTCCTGGCCAGTGGACTGTTGCAAGCATTTGGGGAGTGAACTAGCTGATGGAGGAGCACTTGGCTTCCCCACCAAATAAAACTTTTTTTTAGAAAGTGTGAGGATTTAACTGTAACATGTGTATTCCCTGTAATATTTAAATCAACTTCCAACTTAATTTCTGTGTTTTAGGTATTGTCAGAATTTTTTTTTTTTTTTTTGACAGAGTAGACAAAGAGAAAGGTCTTCCTTTTTCCATTGGTTTACCCCCCCCCCCCCAAATGGCTGCTATGGCTAGCGCACTGCGCCGATCCGAAACCAGGAGCCAGGTGCTTCTGGTCTCCCATGCTGGTGCAGGGCCCAAGGATCTAGGCCATCCTCCACTGCACTCCCAGGCCGCAGCAGAGAGCTGGACTGGAAGAGGAGCAACCGGGACAGAATCCAGCACCCCAACTGGGACTAGAACCCCGGGTGCCGGCACCCCAGGTGGAGGATTAGCCTAGTGAGCCATGGCACCAGCCATCAGAAATGTTTGAAAAAGCTGAAAGTCCTTCTTCCCCTCCCAAGCGTAGTACAATTCTGAGTTAAGATCCATGGCATGAGGGGCCGGCATTTCAAGTTAAGCCACCACCTGTGATGCCAGCATCCCATACGGGTGCCAGATTGAGCCCCCACTGATCCAGTTCTCTGCTGAAGTGCCTGGAAGGCAGCGGAAGATGACTGAGGTACCTTGGGCCCCTACCACTGATGTAGGAGACCCCAGATGAAGCTCCTGGCTCTGGCCTAGCCCTGGCCATTGTAGCCATTTGAGGAGTAAGCCAACAGATGGAAGATATCCCTTTCTTTCAGTCTCTCCCTGTCTCTAACTCCGCCTTTCAAATAAATATTTTTAAAAAATCCATGACCTGAGCAAAGTCAGTGAGGTCGCAGGTCAAGCTGGAAACTTCTGATGAGAATGCACTGGCTATGGGCAGACAGGTGCCGGCAGTGGGAGCCTGCCCGCTAGCCCATTTATCCCTCCACAAACGGCTAAATGTGAGGGGTGGGGGAGAGGTCAAGAATGTGAACGCAGCTCCGTGGCTGACGGGGGCGGGGGGAGGTTAGCAGCCCAGGCGGGGGGGGGGGGGGGGTGTTTGGAATGTAATGGGTTATGTTTTGGTTGTCCAGTAACGAGGAAGATCACTTGGATTTTAAGGAGTAAGGTCCCAGGGCAGGCGTTTGACCTCCTGGTTCTGACACCACTTGGGATGCCCACACCCCATGTTGCAGTGCCTGGGTTCGAGTTGGTTCAGGTTCCAACCCTGCCCCCAGTTCCAGTTTCCTGGGAAGCACTAAGCTGAAGTAACAGGAGATGCAGGTTGAGTTCCTGGCTTCTGTTTCAGCCTGGCCTAACCCTGGCTACTTGGGTGTTTGGTATTTGGAGAGTGACCCAACAAAAGGGAGATTTCTCTTTGCATCTGACTCTCTGCCTCCTAATTAAAAAAAAAAAAAAAAAAAAAAAAAAGGCCAGGGATGGTAAATGGCCTGGCCTGAGCTGTACAGTGCCACCTATTAAATTAGTCCAAAATGCAGTGATGCCCCTTTGAAGTTCCTCCACACAAGAAGACAATGAGTGGGGAATTGTACGAAAGTACAAAATACAAAGCAATCTTCCAGTTGCACTGCCCACGTTTTGTATCCCTGGGATCAGTTCTACCACGTCTCTCTGTTCTCTGTCCACAGTCTGATCTCTAATCAGAATCGAGTGAAGGGTTTTGAAGTCCATACCTCACCCCCGGAGAGTCTGAAGTTCTCTAATACAGCCCGGGAGTCTTCCATTAGCCCCACAGGCAGCTCTGATCAGAGGAGCTGGGAAAGACGATGGTGCGTCATCACAGCCATCTCCTCCGGCCCCTTGCTTTAAGGGCCTTGGTGAAGATCTCCACAGAAGGATTATCGTACCGTCTTCCCATCCTTCCACATCCAGTATGTCCAGGTTGGGACTGCAGCATGAAGCAGGGGGGTGGGAGGGACTTCTGCAGGACAGTCTGGAAGGGAGGGGGTGTTGAGACACAAGTTTCCTCCCGAGTTGGCTGCTGGGAGTCCGGAGACTCCAGCCTTCTCGTGGAGGAAGCGGATAGGTGGTGTTTCCGTCTCAAGTTTACATGGGCATTGTCCCTGTCTCGAGTCATCCGCCTGTCGGAGAAGCTGCTCCCTCTTCAGGGCCCCTGTGTCCACAGCATAGGCTGAGAAGCAACCTGTGCTGTTCTGAGAAGGTCGTTTAGATGCTGTGACACTTCAGATCCAGTCCCATCTGGGTTCCATGTGGTACAGGATCTCTTTGCCTTCTTGGTTCTGAGAGTAAGCGGATTCAAATTGTGAAGGCAGAGAGTGTCAGGATAAGGTGGTCGAGGTCTGTAGTCTTCCTGCGGGAGCTCAAATGTCCCCAGTTTGCTGAGTTCTCCTGTCGACTTTATAAGGTGACAAGTCTTCGTACAAGTGGAATTGAACTTGAGGAAGTAATGTCATTAGTCTCTGACCCTAAGCATGATAAATGGGGACCTGTTCATCGTGCTGTTGTGGCTTCTCCCAAGATGGGGGTGGGGGGGACAAAGGGATGACTGACCTGTGGCTGGGAGTGGGTCAAGTAAGGCAATGAGGGTATTAGCTTTGCACAGCAGGGACTGGGAAGCCAGCAGCACCTGCCAGCCAGTCAGCGGCTCATGTGTGTGCCCTGGGAAGGCAGAGGGGCAGGGCCCAGGCATTGCTCTTGTGGGGGCAGGCCTGGCTGCCCGAGAAAGAGCAATGCACAATTGATCAGAGCCCATGTTAGTAAGAGTCGGCTTGTGGGTTTTGAGGCATTTATAAAACCGACTGCAAGAGCCCAAGGTAGAACATGAATCTAATGTGGTTTCTGTTCTCAGTGAGAGGCAGGGCTGTGAGCCCAGGGTATGGGTGTCCTCTAAATTCCAGCTCCACTCACAGTTAATGAACTTGGCTGACTGATCAGAATATTTTCAGGTTTAGGTCATAAACATAGCAAAATAGACCTGAGTCTAATTTCAGTTCATGGTTGATTTTTAAGGAAATGCTTTCAAATGAACGGATGCCCATGTTGTGGTTTATAAGGAAACAAAGCAGCTTTGTGAGGCCAAAGCGTACCTCAGTGCAGTAATAAGGCTTGCTTGGAGTGACTCATCGTCACTCAGTGGAGTTGCATGGAAAAAGAGCAGCCCGACAAGCAGCGCGTGGCCCAGCCGGGCTTGCCTTGCCCTCCGGTCTGGAAGTGGAGGGGGCGTGAGAGCCTGGGCCCACGCGAGACTGTGATGAACCCCGGGGCGGGCTGGAATGGCATCCTGGTGCAGAGGTGGGGAGCGTGTTGGCCAGATGTCTCTGCTGCACCACCGGAGGCCTGGGTCTCACCCAATCCACATAGTCCTCGGGTGCCAGCCTCCCCGGGACCCGTGATGGAATGCAGGGCCCTGCCGGCACTGAGAGCGTTTGGTACATTTTTCCTTAGGGGTGACTTGGGTGATTTCTTTGTGCCAAGGGTGGGTATATGGCCCATTGCAGGCTGGGATTAGATACAGGTTTCTTCCCCTATCATAGAAGTAATGTATGACAGTATAGAGGATGTTTTGTCTTTTTTTTTTTTTAAAGGCAGGGGGCAGTGAGCAGGAATCGCCTGCAGTCCCTCCACACAGAGAACCACGTGAGCTCTAGTATTCCACCTGGCATTGTTCTGAATGAGCTTAAGGTTCTCAACAAAAAGGGACTTACGGTGTGCATATATTGTGAAACCTGCGCTTGCATTCCGAGCAGTAAGCAGCATTGCTTTCTCATTATAAAGTATAAAGATGCATGTAGAAAAGAATACCCGTCGGAATCAGTGTTTTGGTGCAGTGGGTTAAGCTGCCACTTGAAACACCAGCATCCCATATCTGAATGCCAGTTGGAGTCCTGGCTGCTCCACTTCCAATCCAGCTCCCTGCTAATGTGCCTGGCAAGACAGTGGAAGATGGCCCAAGTCCCTGGGCCCCTGCAGCCACGCGGGAGACATGGATGAAGCTCCTGGCTTTCAGCCTGTCCCAGCCCCCGCTGTTTTGGTCATTTGGGAAGAGAACCAGCAGATGGAAGATCTCTCTGTCCCTCCCTTTCTGTCACTCTGCCTTTCAAATAAATAATCTTTTAAAAATACATATCATAGGGGCTGGCGCCGTGGCACAGTAGGTTAATCCTCCACCTGCAGTGCCGGCATCCCATATGGGTGCCCGTTTGAGTCCCCGCTGCTCTTCTTCCAATCCGGCTCTCTGCTGTGGCCTGGGAAGGCAGTGGAAGAAGTCCCAAGTCCTTGGGCCCCTGCGCCCACGTGGGAGACCCAGAGGAGGCTCCTGGCTCCTGGCTTCAGATCGGCGCAGCTCTGGCCATTGTGGCCATCTGAGGAGTAGACCAGTGGAGGGAGGACCTTTCTCTCTGTCCCTCTCACTGTCTGTAACTCTACCTCTCAAATAAATAAAATCTTTTTAAAAAATAGTTAAAAAAAATACATATCGGCCGGCGCCGTGGCTCACTAGGCTAATCCTCCGCCTTGCGGCGCCAGCACACCGGGTTCTAGTCCCGGTCGGGGCACCGATCCTGTCCCGGTTGCCCCTCTTCCAGGCCAGCTCTCTGCTGTGGCCAGGGAGTGCAGTGGAGGATGGCCCAAGTCCTTGGGCCCTGCACCCGCATGGGAGACCAGGATAAGCACCTGGCTCCTGCCATCGGATCAGCGCGGTGCGCCAGCCGCAGCGCGCCTACGGCGGCGGCCATTGGAGGGTGAACCAACGGCAAAAGGAAGACCTTTCTCTCTGTCTCTCTCTCACTGTCCACTTTACCTGTCAAAAAAAAAATACATATCAGCCGGCACCATGGCTCACTAGGCTAATCCTCCACCTGCGGCGCTGGTGCTCCGGGTTCTGTCCCAATTGCTCCTCTTCCAGTCCAGCTCTCTGCTGTGGCCCAGGAAGGCAGTGGAGGATGGCCCAGGTGCTTGGGCCCTGCACCTGCATTGGAGATCAGGAGAAGCACCTGGCTCCTGGCTTCAGATCGGCACAGCATGCCAGCCGTAGCGGCCATTTGCGGGGTGAACCAACGGAAGGAAGACCTTTCTCTCTGTC
The DNA here is from genome assembly GCF_033115175.1 of Lepus europaeus. Taxonomy (NCBI): domain Eukaryota; kingdom Metazoa; phylum Chordata; class Mammalia; order Lagomorpha; family Leporidae; genus Lepus; species Lepus europaeus. Next base: position 16,518,969 of record NC_084845.1, on the reverse strand, counting down.
TCTCTCTCTCTCTCACTGTCTAGCTCTGCCTGTCAAAAAAAAAAAAAATATATATATATATATATCATAATCACCTACAAGGGGCCGGTGCTGTGGCGCAGCAGGTTAACGCCCTGGCCTGAAGTGCCGGCATCCCATATGGGCGCCGGTTCTAGTCCCAGCTGCTCCTCTTCCAATCCAGCTCTCTGCTATGGCCTGGGAAAGCAGTGGAGGATGGCTCAAGTCCTTGGGCCCCTGCACCCGCGCAGGAGACCCAGAAGCAGCTCCTGGCTCCTGGCTTCGGATCGGCGCAGCTCCAGCTGTCGCGGCCAATTGGGGAATGAACCATCGGATGGAAGATCTCTCTTTCTCTCTCTCTGCCTCTCCTCTCTCTGTGTAACTCTGACTTTCAAAATAAATAAATAAATCTTTTTTTAAAAATTACCTACATAATTCCAGATCAGGAATCGGAATATTAACAATACCCAGACTCCCACTGCTCCCTGAGGGCCAGCCGCTCTCCTGAGTCCTTAGGTATGAAGTGCTTTGGTTTTGTTTTATTTTCTTTAAATAAATGAGATTATGCACTCTGCACTTGTGCTTGGCTAACTTGCTTGGCATTGTCCCATCGGTGTTCGTCTGTGTTGTTGCTTTTGGATATGGATTGTTCGTTTCCATTGTCCTGACAGACTGCAGCTTATCCATTCTCTTGATGGCTTGTTTGGGTAATTGCTGGCTCTTGGCTACCGATACGACGCTGGCACTGTGGTTTGTCCCCTGTGAGGGAAGCCAGAACTAGAGAGGGCAAGAGGAGTGCTGACTCGGATTCTTGAGAACTTGCAGCCTGGCCAATGAGACCGTCACAGCCAGCTAGGGTGCTGCTCCGTGCTGGTGTGCTACTGCAAGTCACTGGCTTCCGGCCAGAAGCTACCAGGAAACCCTGATGGAAGGTGCGTAACAGACATGGATAGGCGCACCTGTTAGAGCCCCTGAGTTCACCCTCCCTGTGCCTTTTCTCCCTTGGGATGCTGCTCCCCACATCACCCTTCCCACTGGTGGCACTGGCCTGTTTCCTGCCCAACAGGCCACGCTCAGGATGTGGACATTGTGTCCTTGCTTCCTGCCCGCTTGTTGAGGCTTATACGATCTTGAAGACCTGATGACTCATCTAGAAAATTCTCATTTCTGACTTCTTGGTCTCCTCTCCCCTTCAGTCCTTCAGGTTGTGTTCAGCTTCTGTTCGATGTGCCCATTTGTGATGGGAATCCCCGAGAGAAGTTAGCAAAGGGAAACGATGCACAGGCAAAGTGGAGGGAGGCAGGTTCAGGCTTTCAAAGGGGTCTCAGAAAGTGGAGCTTCGTGGGCCGTGTCCATTCCCCAGCGTGAGTCGTAGCGACGCAGGTGGATGTTGTCTGCTACGGGAACTGAGAACTCGGTGCCCAGGGCTTTTGCTGGGGCCTGATTTCTGCAGGCACCCTCTGCCTGGCGCGTGCCAAAATTTCCGAGTCCCAGAAGCAAAGCACAAGTAAACCACATTGTGAAAACAGCTTAGGTACAGGGAGCCGCTCTTAGTTCCGGGAATAGTAGGAACCCAACGGAAATCCAAGTTTCCAGAAGTCGGGCACGAGCCAAACCTGTCACGGGCCCTATAACGAAATGCAGTCTGAGCCGCTGTGTTGACTTCTGCACACCATCCCTCCCACCCCCACTCTGTCCCTTGTCCTCTGACCCCTCCTTCTCCTCCCCTCCCACCCACAGCTGCCTTGTCAATCAGCCTCAATGGCAACACCTCTAAGTCTCACATCTCAATGCCCCACACTTTGGTCTCGCAGCTGGTGTGCTCAAGAAACAATTTTTCAAAGGAGAAAAACACACACAAAAGGCAGTGTGGGGCCAGCGCTGTGGCGCCCTGGCCTGAAGCGCCGGCATCCCATATGGGCGTGGGTTCGAGATCCAGCTGCTCCACTTCTGATCTAGTTCTCTGCTATGGCCTGGGATAGCAGTAGAAGATGGCCCAAGTCCTTGGGCCCCTGCACCCGCGCAGGAGACCCGGAAGCAGCTCCTGGCTCCTGGCTTCGGATCGGCGCAGCTCCAGCCGTTGCAGCCAATTGGGGAGTGAACCAGCAGATGGAAGACCTCTCTCTCTGTAACTCTGACTTTCAAATAAATAAATAAATCTTAAAAAAAAAAAAAGTGTATCCTAGTGCACTCTTGCTTAGTAGCCATTTTTAGCATGGTGCCAAACTCCAGATCCAGTTTCTTGCTGCTTGTCTTTGGGTTCATTTGCTCCCTCCTCCCCACCCTACCAGCCTGGATGCCATGACTTTGCTTGCAAACATCCTAAACTCCCTTGCTCCTTTCTTGAGCTGCCTCTGCTCCTGCCTAGAGAAACTTGCAGCCTGAAAGTGTCCACACATGGTCAGTCTCCCGCCTGCCCCCAGCGTGGAGTCCTGAGGAAGAGAATCACAGTTGAGCCAGCCAGCGCCTCTGTGAATCTGCCGAGTGCCCTCCCCGGGGCCTCCAGCATGGCTAACAAAGCGAGTTGTGTGTGCGTGGTCCCAGCTCTGCACTCAGCAAGTGCGCCTGCCGCCGTGTGTTCCTCCAAGAACTAGAGTTGTTTCGCGCGTTCGCCTCGGTGTCTAAGCCAGCGCTGCCTGCACCCAGCGTTTCCTGGTGGCGCTATTTACAAGGAGAAAGGACTTCCCGTCAGAGAACTTTGCAGGGCAGGTGGTGTGGCAGAGTGGGATAGGCTGCTGCCTGGGGCACCTGCGTTCCACATTGGAGTGGGCTTCCAGTCCAGCATTCCTACTAAGCGTGGGGGACCAGGCTCCTGGGTTTGGCCGGGACCAACCGTGACCTCTGCAGCTGTCCGAGGAGTGAACCAGCACACCAGTGGATGGAAGAGCCTCTCTCCCTCTCTCTCTCTGCCTTTCAAACAGATGAAACCTTAACAAAACACAGCTTTACTTGTGTCCTGCCTCCGTTCCCAGACTTACACTGTGAGTTCACCTCTTTCTCAGCCTGTATTCTCTCTCCGTAAAGTGTCCCTTCCACTAGCATCTAATTATCACGCTAGCATGACGCTGTATATAATTAATTATGCTTTATAGATATAATGGTGGCATGCCATGTTGATTATGCTACAAACCCCGTTTTCAAGGAGCGTGTCCTTTGATCCCGCATCCACCAGCTCCTACTCAGTTCTTCAGCTGCTTTCATACCGAGTCTCCCTGACCTACTCCACCGAGACAGCTCTCAGCGAGGTTCCCTGTGGCCCCGGCAGGTGAGCCCCTGGCGGTTTGCCTTCACGGAAGTGCTCATCTGGGTGGGCACTTCCTTCCAAAAGCCGCATCTTCCTGACGGCCGTGTTCTCCTGGTTTCTCCTCCCTCTCTGGCTGCTGCTTCCTCCAGCGCCCGTCTAGCAAGTACAACCTTCCTCCAATATCTAGGGAAGCTCTGGCTGCTTGCTTAAGTTGCATCCTTGGGCATCCACCCTTAATGGCCTTCACTAGAGAGGGATTCCCAAAGCCAGTTACCTGGCACAAATCCGAGAGCCCAGATGTGACTTCTTAACGCCCGTCCTTGAAGATCTCAGAGTGGCAATAAGGGGGCTGGCGTTCTGGTGTGGTGGGTAAAAGGCCCTGCCTGCGACGCTGGCATCCCATACGGGCGCTGGTTTGTGTCCCGGCTGCTCCACTTCTGATCCAGCTCCCTGCTAATGGCCTGGGAAAAGCAGCAGAGGATGGCGCAAGTACTTGGGCCCCTGCTACCCATGTGGGAGACCCAGATGAAGCCACTCAAGTCAGCGCCCTTTCCCAGTATGCAGCAGCACCAGCTCCTGCCTGGATGACCCAGAAACCTGGAAATCGTATTCGATGTGCGCCACGGTCTCCCATCCAGCTCCAGCTTCACATCAGCTACAAAGTGCTGTCAAGGCTACTTCTAACCCTCATACTTTTTTTTTTTTTTTTTAAGATTTTTATCTATTTATTTGAGAGGTAGAGTTACAGACGGTGAGAGGGAGAGACAGAGAAAAAGATCTTCTGTCCGCTGGTTCACTCCCTAAATGGCCACGATGGCTGGAGCTGCGCCAATCCAAGGCCAGGAACCAGGTGCATCTTCCCATTCTCCCACACAGGTGCAGGGGCCCAAGGACTTGGGCCATCTTCCACTGCTTTTCCAGGCCACAGCAGAGAGCTGGATTGGAAGAGGAGCAGCTGGGACTAGAACCGGTGCCCATTTGGGATGCTGGCACCATAGGCGGAGGATTAACCTACTGTGCCACGGCGCTGGCCCACTTCATACGTTTTTAATTTTAAAAACTTAATTTGATCGTACCTGTGTGTGTGTGTGTTTTAAAGTGAATTCTGCGGAAGGGCTTGTCATGAGAAGCAGCAGCCATGCTGGCAATCTTCCCCCTTCCTACTCCAGTCTTCTGATTTTCATGTCACTGTTTACTTCTGTCTACTGATTTTCTATGGAAAAGGGGAAACCATGTATTTTTTTTAAGTTTATTTATTTATTTTTATTTATTTATTTATTTATTTTGACAGGCAGAGTGGATAGTGAGAGAGAGAGAGAGACAGAGAGAAAGGTCTTCCTTTTTGCCATTGGTTCACCCTCCAATGGCCACTGCGGCCGGTGCATTGAGCTGATCCGAAGCCAGGAGCCAGGTGCTTCTCCTGGTCTCCCATGCGGTGCAGGGCCCAAGGACTTGGGCCATCCTCCACTGCCTTCCCGGGCCATAGCAGAGAGCTGGCCTGGAAGAGGGGCAACCGGGATAGAATCCAGCACCCCAACTGGGACTAGAACCCGGTGTGCCGGCGCCGCAGGCGGAGGATTAGCCTGTTAAGCCACAGCGCCAGCCTTTTAAGTTTATTTATTTGAAAGTCAGAGTTACACAGAGAGAAAAAGAGGCAGAGTGAGAGGTCTTCCGTCCGATTGTTCTCTCCCCAGTTGGCCGCAACAGCCAGAGCTGCGCCGATCAGGAGCCAGGAGTTTCCTCCGGGTCTCCCATGCGGGTCCCATGAGGGCCCAAGGACTTGGGCCATCTTCTACTGCTTTCCCAGGCCATAGCAGAGAGCTGGATCGGAAGTGGAGCAGCCGGGACTTGAACAGGCACCCATATGGGATACCAGCGCTGCAGGTGTCAGCTTTACCCCCTACACCACAAAACCATTTGTTTATTCAACAAATATTTGTTACTGTAGAACAGGTATAGTTACAACTGCAGGGGAAGTAAACGCAGCTCTCATTGGTGCTTGTGTTTGCTGGGAGGAGCTGAGATGCACAAAACGTGTGGAATGTTAAGAAGACCCATAAGTGCTTTGGAGAAAAAACGAAGGGTCAAGTAAGGGTGTGTGGGCAGTGTGGCGCGGGGTGGTTGCTGCTTCTAGTTTTAAATAGATTTAAGGAAGCTGACATTGAGGAAATGGCCTTACAATAAGGATTGGATGTTGCAGCAGAAGAAATTACAGCTGCGAAGACCCTGAAGCGGGTGAGACCCTAGGGTGGCTGCGGTGCAAGGACCTGAGGTTGGAGCCGGTGGGGGCCGGGCATGGAGGCAGCAGCGGGGTTCGCGTCCTGATGGCCATTTCGCCTGCGATGCAGAACAAGTGGACTTTTGAGTAGAGGAATGACGATCTCACTTCCACTTCAAGAGGGCCTGCGGCCACTGTGTTGAAAATAAACCAGAACAAGCAGACGGGTGAGGCCAGAGCTGTGATCCGAGGTGGTGACCGTGCTCCTGGATGGTTAGAGTGTGAATGCCACACGGCCGGAACTCAGCCTGGTCTCCCACGATGGTGGCAGGGACCCTAGTAGTTGAGCCATCACCTGCTGCCTCCAGGGTGCACACCAGCAGGAAACTGGAATCGGCACTGGAGCCAGAGCCTGAACCCAGGCACCAATACAGGATGTGGGCAACCGAGCAGCAGCTTCGCCACTGTCCCAAATGCCCACCCTTACCTGGTAGTTTGTTAGGGTATCTGTCACTTCGCCGGGTCGCTGGGACGAACTTTTGAAAATCTTTGCCAATAGGAGAAATGGAAAATGACTTCTCAGTATCTCAAGTGTATAAACCATCGCTCTTCTTTTTGTATGAGCCTTTTATGAGCAGTCTTGGCTCATTTTCCCCCTCTGTTGTTGGTGGTTTCAATGACGTCCAGGGGCTCTTTTTTTAAATTAGAGAATAAAGTTGGTTTTTCATTGAATGCCTATACACAGTTACTTCGAATGAAACAAAATAGTGTGCAGTAAATCTAGTTTCTTTCTTTAAAGGCAAACACTATTAACTGTTCGTCTGTATCCAAATCGCGTCTTTGCATATAACGCCACATGCCCCCTTTTAGTATGATAGCACCAGGAAGAACAGTGTTGTTTACTGTTTGTTTCAATCTGTTTGTCAACTACCGACCCGACAGGACTTACTCTCTTTTTATTAATGTTCATTTATTTATTTTCATCTACAGACAGAGAGACTAAGAAACCTTTGATCCTCTGGTCCGTTCCCCAAATGCCTGAAACAGCCAGGACTGGGCCTGGCTGAAGTGAGGAGCCAGGGACTCCCATCAGGACCTCCCACATGGGTGGCAGGGGCCCAAGTACCCAGGCCATTCCACTGCTTTCCTAGGTGCATTAGCAGGGAGCAGGATCAGAAGCAGAGCAGCCGGGACTCGAACCGGTGCTCCAATATGGGATGTGGGTATCGCAAGCATCAGCTTAATCCATTGCACCCGAACGCCCACCCCCAAACATGCGAAGTTACCATCTGGAAGGCTCTCTCTATGACTCTCCAGGGTTACCATAGTTACCAGTCATAGTTCCCATCCCCTTGCTTCCTGGAATTCTTCCTTAGGGAGCTTTCAAAGAAAGTCTGTATAACGGTCCAGAGAGTAAGGTCTCTGTCACTTCCTCTTTTTTCACTGAACAACAAAACTTTTTTTTTTTTTTTTTTTGGACAGGCAGAGTGGATAGTGAGAGAGAGAGAGACAGAGAGAAAGGTCTTCCTTTGCTGTTGGTTCACCCTCCAATGGCCGCTGTGGCCGGCACACCGCGCTGATCTGAAGCCAGGAGCCAGGTGCTTCTCCTGGTCTCCCATGCGGGTGCAGGGCCCAAGGACTTGGGCCATCCTCCACTGCCTTCCCGGGCCACAGCAGAGAGCTGGCCTGGAAGAGGGGCAACCGGGACAGAATCCGGCGCCCCAACCGGGACTAGAACCTGGTGTGCCGGCGCCGCAAGGCGGAGGATTAGCCTGTTGAGCCACGGCGCCGGCCATAACAAAACTATTAAAACCATTCTTACCTCAATTGCTGACCCTTGACTTAGCATGCAATGGTGCTAAGTCTGATGCCAACAGATGACCTGCTTTTTGCTATGTAGAAACTTAGCATTTATTATTATTATTATTATTATTATTATTATTATTATTATTTTAGTTTGAGAGGCATAGAAAACTCCCATCTGCTGTTTCACTCTCCAAATACCTGCAGTGGCCAGGTACGGGCCAGGCCAGAGCGGGGAGCAAGGATTTCAATCCAGGTCTTCCACATGGGTAGCAAGGACCCAATTACTTGAGCCATCACTGCTGCCTCCCAGGGTGTGGAGTGGGAGCAGAGCCAGGCATTGAACCCAGGCACCTTGAAATGGGACATGGATGTCTTAACTACTAGGCCAAATGCCTACTCCCGGCATTCCTCTTCATGTTGACATTTTATAATAGCTTCTGTGCCTGTGAGTCTTTTTTGTATTACTGAATGAGTCTTTTTTGTGTTACCCAGTTTACTCTGAACAATTGGTAAACCCCCTTGGCTTAGAGATGTGTGTCTTCCCTTCAGCTCTTTCTCTTTTTACTTCTTGGTTAATTTATTTTAAAAAAAGATTTATTTGAAAGTCAGAGTTACACAGAGAGAGAATGAGAGGCAGAGAGAGAGAGAGAGCGAGAGCGAGAGAGCACACACACACGGGGGGGGGGAGAGAGAGAGAGAGAGAGAGAGAGAGAGGTCTTCCATCCACTGGTTTACTCCCCAGATGACTGCAATGGCTGGAGCTGTGCTGATCCAAAGCCAGGAGTCAGGAGCTTCCTCCAGGTCTTCCCACGTGGGTGCAGGGACGCAAGGACTTGGGCCATCCTCCACTGCTTTCCCAGGCCATAGCAGAGATCTGGATCAGAAATGGAGAAGCCAGGACTTGAACCGGCGGCACCCATATGGGATGCTGGCGCTGCAGGTGGCAGCTTTACCTGCTTCGCCACAGCACCGGCCCCAGTTCTCGGTTAGTTTCTTCGATGCATTTGTCCCTGTCCTTTCATGGGAACACCCCGCTACAGGTCCTGGAGCCGGTGCTGATTCAATCCTTCTTGTCTGGGAGCTTCGTCTGGTTTTCCCTTGCCTTAACCTATTGTTTACCTTGGTCTCTTTCCCGTAGTAGACTTTATTTAAAAATCTGAGGCTTCTTGGCTGTCTGTGGTGCAGAGGGGCAGAGGCGTGCCGCGGACCCGGGGGAGCAGGCCTTGTCCGCTGGCAGGATTTGCGAGTGGTGATCTCGAGCTGGAGACCTCTGAATTCCACAAGGCTTTGGTCTAGGGTGTCTGCGCCTCGGGCTCCCACGGCCAGATGCTGGGAAGAATCCTCTCTGGACTTGTTTGCGTTTCGCAGGCGTATGTTGCATAATTAGAACTGCGGCTGCAGCAGGACAAACAGGCTCGGGCACTGCTTGGTATCCAGCAGGCCTGGGATTTGTTTTCCCATTTGCAAGTCCTTTCTCACTCCTGCGCTCTCTCCTCCCTGCCACCTCAGACTCTGAAGCCTCCGGAGGCCCAGGCGGTGGTGCCCTCCTGCAGGTTAGCACGCCCAGGGCACGGGCCAGCTGGCAGTCTGGAAAGATATTGAGAAATGCCCTGCCCAATTCCATTGACAAATGTCATTTTGCTTGTTGACTGGCATTTTACTACGTCTTGAAGAAAATGTGAACATTTGTGCTTGGTTTACCATCTTGAACCAGAAAATCTGCTTCTTTTTCTTTTCTTATTTATTTATTTATTTGATAATAACACAGTGACAGAGAAAGAGAGGGCAATAGATCTTCCATCCTCTGGTTCACTCCCCAAATGAGTGGCTTACCTGGACCATCTTCTGCTTTCCCAGGCGCATTTAGCAGGAAAGGGCCCAAGATCAAAAGTGGAGCAGCCAGGGCTAAAATAGGAGTTAAAAGATGCCAGCGGGGCCGGCACTGTGGCGTAGTAGGTAAAGCTGCTGCCTACAGTGCCAGCATCCCATATGGGCACCAGTTCGAGACCCGGCAGCTCCGTTTCCAATACAGCTCTCTGCTACGGCCTGGGGAAGCAATGGAGGATGGCCCAAGTCCTTGGGCCCCTGCACCCACGTGGGAGACCCAGAAGAAGCTCCTGGCTCAGCTTTCTCTGGCCGTTCCAACCATCCGGGAGCGAACCAGCAGATGGAAGACCTCTCTCTGTCTCTGCCTCTGCCTCTCTGTAAATCTGTCTTCAAATAAATAAATAAATCTTAAAAAAAAAAAAAGATTTTGGCATCAACATCATAGGTGGCAACTTTATCTGCTGTGCCACAATGCTGGCCTCTGATGTGTGTGTGTGTGTGTGATTTATACATATGTGATTTATTTATTTATTTATTTTATTTGAAAGAGAGTGACAGAGAAAAAGAGAGAAAAAAGAAATCTTCCATCTGCTCCCTTTCAGATGCCCAGGCCAAAGCTCCCCTCCCCATCTGTCTGCTTCGGTACAAACTCAAAGCACCTTCCCCACTTGCTAGACTGCTACAGGAACCTCCTCGTGGCCACCCACCACCCATACTGCATTACTCCACTTCGTTCTCTACGTAGTGGCCAGACTGGACTTCTGGCAACACAAATCTGGTTGTCAATTATGTCACATGTGCTTGAGATGCATCTAACACAGAGTCCACAGAGGAGTGTGGCCTCCTGGGAACTCTGTCAGTGCCCCTGTGGTCGTCTGATCCACGCTCCCGACCAGAGCCAGCCCTTGAGCAGGCGCTCCTCGCCACAGGGCTAGTGGAGGCATCTGAGTCACAGATCTAAAAATAAGGCGCAGGGCTGGGAGCTGGGAGCGAGCAGGGCAGGGGCACGCCTCTGGTGCCGTGGCCAGCCAGTGGGCAGGAGCAGGGAGACCTGCGGCTGGCACGGCCACTGACTTCTAAAGGCCTGGAGAGACAGCAAGCAATGCCAGCCCACACCAAGCTCCCTGGCCGTGTCCCTGGATCAGACGCCTCTCTGAGCCTGGCTTCCAGATTCTCAACAGGCTTGCGCTACAGCTCTCGTCAACCTGAGTCACAGCTTGGGCTTAAAGTATACTTAGTGCCTGGCCAGTTTACCTTTCTCCTCTTCCAGCTGCTGTTTGGTTTAAGCCTGGAAATCCTGGAGTCTTCAGCCCCCACCCCCCCGGTCCCTTCACTGAGCTGACATGGCCACTGTCCTGATGTTTGTCTTAGCACAATCCCGGGAATGGAAAGAGCTTGGTAGACATACCCACTGTTGCATTACCCTAGATTTAGTTTGCGTTGTTCTCACCTAATTTAAGAAAGAAAAGGAGTTCTGTTTTTTTTTTTTTTTAAGTTTTTTTTTTTTTTGAAAGGCTGAGATACACACACACACACACACACAGATTCCATCCACTGGTTTACTCCCCAAGTGGCCACAACAGCCAGAGCTGGGCCCATCTGAAGCCAGGATCCAGGAGCTGGTTCCCAGTCTCCCACGTGGGTGCAGGGGCCCAAGTACTTGGGCTATCTGCTGCTTTTCCAGGCACATTAGCAGGGAGCTAAATCAGAAGTGGAGCAGCCGGGACTTGAACAGGCAGCCAAATGGAATGGCGGCACTGCAGGTGGCAGCTTAACCTGCTGTGCCACAGCACTGGCCCCGGCAAGGGAATTTAGAAGGAAATATGGTGAGCACAAGTAATGTCTGTACAGCGAACTACTAGAAAGGAGCCAGCTGCGGACCTGGGCTGCACGAGCTCCCAGGGGTTGCTGGGGAAAGGCTGGTGATGACCCTGCAGTGGCTATCACGAGTCTTAGAGAGCCTTCTAAAGCAGGTGGATGTGTTTTCACATCTGATGCCCAACCCAGGGCCCCACACCCACGCTGGAGTGCACACACTCTTTCTCCTTTCAAAAAGAAAGAGATGAAAACTCCCAGGGGATGCTGTGGCTTGACTATGAGTTCTAGTCCAGAATTTTAAACTCCAAAGGACACTAAGAGGGTGGAAGCCATCCACTCAGGGTGAAGCCCAGCTCACCAAGGCACACCTTTGAAAGCCAGTTCTCACAAGAGGGCCCCTAGCTTCCTGGCTTACCATTGCTATCTGCCACCCTCACCAGGCACCAAACAGATGGGACTGCACCATATGAGACTCGCGCCTCAAAAATTTGGGACTACATAAGCCTTTTCTGCTTTTTGAAGTTCATTGCTGGGGCTGGTGTTAAGGTGCAATGAGTTAAGCTGCCACTTGTAATGCCAGCATCCCGGAGCGCTTGTTCGAGTCCCAGCTGTTCCACTTCCAGTCCAGCTTTCTGCTGATGAGCCTCAGAGGGCCAAGAGGGAGTTCCAGGCCCCTAGCTGCCGCCTGGCCCAGCCCCATCTCTTGTGGGCATTGGATGAGTGAATCAGCAGATGCAAAAATCAGTCTCTCTCTCTCTCTTTCACTTTCGAATGAAATGAAAAATAAATAATTTTATAAAGAAAATATTGATAAACTAGACTTTATTAAGACTAAGAATTTATTTATCAAAAGACATTAACAGGGTAAAAATCAAGATCAGAGATTGGGAGATTTTCACAATATTAATAGTAACCATCAAGGGTTCCTATCCAGAATACATAAAGAACAAATCAGTAGCGGCAAGCATTGTGGTGCAGGGGGTTAAACCACCACTTGGAATATGCGCAGCCCATATCGGAGTACCAGTTCCAGTCCTGGCTACTCACTTCCAATCCAACTTCCTGCGAATTCATCCTGGGAGCCAGCAGGTGATGGCTCAAGTGCTTGGACCCTACCACCCAGGTGAGAAACCTAGACGGAACTCCAGGCACCTGGCTTCTACCTGGCCCAGCCTTGGCTGTTGTGGGCATTTGGGGCATGAACCAATGAATGAAAGATTCTCTCTCTCTCTCTCTCTCTTCTTTGCACCTACTCCTCCCTTTCCCTCTCTCTTTAATTCTACCTTTCAAGTAGATGAAAATAAATTAACTTAAAAAAAAATAAAAGAACAAATCACTAAAGAAAACAACAATTCAGATTTTAAAATCTTGAACACACAATCAGTGAGGACATTCAGGTACCGAACAAATGTGTGAAAAGATTCTTGATGTTATGTCATCAGAGAAATACAAATAGAAACCACAACAACGTATCATTCTACCCCCACAAAAAGGACTGAAACTAGAAAGCCCATAATGTCCAGTGTTGAGGAAGTGGACAAACTGGAACTTTCACATTTTAATAGAGGGAGGGTAAGTTTGTACAAGCAATTCACAAAAATAATCAGCCAGTTCTACTAAAGCTGAACGTATTGTCCTAAACGCAGCAGTTCTACTCCTGGGTATATACCCAATAGAAATGATTAGCAGGTGTTCACCAGAAGCCATATTCAAAAACGTTCCTGGTGCAAATCAGCCAAAACCTGGAAACACTTCAAGCATACAGCAATAGTAGAATGGATGAAGAGTGGCATATTTATCAATGCAATACAGTAGAAAAAGAAACCAGGCGTATACAACCGAGATGGATCTCACAGACATGATGGTGAGGGAAAGAATCCAGACATAAAAAGAGTATGTACTGGGGCCAGCGCTGTGGCATAGTAGGCTAAGCCTCCACTTTTGGTGCTGGCATCCCATATGGGCGCTGGTCTCTCTGCTCTGGCCTGGGAAAGCAGTGGAGGACGGCCCCAGTGCTTGGGTCCCTGCACCTGCATGGGAAACCTGGAAGGAATTTCTGCCTCCTGGCTTCAGATCAGCTCAGCTCCAGCCACTGCAGCCATTTGGAGAGTGAACCAGCAGATGGAAGACCTTTGTCTGTCTGTCTCTCTCTCTTTGTAACTCTACCTCTCAAATAAATAAGTAAAATCAATGGGCTGTTACAGGCACCAGCAGGTGGGAGTTCTCTCTCTCCATAGCAAATACATAAAATAGCAGTTACAATTGGAGGGGACTGCCAAAATATCCCTCTCTTGACTGGGACAGTGGATACAAGAGTAAAATCCTGCAGTGTACACTTAGATTCCTATAGTTATACAAATAGCACTTCCAGGGGCCGGCACTGTGGCACAGCAGGTTAATGCCCTGGCCTGCAGCGCCAGCATCCCATATGGGCACCGGTTCTAGTCCTGGCTGCTCCTCTTCCGATCCAGTTCTCTGCTATGGCCTGGGAAAGCAGTAGAAGATGGCCCAAGTCCTTGGGCCCCTGCACCTGCGTGGGAGAGACCCGGAAGAAGCTCCTGGCTCCTGACTTCAGATTGGCGCAGCTCCGGCCGTTGCAACCATCTGGGGAGTGAACCAGTGGATGGAAGACCTCTCTCTCTGTCTCTACCTTTCTCTGTAACTCTGTCATTCAAATAAATAAAATAAATCTTTTAAAAACAATAGCACTTCCATATAAAAGTACCATATCTCGAAGGGACCTTGCATTCTCCCTACTTCTAGGCCTCTCCAATACCACACACAGACGCCTGAGGGCTTTGCTCACTCCCTTGTCCCCTAAGTGCTATGGAAACAGGCAAATTTTTTTTGTTTATTTCTTTTTTTAAGATTTATTTATTTATTTGAAAGTCAGAGCTACACAGAGAGAGGAGAGGTAGAGAGAGAGAGGAAAGAGAGAGAGAGCGGTCTCCCATCTGCTGGTTCACTCCCCAATTGGCTGCAACGGCCGGAGCTGCGCCGGAGCCAAGATCTTCCTCTGGGTCTCCCACGTGGGTGCAGGGGTCCAAGGACTTGGGCCATCTTCCACTGCCTTCCCAGGCCATAGCAGAGAGCTGGATCGGAAGTGGAGCAGCCGGGTCTCAAACAGGCAGCCACATGGAATGCCTGCACCTCAGGCCAGGGTGTCAATCCATTGCGCCACAGCACTGGCCCAGCAAATATTTTTTTTTTTATATCTAACTCTCCCCCTCCCCCTGGGACTTCCTGTTTCTCTTAAGTATGGTTCAGTTCTTCCCAACCCTGCCTCTTATGATCTGGTCCCCAGGGAACACCCCTGGCCTCCCATCAGATCCTGAAATGAGTCAAAGGCCCGGCTTCTGATTCGGAGCCTTTGCCCAGGCAACTCCTCTCCCCTGGAGGCATCTTCCCCGGCCGGTTGCTTCTTCTGCTTCTCTTGTCGATCTACAGGCTGCACGCTCAGGATGCCTTCAGGGACCTTGGAGAATGTGCTATGCTGTCCTTGCAGTGTGCTGCTCACATTCTACGCTTTTTCTTCCTTACAGTGTGTCCTGATTTTAATTTTTTTTTTTTTTTGACAGGCAGAGTGGACAGTGAGAGACAGAGACAGAGAGAAAGGTCTTCCTTTTGCCGTTGGTTCACCCTCCAATGGCCGCCGCAGTAGCGCGCTGCGGCCGGCGCACCGCACTGATCCGATGGCAGGAGCCAGGTGTTTATCCTGGTCTCCCATGGGGTGCAGGGCCCAAGGGCTTGGGCCATCCTCCACTGCACTCCCTGGCCGCAGCAGAGAGCTGGCCTGGAAGAGGGGCAACCGGGACAGGATCGGTGCCCCGACCGGGACTAGAACCCGGTGTGCCGGCGCCGCTAGGCGGAGGATTAGCCTATTGAGCCGCGGCGCCGGCCTCCTGATTTTAATAAAAGGCAGAGCGCCACAGAGAGAGGGAGGGAGGGGGAAATCTCCCATCCTCTGGTTCAGTCCCCAAATGACTGCGACAGCCAGACTCAAGGCAGGAGCCAGGCACTCCACCTAGGTCTCCCAAGAGCTTGAGCCATCAGCTGTGGCCTCCCAGGGTGTGCATTAGCAGGAAGCTGGATCGGAAACAGAGGCAGATCCCAAAGCCAGGCACTGTCCCAAGTGGCAGCTTAACCCACTGTGCCACACGTTCTCCCCAATACGTTCTATGTTTTTGTTTCCGTCATTTTTGTTGGCCAAGGTCTGGCCTCCCCACCATGTCGTCTTCCTCCTTCACCACACATCTCCAGTACGTGGCACAGTGCCTTGCCCCATAGCAGGTGCTCAGAAAACTGCTGAATAAATAGCAAGTAATTCTGCAAATGCCTAGCGTTGGCCATATGCAGCACCAAATGCTGGCTATGCAGGTGAGCATGAGGGAAGGCTTGTCCGAGCTCAGGGTCCAAACGGGGAAAGGCTAGTTTTGTAAGACAGCAAAACCTTACAGTTGGGGATTTCAGAGATGGCTTCCTAGAGGGGAAGGCCCATGAGGTCGAGATTTCCAACACCTAGGGGCTGGCATTGTGGTGCAGAGGGTTAAACCTCCATTTGCGACAAGTGCACTCCATAGAGGAGCACTGGTTCAACTCCTGGCTGCACCATTTCTGATCCAGCTCCCTGCCAATGCAGCTGGGAAAGCAGGAGAAGATGGCCCAAGTGTGTGAACCCAGGCACCCACGGGGGAGACCCAGATGGAATTCTGGACTCTTGGCTTCTGCCTGGCCCAACCCCAGCTATTGCAGTCGTCTGGGGAGTGAACCAGCAGATGGAAGACCTCTCTCTCTCTCTCTGTCGCTCCCCTTCCTTCCATAACTCTGCTTTTCAAACATAATTTTTTTAAAAAAAGGAATCTCATAGGCTATAGGAGTGTTGATGCTTTGCTTTCAAGATTTCTCCGCATATTTTTAAGTTCCACAGCTCCCTTTAACATACTCAATGTCCTTGGTGATTTATGTACGTGTTGGCTGGGGGGAGCTCAGAGCTAAGGCAAGTCTTAGGTGGCCTGAAGTTTCTTCAGCTCCATCTGAGATCTCCACTCTTATCTCAGAACTGAATGGTGGGGCTGGGGCTGTGGCATAGTGGGTAAAGCGGCCACCTGCAGTGCCGGCATCCCACATGGGCGCCATTTCGAGTTCCAGCTGCTCCGCTTCTGATCCAGCTCTCTGCTATGGCCTGGGAAAGCAATGGAGGATGGCCCAAGTCTTTGTGCCCCTGCACCTGCCTGGGAAACCCAGAGGAAGCTCCTGGCTTTGCCCCTAAATGGAAGGTGTGAGTTCATGGTGGCTGTGGGGGTTAGAGTTAAGGTTAGGCAGAGTGTCGCAGGCAGTGGGAGAAGGCCAGGGGTGCAGCCCCTGTACTGACTTCTCCCTGTGGAGTCGGGAGGGAGAAGAACCTCCTTTGGATGCTCACTGCTCCCACGCTGCTCTCTGACCTGGCTACAACTCCTGGCTCCCTGGTTCCCCACACGCCATTGCAACTGCCTGATGAAAGGGAGTTGTGGGGTACAAGTTTGGTACAAGATGCTGCTGGAGATGCCCACATCCCATACTGGAGTGCCTAGGTTCAAGCCCCGGCTCTGCTTCTGATGCCAGCTTCCTGCTTAAGCACACCCTGGGAGGAAGCAGAGGATGGCTCAAGTACCTGGGTCTCTGCTGCCCACATGGGAGACCCAGATGGAATTCCAGGCTCCTGGCTTTGGCCTGGCTGTTGTGTGCATTTAGGGAGTAAACTACTCAATGGGCGACTTCTCTCTGTGTTTCTCTGCCTTTAAAAAAGATTAAAATAAAATTAAAAGAGAAACAGAGCTGCGTATGGTTTTGCCATCCAGCACCTGCATCAAACTCAAGCTGGGTGTGCCGGGCCTCCTTGGGAGGCAGCCAGGCATCCAGGCTCCGTGACCACTCCCTTGGGTGGCACAAGTGGCTGGTCACGTTGCCACCAGAAACTCAGCCAGTGGCCGCTTGCCTCTCCCTGCCTGCTGGTGATTGAAGCCACTGTTGAGATGCACAGACTGACCTGGCGAGGAGCTCTGATCAGAGCCATCTAGCGACTCCAAGGACTTTGGTGCCATGCGTGCAAGGATGAAGACCCGGGCCCTGTTCCTCCCTCCCCCGCACCCGGGGACAGCGATCCGCTGCGGGGTGGCAGTCTGCGGCTTCCTCCCAGGCATCGGGACCGCTGCCAAGGACACCCATTCCAAAGGCCACAGGGCTCTTTTTGTTAGGACCAATAAATGCCCTCTTGTTTCTGTGACAAGGACTTGGGGTTATTACACTTTGATAACCAAAAGGAAAGTCCACCCATGCCCAGGAAATGGGACAGAGTTCTGGATTCTTCAACTAGATGGACCCACGCTCTCTCAAGCCCCTTGACCTTGGCCACCTGGTAGCTTCAGGACTATGAGGGGGACACGCGTACATCTGCTTTTCAGATCTCGAATAACTGATCAACCCTGAGCTCTTTACTACAAGGCCACAGAGCCAACCCTGTGAGCTGTCCTCCAGCGATTCTTGGGAGACACATCTTATTTTTTAAAGATTATTAAACATTTATTTCTTTGAGAGGTAGGGTTACAGAAAGACAGAAAGAGAGAGAGGGAGAGACAAAGAGAGGTCTTCTATCTGCTGGTTCACTTCCCAAATGGCCACAACAGCTGGAGCAAGGCCGATCCAAAGCCAAGAGCCAGGTGCTTCTTCCAGGTCTCCCATGCGGGTACAGGGGCCCAAGGAGTTGGGCCATCTTCTACTGTTTCCCAGGCCATCACAGAGAGCTGGATCGGAAGTAGAGCTGACGCCCATGTGGATGCTGGTACCACAGGTGTAGGCTTAGCCTGCCAGGCCACAGCGCCCGCCCCAGGGAGACACATCTTCTTGGAGCAAGACCAGAGTTCAGGCTTTCTGAGCTACAGTCATGTCTGTGGCCAGGTCCCTGCCCAGAACCTGAGGATAGCGGCTGTGGAATGGCCTGGTGCTACCCATGCCTTTTAGGATCACACAGTGGCCCCAAGGCCACAGCCAACACAGGAGCTCTGCCTGAGTTCCCTCCCCAACACATCTTCCCTTCCCTTCCTGGTTTTAAGTCCTCAGACCCTGGCAGCCTGTGGCCCGGAACATCTGTCTGCCTCCTTCCCCACCATGCGGATCTTCACCACTGATAATGCAGAGGTAGCGTCCAGGTGGTCCTGTGTCCCTCCTTCAGCTCACCTATGTCCCCACCACGCATCCAGACAACCCTCGGGAGCCCCACTGCAGCTCCTCCTGCCTGTGTCTTGGGTTTTCCCATCCCTGCCCTCCCAGCTCCTTTGTTGTTCAGGGCCTCCAGAAGAGAAAACAACAAAGCAGAACCAGGACTCCTTTCCTGGCAGGGAAAGGGGCCTGGACTTCTGGGGTCCAGCCAACTCCTCAGGGATCTTCCAGGCCAGCCTCAGATACCCGGGACAAGGAAAGGCAAGCTGAGATCTTAGAGGTGTGATGACACAAAAGCAGATGATGGCTTGGCCAGGGCCTCTTGGCCATGCACAGCCGTTTCCAGCCAGAGGGTGGGAGGGGTAGATTGGAGGGAGGGGGACAGGATGCTCAGATGGATCCGCACAGAGGAAAGGAGGGGCAGGGGCTGTTTCCTCTGGGAAGCAGTCTGGACACTGGAGGAGAGACCCCCCTTTCTGTACATAACCCATGCCATGCCACCATCGTCCTTGCCTGGGCCACGTGGCCTAAGCTGCTGGCTTGGCCTTGCTCCAGCCTCTCTCCATACCCAGCAGATGCAGCCAGTTGCTCTGTGCCCAGAATGTCTGGCCAGGCCTTTCCAGACCCACTCCCAGATCCTGTGGACTCTGGAATGCAGCAGCCCTGCCTAGGGCTCACAGCCCATCTTAAAGCTTGCACATTCTGGCCAAGGCGGATCAGGTAGGTAAAGTGTAGGCGCCTCTGAACTGAACTCCACTGCCCCTCCTCCATCAAGGACCACTTGGCTGGAAGAACCCTTTCCCACGTGTGCAAACTCAACCCGGAAGCCCTGCTTTCACGGCCATGCAGGTGCACTGGGCATCAGTTTCAGAGAAATCACTGCTGCGGTCCCTTAGGAGGCCCTCTGGGTGGGAGGTCCGCCTCTGCAGCCTTTCGGACATTAGGGGTATGACTCCTTCAGAAAATCAGCTTTGCTTTCTCAGCAAGGGGTTCTGTCTCTCGCAAGGTCAAGGCGCAGCTCTGTGGCACATCTCACTCATGCAGGTCTCATCCATTCTTCTTTTCTTTTTTTTTTTTTTTAAGATTTATTTATTTGAAAGGCAGAGAGAGAGAGAGAGAGATCTTCCATCTGCTGTTTCACTCCCCAGATAGCTATATTGGTCAAGGCTTGGCCAGGCCAAAGCCAGGAGGTAGGAGCTCCATCCACATCTCCCACGAGTTTTCCCAGGCCATTGACAGGAAGCTGGACTGGAAGTGGAGCAGTCAGGACTTGAACTGGTGCTCATACAGGATGCCGATGTTGTAAGCGGCAACTTAACCCTCCGCACCACGACACTGGCCCCAGGGCTCCTCCCTTCTGACTCAGTCACCAAAAAGCCCCTGAAACCCCCTGCTCACTTCCCCAGGCAGCAGCCCTGGTGGTTCTCGCCCCTCCCACCGGACCTGGCTGTCACGCTGACTCTAGCCAGATACATGGGGTGCCAGGTGGACTCAGGGAAAGACCCTGGTCCATGACCTTGACCTTTTTGGCCTCCTATAAGGCACACTGAGGTCTCTGAGGCACCATTCCATCCCATCCCTGTATGCACGTCAAGGCTCCAATTCCCAGGTCTCTTTGCAGAGCTAAGACCATGGCTTCAGCTTCATGAGGGCTCCAGGAGGACCTGCACCATCTCTAGACCTGTGAGTTCTACTCTTTTTTCTCAGTAAGGAGCCTGCAATGAAGAGGTGACGGGGCAGGGAAGAGTAAGGGGCAGCGCTATGGCATAGTAGGTGAAGCCTCTGCCTGCATTGCCAGCATTCCATATGGGTGCTGGTTTGAGTCCCAGCTGCTCCACTTCTGATCCAGCTCTCTGCTATGGCCTGGGAAACAGTAGAAGATGGCCCAAAGCCTTGGGCCCCTGCACCCACATGGGAGGCCCAGAAGAAGCTCCTGGCTGCTGGCTTTGGAAAGGCCCACCTCCAGCCATTGTGGCCATTTGGGGAGTGAACCCAGCAGATAGAAGACCTGTCTCTGTCTCTGTCTCTCTCTGTAACTCTGCCTCTAAAATAAATAAATAAAAATCTAAAAGAACAAAAACAGATAGTAAGATTATTGTATTATAAACTTAAAAAAAAAAAAAAAAGAAGAAGAGATGACAGGGAAGCCAGCATTGTAGCACAGCAGATTAAGCCACTGCTCGCATTGCCAGTTCGAGTCCCTGCTAGTCCACTTCAGATACAGCTCCCTGCTAATGTGTTTGTGAGAGAAGCAGCAGATGGCCCACGTGTTTGGGATCCTGCCACTTACATGGGAGACCCGGATGCTGTTCTTGGCTCCTGGCTTTGGCCTGGCCTAACCCCAGCTGTTGTGGCCATTTGTCTTTCTCTTGCTTGCTCGCTCTCTCACTCTCTCCCTCTCTCTCCGATTTTCCCTCTCTGTCACTCTGCCTTTCAATAAATAAATAAATCCTTAAAAAAAAAAAAAAAAAAGAGGTGACAGGAGAGCAACAAATGTCTCAAACCTATGTCGGGTACCTGGGTGTTTTTCCCTTCCTATCCATATGTTTGTGTGTTTAGTGAATGAAGACAAGGCATATCTGCAGGAGGACTCACAGCGCAGCCTTGCTAGGTTCGCAGTACAAAATGTTCTCAGGTCTTGGGCAAGAGAGCCAAGGCCGCCCGGTGGTTGGAGCGCCACAGAGGCGAAGGAGTTGCAAGGTCGGCAATGTTCACGTTCAACTCAGAATGGCATGGCTGGCTGTGTGGGTCTCCAGGGCCTCCCGAGCTGGACTGAAGCCTCTAGGAAGGGACCCAAATGCTGTGAGCTGAAGTGTTTTACGGCACATAACTCTGGCACTGTGGGTTTGGGGTGCAGCGGGCAGGTGGGTCAGACCTGCCTTATGGAGAAAGGGCTGCTTGGAAAGGCTCATCCTGGGTTCCTAGGTGCCCCCCCCCGGGGGGGGGCGTCACTGGAGGCTTCTGTGGTCAGGTCCAGTAGCCCCTGGGGCCTATAGCAGGAGCTGAGACTCTAGAAGCCACAATTAACTCACTGAAAAACCTGCTACCCTCACATCCCTGGCTCTCTTTGCAGCCTCCATGGGCAAGATGACACTGGCACCCAGGGGCACTTCCTCCAAGTTAGCGGTCCAGTTCCACCTCACAGCCTTCCTCCTGTAGCTTGGGTTTCACTGCCTATGATGTCAGGAACACTCTTGCCCCTCTCCCTGTTCCTCTCCCCTCCCCCTCCCCGCCATGACACCTTGTTCCACTCTCTTCCCTTCTACCAATCAGCTACTAGGGCGTCGCACAGCTGGAAGGAGGGGTCTCCTCTGAAGTTCTGCCTATCAACCTGCCACAGACCCTCACTACTGATGGCATAGTCTACCATATTGCTCCTGTCCACCCTGCTCACTGCCTTCAGAGCCTTCCCGCCCTCCTCACACCTCTGCCTAGAGCCCTCTTCACTGTGCTGCAGGCTGAGGTGAAGCCATCACCAGGCACGTTCAGAGCCTCCCGAGGTGAGCCGGATCCTCCTCCTCCTGTCTCAGCAGCCCTTTTCTTTCAAAAGGATCCTGCTGACACCTTAAAAACTCAACTGTGGGGGCTGGGGTGGTGGTGCAGCCAGTGAAGCCACCGCCTGCAAAGTTGGTTCAAGTCCCAGCTTCTGCACTTCCAATCCTGCTCCAAGTGCTTGGGCTCCTGCTACCCCATGGGAGACCCAGATGGAGTTCCAAGCTCCTGGCTTCGGCCTGGCCCAGCCCTGGCTATTGTGGCTATTTGGGGAGTAAACCAGTTAATGGAAGATCTCTCTCTCTCTCTCTCTCTCTCTCTCTCTCTCTCTCCCGCTCTCTGTGTAACTCTGCCTTTCAAATAAAATAAATCTTTTTTAAAAATTCACAGAAAACATGTATAAGGAAAAAATTATTTAAAAAAATCAACTATCAAAAAATCTTCCTCTCAATCAAAAGTGACATCTCCAGTACAGACCTCCTTTCTCAGCGCCAGAGCCACACCCGAGCTGCATCTTGGTGCCTCGTCCTTGTCCTCATGTCCACCTGGAACTCATGGGCTTCTTCCTACTCTTGGCTCCCCCAGTGTCCTTCCCACCCCTGGGAGTGTCATCACCATCATGGCTCATCTCAGAGACCCAGGAGACACCAGGATTCCCTCCACTGCCTAACTCTTCACTTCCATTTTACCACTAGCTTGCATCAGTTTTATTCCAAAATTGTCCTCAGATTGGACCAATTTTCTCCCTCCTTATCATCATTACCATGGTTCGTGAATGGCTTTCAAAGTGAGGTTTGTATATTTTGTAGTGTGAAAAGGCAATCCACTGGGTTACTGGGAGAAAATATTAGAACTTCTATATATACTGTATTTTTTATCTTTAAAAAATTATTTTTGTGTGGTGTGCGTTTGGTGTAGCAGTTCGCACGTCACTTGGGCCACCTGCATCCTGTATCAGAGTGCCTGGGTTCAAGTTCCATAACTGTTTCCGGTTCATGCTTTCTGCTGATGTGTGAAGGTGCTACCCTGGGAGATAGCAGGTTCAAGTGCTGTGACCCTGCCACCCACATGGGAGACTTTAATAAGGTCTTCCTTCCATTGGTTCACCCCACAATGGCCGCTGCGGCCGGTGCACTGCGGCCAGCGCACCACACTGATCTGAAGCCAGGAGCCAGGTGCTTCTCCTGGTCTCCCATGTGGGTGCAGGGCCCAAGGACTTGGGCCATCCTCCACCGCCTTCTCAGGCCACAGCAGAGAGCTGGACTGGAAGAGGAGCAACTGGGATAGAATCCGGTGCCCCAACTGGGACTAGAACTTGGTGTGCCGGCACCACAAGGCGGAGGATTAGCCTAGTGAGCCACAGCGCCGGCTGAGAACTCTTTCTAATTAAATAAATAAAAATCATTTTTATATGTTTAATAGTGTAAATAATATAATACTATAGGTATCTACATATATTTATGAGTAAACTATAGGTTATAGGTAACATTTTTTCTGACAGATGTTCATGAACAAGAAATCTGTGGGCCCTGGTCTAAATCAAGATCACTTGTAGTCTGGACAATCAAAAAATTGGTCTCCTAACCAACCTCTGCATCTACTCTTTTGGGAGGAAGGAATGGTAAAATATTCATAACGTAAAACTTAGCATTATTGGGGCCAGTGCTGTGGTGCAGTAGGTTAATCCTCCGCCTGTGGCGTGGGCATCCCATAGGGCGCCAGTTCGAGTCCAGGCTGTTCCACTTCCGATCCTGCTCTCTGCTGTGGCCTGGGAAAGCAGTAGAAGATGGCCCAAGTCCTTGGGTCCCTGGACCCGCATGGGAGACCCAGAGGAAGCTCTTGTTTCCTGGCTTCGGTTCGGCCCAGCTCCAGCCGTTGTGGCCATTTGGGGAGTGAACCAGTGGATGGAAGACCTTTCTCTTTGTCTCTCCCTCTCATTGTAACTCTACCTGTCAAATAAATAAACCTTTTAATACAAACACCATTAGAACCATTTTTGAATGTACAGTTCTGCCGTGTTACACATGGTGCACACATGGTGCAACCATCATCACCATGCATCTCCAGAACTTTTTCATCTTCCTCAACTGAAAATCTGTACCCAATAAACACTCACTAAACATGCCTTCCCTCCAGTCCCTGGAGGTAGTCCCTGACTACCATTTTACCTTCTGTCTCTCTCTCTCTCTTTTTTTTTTTTTTTTTTTTTAACACTCTAGGGCCCACATGTAAGTGAAATCAAGAACATGTGTCCTTTCAGGACTGGCTCTTTTCACTTAGCATAATCACATCCATTTGCAGCACAAGTTAGAATGTCACCCCTCTTTTTTTTTTTTTTTAAGATTTATTTATTTATTCGAAAGTCAGAGTTACACAGAGAGAGAGGAGAGGCAGGGAGAGAGAGAAAGAAAGAGGTCTTCCAACCGCTGGTTCACTCCCCAATTGGCCGCAACGATCGGAACTGCGCCGATCCGAAGCCAGGAGCCAGGAGCCGCTTCCAGGTCTCTCACGTGGGTGCAGGGGCCCAAGGACTTGGGCCATCTTCTACTGCTTTCCCAGGCCATAGCAGAGAGCTGGGCCAGAAGTGGAGCAGCCGGGTCTCGAACCGGCGCTCATATGGGAAGCTGGTGCTTCAGGCCAGGGTGTTAACCCGCTGCACCACAGCACCAGCCCCAGAATGTCATTCCCTTTCTATTTATTTAAATATTGTATTTATTTATTCCAGAGGCAGAGTTACAGAAAGAAAGAGCTACCAACTGCTGGTTTCTCCCCAGATGCCCAGAATGGCTGGGACTGGGCTGGGTGGGAGCAGAAGCTGGGGTGCTATTCGGGTCTCCCCCAGGCGGCAGGAATCCTCTGGAGTCACGAGCAGGACCTCCCAGGGTCTGCACTGGCAGAAAGTTGGACTGAGAAGTCGGAGCCAGGTGTCGAACCCAGGCACTCTGATGTGTGATGTGGGGTTCTTAACCACTACAGCTAAACACCTGCTCCCCTTCCTTTTAAAAGCTGAATATTTTCTATTATAGGCGTATACCACACTTTCTTTATCGATTCATCGCTGGACATTGAGTTGCTTCCACCTCTTGACTATTAATAATACTACGAACATGAGTGTTCAAACACACATATACTTAAAAAGAGACTATAGAGACTTTTTTTTTTTTTTTTGACAGGCAGAGTGGACAGTGAGAGAGAGACACAGAGAAAGGTCTTCCTTTGCCGTTGGTTCACCCTCCAATGGCCGCTGCGGCTGGCACGCTGCGGCCGCGCACCGCGCTGATCCGATGGCAGGAGCCAGGTGCTTCTCCTGGTCTCCCATGTGGGTGCAGGGCCCAAGCACTTGGGCCATCCTCCACTGCATTCCCGGGCCACAGCAGAGAGCTGGCCTGGAAGAGGGGCAAACGGAACAGGATTGGTGCCCCGACTGGGACTAGAACCCGGTGTGCCAGCGCCGCAGGTGGAGGATTAGCCTAGTGAGCCACGGCGCTGGCCAAAAGAGACTATTTTTTATTTATTCAATAGAGAGAGTGAGAGCGAGCTTTTATCTGCCGGCTCACACTCCCCAAATGCCTGGGGCAGGCTGAAGCTTGGGCCCATGAACTCAATCCAGGTTTCCCAAGCAGGTGGCAGACACCAAAGTACTTGAGCCAACACCTGCTGCCTCCCAGAGTGAGCATTAGCCGGACTCTGGAGTAGTTAAGAAGTGAACCAGGCATTCAAATAGGAGATGTGGGTATCCTTACTGGCTGGGTCTCACATGAACCCTTACCTCTATCTTAACTCCCTTGCCCGGTCCTCCACCCCACAGCCAGAGTAATCAGATAGTCCCTTCACACACACACACACACACACACACACACACTCCCCTAGCTTTGCAAGGTGATCAGGTTAAGAGCTTTGTTGAACACAGAACAGTCGGGAACACCTGCTGTTTCTTCCGTTGCACTGTCTCTTTTTGTTGCAACCCTCCCTTGCGGACCTCAGTGCCTGCTCCAAGCCCGGGAATTCCCAGCTCGCCCTCCGGCACTAGGTCAGGGTACTTCCTCCCTCCCTCCTCCACTTTCCCCTTCTGGCACTTGTCACTACTGGCACTCCATTGTCGTGATACGAAATACGAAAAAAATGAAACCTATGAGGGTGAAAGTGCTACCCAGCGCTTCCACGGCCGGTCAGGGCCTGGCACCTGCTGAGCGCTCATTCGCTCAGGAACCAAAAAATCCAAGGGGACGCAGCCGAGCGCCCCCCGCCCGGAGGCCAAGGCTGGCCGCGAGGACTCAGGCCGTCAGTCCTCACCCCGCTTCGGCCTAGCCATCCCGCGGGCAGCTCCACGGTCCCCACGGGCAGAGGCCCGCTCGCGCGAGGGGAGTGTCCACTCCCGCCTCGGGAGCCGCAGCGGCCGGGGCGTCCGCCGGGGGCGGGGGCGGGGCCGGCCCGGCGACGTCACTTCCGGTGTACACAGCCGGTCCGGGCGGTGCGCTGGGGGCCGCGGCGCGTCGCAGGTGAGGAGCGGGCGCGAGCGGGCGCGGGCCGGCGCGGGCCGGCGCGGCTGGGCGGCGGGCGGTGCGGGCGGCGGGCCGCGGCTGGGGCTGCCGGCCGGGCCAGCTCGCAGGGTGCCGCTCCGTTCGGGGGCCACGGGGCGCGGGGCCGTGGGCTCCCGCCCCTCGCCCGCCCGCTGTGGAGGACGCCGGGCTGTGCGGGCGCCGGCCGAGCGGACGGAAGCCCGGAGGGGCCTCCTGGTGCGGGCCGGGGCCGGGGGGCGCGGCGGCGGCGGATGCGGTCGGCACCGGGCACGCCTGTGGCTTGCAGGGCCCGGGAGGTCGGTTGGCGTCGGTTCCCGCTGCCGGAAGCCCGCTGGGCCGTCCGCGGAGGGCCGGCGGCCTGCGGGCGGCGGGCGGCCGGGGTCCGCCGGGGCTGGGCGCGGACGCGGCCCTCACGCCGCCCCGCGGCTGCCCGGCCGGCCGCGAGCGCCTTCCGCGTCGTGCCGAGCCGCCGCGAACGTGACTCGCCGGCCCGTGGAGCCGGCCGGCGCCGCGGGGGGCGGGGAGGGTCCCGCGGGGGCGCGGGCAGGGCCCGGGGCTCGGGATGGAGGACCCACGCGCGCGGGGCGAGCGCAGGGTCAGGGGCGTGTCTTCCTGCTCCGCGCCGCGCGGGGAAAGCAGCGAGCCTGGCTGGCATGATAAGAATTTTGTTTATACTTCTCAGAAAATTTGCCAGGAAGACCTCAGCGTGCGGGGGCCCCGGGTTAGAAAAGAGCTTGTCCCCGCCCCCCCCTCACCCCCCCCCCCCGTTCTAAAGGCAGTTTGTTCTCTCGTAAAACCCTCGGACACAGCACGGAGAGCGTAGGGGAGAAAATGACAGTCATCTGCCAGCCCGCCGCTCGGTAGCGACCACTGCGAACGTTTGGGTGACATCAGTAAATGTCGATTTGTGTTGTGTGTGTGTGGACCTCGTAGTAGACCGTCGTGCACCGTGATCTAACCAAGCCCTGTTGATGAACATTAGGTTGCTTCCCGTTTGTCACAAGATAAGCAGCTCTGCCAAGATGTGGCCGATTATCGTGTCGTGATAGATTTACGAATAGGGTGAAAGGTAACACTGAAATACAGTTTTTTTTTTTTTTTCTTTTGTTTACGTGTTCGGGAAATTCTGTTATAAGAAAATTCCATCCGTGTTTGCTTCTTCTCGTTTCATGGTTTATTTATAATTATTCTTTTTACTTTTAGCCATTTAATCACTTAAAATTTATTTTTACTTTATGAAATGTTTTCAAAATGACTAGTCGTTTATTTATTGAATATGCTGTAGCATCAGCATTTTGCCGTATTTTAGAGCTGACGGTTTGAGTATGTGTTTGTAAAGGGCTACTTACAAATTTCATATTTAGATTTTGTGGATGCTTAGATGTTTTCAGATTCCTTGAAAATATCACAGTGTTTTCTCAATAGCCTCTGTTTTTTTCTCTTTCAATGATTTTGTTTATGTCCAAGGGATGATTTCATATTTGAAATTTATTTTCCCTTATTACTGTCTTTTGAAGCAGAAGTCCAGTTTACTGCTGTTTCATTTGCTTTCTTGCTGGCAGGACAATAAGCTCCATATGAAGAGTTCAGGTTTGTTGTGGCAACTTTTCAGTCTGGCATTTGAGATTCTAATCTTCCTCTATTTTTGCACACGAATACGTAGGTTAGCATTGGAGACCAAGATAGAAAAGTTCTCAGATTCCCTTGGCAAGCCTAGATTTTTCAATCTAAAATTATCTCTGGATTTTTTGGAAGACAACATGTTTTAAGCATCCTTTTTTCTCCTTTTTGAACGTTGCACAGGATTCTGTGAAAATTTTACTCACTATTCTGTTGAAAAACTTAAGCCTCATTCCCCAGGAGCTCAATGTCAAGTAGCTCTTCCAAGTCTATGGGAAAATAAGAGCACCTGAGAGCTAGGACGGTGGGGCATCACACGGTTTGGTTAGGCTTGGTTACCCATCGTCTTTCACTCCTATGACTTGTTCTTTAGTCAGAAACGGACCTTCCCAGCTGGGCAAAGAATGTTGGTTTGAATAAGGAATTGTTTGCTCTGGAGCTGGAGAAAAGCACCTTGACATTTTCTCAGTGTAAGTTCACAGAGAGCTTGAAGTCTCAGGGGTTGCGCTCTGCATGTCTTTTCTGTACTAGAACCGCAGTCCTGCGGGTCCCCTAGTTGGTGCTAGCTCATTTCCCTTGTCATTAACTGTGAATGGTAAGCCATTCTTTCGTGAGCAACCTTGTTTTTGGTTGGCCTTTTCTTATTTTTCTAAAAAAATTTATTTATTTATTTATTTATTTATTTGAAAGAAGGAGAGGCAGAGAGAGGTCTTCCATTCACTGGTTCACTCCCCAAATGGCCCCAATGGCTGGAGCTGGGCTTATCCGAAGCCAGGAGCCAGGGGCTGCTTGTAGGTCTCCTACACGGGTGCAGGCGGTGGCTTTACCTCTGCGCCACAGCACTGGCTCTTTATTATTATTATTTTTTAAAGATTTATTTATTGGGGCTGGCGCTGTGGTGTAGTGGGTAAATCTGCTGCCTGCGGTGCTGGCATCCCACATGGGCACTGGTTCAAGTCTTGGCTGCTCCACTTCCAATCTAGCTCTCTGCTAGTGCACCTGGGAAAGCAGAGGAGGATGGGCCAAGTACTTAGGCCCCTGCACCCACATGGGAGACCTGGAAGAAGCTCCTGGATTCTGGCTCTGGGTCAGCCCAGCTCCGGCTGTTGTGGCCATTTGGGGAGTAAACCAGCAGATAGATCTCTTTGTTTCTATCTAACTCTACCATTCAAATAAATAAATACTTATTTTTAAACAATTATTTTTATTTATTTGAAAGGCACAGTTACAGAGAGGGAGAGACAGATCTTCCAGCCACTGGTTCCCTCCCCTAATGGCCACAATGGCCAGGGCTAGGCCAGACTGAAGCCACCAGCCAGGAGCTTCATCCGGTCTCCCACATGGGTGTAGGGGCCCAAGCACTGGGGCCATCTTCTGCTTTAGCAGGGAGCTGGATCAGAAATGGAGCAGCTGGGACTCCAGCTGGCGCCCGTGTGAGATGCTAGCATCATAGGTGGTGGTTTTACCCACTGTGCCACAGCGCTGGCCCCAAATAAAGAAATCTTTTTTTTTTTTTTTTGACAGGCAGAGTGGACAGTGAGAGAGAGACAGAGAGAAAGGTCTTCCTTTTTGCTGTTGGTTCACCTTCCAGTGGCCGCCGCGGCCGGCGCTTCTCACTGATCCGAAGTCAGGAGCCAGGTGCTTCTCCTGGTCTCCCATGGGGTGCAGGGCCCAAGCACTTGGGCCATCCTCCACTGCACTCCGGGCCATAGCAGAGAGCTGGCCTGGAAGAGGGGCAACTGGGATAGAATCCGGCGCCCCAACTGGGACTAGAACCCGGTGTGCCAGCGCCGCAGGCGGAGGATTAGCCTGTTAAGCCACGGCGCCGGCCCAAATAAAGAAATCTTTAATTTTTTTTTTTTTTTAATTTATTTGAAAGGCAGAGTTTCAGAGAAAGAGAGAGAGAGATCAGTCATCCATCCGTGGTTCACTCCCCAACGTAGTTCACTCTGCAATATCAGAGCTGAGCCAAGCTGGAACCCAGGAGTCTAGAATTCCATCCAGGTCTACCACATTGGTGACAGGGACTCAAGTACTTGGACCATGTTCCCCTGCTTTCCCAAGTGCATTAGCAGGGAGCTGGATTGAAAGTGGAGCAGCTAGGCCTCGAACTGATGCTCATGGGATGTAGGCATTGCAGGCAGTGGCTTAATCTACTGCACTACTGCGCCAGCCCTGATTGGCCTTTTGCTTTAAAATTTTTTCTTTTTTTTTTTTTTTTTTAATTTGAAAAGCACAGAGAGACACGCAGAAAAGAGAGATCTTCGATCTGCTGGTTTATTTTGTAAATGCTTACAACTGCTGGGGCTGGCCCAGGTCAAAACTGGTAGCCTGGAACTCCATCTGTGTCTTCCATATGGATGACAGGTACTGAACTGCTTGAGCCATCACCTGTTGCATATTAGTGCATCTGGGGTGCACATTAGCAGGAAGCAGAGCAGGGACTGGAACCCAGGGACTTCAATAAGGGATGCGGGCATCCTTAGCAGTGTCTTAAGACCGCTGTGCTGCATGTCTGCCCCTTGTCATCTGCTTTTTATCCCTACACCTTTAATTAGATATTGTACCTTTTCTCCTTTTTTTTTTTTTTTAAGATTTATTTATTAATTTGGAAGGCAGTTACAGAGGGAGGGAGAGAGAGAAAATCTTCCATTTGCTGTGTCACTCCCCAAATGGCTGCAACAATTGGAGCTGGGTTGATCCAAAGCCAGGAGCCAGGAGCCTCTTCTGGGTCTCCAATGTGGGTGCAGGGGCCCGAGCACTGGAACCATCTTCTACTGCTTTCTCAGGCCATTAGCAGGGAGCTAGAACAGAAGAGGAGCAGCAGGGCCGGCACTGTGGCGTAGCTGGTAAAGCCACTGCCTACAGTGCCGGCATCCCACACGGGCGCCAGTTTGAATCCCAACTGTTCCACTTCCAATCCAGCTCTCCACTATGGCTTGAGAAAGCAGTCGTAGATGGCCCAAGTCCTTGGGCCCCTGCACCTACGTGGGAGACCGGGAAAAAGCTCCTGGCTCCTGGCTTCAGATCGGTGCAGCTCCAGCCATTGCAGCCATCTAGGGAGTGAACCAGTGGATGGAAGACCTCTCTCTCTCTGTCTCTCTGTCTCTCTGTCTCTCTCTCTCTCTCTCTCTCTGCCTCTCCTTCTCTCTATGTGTAACTCAAATAAGAAATCTTTAAAAAAAAAAAAAGTGGAACAGCAGGGACTCAAACTGGTGCCTATATAGGATGCTGGCACCACAGGTGGAGACTTAACCTACTACGCCACAGCACAGGCCCCTGTTGTACCTTTTTTCTAAGGGACTTTGAAGACATTATTGGTCCTGGTGTGGATGAGCAAGAGGAGATGCAGTGAATTTAGTCAGCTCACATTTTTGCAGTACTTACGATACAATCCACTTGCTTTCTTGGGAGATCAGAATATAGAGCTGAAAGGTACACCTTAGAAGGGAAAGTCAAACAAGGAGTTGCCATAATGTGTAAGTACCTGGAAGGAGAGATACTGAATGAACTCTGCCAGGTCTCAGAACTCTTTCCAGTCTGGTTCACTGTGTTTATCTCCAAGGCCTAGAATGCAGTGTTCTGGAAATGCTTGAGTATTTGTTGAATGAATGAATGAATGACCATCTGAGAATGGTACCAAAATAAATATTACACAAATCTGCTATCTATAGGAAACATATAAGCCAAGAGACATTTCATAAATGTAGTTTAAAGAATTTTAGGGAAAACTTGAAATTCAACCAAATTGACCCAGCTCTAACCCTGGGAAAGCATGATTGGAATGTGTTTGTGGCCAGAAAGCTTAAACTTAATTTTGTATCCTCGGAAGAAAGACTTGTGTTCCTAGGAGAGAGTAGGGATGATTGTGGAAACTGAACTGTGGCGTCCAGGAGAGGAATTATGTGGTGTGTCTGGAGCTCCGGAGTGGAGCAGGTCCAAGGAACGAATGGGTGTGTCCCTGTTGGTTACTCTACCTGCAAGGGTCTGTCCCTGGCTTAGCTTCTGTCTCCCTGATACCTTCTGGTTAGGACATGATTTCACGTGGAACTTTCTTGCCAAGGAGAGAAGGTGAATGGTTAAGAGCTCTGCATCCAAACTGCTTGGGTCAGATTCTGGTCTTGGGGTGCTAGCTTACTGTGTTCATATTCCCATCTGTGGAATGGGGATAATAATAGCACCTTTCTCCCAGTGCTGCTACAGCTTTGAGCACTGCTGCTTGGCACCTGGTGAGTGCTCAGCAAGTAGTGGCTCTCACTGGTATTTATAAACTTAGTAACTGACCTTCTAGGTAATACATCAGTCATCTTGAACTTAGAGAACTTAAATCAGTCCTTGTGAACCTACTTGTTCCTTGCTGTACTGGCAGAGCTAGTGTCCACACTGTGGTAAGTAACACCAGATAGCCTCTTCTCACTTGGCTCACTGAGGAATCCAGCCTGCAGTTTTTAGGGAATGCTTCCTGGGGAGGGCAGTTCTTGAGTACTGTGGGGAAGAATTAGTCCAGGACCACAGTTAGGGGTGAGGACTCTTAGGCAGGAGCATGACATGTAGTTGTACAAAGGCATAGAGGTGAGCAAGCATGAGATATTTGAGCTGTAGGAGATTTAGGGTAAAGAGTGCACAGCTATGAATAGGGAATAGAGGGAAATGAGATTGGAGAAGAAAGTAGGCCATCTCTCTCTCTCTCTCTCTCTTTTTTTTTTTCATTTGAAAGGCAGAGTTATAAGGAGAGAAGGAGAGACAAAGAGGTCTTCCATCTGTTGGTTCATTCCCCAAGTGGCCACAAGGACTGGGGCTAGGCCAGGCCAGAGCCAGGAGATTCTTCTGGGTCTCCCACATGCATGCAGGGGCCCAAGGACTTGAGGCAAGCTCCGCAGCTTTTCCCAGGCAGCTAGCTGAGAAGTGGAGCAGCTAGGACTTGGATGGGCGCCCATGTAGGATGCTGGCATCACAGATGGTGGCTTTACCCACTGTGCCACAACACGGGCCCCAGGCCAGCTGTATTTATTTATTTGAAAGAGCTACAGTATTAGAGGGAGAGAGAGAGAATGACCTATCTGCTGGTTCATTCCCCAGATGGCCACAACAACCAGGGCTGGGCCAGGCTGAAGCTAGGAGCTTCATCTAGGTCTCCCATGTGGGTGCAGGGGCCCAAGCAGTTAGGCCATCTTCTGCTGCTTTCCCAGGTGCATTAGCAGGGAGCTGGATCAGAAGCAGAGCAGCCGGGACTCCAACCGGCGCCTATGTGGGATGCCGTTGCGGCAGGCTGCGGCTTTACCTGCTGCGCCACACTGCCGGCTCCCAGCCCAGCTCTAAAGAAGTAGCATCTGATTTATTGGGCAGTGACAATGATTCAGGTCCTACTGTGCTGACCAGGTTGGCTTTTAAATGCCTTCTGTATATTACTTTGTTTAGTCTTCACAGCAGTTCTATGATGTAGGTACTTACACAAGTGATATGTTTCAGCCTGCATACCATGTAAAGCAACCCTCACTATCTTTTGTATATAGGAAAGCTTTCAGTGATCCTGATGAAGGCCAAGCCTACCAATGACCTCTGACTAATGCAACCAGGGAATGCAGTGGAGGATGGCCCAAGTCCTTGGGCCCTGCACCCCATGGGAGACCAGGAGAAGCACCTGGCTCCTGCCATCGGATCAGTGCGGTGCGCCGGCCGCAGCGCCCCAGCCGCGGCGGCCATTAGAGGGTGAACCAACGGCAAAGGAAGACCTTTCTCTGTGTCTCTCTCTCTCACTGTCCACTCTGCCTGTCAAAAAAAAAAAAGTTACAAAAGTTAATAAAAACAATATAGTTGTAGATATGAATCAAACTCAGAGAAATTATTCAGTGGAAAAAACAAAATGCAGAACAGTATGTATATGTGGTTACTTTTTTTTTTTTTTTTTTTTTTTTTAACAAAAAAAGAAATCTTGGGCCAGTGCTGTGGCCCAGCAGGTAAAGTCATTCCTTGCAATGCGGACATCTCGTGTGGGTACCCGTTCATGTCCTGGCTGCTCCACTTCCAGTCCAGCTCCCTATTGGTGGCCTGGGAAAAGCAACAGGAGATGGTCCAACTGTATGGGCACCTGCCACCCATGTGGGAAACTAGATGAAGCACCTGGCTTCTGGCTTCAGGAAGCCCACCTGGCAGTTGCAGCCACCTAGGGAATAAACCAGCTGATAGAAGACCTGTCTCTGTCTTTTTTTCTCCGTAACTCTGTGAAATAAATAAATAAACCTATAAATAGATATGTGATCAGTTCCTAAGTACATGCAAAATTTCCAGGATGATAGAAAAAAAGAAAAAACAGTGGTTGCCTTTGGGGATGAGGCCTCAGAAAACCAGGCTGTTGGATGGACTTAGATTTTACTTAAATACCATTTCGTAGGGCATGATTTTTTTATCTTATGTATACGTATTGTGTTCTCAGTTTTAAAATTAACGAATTTAAAAATCATTGTGGTGTACAAGGCAGTCCGTCAGGTGTCCTTTTTTTTTTTTTTTTTTTTTTTAAAGATTTATTTATTTGAAAGGCAGAGTCACAGAGAGGCAGGGAGAAAGAGATTGAGTGGAGCAGCTGGGACTCTATATTCAAGTCTTGACTCTGCTGCTTACTAGCGAATCGTAAGTCACGCGTAAGTACAGCTTTCCTCAGTTTATCTCATTTGACCACGGGGGAGGTAATAACACCTACCTCCTGTGGTGACGGTGAGGCTCTCCTGAGTTAGTATTTGTACATCCCTTAGAACTGTTGCTGGCAGGGGTATGGGTTTTTTGTTGTTGTTGTTTGTGTTTCTTTTTTAGGTGTGTGGTTTTTGTTGTCGGTGGTGCTGTGGCCCAGCACCGTGCACTACAACAAGTGTGAAGATGTGTGCAGCCTCTGTCTTTGGTGCTTCTAGTTTGTTTGGAGTGGGAACATACACAAGCTAATGACAAGTATTGACAACAGGCCACAGGCGCTCAGGGGAGGCTCCGTGGAAGCCAGGGTGGCTCAAGATAGTAGTTTCACTGAAACGGTGAACCTTAAATATGAATAACGTCTAGTAAAATGAGGGGGAAGCACAAAAGGACTGGCTCCAAGGGTGCTGTATCCCAGACAGCCTGAGGCAGAAGAATCAGAAAAACAAACGAGCTTTGAAGGGGGTCTGCAATTAAAGTATGTTATGACATGGCATGTTGTCATTACGTGGCAGATTTCCTAACATACAGAAAATAATATGGTTTGTAGACGATTTATAAACAGTGGATCTTAGATGCGGTGATTCTACCTAGACCTTTGAAGTGTCTAAGAGGGGTTCTTATGTAATGTAACAGGCCCCTTAGTACACTGCATGTGGGTCATTCCCAGGTTGATGCCTGTAGGCAGTGCTAGCAGTGAGTGTTCGTGATATAGGCATCTACATTTACTGTGAATCTATCTCTAGGATTCTTTCCTAGATACAATACTGCTTTTTAAAAAACTACTTTGTGTTGCTTGTGTCTGGGCCAGTGTCAGATGAGTGTTTTACAAAATTGGCAGGTGCAGCGAATCTTAATTAGAGGGTTTTTGAATATATTACTTTAAAATTTCATTTTATTTTTTTGAAGATTTATTTATTTATTAGAGAGGCAGAGTTAGAGAGAGAGAGGTCTTCCATCCACTGGTGCACTCCTCAAATGGCCGCAACAGCCGGAGCTGGGTTGATCTGAAGGCAGGAGCCAGGAGTTTCTTCTGAGTGTCCCATGCAGGTGCAAGTGCCCAAGCACTTGGGCCATCTTCCACTGTTTTCCCAGACCATAGCAGAGAGCTGGATCAGAAGAGGAGCAGCTGGGACTTGAACTGGTGCCCATATGGGATGCCGGCATTGCAGGCAGAGGCTTAGCCTCCCGCGCCACGGCACTGGCCCCTCATTTTCTTATTAAAGATGACTTTGAGGTTAGGTTCTGGTCAGATGTAATTATGGCTGGGGAACCTGGAGATATCTGGGTGTGCTGCTACCCAACTCCCAGGTCCCAGACACTTAGGGGAACAGCAGTAGAGGAAAGATGGCTTGACTCCTAAACTTGGGTGCTGCAGGGTCAGGCGCTATGGCATAGTGGGTTAAGCTTCTGCCTGCAGTGCCAGCATCCCATATGGGTGCCGGTCTGTGTCCCGGCTGCTTCTCTTCTGATCCAGCTCTCTGCTATGGCCTGGCCAAAGCAGCAAAAGATGGCCCCTGCACCCATGTGGGAGACCTGGAAGAAGCTCCTGGCCCCTGGCTTCAGATCGGCTCAGCTCCGGCTGATGTGGCCATTTGGAGAGTGAACCAGTGGATGGAAGACTTATCTCTCTCTCTCTCTCTGTAACTCTACCTCTCAAATAAATAAATCTTAAAAAATGGTGCTGCAGACTCTGGTGTCCTACACAGGGAGAAGTAAACCTGATCCCTCTCATCAGCACCCAAAGACCTGTCCTGCTCCCTGTTTTTAAGATTTATGTATGTATTTGAAAGGCAGAGTTAGAGAGAGGCAGTGAGAGAGATATCTTCCATTCACTGGTTCACTTCCCAAATGGTTGCAACGGCCGGAGCTAGGCGCATCTGAAGCCAGGAGCTTCTTCTGGGTATCCCACGTGGGTGCAGGGGCCCAAGCACTTCGGTCGTCTTCCACTGCTTTCCCGAGCACATTAGCAGACAGGTGGATTAGAAGTGGAGCAGCCGGGACTCAAACCAGCACCCATATGGGATGCTGGCACTGCAGACTGGGGCTTTAACCTGCTGCGCCATAGCGCCAGCTGCGCCCCCATGTCTTAATGTGAGAGTGAATGCACCACATCCTTGTGCCTGAGTAACTTTGTCCTGTACTTTGTAATGTAACTTGGTGGATCCTCCTCAACTGTGTGCATGCTGTTCTTCCTTCTAGCTTAGGGCTGAAGGAAGTGGGAATGGTAGGCACACAGAGCCTTTTAGTTTGTTGGCTGGACTTAGGGAGTTGGGGCCAAAGCTGTAAGAAGTTAAGTTGTATTTCTGAAAGTTGCTGTAACTGTGAGGTATTGGCTGGGGTTGGGGTGGAGGATTGTTTTTGCTAATGATAGTCCAGGTGAAGAATTGCAATGGAAGGGCAGACATTTAAGAAACTAGTTAAGGGGCCGGCATTGTGCTGTAGCCGGTAAAGCTGCCACCTGTGGCACTGGCATCCCACATGGGCATCAGTTTGAGTCCCAGCTGCTCCAGCTCCCTGCTAATGTGCCTGGGAAAGCAGCAGAGGATGGCCCAAGTGCTTAGGCCCTTGCACCCAGGTGGGAGACCAGAGAGAAGCTCCTGGATTTGGACCAGCCCAGCTCCAGCTGTTGTGGCCTTTTAGGGAGTGAACCAGCAGATGGAAGATTTCTCTCTTTGTCTCTTCCTCTCTCTATATAACTCTGGCTTCCAAATAAATAAATAAATCTTAAAAAAAACAAAGAAGAAGCTGGTTAAGATGCCTGTGTCACATGTCAGAGTGCCTCGGTTCAACTCTGGCTCCTGTCTCCAGCTTCCTGCTGATGCAGACCCTGGGAGGCAGCAGTGATGGCTCAAGTCATTGGGGAACGCGCACATGTGTTTTCTCCATTTCCAACTTAAATCTTTTTTTAAAAAAAGATTATTTATTTGAAAGTCAGAGTTATACAGAGCGAGGAGAGGCAGAGAGAGAGAGAGAGAGAAAGAGAGAGAGAGGTCTTCTATTCAATGGTTTACTCCCCAACTGGCCGCAACGGCTGGAGCTGCGCCGATCTGAAGCCAGGAACCAGGAGCTTCCTCCGGGTCTCCCGTGTAGGTGCAGGGGCCCAAAGACTTGGGCCATCTTTCACTGCTTTCCCAGGCTATAGTAGAGAGCAGGATCGGAAGTGGAGCAGCCCGGTCTCAAACTAGAGCCCATACAGATGCCAGCGCTTCAGGCCAGGGCGTTAACCCGCTGCGTCACAGCGCAGGCCCCTCCAACTTTAATCTTTACATGCTTGACTGTTGTGGGAGTTTAGAAGGTGAACCAGCAGATGGAGTTTCTCTCTCTCTTTCTCTCTCTCTGCCTCTCAAGCAAAAATTAAAAGGGAAAAAACAAACAAGAATTGTAGTAGATTAGTCCTTAGCCTCTTAACTAGTCAGTTAGCTAGGCTTCTTGCACAACAGTTGCTTCCATTTAGTGAGGCTCAAAATGTGCCAGGTGCTGTGCTTTATGTATTTGTTTGTCACCACACTACTGAACAAAGTGAGGCTCATGAGTTCAGGTGACTTAAGATCATACAGTAAGTGCCACTCATTAAGCTGATATTTTGAGCAAGTATTCCTGTCTAGGTCTGTCTGACTCTTATAACCCATACCAGTAACTACTGTGCTTTGGCAGTACCTGGTTTCCATGAAGTTTTTCTTTGGAATGGAGCATCTTACCCAAAGCTAAGCACATGAGCGTTTTCTCCTTTGTCTGCTAGTAGACTATAAACTCCTTGAGAGCATATACCGTGTCTCTGTCTCTTCATTGCATCCCTAATGCCTGGAGAAGTGCTGTGCACATAGTAGGACCTCAGTAAATGTTTGAGTATGTTGAGTTATCCTCAGGTAGATGGTCAGGAGGCTGCTAGAATTTCTTTATTTCTAAATGTTTGGCGTGCTGAAATGCTTGTGGGGAACAGGTTTCCATCTGTGACTGACGTGCTGGCCTTTTTGAGGGATGGGAAGCTTGCTGGAGTTGCTGTACTGGAGACAGTGTTTCCAGCCTGGAGGAAGGAGTTGCCGTAGTTACCTGTTGATAAAATTTTTCATGGGTGCCTTATATTTTCAGAATTGATCTTTAAACTGAATGTTATTTGTCTAAAGCATATTTTTTCCATAGTAAGAAAAATAATTTCCAAACTATAGTTTGGTTTATCCATTTATATATGTTTCTAGATATGTATTTTTCCTCATTTGATGTTAATTTTGGATAGGTCCCACAGGCCAGAGTTGCTAAGAATGAGTAGCAGTATAGAATTTTAAAAAAAAATTTTTTTTATTTGAGAGTAGAGACAGAGAGAAAGGTCTTCCCTCCACTGGTTCACTCCCCAAATGGCCGCAACGGCAAGAGCCGCGCCGATCCGAAGCCAGGAGTCTGGCGCCTCTCCCTGGTCTCCCACACAGGCACAGGGGCCCAAGAACCTGGGCCATCCTCCACCGCCTTCCTAGGCCACAGCAGAGAGCTGGACCGGAAGAGGAACAGCTGGGACTAGAACCGGCGCCCACATGGGATGCGGGCCCCGCAGGCTGAGGATTAACCCACTGTGCCACGATGCTGGCCCCTCAGTATAGAATTTTAAGTTTACCTTTCTAATGCAGTTTTTACCAGCCCAACTTCTTTTGCAAGTTGCAAAATTTTTTTTTGATGTAATATTGCAAAATACATATTTGGTCTTTGTTTCTGGTTCCTGGCATGCAATTCTAAAATCCTAGAAATCACCAAAGGAATAAATATCTTTTTGTATGTTAATAAGTTGATTAACTCATTAGCTGTGACTCACAAGCCGTGGTAGCTTTGGGTTGGGGGCTGGTCACCAGAAAGGATAATAAGGTTGGGACTTTGAGTCCCACTTCGCAACCTCTAGAAAGGGGAGAGGGACTGAAGGTTAAATTGATCACCAATGGCCAGTGATTTATTTAATCCTGCCTGTGTAATGAGGCCTCCATAAAAACCTAACAGGACAGGGTTGAGAGAGTCTGGAGGGTTGAACATGGGGAGCTGACTGGAGGTTGGATACTGGAGAAGACATGGGAGCTCCACAGCCTTTTCCTGCATGCATTGGCATATAATAAACTGGTAAATGTAAGTAAACTCAGGTTTCCCTGAGTTCTGGGAGCCACTCTAGCAAATTAATCAAATGCAAGGAGGGAGGGAGCTGTGGGAACCCTGATTTATAGCAGTTAGCACAGGTAACTAGCGCATGGACTTGCGATTGGCAAGTGAAGGATAGTCTGTGTGGGATCTGATGCCCTTTGCTGGTAGTGTCAGAATCGGGCTGAAGTAGAAGACACCCAGCAAATTCCACTGGAGAATCTGCAGAATTGCTTGCTTGATGTTTGGGGGAAATTGCCCATGCATGTGGTGTTACAGATGTGTTATGAGAGGATAGCAGAGAGTTTGTTGTTCCTGTGTTTTCAGATTAGATGATAGCATGGGGCTTTTTCACAGTGTACTGCATGTAACAAAAACTTCAGCGTGTTTTTTTTTTTTTTTAAAGATGTATTTGAAAAGCAGAGTTAAGAAAGGTGGCAAGAAAGAGAGAGACACCGACTTTCTGTTAGCTGATTCACTCTCCAAATGGCGGCAGCAGCCAGGGCTGGGCCAATCTGAAGCCAGGACCCCAGAACTCTATCCAGGTCTCCTGCATGGGTGGCAGGAGCCCAAGCACTCAGGCCATCCTCCACTGCTTCCTCAGGCTCATTAACAAGAAGCTGGATTGGAAGCAGAGCAGCTGGGACTCAAACCTGCTCCCTTATGGAATGCGGGCACTGCAGGCAGCTCCATTGTGGTAGATTCTTAGTGTTGAATTTTTACTAATAGGATTTTTCCTACTTGAGTTTTCAAAGCTCAGTATAGGAAACATGGGCTTCAGATTTTGTTGGCTTATCAATTATTTAGTAATTGTTTTAACAGCAGTTTTAATAGCCACTTCTTGATTAGAAAAAAAATAATAGCTTCATTTTGGCTTTCTTAAATATTTTTCATTGATAGTTTTTATTCTGATAGGACTTTAATATTTCAGGAGTTTTGCATGAGCCTTCACATTAAAGTGTTTTAGAATTATTTCCTTAGAAGGCATTTCTGTATAATAGACTTAGTTTCTGGTTTTGTTCAGTTTTTCTTCAGGGCAGTCTCCCAGACACAGAAATAGTCTGGGCTTGGTGGACCCAGAAGTGTCACTTCCTTTCCTCTGGCCTTGGCTCTCTGTACCTGCCTTTCATTTTGATGTTCTGGTGATGCCCGCCCTGCTCAGTGGTTTGTGTTCAGGAAGCTAGGCAGGAATCACTTTTGTTTCTGCTTTGTGAACTTCCTTCCCCACTTCCTATTTTTACTGTAGTTGCACAGGAAATGAGGCGGTTCCTGACTGGCTACTGCAAGCACTGATTGTAGGTAGCAGAGGACAAGGCCTTAGGCCCTTAAAGCATTGTCTACCCTGTCTTCACAGCTTTCTTCAGGAGGAGTTATAGGAGGAAACATGATTTTGTGCTTGGATTAGATGATGTCATGTCCTCTTTAGCCTTCTAGGGTAGAGGGATTGCTGCTGGACTGAAAGAACTTTTGTGAAGTAGATGAGGGCTGTTTTCCAGTGGTAGCAATAGGGGTAGGATATTGTGGCCCAGAGGTTGTCTTGTGTGAACAGGAGCAAATAGTAGACTGAAGGGATGGAACTTGTTGCAGATAAGGCTGGGAAAGTGGATTTTGGTTACCATTTGGGGGAGGGTGGCTGATTTACAGGTTTGGATTGGACTTGAAGGGCTCAGCTTGTTCTGAGATCTTTAAGGAGGGTCCCAGTCTCTGTGGCTCTCTCCTTCCTCTGAACTCATGTATTTGTTTTCTGCACTGCTTATTATTTGCCCATCTCTTTACCAGCCATACCTCTTACTATCTTATGGACTTGTTATAGCTTAAATTACCAGGAAAGTTTGTAATGTCTCCTCAGAAGTAACTCTTTGGCAAATGCGCCAATCCAAAGCCAGGAGCCAGGAGCTTCCTTCCAGTCTCCCATGTGGGTGTGGGGGCCCGAGCTTCTGGGCCATCTTTCTCTGCATTCCCAGGCCACAGCAGAGAGCCAAATTAGAAGTGGAACATCTGGGGCCCGAACCAGTGTCCATATGCGATGCCAGCACTGCAGGTGGTGGCTCCACCCACTATGCCACAGCGCTGGCCCCAGTAAATTAGATTTTACTATTCTCCATCCACCATGGCTCAGGTGTATCTTCTATGTGCATTCATTGAATGAATAGGGGCCTACGTGTCTGCAAGGCTGGCTTTTGGGACTCTTAGAAGACACTTCGCTCAGGTTCTATACCTTGAAATTGCTTGTTCTGGAAGGCTAGTTCTTTGGAAGTTGAACAGTACTGGTACAAAGGAGAGAATGAGAGGCATTTAAGGTGTGTACAGTAACAACAGCTAAGATTTATGGAGCAGGGGCTGTGCTGTGGTGTATAAGCTTAAGCATCCCATATGGGCTCCGATTTGAGTCCTGGCTGCTTCACTTCCAACCCAGCTCCCTGCTAATGCACCTGGAAAAGCAACAGGTGATGGCCCAAGTCCTTGGGCCCCTGCACCCACGCGGGAGACCCAGAAGAAGGCCTGGTTCCTGCCTTTGGCCTGGCCCATCCCTGGCTGCTTGTGGCCATTTGGGGAGTAAACCAGCAGATGGAAGATCTCGATCTCTCTCTCTCCTTCTCTCTCTGTATCTCTGCCTTTCAAGTAAATAAATAAATCTTAAGAAAAAAAAAAAAAAGATTTATGGAGCTGTTACCTCAGACTAGGCACTTTGGTCAACAAGGATTGGCAGAATTAAAATCACAGGGTAGCAAAATGAGGAAACAGGTTATGAATGATTTTTTTTTGGGGGGGGGGACAGGCAGAGTGGACAGTGAGAGATAGAGACAGAGAGAAAGGTGTCCTTTGCCCAGCGCACCGTGCTGATCCGAAGCCAGGGGCCAGGTATTTATCCTGGTCTCCCATGGGGCGCAGGACCCAAGCACTTGGGCCATCCTCCACTGCCTTCCCGGGCCACAGTAGAGAGCTGGCCTGGAAGAGGGCAACAGGGTCAGAATCCGGCGCCCCAACTGGGACTAGAACCCGGTGTGCTGGCGCCGCAAGGAGGAGGATTATCCTATTGAGCCGCGGCGCCGGCCCAGGAATGATTTGAGATAACATGTTTTATTTTTTATTTTATTTTTTATTTTTTTTTGACAGGCAGAGTGGACAGTGAGAGAGAGAGACAGAGAGAAAGGTCTTCCTTTGCCGTTGGTTCACTCTCTAATGGCCGCCGCGGTAGCGCGCTGCGGCCGGCGCACCGCGCTGTTCCGATGGCAGGAGCCAGGTGCTTATCCTGGTCTCCCATGTGGGTGCAGGACCCAAGGACTTGGGCCATCCTCCACTGCACTCCCTGGCCACAGCAGAGAGCTGGCCTGGAAGAGGGGCAACCGGGACAGGATCGGTGCCCCAACCGGGACTAGAACCCGGGGTGCCGGCGCCGCAAGGCGGAGGATTAGCCTGTTGAGCCACGGCGCCGGCCTAGATAACATGTTTTAGATTCAGGATTGGTAATGCCTGTACAGCAGGAGTAGCAGGGAGTGGAAGGATGACCATGTAAAATGTGAAGGGCCTGAGGCAATGTCTCATGGGTCCAGTTCTAGAAGGGCACTCTGCTGGGAAATTCAATTGGCGGTCAGCAGTAATAGATACGGAGTATAGTCTCCTAAGGAGAGCTCACTTTTCTCTCATTGTTCCTGTCAGTTCCAAGAAGCCTGCAGCTTTAACTGTCTTGGAAGAGCATCTCATTAGCACGAGCTGAACGTCATGGTCTCGGTGTTTCACAGAGGCGGCAGTGCTGTGCTAGAGCAGCTTTTGGTGGCA
Source organism: Lepus europaeus (assembly GCF_033115175.1). Lineage (NCBI taxonomy): Eukaryota > Metazoa > Chordata > Mammalia > Lagomorpha > Leporidae > Lepus > Lepus europaeus. Next base: position 16,475,657 of record NC_084845.1, on the reverse strand, counting down.
GACCACCAGGCCAGGGACCCAGCTCTGCTGGGGATGACTGCCTTAGTCAGGTGGTAAGAATTTGGAGAACTCACTCACGCTCTTTGAGATGTTTCACTTTGCTGACAGGGTCTTTGTGAGAAGTTACACAGCACATGTAAAGCACATACCACAGGCTCGGCACTTAGTTCAGATAATCAGTTGTCTTCATTATAGAGTCTAGTGAGGATTAAGTAAGATGGTCTCTCTAAAGCTCCAACTGTGTTGCTTGATGTGTTGTAGATATTTAATGGCCCATTTTGTTGAAGAATATTTTTGTGAACATGGCCTGTAATCAGTAGCTTTTTTTTTTTTTTGACAGGCAGAGTTAGTGAGAGAGAGAGAGAGAGAAGGAGAGAAAGGTCTTCCTTCCGTTGGTTCACCCCCCAAATGGCTGCTACGGTCAGCAAGCTGTGTTGATCCGAAGCCAGGAGCCAGGTGCCTCCTCCTGGTCTCCCATGCGGGTGCAGGGCCCAAGGACCTAGGCCATCCTCCACTGCCTTCCCAGGCCACAGCAGAGAGCTGGACTGGAAGAGGAGCAACCGGGACACAACCGGCGCCCCAACCGGGACTAGAACCCGGAGTACTGGTGCCACAGGTGGAGGATTAGCCTAGTGAGCCGCGGCGTGGGCCTAGTAGCTTTTTTTTTTAAAGTAGATTCTTACTTCTAGCACTGAACTACTGTCCCTGTAGATTATAAGGTTTTTGTACAGAAATAACCATTAAATACATACCAAGGATAAACTACTCATTCAATGGATATTTGTTGAATATTTATAATGTACTTAGTATTCATGAATATTTTGAATGAGTTCAGTGATCCTGGGAGTTAGAGGTAGCAGGAAAAGATGGAGGAAACTGGTAGTTGTAATACAGTGAGTTATTGTATGGCAAAGTGAATGCTAAAATGGGGCTAAAAACATAGTGTTAGGGTAGCACAAGGAGGACTTCTAGCTCAGTCTTTATAGAAGTAGTTTCCGGGGCTGGTGTGGTGGCATCCCATATGGTCGCCGGTTTGAGTCCTGTCCGCTCCACTTCCGATTCAGCTCCTTGCTGGCCTGCCTGGGAAAGCAGCCAAGGATGGCCCAAGTCCCTGGGCCCCTGTACCCATTTGGAAACACAGAAGAAGCTCTGAACTCCTGGCTTTGGCCTGACCTACTTCCGGTCATTGAGGCCATTTGAGGAGTAAACTGCCGCATGGAAGATTGATGTCTGTCTGTCTCTCTTTCACTCTGCCTTTCAAATAAATAGATAGATAGATAGATAGATAGATAGATAGATAGATAGAAAGAAGTAGCTTCCTAGAGGAAGTGACTTCTCAGACATGTAGGAATGGGAATAAGCACAGGGAGCTTTCCAGACAGAGTGGAGCACATAGACAGGCGGTGAGAGGGGAGATGACATGCAAGAAGTGGATGGTGCTGGGGAAAGCTAAGGGAGGTTAAGAAATTGGAGAGAAATGGAGAGCAATTGCGAATTTTAAGCAGGAGAGTGACATGATTGTTCTAGAGCAGTCACACAGCAGCCAGAGGGATAGTCCAGGCATTTGATAGGTCTAAGTAATTCAGATAAGCAGTAAAGACAGCTTGAGTGTTGGTATGCCAGTGATGATAGAAGGGAAAGGATTTGAGGGATACCAGGAAGGCAGGAAGGATCAAAGACTACATAGAGTGTGAAGGAGAGAAGGAGTAGAGATAGCTCCCCAGGTGCCTGCCTTGTTTAAGTCAGCACATGGTGATTCCATTTGCCAAGGCAAGTAAGGAGCACGGAAAGATTGGGGCTTGGTTTGGGGCTTTGATTTAGGGGTCCAAAAAATAGTCTGGTACCAGGAGACAGATGTGGGCTAGAATTTGGAGCATAGGAGGAGTACATGTGTTACCTAGTCCTCCTAGGGATGGCATGCTGACAGCATGGAGCTCTGAGCAACCCCAGCAGTTGAGGTCTGTCAGAGGAGTGGCTCAGGAAAGCTAGGAGAACAAGCGTATTTTCACATTAGCGTGTACAGAGCTGCTTCACATCTGAATGTGGCAGCAGATAAGAATAAAAAAACGAGTTCTTAGGAGGGACAGAACAAAGGATGGAGTCTTTCTGGCATTTCTCTTGCCTAGATGGATATTTTAAATTTATGAATGTTGAGAATAAAATTCTTCAAAGCATTTTTCTGCAGTGCATTTCTAAATATGGTTTGTGTCAGTCTGAACCAGCTGAAAACATGGAAATGGTTGGGCTTTGAACTTTATAGACAATTACTGCACTAATCTGCCTAAAGAATTTCCTGTAGTGTCTCCGCATTATCAAGGCTAGATACTCGGAATTACATTGTCGTGGGGTTGAGAGGAGAGAACATTTTCTGTGGTTTTTTTTTTTTTTTTCCCTTTGAGGAGGGAATTGTTTGTGAAGTGGTTTTATTGAAATATAATTCACATTCCATACAGTTCACCCTCTGAAAGTGTGTGTATATATATATATATATACATACATATATAAAATTCAGTGATTTTTAGTATATTCATAGAATTTTTTTTTTATTTATTTATTTAGACAGGCAGAGTGGATAGTGAGAGAGAGAGAGAGACAGAGAGAAAGATCTTCCTTTTTGCCGTTGGTTCACCCTCCAGTGGCCGCTGCGGCCGGCGCATCGCGCTGATCCGAAGCCAGGAGCCAGGTGCTTCTCCTGGTCTCCCATGCGGGTGCAGGGCCCAAGCACTTGGGCCATCCTCCACTGCCTTCCCGGGCCATAGCAGAGAGCTGGCCTGGAAGAGGGGCAACCGGGATAGAATCTGGCGCCCCAACCAGGACTAGAACCCGGTGTGCCGGCGCCGCAAGGCGGAGGATTTGCCTGTTAAATCACGGCGCCGGCCGTATGTTTGTATCTTAAGACCACTAATATTGCAACCATTGCCAGGTTTCTATAGACCAGTCACTTTTCAGGTATAAAGGTTGCCTAACACAGGAACACATTTCTGGGATTTGAAGAGAATACCATTGAAAACAATCAGTGACTAATCCATGTCAGATTTCCAAAGTCTGACAGCGCAGCTGTTGATTCTGGGGACCCAACAGTGAACAAGCCAGTGCTGTTCTTAGGAACTTATATGCCAACTAGTAAAGTATACATTCACAAATAAAGTGGTAGGATGATTGGAAGTTGTCATTAAGATAGCACTGTAGGAATGAGGTGACCTTTGTTTACACAGGTTGACTAGGCAAAGTTTCTTGGAGGGTGAGACACCTGTTTTGAGAGCTGAAGGATGACAGGGAGGAGTGCTGCGAGTAGGAGGGAGGCAGGAGCATGGGTACAGAGCTTGGTGTGCTGAAAGAACTGGAAGATGAGCAGTATAGGTGGAGTTGAGTGAGGCTGGAGAGATGGGCAGGGCTGTTCAGGCCATGGGGAGAAGTTTACATCTCTGCTTATAAATTCTTTATAAACTACGTACAGAAAAGGAAAAAGGTTGGTAGAAAACAAGACAAATGAAATGAGGACATGGTAAAAATTGCTCTGAGAAGTCTATGAAGATCATAATTCACTTTGGCCAAATGGTCACTAGTTAGAACAGTTCATGACCAATGAGTTTGAAAAGATCTACAGAAAATACTTGAAATTTAGATTTTCTCCTTCATTTCCTGTAAATCAGTAGTTAGATATGGAGACTTGATTAGATTTTGCTTTAGTATTTTAGACAAAAATGTTTCATGAGCGGGACTGTATACTTTGTGTTTCATCAGTATAATAGGACTATAATGGGACCAGTGCTGGGGCACAGGAGGTTATGCCACTGTCTGCAGTGCCGGCATCCCATAATGGGCGCTGGTTCAAGTTCTGGCTGCTCTACTTCTGATCCAGTTCCCTGCTAATATGCCTGGGAAAGCAGTCCTTGGGCCCCTGTACCCACATGGGAGACCCAGAGGAAGCTCCTGACTTCGGCTTGGCCCAGCCCCAAACTTTGCAGTCATATGGGGAGTGAACCAACAGATGGAAGATCTCTGTCTGTCTCTCTTCTATTTCTGTAACTCTGCCTTTCAAGTAAAGAAATCTTTTTTGTTTGTTTTTAAAAGATAAGTATATACTGATATGTCTGGTTCTTTACTTTTAGTGATGTTAAAATTAATCAGTGGGTTCAGGTATTACTTGATTCCTTCATCATAAATTTTCTCATCAAATTTTTACCTACTCATTTTCACAATGATTGATAATTGACTAGATCCACTGTTTCATTAGGGTAGGAAAATGTTGGTTTTCCTAGCATTTCTTCTATATTTATTAGCTAGTTTTCTTTTTAAAAATTATATTTATTTATTTGAAAGGCAGAGTTATAGGGATAGAAGTGAGACAGATCTTCCATCCGTTGGTTCATTCCCTAAATGGCTGCAACAGCCAGGGCTATGCCAGGAGCCAGGGCTACACCAGGTCTCCAACTTGGGTGCAGGGGCCATCTTCCACTGCCTTCCCAGGCTATCAGCAGGGAGCTAGATCAGAAGTGGAGCAGCCCAGGGGACTGGTGCCATGCGCAGTAGGTTAACCCACCGTGTGTGGTGCTAGCATCCCATATGGGTGCCGATTCTAGTCCTGGCTGCTCCACTTCCAGTCCAGCTCTCTTCTGTGTCCTGGGAAAGCAGTACAAGATGGCCCAAGTCCTTGGGTCCTCGCACCCATGTGGGAGACCAGGAAGAAGCGCCTGGCTTCTGGCTTCAGATTGGCGCAGCCATTTAGGGAGTGAACCAATGGAAGGAAGACCTTTCTTTCTGTCTCTCCGTCTCGCTGTCTGTAACTCTGCCTCTCAAATAAATAAATAAGATCTTTTTTTAAAAAAATGTGGAGCAGCCAGGACTTGAAGTGAGGCTCATATGAGATGCCAGCACTGCATGCCATATGCAGTGGCTTAACTCACTGTGCCACAGTGTGAGTCCTGCTAGTTTTCTTTAATAAAGAACTTTCCCAAGTGATGTATTCTAAAAATAGTATACACTGGAAAGACAGGATAATTGACTGATTTTTTTTTTCCTCTCATTAATTTTTAGAATAGTAACTCAGTACCTTAACACTGTCAGAGCTAGATAACTAATGAATTTCTTAATGTCTCATGATCTCATTATTTTATGTTTAAAATTTTGTTTATTTGTGTTTATTTGAAAGGCAGAGTGACAGAGAAGACAGAAGAATCTTCCATTCAGTGGTTCAGTCCACAGATGCCTGCAGTAGCTGGTGCTGGGCTAGGCCAAAGCCAAGAGCCCAGAACCCAGATACTTGAAGCATCGCATGCTGCTGCCTAGCAGAAATCTAGGTTGTAGGGAGAGTAGCTGGGACTTGAAGCAGGCACTCTGATATGGGATGTGGGCATCCCATGAAGTGATTTTTAACTGCTGTGCCACATGCCTATCTCAAGAATTCCTTCTTGGTTTCTGTTTTCTTTATCATTTGTTTGCTTTTGTATTAAGGATACACTGTTTTAATCTCTCTTAGGGTATCCGCCAAATTTTCTAATCATACAATGTGTTTCTTCTGAGGGCTGATCTGCTTTTCACCCTTGTTTTGTCCTCTTAGTTTTCATTCACTGTCTGGTGATCCTTATCAATGAAGAATGGGTTATGTGTGTAGATAATTGGCAGGAGGTTCCTGTTTTCCGAGCAGTCTGATCTTAACGGGAGTTGGTGGATTCAGTGATCAAGAGTGGGAAGTTCAGATTAGATCAGGCTGATTAGCCCATTTCCTACTCTTGATTTCTGTACCTGTTGACTCGAAGTTGGGCATTTATCCAGCTCCTCTAGGAAGAAGGACTCTGCTGTGCTGCCCTCTTTCATTTCTTTTCGATCTAGGAAGTAGCCAGCTCTGCTGTGGTCTGTCCTGTAATAGTTTCCTCCACTTTCTTTCCATCTTCTAAACTTTCTCGTTGCTGTTAGCTGTGACTCCCTTGTGAATATCTTTACTGCTATGTCTTTAGGATTTGAAAAGTATGGAGATGTAATTGCTTCCACCTATTTATTTAGCCTGTTGCGTTGAGATGAAGCTCCTTGTGGCATACCATTGCTACACTTGATCTCAGCCAAAAGGCCAGAAGCAGTGCATACCATTGCTGACAACAAGACTGCTTGCCTGTCTGTCTTCTTAGTTGTCTTGATGAATGCAATGGATTTAAAGTTGTTCTCTGGGCTGGGTATTGTGGCACAGTGGGTTGGGCTGCCACTTAGGATGCCCGTATCCCATATCAGAGTGCCTGTTGGAGTTCTGGCTTCTCTGCTTCTGATCCTGCTTCCTGCAAGTGCATCCTAGGAGGCGGCAGATGATGGCTCAAGTACTTGGACTGTGCCATCCATGTAGCAGACTCAAATGAAGTTCTGGGCTCCTGATTTCAGCATGGCCTGTTGGGGGCATTTTGGAAGTGAACCAGCAGTTGAAAGATCAGTCAGTCAATCAATCTCTCTCTTTCTCTCTGCCTTTTAAATAAACATTTAAAAATACTTCTCTGAATTCACAAATTATAGCTTGCACTCTTTAGTCTAATGAGAAATTTTAGTTAACTCGGGGATTCACTTTTTCTTTTATTTAGTATGTTTGAGTAGAAGTTAGACCTCACTCATTGAAGCATTTGATCCTAAGCCTCCTGCCCTAGGAGAGGTGGCTTTCTGTTTCTTTCAGGCATTGCGGAACTTTACAATACCCTTATTGCTTGTTAGTACTTTTTTTTTTTTTTAAAGATTTTTTTTTTTATTATTTGCAAGTCAGAGTTACATATAGAGAGAGGGAGAGGCAGAGAGTGATACAGAGAGCTTCCATCTGCTAGTTCACTCCCCAGTTGGCCTCAGGGGTCAGAGCTGTGCTGATCCAAAGCCAGGAGCCAGGAATTTCTTCCAGATCTCTCACGTGGGTGCAGGGGCCCAAGGCCTTGGGCCATCTTCCATTGCTTTCCCAGGCCATAGCAGAGAGCTGGATCGGAAGTGGAGCAGCCAGGACTCGAACTGATGTCCATATGGGATGCCAGGACTGCAGGCGGTGGCTTTACCCTCTATGCCAAAGCGCCGGCCCCAACTTGTTAGTACTTTTATTCCAAACAAGCAGAGGTAATAAAGCCTGGGACCTCTTGGGTTTTGTGGACATCATGATAACATCGAATGTGTAGTGCTTAATATGTGCCAGACGTTATTTTAAGTGCTTTATATGTGTGAACTCATTTAACTCAGTAACAGTAGTTACTGTTGTTATTCCTATTTTACAGATGATGAAACTGAGGCAGAGGGAGGTTAAGAACTTGCTCAAGAACACGTAGCTGGTAAGTGGCAGGGCCAGGATCTCACCACTCATCCAGCAAGCTCCCAGGGCTAGCTACTGTTCCTTACTTTGGTATTCAGTCTCTGTAAGAGAAGTGCTTCAGGATATTTTCTCAGGATGACTTACCAATTTTCCTATTTTCTTATCAGTTAAGTAGAAGAAAACCTTCCTGTACTCTATTTTCATCTAATTTCAAGCATATTTTTAATTATTTGCAATAAAAGTTGCTGATGACTTTATAGAAATAAATAAATATTTTAAATGATGTGATCAGATCTGGGTTAAGTGTTAACCTGTTGAGAACTTTTTTAACTGGTGCTGCGCCTGCGGTGCTGGCACCCCGGGTTCTAGTCCCGGTTGGGGCACCGGATTCTGTCCCGGTTGCCCCTCTTCCAGTCCAGCTCTCTGCTGTGGCCCAGGAGTGCAGTGGAGGATGGCCCAGGTCCTTGGGCCCTGCACCCGCTTGGGAGACCAGGAAGAAGCACCTGGCTCCTGGCTTCAGATCGGTGCAGTGCGCCGGCCACTTGGGGGGTGAACCAACAGAAAAAGGAAGACCTTTCTCTCTGTCTCTCTCTCTCACTGTCTAACTCTTCCTGTCAAAAAAAAAAAAAAAAAAAAGAACTTTCGCAAACTGTTATGGTGTTTGAAAAGAAGTAACTTATCTTATTAAAATGTCCTTTTCTGCTGTGTGTTTGAGAATTCTAAGTAGCATTAAGGCTTATGAATACATTACTTAAATCTTACAAGTTCTTGGCTGCACTAACTACTGAGGTTTCTCACAATGAGTATTTATTTCCATGCAACCATGAATAGTGGATTCATAAATGATGAATGTTTTTCCAGTGAAAATTCTTTTTAAGAAAATATGGGAAAGAAATGCCCTTAAATGGATTTAACATATTTTAGCCCTTCAGACAGATAAATGTGGGGGAAAAGCATTTGAAAAATATTCAGAAAGCATTGGTAAGAATTTTATTTTAAAAATAAATAAAAGGGATTATCTAGGTGCATGTGTGTATTTTAAATGTTTTATTTTTAAGAACTGTTCAGTTATATACATTAGAGCAAATAATATGATGGCCTCTGTGTAGCCATGACTTGCCTTCCAGCGGTGTTTTGTGAGATGTCTGCTCACTGCTGTGAAGTGGTTCCTTGGAAAGGCTTCACTACCTCTCCACATATTGTGTCTTGGCAAAAATCCCTCTGTGAAATGATGAACTTGTGTGTTTCAGTCCATATTTCTTTCTTTTTCTTTTCTTTTTTTAAGAGATTAATTAATTTATTTGAAAGGCAGAGTTACAGAGAGGCAGAGAGAGAGAGAGCTTCCATCTGCTAGTTCACTCCCCAAATGGCCACAACAGTCAGAGCTGGGCTGATCTGAACCCAGGAGCCAGGAGCTTTTTGCAAGTCTCCATGCAAGTGCAGGGGCCCAAGCATTTGGGCCATCTTCTACTGTTTTCCCAGGCCATAGCAGAGAGCTGGATTGGAAGTGGGGCAGCTGGGTCTCAAACCGGCACCCATGTGGGATGCTGGCACTGCAGGCAGTGGCTTTACCTGCTACACCCCAGCACCCGGCACTGGCCCCTCCATGTTTCTCTTTTACAGCAAAGATCGGCACAAATATACTAGATCTGTTAAGTAAAAACAAGTTTTCATCTTTTTTTAATATTTATTTATTTGGGAGGCAGAATTACACAGAGAGAGAGAGAGAGATCTTTAATCTCCTGGTTCATTCCTCAAATGGCCACAAAAGCTAGGATTGGATCAGGCCAAAACTAAGAACCAGGAACTCCAGCCTGGTCTCCCAGTGGGTGCAGTGGCCCAAGTACTTGGACCATCTTCTGCTGCCTTTCCAGGCACATAGCAGAAAGCTGGATCAGAAGCTGAGTAGCCAGGACTTAAACCAGCACTCCAGTATGGGATGCTGGTGCCCCAAGCTGTGGCTTAACACATTGTACCACAGTGGTGGCCCCCAGAGAAGAAATTTAAGTCATTGTTGGCTGCTTCTGAACTGGTTGTTTCTTTTTACCCTAGTTTTTTTTTTTTTTTAATCTTTTTTTATTTTTTATTTTTTTATTTTTAACATGCAGAGTGGACAGTGAGAGAGAGACAGAGAGAAAGGTCTTCCTTTGCCGTTGGTTCACCCTCCAATGGCCGCCGCGGTAGCACGCTGCGGCCAGCGCACCGCGCTGATCCGATGGCAGGAGCCAGGTGCTTCTCCTGGTCTCCCATGGGGTGCAGGGCCCAAGCACTTGGGCCATCCTCCACTGCACTCCCTGGCCACAGCAGAGAGCTGGCCTGGAAGAGGGGCAACCGGGACAGAATCCGGTGCCCGGACCAGGACTAGAACCCGGGGTGCCGGCACCGCAAGGTGGAGGATTAGCCTAGTGAGCCGCGGCACCGGCCCTCTTTTTACCCTAGTTTTAATAAGATTAATGTTAACAAGTAATCCTGTGAAAAAGTTGCTGAGTTTCTGTTCTTAATAACATGCTTAGTGAGTGTGTAAGCACTCCCTTGTATACTATTATGACCTACAGACAGATTGACTATCATATAGGTTCAGACTGCTGAACCAAAGTACAATAGATTGTGTGACTTAGAAACAACAGAAATTTATTTCTCAAAGTTCTCAAGAGTACAATTGTTTTTGAGGTTCTGGTAAGGCCTTCTTCCAGGTTGCAGATTGGCGACTGCTCACATAGCAGAAAAGAGTGAGCTAGCTTCCTGGTCTCTTCTCACACAGGCACTAATCCCATTTATGAGGACTACATCCTTATGACCTTACTGCCTTCCAAAGGCCTCAGCTCCAAGTTGCAGCACATTGGAAATTAGATTTCACCATATGAGTTTTGTTGGGAAACATTCAGTCCACAACACAGATACGCCCCTGGTCTTGGAAGTTCAGTTCTGCTTGTGGTCGTATGAGGTACAAAGGGTTCCATGTGTATTTCTCTGTGGTTCCACTAAATGCTGTAGCATTAACCTTGGCCTTACCATGCTTGCTTACTTGCCAGACCAACATTAGGTGCCGGAAGTGAGACTCCATTTTCTTTTTTTTTTTTCTTTTTTATTTATTTATTTATTTTTTTAAATTTTTGACAGGCAGAGAGTGGACAGTGAGAGAGACAGACAGAGAGAAAGGTCTTCCTTTGCCGTTGGTTCACCCTCCAATGGCCGCCGCAGCTGGCGCGCTGCGGCCGGTGCACTGCACTTTTCCGAAGGCAGGAGCCAGGTGCTTCTCCTGGTCTCCCATGGGGTGCAGGGCCCAAGCACTTGGGCCATCCTCCACTGCACTCCCTGGCCACAGCAGAGAGCTGGCCTGGAAGAGGGGCTACCGGGACAGAATCTGGCGCCCCGACCGGGACTAGAACCCGGTGTGCTGGCGCCACAAGGCAGAGGATTAGCCTAGTGAGCCGCGGCGCCGGCCTGAGACTCCATTTTCAAGAAGTTATCTGTTGCTTCCATCTCTCGGTAGCCTTCTTCAGGAGAAAAGGGAAACGTGGGGAGTGTGGAGGGCAATTGGTTCTTCACCTAGGGCTCCAGTTCCATAACTGAATGGAAATTTTGGTGTTTTGGATGTACATTTGACTAAGGAATGTTCTATCAACTTCTCAAAGGAATGAGTGAGCTTTCCTTCTTGGCTACCTTCTTTCCATTCCCCCTTTGTCTGTATATATGGACACCAAAGAACCATGTCCTGGAGCAGCCTTTGGAGAGCCACTGCAAGAATGCCGCAGTACAGGCAGCTTCCCCTGTGTGCAGTCAGAATTGCTTTGCCATCTGTGCAGAACTGTGTGTCACACGGCTGAGTGTACAGCTGTGACCCGCTGTGATGCCTGCATAATTTGTTCCATATGTTCCTTTGAATTTCCCAACCTTTCTTGTAGTTAAATCGGCATCATGTGACTAATTCTGGCCACAGGGAAGTGATGTGTGTCATTTTAGTGGGTCATTGAGTAGGTATATTTTTTATTTTTTCTGCGCTGGGGTAAATGGAAGGTAAAAGTTCAGTGATGTCCCTGCATGTTTAAGAAGGGCCACCAGGGCCAGCATTGTGGTACAGTGGGTTGGGCCACCGCCTGTGACACCAGCATCCCATATGAGCACTGGTTTGAGCCCTGGCTGCTTCACTGCTGATCCAGCTCCCTGCTAATGTGCCAGTGAAAGCAGCAGAAGTTGGCCCAAGTGCCTAGGCCTCTGCCACCCACATGGGAGACCCAAATGGAGTTCCAGGCTCCTGGCTTTAGCCTGGCCCAGCTGTGGCCATTGCAGCCATTTTGGGAGTGAACCAGTGGATAGAAGATCTGTTTTCTTTCTCTCCTCCCCTCCCCTCTTCTCTCTATCTCTTTGTCACTCTGCCTTTCAAATAAGTCTTTTAAAAAGAGGGGGAGAGTGGGACACCAGACCCACATTGAAATTCACATGAGCAAGAAAGAAATAAATTGGGTTAAGCCACTCACTTCAGGATTTGTTCCTGCAGCTTAGCCTGATCTGTCAGTCTGGGTAGTTCAGAACAGAACATTTATATTTTTGGAATTCTGAGAATCACAGTACTCAAGTTTGATCCTGAGAATATGAGTTTAGAGCCAGACGTTCAGGACTTTTTTGAGCATTTATATTCCAGATTCTGTATAGCAGCATTTGAATATAGATTTCTTTTTAAAAATGTTTTCAAGATTTATGTATTTATTTGAGAGGTAGATTTAGAGAGCGAGAGAGAGTCCATCTACTGGTTTACCCAAATGGCTGCCATGGCTGGGGCTGGGCCAGTTTGAAGCCAAGAACCAGTAGCTTCATCTGGATCTCCCATGTGGCAGGGGTCCAAGGACCATCCTCTGCTGCTTTCCCAGGCACATTAGCAGAGAGCTGGATTGAAAGCAGAGTATTGGGGACTTTCTAGAAAGGCTTAATACTACACTGCATAAGAAGTTTGATAAGTAAAATGCAAAAAGACCCTAGGTTAGTGGGAATATAGACAAAGGCTATTGACAATAATTGAATGGGAAATTGACCATTTCATGCATATACAGGAAATTTTAAAGTAATCACAGATCATTAAGACTATAGTAGCATAATATTCTTTTTTTTTTTAGTTTTTTTTTTTTTTTTAATTTGACAGAGTTAGTGAGAGAGAGAGAGACAGAGAGAAAGGTCTTCCTTCCATTGGTTCACCCCCCAAATGGCTGCTATGGCCGGCGCTGCGCCGATCCAAAGCCAGGAGCCAGGTGCTTCCTCCTGGTCTCCCATGCGGGTGCAGGGGCCCAAGCACTTGGGCCATCCTCCACTGCACTCCTGGGCCACAGCAGAGAGCTGGACTGGAAGAGGAGCAACTGGGACTAGAACCGATGCCCATATGGGATGCCGGTGCCGCAAGGCAGAGGATTAACCAAGTGAGCCCCGGTGCCGGCCCCTAAAAAAATTTTTTTTAATATTTATTTTTTATTTATTTGAAAGACTGAGTTACAAAGAGGAGAAGAGACCTTCCATCTGCTGGTTCACTTCCCAAATGGCTGCAATGGCCAGGGCTGGGCCAGGCCAAAGCCAGGATACCAGAGCTTCTTCCAGGTCTCCCACGTAGGTGCAGGGGCCCAAGCACTTGATCCATCTTCTGCTGGTTTCCCAGGCACATTAACAAGGAGCTGGATTGGAAGTGGAACAGCCAGGTCTTGAACTGGTGCCCATGTGGGATGCTGGTTTTGCAGGTGGAGGCTTAACCTGTTATGCCACAATGCTGGACCTCAAAACTATAGTAGTATAACATTGTTAATTATTTTTTGACAAAGATATAAAGCAAAATTTGTGAACTTTATTTGCAACAATATTGATACAGTTTTCTTTCTTTTTAATTTTAGCTCTCATTTATAAGAGTTCTATGCAGTATTTGTTTTTCTATGTCTGGCTTATTTCACTCAACATGACGGCCTCCAGTTGTATCCATTTTGCTGCAAATGGTAGAATTTTGGGTTTTTTAATAGCTGAATAATATTCCATTGTGTATATATACCACATTTTCTTTTTCTTTAGCTTTTTTTTTAAAATTTATTTGACAGAGTATAGACAGTGAGAGAGAGAGACAGTAAGAAAGGTCTTCCTTCCGTTGGTTCACCCCTCAAATGGCCGCCATGGCTGGCGCTGCGCTGATCCGAAGCCAGGAGCCTGGTGCTTCTTCCTGGTCTGCCATGCGGGTGCATGGGCCCAAGCGCTTGGGCCATCCTCCACTGCACTCCTGGGCCACAGCAGAGAGCTGGACTGGAAGAGGAGCAACCGGGACTAGAACCCAGCGCCCATATGGGATGCCAGTGCTGCAGGCAGAGGATTAACCAAGTGAGCCACGGTGCTGGCCCCTTCTTTAGCTTTTTTAAAATTTTATTTAAGTTATAGAAGTTTCATATGCTTTATATATAGAGATTTAGGAACAAAGTGGGGCTTCCCCTCCCTCCTGCCCATGTTCCCTCCCCCCTGCCCTTGGATTCCATTCTTAATTTTTACAATGATCTATTATCAGTTTCCTGGTAATCTTATAGTTAGCCCTGCTCTAAATAGAGGAGTTCAGCAAATAGTATGAAGAGAAAGAAAACAAAATAAAGCAAAACCAAATAAAAGATTATTCCTGAATGGAAGAGACAAGGGCTATAAGTAATCATCCATTCTCCAAATGTCTGTTTTGCTTGAGTACATTACTTTTCAGGTATTCTGTTAGTTGCATCAGATCAGGGAAAACACATATTTGTCTTTTGGGGACTGGCTTATTTCACAAAAGTATAATGGTTTCCAGGTGTGACCATCTTTTTGCAAAAAGCAAGATTTCAGTATTTTTTTTTTCAGCTGAGTAGTACTCTATAGTGTATATATACCATAATTTCTTTATCTAGTCACTAGTTGATGGACATCTGGGTTGATTCCATATCTTAGCTATTGTGAATTGTGCTGCAGTGAACATGAGGGTACAGATTTCTCTTTCATGTATTGATCTCTTGATTTGGGTAAATTCCCAAGAGTGGAATGGCTGGGTCATATGGTAGGTCTATATTCAGGTTTCTGAGGTATCTCCATAGTGTATTCCACAGTGGTTGCACCCGTTTACATTCCCAGCAGCAGTGGATCAGAGTACCTTTTGCCCCACCTCCTCACCAGCATTTGTTGTTTGCCGATTTCTGTATACTAGCCATTCTAACTGGGGTGAGGTGAAACCTCATTGTGTGCCACATTTTCTTTATCCATTTGTCTGACGACAGATACCTTGATTGATGACAAATTCTGGCTATTGTGAACAGTGCTGCTTTAAACATAGTGGTGCAGGTATCTCTTTGACATGATGTATTTATGTCTTTCGGGTATATACTCAGCAGTGGGATTGCTAGAGCATATGGCAAGTCTGTTTCTAGTTTTTAAAGAAATCTTCACCCTTTTCCACAACAGCTGCGCTAATTTACATTCCCACCAACAGTGTATAAGTGTTCCCCTTTCTCCACATCCTCACCAGCATTTGTTACTCTCCCTGTTTTGTCCATTCTGACAGGGATGAGGTAATACCGCATAGTGGTTTTGATTTGCATTTCCTTGATAGCTAGTGATGGGTGAGCATTTTTTCATGTATTGTTGGCCATTTGTACTTCTTTTGAGAACTGTCTTTTGAAGCCCTTTGTCCATTTCTTAACTGGATTGGTTGTTTTTTAAGTTACTGATATATTTAGGATATTAATCTTTAGTCAGATAGGTAGCTTACAAATATTTTTTCCTATTCTGTTGGATGTCTCTCACTCTTGATCGTTTCCTTTGCTGTGCGAAATCTTCTGAATTTGCTGTAGTCGTATTTGTTTAGCTTTGCTTTTGTTGCCTGTGCTTTGAGATTCTTGTCCCAAGAAGTCGTCCCCTACGCTAATGTCTGCAGGTTTCCCCTGTTTTTTTTTCCAGCAACATAGTAGTCTCAGGTCTTTTTTTTTTTTTTTTTAATTTTGGTCTTTGATCCATCTTGTTGATTTTTGCATTTGATGAGAGGTATGGATCCAATTTATTCATATATATCATTCATACACATGCATATCATTCATATATATGCATATATGAATGAAATATATAATTCACATATACATATACACACATATATATAAATGAAATATATAATTCATATATATATATATATATACACATATCCAGTTTTGCCAGTGCCATTTGTTGAAGAGATTATCATTACTCTACTGTATGGTCTGAGCACTTTTGTCAGAAATCAGTTGACTCTATGTATGTGCATTAATTTCTGGGCTCTTTATTCTGTTCCATTGATCTGTGTGTTGGTTCTTATGCCAGTACCAAGCTGTTTTAATTTCTATAGCTTTGTAGTAGTAAGCTTTGACATCAGGTATTGTGATACCTCCAGCTTGATTTTTTTCTTGATCAGAATCACTTTGGCTATTCAAGATCTTTTGTGATTCTATTTGAATTTTAGGATTTGCTTTTCTAATTTGTAAAGAATGTCATTGATATTTTGATAAAGATTGCATTGAATCTGTAGATTGCTTTAGGTGTAGACATTTTAATGATTTTGATTTTTGTAATCCATGCTTTTCTTATATTTTTATTGAGTTTTTCATCTTTTTTAAAGTTTATTTTTATTTATGTATTTGAGAGGTATAGAGACAGAGAATTCCTATATGCTGATTCATTCCTAAAGCCTGCAACAGCCAGGACTGGGCAGAGCCGGGCCTGGGCTGGAGCCAAGAATCAGGAACACAACCCAAGTCTCCCATGTGGGTAGCAGGAATTTAGTTACTTGGAGCCACTACAGCTGTGTCCTAGGGTTTGTGCTGGAGGGAAGCTGGAGTCAGGAGCTGGAGCTGGTATTCAAACTCAGGCATTCCTCTATGGGATGTAGTCTTGACTGCTAGGCCAAAGGCCTGCTCCTATTCATCTTTTATTTTTGAATAAATATTTTTTGAATAAATATGTATTTTGGATACTAGATACTTAACACATATATGATTTTGAAATATTTTTGTCCATAATGTGGTTTGTCTCTTTACCTTCTTTTATGCACAAGATTTTTACTTTTTATAAAGTTCATTTTTTTCTGTTTTGCTTGTGCCTCAGGTGTCATGTCTAAGAAATCATTGTCTAGGCCGACGCCGTGGCTTAACAGGCTAATCCTCCGCCTTGCGGCGCCGGCACACCGGGTTCTAGTCCCGGTTGGGGCGCTGGATTCTATCCCGGTTGCCCTCTTCCAGGCCAGCTCTCTGCTGTGGCCCGGGAAGGCAGTGGAGGATGGCCCAAGTCCTTGGGCCCTGCACCCACATGGGAGGCCAGGAGAAGCGCCTGGCTCCTGGCTTCGGATTGGCGTGATGCGCCGGCCGCAGCGGCCATTGGAGGGTGAACCAACGGCAAAAAGGAAGACCTTTCTCTCTGTCTCTCTCTCTCACTATCCACTCTGCCTGTCAAAAAAAAAAAAGAAAAGAAAAAAGAAATCATTGTCTAATCTGAGGTCACAAAGATTTGCATCTGTGTTTTTATTCTGAGAGTTTTATAGTCTTTAGGTCTTATAATTTTGAGTCAATTTTTTAATAGGAAGTGAGGTTTTACATGTGGCTACTTGGTTGAGCACTATTTGTTTAGGTTGGTACCTGGATGAGGATGAGAAGAACCCTGTCTATAGAGCACTAGCCAGCTAGCTGCTTGCCTCTCCAGGCTGTGTTTCTGTGCTGTGTTGGTGTTCTGAACAAACTGTTGTCCTGCTTTAGGCCTTTACCGAGGTGGTTCTTTCACTTGATGAGCCCTACATATCCCTTTTGCATTTGTCAGAATCTATCCTACAGGCAAGGCAGTTCTTGCAGTGAATAGGCTGCAGGTCATGGTCTTTTCTTTGTCATCATGGAAGTGTGAGCTCTTTGAGGAGGAGCCGGGGAATGCCACACACTGAGTTAGGCCTTGTTTCATGTATCACTTTTTAGCCTCAGCTTTGGAGTGCTTAATGTAGAATGCATGATTTTTGTATGACAACTTGAGGACTTTTCTACAAGTCATTTCCTGGTTCAGCTTTCATTGTTGTATCTGGTCCTGTAAGATTGTCATGTGATTTCTTACTTCTTTGATTTGTAACCCACCTATGTGGATGATAGCATAACAGGAGCTAATGTTCTGGAATTACTCATTGTCCTATAGCTTTCCTAACTTTATCCTATTTTTTCTCCTTACAGGAAATGACTTAGAGGCCTTACAAATACATTTGTGCATTCTTGCTTCAGACTTTACTGTTGAGGGCCAGCCCAGTCTGGAAGTACCTCTTGTTCATGTTGCAAGGAAACCACTACCTCAGCAAACAAAAGGAAAGGAGTAGAAGACTTACGATAACAAATGACATCTTTACAAAAAAACAAACTTGTTTTCAGAAAACATTAGAGGAAGTTTGGACATTTTTGGCGTTGGGGAGAACCTTTGTAAGTAAATGGATTTGACGAGCAGGCTCTGTCAAGGTTCTTCAGAGACGTGATCTTCCTTCTTCAGGACTTTGTGTGACGTAATTCTGTACTGCTTTTAAAATTGCTGTTGATCAGCTTGTGGGTTTGGGGTTCTAACTTTTTTGATATATTGAAGATACATTATATTACATTTTTAAAAGTTAAGTTATTTTTCTGCCATTGTAAATAGAATTATCAAAATATTGTTGCATAGCAATTATAGGTAAACGTTTTTCTCCGCAAGCATATCTTTTTATTGAGAGTGGAATGCTAAGCAGTTCTTATACAGCATTTGGGACACACTTTTATTTTTTGTCAGTGGTTCTGCATACACTGAAAATAATAATTATATAAAACCTGCTGCCCTTCTTACATCTACATTGGGTCATATGGTCATCTGCCTCTTAGAAATGTCTTTTTTAAAACTTACATTTGCAGAGGTTCACTATTTTTATACCTAGCTACAGTTTTGGGGGAAAAAAAGGAAAAATATCCACACCCTGACCTGCTTGTAGTCACTAGGACAGTTCCCCTCCCGCATGTATTGCTGCAGTGCCCAGGACAGTAAAATGGACTACAAACGGCGCTTCTTGCTTGGCGGGTCCAAGCAGAAGGTGCAGCAGCACCAGCAGTACCCGATGCCCGAGCTGGGCCGAGCACTGAGTGCTCCCCTGGCATCTACGGCCACCACTGCCCCCTTGGGCAGCCTGACTGCTGCAGGCAGCTGCCACCATGCTGTGCCCCACTCCACTCCCATTGCTGACATCCAGCAAGGCATCTCCAAGTACCTGGATGCCCTCAACGTCTTCTGCCGTGCCAGTACCTTCCTCACAGATCTCTTCAGCACTGTGTTCAGGAACTCTCACTACTCCAAGGCGGCCATGCAGCTCAAAGATGTGCAGGAGCACGTCACGGAAGCAGCCAGTCGGCTGACCTCAGCCATCAAGCCTGAGATTGCCAAGATGCTCATGGAACTTAGTGCTGGGGCTGCAAACTTCACAGATCAGAAGGAATTCAGCCTCCAGGACATTGAGGTAGTGTATCTTTTGTGTCATACCTGGGTGAAAAGTACATTCCAGAGGAAAGTGAGGGCATTGTCTGAGTTTTTTTCAAATCTCTCTAATGGTGGTCTTTGTCCTCTTTTGTTGATACTCTCTCCCTGTCAAAAATTTGTGTTTACCAGCTTCTAAATTGCTTTTATTTCAAATTAAGTAGGTTAAAAGATTAGTAAACAAACAAGCCTGTGTGTCATGTCTGTGTCCTTTAAATTTTCAGACCAGAAACTACTTTCCATATAGCATACTGTTTTTTTTTAGGAGCCAGAAGCTTCATCTGGGTCTCCCACAAGTGTGGCAGGGGCCCAAGCACTTGAGCCATTTTCCACTGCTTTCCCAGGTACATTAGCAGAGAGCTGGATCAGAAGTGGAGCAGCCAGGACATGAACCAGCTGTCATATGGGATGCCGGAGTAATGAGGCTTAACCCACTGTACCACAACACCGACCTCACATTTGAGTTTTTTTTTTTTTTAAGATTTACTTATTTATTTGAATGGTAGAGTTAAGAGAGAGGTAGAGAGAGAGAGAAGGAGGTCTTCCATCTACTGGTTCATTCTCCAGATGGCCACAGCAACTGGGGCTGAGCTGAAGCCAGGAGCCAGGAGCTTCTTCCGGATCTCCCACCCGGGTGCAGGAGCACAAGGACTTGGGCCATCTTCCACTGCTTTCCCAGGCCATAGCAGAGAGCTGGATCAGAAGTGGAGCAGCTGGGACTCGAACCTGCACCCATACTGGATGCTGGTGTTGCAGGCTAGGGCTTTAACTCGCTGTGCCACAGTGCTGGCCTCACATTTGAGTCTTATTCAGTACATTTCCTAGGGTCCTTGATCATATTCTCCCATGCATGGGGCTCTAGAGTAAAGTAGCAGATTAGAATATGAGTTTCATCAGAATAAAGATGACCTTTTTTCTTGTCTTTATTTAGAAAATGATTTATTTTTACTTATATATTTATTTTTTAAAAGTTTATTTTTTATTTCAAAGGCAGAGTTAGAGAGAGAGAGATCTTCTAGCCATTGGTTCACTCCCTAAATGGCTGCAAATCCAGGGCTGAGCCATGCAGAAGCCAGGAACCAAGAGCTTCATCCAGGTCTCCCATGTGGGTGCAGGGGCCCAACCACTTGGGCCATCTTCCACTGCTTTCCCAGATGAATTAGCAAGGAGCTGGACCAGAAGAGGAGCAGTCAGGACATGAACCAGTGCCTGTGTGAGATGCTGGTGTTGCAGGTGCTTAACCCACTGTGCCACAGTCCCAGCTCCAGGAATTAATTAATTAATTAATTTGTAAGGTAGAGTTACATAGAGGCAGAGAGCGCTTCTCCATCTACTGGTTCACTCCCCAAATGGCTGCAGCGGTCGGAGCTGGGCTGAAGACAGAGCTGGGCTAGAGTTTGTTCTAGGTCTTCTATGTGGGCACAGGGGCCCAAGCACTTGGGCTGTTCTCCACTGCTTTCCCAGAACATAGCAGAGAGCTGGATTGGATGTGGAGCAGCCGGGTCTCAAACCAGTGCCCATGTAGGATGCTGGTACTGCGGGTGGTGGCTTTACCCACTATACCACAGCACTATCCTCAGAAAATAATTTACTAAACCTTTGATCTATTATGCTAGTTTGGAAGATTTTCAATATTATTTTTAGCTTCTAGGAGAGCTACTATTAGATTGGTTTTCTATGTGTCTTTGTACATCCAGGCTAAGTTCCTGATGTGAGGTGCTCTAAGAATGTCCCCTTCCTATCCTGGTACTGAAATTATTACTCTTTTGAGCTGAGTATGATGAAAAAGCTCATACTGCTTTAGGTTTTAAGAAAAACTACCATTAAGTAATAAACTACTTTTTACTATGTTTAAAAGTGATTTTGAGAGAGGGCCAGCACTGTAGCGTAGTGAGTAAAACCATTGTCTGCAATACCAGCATCCCATATGGGTGCTTATTTGTGTCCTGGCCATTCCACTTCCAATCTGCCCCCCAGCTAACTGCCTGGGAAAAGCAGTTTGGGCCTCTGCTTCCCATGTGAAAGACCTGGAAGAAGCTCCTGGCTTCTGGCTTTGGCCTGGCCCAGTCCAGGTCATTGTGGTTATCTGGGGGGTGAACCAGCGGATGGAAGAACTCTGTCTTTCCCTCTGTGACTTTCAAATAAACTAAAATAAACTTTCAAAAATAAAAGTGATTTTGAAAGTGTTACCAAGAGGAACTTAGAATTTTTAAATAGATACAACAGTGTTAGTACAAATCAGGGATCATCAAACTTTTTCTATAAAGGACATATAGGAAATTTTAGGTTTCATGGCTACATGTGGTCTCTGTAAAATATTCTTTTATTTTTTAAATAACCTCTTTAAAATATAAAAGCCAATTTTATCTCATAGATCTGTCTGTTCTGTGGACTGGACTTGGCCCATAGATTGTAGTTTCCTGCACCTGCTGGTATAAATGTGTAACCTCTTTGGGTCATTTCTACTTTGAATCTGTGCAAGTATATTTATAATTTCTGATTATTTCCATAATTGTGATCATATTTTATATCCAGGAAAATAAATTTAAAAGATTTTTGGGATTTAAAAGATTTATTTGAAAGGCAGCGTTAGAGGGAGAGGCATAAAGGGAGACCTTCCATCCACTGGTTTACTCCCCAAATGGCTGCAACAGCCAGGGATGGGCTAGGCTGAAGCCAAGAACTTCTTCCGGATCTCCATGTGGGTACAAGGGTCCAGGTACTTTGGCTGTCTTCTGCTGCTTTATCAAGTTCATTAGCAGGAAGCTGGGTCAGAAATGGAGCAGCCGGGATTCAAACCAGTGCCCATATGGGATGCTGGCATTGCAAGCAGCGGCTTAATCCTCTACGATACATAGCCAGCCCCCCAAATTATTATTTTTTTTAAAGACTTATTTATTTATTTAAGAGGTGGAGTTACAGAGAGAGGTAGACAGAGGTCTTTTGCCCTCTGGTTCACTCTCCAGATGGCCGCAACAGCTGGAGGTAGACCAATCTGAAGCCAGGAGCCAGGGCTTCTTCTGGGTCTCCCATGTGGGTGCAGGGGCCCAATCTTCTGTTGCTTTCCCAGGCTGTAGCAGGGAGCTGGGTCAGAAGAGAAGCAGCTGGAATAAGAACTGGCGCCTGTATGGGATACTGGCGCCACAGGTTGGGGCTTAGTCCACTACCCGACAACACTGGCCCTGAAAATTATTATTTTAAAGTGCTTATAAAATGGCTTGACAAAGTTTAAAATATATTCAGGGTTATATGCATGGGGGCAGGTTTTGGTTAAGATGCCACTTCCGTTACTTGTATTGCATATCAGGGTCCCTGTTTTCAAGACCTGGCTCCACTTCCATTCCAGCATTCCCACTAATGCACACCTGGCAGGCAGTGGTGATGTCTTAATTAATTGGGTTCCTGCCACCTGCATGGGGGACCTGGACTGAATTTCTGGCTCCTGCCTTTGCTAATGTGGGCATTTGGAAAGTGAATGGCAATTGGGAGATTTCTCTTTCACTTCATCTCTGTAACTGTGTCTCTGCCTTTCAAATAAATAAAATTTTGAAAAAAAAAAATTACACATGTAAAGCTTGCCTTTACATGTACATCTCAAAAGAAATTTAAGCAATGGAACTTCTGCTTTACTTCTTCCATTCCCAGTCCTTTAGCCAGAAGTGACCATTGGTAACTGGCTGGTATGTGCCACTCCAGACTACCACGGCTACTGCATGCACAGGTACATACTTGTGTACACACACATGCGTGGCTTCAGCTTTTATTTGCTGTACATAAAGTACCACATGCTCACTGCTGGCAATAGCAGTCAGGGACACTTTGCCCACTTGTGGGAAATATTGAACAATATGAGACCACCACTTCATGGTGATGTAAGCACTTTTAGCTTTACTTAGGATTTCAAGCAAGTACGGTTTGAAAAAGAAAGCCAAAGGCTTTTATTTTAACCTGAACCTTATTGAGCTCCTCTTCAGGCCTTGCCCCAGGTGTTGGAGGAGACAGCTGGAGCTGCATGGCTGTTTGCTTTCCAATTCTTGAGGGCAACTGTCCTTGTTTGCCAGGGCAATTAGTGCTGGACTAGTCATGAAGTGTAGGGGACTTAGTAAATTACAGGGATATTGCAGCATCTGCTTTGTCCCTTCTGCTTTCCTGGGATCAGCATGGACCCCTTTGAGTTTAGAAGGGAAATATTTTTTACTGTTTTAGTCTGGAATTTTGACTTGGCTTTCCTCTTTGAAATGGTGATGCGGATAGTTGGAATACTCCCATGTTTTTGTACATAATGGACTAAAGGGACTTTCCAAGGCTAGTCTGGAAACTAAGTGCTATTGATACACTTTAGAATCTGAGTCTTATAGATTTCAGATAGCTAACTTATAAGTGAATTTTTTCTTTTTTTTTTTTTAATTTTTGACAGGCAGAGTGGACAGTGAGAGAGAGAGAGACAGAGAGAAAGGTCTTCCTTTGCCGTTGGTTCACCCTCCAATGGCCGCCGCGGTAGGCGCACTGCGGCCGGCGCACCGCGCCGGTCCGATGGCAGGAGCCAGGTGCTTCTCCTGGTCTCCCATGGGGTGCAGGGCCCAAGAACTTGGTCCATCCTCCACTGCACTCCCGGGCCACAGCAGAGAGCTGGCCTGGAAGAGGGGCAACCGGGATAGGTATAAGTGAATTTTTAAAAAAAGATTATTTGAAGGGCAGAGAGACATAGAGAAAGAGAGAGTGGTCTTCCTTCTGCAGGTTCACTCCCCAGATGACTGCAACAGCCAAGGCTGAGTCAGGCTGAATCTGGAAAGCTAGGAGTTTCATCCTGGTCTCCCACATGGGCCCAAACACTAGGGCTATCTTCCTCTCCTTCTGAGGCACATTCTCAGGAAGCTGGGCTAGAAGTGGAACAACCGCACTTGAGCTGGCACCTTGGTGTGGGATGCTGGCATCGCAAGTGATGGCTTAGCCCACTCTGCCACAGTTCTGGCCCCTTGTAAATGAATTCTAAGAAATAGTTGCTCTGTCTGCAGACTTAACATTTTACTTTTTCCCCAGAGCAGTATTTGTTGTTTGTGGACTTTGGGTATTGTCAGGGGGTTTAGCCATAAGCCAAAAAGGCTCTCTATTAGAATGTCCACCAACTGAAATGAAATAGTTAAGCATTTGGATTTTTTTTTCCTGTTGGCTTTTCTGGAGTTTTATAAGCAAAGTCCTAAGAAGCACTTTAACATTCATCCCTAGGGAAAGGAATCTGTGGCCTAATGTTGCTGAACTTGACTGTGGGTAAGGAAAAGCCTTAAATTCGGGAATATTCTGATGCTTAATTGTTTAAGCTTATGACAAAGTATGACCCCTCAGCCTTTAAGGTAGCCAGTGCAGTCTTCTAATGCTCCCCAGGGGATTCTGACCTACAGCCAGATTTGAGAGGTGCTCATTGATTTACTTATGCCTGGTTCCAAGACTTCACTTGCTGGCTGTGAGCTCTCTCGCTCTGCTATGGGGCAGGCAGAAGTCCTGTCTAGTTTTTCATTGGTGACTTGGTCCCTTAGCCTCATGCTTCACCCTCAGTCTCTCTGGTAGTGGAATAAGTTGTGACTGTGGTGTTTCACTAGCTTATTACAGTGCTTCTGACACTTTCTCAAGTGCATTGGCCTGAGAAATGAGTTGTGGGGCAGAATCAGATATTCATTTAGAAATTGAATCTATTTCTTATTGCCTCATAGCCTTGAGAAAATCTTAACATTTCTGAGCCTCGGTTTGCTCATCTGGAAAATGGAGTTACCACTCATCTACCAGAGTTGTTGTAAAGATCAGAAGCAATCAGTGTGTGTAGAGTACTCGCTGTACCCCAGTTAGTTTTCATTATCATAAAACTGTTTCCAGTGTGGCTTGAAAGGTGCTATTAGCCCTCCTCTGAAGTATGGTGGATGGTTATGTGTGAAACCAGCATTAGAGAAGTATACAGCAAGTTACTCCTCCAACTGCATCACTTTCAGTTGGCCCTGCTCACTTCTTGTCTGGCTTCTGATTTAGGGGCCGTCCTTTCCCCTTTGTGTTAGCCTTTCTCTTGGGCGTTCCAGGGCAGCAGTAGTATTTCCTACCTGATGTCGAACTGCCAGGACCTTTTTCCTTTTTGAGAGAAAAAAGCTAGAGGGGCCTCTTGGACCAGTGACCACTGTTCTGTTTGCCTTGGAATGAGGCCTCGGAGGGAAATCAGGGATGTGTCCATTGAATACACTCTGGGGAGCAAGGAGCCACTGGACAAGCCAACTGACAGTTTAGGTAGGATTCTTTCCCCACATCCCTCAACAGGGTTTTAGAAAATTTAGGGTTTATTTAGAATTTTGCCTAAAATGAGAAATAGGATCATCATCATATTCTTCATGGGAATTCCTTTATATGTAAGTCTTAATCTGTCAGTCCAGCAAAATGTGAATTTAGGAAAAACAGAGTTTCCCATGTTGAGGATTGTTCTTTGTCTAAAAGTTTTCTTTTTAAAAAAATGTTTTTTTAAATGTACTTGAAAGGCAAAGAGACAGAGGCAGACAGAAATCTTCCATTTCCTGGTTCACTTCCCAAATGCCTGCAGCAGCCAGGATTGGGTCAGGCAGAAGCCAAGAGATGGGAACCCCATCTACATTTCTCATATGGATGTCAGAGTCCAAAATATTTGAGTCATTACCCACTCACTGCCTCTCAGGGTGTGTTGTTATCAGGGTAGCTAGAACTAGAAGTGGAGCTGGAATTCCAACCCAGTCACTTGATAATGGGATGCCAGCCTCCCAAACACTGTTGTAACTGCTTTGCCAAATGTCTGCCTCTACAAAGCTTTGACATCCCATTCAAACATTTTGTAGAGGTGGATGGCATGGGACCTGCTGTCTTTGTCTTTCCTGTGGAGTACCTCCACTGGTGATGTTTGTGATGGTGTTAATTCCAGCAGTCTATAAAAATGCCAGGCTGGCTGAATTGAGTTGGCTGATTTCTCTTTGGTTTCATCTCCCTTGGTTTCTTTTTTTCTAGAAATCTCTTTTCATAACTAAGGACCATTGCAATAAAAACATGTATGTCATAGTAAAGAAGTGTAGATATCTGTGTAACTTGGGTTTCTTATTTTTTTAGAAAGTCACAAATCTATACCTCTTTTAAAAACATTTGTCTTAAATGTTAATTTAAGGCAATCATTTGTCTTAAATAAATTATGCAGTACAAGTGTATATAAATCAAAGGATCAAATTGACTTGTGAGTCATGCATTCACTCCACAGATATTTACTACATGTCTTTTTTTGTGCCAGGTGCCTTTCTAGCCACAAAGATACAGTAGTGAGCAAGACAGACATTCCGTGTGTGTAGCTGGAGGAGGATTGTGGTCTCATATAAGATGGTTAGAAAAGGCCTCACTGAGCAGGTGGTATTGGAGTAAAAACCTGAAGAAGATGAGGGAACAAGCCCTGTTGGTAGCCAGGAAAAGAGAATTCCAGGCAGAAGGAACAGCTAGTACAGTGTCCCTGTGGCCAACCTGGCATTTTTTTTTTAAGAATTATTTTATTTATTTGAAAGATTTACAAAGAGAAGTAGAACGAGAGAGGTCTTCCTTCCACTGGTTCACTCCCCAAATGGCCACAACGGCTGGAGCTGAGCTGATCTGAAGCCAGGAGCTTCTTCCGGGTCTCCCACGTGGGTGCAGGGGCCCAAGGACTTGGGCCATCTTCTGCTGCTTTCCCAGGCCATAGCAGAGAGCTGGATCAGAAGTGGAGCAGCCAGGACTCGAACCGGTGCCCATATGGGATGCTGGCGTTACAGGCTGGGGCCTTAACCTACTGCGCCACAGCACCTGCCCCTTGGCATGTTTTAAGAGCAATGAGGGACCTACTGTGGCTGAAGTGGAGTGAAGGAAAGAGAGAGTAGGAGTGGGGCAGAAAGATAAAGAGGGGCCACTTAGGTTGTCACTCCTAGGGTAGCCAGGTTGGAAGGGTGAGGTCAGCTCCTAAAGAGAAGGATAAGGGAGGGCAGCAGGTTGGGCCCTGCCAGCGTTGTGCAGTGGATACTGATGCTGCTACTTCTCCTTTTGGTTTCTCATACCTGGAAAGCTAGAGGGCTTTTGGTTTCCTGTGGCATCCAGGGCAGCTGCAGGGCTCCCAGGAATTGAATGCTGTTAAGGGGCCTATGTCTTTGTTTTCCTGCATTTTTATTGGCTTCCCGAGTTTCCCCACTTTGTGAATGGGCAGGCAAACATTTTTTCAAATCCTTGCATAACTAAACTTTGGTTTTCAGTTTAATGTGCTGGCAAATTCCTGTTGTGTACTATGTGATTACTTATGAGTGTGTTTGAAATAACTTATTTGTGAGTACTGACTCTTAAGGATCTGAATTCATGGGGCCGGCACCATGGCTCACTAGGCTAATCCTCCCGCAGCACCGGCAACCAATATGGGCACTGGTTCTAGTCCTGGTTGCTCCTCCTCCAGTCCAGCTCTCTGCTGTAGCCCGGGAAGGCAGTTGAGGATGGCCCAAGTGCTTGGGCCCTGCACCCGCATGGGAGACCAGGAGGAAGCACCTGGCTCCTGGCTTCGGATCAGCGCAGTTCTGGCTGTAGCGGCCATTTGTGGGGTGAACCAACAGAGGGAGGACCTTTCTCTCTGTCTGTCTCTCTCTCTCTCTCACTGTCTATAACTCCCTGTCCAAGAAAAAAAAAAAAAAGATCTGAATTCAGATATATTAACATTTATTTTGGATAGCTATATGCCAAAAATACTGTAGAGCAACAGTAATGGAAAATACTAAAAGCCATTTTCAAAATGTGATTTTCATTAACCTTAATGGAATTAAATGACTTGGCATACTCTTCCCTTTTTGTTTCCTAAAGGTAAGATTTAGTCTTACTTATTTTTTGACTAGTAGTTCTTCTATAACAGATTTTATGGAGTAAATATTTCCTAACTATATGTGCCAAATGAAAATCCAAATTGCTGTGGTTCATCTGAGACTGAAGTTCACTTCATAAAAAGCTTACAGAAATCCAGCTTTCAGACTGTCGCTAAATTCTCATCACTCTTTTTGACCTGTTTATTTTTTTACTGAGGTGAATTTGCTGTTATGTAGACTGTCTTCAGACTTTAGTCTTTAGAATAAACTGGTATCAGTTAAGCAGTTGCAACTTGGGTGATTCTGCAAACTTGAGTTGTGGACAAGATTTACTGTCTACCTGGCTCCTCCTACGTGGATGGAAGCCACTAGAGCCAAAGGGCGTTTGCACTGGAGGGGCTGGACCCCTTGGCTTTGATTTGTTGAGAAATGCTTGAGCAACCAACTCATTATTTCTGGAAAATTGCTAATTAAAAGGAGAGAAGTAAAGGATTAATCAATAAGCATATTCCTTGCTATATTATATATTACATATATAGAACATATATATAGAATATATATATATATGTAATATACTATACTATATTATAGACCATTTGGGGAGGTAACCAAATAGCCCTAGTAGTTGAGGGGAACTTCTGTGTAAAAGAATCTTAGCATTCTTCTGTGTAAAAGGGATGATGCAGTTAGAAAAATCTCCATGTTGCAGACTGTGATGAATTCATGACTCCAACAGTGGTCAATAAAACATTTGGTGAAAGGTTAATGGGAAATGATGTAAGGAAGGGATTAGGCCCTCTGCACCCAGATGCCAGCGAAATTAGATGGACAGATGATGATGCCTCCCGATGTGATCCAGTAAAAACTACACAGCACCCCTATAATGTGTTCCTGTATTTCTTCCGATTCCCCCCTTAAAATGCAGAATTAATTTCTACAGGAAATATGGAGCATGGTGGAACAAGTTATAAAGAATTAAAACCAACTCAGAATGTATTATATTCTGTAGTCAGTTGACCTGATTTATTCAACAAGCCAGTGGTGTGCAAAAAAATTAGGAGGTGCTGTTTCAGAAAATTTAGGAGCTAGTATCATGGCAGGTTAAGCCATCTCCTGCAGCGCTGACATCCCATGTCAGAGTATTGGTTTGAGTTCCATCCAGCTCCCTCTTAATGCCTCTGGAAAAATGGTAAAGGATGGCTGAAGTGCTTGGGTCCTCGCTACCCACATGGAAGATATGGATGGAGTTGTAGGCCCCTAGCTTTTGCCTGGTTTAGCCCCAGCTGTTGCAGCTATTTGGGGAGTGAACCAGCAGATGAAAGATAGGTTAAATAAATACGAGAGAATAAAGAAGGTCTAGCATTGTCCCACAATGGGTTAGGCCACTGCCTGGGACTCCCTCATTCTATATCTGAGTGCCTGGTTCAATTCCTAACTCTGCTTCCAATCCAGTTTCCTGATAATGAATGTTCTGGGAGACAGCAGATGATGTCTCAAGTATTTGAGTCCCTGTGACCCATGTTGAAGACCTGGATAGAGTTCCTGGCTCCTGGCTTTGGCCTGACTCAATCCTGTTGTGGATATTTGGATAGTGAGCCAGTAGATGGAAGATCTCTCTTTTGTTCTTCCTTTCAAATAAGAATAAACATTTAAAAACCCTAAAAATATATTTTTAAAACAAAGTTGAGATATAGTAATCAAATAAAATTACCTTTTTTGACATTAAGATTCAAACCACATTAAAGATAATTGGTGGGGGTGGGGGCCAAGCATTTGACCTAGTGATTTAAGATACAGGCTGGGATACCCACGTCCCGTATCAGAGTGCCTGGGTTCCAGTCCCAGTTTTACTCCGGATTCCAGCTTCTTGCTAACGCTCACCCTAGTGGTTGGGTCGCTGCCTTCTCTGTAGCCAACCTGGATTGAATGCAGAGCTCCTGGCTTTGTCCTGGCCTTCCCTGGCTGTTGTGGGCATCTGGGGAGTGAACTTCCAGGTGGAAAATTGTCTGTCTCTGTGTGTGCTGTTTCTCTGCCTTTCAAAGAAAATTTCTTTTAAGATTTATTTATTTCAAAGAGTAATACAGAGAGAGAATGAAAGGCAGAGAGAGAGAGAGAGAGACAGAGATAGAGGCAGAGAGAGAGAGCTCTTTCATCAGCTGGTTCACTCTCCAATTGGCTGCAATATCCGGAGCTGCGCTGATCCGAAGCCAGGAGCCAGGAGCCTCCTCCAGGTCTCCCACATGGGTGTAGGGGCCATCTCCTACTGCTTTCGCAGGCCGGGAAAAGCTGGATCAGAAGTGGAGCAGCCAGGAGTCCAACTGGTGTCCATATGGGATTCTGGTGCTGCAGGTGGCAGCTTTACCTGCTATGCCACAACGCCGGCCCCTCAAAATTTTTTTTTAAAGATGGGAAAGATAGGTGAAAAAGTGTGGCAAAATGTTGATGAATTATTGGATCTTTTTGTCTGATACATGGGAGTTTTTTATGATCTGCTTTTGCTTATGTTTGGACATTTTCCAAGCTTAAAACAAAGGAGCAGGAAACTTCTGAAAACACGATAGGGGTCATCTGTCAGAATACCCAACAAAGGCTTTGTTGCATGAAGGGGTTTGTGCATAAGAAGTGGTCTGACAGCAAGGAGAACAGTTAGAAAACCAAGGTAGAAGAATAAAGAGAAAAGGAAGAAGTCTTCAGAAAAATTAAGAGAATAAAAGTGAATCAAGGGAGAAATGTGAATAGAAAAGACACTTCTGCAGGCAGGAGCCCAAAGGCAGATAGAAGTCAAGAAGAAATAATGTGTTCCTAATATGAGTGAATTGTGAATGAGTGGCAGTGTTGCTTTGTTTTAGGAGAATACAGTTTCTGGCCGGCGCCATGGCTCACTAGGCTAATCCTCTGCCTGTGGCACCAGCACCCCAGGTTCTAGCCCCAGTTGGGGCGCCGGATTCTGTCCTGGTTGCTCCTCTTCCAGGCCAGCTCTCTGCTATGGCCCGGGAAGGCAGTGGAGGATGGCCCAAGTGCTTGGGCCCTGCATCCGCATGGGAGACCAGGAGGAAGCACCTGGCTCCTGGCTTTGGATCGGCGCTGCGCGCTGGCCATAGCAGCCACTTGGGGGATGAACCAACGGAAGGAAGACCTCTCTCTCTCTCTCTCTCTCTCTCTAACTCTGTCAAAAAAAAAAAAAAAAAAAAGGAGAATACAATTTAAAATTTTAGAGTTGCTTTTTTAAAAAAGACAAGTGAATCTAAGAGAAAATTATATTTGGTAGACAAATTCTAAGGGAACATAGAAAGTTTATAGAATATGAGAATAATTTTAGGTAGAACCAGTTTTCCTGAATTAATTTCTCTCTGTCTCTCTCTTCCTCTCTCTCTTGTTTGTTTATTTGGAAGGCAGAGTTAGAGGGAGGGAGAGGCAGAGAAAAAGAGAGATCTTTGATCTGCTGGTTTACTCCTCAAAAGGCCGTAACAACCAGGACTGGGACAATCCGAAGCTAGAAACCAGGAGCTTCATCTGAGTCTCCCTTGTGGGTGCAGGGGCCCAAACACTTGGACCATCCTCTGCTGTCTTCCCAGGTACATTAGCAGGGAACTAGGTCAGAAGTGGAGCAGGTGGGACTTGAACTGGTGCTCATATGAGATGGGATGCCAGCAATACAGGCCGCAGCTTAACCTATCGAACCACAGTGCTGGCCCCCTGAATTAATTCTTAGAGTTATTCAGAGATTCCACAGCATTGGACAATAGCCTGTTCTTGCAGCCTCACTCATCTTTACAGGTCAAAAATCTGGGCACCTAAAAGTGGCATTTGCCTAAAAGTCCTTCTGGTACCAGCAGTGCTAGGGTAAGTGTGCTGTGTGTCTGCTACCTCTTCGCTGCCTCAGGCTGGTGTACAGTCTAGGAATAGGGGGGTTGTTGGCTGAGTCCATCTCTGTGTGAGACCATGCTTTGTGTCCTTCTAGCTAATGGTGAGATATCAAAGCCAGGAAAGTAAAAATAACCTGATGTGAGGGGCGGGCATTGTGGCTTGGAGGAGTTAAACTGACAGTTGGGATGCCTGTGATCCCATATCTATGAGTGCCCAAGATCAAGTCCCACCTCCACCTTCTGATCCAGCTTCCTGTTCATGGACCTGGGAGGCAGCAGATGATGGCTCAAGTACTTGAGTCCCTGCCACCCACATGGGAAACCCAGATGGAGTTCTGGCTCCTGGCTTCAAACCTACCCTAGCCCCTGCTGTTACGGGAGTGGGACAGTGAATGGAAGATGTTTCTGTCTGCCATTCTGTCTTTCAGTTAAGTAAAAATGAATAAACAAACATTTTTTAAAAAAGAAAACCAGTACATTTCTTAAAAAGAAAGAAACGGCCTGATGTGGAGGAACCCCTGTGAGCCCATGTGCCCTCTAGAACCCCTCCTTAGTGAGCTCCAGGTCTCTTCTTCACTCACCGTCCTCCATAAAACACAGATGAGCTGGCTACAGGCAGGCAGAGCTGAGAGAACAGCCGGCAGCGCTCCAGGCCTGGTAGAGGAGACAGTAAATAAACAGCGGCACTAGGTGTGAGACGTGCTGTGCTGCAGATGGAAGTGGCCCAATCCTGACTGCGGATTTGGTGCTTTCAACTTCCAGCTAGTCCTCTTCCCCTCCCAGCTCACTGGGACCACACAGTCTTCATGCCAGACCCTCCCACCTAGCCTGGAAGAAAGAGGAGTGAGGCAGGGCCCGGCAGAGAGCCTCATAGGCCCTGCCAAGAGACAGGAGATGCTGCAACACTGATTCTTCTTTTTAGATACACAGTACCTGGAATAGGACACACAATTATACTTCTTCCCAGTCTCCCTTACAGCTAGCAGTGGTCACTTGAATAAGATTTGGTTCATGAAGATGTAACTAAGAAGTAATGGGTGGGGGCTGGCGCCGTGGCTCAACAGGCTAATCCTCCGCCTAGCGGCGCCAGCACACCGGGTTCTAGTCCCGGTCAGGGCGCCAGATTCTGTCCCAGTTGCCCCTCTTCCAGGCCAGCTCTCTACTATGGCCCAGGAGTGCAGTGGAGGATGGCCCAAGTGCTCAGGCCCTGCACCCCATGGGAGACCAGGATAAGTACCTGGCTCCTGCCTTCGGATCAGCGTGGTGCGCCGGCCGTGGCGGCCATTGGAGGGTGAACCAACGGCAAAGGAAGACTTTTCTCTCTGTCTCTCACTGTCCATTCTGCCTGTCAAAAAAAAAAAAAAAAAAGTAATGGGTGAGACTAAAGTCCTATTAGAAGAAAAGGGGCGGTCCCTCCTCCTCCAGTCTTCTGTCTAGTACATAGGCAGAATGGCTGGAGGTCAGTTAGCCATTTAGAACTATTTAAGAATGGAAGCCCTTGTGAAGATACAGAGCAGAGAGGTGGCAGCTGGGTTCCTTGTGATACCCTGAAGTCTCCAGTCCAGCTCTGGACAGCCTCCCCCTGGATCTGTTTTACCTTAGGGGAAAAAAGCCAAGCCATCACTCTTACTTAAGCGTCTGTGTTTTTTCTGTTTTGTTATGTGTAGATCTGGTATTAATTGAGTACAAGTGGGACACCAGTTCAGAGGCTGTTATCATAATCCAAGCAAGATATTCTCAATTGGAATATAATGGTAGCAGAGGAAGTAACTAGAAGCAGGTGTACACACACACACACACACACACATATATATATATATATAAGATTTATTTATTTGAAAGAGTTAAACAGAGAGGAGAGGCAGTACCAGCAGTGCTAGGGTAGAGAGAGGTCTTTCATCCGCTGGTTCACTCCCCACATGGCCTCAATGGCCAGAGCTGCGCTGATCTGAGGCCAGGAGCTTCCTCCGGGTCTCCCATGTGGGTGCAGGGGCCGAAGGACTTGGGCCATCTTCCGTTGCTTTCCCAGGCCATAGCAGAGGTGCATTAGAAGTGGAGCAGCCAGGACTTGAACTGGTGCCCATATGGGATGTGGGCAGTACAGACAGTGGCTTAACCCACCACGCCACAGCGCTGGCCCCAGGTGTTTATTTTTTATTGTAGTAAAGTATAACACAAGACTTGCCATTATATTCATTTTTAAGTGTATAGTTGAGTAGCATTAAGAACATTCACATTGGAGCTTGTTTCGTGGAGTGGGTAAAGCTGCTGCCTGCAGTGCCGACATCCCATATGTTTGCTGGTTTGAGTCCTGGATGCTCGACTTCCTATCCAGTTCCCTGCTAATGGCACCTGGGAAAGTAGTGGAAGACTTGGGCCCCTGCACTCATGTGGGAGACCTGGAAGAAGCTCCTGGCCTCCTGGCTTCAGTCTGGCCCAGCCCTGACCATTGTGGCTGTTTGGGGAGTGAACCAGTGAACGGAAGACTTCTCTCCCTCTATGGCTCTGCCTCTGCCTCTCCCTCCCTGTAACTCCACTTTTCAAATAAATAATAAGTAAATTAAAGAAAAATGAAAAAAATTGCATTGTACATCTGTCAGCACCATCCATCTTCAGAACTTCTTCTTCCCAAACAGACTGCAGAGTTGTTAAACATGACTCCTGGTTCCCCTCTCCCCTCAGCCTCTGGCAGTTCTAATTCTACTTTGTCTGTATTGAATTAGACTCTTCCCAGAATTTTGTGTAAATGAAATATTTGCCCTTTTGTGACTGGCTTATTTCATTTAGCATAATGTCTTTTAGGTGTACCCATGTCATAGCATATATCAGAAATTTCTAAAAGGCTGATTAATATTTTAGCAGTTGTGTTTTGAATGTCATGCCTTGGCATGCACATGTGTGTTTGTTAGAGGAGAGTCAAAGGTGACAGATCACTAGTGCTGCTGTTTGTTGAAATGGGGAGCAGCAGCAGAACAAGCTTGAGTAATAGGTCTGTGTTCCATAGTAGGTATCCAACATGCAACTTTTGAAAGGTAGGTGGAAACAATACAAAAGTTGCACTTTGTAAATTCACATTTATTAAATAAAAAAAAATAATAACTATATAACAAACAAAAAAGAAAAAAAAGAACTTAATATTTTACCCTTTTAGTATTTTTTATGTTCTACTTAAAACTATTGGTTGAACTCTGTAATTAATACACAGTTATTCTTAGGTGCTTAATTAATGCTATAACTAGTACTCAAATAGTGTTTTATACTTTGTGTTTCTGTGTGGGTGCAAACTGTTGAAATCTTTACTTAATATATGCTAAATTGATCTTCTGTATATAAAGATAATTGAAAATTAATCTTGATGTGAATGGAAGAGGAGAGGGGTGGGAGAGGGGAGTGTTGTGGGTGGGAGGGAAGTTATGGGGGGGGGGAAGCTATTGTAATCCATAAGCTGTACTTTGGAAATTTATGTTCATTAAATAAAATTAAAAAAAAAAAAAAGAAGGTAGGTGGATAAACAAATCTGGAGTTCAGGTTGAGGTTCAGAACTTGAGGACTACCAGTCAGTAGATGGTATTTAAAAAAAACTGGAAGAATCATCAAGGAAGTGAGTGTAGCTGGAGGATGAGTGAGCCACGGGGCCCTCTAACATTTAGAAATCAGAAGGTGAACAGGAGGTAGCCAGAGTGTCTGAAATAGTGAGGAAGAAAATGAAGCAGGTGTGGCATCCTAGACTGGCCAAGGGAAGTAAGGGTTTCTGGGAAGATGCTGCCCAGAGGAGGTAGGGCCTCTTCCTTAACATGGCCCAAGACTTGACACAGTAGCTACCAATTGGCACCGTGGCTGGGAGTGTCGCTGTCCAATGGAGGTGGTGGTCTCTGTCTCGGTGAGCTAATGTGGGAGGATCTGGCATGCAGAGGGAACCTCTCCTGAGTGATGTGTTATGATGAGGGTAGTGCTCATGGAGACCACTTTCCTTTTGTGAACTCTGTCTTTGTAATCAATTGAGATACTTTAGTGTTCTTGCTGGACCAAAAAATACACTCTAATCAACAAAAGAATTGCCTCAACCCTAATGGATTTCTAGGTCATATGATATCTGGATAATTTAAATATATTTTTATTTCTGCCCTGTTTAAGCACACAATATAAAGTTGTTTGTTTTTGAAGAAAACTTGGGTTGTGAATAGGAAAAATTACTCAAGACTGCAGTTTTGTCTACAGTAATTAATGTGGACTGTTACCTGGAGTGGCCTTTCACATTAGTTATGTAAGAAGTATAGCAGTGCAGCTGAATTATAAAGCTTCCAATGTGTGTTGACATGGTAATAAATTTTTGGTATATTTTATCTTGAAAACAAAGTAACTACTTTTTGCAAAATCACCCATAGGAGCAAGTACAGGCTGTATAGAAAACACACAATCAGCCATTTTATCTATTTAGGACTTTTTAGTACTATTCATTTGTTTGTTTATTTTGAAGATTGATTGATCTATTTGAGAAGTAGAGTTAGAGAGACAGTGAGAGAGGTCTTCCATCTGCTGGTTCACTCCCCAGATGGCTGCACCAGCAGGAGCTACAACGATTCAAAGCCAGGAGCCAGGAACTTCATCCAGGTCTCCCACATGGGTGCAGGGGCCCAAGGACTTGGACCATCTTCTGCTGCTTTCCCAGGCATGTATTAGCAGGGAGCTGGATCAGAAGTGGAGCAGCCAGGACTTGAGCCAGTCCCATATGGGATGCCAGCGCTGCAGGCCAAGGCTTAGCCTACTGTGCCACAGCGCAAGCCCCTATTTATTTAGCTGATCTTTTCCTCCCTAGTTTATTCACAACAAATATGTATTACTGATTTAAAAGGTTTTGTACTCTACAGTGCTTTGCCTGTGAAGTTAATAGAGCTCACGAACTGTCTTTGCTGGTGTGTTCACCCATAGTAAAGCAGCCTGCCCAGGGCAGAATGTAATCCTGCATCTGAATTAGTGGTGTTTGGTGCTTTCTGTCCTTCCCTGCTCTTTCTCCTGCACATAGCATAGCAGCTTCTCTAGACTGGAGGTTAACTCTGGCTGGAAAGAAGGTTCTATTGTACTTTGTTACTTTTTTTTTTTTTTTTTACATGTTTTAGTAAGCTTGTTCTTTCCATTTCTGTAATGTAGTGTGATCTTCCTAAGTACTTTCCATGGCCCAGGCATGGTCTACTGCATTCTCTGTTTCTCTGGAGACACATTTAAATCTCTGTATTGTATTCTGGTCTGTTGGCTTGGTCCTTACCTAATGACTCTGGAATTACCATACAAACAAAAGAGGCCTTAATGAGGTTGAGGACACTTTGGACCAAGTGTAATGTTAGGTATAAGTAAGTATTGAAGACAAAGAAATTGTTGAATGGCTTTGGAATTTGTAATAACAGCAGACAATCTGGATCAACTTCATTTCACTCCCTCTAGACTTTCAGATTGAACAAAATAAATGTGTGTATGTCAGTTTTACTTATTCTTCACTCT
The DNA here is from genome assembly GCF_033115175.1 of Lepus europaeus. NCBI lineage: Eukaryota > Metazoa > Chordata > Mammalia > Lagomorpha > Leporidae > Lepus > Lepus europaeus. The sequence goes on along the minus strand of NC_084845.1, from coordinate 16,438,662 downwards.
GGAGGCATATGAGAAAGGTGAATTGTTGAGTGAAATTGAGTAGAACAATTGACTTAGCATTACCCAAAAAAGTCATAAAGTGTTTTGGGAGATAGCGTGGACTTGGACACTCCATGTTTCCAACCACATGCAGGTATTAAGGACTAATTTGGGTTCTGAACCCCTAGGAAAAGAATCACTAAAATTAAATTTTGGAAGATTTTAGGAAGGTAGAAGTTGACAGATAAGTCGAGCCTCAACAACTACAGTGGAACAGAAAGGGGGGAGGTCTTTTGGTCTTAAAATAGGATGACCTTAGTGATGGGCATTTGGCATAGAGCTTAGGATTGCTGCCATCCCATTTCAGAGTGTCTGGATTCAAGTGCTGCTCCTGAATCCAGCATCCTGCTAATGACCCTGGGAAGCATCAGACAATGACTCAAGTGATTCCCTGCCACCCACATGGAAGACCTGCATTGAGTTCCTGGCTTTTGCCTGGCCTAGCCCCGCTGTTGTAGGCATTTGAGGGATGAACTATCAGTTAGAAGTTTCTGTCTCTTGCTCTATTTTTGCCTTTCAAATAAATAAATAATAATGAATTTTATTATTTTTTTTTTTTTGACAGGCAGAGTAGACAGAGAGAAAGAGACAGAGAGAAAGGTCTTCCTTTGCAGTTGGTTCACCCTCCAGTGGCCGCTGTGGATGGTGCGCTGCGGCCGGCGCACCGTGCTGATCCGAAGGCAGGAGCCAGGTGCTTCTCCTGGTCTCCCATGGGGTGCAGGGCCCAAGCATTTGGGCCATCCTCCACTGCACTCCCGGGCCACAACAGAGAGCTGGCCTGGAAGAGGGGCAACCGGGACAGAATCTGGCGCCCCAACCAGGACTAGAACCTGGTGTGCCGGTGCCGCAAGGCGGAGGATTAGCCTAGTGAGCCGCAGCGCTGGCCAATAATAATGAATTTTTAAAAATAAAGTGAGATGGGGCCAGCGCTGCAGCTCACTAGGCTAATCCTCCACCTGCGGCGCCGGTACCCCAGGTTCTAATCCCAGTTAGGGTGCCGGATTCTGTCCCAGTTGCTCCTCTTCCAGTTTAGTTCTCTGCTGTGGCTCGGGAAGGCAGTAGAGGATGGCCCAAGTGTTTGGGCCCTGCACCCGCATGGGAGACCAGGAGGAAGCACCTGGCTCCTGGCTCCAGATCCATAGCAGCCATTTGTGGGGTGAACCAACAGAAGGAAGACTTTTGTCTCTGTCTCTCTCTCTCTCACTGTCTAACTCTGCCTGTCAAAAATAATAATAATAATAAAATAATAAATAAAGTGGGATGACCTTAAATTTAAATCTGTTGTATAGTCTAAGATATAAAAATGGCCAGATAGATAGATATGCTGGTTATATCTATGAATACCGCATCTGGAACCGTATGTGAAGCACACACAGGAAATGGGAAAACAACAATGTGTCCTTCTCTTCTACCATCTAGGATCCCCAGAGAACAGGGCTCCATCTCAGTGGATCTCTGATGGCTGTCTGTACTCTAGAGTTCCTTTTGTTCTTCTTACTATCCCTCCACTAGTCTGAATACATCCTGGATCTTGTCCTAGGAGCTATCCTGGTAGTTAGGAGCACAGCTTCTGAAGTCAAAAGGACCTGGTAGGAGACCCCCACTTACTATTTGCTTAACATTTAGCGAGTTTTTCTGTCTCTTAACCTCAGTGTTGTCATCTGTAAAATGGTTAACTACTCACATCTTGTGGTCACTTCACCTCATGTAAAGTGCTTGGTGTGGGTTAAACACTCAATAAATGGTAGCTGTTGGGTGGAGGTTGTGACACTCAAGCCGCTTCTTGAGGTACATCCAATATCACATTGCTGGTTTGAGTCACAGTTGCTCGCCTTCTGATTTAGCTTCCTGTTTTGTTTTGGTTTTATAGATTTATTTATTTATTTATTTATTTGAAAGGTAGAATTACAGAGAGAGCTAGAGGGAGAGACAGAGATCTTCCACTGGTTCACTCCCCAAATGACCACAACAGCCAGACCTGGGCCATTCTGAAACCAGGAGCTTCTTCTGGGTCTCCCACATAGGTGAAGGGCCCAAACATTTAGGCAATCTTCTGTTTTTTTCCCAGGCACGTTAGCAGGGAGCTGGATTGGAAGTGGAGCACCTGGGACTCAAACCAGTGCCAATATACGATGTTGGCACTGTAGGTGGCAGCTTTGCCCCCTATGCCACAGCACTGACCCCTGGCTTCTTGTTAATGCCTCCTGGGAGACAATGGATGATGGCTTAAGTGAGTAGGCTCCTGAAACCATGTGGGAGACCCAGATGGAGCTCCTGGCTTTGGCTTGGCCCAGCCCCAGCCGATCTGACCATTTGGGAGTGAACCAGTGGATAGAAGATCCTCTCTTTCTCTACCCTCCCCCTACTCTGTGTATGCCTTTTGAGTAGATAAAATGAACATTTTTAAAAGATTTATTTATTTATTTGAAAAGCAGAATTATAAAGAGGCAGAGAGAGACAGAGAGAGAGATCTTCCATTCTCTGGTTCATTGTCCAAATGGCTGCAACAGCCAGGGCTGAGCCAGGCCGAAGCCAGGAGGTTCTTCTGGATCTCACACACAGGTGCAGGGGCCCAAGTACTTGGACCATCTTCTGCTGCTTTCCCAGATGCATTAGCAGGGAGCTGGATCAGAAGTGGAGCAGCCAGCACTTGAACCAGTGCCTGTATGGGGTACCAGTGCTGCAGGCAGTGGCTTTACCCGCTATGCCACAGTGCTGACCTATAAAATAAACGTTTTTAAATGGTAGCTACTCATAGAGCTTCACTGACATTTTAAAATTCACTATGTGTCTTTGACCACCCATCTGATCTGTTCATACGGTATCTATTCATACTGTATCTGTTCTGCAAGCTTACTGAACCCCTGAATCCAAAAAAGTTTCTCTGCATGAAAGGGAAAACTCTATGGTCCAGGGGTCACACACAGTCTTCCAGATTTGTTGGGTACATCCCCAAGGATTGACCCATACCTGAGTTAGAAAAAGTGGGGTCTGTCACATGAGAGGAACTGGGCCGATACACAAGTTATCTTAGAAAATAGGTGGGCAGACGCATGCTAGAAGTTGAACTCTGCCTTCTTAAGAGGTGGTGTCTATGCCTCTATTAGTTTAGAAAAACAGATGTTCCCAAGGTGCAGGGTAACCATTGGTTTGCTTGACTTTTTTTTACATTTAAAAATATTTATTTATATATTTATTTTTATGTGAAAAGCAGAGAGAATATGTTTTTGAGTAACCGAGCTCTTCCATATGCTAATTCACTCCCCAAATGCCTCTAATAGCTGGAGCTGGGTCATGCAGAACTCTGCCAGGAGCTCAGAACTCAACACAGGTCTTCCATGTAGGTGGCAGGCACCCAAGTACTTGAGTCGTCATCTACTGCCTCTCGGGCACATTAGCAGGAAGCTGGGTTGAAAGAGTAGCTGCTATTTGATCCTGGGCACTCTGATCTGAGATGTGGGCGTCCCAAGACGCAGCTTAACCTGCTGTACCACAACACCTGCTCCTGATTGGCTTTAAGGAATGACCTGTAAATAATTTTGTCACAATCATAATTAGGATTGATGCTACACACATATCATGGGTAGGAGGGGGTTGTCCACAGTATCTGAGCTCTGTATTTTGTTTTTAAAGATTTATTTATTTGAAAGAGTTACACAGAGAGAAGGAGAAGCGGGGGGGTTGGGGGATTTCCATCTGCTAGTTCATTCCCCAATTGGCCACAATGGCCGGAGCTGTGCCCATCCCAAGCCAGGAGCTTCCTCTGGGTCTCCTGTGTGGTGCAGGGGCCCAAGGACTTAGGCCATCTTCCACTGCTTTCCCAGGCCATAGCAGAGAGCTGGATCGGAAGTGGAGCAGCCGGACTTGAACTGGTGCCCATATGGGATGCCAGCAATGCAGTAGGCGGCTTCACCTGCTACGCCACAGCACCGACCCCTGAGCTCTGAATTTATAGGGAAGAAATTTAGATTAAACGAGTTGTTCAAGGACAAATGTGTAGTGAATGGTGGAGGTCACATACTAACAGTGTCTGTGTCTCTTCCCCTGCTTGCTTCAGTAGCCGCACCTCCCTCTCCCATCGCCCTGCCATTCTGCAGCAAGACTCTCCCCACCATACGTCAGAGCAGTGGGCATGTCAGAGAGTGTCCTGTTCTGCACCTAGGGATCCTGTGCCAGGTCTTCAGAGCCATTTCTCCAAATCTTTCCTTTTAGAACAGGAGGGGAGGCCCTCTCTTTTCCTTTGATATTCCCTCAGAGAGCCTCTTTCTTCCTACCATGCCCCTTGGAGGTGTTCCTTCTGCAGTAGTTTCGAACCTTTCCTTTCTGTCACTCCCCCCCGTACGCACACACACTAGAATGTGAAGTACACGAGGCCAGGGACTTGCTTATTCTCTTTCTCATAGCATCCTCAGGCTTCTTGTACTATGTACATATTAGGCACTCATGTGGTATATATTTGCTGAAGAATGAATGACTCAGGCTGTGAGAATGTGACCCCAGAGCAGGCAAGTGGTACGTGCTATCTTCACTTTCTCCCCTCCCTCTTTCCTGCAGCCTGCCAAGAGTGTAGGAGGAGGCTGCAGCAGCCGAGTTTGTGCCTGGGGAGCCAGCTCCTCTCCTCCTCCCTGTGAGGAGCTTCAGGATGTCCTCAGCCTATGCCAGCTGATGTTGAGTTTCTGTCCTGTGACTGGTCTCAGGGCTGCCACCCCACAGCTGCTTCCAGTGTTTAGAGGGTTGAAGGCAGTGGGCCTACTGGCTAAAGGCAATGATGTTTGGATCAAGTGACGATGCCACATCCACTGTGTATCTTTCACAGTTTTGTAACCTTTCTGAGCCTCAGTCTCTTTGTCTATAAAATGGGGATGACTTCATCGAGTTGTTCCTAGGATTAAATGAGACACCCATGTGAAATCTTTAGCAGGCTGGCACCGCGGCTCACTAGGCTAATCCTCCACCTGTGGCGCCGGCACCCCAGGTTCTAGTCCCGGTCGGGGCACTGGATTCTGTCCCGGTTGCTCCTCTTCCTGTCCAGCTCTCTGCTGTGGCCTGGGTAGGCAGTGGAGGATGGCCCAAGTGTTTGGGTCCTGCACCCGCATGGGGGACCAGGAGGAAGTACCTGGCTCCTGGCTTCGGATCAGCACAGCATGCCGGCCTTAGCGACCATTTGGGGGGTGAACCAACGGAAGGAAGACCTTTCTCTCTGTCTCTCTCTCTCTCTCTCTCACTGTCTAACTCTGCCTGTAAAAAAAATAAATAAATAAAATCTTTAGCGGAGATCAAGTATATTCTGAGTGCTGAATTAAAGCTGGCTTTTTGTATACAATGCTAAATAAATGCTATTTACATCACACGTCTAGCTGGATTCCTAGATCTCTTGCCTCTGTTCCTGCCCCTGCCCAATCCAGCACAGATTATTGATGGGGAGTGGGGAGGAGCTTTGAGGGAGGTAGGGCGGGGAGTCCAGCCTGAGCCTGATTGTTCACTGTGGTGGGAGGATGCTTTGGTGTGAGATTTTAGGAGGTGTTTGCTTTGCTTGCTTTAGTTTGATCTTGGGGGTTTCCACAGAGGAGAAAAGAATTCCAAAGAATTAAGCATTATACTGGTTTCTCCAGAAAACCAAGCTCTGCCCAGCAAGGATGGAGAGGGCAGTGCCTGGTGTGTGTGCTGGGAGCTAAGGGGTCTGTGGACAGGACTAAGCTGGCGCACGCGTGCTCTCTGGGTTTCATTCCCTGTAAAAGCAGGGTAAAGCATTCCCCAACCTTCACCATCTCCCCAAGGCAGGGCACTGGCGGCTGGGGGCAAGTGGCCCCTCTGAGGTTTGGTCCTAACCAGTTGGATGAAATAAAATATTTTTGTAAGTAATCTACTATGTAAGCCAGTGAAATATAAAAATAGGAGCCACAAGATTATGGAACATGATAAAGGATTTGCAAAAGATTATTTTGTATTGTCAAGCTTGATGTAAAACAACTGTAAGAGAATAGGAAGAGAATACCAGTAATCTGGAAGGTGTCTGTGTTTTGCAAGGTGCAAATTCTTGCCGTACTTTAAAGAAAGAAGAATTGGGAATTGTAGAGAACACATTATAGCTGTGGTTAGCACAAGGAAGACAACTGGGAGCAACAGTATCAGACAACAGCTTTAGCCAGAGGTTGCTGGGTAGATGTACCTTGGTATCTTAAAATGTTTATGTTACATCGTATCTCTAGTATACCTGTGTTACTGTAATTACATGTCAATACCACCTATCAGTATAGTATATTTTAAAAATGAATTTCCGGGGCAGGTGTGGGGGCACAGCAGATTGAGGCACCACTTGGGATGCCATATCCCACATTGGAGTGCCTGCTTCAAGTCCTCTACTTCCGTCCTGATTCCTGCTAATGTGCTTGGGGATGTAGGTGATGGCTCAAGCAGTTGGGTCCTTATCATCCATGTTGGAGACTTGGATGGAATTCCTGACTTTAGCCTGGCCTAGCCTGGGCTGTTGTCCTCATTTGGATAGGGATCCAGCAGATAGAAAACCTCTCTCTGGATCTGTCTCTCTTTCTCTCTGTCACTCTGCCTTTCAAATAAGTAAATCTTTTTTTAAAATGAATTTCCTGTGGCCAGTGTTGTAGTGCAGTGGATTAAGCCACTGCACACAATGCCAGAATCCCACATGGGTGCCAGTTCAAGGCCTGGCTGCTCCACTTCTGACCCAGCCCTCCCTACTTTGGGTGGTGGTGGTGGTGGTGGCGGCAGCTACCTTTATTTGGACTAGACACACCCACATCAGAAACAGTACTGACCTTTAGACCAGTGGGGCTCATAAGCTAACTGAGTGAAAACAGAGGGGCCTGTGGGGTCCACCATCCATTTTTTTAGGGGTGGCTTTGAGAACCCATTTAGGAAAAGTGAATGGGCACTGAGCAGTACAGGAAGAAAGCCTCTGTGCACATCTGGGCACACCATACCTAGAGCAGGATGGGGGGAGACTCTTCGGATCAGACTTGTGGATCAAGAGAGCCATCTCAGGTGGCCTCTAGAAATATGAAAGACTAAGAAGTTCCTAGCTAAGCTAGGCCATCTCCTGCTTTCCCAGGCACGTTAAGAGGGAGTGTCGTCCCCTTCTCCCTATCCACCTCTGCTTTTCAAATAAATAAATCTCTTTTAAAAATTAATTTTCTGTGTGGACTATTAATAAACTAATCCATGTCAGGCTAATGGGTTTCTGTTGTACTAATGAATGCAATTGCCTGGTATGTTTTGTTGACTCCTAGAAGACTGGTCTGTCAACTTTGTTTTGTAAGAGTGGAAATATGTTGTATAACTATGCAGTAGCTCTGTTACTAAAACAACCCGTATCTTTGCATTCCACTTCCAATGGAACATCTTTTAGCCAAACTGACTTTTTGGATTTTTTTTAAACATTTTATTTATTTTTTTATTTGAAAGTCAGAGGTACTGAGAGATATCTTCTATCCGCTGGTTCACTCCCCAGGGGCTGCAATGGCCAGGGCTGAACCAGGAGCTTCATCCGGTTCTCCCATGTGGGTGGCAGTGTCCTTTTATTTTTTTAAAATATTTATTTACTTACTTGAAAGTCAGAGTTACACAGAGAGAAGGAGAGGCAGAGAGAGAAAGAGGTCTTCCATCCACTAGTTCACTCTCCAATTGGCTGCAATTGCTAGAGCTGTGCTGATCCGAAGCCAGGAGCCAGGAGCTTTTGGGTCTGCACACAAGTGCAGGGGCCCAAGGACTTGGGACATCTACTGCTTTCCCAGGCCACTACCAAGGAGCTGGATTGGAAGTAGCAACTGGGACATGAACTGGCAAGCATATGAGATACTGGCATTACAGGTGGCAGCTTTACCTGTTACACTGTAACACCTTCCCGTGACCTTTCATATTTTTTAATCCTGCTTTTTACTTTGCCTTCTGAATTAATGTGGATATTATTGGAATTGTGCATGGCTGTGGTTCAGCAAGAGCTCAAAAGCAACCAGGGTTGCCATGAGCTGCAGTCCAAATGAGAAGAGTGGAGAACACAGGTGGGGAAGGCGTGGTGGGAAGTTGCAACATCCATGTGAACACTGGGACTTGCTATTCAATTGAATTGTTTTGATTTCTAGGCATCAGCACCTTAGATCCATATATAAGAACAAAGGTTTTTTTGTTGTTGTTTTATGGTTTTTTTAAAGATTTATTTACTCATTTGAAAGGCAGAGTTAGAGAGAGAGGGAAAGACAGAGAGAGAGAGAGAGAGGTCTTCCATCCTCTGATTCACTCCCCAAATGGCCATAATATCCAGGGCTGGGCCAAGCCAAAACCAGGAGCCAGGAGCTTCTTGCGGGTCTCCCATGTAGGTGCAGGGGCCCAAGCACTTGGGACACCCTCTGCTGTTCTCTAGGCATATAAGCAGGAAGCCGGATTGGAAGTAGAGCAGCCAGGACTCGAACCGGTGCCCCAATGGGATGCCATCACTCCAGGCAGCAGCTTTACCCGCTACACCACAGCACTGGCCACATGGTGACTTTTTAACTTTGTATGATTTGGGAATTCCAAGTTGATAGTTAAGAATCTATTGTGTTTGGGGCTGGTGCCGTGGCTCACTTGGTTAATCCTCCGCCTGTGGCACCGGCATCCCATATGTGCACCGGGTTCTAGTCCCGGTTGCTCCTCTTCCAGTCCAGCTCTCTGCTGTGGCCCGGGAAGGCAGTGGAGGATGGCCCAAGTGCTTGTGCACCTGCACCCGCATGGGAGACCAGGAGGAAGCACTTGGCTCCTGGCTTCGGATTGGCGCAACTCTGGCCATGGCAGCCATTTGGGGGGTGAACCAACAGAAGGAAGACCTTTCTCTCTTTCTCTCTCTCACTGCACTAACTCTATCTGTCAAATAAATTAAAAAAAAAAAAAAAATCTATTGTGTTAATCCAGCAGCAACCCACAACCTAAAAATCCCTGACTCTTGTTTTCACAGGTGTTGGGGAGATGTTTCCTGACAGTGGTGCAAGTCCATTTCCAGTTTTTGACTCATGCATTACAGAAGGTCCAGCCAGTGGCTCACTCATGTTTTGCTGAGGTCATTGTGCCAGAAAAAAAGAATAGCAACAGTGGCAGCAGTTTATCCAGCATGGGCCATACACCGGAACTGGAGGAAGCTGTACGGTCCTGGCGAGGGGCTGCTGAGGTAACCCTGGCTTTTGGCAGTGGGTGCCCTGGTTTCCAAGAGGAGAGGCTCCACAGGGCCTTTGCCTGTTGATTCTCAAAACAGCCGTTTTCTTTGGAAATGGAAGTTTTAAACTTGCTTGCTCATTCATTTAACAGTGAATATTTTGTGAGTGTCCATGTTGTGCCAGGCCTGCCCCCAGCACTGCACTGACAGCCTCTCCTCACAGCCTGCTTGGAGAAAGGACTGATCCGCAAAAGCGAGGGTATGGGCCTGTGATGGAGATGAACAGAGCCTGGAAGAAGGGCCCTGACTCTGCATGGAGTGACACCTGGGAAAAGGCTGTATTCTGAGTCGGGAAAGGCAGGGTGGAGCTGGCCAGGGAGGGAAGTGCTCCGGCAGACAGCTGGAGGGCTAGAGGGGTGCTTGGCGCACAGCTGGAGTGGAAGGCCCCAAAGCCACAGCTACACCACCATGAAAGCTCCATGTACAAGGGAGCTTTGTCTGCTTTTTGGTAGCCAAATCATTCTCTTTAGAAGTGCGTAGCACCTTTGTAGCTTTTTCAGTTCTTCACTATTTTAAGTGGTCTAAAACTCTGTCTAGGTTCTCTCTGTGAGTTGCTGTGCATGTGATTTGAGCAGTTTTCCAGTATCACTTTATACTGCCTAGAACAACAGATATGTTTATAAAATTCAGCCATCAGGAGTACAGCATCGTGGTGTAGCAGGTTAAGCCCCTGCCTGCAATGCCGGCATCCCCTATGGGCACTGGTTCAAGTCCTGTCTACTCCACTTCCAATCCAGCTGTTGTGGCCATCTGGTGAGTGCACTAGTGTTTGGAAGATCTCTCCCTGTCTCTCTTTAACTCTGAATTCCAAATGAATAAATTGAACTTTTTTTTTTTTTTTTTTTTTTTTTTTTTTTTTTGACAGGCAGAGTTAGAGAGACAGAGAGAAAGGTCCTCCCTCTATTGGTTCACCCCACAAATGGCCGCCACGGCCAACGTGCTGCACCGATCCGAAGCCAGGAGCCATGCACCTCCTCCCGGTCTCCCAGGTGGTCACAGGAGCCCAAACACTTGGGCCATCCTCCACTGCCCTCCTGGGCCACAGCAGAGAGCTGGACTGGAAGAGGAGCAACCGGGACTAGAACCTGGCACCCATATGGGATGCCTGCGCCGTAGGTGGAGGATTAACCAAATGAGCCACGGCGCTGGCCCCCATAAATTGAACTTTAAAAAACAAAAATAATAATAATTTTTTAAAAATCCAGCTACCAGCAAGAGTCGGACCAAAAGGTTGGCTCCACTAGTGAGCAGAGACAGCAGTAACGTGGGATAGCCTGGCATCGTTATCAGTGAGGAGGAGTAGACGAGCTCACTAGCGAAGATTTCTCCTCTTCTGCACAACTGCTTTCTCATGTAGCCTCCTGACTGAAGAGGACCTGCCACAGTGGCGGGCCACAGCATTCCCTCAGCCCCTGAGTGGGGGATCCCAGCTAGAGTGAGCTCCTTTTCTGGTCTCTGTACCTTTTCCACCATTAGAATTTAAACATAAATACATGCTGATCAAAGTCAGCTCTTTTAAAAAAAAGGAGACTTGCCCAGTTACCAGTGATAACACATTTCTTCTAGGCATTTTAGTACCCCTTCGTTTCCAGTGAGAGAAAGAAAATATATCCTTCCAAGTTATGATTATTGCTCCATTTACAAAGTCAAAGATAATTCATATTGATTTATTATGATTCTAGTTTGAATCACTCCTAATTAAATTGGCAAAATATTTTATGTTTTAGAAATTCCCTTTAATCAAATTTTTAAATATGATTTTTCACATTTTCACATTGTACCATGTCTGATTTTCTTATTTCAGTTTTTAGATTGTTGCCATTTCTTTTGAATTTCCTTTCAGTTTCTTTTTTCCTGTTGGCTTGTTTGGTTTTGGTCTTTCATGTTAAAGGCTTTCCTAAGGGTTTCTTGCTGTTTATCAGAAAGGCCTTGAAATGTCAGTCGAGGCCATATAGGGACGGGCCTTGTCTGCTGGGCAGTGCCCCCAAATCCACTTCACCTTGTTCTCTGGCGTTACAACCCTGCAGGTTTTCCTGGCTCCTGGGTTCCAGTCTTCTTCCTAGTGAGCTTACATTCACAGACCTTAGAATTTGACCATGTCTTCTCTGCCCCATTTGCTGACATCATTCCCGCCAAAAACCCACTCCATAAGATGCCTCCTGGCCACCCCTTGACTGCCTCACCATGACCTTTTTCTCCACTGAATTCAGTTTGTCCCCTTTGCACTCCATTTGCTTCTACCCAACACTGCACAGAAAATAGAATCCACCAGCAGCAGCCCCTCCACCACCACCCCCACTTCAGACCCATTTTTTCTTCCTTCCCCTTCACAACAAATGAGGAGGCATCCTCTCCTCCTGTCCAGGGTTCACCCCACCTTGCGCCCATCCTTGAGGGCCTGACCTCTGTGGTGGGACCCTGTGTCTCCTCTCACGCTCAGCCTGTTCTGCCAATGCCCAAACATGTTTCCAGCAGAATCTACCCTGCCCTGTTTCTCTGCTCTTTTCACAGCCAATTTCTTAAAAGAATTGAATACAAAAAAAAAAAAAAACCTTTTTCTCAGCTTGTATTCATTCTAAAAAGTAACTAATATGAAGTACCTCAAGCATATAGCAAATATCATATACCTCAGTGTGTCTTCCTTCTAGCTTTGGCAAATCAGTCTTAACTTTTCCAGCGTTTGCTTTGTGCCCTTTATTTCCATCAGAAAAGTATTGTTACAGATGGCATTGGATCTGCTTAGTACCTCTCCACTCTCTTGCTCATCTCCCTTCCTCTCTATAAATGACTTCTTTCACATTTGAAGTCTATGACTCTTGTGTGAGTTTACGGTATGTGCATGTAAAGTATTTTGTATAATACATGTATCATACATGTATAATGTTAAGGATCATTTGGCATACTTTGAAACTTTGTATATAAGCACCATCCATCTCTCTGCAGTCTGGCTTCCACTGCTACACAAGAACACGCCTCTTCTCATCAAGGTTAGAGGCTCTGCTCTCTGTGTTGTCAGACCCAGGGAACCTTTCTGGCTGTATTCAGCACCTTGCAGAAATACCACCTTGCGGCATCCAAGAAGGCATCTTTCTTCATTACCCCGTCCCCCGACCTGGGCCAGTCTTTCTTCCTCTGCTTTGCTAGCTCTCCCTGGGCTCACTTTCAGGTGCCCTTCTCCTTGCAGTCTCCATTCAGTTTTAGGACTTAAAAAACCACTTGTTTCTCAGGGAGGGCCTCAGAGGTGTGAGAATAGCTATGTCCTGTGGGCTCCAGTCCCTTGAATTCAGCTGCTGCTTCCCTTATGTCTCCCAGGTGGCTCGGGCTTAGCATCTTCCCATGCCCCTAATTCCCCCCCACATCTTCCCTGTGCTAGCAGTGGGGCCATCCATTGGATCACTCATTTGAGAAACCTGAGATTTATCCTTCACTTCTGTCCTGTCTACAGCTAATCCACCCAGAAAACCCTGCAGGTCCATTATCCATGTTAATCATCACTGCCTCGCTGAGATTACTGGGTGCTCTTCTCTTTTCCCCTAGGCTCTATTTTATTTGTTATTTTAAAAAGTTGTAACAGACACGTGAAAATTTTGCATATTCATAGGATACTGTGTGATATTTCATTCTATATGTATATACATTGTGCAGTATCCAGTCAGGTAATAACATTGCTTTGTAGTGTAAGCATCCAAAATCCTATCTTCTGAATTTTTCTTTTAATAGAGAAATACATAGTACATCACCTATAGTTACTCTACTGTGCAGTGGAACCCCAGAAATTCTTATTCCTGTCAAGCTATAACATAATACCCAGTCTTTCATTTTAAAGTTAGTTGATTTTGTGTCTCATTTTCTTTTTTTTTAATGAATCCAGCATTATTAGATATTGGCCATTTTCATTTCATTTTTTTTTTTAAGACTTATTTATTTTACTTGAAATTCACAGTCACAGAAAGAGAGAGAGGGAGAGAGAGAGAGAGAGAGAGAGGTCTTCCATCTCTGCTGGTTCACTCTCTAGATGGCCGCAATGGCCGAAGCTGTGCAGATCCAAAGCCAGGAGCTGGGAGCTTCTTCCGTGTCTACCACGCGGGTGCAGCGGCCCAAGGACTTGGGCCATCTTCTACTGGTTTCCCAGGCCACAGCAGAGAGCTGGATCTGAGGTGGAACAGCCGGGTCTCGAACCTGCACCCATATGGGATGCCAGCGCTGCAGGCGGCAGCTTTACCTGCTACGCCACTGTGCCAGCCCTCTGTTTCTCATTTTCTTAGGGTAAAGTGTCGACCCTCCTACCGTGACCTGCCTCACCCAGCCTAAGCTGGCTCCTGCCTTGATTGCCAGCCTTATCTGTGGCCACTCTCCCAACCTGTCCCTTGGAGCTGTCTTATTCACGGCTGCCTTGGCTGCCGGCCTGTATCAAGGACCTGTTTGCTGGTCCCAACCCCTCATGCCACCTACTACAACTCTTGCATTTCCATTGAGTGACTCCCTTCTCCTTTAACTCTCAGCCTGTACGCTGGTATCTCAGCTAACAGTGCTCCTTGTAGGCGTGCTCTCACTGTGTCTACCTGCATTTTTAATTGTCTGTTTTACTTATGTACCTTTGGGCTTACAGCTCCATGAAGGCAGGGTCCAGGTTTGTTCTCCGCCGTGTATCTGGTGGTACCTGACACCACACCCTGTGGGCTGTGACTGGAAGGTTCTGAGAGTCAGGTGGTTCTCAGCACTGAGACTGTCAGGACTTAGGGAGTGGCTGGAGTGGTATTTATGCTTTGTGATGCTTTGGGACATCATAGCACTATAGTTGCTAGTTATTTTCCTGTAGTATTACAAGTTAGTAGATATTAGAACTCCTGCAGTGGCCTATAAGAACAGAAGTTAATAGTTTTTTTTTTTTTTTATTAAACTTTTATTTAATGAATATAAATTTCCAAAGTATAGCTTGTGGGTTACAATGGCTTCCCCCCTCCCATAACTTCCCTCCCGCCCGCAACCCTCCCCCCTCCCCCTCCCTTTCCCCTTCCATTCATGTAAAGATTCATTTTCAATTCTCTTTGTATACAGAAGATCAATTTAGTATATATTAGGTAAAGGTTTCAACATTTTGCCCATATAGCAACATCGAGTGAAAAAACTACCATTGGATTACTAATTATAGCATTAAATAGCAATGTACAGCACATTAAAGACAGAGATCCTACATAATTTTTTTTTTTTCAAAATAATTAATTTTCTATGCCATTTCCATTTTAACACCAGGTTGTTTTTTTTTTTTTTTCATTTCCAATTCTCTTTATATACAGAAGATCACTTCAGTATATAATTAGCAAAGACCTCATCAGTCTGCGCCCACACAGAAACGCAAAGTATAAAAATACTGTTTCAGTACCAGTCATAGCATCACTTGGCTTTAGACGACACATTAGGGACAGATCCCGCATGGGGTGTAAGTACACAGTGACTCCTGTTGCTGACTTAACAATTTGACACAGCAGACTCATAGGATGGCAGATGTCCTAAACAACACTCCGGCCTCAGAATCAGCCCTCAAGGCATTCAGATCTGGCTGAAGAGCCCATGAGAGTATAGCAGGCATGGAAAGCCAAGATATCATGGGAAAAAAAAAAAAAAGACCTAAATGAATGATCTCTGTGAGTGAGATCCCAGTGGAAAGAACGGGGCCATCAAAGAAGGAGATACCCTTCTCCGAAGGGAGGAGAGAACCTCCACTTTGACTATGACCCTATCGGAATAAGACCAAAGTCAGCGAACTCTAAAGGCTTCCATAGCCCTGGCAACTCATGACTAGAGCCTAGGGAGATTACTGACGCCATGAACAGGAGTGTCAAATTGTTAAGAAGTTAATAGTTTTAAAATGTTATTTGCGTGACTGGTGCTGTGATTTAGTGGGCTAGGCCTCTACCTGCAGCACCAGCATCCCATGTGGGCGCCAGTTCTGGTCCTGGCTGCTTACCTTCTGATCCAGCTCTCTGCTATGGCCCAGGAAAGCAGTGAAAGATGGCCCAAGTGCTTGGGCCCCTGCACCCTCATGGGAGACTGGGAGGCTCCTGGCTTCAAATAGGCCCAGCTCCGGCCATTGTGGCAATTCGGAAAGTGAACCAGCGGATGAAAGACCTTTCTGTCTCTCCCTCTGTCTGTAACTCTACCTCTCCAATAAATAAATCTTTAAAAAATTTTATTTGCTTCACAGATATTATTGTTAAAAAAAAAAAAAAAAGGAAATTGAAAGTTTATCCTGAATCCTTCAACCCTCTAATAAGTCAAATATTTTTCTGTTTTCTCATCTAATCCTTACTTATGTATAACTTTTGCATTTCATCATTACATAGATCAGTTACTCCATGTTTTTCTGTCTTTTCCATAAATCTATTTAATGACTGAACAATAGTTATTTAATTTTTATAGTCAAATTTTAAAGGGTCTACTTCTCCAGTAATACTGCAGTTTATGTTCTTTCCTGTTCTGTATTGGTGTACTTTTTTACCTTGGTGTATAGGAACGCCCAACCATGTATCATCTTCCTTTTTGTATTCTGGAAACTCCAAATGCCTATATTCTAAGGTTATCTTTTTAAAGCAGGGAAAATGGTAAATGTGTGAATTACATCTATTAGAAACAAATAACAAATAGAGAAGTGTTTTTTCAAGGTACCTAAAATAAGAGCTGTATCAGGGTTGCTTTCTCTTTAAGATGATTCATTTAGGCCTTCAAAATTTCAAGCTGCTCATTTTGTAATACAAACAATCCAAACCTCTGCTTTATAGTGAATGCTAAGGTGGTTTCTTGTTTGTTTTAGTTTTAGACTTGTTGTTATTGTTTTAATTTTGCTAATAACTGCCTTTAGTTTTAGATTTTTGTTGTTATTTTTCAATTTTGCTAATAATTGTAGCATTCTCCCTTACCGATCAACCACTGTTTATGTTGCAGGCAACATGCAGACTGAGAGAGAGAGGCTGTGATGGCCGCCTGGCAGGAATTGAAGTTCAACAGCTCTTTTGTTCTCAAAGCGCAGCAATTCCTGAGCACCAGCTAAAGGAGCTGAACATAAAAATTGACAGTGCTTTACAAGTATGTTTTTTAGAACCAGCATATTGAAATGGAAGGGATGGAAATGAGGGAGGGAGTTAAAGTTGTGATGTTGAACCAGTTTAAAGGGTAAAAAGTAGTAGCTGATCTCAAGTCTTTTAATAACTATAGAAATTTTAAATTTCTGTTTTAATTGGAGTTTTTCATTTTTAATCTGCTATACAATCTTGATTCTTGGAAATGATTTATTTGTAGGCATATAAGATAGCTCTGGAAAGCTTAGGGCACTGTGAATATGCAATGAAAGCTGGCTTCCACCTGAATCCAAAGGCAATCGAAGCAAGTTTGCAGGTATGCTCTTCTTCCTGGGAGCTGTCAGGTGCTGTGGGAAAATTCATGCGATCGAGTGTTCTGAAAGGTGTGCTCTGGGTCACCTCTCCTCTTTCATCCAGGGCTGCTGCAGTGAGGCGGAAGCCCAGCAGACAGGGCGGAGGCAGACACCCCCGCAACCCATGCAGTGTGAGCTTCCCACCGTCCCCGTGCAGATCGGATCGCACTTCCTGAAGGGTGTCTCCTTTAACGAGTCGGCCGCTGACAATCTGAAACTCAAGACGGTAGCTTTCCGTGGGGTTCCAACAACAGAGCATGCACTTGGAAATAGAGTTCTTAAAGGAAACTCAAGGGCTTGTGAAGAATGTAGATTAAAAAACAGAACAAAGGCCGGCGCCGTGGCTTAACAGGCTAATCCTCCGCCTTGCGGCGCCGGCACACCGGGTTCTAGTCCCGGTTGGGGCACCGGATTCTGTCCCAGTTGCCCCTCTTCCAGGGCAGCTCTCTGCTATGGCCCGGGAGTGCAGTGGAGGATGGCCCAAGTCCTTGGGCCCTGCACCCGCATGGGAGACCGGGAGAAGCACCTGGCTCCTGGCTTCGGATCAGTGAGATGCGCCGGCCGCAGCGGCCATTGGAGGGTGAACCAACGGCAAAAAGGAAGACCTTTCTCTCTGTCTCTCTCTCTCACTATCCACTCTGCCTGTAAAAAAAATAAATAAAATTAAAAAAAAAAAAAAAAAAAAAAACAGAACAAAGGCCAAGGAAGGAGACACTGATCTTCTTCAGTAAACCGAGGCCTAAAAGCAGAACCGTGGTGACTGTTTCAATGAGATACTTGTGAAACATTAGTTTTATTCATAATTTTATTCAAATGTTTAACATAAAGAGCTGAAAGTATGCTATGAAATATTGCTTCTGTTTAATGATTATCAGTAGACTTCTATGAACGATGTGTGAGGAGAAACTTTGTCATAATACTGCAGTAACAGTGACCATTTGTGGAGCATTGTATTTGCCAGGCACTGTGCCAATGGCTTCCTGAACACTGTCTTATTTAATATTTACCTATGAAGTGGATACTGCCTTTTCCCCCCATTTGACAGTTAGGGAAACTGAGGCCCCCGGTCACATAGCTAGAAAATAGAAATCTGGAATCTGAACTTATGTGGTTTCCAGAGCCTACAGAGCATACCTGACCACTTGGCCACCCAAAATAACTATTTAAGAAACTGAAATGACATGATTTGGGTGTACATAAAATGCTTTTCTCTTGAAGATGATTATGTAAACACATTTCCACACATTTTAGAACCTTGCATGGCATTGTGTTAGATGTGAACTCTTTTCTTCTCCATCTCCAGCATACAATGTTACAGCTGATCAAGGATGCAGGCTGCTATAATGGAATCACATCCAGGGAAGATCTTCCTGTGACTGAAGTTCTAAATCAGGTGTGCCCGTCCACGTGGCGGGGCGCCTGCAAGACTGCTGTGCAGCTGCTGTTTGGCCAAGCTGGACTGGTGAGCACATACATGTGAAAGGATGTGGTTATTTTACCAAGTTCTTCAGTGCTATAGAATTCAGACAAGGTAGAAAATAGTAAAGGAAGAACAGCTTTATAAAACCTTTTTTTGTTTGTGTTACAGATTGGTAGTATATACTTGCAGAGAACCTAGTTGCAAAGTTATGTTGAGGGCATTGCTCATTTTAAGAAAACCATTGCACTAGTACCAATCTGACAGGAGCCTTGACCTGGCCTTCCTATTCTGGTGCTACAGTGGATGTCCTTTCTTTTGCTCAGATTTACCAAACTTCTTCCTGTGTCAAACCTTTGCACACGATGCCCTTTTACCTGGAAATACTTTTCACTCCAGTTTCCATGTTGGCTCACTCCTCATCTTCCTGGTGTCAGTTCCAATAGCACTTCCTCCAGGTCTCCTCCCATGACCATGCTGATAAGTAGTGCTCTAACCAGTCCCTTTGAACCCTAGCTTTCTGTTTACCTCCCTCTTAGCAATTAAATTGCATCAACTAAAAATAATGTTTTGATCCTCTGACCTTTCAGAGAAGAAAAAACTTTTGCCAAAGTTGGGTGGGATCAGAACAGCTAAAAGCACCATTAGATTTTTCTTGGTGCCATTCCATTTTCTAGTAAACACCACCCCCCCATTTTGTTTCCATTGCCTTTTTTTTTTTTTTTTAAGATTTATTTATTTATTTATTTATTTGAAAGGCAGAGTAACAGAGAGAGAGGGGGAGATCTTCTATGCCCTGAATCACTCCCCAAATGCGTGCAACAGCCGGGGGTGGGCCAGGCCAAAGCCAGGAACCTGGAGCTCATCTGGGTCTCCCTTGTGGGGAGAGGGACCCAGCTACCTTAGTCATCATCTGTCGCTCCCAGGGTTCACTCCAGTGGGAAGTCGGCTTGGAAGCAGGGAGCCAGGATTCAACCAGGCACTCTGCTATGGGATGTGGGCATCTTAAGCAGCCCACAGCACCAAATGCCATCCCTGTAAACATCTTCCTTTCTTTCCTTCAAGGGTTTATTTATTGATTTGAAAGAATTACAGGAAGATAGAGAGAAATCATCCTTCTGCTGGTTCACTCCCCAAATGGCCTCAGTGGCCGGGGTTGGGCCAGGCTGAAGCCAGGAGTCAGGAGTTTCTTCCGGATCTCCCACATGGGAACAGGGGCCCAAGCACTTGGACCTCTTCTGCTGCTTTCCCAGGCCATTATATCTGCTTTCTTTTGAAAAAGATAGAGCATTTCAGTCAGAAGTTAGAGGAAGTTAACTAGAGATTAAGAAAGTGAAAGAGCGGATATTTAGTGTGAGTCCCAACTGTCCCCATAGAAAGAGCGGTGGGGAGGGGGAGGTTACTGTCCTGCAGTTTCACTCAGATGAGGACTCGTGCAGGTGGCCCAGCTCGTCACAGTGCGGCCTTGTACAGGTCGGCATGGGCCTGTCCTCACTAGTGATGTCCTGTAGGATCTGCTCCTCAGTACAGGAACCCCCAAGAGAAATCTAGTCTGCTCTCCCCTGCTGCAGTTGCTGCAGTGTGGAGGATGCTTAGGGGAGTGATGCATGGTACAGAGACCATGGAGCTGAAATAGGGTGAGCCCTGTGGCCGTGTGCTCTCAGGAAAGGCGTGTGGGAGAACACACACACACACACACAGGCAGTCTTAAGAAAACATTGTAAGTTAAAAGAAAAAAAAATTGTCTTATTCAGAGAGCAGACATTCTTCCTGGTTCTTTAGCCCTTGATTGTAGGGCACCTTTGTGTGTGACAAAGAACCATTAGATTATGGTTCTGGGGTGGGAGGCCTGAGGAAACACCTGTGTGGTCCCATAATAGCTGTTCCTTGGACAGGAAGCCTTTTCCAAAGCACCAGCTGTGGGAACTCTTGTTTACAGCAGTGGAATGGAAATTGGCTCCAGTAGAGGCTCGGCGTGGAGCCCTGATAAGAACGCTGCACGGCTGCACCCCGTCTGAAATCTTACAGGTTTGATATCCAAGGTGTCTTAGGATTTTCTTGAAATTCTTTTTGTCATTTGAAAATGCATTCATTACTTTGTCACTCTTTAGATTGTATATAGAAACTCCCCTTCCTAAATAAGAGGAAATCCTTGAAACAAGGTTTGGTTCTTTTTCCTGAAGTAGTTCTGTTTCTGTTGATGATTGAGGATAAAAGAATTTTTGAAAAACTTCATCCACTTTTGGCTTGTAGTCGTCATTACAGTTGAGCTTTTCTGAGGTATTAGTTTGACTTTTAGTGACATTTCTATTTCTTTCAAGTGTATAGTATAAAAAATAACTAGAACAAAGGAAATAAAGTCATTCCTAATTAATATATTTATGGTTTGGAAAGGTTCTTACGATATTCAGCAAATGCCACACCCAGAACATGGTTTCTGCTTAAAGAAGTGTTGTACATTCAGTCGTCTTTGTTACTCACTGTTGTCTTCATGGGGCCCGTGACTCTCCTTGGCATAGCTGCGTGGCCAGGGAAGTTGTTGCCAGTCACTCGGCATCCATAGGCTTGTGTGTTGGATATGTTTTCCTCTCTGCAAGCTGGTTGCTGTTTCTGTTTCTCTCTCAGGTGGTGGTCGACACAGCACAGATTGAGAATAAAGAAGCCTATGCACCCCAGATCAGTTTAGAAGGCTCCAGAATCGTGGTTCAAGTCCCATCCACATGGTAATGTGACTCTTAAGTTAGCTGAAGCCTAAGCTCTGATTGAAGCTTGCACATTTTTTAAATGATTGCTTTGACATGGCAGGTCTTTCTACATGTGCAGGTCAGTGAGCACCAATGGTCTGCCAGTGGCCTGTGTCATGGTTACTAGTCCACGATGAGGAAGCAGTGATGTCTGCAAGTAGTCTCATTGACCCTATGTAACTGACGCGGTCTACACCATTGAATAAGGAGCAGTGTTCTTTCTTTGTTAGAAGAGTCACAGCTTTGAAACGTCGTACATCATTTCCTCTATGTCTCCAGTGTTTCTCTGAAGCTGAGTGGAGAGCATAAAATTCTTTCTCCTTCATCTGTTCCTCCTACAACCCTGCTGATTTTGAGCTCCTGTCTTTACACACTCAGTGTCAATTTGGATACAAACTGAACCATTTTCAGTTACAATACTTGTAACACAATTAAGATTGTTCTTTTTCGTTTGTTTTTAATGCTCTGGTAGGAACCACTCCTGTAGTTAGCAGTTGAGACACCCGTGTCCCACACTGAGGGCCTGAATTCAGTTGCTAGCTCCAGCTTCCTGCCAGTGCAGACCTTGGGAGGCAGGGATGATGATGCATGTAATGGGGTTCCTGCTTCCTTGGGAGCCTGAGAGAGCTGGTCAGTACAGGCTTTGGGGAATGAAGCAGTGAATGCGAGCTCTTTCTCCCTCTCTGTTTTTGTCTCTCCACTGTCAAATAAAAAAAAAATAAAGAATATTTTTTTAAAAAAGAAAGCTCCTACAAATCAGAAAATGGGCATGGAACATGATCAGATAAACCAGAAAAGAAGACACATAAGAAACAAGTAAGAAAACCAACAATATGATGTCATTTTGTCCAAAATACTAAATTGCTTTAGAGTAACAATATTTAATGTGACAGTAGTGCTTTGGGTCAGACTACAAAAACAGGCAGAGATTGTTAAATGGAGAACAAATCCCACAGCCTTTCTAAAGGGCAGTTTAGTATATCGGAAGTCTAAAATAGTGGCCAGCATTATGTCATAGCAGATTAAGCCACTGTCCATGACACTAGCATCCCATATGAACACTGGTTCCAGTCCAGCTGCCTGCAACTGTGCCTGAAAGAGCAGTGGGTGATCACTCAAGTACTTGGGGACCCTGCCACATGCTTGGAAGACCTGGATGGGTCTTTGGCCTGGTCCATTACTGGCCCATGTGGCCATTTGGGGAGTGAACCATCGATGAAAGATCTCTCTCTCCCCTGTCTGTCTCTCCCTCTGACTCTGCCTTTCACATAAATAAAGAAATTTTCAAAAAAAAAACTCTAAGGGATATGAGCTCAGCGACCTCAGCAGTTCCCAGTTCTACCTGTAGGTATTTGTCTGAGAGGTACCTGTGTTTCACTATAAGGATTGGCTTCATAGCTTTATTGGAATGTAGCAAAAATTAAATATCTATTGGAAGACATTTGCTTTTTTTAAGTTATGAAGAATTCCTTTAAATAGTAATCTCTCATCATGAATTTTAAATATTTACTATAGAAAAATTCCCTTTGTGGGGACATTTGCTATTAAAATTGTAATCTGAATGAGTATTAACCATGGAGAAAACATTTAAATCATTTAAGTAGGAAGAGATGGAGATAGTAAAGAACAGAGTTACTATCATTGCCTAAATTTTTTTTTTAAGATTTACTTATTTGTTTGGAAGAGTTAAGAGGGAGGGAGAGACAGACAAAAAAATCTTCCAGTCACTAGTTCACTCCCCAGGTAGCCACAACGGCTAGGACTTGGCCAGACCAAAGCCAGGAGCCAGGGGCTTTTTCCAGGTCTCCCATGTGGGTAGCAGGAGCTGAAGCACTTAACATCTTCTGCTTTTCCAGATCATTAGGAGGGAGCTGAATCAGAAATGGAGCATCCCTCGTGAGATGCTGGCACTGCAGGCTGTAGCTTTACCCGCTGCACCCCGATGCTGGCCCCCACGTGCTTAAGTGGATTAAAGTGGTAACTGCATATGCAAACAAATTGTATTTAAACCACCTTTTTTTTAATATTTATTTATTTGAATGAGAGGAAGAGACCCTTCTCTGCTGGTTTACTCCCCAAATGCCTACAACAGCCAGAGTTATAAACTTGACTGAAACCAAGAATCTCAAAGTAGTTCTGCGTCTCCCACATTGGTGGTAAAAATCCAAGTACTTAAACCATCATCTGCTGCCTCCCAGGATACTCATTAGGAGGAAGCTGCATCAGAAGAGGAGCTGGGATGTGAACTGTGTACTCTTTGATAGGGGATACCAGCATCCCAATGTGAGGGTGCAAAGGTAGATTCTACCAAAAGCGTTGGAGAGAAAGCTCCCATCTGTTGGCTCACTCCCCAAAAATTTCCAAAATGTCCAGGGCCAGGCCAGCTACAGACTAGAGCTAAGAGCCGGTAAGGAAATCCAGGTGCCCCACATGCATAAGAGGAACCCAAATACATGAACTACTACTATTGCCTTCAAAGCTCTGCATTGGCAGGAAGCTGAAATCAGGAGTCAGAGCCAGGAATTGAGCCCAGGTACTCTGGTGTGGTGTGTGGGCATCCTACTTCTAGGGTAAACATCAACCCCAGAATTTGTTGAAATATTATATTAAGTAAGGGTGAGGGTGAGCACTGTATTTTGTGTCCCCAATCCTTCTATGAGTATCCCCTATCCAGAAGTTTAAATTGCATGCTTTTTTTTTTTTTTTTTTTTTTTTTTTTTGGGTTCTTGAGATTTATTTATTTGAAAGGTTGAGATACTGGTCTGTCATCCCCTGCTTCACTCCCCAAATGATAGCAACAGCAAGCTCTGGGCCAGACCGAATACTGGTCTCCCACATGGGTAGCAGGAACCCAAGCACTTGGGCTGGCTTCCACTGCCTTCCCAGGAGTACTAGTAGGAGACTGGATTGGAAGCAGTGTGAGATGCCGCCTTGCAAGCTGTGGCTTAACCCACTGCCCCACAATGCTGGCCTCTAATTTTATTGTTGGTGGTATACCGTGTCCTGAAATTCATGGTAAATTTATATTACATAACTTCATTTCCATCAAACAGCAGAAACTCTTTTCTGTAAGATTTTTGTTTCTGGATTCTGAATTCATTTTTCCAACTCAAGTTCTCATTAATAAAATACTAATTAAACTTCATCAAGTTTCCCATTTTGAGGAAACCAGTTTGAACTTTTGGATAGTTGGGTAAATGTGAACAGCTAATACTAAAAGGTTAACACTTAGATTTACTTGCAAAATTTGGCCCTTTCACCTGCTTGAAAAAAGACCTTGAAAACTGGGCTTCTTTGCAAAGGCTCCCTCTGCTGTCTGCTTTTGGTAATGATACAAAATTTTAGCTTTCTGTTTTGTTTCTCTTTTGAATTTTAGGGTGCCTATCCCTTGTTTGAAACTGTTGGGACCAGAGTTGTTTGGTGTTTTTAATTTTTTATGATTTTGGAATATTTGCACGTGCGTGAGGTATCTCAGGAGTAGGACCCAAGTCTAAACATGAAACTCATTTATGTTCCATACATGCCTTATACACAAAGGCTCAGGGTCATCTTATAGTCTACTTTAGTGACTTGAATTCTGGTTATGACCATCACATGAGGCCAGCTGTGGAATTTTCCAGAAGTGGTATCATGTCAGTGCTCAAAAGTTTTTGGGTTTTGGAACATTTTAGATTAGGGATGTTCAACCTTTACAAAATATGGGCTTGTTGAGAAGAATCCAAACAGAATTAGTTGCTTATTGTATCTTAGGAAAAATGATATTGATGAAAAAAGGAAGTCAAGAATTTATTTTATTTTATTATTATTTTTTTTTGACAGGCTGAGTGGATAGAGAGAGAGAGAGACAGAGAGAAAGGTCTTCCTTTTTGCCATTGGTTCACCCTCCAATGGCCGCTGCGGCCGGTGCATCGTGCTGATCCGAAGCCAGGAGCCAGGTGCTTCTCCTGGTCTCCCATGCGGTGCAGGGCCCAAGGACTTGGGCCATCCTCCACTGCCTTCCCGGGCCATAGCAGAGAGCTGGCCTGGAAGAGGGGCAACCGGGATAGAATCCAGCACCCCAACCGGGACTAGAACCTGGTGTGCCGGCGCCGCAAGGCGGAGGATTAGCCTGTTAAGCCACGGCACCGGCCGAAGTCAAGAATTTATTATATGCTGTGCTTTTAGGGTCTAGCTGCCAAATGTGTTTTCTTCTAGAGTAATATATTACATTTTTAAAAAAGATTTATTTATTTGAAAGACAGAGTTACAGAGAGAGGTAGAGACAGAGAGGTCTTCCATCCGCTGGTTCACTCCCCAGATGGCTACAACGGCTGATGCTGCACCTGTCCGAAGCCAGGAGTCAGGAGCTTCTTCCGGGTCTCCCACATGGGTGCAGGGGCCCAAGGACATGGACCATCTTCTACTGCTTTCTCAGGCCATAGCAGAGAGCTGGATCGGAAGAGGAGCAGATGGGACTAGAACTGGCGCCCATATATTATGCTGGCACTTCAGGCCAAGGCTTTAACCCGCTGTGCCACAGTGCTGGCCCATATATTACGTTTTTAAGCTGTCATAATTTTTGTGCTTAACCTATCCTTTATTTCAACAAATACTTACTGAATACCTACCCTGAGCCAAACACTCTTCTGGGCTCTGGGAAGTTAATCATGAACAAGGTAGACAGGTCCCTGTGCCTCACAGAGCTGGCTTAGCAGTGGAGAGGAGGAGGCAGCGAGACAGTGTGAGAGATGAGTTCACACTGGCAGATGGAGGAAGGCGTGCAGAGGAGGAGGATGCTTTGTGATGGGGAACAATCGCGACTGAGATGGAGGAGAGACTATGTAGGATGAGAACTCAGGATAGACAGGGTCCCTGTGCCTCACAGAGCTGGCTTAGCAGTGGAGAGGAGGAGGCAGCGAGACAGTGTGAGAGATGAGTTCACACTGGCAGATGGAGGAAGGCGTGCAGAGGAGGAGGACGCTTTGTGATGGGGAACAATCGCGACTGAGATGGAGGAGAGACTATGTAGGATGAGAACTCAGGCAGGAAGGGTCTCTTCGAGTTTGTGACATTTGATTTGACAGGAGCCAGCCCTGTGGAGAGCACATAGGGAGAGCATTCCAGTCAGAAGGATAGCAAACACAGCCTGAGGAATGAACTGGCATTGTATGGAGATGTAGGTGCTAAAGTCAAGAATTATGGGGGCCTTGAGGGAACTGAGTTTTTAATCTTAAGCAAGTCTTGGTGATTTGTCAGCAGGACAGGTTTAAAACCATTTCGTTGATCAGTTCTCAAGCTGGTGAATAAAATTAAAATGTCGGTTGATTTTTTTTTTTTTTTTTTTCAAAAAAAGAAATTACTGCCACCAGGTACGATAGTACTCCTTTTTGCATGAGCAGTAAGTGCTCTCCTAGTGAGCAAAATGAGTGACACGCAAAGCCACCACCAGAAATCGGCTTGAGAGCCTGGAGCAGGTGTGTCCTGATCATCACTGATCACAGCCTGAGAGAATCCATTCTCTCCCAAGGTTGAGGAGGCACTAACAGAGTCTGGCTTGCATCTGGGACTGGCCAGGTCTCATCCTTGAAGATGCATTTCTTCTCAAGCCAAATTCCTGTTGGGAAGTCCTGATGTCTCTTTAGGGTGGCTTCACAGGTGTTCAGTTCTTTCACTTTTAACCCCCAGAGTTCCCAGGATCTAGCAGTGTCTTCCTCTAGGACCTATGTTGCTCATGTCTCCCTCTCAGAAAAGGCTTCTGGTACAGGTGCCTTGAACAGACAGTGGAAACCTGGACAACCAGTTGGCCATGCCAGGATCTCAGGGAAGAAAAGTCCAAATGAAGGCATCAACAAAAGCAAAGGACTTGAGATGTGGTCAGACCATTCAGGGAACAGGTGAGGACCATAGGTCTATACCAAGTTGGAAGGCCAGGTCACAAAGGGCCTTGAGAGCTGTGGGGAGGGCCTTTGTTTTTTTCAGTCACCATCTGATGCCACTGGAAGGTGTTACACAGAGGCGTGATAGGATTTGATTCACCCTCTAGGAAGCTGTGTGAAGGATTTTGGAGGGGCAGGAGGAGAGTGAGGATCACCTGGGATCCTGGTCCGGAGGCACAAGAGGTTTTGGTTTCCTGGAAGGGGGTGGTGATAAGAGGCATGGTGAGAAGTGCTTGGATTCAGAATATATTTTGGAAGGAGAGCTGTCAGGATTTGCGGATGGATTGGATGTAGCATGTGAGGGAATTTGAGCTGATTTATAGATTGGAAGTAGGCAGTTGTGTTGTTTACTTCTGGAGAAGTTCCTAGTATTCTCTGTGTGTATGTGTGTAGTGGCTTTGGCAGGGAGAGAGAGAATCAAGAGTTGAGCTGAACGGCCGGCGCTGTGGCTCAACAGGCTAATCCTCCGCCTTGCGGCGCCGGCACACCGGGTTCTAGTCCCGGTCGGGGCACCGATCCTGTCCCGGTTGCCCCTCTTCCAGGCCAGCTCTCTGCTGTGGCCAGGGAGTGCAGTGGAGGATGGCCCAAGTGTTTGGGCTCTGCACCCCATGGGAGACCAGGATAAGCACCTGGCTCCTGCCATCGGAACAGCGCGGTGCGCCGGCCGCAGCGCGCTACCGCGGCGGCCATTAGAGGGTGAACCAACGGCAAAGGAAGACCTTTCTCTCTGTCTCTCTCTCTCACTGTCCACTCTGCCTGTCAAAAATAAAAAAAAATAAAAAAAATAAAATAAAAAAAGAGTTGAGCTGATCAGGTTACCTTTGAGATGCTTATACATAAGGTATGTAAGAAGAGCGTTCGGGATACAATTGGGTATAGGATGATGGAACTCAGGAGTAAGGTGTCTAGGCTGTTGAAGGAAATTTGAGTGTTAGAGATAAAGCCGCAAGACAGCCCTGGAACATTTCACCCTCCAGAGGTGTTAGGAGAGAAGAAGAGCAGGGGGAGTGGCAGAGAAGACCTAAAAGGAGCTGCCAGTGAGGTGGGAGGTGGGAAGGAGGGAATGAGTGGATGTGGATGTGGATATGGGGTCTCTGAAACTGAAGAATGTGGCCAAGAGACCGAGTCAAGTGCAAACAGATAATGACCCTCGACTTGGCAAGATCTAAGTTTGATAAAAGCTGTTTTAGTGGAGTTAGGGAATGCAGCCCCATTAGTGTAGAGGAAGAGGAGAATAGGAGATAAAGCAGCAAGTGGAGAAATAGGTCAGCATCTATAGTGGAATGTGGGGCCTAGAGAAGGCGGTTAGTGAGGCTGATTTGAGTGCCAATAGGAGTTTCTCTGAGAAGCAATGGGGTGATTACATGATGCTTGGGAAGCCAAGGGTATGTGGCATCTGGCACCCTGGTGGTAAGATCAGGCCACATCTTAGGTAAGACAGGAAGGAGGGCAGTATGTGGACACAGACACAGGTGAACTGTTAGAGTTAGTGGTGAGGCAACACGAAGCAGATCTCATCTGCTTTCAGGCGTTTTCTCAATTTAGTGAGAATTGAGATGAGAGAGGTGACCGATATCACAGCTTGGAGGGGAGAGGAGGGGGGATGAAGTAGTCATCATGGAAAGGGTAAAATCAGCTTGTGATAATTAATAAAGTATGGCTTATGGGAAGGCTGGATTTGTTGCTTACCTGAAATCAGTGGTGAGTCCGGGGGCAGACCAGGAGTGTGTTTTCCCACACTGACTCTTAGATTCTTGGGTATAGGTGCAGCATGCTATGGAAGTGGCACATACTGTGCCAGGCCTCAGATACAAACGGGGCAGGGAGGAAAATCAGGGCCAGACCAGATGTTGGATGGTGAGAGGACATCAGGATGTCGAAAAGCAGCTCCTCGTTGAGTCCTTTCCTTCCTACTAGAAATCCAGGCACAAGGGCCCTGCATTGTGAGAGTGGTTTAAGCCACCACCCGTGATGCCGGCATTCCATATGAGCACCGGTTCGAGTCCCAGATGCTCTTTCCTACCTACCTGCCTGTTGATGTGCCTGGAAAAGCAGCAGAAAATGGCCCAAGTCTTTGGGCCCTGCCACCCACTTGAGATACTCAAAAAAAGCTCTTGGCTCCTGGCTTCAGACTGGCCCAGCTCTTGCTATTGTGGCCATTAGTGAACCAGCAGATAGAAAGTGTTCTCTCTCTCTCTCTCTCTCCCTCTCCCTCTCCCTCTCCCTTTCTCTTCCCCCTTCCCTCCCCTTCCTCCCTCTCTCCTTTTCTCTCTTTGTAAACTCTGCCTTTCAAATAAATAAATAAATCTTTGTTAAAAAAGAAAAAGGTAAAGCCGCTGCCTACAATGCCAGCATCCCATATGTGCACTGATCTGAGTCCTGGCTGCTCCACTTCTGATCCAGCTCCCTGCTTATGGCCTGGGAAAAGAAGCAGAAGATAGCCTAAGTACTTGGGCCCCTACCACCCACTTAAGAAACCTAGAAGAAGCTCCTGGCTCCTGGCTTTGTCCTGGCCCAGTCCCAACCATGGCGGCCATCTGTGAAGTGAAGCAGTGGATGGAAGATTCCCTTACTCTGTCCCTCTATCTCTGTAACTCTGACTTTCAAATAAATAAATAAATCTTAAAAAAAAAAAAAATGAAACCAAAACAAAAAAGATAGAAATCCATGGAGACCTACAAGGAAAACCATTGTTTCCTGTACTCACACAACACTCCTAACAACCAAGTTGCATGTGTTTTTCACACTAAACATCTCTCTTAATTTACTTTGGACACTTAGTATCATACAGCTTAATTTTTTTTATTTTAATTTTTCATTTATGTGAAAGGCAGACTAAAAGAGGGAGAGAGGGAGAGAGAGAGAGAGATCTTCCATCTGTTGACTCACTCTCCAAATACCTGCAATAGCTAGGCCTGTCTAGGTCAGATCCAGGAGCCCAGAACTCAGTCTGGGGCTCCCAGATGGGCAGCAGAGACCCGAGTACTTGAGCAGTCATCTTGCTGCCACCAAGAGTGCGTTAACAGGATACTGGAATCTGAAGCAGAGACAGGACTTGAACCAAGGCACTCTTCTATGGGGATGTGGATGCCCCAGGTGGCATCTGAACCACTGTACCAAATGCCTGGCACTCCCTGGCAACTTAGTGTTGATTTTTTTTTAAAAGATATATTTATTTATTTATTTGAAAGTCAGAGTTACACAGAGAAAGAAGGAGAGGCAAAGAGAGAGAGTCAGTCTTCCATCTGCTACAACAGCAGAGCCGCAACAGCCAGAGCCGCCCCGATCCGAAGCCAGGAGCCAGGAGCTTCCTCCAGGTCTCCCACGTGGGTGCAGGGGCCCAAGCACTTGGGCCATCCTCCACTGCTTTCCCAGGCCATAGCAGAGAGCTGGATCAGAAGTGAAGCAGCCGGGACTTGAACTGGCATATGAAATGCTGGCACTACAGGTGGCAGCTTTACCTGCTGCACCACAGCACCACCCATGATTCTTAACTACACAGAAATTTGTGGTGAGTCCAGGTGGAAGACCATGAGTGTTTTTTCCCCCGTTGACTCTTAGTTTCTTAGGTAATTCCTACTTGGAATTAGTGCAGACAAATTAAAAGCTCAATCCCATAAGACTGCTCTCCACTCAGATGCCAATTCCAAATCCCAGGCTGTCACCTGTCCCTCTTACTAACTGGCTGTAACTGGAGGTTCTCATAATCCACCCCTCAGGTTTGGCAATTTGCTATAATGGCTCACAGAACTCAAGGAAAGATTTATTTACATTTACTGATTTATTTTAAAGGCTGTTAGCATAGATGCAGGTGAGCAGCCAGCTGAAGAGGCATACAGAGCAAGGGATGCTGGGAGAGGCCAAAGGTTCCGTTCACCCTGCAGGAGCACCCCCCCCCCCCCAGCATTTCAATGTGTTCACCACCCTGGGGGTTCTGTGAACCCTCTAATTTAGGAATTTTTATGGCAGCTGCTTCGTGTAGGTATAATTGGTTGTAAACTCAGTCAGAACTCTTCTCCCATCTCCAGAGGGTAAAAGTCCCAAGGTTTTAGTCCTGGTTTGCTCTTAGGCTATCTTTAGCTCCACACAGATAGTCTCAGCAGCACAGAAGATACACCAATCACCCAGGAAATTCTGAGGGCCTTTGGAGCTCTGTGTCAGGGACTGGGATCAAAGACCAAATATCAGAACAAAAGATGCTCCTGTCCCCCCCATCACCATGGAAGTTAAGGTTTTAGGAGCTCTGTGTCAGGAATTGGAGGCAGGGACCAAATATATACAGATGGTCCCTGACTTACAGTGGTTCAACTTAAGACTGCTCAGTTATAGGGTGTTGCAGAAGTCTGTTCATACAGTCGTTCTGTTTTTCAGTTCCAGTACAATATTACATGAGATGCTCAGCATTTTCTTAGAATGCATTTTGTGTATTAGATATTTGCCCAACTGTAGCCTAATACATATACGCTGAGCCCATTTAAGGCAAACTTGGATGAACTGCGATGGTTGGTAAGTTAGATGTATTAAATGCATTTTTGACTTAGGATATTGTCAGCTTAGTATGGGTTTATTAGGACATATCTCCATCATAAGTTAAGAAACATCTGTATTTCTTGTCGGAGGACTCCAATGGGCCCTATTGCTTCCTTCTCCTAAAGAATAGCAGGTGCCCATGTTAAGCCCTGTTCTCTAAATTTTTTTGATAATTATTGAATTTTTATTGGGTGCCCAAAGTATGTAAGTTGTAGCCTTTTTTTGTTTACTTTTTTTTTAAGATTTATTTTGGGGCTGGTGTTGTGGTTATGCTACTACCTGTAACACTGACATCTCATATGAGTATCGATTCAGGTCCTGACTACTCTACTTCCAATCCAGCTCCCTGCTAATGCACCTAGGAAAGCAGCAGAATATGGCCTAAGTACTAGGTCCCCTGCTACCCATATGGGAGATCTGGATGGAACTCCTGGGTCTTGGCTTCCACTTGGCCCAGCCCCAGCCATTGTAGCCATTGGGCAGTGAACCAGCGGATGGAAGATCTCTGAAGTGTCTCTTCTCTCCCTCTAACTCTGCCTAACAGGAGAGACGGAGATCTTCCATCTGCTGACTCAGCCTCAATGGCCTCAATGGCTGGGGCTGGGCCAGAGTGAAGCCAGGAGCCTTGAAACTGCTTCCAGGTTTCCTGTGTGGGTGGCAGAGGCCCAAACACTTGGAGCATCTTGCACTGCTTTCCCGGGTGTGTTAACAGGGAGCTGGCTCAGAAGTGGAGCAGCCAGGACTCAAACAGGCACTCATGGATGCTGGTATCATAAGCAGTGGCTTTAAACAGCTGCCCCCATGACACTGGACTCAGTTGTAACCTTTTCTGTGAGACCTGTTTAAACATCTTTGCAAAGAAGGGCAGCCAAAACTAATTTGATTTATGCCCAGGTGCCTGAAAGAAGACCCTGCCACCATGTCCCTGCTGCAGAGAAGCCTCGACCCTGAGAAGACGCTGGGGCTGGTGGACGTGCTCTACACTGCTGTGCTGGACCTAAACCGCTGGAGAACAGGGAGGTCGGTGTACCCCTCAGCCTCTTGCCCTGGTGTGCAGGTGGTCTGCACTTGACTGCATATAATTTCTGTGTGCTTACACTGATCGTGTAATTAAGGCATGGATAAATAAGGCATTTTGTACCTTTTTATTTTAGAATAATTTTAAATCTGCAGAAAAGTTATAAGAATAGTACAAAGAACTAAATGCCTTTTACCCAGGTTCCCCAATTTGTTTACATTTTCACATTCATTGGTTTTATCATTTGAGAATAAATCCACTCAGAGGACTTTTAACCCAACTTATAACCTTCTTATGAACTAAAAACAGAAATGTCTAGAAAACATATCATTCATGAAATGTATTCATATAGCTGACGGTTCCAAAATGACCTCCGGGTGAATTGTTAATTTTAGAACTGGTAGGGACCTTAGACATCTTTATATGTCTCTTCTCCTGCCTGTAAGCACCTGGGGGTGCTGAACAGTAAAGTGACTTCTTCAGGGTCACACCGGCCATCTCCTGCCTCAGCTGCTGTCCCGTGCCCTTTCTGTCTAGAGGGCTACAGGAGCAGTGCTCAGAAAACTTTGGAAGCAGCCATGGGTTTGCTATCCCCAAACCCTCCCTGACCCCATGCCTCATGGGTTATTGCATCTTCCCTGTATTGGATCAGCCTGGCTCTCAGTCCCTATGCTCCATACACAGAGCTCCTGGCCTCCTCACTGGACGCATGCTTTGTCTTCCTGTGCTACACGTAGAGATTCACTCAGTCTGAATCCTCGGGCCAGAACCTGGATGTTACGGTTTTCACAGCCATGTCTCAGACACTTTGACAGTCCTTAGGGCATTCATTTCTAAGTATTTATCTATAAAATAAGAGATCTTTGTTTTTTCAAAGTCTTTCTTAAAAAGAGGTGCATTTCATTCTCCAATGTGTATGTTTGTCTTTTCCCCCCTCTGTAAACATACTTCTGTCTAAATAGGGAACAAGCTTTACCTTGCATACAGATCCAGCTCCAAAGGGAAATCTGTGATTTTGGGAATCAAGCTGACTTGCCTTCTGGAAATGGAAACAAACCTCCAGGTGGCTTGCAGAAGACATTCTCTAAACTTACATCCCGGTTCACCAAGAAAGCTTCATGTACCAGCTCAAGCAGCAACACAAATTATTCCATCCCAAGTACCCCTTCCAAAAACATCTTCATAGCTGGGTGTTCAGAAGAGAAGGCCAAAATGCCCAGTAATATTGATACAAGGTTACAAAGCATTTTGAACATTGGTAACTTCCCTAGGACTACAGACCCATCACAGTCGGCTCCGAATTCCAGTAATCCAATGGCCAATGGTTTTCTCATGGAGAGGCATGAGAACTTCCTGCATGGGGATGATGGCAAGGATGAGAAGGGTATGAACTTACCAACCGATCAGGAAATGCAAGAGGTGATAGATTTTCTCTCGGGCTTTAACATGGGCCAGTCACATCAAGGTTCTCCACTGGTGACAAGGCGTAATTCTGCTGCCACAGCCATGGTAACGGAGCAGAAGGCAGGACCCATGCAGCCACAGCCGTCATCACTGCCAGTGCCCCCTGCACCACGGCCACCCCAGGCTGGAGCACATACACCTCTGACACCCCAGCCAGGACTGGCACCTCAGCAGCAGTCCCCAAAGCAGCAACAACCCCAGGTTCAATACTACCAACACCTGCTCCAACCCATTGGAACACAGCAGCCCCCACCCCAGCCTCGGGCTCCTGGGAAATGGGTACATGGCTCTTCTCAGCAGCCAGCACAGCCCGTTGGACCAGGTCTGTCTCCTCTTGGCCAGTGGCCTGGCATATCTGATCTCAGTTCTGACTTGTACAGCTTGGGTCTGGTGAGCAGCTATATGGATAATGTAATGTCAGAAGTTTTGGGACAGAAGCCACAGGGACCTAGAAATAACACCTGGCCCAACCGTGACCAAAGTGATGGAGTCTTTGGAATGTTGGGAGAGATTCTCCCTTTCGATCCTGCAGGTATGTGAGACCTCCTCGCCCTGTTTCAATGTAAGATATAATCACTGAGGATTTCATGAGGCCTGTGTGCTACAACCTTACTGGAAGCAAGTACAGACCCAATCTAATGAGAGTTGGAAGCAGAGGTTGAGAAGGTCAGAGACAGGCAGGAACTATTTTCTGACTGTTTTTGAAGATCAGTAAGATAATGTTTAATTTTTTAAAGATTTATTGATCTGAGAGGCAAAGTTACAGATAGAGGGTGAGACAGAGTCAGTCTTCCATCCGCTTGTTCACTTCTCAAATGGCCGCAATGGCTGGAGCTGAATCAATCCAAAGCCAGAAGCCAGGAGCTGCTTCTGAGTCTCCCATGTGGGTTGCAAGGGACCAAGTACTTAGGCCATCTTCCACTGCTTTCCCAGGCCATTAGCAGAGAGTTGTATCGGAAGTGGAGCAGCCCGGACTAGAAACAGTACATATATGGGATGCCACCGCCATGAATGGAGTCTTAACCTCCCTATTATAAATACATCTAAAAGATCTTTTGTACCCGGTTGCCCCTCTTCCAGGCCAGCTCTCTGCTGTGGCCAGGGAGTGCAGTGGAGGATGGCCCAAGTGTTTGGGCTCTGCACCCCATGGGAGACCAGGAGAAGCACCTGGCTCCTGCCATCGGAACAGCGCGGTGCGCCGGCCGCAGCGCGCTACCGCGGCGGCCATTGGAGGGTGAACCAACGGCAAAAGGAAGACCTTTCTCTCTGTCTCTCTCTCTCACTGTCCACTCTGCCTGTCAAAAAAAAAAAAAAAAAAAAAAAAAAAAAAAAAGATCTTTTGTAGATCAATACAGTAGATGAGCCAATTTATAAAGAACCTGATTAAAAGTGAGCAGAACGGGAGCAGGTGTTTAGCCTAATAATTAAGATCTCTTCATACCACATCTGAGCTCCTGGGTTAAATTTCTGGCTTTGGCGCCTGACTCCAGCTTCCTGCCAATGCAGACTCAGGGAAGCAGAGGTGACAACTCTACTGTAGGTTCCTGCTACTCATGTGGCTGATCTGCATTGAATTCCAGGCTTCTGGCTTTCACCCCAGCCAAACCTCAGTCCAGCCTGTCATCTGTAAGCACTTGAGGAGTAAACCAGTTAGCGATAGCTTGCTTTCTCTCTGTGTGTCCCTTTCTGTCTCTTTGCTTGTCAAGTAAATGACCTTAAATGCATACATTCATAGATATAGGCATATATATGTATACATAATATATATATGTGTGTATATATATATATATATATCACATGTCTTTGCTGGTATTAGAATCAGAAAAAACAACCCTCTCAAAAGGCTTCTAGAGTTTGAGAGTCAGGTAAGGTAGATAGCTGGAGACTTTTTTCTGTCATTTAGCAAAAGGCACACACAAGTGGAAAATTTCCACCCACAAGAGGCATGTGAAATATTGTGAATAAATATACAAATATTTGTTTAAGTAAGTAACCACCAGAAGAGGTGATTCCTTGCTAAACATCCCAACATTTATTAATATAGGAAGAAAATATTTTCTTTTTTTTTTTTTTTTTTTTTTGACAGGCAGAGTGGACAGTAGAGAGAGACAGAGAGAAAGGTCTTCCTTTTTGCCATTGGTTCACCCTCCAATGGCCGCCACGGTAGACGCGCTGCGGCCAGCGCACCGCGCTGTTCTGATGGCAGGAGCCAGGTGCTTCTCCTGGTCTCCCATGGGGTGCAGGGCCCAAGGACTTGGGCCATCCTCCACTGCACTCCCTGGCCACAGCAGAGAGCTGGCCTGGAAGAGGGGCAACCGGGACAGGATCGGTGCCCTGACCGGGACTAGAACCCGGTGTGCTGGCGCTGCAAGGCGGAGGATTAGCCTAGTGAGCCGCGGCGCCGGCCGGGAAGAAAATATTTTCTTTTGCCTTGTTAAAAATTCCTCCTACTGCTTGTATTTTTTAAATCTTTTTAAAAAAAGATTTATTTATTTACTTATTTGAAAGGCAGGAGAGAAGGAGAGAGAAACAGAGCGTTCCATCCACTAGTTCATTTCCCAGTATGCCTGTAACAGCCTGGGCTCAGCCTGGCCAAAACCAAGAGCCAAAAACTTCATCCAGGTATCCCGTGCAGGTAACATCTTCCACTGCTTTCCCAGGTGGATTAGCAGGTGCTAGTTTGGAAATGGAAAAACAGACTTGAGCTGGCGTTCCAGTATGGGATGCCGGCACTGCAGGTAGCAGCTGCTTATCCTGCAGCACCACCACACTGGCTCCTGGTCTCTATGGTTTTTTTAACCAAAAAAGTCTGCATGAAGTCCGCATGGCTTGGTGTGCAAACGAAGGTAGGGCACTTCTCTGGGCAGGTGGACTAGAGAAGGTGCCTTCTTCAGGAGGAGCAGTTAGAACACCACCCCTCAAGGCCAGCGCCATGGCTCACTAGGCTAATCCTCCGCCTGCGGCGCCGGCACACCAGGTTCTAGTCCCGGTTGAGGCGCCGGATTCTGTCCCAGTTGCTCCTCTTCCAGTCCAGCTCTCTGCTGTGGCCCGGGAGTGCAGTGGAGGATGGCCCAGGTCCTTGGGCCCTGCACCCACATGGGAGACCAGGAGGAAGCACCGGGCTTCTGGCTTCAGATCGGCACAGTGCGCAGGCCATAGCAGCCATTGAGGGGTTAACCAATGGCAAAGGAAGACCTTTCTCTCTGTCTCTCTCTCTCTCACTGTCTAACTCTGCCTGTCAAAAAAAAAAAAAAAAAAGAACACCACCCCTCTGGACTGGCAGACATGGCCCCTGGGGCATGACTTGACTGCCTGAGATTAAGGCCTTGATCTCTGCTCCTACTAGTGAGGGTATTCTGTTCAGTGCACAGATCACATGGCCTCACGCAGTGGTCCTGTGACAGAGCCATAAGAACAAGCTGATTATGGAATAGTGCCCCCACGTCTTTCCTGGTTGGAAGCCAAAAGTGTGCGCTGCTGAATCACATTTAATTGTGCTCCAGAGATGCTTTCCTGCTGTGTCGTTTTGTCTGGCAGTTTCTGTAAATACCATCTGTGGGTTTTTTCTCCCACTTGTACTATCCTGCACATCAGCTCTGTATGTTTCTAGCCACCTCTTAATTGACTTGGAATTTCTTCTAATTCTTTGGCACTCTTACTATCTTCAGACTGAATGGGTGAGTCTGCTGTCTAATATCCAGGTAAATACTGGATCAGAGTTTGGCTCAGTTGAGAATCACACGTGTCCTCTCTCTGGTTGACCCTGATGCTCAGATAACTTTCAGGCTATCCAGCTGACCAAAGTCATCATTGATTTTCTAAATTGATGGGTATAGGCTGTGTAAGTACTTAGCACCAAGACATTGAAAACTTTAAATAGTATTTGTCTTTAAAGTAGTTGTGGATAAATCAAACCTTTTTTCTTTTTCACAGTCAGCCTGCCTTTGTCCTGTAGCCCATCCTGACAGTCTCTGCTCACATCATGTCCCATCTTCAGACCTATGTGCTGAGAACCCCATCTCCCCATAGCAGGGTACCAAGCATAGGCCGCCAGCAGCTCTGTGTGGCACAAGCCTGGCAGCTCATGACTTTGCTTTGTGCACAAACAGCACATCCTCAGAGGGTAGAGAGAGAAGCACAAACAGGCCAATGTGGATGCAAGCCTTGTTTGTCCCTCTGTCTCAACACAGTGGGCTCAGACCCAGAGTTTGCACGCTACGTGGCTGGAGTGAGCCAGGCAATGCAGCAGAAGCGGCAAGCCCAGCATGGTCGCCGTCCAGGCCACCCCCGGGGCCACTGGCCTCCCATGGATGATGCCCATCGAACCTGGCCCTTCCCAGAGTTCTTCACAGAAGGGTGAGTGCAGGTGCAACAGTAAAGCCAAAGGTGGGAGCTGGGTTTGCCCCCGTGGAGCCTGGTGGGAAGGCTACCTCCTCGGCCTCTGTGCATTCTTGTCAGGCAGTTCAATCCAAGCCCCCATGTGGGGTCACAGTGTGGTGACTAGACTAGGGTGCCAGATGAGGTGATGTGTCTCTGTGAATACGCCTTTGGTATAAATTCATGACCGTCTTGCCCTGGAACAGGAGCTTACTTGATGGCGTTTGTGAGGTAGTAGCATGTTTACCACCATCTTTATACTGCCATGAGCAGGGCTCTGTGGTTTGGGGAATGCTCTCACAGCCTACCACAAGCAAAGTTCTAGGTTCTTACTCCAGCGTGTTGAAAGAACTGTGGGTTTGGATCCTAATGACACCTGTGGATTTCTCATGTCCCCATATTGCTGCTTGGGCAGCTAGAGACCATCTCAATTTTTTTGTTTTCTCTAAGATAAATTTCATATTGAAAGTATAGGCTTCTGAGAGGAATAAAAGAAAGTGATAGATCTGTATTATTTTGAAATAAGGGAAAGAAAGAAAACCTCACATTTTTTAAAGGAAAACACAAGAGACCTTTGTGTGGTCATGAGATGAGTACAGGGAACGGACTGCTCTTGTCGGGCTGGAGGCCGCGGCTCTGTTGAGGACTGGCTGTAGGAGGCCCAGTACCAACTTGTCTCTTTGGCTTTCAGGGATGGCCTGCACAGCGGCTGGTCTGGTGCTCAGGGAGACTCTGCCAGTTCGAGCGATGAGACGTCCTCAGCCAATGGCGACAGCTTGTTCTCCATGTTTTCAGGGCCTGACCTCGTTGCTGCTGTCAAGCAGAGAAGGTATGAAGAGATTTTTTTTGTAATTTTTATTTATTTTATTTATTTTCATTTTATTTGAAAGTCAGACAGGCAAACATCTTCTAACCACTGGTTCAGTTACCAAATGCCTGCAACAGCCAGGACTGGGCCAGGTAGGATCCAGGAGCTCAATCCAGGTCTTCCACATGTGTGTCAGGGACCCAAGTACTTCAGCTATCATCTGCCTTCCTAGGGTGTACGTTACCAGGAAGCTGGATGAGAAGCAGAGCCAGGATTTGAACTGCTGTGCCCAACGCCTGCCCTGTGACGGGATTTTTAAATTGAAGAGAGGAGAAAGGGACATGTGGGTGTGACCCACAGTTTACTCCTCTGGGAAGGCCACAGGAACCGCATCCCTCCCAGCCCATCTTGGGGTGGAAAGGTGGGGGAACTTTCAGGACTGCCTGGCTCCAGGCCTCTGAACACCTTCAGAATGTGTTTTCTATGAGGAAGA
This sequence comes from Lepus europaeus, assembly GCF_033115175.1. Taxonomy (NCBI): domain Eukaryota; kingdom Metazoa; phylum Chordata; class Mammalia; order Lagomorpha; family Leporidae; genus Lepus; species Lepus europaeus. Next base: position 16,399,211 of record NC_084845.1, on the reverse strand, counting down.
GCTGGTACCATGTCACTTAATGTTGGGTTAAGTTTTTGCTAGCAGAGCAGTGTTCTGGTAACCAGAATTATTATGGCAAGTGAGGGCAGATTTGGGAGACAGGGTCTGCTGGTGCTGGCCCTGCCTTGTAGGAGGCAGCCCCTTCTGTGGGAGAAGAAGAGCCAGGACAACCAAGTTCTGATCTGGACTCGTCAGCAGGTTCTGCAGTTTGGACAAAGGTCTCCCCTCAGCTTCTTTGTCAAAGGTGCTACTAGATAAAATGACCTCTGCAGAATATTTCAAAGTTGAGAAAAATAATGGGTCTTGAAATGAGAAGAAATTGGGTAAAGAGAACTGGAGATACTGCTGTGAGCATGGGGAAACGGAGCCCAGAGGTGGCAGACAGTGCACTGGGCAGGACTGGAGCACGTGCAGGGGCCTCTAGACCCCAGAAGTCGTGCTGTGGTGTGGAAAGGGAGGCCAGGGTCAGGCTTCAGTGGATAAGTGGTAGGGAGTGGGTGGTGAAGACAGAAGGATGTCTTAGTAGGACACACTGTGGTGATGGTGGTGCTGGAGATCATGGTGATCATTAACACAAGTTGGGTGCTTCCTGGATGCCGGGGTTTGGGCTGAGTGCCTCACAATCGCTGTATGTGTGTGTTAGGGCTGCCATAACAAGTACCATAGCTTGGGGGCTTAAACAGCAAGCATTTTCTCACAGTCCGGGAAGCCAGGCATCTGAGATTGAGATGTGGATAGGATTGGTTTCTCCTGCAGCCCCTCTCCAGGGCTTTGTAGACAGCTGTTTTCTTGTGTCTTCACGAGGTCATGCCTGTGTGTGTGCCTGTGTCTTAAGCTGCTTCTGTGAGTCATAGTGACTTAGGGTCCAGCCTAATGAGTTCAAATATAATCATATCTTTAAAGCTCCTGTGTCTCTATATAGGCACAATTTGGGGTATAGGAGGTTAGGGTTTCAGCGTTTTAATTGCAAGGGGCGAGGGGAAATTAGACACAATTCAGTCCTTAACAACCACCTTCTAAGTACTGTTTAACATCCCTCCCCTTACATGGTAGGGAAACTGAGGCTCAGAAGTTCACTCATTCATTCATTCATTCATTCATTTGGTGGCCCTGGTGGTCCAAAGGCAAACAAGACAAACCCTTGTCCATGTGGAACTTGCATTCCAGTGAGGGATGGGAGATAAACAAGAGCAGATTGGGTCGGGTCCATGAACAAAAGTCAGGTAGGCTAGGCGGGGACAGGCAGGGTTTGTTTTCAGAAGGGTAGTTGAGAGTCTTCTGATGAGCAGGGGCTGAACGATGTGGGGGAGCTCCTGGTGGAGAAGGGGCAGTGGGATGCTGGGAAGAGAGGGATCAAGGATGCTGTGTGGCAGGGGTGTGGGACATTTGCAGGAGTGGCAGGTTGAGGCCAGCGAGGAGTTTGACTTCATTGTAGACTGCAACCAAGCAGACATCTCAGAAGGCCCCTTGCGCCGCCTTTGCGGAAACTGCCATCTGCGTAAGAGATGCTGAGCCTGTCCTCTGCTTCCTGCCTTTCTCCTCCACTGTTGCCCCACAAACCCGTTGGTGTCAGTAAAATCAACAGGCTTTTGTCTTTGAGTCGCATATCCGCAGTGCATGGTAACACCATTACTTTGTGACTAAGTGAACAGAAAGCCAAACCTGGTGGACGCAGGTGCCTCCCACCCCACCTGCCTGTGCCAACTTGCAGGAATGCCCCATTTATTGCTGACCCCTTATCCTGAATACAGTGGATCCAGGGTCTCCCTCTCGTAGCTAGAACCAGACCTGGAGACACTGGAGCCAGGCAGCAAGAATGTCTGTCCCCTGAAGAGAAGCTGAGCAGGAAGGCGGGGAATCAGTGCTCTGAGCTCTTGGTTCTTTCAGGAAACACAGCAGCGGAGAGCAGGAAACCAGCACGCTGCCCTCGCCGCCTCTCCTCACCACAGTGGAGGACATGAGCCAGGTACGTGGGCTGGCCCCGTGGGTGCAGACTGTGGGCACGACTGCAGAACCTCAGTGTGAAGGGGGCCTCAGAGCCCGGGGGCTTCTTTGTGGTGAATAGCTTTATATTCTCATGATTCATCTGAGTGAACACTGTCTGGCTGACTCAGAGCCACACGGAGGGGACTCTTCAGGGCTGCAATGGCCAGTACAACAGCCACTCGCTGCATGTGGCTGTTTGAGTTAAGCACAAATAAAATTTCAGTTGCTCAGCTGCACCAGCCATACATGGCAGATGGCTGCTGTGTTGGACAGTGTAGGTGGAGACCACTGCTGTCCTGGACAGGACTGGGGTTCTCACCTTGCCTCCTAGCCAGGAGCAAGGGACAGAGGCCCAGGGAGGCGGGAAAAGATACATCAGGAATGCCACTTACAAACCTTCTTCTGTGTCTCAGGAAAACAAAACCAAAACGTGGCCGCCCAAAGCACCGTGGCAGCACCCTTCCCCACTGCCCAGCACGCTGCCCAGCCCGAGCACACCGCTCTATGCCGTCGCCAGCCCCGGCAGCCAGTGGAATGACACCATGCAGATGCTACAGTCGCCAGTGTGGGCTGCCACCAGCGACTGCAGTGCCGCCTCCTTCAGCTACGTGCAGACGCCACCGCAGCCCCCGCCCCCACCAGCGCACAAGGCGGCACCCAAGGGCTTCAAGGCCTTCCCTGGGAAGGCTGAGCGCAGGCCGGCCTACTTGCCCCAGTACTGACCAGGGCCAGTCTGAATGCCTTCCCAGGTTGTGGGGGTGAATATCCCCACCCCAGGGCGACTCGCTGACACCAGCTCCCCAGAGGACCAGTGCACTCCTGTCCCAGGGGTGGTTTCTTGGGGATGGGGATGTTTGGCAGCTCCAAACCTTTAAAACCTGGCTTCACAGACTTTGGAGGCATCAGACGTCCGGAGAGCCAGCTGCAGACGGTTTCTGGCCCTCAGGGGGATGCCGGAGCATCTGCAGGCTCAGTAAGCACCTCAGGGGATTCTGATGTAAGCAGCCTTGGGCCACACTCTGAGAAACACAGCTCTAAGATTTTAGTCCCACTGTGTGTGGGAAGGCACCAGGACTGAAGGCTGGGAGCAAACTGACCATGTTCTGAGACCCTCTCTTTAACAAGTTGTGATGACCACACCAATCACTGTATTTTCTAGCTATTTTTCCTTTAGTTTTTTAGTTAAAACATCTCCTGCCTAAAATACATTGAATAATTTAAGATGACAGATACACTGGCTGGAGTTTGTTCAACACTATCTTTATTTAAGCTTCCACAAAAAGGGCAAAGTTTAGAATATTTGTGACCAGAAGCAATCACCTGGGTTTTCTGAGGGTGACCAGCTCCTTGCCACCGTAGGGGTGCAGCCTTTACCAGATTTTCAGAAAAGGATTGGAGGCATTTCCTGATGATCCTGGAAGTGAGCCAGCTGGCTGCTCTCAGACCCTGCATGTGGCCAGAGGCATCGACAGGGACCTCCAGGATGAGGGCAGAGCAGTGCTGTGCAGATGCCTGCACTGGCAGCATTTGTGAGCTGGCTCAGTGTAGACAGGAATCAGTTTAGTCTTGTCTTTAAAAAAAAAATAAAACTCTGCCTCATTTTCAGTTGCTATGTGCCATTAAATAGATAACATCCTGTGGATTTAGGGATATTTTCCAGCCAGAATGGATCCAGAAGAATTGAATGGTGCTTAAATTGAGAAATAATAAATATATCTATATAGAGTAGATATCCCACTGTATATTAATTGAGGTTACAGAAAGTTCTTTATATAAAACTTATTTAAATTTTTCATATTTCATCTTTGAAAAAATCTAATTGAGAAAAATCCATAATATTTTCTGGTATGAAAGTTTGACAGTATTAATATTTTTTTTATATTTTCTTAAATCATTAAACCATTTTAATATATGTTAACTACTAATAAATGGTTTATTCTTTCTAACTCCATATAAGCTTTTCCAGCAAAGATTGTAATAACACATTTATGTTCTCATTTTTCTACAGATATAAGTAAATTTATATTTAAAAATACCAAAAAGAATAAATATATATATATGTATGTATGTATGTACGTACACACATACACACACACTAATTATAGAGGACCCTTAGGGTGTCTGAGCCCAGCCACCTGACTTTTTAGTACTGTGTTGTTAGGCTGTTTCCAGGCCTCGAGTGTTGTCTTTTGTGCTATGTGGGGATGCCATTGCTGCCTGTTCCTATGATCCTTTCACCGTGGGTTCTGAACATTCACCTCACCATGTTTACAGAGAACTCTTTTGTACATAGACTCTTTCAGGCACGTGCTTTGCACCGACCCTGCGTGGCTCTCGTCTGTTGTGTTAGCTGTCACAGTGTACGCAGTCTGTTAAAGTCGTTTGTGGCTGTTCTTCTTGTAAGATAGTTTTTTCTTCAATAATGTGTCCATAGTACCCTGTATTCCAAGTTCTATTATACTGACGTACTCTTGTTTTAATAGTGCCTCCCCAAAGACCTCACCCTGGACAGAAATCAGTCCTGAGGCCCCAGTGCAGGTGGCATTGCTAATTGTCACTTTCCAGTTTGACATTTTGTAATTGCATCTCCATGGGCTGTGAGACTGTGTGAAGCTATTTGTGTGGTCTCCATGTAGGTGCTGTGTTCCCAGCACCACTTGCTCTGAACACTGGTAATTCCAGGTGCTGCGCTCGGCAGAGGGGTCTCGCCAGTGCGCATGTGTGTGCGTGTGTGAGTGTGTGTGTCCTTTGCATGGCCGGGTGTGGCTGCCTTGCTCGGGCATCAGCAGGACACAGTGTGAATAGTTATAATGCTTCCAAACTGGAACTCTACATTTTGTATCTTACTTTTAAAGCTCCTATAAGTAAAATAACTATTGGCTTTATTAAAAATATACATTTAATAATACTTTGTATCTTTGTTTACAATGAACTGCAGCAGACACCATTAGAATCCATGGCTGGCTTATCACTTTGGAAAGCTGCACATGAGTTGGCTTTTAGATCACCCTCCGATTTCTGAGGTCTGGCAAGGAGAAGGACCACTGTGGGTATGAGGAGGGGCTGCAGTGGATGGGCAGCAAACAGTGACCAACCGCAGCTCTCTTGTTGGCTTCCCTAAGGCTGCAGCTGGTTTAGGCCCCTGCACAAGTGAAGATGACGTAGTGTCGAGGAGGCCGTCTCCTGAAAGGATGTATACTGTTTGGGTTGGGGTCTGCAACACCCACAGCCCACCAAGTATGGATGCCATGACCCACATGCTCCCCCAGCAGCCTGCAGCAGAGGGGTAAGAAGAACCTGGCTCGCTTGGTGATGCCATCGTGCCAAGCAGAAGGAAAACTATGATGGAACCCCAACTGGAGGGTGGGTGATAGGGGAGTGAGCCTTAGGGTATAACCACAGGTGGAAATACCACTCTGGCTTCTGTGTGCTGAGGTGCCCTCGAGTTGAGCCTTTGAAATGCACCTCACAACAAGACTGCTTAGTAACAGCCACGTCGCAGGAGAGCGCCAGGGGATACACTGGAGTTAATATTAAAGCTAGCGGGGGTGGGGGCCGGGGGGGTCAGATCTGTTCTGTGTAACACAGGCACCCAGCGCTGTTCACTGGCTTTGCTTTCACAGCAGTGGTGGAGCTAGAGTGCTGCCTGTGTTCCTGGTGAGAGGGGATGGAAGCAGAATGCACGGTGCACCTGAGCTCCCGGAGGCTCCTTGGAGCCGGGCTGTCGGAGATGGAGGACGCTTAGGCAGCCCAGGTGTCTGTGAGGCTTGTGAGCCTCCTTTCCCACCTGAGGGCTAGCTAGAGTGGCGCTTCCAGCTTGGGGACCGCCACATACCAAGCAAGGGCCTGTGAGGGGCGGCCCATGGTGCACGACGTGGTCTGGGTTGTGACTTGTTCCCTGATCCGGACACAGGAAATAAACCCCTCCCGGTGGACAGCTGACTGGCTGCCCCAGCAACAAGCAGCTCATCCCCGGGCAAGCCGCCGGAAGTGACGCCCAAGGCTGGCCTCGCAGCCCCACAGGGGCAGCTGGCTGTGCCCAGGCCTGTGGATGTGGCTAGTGTCGAGACTGAGTCTGTCATGTGGGCCCAGAGGACACAGAAGGGGCCAAATCGTCCCTAGGAGCCAGGACTGCAAAGAAGACGCAGCCAGGCCTTGAAACTTGGGCAACACGACCCCATCTTCCCCACCCTTGGAAGAATACCACTGCCCATCCGTCCTCCCAGCTGTTGTGCAGGCTAACCTGGAGGACATTCTAGATTGTTCCTTTCGTTACTCGGTTAACCAGCAAGGCCTATAAACGTACCTCCAAGCCCACCCGAATTCCACGTTCTTGTGTCTCCACTGCCATCACCCGGTCCTCACCGGGCTTCTCCCTTCACAACCTCAGGTCCCCCCACAGCTGCTCGCCCCCTCCACCAGGTCTCAAGCCAGAGCCCGCCTTGCAACCTGGCTTTTGCCTCTCACAGCCCTTAACACTCCCACCACCCTGGAATCCGTTAGCATCTGCCCCTCTCGTCGGGATGAAGGCCCAGAGAGAGCAGGGAGCTGGGCCTGTTCACGGCCACGAGTGCAGCGTGAGGGCTGACCACCCCGGACTACTGCCTAGCAACCGGGGTAGATGGAAGGTGTCGCTGTGGCCAGAATTGGCAAGTTCTACTAGCGAAAAAGAACTAAACGTAAAAAGGCATATGCCGGACTAAACCAGCCTGTACCTGGCAAGCAAAGGACTGACATTAGGAGCTGCAAGTAGGGCTGCGAGTACGTACGTAGCCCTTCAGTAAGTGTAGTCTTCAGGACAGCTATGTGCTCCAGGGCACCAAGTTCCTACACGCGCCAGGGTCCCACCACACACGACTTCTGGATGGCGCATGCGCACGGCCGCCGCCCCGTGGTGCATGCGCACGAGCGCTAACGCCTCCATCCCAGACGTGCGGCCGCAGAGGTTTCCTCGCTACCGTCCCCGGCCCTGCGCAGAGACATGCGCACAAGCGCGCGCTCCGCCCACCCCGGACGTGCCTGCCTACACGCAGACGCGTGCGCAGCGCTCCGCAGCGCCCGCCTTCGCTGCACGTAGGCCGGCCCGGGCCCCGGGTTCGTGAGCTGCTCCCGCGCCTGGAGCCCCGCGGGGCGCGCGGAGGTGTGGTCTCCTGGCCGGGCTGAGGCTGCGTGACTCAGCATCCCCGGGGCGGCCCGCCCCCGCCCTCCTGCGGACGGCCTCTCCGGGGCCCAGGACAGACCCCGTCCCTGGGCTGCCAGACCCGTGCCTCGGGTTCCGGTCTTCAGACCGTCTCTTGTTGGGGGCTGTGCGCGCCACGCGCTGCAGTGAGCGGGGGACGGGGCTCTCCCTGCGCGTCCGAACTGGCCTGCCCGTCGGGTGTGCCCTGATCTGGCCCTCACCCAGCCTCCACCGCCTCGCGGCTGCACCTGACGCTTCCAGCAGCTCCAGGATTCCCGGTGTAGCGCTTCCAGGATCCCAGGCATCCTGAGCCCGGGACCCAGCCGTTTGCCCGCTGACAGGTGTCATGGGTTTAGCATTTGTTCAGAACGTAAAATAACACTGAATTCCCAAAGATGCCACTGCACTGACACCACCCCACACTGGTGCCTGATCATGCCCTGCCCTTTTTTTTTTTTTTTTTTTTTTTTGGATGGTTTTCTTACTCTTGGCCTTCACAGGTCATTGGATCCAGGCCAACAGGACCAGTGTTGGTGCTCTAAGTTTTGGGATTTTCCTGCCTCTGCAGTTGCACACCCTGCTGTCCTTTCCCTTGGCCATTTCCACGTATAAGGGTTTTTTTTTTTGTTTTTTGAAGATTTATTTTATTTACTTGAAAGTCAGAGTTACTGAGTGAGATCTTCTATCCACTGGTTCACTCTCCAAATGGCCAGACCGGCCAGGGCTGGGCCAGGCTAAAGCCAGGAGCCTGGAACTCCATCTCACATGGAAGCCAAATACTTGGGCTGTTTTTCCCAGCAGCGAACACCACAGAGCTGGATGAGAAGTGGAGCAGCTGGTACTCGAACTGGCACTCAATGGGATGCTGGCATTGCAGGCAGTGGTTTAACCCACTGCGCCACAGCACTGGCCCCATGGCGCGTGTAAATTTCCTCCCTGTTAATCAGGATTATTGTAGGGGTCTTCAGAACCTTAGTGGAGAGTCTTACTATGAAAGAACTATGTGGGGCCCCTTCTGCAGTACTGGTTCAAGTCCCGGCTGCTCCACTCCTGATCCAGTTCCCTGCTAATAGCCTGGGAAAGCAGTGGAGGATGGCCCAAGTGCTTGGGCACCTGCACCCACGTGGGAGACCAGGAAGAAGCTTCTAGGGCTTACTATGAAAGAACTATGTGGGGCCCCTTCTGCAGTACCGGTTCAAGTCCCGGCTGCTCCATTCCTGATCCAGTTGCCTGCTAATAGCCTGGGAAAGCAGTGGAGGATGGCCCGAGTGATTGGGCCCCTGCACCCACGTGGGAGACCAGGAAGAAGCTCCTGGGGCATTAACCAGGAAGATCTGTGTGTCTCTCCCTCTCTTTGTAACACTGCCTTTTAAATAAATAAGCAAAATCTTTAAAAATGCATGGATTTCAAAATTCTTGAGCAAGAATTAATGTGTCTTTTAGTATCACTTTCCACAAGCTTTTTTTTTTTTTAAAGATTTATTTATTTATTTATTTTGACAGGTAGAGTTACAGACATTAAGAGGAAGAGACAGAGAGAAAGGTCTTCCTACTGTTGGTTCACCCCCCAAATGGCCACTGTGGCTGGCGCACTGCACTGATCCAAAGCCAGGAGCCAGGTGCTTCTCCTGGTCTCCCATGGGGTGCAGGGCCCAAGCACCTGGGCCATCCTCCACTGCCTTCCCGGACAACAGCAGAGAGCTGGACTGGAAGAGGAGCAACCTGGACTAGAACCTGGCGCCCATATAGGATGCCGGCACTGCAGGTGGAGGATTAGCCTAGTGAGCCGCGGCGCCGGCCTCCACAAGCTTTTTGAAGTCTCCTGTATCATAGAGGCTTCATTGGTACCGCACTAGAACGAGGCTGATGAGGGGAAGGGGCCTGCCTGCTCTGCCACTGTCCCTGGACCTGTGTGCCACGGCTGCAAGCAAGTGTCACGAACAGGGCTCAGGCAGGAGTCAGGCGACCCCGGGCTGATTCTCTGCCTCCCACAGACTGGCCCTTCTCAACTCTGCTACCCTGTGTTGAATGGGGAGGACAGCTGGAGGCCCCTGCCGGGTGACGTGGGAGAGGATCCGCCAGGAGCTTCATAGGAGACACCCTGGCCCGGGCGGTTTCCCCGTTCCTCGTCTCACTGCGGGTGGCTTCCCGCTCCTGGTGCTCTTCCTTTGTCCTCCATTTTGTGCTTTCCTGAGCTGCAAGGACTTCTCACCCTTCAGATCTGAACTTGAGTTTCTTACTGAGAAGGAGAAGCGAGGTAACTTTTGGAATTTCGAAGTAACGAGGTGAGACCTAAAATAGTGCGGGGAGATCTGCAGCTGCTGGGAATTGTAGACGCCAAACTGCTGGAGGTGTACGGGGAAATGTCAAAGGGCAAAACTTTTGAAGTGGCAGCCATCTTGGGCTTCCCCTCTTTCTCCTCCTGTGGGTTGGGAGGGTGGGAAAGGACCCTGGAGGAGACAGGGTGGCAGTTGGCAGGTGAACACCCGCGCGATCAGTGGCAAGACTCAGGAGTTACAAGCAGTAACTCAACACGACTCAAACTCTAAGGGAATCATTGGTTTACATCGGCTGCCGGCGGCCTGACCCCAGGAACACTGGCCCTGTGCGGGTCGCTGTGGCGTGTCTCTGGGGGTCATTCTGTCTCTCCTCGAGACCAGGGATTGAGCCTCAGGTCTGTCCTTTCCGATGGGCGGCGTAGCACCCTCAGCAAAGCAGAGACTTCTGGCTTCAGGGTCTCAGGAAATGACTGGTTGGCTGGCTTGGGTCCGTGTGCTCATCCGTGATGCAATCAGGGAGGTGGGATGGAACACAAGGGCGGGAGGTAGTGTTTCTGGACAAAGGTGATTGACGTCATCACAAAGAAACTACTAGAAAAAGGGAGCTTGTGGCTACTGTTGGCCGAGAGGCCTCTGCGGAATCACCAGGTAGGTGGCTCACGGCACAGTGGCTAGGAGACAGGACTTCCCCTTGGTTGAGGCTGTGTTCAGAAAGAAGCGCAGGCCCTGGGGTGGGAGTGCTGACGAGTTACTGGCATGGACCGGAAACCCAGGCGGGAGAGAGTCCCAGGGAACGCCAGCGGAACAGCTTCTGTTCAGTGCGGTCGGGCTGTGCTGGGTGGACACTCAGTCCAGACTGAGTTGGCAGCTGGCCCCGAACGCCTCTGGGTAAAGAAGGGTCCCGTGGACCAGGACACCGCCGACTGCCCCGACCGAAGCCCCCTTTCTCTCTGGCCTGCATGACCCTGGCGGCCCAGCGCCCAGGTGTCGGACTCTCTCTGCCGTGCCAGGTGATGTCGGTCCTCTGCTTCCTGCCCCTCTCAGGGCAGAAGTGAAGTCCTCGCAATGACTCGGAGGCCCTGTGTTGCCGCCCCTGCCCTCTCCGACCTCATCTCCTGCCACTTCCTCTCCACTCCAGGCACATTTGCCTTCTCCCATTTCTGGAACATCTGAGCATGCTCATGATTTGTTTGTTTTAAAAAATTCGTGTATTTGAACGACAGAGTGACGGAAGAGGAAAGACAGAGGCACCTTCCCTCTGCTGGTTCACTCCCCAGATGACGGCTACAGCTGTGGCTGGGCCTGGCCGAACCCAGGACCAGGAACTCCACCCAGGTCTCCCATGTCGGTGCAGGGGCCCGAACACTTGGCCATCCTCTGCTGCTTTCCCAGGCACATTAGCAGGGAGCTGGGTGGGAAGGAGAACAGCCAAGACTGGAAACAGCAATCCCATACGAGAGGCCAATCTGATATGGGAGGCAGCTTGACCTGCTGGGCCACAGGAATTTTGTGTTTCAGGAATTTCGCAGTTGCTGAACTTTGCCCCTGGAGAGCCAGTTGGCTGGCTCCCTGACCTGCAGCCTTTTGCACAAGGGTCATCTCCCCGGTGCAATTTTTTTCTCCACCATTCTATTTAAAATCACAAGCCCTGCTTCCAGCACCCTCTCCGGCTGTCTTTTCCTTGATAGCACTTGCCAGCACTTAGTTATTTGGCTCTTTTGTGCCCAAAGCACCTGGAATAGTATCTCTAAGGTGGAAGGCGTTCAGTAAGAGTGTCAGCGAATGAATGAATGAATGAATGAATGATGGAGCAGACCGGGGTGCGGAGTGCTCGGTCCCTGCTCCCCTCCCTCCTGGGCAGCGGCCAGGAGAGCGGCGGCGCAAGTGGCCGCCCGGGGACAGGGAGCGACCAGCTGCAGAGCGGCGGCGGGGAGCAAGGTCGCCCCCCCCACCCCGGGGGCGCGGGCGGAGGCGCGGGGCGGGGCGGGCCGGGAGGGGCGGGGCGGGGCCGGCGCCTGCGCCATAAAGGCCGCCCGCCGCGCGCCCCCGGCCCCGCTCGCCGCGCGCCGTCCCGCCCCTCCTTCCGCCGCCGCCGCCGCCGCCGCGCACGTCCCGGTCCGTGCACCCTGCTGGCCGCGCCATGGCCGCGCTCACCCGCAACCCGCAGTTCCAGAAGCTGCAGCAGTGGCACCGCGAGCACGGCTCCGAGCTCAACCTGCGGCACCTTTTCGACAGCGACAAGGAGCGCTTCAACCACTTCAGGTGCGCGGGGCCGGGGCGAGGGGCCCGGGTCGGGACCGCGCTTTGTCCTTGGCGTCTCCTTGGAGTGGGTTCCCGGGGGCCCGCGGGCTCGCCCGAGGTCTGGGGCGGGGGCTGCTTAAATCCCGGGGAGTCGCGGACGCCTCCGTCCCCTCCCCGCCCCCGCAGGGCCCCGCCTGACGCAGCGGGCCTGGCCAAGGTGGGCGGCAGCGTGGGGCAGCCCCGGGGAGTCGCGGGGGCAGGGCGGGTGGAGATGGGAAGGGGCCTTGGAGGAAGTCGTGGACTTATTGGGGGGAGGGTGCCTCCTAGCGGGCTCTGGGCAGTGACCCTAGAGCGTGGGGGGTGGGTCCGCGGACCCTCCTTGGGGTCGTGGCTTGTCTCCAGTGGCCCGCCGTGCCGTCAGGATGGGTGTCTGAGTAAGCCGAGGCCCGGAGGGCTAGCTCTGGGCAGGGGTTGTCGCGGTCCGGGTTCAGCAGGGGCAGCTGCACCAGCGCCCTGTCTCCCCAGGCCCCAGCGTCTAGGTTCTGTGAGGATGGCCCCTTGCACTGTGCTGCTGCCGCCGCAGGTCAGCCTGGGGGGCAGGCAGGAGAGGGACAGCGGACCCCCCCCTCCCCCCGTGCTGGGTGGCTGAGGTTCCCTGGGGCGTGGTACGCTGAGGATGCGTGTGCTGGAGGCAGCTCGCCTGGCTGCTGTGGCCGGGGGCCAGGCAGGCTGCAGAGACCTGGGTGTGGTCAGTAGCCCTCCCTTTCTGCAGCTTGACGCTCAACACCAACCATGGCCATATTCTGTTGGATTACTCCAAGAACCTGGTGACGGAGGAGGTGATGCACATGCTGCTGGACCTGGTAATGCCCTGTCTGTCTGGGGAGGCTTGACCTTGACCTGTGACCCCGGTGGGGTGGGCGAGCTGGGTGCCTGGGAGCCCCCAGATCCTTGAGCGTCTTGAGTTCCTCTCCCAGTGGACCTCGGGAACTGCCTCTTTGCTGCTCAGGGCTCTGAGCACCTGCCCCTGGCTCAGGTTCTGAGTGGCATCCCCAGAGACCCCAGGGTCTGGTGTCTGCGTAGACCCCTTCCCAGACCCTGGAGAGGGAGCCCAGGCTGTAGCCTTCTGCGACCCCGCTTGGGGACAGCGCTAAACCTTGTGTGTGTGTGGGGGGGAGGGGGACTTGAACTTGAGCTCGTGGTGGGCAGTGTGGGTGGGACCAGACTTCATGTCTTCTCTTCCTAGGCCAAGTCCAGGGGTGTGGAGGCCGCGCGGGAGTCCATGTTCAATGGTGAGAAGATCAACAGCACGGAGGTGAGCGGGCCTGGTGGCCTCCAGACTCCGCCTACCCCCTGGGGCCTCTTCCTTCCCCTTGGCGTTGATTCTTGTCTTCATTCTCTTAGGCAACACCGTGGCTTGCCAAGGGGCCTGAGGACCTGTTTCCTTGGGGGCTGGTTGTAGGGCCTTGCAGTGTGTCTTCCCCAACACCAGAGTTTGCAAAGGCTCCCAGTGCCTGCCTTGGGAGGCACTCAGCGGGGAGGGTCTCTCATGGCCTCTGAGAGTCCTTGCTGCAAGTCCTCTGAGTGCTAAGAGGAGTCTCAGGTCACCAGAGGGAAGCAGCTGGAGTCTGGTCAGAAGCGTGGCTGGGGGCCCTGTGCTGACTTCTGGGAAAGCCCGGAGCTGTCGTCAACGCTGCAGGCCGCCACGGCACCCACCACCTTTTACCATGAGGACTCTGAGGCTTAGCGGCCAAGTTGCGTGTCTAAGACCTCGTGGCACAGCCAGGATTCAAACCCAGCCCACCTCGCACTGCTGGGCCAGGCTGAGGAAAGCTGTAGGGCAGGCAGGGTCGGGGTGTGGGTAGCGTGGAGCCTTCCACCCTGGTCATCCTCTCGCTGGGCTGGAATCCCAGCACAATCCCTTCCTGCCCAGATGGGACTGTTGGTCAGTTTCCCTGAGGGACACCTAGGCTAGCTTCAGCTGCATGGGGCTGTTGCACTCAGATGACCAGGCCAGCCGCCTGGTGCCCGTGGCATGGCAGGTCTGGGTTGGGCGAGGAGCTTGAGTTGCCTGCTCTGCCCAGGCCGCTTGCCAGGTGGTGCCAGAGGACAGTGCACACTGTCATCGGGAGGACGGGTCCCTTTGGGCTCAGCAGGCCCTGGTCCTCGGGAGGCATTTACCGCCATCCCTGGCGTGTGTCATCGTTACTCCATTCCTCCTGCCTCCGACTGTCCGTGCCCAGGAGCCCTTCCTGCGCATGCTCGGGTTCTGTGTAGCACGGGTGGCAGAGGCACTGCCTCCCCTCCCCAGAGTGTGTGTATTGTCGGGGGAGAGTGTTGCTCCCACCCCGTAAGCAGCCAGTGGGTTCCTGGCAGAGGACCGTGGTGTGACTGTGGTTAGGAGCGGGGGCGGGGGGCTTCACTGCCTGACTCTGTCCCCAGGACCGGGCAGTCCTGCATGTGGCCCTGCGGAACCGCTCCAACACACCCATTGTGGTGGACGGCAAGGACGTGATGCCGGAAGTCAACAAGGTTCTGGACAAGATGAAGGCCTTCTGCCAGGTCAGCGCCTGCTGGGCTAGACTTGCCCTTGGTGCGTGTGTGTGTCTGCATGTGTGCACACCCGTGTGTGTGTGTGCGTGCATGTTAGGAATCTGAGAAACCCTCCCGGGGGGCCCCTCCTTCTGCTTGCCACGGAAGCAGGACTCAGGCCTTCCCTGCACCTGAAGTGCGGTGGCCTGTGTGATGGCTCACCCTGGGGTTTCTGCTGAGCCCTGAGTTTCCCCTGGCCCTGCTCTGAGGGACTCACCCCCTGGCAGGAGTGAATTACAGAAGCCACAGGCTCAGGTGACAGCTGATCAGCAGCAGTGGCCTAAAATGAAACATAGCTCCCTGAGAGATGGGACAGTGGGGAAGAGAAACTTGGGTTTTCTTTTCTTTCTTTCTTTCTTTTTAAAGACTTATTGTATTTAAAAGGTAGAGTTATAGAGAAAGAGAGACAGAGAAATCTTCCATTTGCTGGTTTACTCCTTAATTGGCTGCAACAGCCGGGGCTGGGCTAGCTTAAATCCAGGAGCCAGGAGCTGCATCCAGGTCTCCCACGTGGGTGCAGGGACCCAAGCACTTGGGCCATCCTCCACTGCTTTCCCTGGTGCGTTAGCAGGGAGCTGGATAGGAAGTGGAGCAGCCAGGACTGGAACCAGCACTCCAGTGTAGGAGATCAGCATCAGAGGCAGTGCCACGACGCCGTCCCTAAGAGACCTGATTTTTCTAACCTCTTTACGATGAAATAAATGTTAAAAGTTCTTTAACTTCACCTGCGGTTAATCCTCCAGAGACCTTTATAAAGTTGTCTGACAGCCTGCCCAGGAGATGTGAGTGTGTGTGAGTGTGAGTGAGTGTGACTATTCCTGTGCATCTGTTATCTCTGCTGTGAAACACACATACGGACAAGTTTGTTTTCCACCTGCTCTTCTGTGGCTTGTTTCCACTTAGAAATCAGTACGAGGTGTCTGTGTGTCGGTCAGTGCACCTAAGAATGCCTCCTCTTCTTCCTGTGTGCGACCCTCAGAGGCAGCTCGGTTTTCCCCCAGCAGCTACTGATGCCTCCGGGTCTGTCCCGAGGGTGATCTGCAAAGGTGGCAGGTGTCCTGCAGCCTGGCGTGCTCCGGCAGTGTCTGGGGCCTGTGTGGAAGTGTGTGCGTCTGGGCATCTGTCCGTGTGCTCTGCGAGTGACTGGTGAGCTGTGGTCATTTTCTGCTTGCTCCCTTCCCCCTGCCATGGGGCACGTGCAAGTCTGATTCCTCTGGCCTAGGGCCATTTCTAGACCGGAAAAGATGCCATCAGGGGGAGCAGAGCTCTCTCCTCTCTCCTCTCTTCTCTTCTCTTTCTTTCCAGATTTATTTTATTCAGAGTTACAGAGAAAGAGAGGGCTTCAATTCCATTGGTTCACTCCCCAAATGACCGCAACGGCCAGAGCTGAGCTCACCGGAAACCAGGAGTCACGGGCTTCTTCCAGGTCTCCCACATAGGTGCAGGGGCCCAAGGACTTGGGCCATCTTCTTCTGCTTTCCCAGGCCATTGTAGAGAGCTGGATCAGAAGTGGAGCAGCCAAGACTCGAACCTGTGCCATATAAGATGCTGGCACTGTAGGCCACAGCTTTACCCGCTATACCACAAGCAGCAGCATCCATCTGCTGTTTCACTACCCAGATGTCCACAAAGGCCAGGGCTATCCAGGCCAAAGCCAGGAGCCAGGGGCTTTATTGAGGTCTCCTACGTGGGTGCAAGGGTCCCAACACTTGGGCCATCCTCTGCTGTTTTTCCAGGCACATTAGCAGGGAGCTGAATCAGAAGTGGAACATCCAAGACTTGAACCGGCGCCCACACGGGGTGCTGGCTTTGGAGGAGCAGCTTACTCGCTACGCCACAGTACCGACCTTGAGGAGGAGATCCCAAGGGTCTGGTAGCCACATAAGTGAGACTTCCTGGGATGAGGAAGGCTTGGGATCCTTCGGGAACTTGGGTTCAAGGATGTCCCTTATGGTAGTTGGTCTGTGTGACTTTGGATGTGGCTTTTGGTTTGGGGAAGAGTATTTCGGCCATCTGCTCTGAGTGCCAGAGCTGACATGCCTGCGCAGCCTGGTGCTCTGTCTGATTGACCTGGGGGAGTTCAGAGCAGCGTGTGCGGGGTGGAGAGGTGCTCATTCCAGGAGAGTCCTCCCTTAACACTGGCTCCCGGAGTCCCTGACTCAGACGGACGTGGGGTATTTGTCACTGAAAATTTGCTGCCTAACAGCAGCGAGTCCATGGTGAGGCGCTCTCCCCACGGCTCTCACAAGTGCAGCGGGATGGGGGGAAGCTGATCGTGACAGCCGTGGCAAAACCCAAAAGCAAATTGTTACGTTGGAAGTGGCTGCTGGTGAGGATTCTGAGTGTTCCCGGCACAGAGAATGAGAAGTGTTTGGGATGGCAGGTGGGCCAGTTACCCTGAGACGTACGTCCCTGCGTGGAATTAGCGCAGTGTGGCCCTACGTTTCAATGCACCTTCAGCAGAAGGCTTCTCGGTAGTGAGTGTAACCCAGGCACGGGGGCGCTGTTTGTTGTGGGCCTGCCACGCGGTGCAGGGTGTGCTCGAACTGAAAAAAGGAAGTTGCTGAATCAGTGTGTGTCACGTAGCGTGGGTTTGGTTAAATTAAAGATCCACGTGTTTTCCTATCTGGGACGAGTTATTAGGACACACCCTTGATGGGGAGGTTGGGGACTGTGTCGTTTATGGAGAAAACAACAGTTGCTAGATCTTTTTGGTTCTGGGAAAGAGGAGGTTTGCAGTGGATGTGTAGGAAGTCAAGATTGATCGATTTGAGAGGCAGAGTTAGGGACGGAGGGAGAGGGGAGAGGGCAGAAGGAGCTGGGCTGATCTGAAGCCAGGAGCTTCTTCCAGGTCTCCCAGATGGGTGCAGGGGCCCAAGCAGTTGGGCCATCTTTGGCTGCTTTCCCAGGCCATTAGCAGGGAGCTGGTTCAGAAGTGGAGCAGCCAGGTCAAACCAGTACCCCTATGGGATGCCAGTGCTACAGGCAGAGGCTTTACCTACACCACGGTGCTGGCAACCTGCATTTCCTATAGTACGGCTTAGGGACAGTCCCTTTTAATGTGAAGAGGTGTGAACGAGAGACAGTTACCTAGCCCTCAAACATCCAGCAGGAGGGTGGTGAGATAGATAGGATACTGAGTCAGGGCAACAGTGGGGAGAGGAAGGCATACAAGAACCACGGATTCGTAGCATCTCTGAAATCCGGCAAAGCACATGTTGGCAGGTGATTGGTTAGGACTCACGGCCTGGGAGAAGTTCCTCCAGGGTTCGGCTTTGCCCTCCTTCATCCTTTTTCCCTGAAAGGTGGCCTGTGTGTGCGTCTGATTTCTCAGCTCAGTGCCTGACTGAAGACCCCTCCTGTGCGTCATCTCTGTCGCTCTCAGGCAAGCTGGTGTTGTCTGACAATTCAGTTATTTTGAGGGCTCCATGAGTTTCCTGGGAAGCTCATTGGAGAGGACCAGGTTCCATTAGGCAGAACCAGGACGAGACGCCGTCCACCTTGTCTCCTGAGGTCAACTTAGAGGCGCCTTCTGTGTGACCTGGTCTCTCTGTGTTGCCTGGTCTCTCTGTGTTGCGGCTGAACCTCTTCCGGCAGTCCTGGGGCGGTCGGCGCCTACGCTTTTGGCTTCATTGCCATAATGTGCTTTTGTGACCGTGTCTTGCATCTGAACTTGGCCAAGGAGCTGTCTCTTTATTTTAGCATTGATTGTTTCCTGGAAAAGCCAGGGATTATTTTCAGACCCAGCAATTCCCAGCTGCAGTTTGACAAAAGTTATTTATTTAGCTTATTACGTTTACTTTAAGCACCAAGAAGCCAGATGTTTCTTCGACACAGCCTGAATTGTTCTTAAAGATTTAGTTAGGGGCTGATGCTGGGGCGTGGTAGGTTAAGCCTCTGCCTGTGGCGCCGGCATCCCACATGGGCGCTGGTTTGAGTCTCAGCTGCTCCACTTCCAATCCAGCTCCCTGCTGGTGACCTGGGAAAGCACTGGGGGATGACCCAAGTGCTTGGGCCCCTGCACCCACCTGCGAGACCCAGAAGAGGCTCCTGGCTCCTGGCTTCGGCTTGGCTCAGCTCTGGCTCAGCTGGGTTGGGAGTGGAGCAGCCCAGGCTCAAGCTGGCGTCCATGTGGGATGCTGGTGCCTGGCCCCATGAGCCACATCTTAATAGGTACATCCTTTACTTTCCGTGGGAACGGAGCAGTGTAATGGAGCAGCAGTGAACTTCCTGCCACTACATAGTAAGGATTCTTTCCCCCGGTTTCCAGTGATGCTGTCCTTCTTTTTATTAAAATCCACTTCTCAAGGTCTTTGTTTTTCCCAGCGTTCTTTAGGTTTTTGACTAACTCCTCAGCTTTACCCCATGTTTAGGTTTTTATTATGAGACACCTGACTTCCGGTACCACAACCTGCGTGCATTATCCCTCGTTACTAGCCGAATCACACCAAAGCTTGGCTTAGAGCCGCAGTAAACGTAATCTGACTCGGAAGCTCCGGAGCAGCTTCCCTGGTTGGTCTGGTTTTGGGGTCTGGTGAGGTTGTAGTCAAGAAGCCGACCAGGGCTGTAGTTTCTGAAGGCTTGGGGTGCTGGGGGGCTGTCTGACAAGGTGTTCCCACGTCTGCGTGGCGATGGCCCTAGCTGTCGGTGCAGGTCTCTGTCCTTCATCACATGGGGCCTCCTCGTAGGACTCGGAGTCCTCAAGACACGGGCGTGAAGCAGGGGGCAAGGCTGGGCCACGGGCCCTCCCACGACCCAGCCTCTGTCATTTTTGCAGCAGCCCAGTGGATGTGCAGCTCAGCCCGGCTCAGCACGAAGCCTAAAGGGCTGTGAACAGCAGGACCCTCTGGGGTCCACTCAGAGGTTGGCTGTCACTCCTGGCCCCAGCCCACCCATCCATTGCAGTTGGCATTTCCCCTCTCTTGGTCCCTGCCATAGTAGTTTCTGCTGAAAACTCACTTTAAAAAAAAAAAAAAAAAAGATGTATTTATTTACTTGAGAGAGGCAAAGTTACAGACAGAGAGGTCTTCCATCCACTGGTTCACTCTGTAAATGGCTGCAGTGGCCGGAGCTGGGCCGATCTGAAGCCAAAAGCCAGGAGCTTCTTCTTGGTCTCCCACACGGATGCAGGAGCCCAAGCACTTGGGCCATCTTCTACTGCTTTCCCAGGTACATCAGCATGGAGCTGGAAGTGGAGCATCTGGGATGCTATGCCATAGGCAGACACTTTAACCTGCAGGGCTACAGTGCTGGCCCCAGAAACTGACTCTTGTCTGCACATTCTGATGATGCTACTGTGTGTGTGTGCACGTCTGTGTGTACGTGTGCCCGCGCGTGTGAGTCATCACCCCGCTTTTCTCTCTCTTTAAATGTTTGTTTGTTTGGAAGGCATAGAGAAGGGCAGGCGTTGTGGTGCGGTGGGTTACGCCGCCACTTGGGATCCCACATGGGAGTGGTTGGTGTGACTCAGCCACTCTGCTTCTCATCCAGCTCCCTGCTGATGTGCCTGGGAGGCAGCAGATAATGGCTTGGGTCCCTGCTGCCAGTGTGGGAGACTAATGACTCCTGGCTTCAGCTTAGCCCAGCTCTAGCTGTTGTGGGTATCTGGGGAGTAAACCAGCGGATAGATGATCTTTATGTCTGCCTGTCTGTTTCTCTGTCACTCTACCTTTCAGATAAATAGATCTTTTTCTTTTAAATGTAAACAGCATTCTTTTTTTTTTTTTTAAATGTGTTTATTTATTTGAAAGGCAGAGTTCTCACAGAGGGAGACTGATCTTCTGTCAGAGGATTGACTCTCCAGATGTCTGCTAGGGCCAGAACTGGGCCAGGCTGAAGCCAGGAGCCTGGAACTGGCTCTCCCATGTGGGTTGCAGGGGCTCAGGTACGTGAGCCGTCCTCTCCTGCTTTCTCAGTTGTGTTAGCAGGGAGCTGGCTTAGAAGTGAAACAGCCAGGACTCAAACCAACACTCACTGAGATGCTGGCTCCTGCTGTGCCACGATACCAGGCCCCATAAATTAATCCTAAAAAAGAGAGAGACAGCGACAGAGAGGGACCTAAGTATGTAAGCCATCACCTGCTGCCTCCCAGGGTGCACATCAGTGGGAAGCTAGACTAGGAGGCTGAGCCAAGGCGAACCCAGGCACTCTGATAGGAGATGGGCGTCCCAACTGCTGTCTTTTTTGTTTTTAAAGTTTTTTTTTATTTATTTGAGAGGCAGAATTACAGACAGAAATGTCTTTCATCTGCTGGTTCACTCCCCAAGTGGCCGCAATGGCTGGAACTGGGCTGATCTGAAGTCAGAAGCCAGGGGCTTCCTCCCACGTGGGTGCAGGGGCCCAAGCACTTGGGCTACTTTCCACTGCTTTCCAGCAGGGAGCTGGGTCAGAAGTGGAGCAGCCAGGACTTGAGCCAGTGCCCATATGGGATGCTGGTGCTGTAGGCGGAGGCTTAACTTAGCACGGTGCCGGCCCTCGGAGTGGTGTCTTAGCTACTGTGCCGAATGCCTGGCCTGGCGCTGCACTCTTCTAGGGAGGAAGGGGCACCTCCTTGGTGAGTGTGGCAGGGAACACTCTGCCACTGTGGCGCTGTGGCTCCCGCGGGAGTCTGGGAGCCGCGACGGAGGTGTGAGGACGCAGAGTAAGGATGTTATTCTTTCTGCTCTGTCCAGCGGGTCCGCGGTGGCGACTGGAAGGGGTACACGGGCAAGACCATCACGGACGTCATCAACATTGGCATCGGTGGCTCCGACCTGGTGAGTGGAGGGCCGCCTTGGGGCGGGGGAGGGCTGGGCACCCTGGAATCTTGCTCTTACGCTGCCTCTCCCTGCAGGGACCACTCATGGTGACCGAAGCTCTGAAGCCATACTCATCGGGAGGCCCCCGTGTCTGGTTTGTCTCCAACATAGATGGGACCCACATTGCCAAAACGCTGGCCTGCCTGAACCCCGAGTCGTCCCTGTTCATCATCGCCTCCAAGGTATGGACCCCGGGCACAGCCTGGCTCCCCCAGCTCTCTGTGTTCTGAGGGGGCAGGAAGGGGGGGACTCTGGTATGGGCCCCCGGGCGCAGCCTGGCTCCCCCTGGCTCCCCCGGTCCTGTGTGTGTTGAGGGGCTGGAGGGGGGACTCTGGTATGGGCCCCTGGGCGCAGCCTGGCTCTCCCTGGGTCCCCCGGTCCTGTGTGTGTTGAGGGGCTAGGGAGGGGGGGATTCTGGTATGGGCCCCCCGGGCGCAGCCTGGCTCTCCCTGGGTCCCCCGGTCCTGTGTGTGTTGAGGGGCTAGGGAGGCGGGGATTTTGGTATGGGCCCCCGGGCACAGCCTGGCTCTCCCTGGCTCCCCCAGCCCTGTGTGTGTTGAGGGGCTAGGGAGGGGGGATTCTGGTATGGGCCCCCAGGCACAGCCTGGCTCTCCCTGGCTCCCCCAGCCCTGTGTGTGTTGAGGGGCTGGAGGGGGGACTCTGGTATGGGCCCCTGGGCACAGCCTGGCTCCCCAGCCCTGGGTGTGTTGGGGCCATGGTGGGGGACGACTCTGCCATTGACTTAGACATTGGCCATCCTGCTCACTTCTGAGCAGACCGTGCTGTGTGGATCAGGTCAGCATGGCGGCCCTCAGCCGGTCCCTTAGGTGGCAGCAGGCACAGACCTGAAGAAAGCCCTGAGTGGTCAGTGTGATCCTTTTCTTCAGGCCACGCCTGTTCATTGTGTGGGGCCACTGCTGGGCCCGGAGCTGTTCTCCACTTTCTCCCTGTCCCTTACGTGGGCGCCTGCTGTGCCCAGAGCCAGGCCCTGATAATAGAGGAGTTTTGTTTGCTGTCACTCAACACCCTGTTTACTCACATTAGTGGATATCAATTCATCTGAGTCCTGAAACAAGTACTGGCCAGCAGGCCAGGCCCTGGACTTTTATTTTAAAAGGCAGAGTTAAGAGAGGGAGACAGACCTTCCATCTGCTGGTTCACTCCCTAAATGGCCACAGTGGCTGTGGCTGGACCAGGCTGAAGCCAGGAGCCTAGAATTCCATGTGGGTCTCCCCTGTGTGTGGCAGGGGCCGAAGCACTTGGATCATTGTCTGCTGCCTTCCTAGGCACATGAGCAGGGAGCTGGGTTGGAGGTGGAGCAGCTGGGACTTGAGCCAGAGCTCTCGTATGGTGCTGGCGTCGCAGCTGGTGTTCTGGCCCACTGCTGCCTGAACCCTGGCCTTTGACCTGCAGGGTTAGGCTGTGCTTGTGGCTTCTTGGGTCCCCCTCCTCCAGCCGTGAAGAGCTGGAGTCCCAGGCTGCTGCTGCTGTTGTGTCCAGGGCCCTTCTTGAGTCACAGAGAGCACACGTGGGGCGGAGGTTTTGTGCAGGCACTGACATGGAAGCACACGCGCCCTGGCACCAGCGGCTGAGTCCCAGCCCAGGGCTGTGCCCCACCACCCCCAGAGGCTGAGGGCTCACTGTTCTTCCCTCTTGGCTGCAGACGTTTACCACCCAGGAGACCATCACGAATGCAGAGACGGCCAAGGACTGGTTTCTCCTGTCCGCCAAGGATGTGAGTGGGGAGTGGGCCTCGCCTGTGGTGGGGTAGGGGCTGGGCGGGAAGAGCAGGCCGAACCTGCCTGTGCACGTGGCCGGGCCAAGCCTGGCCCTGTTTCTCCTCTAATGCTGGAAGCAGATGCTGGCCTGGCTGGTGCCTGCCTGTTCTGGTTAGGACAGCTGCTCAGCTCTGGCTTTGCCAGATGCGCCAGACATGGCAGAACCTGCCCTGACTGGCTAAGGGCCTTTCTGTGGTCCTTCAGGCCCTGTGGGTTCCAGCCTGCTGCTGGCCATGTCCGTCTTACAGGGGCAAGGCAGTTCCTGAGCCTTTTACATGACTTTGAAATGGCTGGGCAGGTCTACCTGTGACTCCTCTGCGCCCTTGACCTTGACCTTAGGGGGCTCCTTTAACAGCTCCCAAGGGCCTGGGCCATCCTCTGCTACTTTCCCAGGTGCACCAGCAGAGGGCTGGATCGGAAGTGGAGCAGCCGGGACTTGAACCGGCGCCCATATGGGATGGGAGCGCCGTGGGTCTCGGCTTTACCGGCCACACCTCCGCGCCGGCAGGACCTTGGTTTCTGCAGTGATGGGAGGATCACTGCCTGTGGGGTGGGTTTGGTGAAACTTGGTTCTGTCTCTTGTAGCCTTCTGCAGTTGCGAAGCACTTTGTCGCGCTGTCTACTAACACGGTGAGTATCTGGGCTCCCACACTCCTCCGCGGGAGGGCCCAGCCCTGCCAAAGTCACGCCTTCCGCAAGACGTGGGCCAAGCGTGGGTCCCCCATGTGGGCTTCTGTGCCCGGTCAGCCTCGCCTCGGCTGTGCCCTCCCCGACCCAAGCTCTGCAGCCCTGAGCAGGGCCTAGCAGGAGTGGGTCCTGCTCAGCCCAGACACCGCCAGGCCCGGCTGATACCCGGACCACTCCACACACGTGACCGTTGCTCCGAGATGGAGTGTGCTGTGTAGGGTGGGGATGCATCCCATTTCTCCCAGTGAAGGATGTGAGTGCTTTGCTCCCCCTCCGTGATTATGTGAGTTGGACATGCCAGGATTAGAACCCGGGCCACCTGCCCTTGGGTGCTCACAGCCTGCCTGGCCCCGAGGTTGTCCCGGGGATGGGAGGCTCAGCAGGGCAGTGTGAGGAGCTTCCTCATCACAGCTCAGGAGAACTCACTGAGCAGGGCTCTGCGGTGGGCACTGTCGAGCTCTGTGGAGCTGGGAGCCACAGCCAGGTCTTCCTGGCCACCGTCCCCTCCCCACCCCCACCCCAGCCTGCCCATCGGAGCCAGCAGAAGCTCCAAAGGCTGGCTAACCCCAGCACCGTCATCTGCCTCCCACAGGTGGAGCTCAGGCCTCCGCAGGGCGTCTGCTCCGTGGGGACTTGGTGAGGGGTTGCCACCCAGTCTGCAAAACGGACCAGAGGACCTGCTGCAGGGCAGGATTGTCCGCTCCTTACGGGCTCCCCTAGTGGGAGGGCCGGGCAGCGTGCAGGCTGTGTGCTGCCTGGCCGAGCAGGTGGTCCCAGGCCGTATTCACGCTCCTGGGTGTCTTCAGCGGTTGTTCTCTGGTCCTGCAGAGAGAGTGGGTGGGCCGGGGCCTCATCTGGGACATGCAGCCCTGTCCATGGGAGGTGCAAGGCCACTGGCATGTGACATGTGACATGGGAGCCAGCCTGGGGCTTAGCTGCAGGTGGGCCAGTCCTGGGGCCCCGCCCTGGACTCCTGAGGCAGGTGAGGGTTCCCGCGACTCCTGGGCGTGCCTGCTCATGTTCCCCTAACAAACCCATCTTTTCATCCCTCTGCTTTGTGCTTGTAGGCCAAAGTGAAAGAGTTTGGAATTGACCCTCAAAACATGTTCGAGTTCTGGGACGTAAGTACAAGCGCCCCCTGCGCTGGCTGACTTAGGTGTCCTCGCCAGGTCGTGAGCGTTGAGCCACAGACGCGGGACCGTGAGGTCAGGCCAGCATGTGTTGAGCGCCTGCTGCATGCCTAGCTTTGGGAAAAGCAGAAAGGCTCCTGGGCAGACTTAGAGGGGAAGAGCCACTGAGTCAGGCGGAGGGCTCCACTTCCTCCCCAGGGGCGGCCGAGTTGCCGCCACCCTGGGTGCCTGCCAGCAGCACCCACTGTGGGGTAACTGGAGCCACGGGGCCGGCTGTGAGTTATTCTCGGAGATGACCTTTCTCCGAGCTGCAGCAGTCTGTAAAGGCCAAGGGGCAGGGTGAGGCCGGAGGTGTGGCGGGCTGGCTCAGCCTGGAGCCAGGGCCAGAGGGGAGGTGCAGGCTAGGGACCTGGGCGGGGCAGGGACCAGGCAGCGTGCAGAGCAGACCCGGCCTGGAGAGGCGGAGCTGCTGGCCGCTGTAGCCATAGGCGGTCACGTGGCCTCCCCCAGCAGTGAGTGGGAGCGCTCCTCACGTGCTTGGGGGTGGGCGGCGGTGGAGAGGGAAGGGCTGTGAGGGTCCGGGTGCAGGGTGTGGTGCGGGCACTGTAGATGCCGTGGGTGTAGCGGGGCATGGGCACAGTGCTCCATCTAACACGTGGCTGTGGCAGGCGCCCCACAGAGGGAGGGCAGCACCCATTGGGGGCCATCCCACTGGCCTTGGACTGGAGGCTGCACACTTGATGGTGGCATCCAGGGATGTGACCGCCTCGCTTTGAGAGCTGCAAAGGCCTTTTCCCATCAGAGTCTGGAAGAGAATGAAGCCCTGATTCCCCAGGCCGTCCATGCTCCGTGTGTAATGAGCTAAACTTCTTTCCAGAGCGGGACTAGTTAGGCACCATCCTCGGAGGAGTGGAGAAGAGTCCCTCAAATCCTTGTCCGCGTCCTGTGGCTCCCAGGCGGAAGCCGGCTCGAGGGAGACGGGTGCCGCTTCTAACCTGGGTTGCATGCCTGCCGACAGGGGAGGCACCTTCCACCTCCTGCCTGGGGTTTGGAGCCTGAGCAGGTGGCGGGCAGGGACACGTGGGGGCTCCTGCTAGCCCAGACGCCTGGCAGGGCAGGGCTTTCACTGCCGGAACCACCCAGCCTGCCGAGATGAGGGGGCCAAGGCTTAGGGAGCAGGATAGGCCTCCCAGGTAAGGCCCAGGATGGCAGTTGGCACAAGAATATGCGGCCAGGGCTGGCTTGTGAGGCCTCCTGGGCCGGGCTGGACATAACCAAGGTGGCTGATGGTATTCCCAGGTGTTCACTAATGCATGTGAGGAGGGTGTATATTGATGGATGGAGACGGTGATGGCCGGGGACCCCAGGGACAGGGACAGGTGAGGTCTCTGGAGCTATTCAGGCCTCTTGGGCAAGGTGGAGGCGTCAGGTGAGGTATAAGGAAGTGGCGTGGCCCTGAGGTGAGAAGGGAAGAGCCCAGTCTGGCAGAGGTGCACGTAGGTGGGGAGCCGCGGTCTGCTGGGCGCTGTCCTGGGCAGCCTGGTGTGTCGGGGCAGGCAGAGGTAACTGTGGCATCTCCTCGGTGCTCAGCAGCAGGTGGACATAGGGGAGAGCTGATTCTGGGTGGTAGGGGCTGGAGGGGAAGCAGGACAGGTACAGGTGAGCTCCGAGGAGGGGCCGGGCCAGGGCAAGGTCCTGGTGAGGTCTCTGAGTTCTGGAGGAGGCACAGGTGTTTCGTGCTGGTTCTGTCGAGCGGGAGTCACGCACCTGGCTGTGTGGGAGGGGCTCTGGACCTGCGGCTGGGACAGCTGTGTGCACTGGGGTCTGTATGATGGCTCTGAAGAGGTAGCGCACAGAGATAGCACAGTCAGGACCCAGGGTCAGCAGTCACAGGTCAGCATCATCCTGACCAGGTGAGGGTCCATACAGGGCCAGGGCGTGGTCTGTGGTCTCCGGGTCCAGCCGGGGTGGGGTCCGAGGGGCTCAGGTGAAGGAGAGATAGGAAGGCATCTGGTTACAGAAGGTGAGGACGGAGCTGGGGCAGGTAAAGCACGCTCAGGTGAGGGCTCTGGGTAAGGGGAGGTGGAGAGGCCTGGGTCTGCAGGGTGAGCGGTCCGAGGCCCACGTTTGTCACACGCTGTTTGGCTACTCACGAGGCTAAGGTGAGCAGCCAGGGGTCCGGCAGCTGGGAGGAGGCTGCCTGCTCAGGATGGCGGTGTGGTGGGTGCCGGCAGGTGTGGTCTGCAAAGCCGGGGCTGGCTGCAGTCTCGGGAACTGGGACCTGACAGAGGTGTGTGCTTCAGGGAGGAGTGCACGTTAGGCACGTGGAGGTAGAACTGGATCCGTCAGGTAAGGGCCCTGGAGCTGCAGAGGGGCAGGGCCCCATTGAGCCGCTGTGAGCACGTGTGAGGATATCTGCATAGCTCTGCTGGTGCACGGCTGGACCTGGAGGGGCCTGGGGTCTCCTGGGAAAACACTGACGAGCTGGAGTCTGGCAAAGGCAGGGAGACCAGCATTGCTTCGGAAGGCTTGTGTCTGCCTGTGAGGGCGTGGGGATGTGCAGCGGTCTGGCCAGGGAGGCTGGAGGGATGAAGGGGAGGCACAGGTTTGTACTCTGGGGTCTCGCAGATAAGGGCAGGCCTGGTTTGTACAGAGTCTGAGAAGCTGGGTGAGGCCTAGCAAGGGCGTAGCACCTGTGAAGCTGAGGGCAAGCCCACGTTTCTGATTCATGAAACTGTTCGGCAGTGGAGGTCAGGTACAGGTAGGTAGAATAGGTCTGCCAGGTGAGGCCTGGGGAGCAGAGCTCATCTAGAAGGAACTGGATCACTTTCCTGGTGTCCAAGGAGGTGAAGTAGACAGATGAATGGAGCCCAGTCTCAGGCGAGCAGCTCTGGGCCTCCCGGACTTGCTGACGTTGGGGCGTTGTGGCCAGCACGGCTGTGTGGAATTGAGTTTCTTCAGGAAGGGCCGGGAGTCTCCGTCCGGCCTGGGATTGTGTCTTTGGGCCTCTGGGAGCCGAACAATGCGGGTTCTACACAGGTGCGCAGGGCTGGCTTTGTCAGGTCACGTGTGTGGAGCCAGGATGAGGACCGCCTCACAAAACAAGCCGTGTCCAGTGAGGTCTAAAAGGTCCTGGACAGGCCCAGGTAGGGAAAACTGAGTGTGTTGGATGCAGTGTGGGCACCCGAGGTGTGAGTCACAGGTAGGCAGAGCTGGCCCACTTGGGTATAGGCTCAGCAGCCAGCATCAAGGGCGGGTAGGCAGAGCTGGCCTACCAGGTTAAGGTGATACCCCAGGATCAGCTAGAGGTAGGCTTCAGGTAGGTTGAGCTGGCCTGCCAGGTGTGTGGTGAGAACCCAGGGTCAGGCTCAGGTCAGTAAAACTGGCCTAACAGGTATGGTTTGAAGAGCCAGGGTCATATACAGTTAAGTAGAGCTGACCTGCCAGGCACAGTCTGGCACAGGTAGATAGAACTGGCTCTCCAGGTGTGGCCTGAGGACCCAGGGTCAAGCACAGGTAGGTAGAGGTAGCCCTCCAGGTGTGGTCAGAGACAGGTAGGCACAGCTGATTGAACACAGGTAGGCAGGGTTGACTCTTCCAGTTATATACCCCTGGGTTTTTGTGGTGAAACCTGAAGAACCAGGGTTAAACCCAAGTGGGTAGAATGGCCTCTGAATGTTGGCAGCGTGCTCTGGGTCCTTGGAGGCCTGCAGGCCCTAAGTTAGACACGGACAGGTTGATGGGACTCTTTCAAGATGGGACTTTGGAACCAGAGGTATGTGCACCTGGGGTCTTGTAGGTGAAATGTTAGAGGCATGGTTCTGGCTCAGGTATGTTGACCCAAGTCTTAGAAGTCTGGCTTGGGGAGCATGGGTTAGTCACACGGTAGAACCATGGCTCTCAGGGGTTCTGTGGATCACAGGTAAGCAGAGATGTTCTCCTCTGAAGAGATTTGAGCTTGGTGAGGGGGTTTGTGCTGTTGGATCTGATCCAAGTATGGATCGGGTCTCTAGTAAGATGCCAGGACTCTGGGATGGGCCAGGACAGGTGGACCATATTTGTCAGGTGAGGTGTAAGGGGCTGGGTTGGGCACAGACAGGGGTTTGAAGCCTGGTCCACCAGCTGAGATGTCTGGAACCTGGCCCTGAAGATGTTAGATACAGGCCAGCTTAGATACAGGTATGGGGCTCTGGGTCTCTCCTGTCCATGGAGGCCATATTTATTTATTTATTTATTTATTTATTTATTTTTTTGACAGGCAGAGTGGACAGTGAGAGAGAGAGACAGAGAGAAAGGTCTTCCTTTTTGCCGTTGGTTCACCCTCCAATGGCCGCCGCGGTAGCGCGCTGCGGCCGGCGCACCGCGCTGTTCCGATGGCAGGAGCCAGGTGCTTCTCCTGGTCTCCCATGGGGTGCAGGACCCAAGGACTTGGGCCATCCTCCACTGCACTCCCTAGCCACAGCAGAGAGCTGGCCTGGAAGAGGGGCAACCGGGACTGGATCGGTGCCCCGACTGGGACTAGAACCCGGTGTGCCGGCACCGCAAGGCGGAGGATTAGCCTGTTGAGCCACGGCGCCGGCTTGGAGGCCACATTTAGATACAGGTATGGGGCTCTGGGTCTCTCCCGTCCATGGAGGCCATGTTACATACAGGTATGTGGCTCTGGGCGTCTCCTGTCCACGGAGGCCTCGTTAGATACAGGTATGTGGCTCTGGGCGTCTCCTGTTCACGGAGGCCTCGTTAGATACAGGTATGGGGCTCTGGGCGTCTCCTGTCCATGGAGGCCTCGTTAGATACAGGTATGGGGCTCTGGGCGTCTCCTGTCAACGGAGGCCTCGTTAGATACAGGTATGGGGCTCTGGGTGTCTCCTGTCCACGGAGGCCTCGTTAGATACAGGTATGGGGCTCTGGGCGTCTCCTGTCCACAGAGGCCACGTTAGATACAGGTATGGGACTCTGGGTCTCTCCTGTCCACAGAGGCCACATTAGATACAGGTATGTGGCTCTGGGCATCTCCTGTCCACAGAGGCCACATTAGATACTCAGGTATGGGGCTCTGGGCATCTCCTGTCCACAGAGGCCACGTTAGATACAGGTATGGGGCTCTGGGCGTCTCCTGTCCACAGAGGCCACGTTAGATACAGGTATGGGACTCTGGGTCTCTCCTATCCATGGAAGCCACGTTAGATACAGGTATGTGGCTCTGGGTGTCTCCTGTCCACGGAGGCCACGTTAGATACAGGCATGGGGCTCTGGATCAACCATCCACAGAGGCCATGTTAGATACAGGTATGTGGCTCTGGGCTTCTCCAGTCCAAGGAGACCAGGTTAGGTATAGGTATGGAGCTCTGGGCCTCTCCTGTCCATGGAGGCCTCGTTAGATACAGGTATGTGGCTCTGGGCGTCTCCTGTCCACGGAGGCCACGTTACATACAGGTATGGGCCTCTGTCTCATGTCCAAGGAGGCCATGTTAGATATAGGCATGAGGCTCTGGGCGTCTCCTGTCCATGGAGGCCACGTTAGATACAAGCATGGGACTCTGGGTCTCCTATCCATGGAGGCCACGTTAGATACAGGTATGGGGCTCTGGGCCTCTCCTATCCATGGAGGCCTTATTAGGTACAGGCATGGGACTCTGGGTCTCCTATCCATGGAGGCCACGTTAGATACAGGTATGGGGCTCTGGGCCTCTCCTATCCATGGAGGCCTCATTAGGTACAGGTATGGGACTCTGGGTCTCCTATCCATGGAGGCCACGTTAGATACAGGTATGGGGCTCTGGGTCTCCTATCCATGGAGGCCACGTTAGATACAGGTATGGGGCTCTGGGTCTCCTATCCATGGAGGCCACGTTAGATACAAGTATGGGACTCTGGGTCTCCTATCCATGGAGGACACGTTAGATACAGGCATGGGGCTCTGGATCAACTGTCCACAGAAGCCACATTAAATACAGGTATGTGGCTCTGGGCTTTTCCAGTCCAAGGAGACCAGGTTAGGTACAGGTATGGGGCTCTGGGTTTCAAGTCCACAGATGCCACAGTAGATACAGGTATGAGGCTTTGGGTTTCCTGTCCACGGAGGCCACGTTAGATACAGTTTGAGATACCAGAGGGCAGAGCTGGATCTCATCTGTGCACAGTGCTAGTCTGCTTGCCTGGCTTTGTCAGTGAGTCTGTCGACCCAGGGTCAATGTGGCAGACGTGTTTGGATATTGTCTTGTGGTCCTTGGTTGTTAGATGAGGTTGGGGGTGGGGAGGGACTTTGTCTAGCCTAGAAATATGTTCTTGGTGTGGGCAGCCAGGCCAGAGCTCAGACCCAAGTGGGGACCTTCAGTGGCAGGATGAGGCACAGTTAGGGAAAGTGATGGTCATCGTAGGTTTGCATGCCTGTGCCTGCCTGGTGCGGCCTCGGCAACCCTTAGGATCAGGTTGGGCAGGTAGACTGTCCTGAGCCAGGTCAGCCACGTGTTCTCAGCACCCTGTCCGCTGTGACAGTAGAGCTCAGGGTGCTGCAGAGGCCTGGGGCTCTGTAAGCACCCCAAGGTGTGGTCTGTGGTGTGCGTTCTTGTTGGCATAGGGTCCAAGCTGCCCACGTGAGGAAGATGGTTAGACCTGGTTAGGTCTGGGGGCCAGGGGGCAGGTGAGGCGCAGAGTGTGGAGCTGGCTGAGGAGCTGCACGCGTGCAGTGAGGTCTGAGCGGCCCACTGCAGGTCCAGGTCGGGGCGTGAGTCCCGCCTCTGAGACCAAGGGCGCAGAGGCTCAGGCTGGACACTGTCCAGCATTGCAGGGCTCCCCTAAAGGGAGATGCGAGGACCGGGTCTCAGCCGTGGTCAGCTGAGGGCCAGCCAGCCGCTCAGGTCCAGTTCCTGGAGTCTGGTGGGTAAGAGCTGAGCGCCTCTGTCAGATGAGGTTCCCCCCAGATCTGGACTCTGCCCAGGTGAAGGGCCCTGCTGTGTCCCCATTGCCCGGGCCATGTTTGACTCCCGCTTGTCCTGTCCGTCCTGTTGATGGAACCCCCCACCTCAGCACCGCATCTAGAGGAGAGCAGCCACCGCGGGCCCCCTGAGCACTTTCCCCGCCTCCCTTCCCTCCTCACCCCCAGGTTCTGCTCCGTTGGCCAGCCTTGCCCCTTGGCTTCCACCCCCCAGCCCGGCTCCTTCCCCTACACTGGGCACTGGTTCCTCCTGCCCAGCATGTCTCGGGCTTCCCTGGGAGAACCGGATGCAGTGAGTTAAAGCCTGCCCTCTGCTTAGAGAAGAGCCCTAGCCTGGGCTGTCCCCGGGAGAACCGAGAGGTTGTCACTCAAGTCACTTTCTGTGGCGCTGCGTTCTCTCCCTATTGAGGAAGGCAACCTTTTTTTTTTTTTTTTTTTTTTTTTAAGATTTGATTTAGGGCCGGTGCCATGGATCACTAGGCTAATCCTCCGCCTGTGGCACCGGCACACCAGGTTCTAGTCCCAGTCGGGGCACCGGATTCTGTCCCGGTTGTCCCTCATCTAGGCCAGCTCTCTGCTGTGGCCTGGGAGTGCAGTGGAGGATGGCCCAAGTGCTTGGGCCCTGCACCTGCATGGGAGACCAGGAAAAGCACCTGGCTCCTGCCTTTGGATCAGCGCAGCGTGCTGGCCACAGAGCACCGGCCATGGCAGCCATTGGAGGGTGAACCGACGGCAAAGGAAGACTTTTCTCTCTGTCTCTCTCTCTCACTAACTCTGCCTGTCAAAAAAAAAAAAAAAAAGTTGATTTATTTGAGAGGTAGTTAGAGAAGGAGGGAGAGGGAGATAGAAATATCTTTCATCTTGGTTCACTCCTTAAATGGCCACAACTGCTGGAGCTGAGACAGCCAGGAGCCAGACCATAAGCAGGGGGCTGGATGGGGAGAGGAACAGCAGGGACTTGAACTGACGCTCACATGGGATGCCGGCCCCGTGGGCAGAGGCTTAGCTCCTGTGCCACCGCGTCAGCCCCAGGAAGGCTGCCCTTGCCACCTTACCTTTGCCTGTGCTGTTCCAGCTGCTGGAAGCCTTCTCCCTCACTGCTCCTCTGGGTCACGGCTGCTCATTGGAGACCTAGGCCCAGGAACCCCTCAGTCGGTCTCAGGTTCATGTTTATTGCCGGCATCATTTCATTTGCATCTTTCTCCCCCACTGCGCTGTTTGCATTGCCTGTGCTGGGAACATGGTGGGTGCTTCCTAAGGTGTGCGTGGAGCTCTGCAGACGTCTGATGCGATGTGACGTGAGAGGCTGCGGTGTGAACTGCCGGCCCTGGTGCATCTTGGGGCTGAGATCAGGCAAGCCCACGTGTTAGCCACCAGGCTTGATGGCGTCCTGGGAGGCAGGGGAGGCGCAGGTGTGAGGTTCTGGGTCTGTCGTTATAGCCTGAGGAATCGGGAATGGGCACAGGTACAGGGTGCTGGGTCTTCCGCTGTCAGAGGGTGCACAGCTAAACACAGGTATGAGGCTGGGGTCTGAGGAGGTGGGGTCTGGCACAGGTAGGTCTGTCATTGTCCTAGAAAGAGTGACTGGCACAGGTAAGGGGCTCTGGGTCTCATGTCCACGGTGGCCAGGTTAGGTACAGGTATTGCACTCCGGGTCTCTCATGTCCACGGTGGCCAGGTTAGGTACAGGTAAGGGGCTCTGGGTCTCTCATGTCCACGGCGGCCAGGTTAGGTACAGGTATTGCGCTCCGGGTCTCTCATGTCCACGGCGGCCAGGTTAGGTACAGGTATTGCACTCTGGGTCTCATGTCCACGGCGGCCAGGTTAGGTACAGGTATTGCACTCCGGGTCTCTCATGTCCACGGCGGCCAGGTTAGGTACAGGTATTGCACTCCGGGTCTCTCATGTCCACGGCGGCCAGGTTAGGTACAGGTATTGCACTCTGGGTCTCTCATGTCCGAGGAGG
The DNA here is from genome assembly GCF_033115175.1 of Lepus europaeus. Lineage (NCBI taxonomy): Eukaryota > Metazoa > Chordata > Mammalia > Lagomorpha > Leporidae > Lepus > Lepus europaeus. Next base: position 16,365,639 of record NC_084845.1, on the reverse strand, counting down.
CCATGATAGATACAGGTATGGGACTCTGGGTCTCTCATGTCCACGGTGGCCAGGTTAGGTACAGGTATTGCACTCTGGGTCTCTCCTGTCCACAGGGGCCAGGTTAGATACAGGTATGTTGCTCAGGATCTCCCATCCACAGAGGCCATGTTAGATACAGGTATGGGGCTCTGGGTCTCTCATGTCCACGGCGGCCAGGTTAGGTACAGGTATGGGACTCTGGGTCTCTCATGTCCACGGCGGCCAGGTTAGGTACAGGTATTGCACTCTGGGTCTCTCATGTTTGAGGAGGCCATGATAGATACAGGTATGGTGCTCAGGATCTCCCATCCACAGAGGCCATGGTAGATACAGGTATGGGGCTCTGTCTCATGTCCACGGAGGCCAGGTTAGGTACAGGTACGAGGCTCTGGGTCTCATGTTCACAGACTCCAGGTTAGGCACAAGTACAAGGCTCTGGGTGTCTCATGTCCACATGGCCTCACTCGTACAGGTATGGGGCTCTGGATCTCCTGTCCAGGAGGCCACATTAGATACAGGTATGAGCTCTGGGTTTCTCATGTCCATGGAGGCCAGATTACAGGTAAGAGGCTCTGGATCTCCTGTGCACTGAGGTCAGGTTAGGCACAGGTATGGGACTCTGGGTCACATGTCCATGGAGGCCAGGTTAGACAGAGGTATAGGATTCTGGGTCTCCTGTCCACAGAGGCTAGATGCAGGTATGAGGCTCTGGGTCTCCTGTCCACAGAGGCCACGTTGGATACAGGTATGGGGCTCTGTCTCGTGTCTAAGGAGGCCACGTTAGATACAGGTATGAGGCTTTGGGTCTCCTGTCCACTGAAGTCAGGTTAGGCACAGGTATGGGACTCTGGGTCGCGTGTCCGCGGAGGCCACGTTAAATACAGGTATGAGACTCTGGGTTTCCTGTCCACTGAGCTCAGGTTAGGCACAGGTATGGAACTTTGGGTTGCATGTCAACGGAGGCCAGGTTAGATAGAGGTATAGGATTCTGGGTCTCCTGTCCACAGAGGCCACGTTAGATGGAGGTATGAGGCGCTGTCTCTCATGTCCACGGAGACCACATTAGATACAGGTATGAGGCCCTGAGTCTCCTGTCCACAGAGGCCACGTTAGATACCGGTATGGGGCCCTGTGTCTCCTCTCCACAGAGGCCACATTAGATACAGGTAAGAGGCTCTGGGTGTCCTGTCTCCAGAGGCCTGCTTAGATACAGGAATGAGGCTCTGTCTCATGTCCAAGGAGACCACGTTAGGTACAGGTATTGGGCTCTGGGTCTCCTATCCACAGAGGCCATGTTTGGTACAGGTATGGGGCTCTGTCTCATGTCCAAGGAGGCCACGTTAGGTACAGGTATGGAGCTCTGGATCTCCTATCCACAGAGGCCATGTTTGGTACAGGTATGGGGCTCTGTCTCATGTCCACAGAGGCCACGTTAGATAAGGTATGGAGCTCTGGGTCTCCTGTCCACAGAGGCCACGTTAGATAAGGTATGGAGCTCTGGGTCTCCTGTCCACAGAGGCCACGTTAGATAAGGTATGGAGCTCTGGGTCTCCTGTCCACAGAGGCCACGTTAGATAAGGTACCTCCGGAGCTCTGGGTCTCCTGTCCACAGAGGCCACGTTAGATAAGGTATGGAGCTCTGGGTCTGTCCTTAATCAAAGAGCCCAGGAGTAGGTATTTGGCTGCCAGTATCTGAGGAGAGACACCCTACACGGTTGTGAGGCCGTGGTCTCAGTGTCTGAGGTCGGCCCCGGCACAGGTGTGAGGACTGGGCTTGCCGTGTCTGAGGAGACAGGGACAGCCATGGTGACGTCTGTAATTGCTTCTCTGGGCTCTGGCCAGCCCCACGTGCTGTGTGCCTGGTGGTCATGGTCAGCCCAGAGACCGCCAGCGCCTGGCCCACTGTCTTGCTTCCTGGAGGTGCTCCGAGCTGTGCCTGTGGAGGAGGAGGGTGGGGGGCGGGCTGTGCCGACCCTCGCTCAGCACCTCTTCTGTCTCTCCTAGTGGGTGGGAGGACGCTACTCGCTATGGTCAGCCATCGGCCTCTCCATCGCCCTGCACGTGGGTGAGTCTTGCAGCCCCCGTGGGTGAGGAATTCAGTGTGGGGTCAGGGCAGGGGCCCCCTCTGGCTGCCGGCCTGCCTCCCTCCAGCCATAGCACTTCTTTCCAGTCCCAGGTGAAGGCTGGGTCCGCTTTGGGGTTTGCAGGTCCACCTTTGCCCTGCCTCCCAGCCTAGGCCAGGTTAGCTTGGCCTTTGCGCCGCAGGCCGGCGGATGACGGAGGTTTTGTCAGGAGACCCAGCCCCTCCCCGCTCCTGTTTCTTCTGGCTCCACAGCCAGCCTTCCCCAGAGGCCACAGGCTGCGTCTGTTTCTGTTGACACTGCTTTTTGTGTCGCAGGTTTTGACAACTTCGAGCAGCTGCTCTCTGGGGCTCACTGGATGGTGAGTGTGGAGGCTGGTGTTCTTGCCAAGGGTGTGCCGGTCCCATGCCGTCCCTCTCCCTCCCTCGCTGCCTCCCTGGTGGGCCGCTCAGCTCCTGCCCCCTGCTCTCCTTTTAGGACCAGCACTTCCGCACGACGCCCCTGGAGAAGAACGCCCCCGTCCTGCTGGCTATGTTGGGGATCTGGTACATCAACTGCTTTGGGTGTGAGACTCAGGCCGTGCTGCCCTATGACCAGTACCTGCACCGCTTTGCAGCCTACTTCCAGCAGGTACCAGCTGCCGAGCCAGGCCTCACGCTTCGCAGGGCCCAGAAGGTCTAGGGGCCCAGGTCCTGCCTACCCTAGGCTCTGGCCGGGCCCGCCTCTACTCCTCGTCTCATGGTGCACATTTGTAACTAGGGTCTGTCCAGGCCGAGCATCCGCTGAGCTATCCCACCAGGACAGGGGCACGACTGGCTGTCGTGGTGTGCTGGTCACTTCGTCCTTGGCCATCATTGTGCATGGCTGCCCTGGGGGAGACTCAGCTGTGGCCGGCACTGAGCCAGTGCGTGTCCAGTCTCTGCTGCCCTTCTGGGCTACAGAGCCCCCAGAGGCTGAGCAGCCGCTGTCCTCATCAGAGTATCTCCCAGAAAGCCCTCTCAGAGTTGTTCCTACTTTGGTTCAGTGCAGACCTGGTCCCTGCCCTATGGCCCTCAGGCTCCCCTGGGCTGATAGTCAGACTCTCACTGAAGCAGGGGCCACGGAAGGCTCCCCAAAGCCCCAGTGCCTCGGTAAGGGGCCCGTGACCAGGAGCAGGTGGGAGCCCAAGACTCTGTACTGGGAGAGGTCACAAGTCCCAAAGGCCTTATGGTCAGGACCCCAGCCAGCCCCTTCCTTCAGGAACCTGTTTAGAGATTTTGTGCCGGTATTGCTTTTTGGGGGGTCCTTCCTCCACTGTTCCTGGTCTCGAGTCCTTCCCACAGAGCGGCCTAAGTAGTCGTGCAGGGAGCCTGTGTTCCCACAGGTGCGGGGAGGAGGAGGAGGCGCGTGCTGTGGGCACACCGGGGCAGGACGGGTGTGCCCAGTGCTGTGCACGGAGGGACGACGAGACTCGCAGGTAGAAGGCTGGGCTTCTGTCCCTGCTGCAGGGTGACATGGAGTCCAACGGGAAGTACATCACCAAGTCCGGCGCCCGTGTGGACCACCAGACGGGCCCCATTGTGTGGGGGGAGCCGGGGACCAACGGCCAGCATGCCTTCTACCAGCTCATCCACCAAGGTAGGGAGGGAGGGACCCTCGCCGAGGTCTGTGTCATCCGCAGGCTGTGGGGGCTGGGGTGACGTGTGTGACCACTCTGCCCTTCACAGGCACCAAGATGATACCCTGTGACTTCCTCATCCCGGTCCAGACCCAGCACCCGATCCGGAAGGGTTTGCACCACAAGGTAAGAGCCCCCACGCGGACCCTCCTCGTGCTTCCTCGGGCTCCCGCGACGCCCCGAAGAACTTGCACTGGCTGACAGATTCCTATTCCGTTCCTGCCATCCCAAATCGTCACAAGCCGAGCAGCTTCACACAGCCGCCCTCTCTTCTCAGTTTCCGTGGGTCAGGAGCCCAGGCGGCTCTGCCAGGACCCGGCCCGAGATGACTTGGGCCATCCTCCACTGCCTTCCAAGGCCACAGCAGAGAGCTGGATCGGAAGTGGAGCAACTGGGTCTTGAACCGGTGCCCATGTGGGGTGCCAGCGCTTCAGGCCAGGGCGTTAACCCGCTGCGCCACAGTGCCGGCCGCTAACAGTGTGTATTCCTTAGGGTAGCTGTGACTGTTACCTGTCAGCGTCCTCAATGTTCCCTCCCATCGTCCCTCACTCCCAGTGAGCTGTGCAGCAAGTGACCCAGGCTGAGGCTCATTAATCCCAGTTGAGAAGCGCCAGATGGTCCTGCCCCCCCTGCCTGAAGCGCGGGCAGTGCATTCAAGCATAACCGGATCTTCCTCTCGCTGTCCCTGTCTCGTCAGATCCTGCTGGCCAACTTTCTAGCCCAGACTGAGGCCCTGATGAAGGGGAAATCGACAGAGGAGGCCCGTAAGGAGCTGCAGGCTGCAGGCAAGAGTCCCGAGGACCTCATGAAGCTGCTGCCACACAAGGTCAGCCCTTCTCCCGGCGGCCTGCCGGCACTGGGGGAAGAAGATGCAGGGCCAGGGCAGGGGCTCGCTGTGTCCCGCACAGTGAGGGGGCTGCAGACCCGCACGTCCCGGCCTCTGGGACGGGGTCTGCTTCCCATCCTGGGGCTGTGAGGGTCAGGACTAACTCGGGGCCATCGCCTGGTGTTTTCTGCAGGTCTTTGAAGGAAATCGCCCAACGAACTCTATCGTGTTCACGAAGCTCACACCATTCATCCTGGGAGCCTTGATCGGTGAGTGAGCGGGGGCGGTCCCGGCCGGGGCAGGTTGCTGGGTGCCGGTGGAGTCCTGACCGTGCTGTCTGCCGCCCCTGCAGCCATGTATGAGCACAAGATCTTCGTCCAGGGCGTCGTCTGGGACATCAACAGCTTCGACCAGTGGGGGTGAGTGAGCTGCTGACTCAGGGAGGTGGGGATTGGCTGGATTTCACCGGCCAGGCTGGAAGCGTCCGCTGAGCCCCGCTCTCCCCCTCTGGCAGAGTGGAGCTGGGAAAGCAGCTGGCTAAGAAGATTGAGCCCGAGCTGGACGGCAGCAGTCCCGTGACCTCTCACGACTCCTCCACCAATGGGCTCATCAACTTCATCAAGCAGCAGCGTGAGGCCAAAATCCAATAAACTCGTGCTCGGCCGCAGCCCCTGGCGTGACTGGTCCTTGTCCCTCCTCCCCAGAGTCTGCACTGCACGGCCCTGGCCCGCCTTGCCCGGAGCACTCTCGGGCCGTGAGCTTAGACCCCCCAGCCCCTCCAGTGGGTGGGGTGGGGCATAGTCAAAGCCAGTCTGGACCCACCACTGCCACCCCTTCGACGTCCACTGTCCCTCCGTTTTACAATTGGCTGAAGTGTGTCAGTGCCGCTGATTCGTTTGACCTGTGATCACATCTCAAATAGAAAAATAAAGATGTCACAAAGGAGGTTGTGTAGGCCTCGCCTCTTGCTGTTTCCTGAGATGGTGCTTTGTGCAGTGTGAGAGGGTCCCGTCGGAGGAGGGCTGGGCCCTGGCTGCCACTCGACTGTCACACGTGATGAGCAGGTGGGAGGCAGGGGACAGTTCCTTGAGGAGAGAGTGTGTGGGGACACAGTGTAGGAGGCGACTTGGCCTCTCATGAAACCCCAGCTCCACCTCCCTCTGCTTCTCACCTCTGTGACTCTGGGGAGGTTGTATACTTACATTCCCTAGTCCCACGTGGGTGACGGGAACGCATGTACCGGGGTCCTAACTGCTGCTCCCCAGGGAATGAGGAGTGGAGGGGGAGCCCAGCCCAGCACTCCGAGATGGAGGCTGGTGTCCCAAGCAGTGTCTTCTCACCTGCTGCCAAACCGGATTTTTGAGCAGACTGCCAGGGCCCCTTGCGTGAGACCCCTTCCCTGTCACCAGGGCTGTTATTACCCCTTCCCCTCCTACATCACCTACTTCTGGGTTGCACCCTGGTTTGGTCACATGTATTTCTCGAGAAGGAACAACTAGGATTAGTATTTTCTGCTCCTTTAAGAGGAAGGCAAACTGTACCCACAGTACTCAAAGTGAGCATTGTCCCAGTTAAAGTGACCACACAGACAAAGGTCCTCTAAAGATGATATGCAGAAATTAGGGCATGAAAGAGTTAGAGAAGGGAGAGAGAGATCTTCCACCTGCTGGTTCACTCCCCAGATGGCCACCATGGCCAGCGCTGCACCAGGCTGAAGCCAGCAGCTTCATCTGGGTCTCCCTCATGGTGGCAGGGTCCAGACACTTGGGCCATCCTCCACTGCTTTTCCCAGGTCATTAGCAGGGAGCTGAATTAGAAGTGGAACAGCCAGGACTCGACCCAGCGCCCATATGGGATACCGGCACTGTAGGCGTTGCAGCCTGTGGCTTTACCTGCTGTGCCACAGCGTGGTCTCCCCCGCCCCTCCCCATCTTTCCTTTGGCAAAGTGATTTTTGTTTGGAGGAGTATTTTTTTTCTGCCTAATTATTTGAACTTTATAGATAGACGCTGTTTGACCTTCCAGCGTGCTCACTCTTAGTACAGTTGAGGAAAACTGCAGGCCTGGGCTGGCATAGCAGCATAGCGGATAAAGCTACCACCCACAACAGCTTCCTGAATGGGCGCCAGTTCGAGTCTCGCTGCTGCACTTCCCATCCAGCTCCCTGTGATGGCCTGGGAAAGCAGCAGAAGATGGCAGTCATCTGAGATGGACAGCCCCCACCTCAACTCCTCGGCCTCTCATTCTAGCTCTTTCAAAAAACTAAATCCTTTAACTCTTATATATATATATATATAAACGTGAAGGCCTTTTCTTGCCAGAGGCACTTCCTCTGTTCACAGGAGAAGCAAGATGTCTGGAAAGAGGGATTCTAGGTGGCAGAGACCCTGCCTGCATGGCCTCCCAGGAAGCATCGCTGTGCTCTTCCGGGCCACTGCCCGTGCTGGCTTCCTGTAAGGGAGGCAGTGGCACATGGCACCTGGCACCTGGCACCTGGCACGTGTCCCTTGGCCCTGACTTGTTCTGGCTTTCACCACTTCCACTAGTCCCATGGCTGTCAGTTGCACATCTTGGACTGGAGCAGCTTACAACATCTTCTTTTTTTTTTTTTTTTTAAGATTTATTTATTTTTTATTTGAAAGGCAGAATTGGGGAGAGAAAAAACTTCCATCTGCTGGTTCACTCCCCACATGGCCACAATGGGCCGGCGCCAGCATCCAGAGCCTCTTTCTGGGCTCCCACATGGGTGCAAGGGCCCAAACACTTAGCAATTCTTCTGCAGCTTCCCCATGGGCGTTAGCAGGGAGCTGGGCCAGAAGTGGAGCAGCTGGGGTGCACTTATGGGATGCTGGCACTGCAGGCAGAGGTTTAACCTGCTGCCCCACAGCACCAGCCCCTAAAACCCAACTGTCTGGCCTACAGCTCTGGGTTTTAACTAATGCCAACACGACTGCGGTAGAGATACACAGAATTTTTCTCACCACTGAAAGTTTCTGGCACTCTACCCTCAGACAACTCCTGATCTTTCTCTGTTCCCCGAAGCTTTGCCTCTTAGCTTCTGAAATTCATGCATGCTGTGCCACAGGCAGGCACGGGTCACTATGGAAAACTGCAAACGAACAAGTTGAATGGCATCAACTGCCTCCGTATGCCACGGTTACCATGGCTGACCTTCGTGTTCCATTTTTTTTTTTTTTTAAGGTTTATTTATTTATTTGAAAGAGTTACACAGAGATAGGAGAGGCAGAGAGAGAGAGAGAGAAAGAGAGAGAGAGAGAGGTCTTCCATCGCTAGGTTCACTCTACAATTGGCCTCAACAACCGAAGTAAGCCAGGAAACAGGCGCTTCTTCCAGGTCTCCCAAATGGGTGCAGGGACCCAAGGACTCGGGCCTTCTTCCACTGCTTTCCCAGGCCATAGCAGAGAGCGGGATCGGAAGTGGAGCAGCCGGGTCTCGAACCGGCACCTGTATGGGATGCCGGCACTGCAGGCGGCGGCTTTACCCGCGGCCTCCCAGCATTTCATCTGTATTTCTGTGTGTTATTTCTAAAAGTATCCCACATCGACATTTTTGATTTTGAGGTAAAACATTCTGGCACTATTATTTAATAGCATGCTGTGTATGTATGCTCGGGGCTTTGGGCAGCCAGCGCCGTGGAGGCCACGCCTCAGCCGCCTCAGGAGGGCGCTCTCGGGAGGGCGCTCTCGGGCGGGGCCGCCACACTGAGCATGCGCACACGGGCGCTCCCGTTCGGCTTCCGTAGTTCGCGTTTTCACGTGGGCTCGCGGTCGTCATGGCGGCCGTCCGGCGGCCTGTGCTGCTCGGGCTCCGAGACGCGGCGGTGCGCGGCAACCCCACGGGGCCAGGCGCCTGGACCGCCAGCAAGCTGGGCGGCCTTCCGGTGAGGCTGGTGCTGGTGAGCGGGACGGAGCGCGGGGGAGTGGGCGAGCCCCGCGGCAGCGTCGGGGTCTGAGCGCCTCCCTTGCCTTCAGGACGCCCTGCCCGCCGTGGCGGCGCCGAGGCCGGCGTGTGCGCGCTGCGCGGAGCCGCTCGCCCTGGTCGTGCAGGTGTACTGCCCGCTGGAGGGGTCTCCGTTTCACCGGGTGCTGCACGTGTTCGCTTGCGCCCGCCCCGGCTGCGGCGACGGCGGGGCGCGCAGGTAGTCAGGGCGGCCACGGGCCGTGACTCCGGGCGCGGGCGGGGGCGCGCGGGGACGGGGTGGCGCGCTCACGGCCGTCCGTCTTCACCCTGAAGCTGGAAGGTGTTCCGCTCCCAGTGCCCGCAGGTGCCGGAGGAGGCGGCGCAGGACCCCCAGGTAAAGCAGTCGTGGTTGCCTCCTTGTGCTTTGCTGTAATTTGAGGGTATTTGCTGGGATGCCGTTTAAGACAGACTTTTTTTTTTAATATATAAATTTATTTAAGTATTTATTTATTTATCTAAAAGGCAGAGTTAGAGGCAGAGACAGAGAGAGAGAGGAGTCTTCCCTCCACCGGTTCACTCCCCAGATGGCCGCAGCGGCCAGAACTGTGCCGATCCGAAGCCAGGAGCCAGGAGCTTCTTATAGGTCTCCCACGTGGGTGCAGGGGCCCAAGCACTTGGGTCATCTTCTACTGTTTTCCGAGGCCATAACCAGAGAGCTGGATTGGAAGAGAAGCAGCTGGGACTCGAACCGGTACCCATATGGGATGCTAGCACTGCAGGCAGCAGCTTTACCAACTATGCCACAGCTCCAGCCCCTAAGACTGACACCCCCCCATTTTTTAAACATGATTTTTTTAAAGAAGTAATTATATTTGATTGATGGTAACTTTATAAGATTTTATTTATTTGAGAGTTACAGAGAGGCAGAGAGAGAGAGAGGTCTTCATCCACTGGTTCACTCCCCAATTGGCCACAACAGCCGGAGCTGTGCCAATCCAAAGCCAGGAGCCAGGAGCTTCCTCCAGGTCTCCCACATGGGTGCAAGCACTTGGGTCATTTTCTACTGCTTTCCCAGGCCATAACAGAGAGCTGGATTGGCAGTGGAGCAGCCGGGACTCAAACTCACGCCCATATGGGATGCCGGCACTACAGGCCAGGGTGTTAACCTGTTGTGCCACAGCGCCGGCACCCGGCCCTTAAGACTTTTAAGATGTGTTCTTCGATGTTTGGAATGGTTTTGGATCTTTTTTAAAACCGTGAGTTTTTTTCTTGAGGTTTTGTGAGTTTTGATTTATACAAAGTCTGGAGGCATACAATTTGCTGATTTTTCTGTTTGGGAAAATGTGCAGATGTATTCATGTATGTTGTAATACATGGGTTTATAGTGCATGTATTTCCGATGATATGTGTATACAAACGTGTACATACATAAGATTTAATAAGATGAAATTGGTAGCTGCAGGAAAAATTCCTTACTCCTGAATGTGATCTTTATGTATACACAGGTTCTTTAATTTTTATTCATTTATTTGCTGTTATTTGAAAGGCAGAGCTATAGAGATACAGAGATCTTCCATTCACTTGTCCAGTCTACAGCTAGGGCAGGACTGGACTGAAGCCAGGAGCCCAGAGCTCGATCTGTGTCTTAGAGTGAGGGGCCCAAGTACTCAGCCGTCAGCTCCCAGGGCGTGCATTAGCAGCAAGCTGCCGCTGCAGAGGGGAAGCAGTATTTAAGTCACTTCCGACAGGTTTTGAGTAGGTGCGGCCCAGGAAGTTGAACTGGAGTGTGCCAGTGGGGAAGGGGCTGGTGTGAAAGCTCCCTCACGAAGGTGAGGGTCGGCTCGGCTTGGCTGGAGCCAAAGGAAGGGGTGAAGTCAGGCCTGTGTGCTGGGACCTTATTCACTGGATGTTTTCCCAGAAGCAGGAAGATGGCCTCGCAGCTGAGGACTGGTGCGAAGGTGCAGACGACTGGGGCAGTGACAGTGAGGAGGCGCCTGCGCCGCAGATGCCCTGGGATTTTGGAAAGGAACCTGCCAGCGCCAAAGGTGCAGACTGGACTGCGCGGCTCCAGCACCTGTGCCTGCAGGACGCCGCCCATCCCACACCCGCAAGGGGAGGGGCAGGGGTGGCCTCGCCCTCTGCGGCGCCGCAGTTCCTGCCCCACTACATCTGTGTGGTGGAGGAGGACGACTACAGGGACGACTGCTGCGCCGGCCTGGACCACGCCCGCAGCCTCCTGAGGCACTACGTGCAGAGAGAAGGAGTGGACCTGGAGCAGCTGCTCGCCCACGGGTGAGGACGTGTGCTGCTGGGGTTGCGAGCTCAGGAAGCCCGGCCCGGTCCTGGGGAGACTCTCAGGCAGACCTTTCTGCCCCACGTGGACAGAGGCAAGGGGGCATCCTTATCAGGCAGCTTCGCGTTAGCCTGAGAACACTAGGCTCCGTTTATAGGTGTGCTCAAGAATATGGACAAAGGTGAATAACAGAGATTTAGGGTCGCCAGGTATTTACAGAAGATGCACTGACTGTCACCTTAACTTTGTTTCCTGTTTTTAAATGTCTGGATAGCAGAAAGGGGAATCAGAAAAATGCCACTGCTTCTTGACTCTGGGCTGTGGCTCAGGATTAGCTCTTGTCCTTGGAGCCTTCCAGATGTTCAGCGCTCACTTGTAAAGTGGGAGTGGTTGTGATCTCCGTTGTGTGTATCATCGGATAATTTTTGGGAGTCACTTGAGAGAACAGATATTGAAAGGTTTATAAACCAAAGAACTACAGAAGCGAGAACAGTCATTTTTACCATTACAATGGGATTACAAGAGGATATTTGGAGAGATGACCTGGTTTAAGATTTATTTATTTACTTGAGAGGCATAGTTACAGACAGAGAAGGGGAGAGACAGAGAGGTCTCTATTCCACTGATTCACTCCCCAAATGGCTGCAACAGCCGGAGCTGCATGCAGGCGTCCCACGCAGGTGCAGGGGCCCAAGAACTTGGGCTATATTCTACTGCTTTCCCAGGCCATCAGCAGGGAGCTGGATTGGAAGTGGAGCAGCCTGAACTTGAACCAGTGCCCATATGGGATGCTGGCTCCGCAGGTGAATGCTTAGCCTACTATGCCACAGCGCTGGCCTCCCTTTTTTTTTTTTTTACCAGAGCTGTTCTATTTAGGTGTGTTTTTTTTTTTTTTTTGGTCAGGTTAATGTTGAAAAGGTTGCTTGAAGTCATATTGAGTTTTGAAAATATAATATAAGAGTGGGCATAATGACTTCAGAAAAATTAGTCTCTTATTACTTTATTTGAGAGGCAGAGAGATGGAGAGTGTGTCGGGTGTTTCACTCCCCAAATGCCCACAACAGCTGGAACTGGGTCAGGCTAAAGCTGGGAACCAGGGACTCAACCCAGGTCTTCACATGGGTGGCTGGGGCTCAGCTGCTTGAGCCACTACCTGCTGCCTTATAGATGTGTATTAGCAGGAAGTTGAGTCTGGAGCAGTCACCATTCAAATTCTGATACAGGATGTGGCACTGTAAGCAGTGCTGTGACTACTAGGCCAAATATCTGTTCCCATCATGACTTTCTTTTATTTTTATTATTATTATTATTATTATTATTTTTTTGACAGGCAGAGTGGACAGTGAGAGAGAGAGAGAGAGAGAGAGAGAGAGAGAGAAAGGTCTTCCTTTTGCCCTTGGTTCACCCTCCAATGGCCGCTGCGGTAGGCACACTGAGGCCGGCGCACCGTGCTGATCCGATGGCAGGAGCCAGGTGCTTCTCCTGGTCTCCCATGGGGTGCAGGGCCCAAGGACTTGGGCCATCCTCCACTGCACTCCCTGGCCACAGCAGAGAGCTGGCCTGGAAGAGGGGCAACCGGGACAGGATCGGTGCCCTGACCGGGACTAGAACCCGGTGTGCCGGCGCCGCAAGGCGGAGGATTAGCCTAGTGAGCCACGGCGCCGGCCCCATCATGACTTTCTAAATTGTAAATAATTACCCCAGGGTTAAAATTGGTTTGGGAGTGGGCTGGCGCTGTGGTGCAACAGTTAAGCTGCCTTGTGCAATTGCTAGTATCTCATGGGTGCCCGTTCCTGTCCTGGTTGCTCCACTTCCGATTCAGCTCTCTGCTAATGTACCTGGGAAAGCAGCGGAGGATGGCCCAAGTCCTTGGGTCCCTGCATTCATGTGGGAGACCAGGAACAAGCCTGCTCCTGGCTTTGGGTCTGGCCCAGACCCCGGCATTGTGGCCACTGGGGAGTGAACCAGCAGATGAAAGGTCTCTCTCTTTGTCTCTCCTCCCTCTCTATAACTCTTTCAAATAAATAAATCTTTAAAAAATATGGCTTGGGAGAAGGGTGGGACTGGAGGCTAAGATATATAGTATATTAAATGTTTTTTGGTTTAAATTGTATACATACTGTTTCTCCTTCTAAATACTGTAATTCTCTGGATATAGATGCTCAAACTGTTTTCTTCTTTTTTTAGTCTTTCTACTGATGGTGATGAAAAATATGAAAAGACTGTTATGAAAAGTGGAGACCAGACGTTTTACAAATTCATGAAGAGAATTGCTGTTTGTCAGGAGCAGATTTTGAGGTAAAGGAGGCACGTTTTCTTTCTTGTTTTATTTTTTAATTAATTTATTTGACAGGTGGAGTTATAGACAGTGAGAGAGAGAGACAAAGGTCTTCCTTTTTCCGTTGGTTCACCCCCCAAGTGGCCGCGACGGCCGGCGCTGCGCTGATCCGAAGCCAGGAGCCAGGAGCTTCCTCCCGGTCTCCAATACGATTGCAGGGGCCCAAGCACTTGGGCCATCCTCCACTGCCTTCCCGGGCCACAGCAGAGAGCTGGACTGATAGGGGAGCAGCTGGGACTAGAACCAGCACCCATATGGGATGCCGGTGCCGCAGGTGGAGGATTAACCAAGTGCGCCACCACGTTGGTCCCTCAGTGCCTTTCTTGATAATGAAAGTGATTCATGGTAACTTGGAAAACACGAGAAAGCATAATAAGAAAACCAAAATCACACCATTCCTAAAACTTTGAACCACTACTAAGATTTTAGTGTATATGGAGACTTCATGAAAAGTAGGATTAAAAGATAATTTATTTTGTTTCACAAAAATTTTATTTATTTGAGAGGCAGAGAGAAATCTCCCATTTGCTGGTTCATTTCTCAAGTGCTCTCAATAGCTGGATCTGGGCGGGGCTGAAGCCAGGAGTGGGGAGCTCCCTAATGGTGGCAGGAGCCACGTTCTTGGTTGTCACTGCTGCCTGGCCGGTGTGCATTAGCAGATAGCTGGAACTGGGAGCTTAGGCGAGACTCGAAACCAAGCCCTGCAGTGTGGGGTTGGGGATGCTCACTGCTACGGATGGTAGTGTGTATTTGTTTTTTTTAAAGATTGACTTATTTATTTGAAAAGCAGAGTTAGAGAGAGAGAGATAGAGAAAGATCTTCCATCCACTGGTGTACTCCCTAGACGGCCACAATAGCCGGTGCTGGGCCAGGCCAAAGCCTGGAGCTTCTTCCAGGTTTCCCACATGAGCAGGAGGGCCCGGCTCTTGGACCATCTTCTGCTGCTTTCTCGCTCCGTGGCAGTAATACAGGGATTTTACAGGGCAGCTATACGGGCCCTCTGAGATTAGAGAAGAATCCAGGTGAGCGACTGTAGCAGGGTTTGTACCCAGGCCCAGGATGTGGAAAGGGAGGTCTTGGTGGCCAGTGGCAGTGAGAGTAAGAGGTGACAGAGGTGGGTTGGGGTTCTGGCTGTGGAGGGGTGCGTTGGTGCTGGCGTTGATGCTGTTCTGGAGGTGGGCGGTCAGGGGGCTGCTTCCTGCAGGCAGGCCTGCTTCTCTCCAGAGCTGGAACGTGCTGGAATGTGCGCTGAGGAGTTTGCTTTTTGTCTTTGTAATGGACTCTTTGTGATTTGTAGCAGTTTTGGTTTTGTTTCTCTTGTGCACCCTACACTGAAGACTTGGCGCTTCTTAGTAAAACCACGCACACTGCCGGGATGATGTGTGCTTGGAGCTCAAGTCCTGGGCCTTCGGTTTCTCTTCGGGGGTCTTTGAGGAACTCACCTAATGTTTTTTTTTTTTTTAAAGATTGATTTTTTAAAAATTTATTTGAAAGAGTTACATAGAGAAGGAGAAGAAAAAGAGAGAGAGAGAGAGAGAGAGAGAGAGAGAAAGAAAGGTCCTTGATTCACTGGTTCACTTCTCAAATGTCTGCAATGGCCAGGGCTGTGCCAGGCCAAAGCCAGGAGCCTGGAACTTCTTCCCGGCTTCCCACACGGGTACGGGTGCAGCGACTCTTCACCGCCAGAGAATTAAGCAGGCTGCCTGCAGCCTACTTGGCTGAGGAGGGGAAGTGCACCACCCGCCACTCAGCCTCCCTGAACCCAGGGACAATCAGACAAACTCCCAGGTGGGGAGTTGAGTCGAAGCAGGATCTTACTTTATTGTAAAAGGGAGGTGTTTGCTGCAGAGTGGATGCGGGCAAGGGGGTATGCAAAAGGGTTTTAGCCAATCCTATTATACCACCTCAGTGATCGTTAGGCAAAAGCGCCCTGGGGCTGGGTTGTTTGCTGCCAGGGATTTGAAACTTGAAGACAGGTCTTCAAACTTGAGGCAGGCTTAGGAAGTTCCTCTAGGCCTCTCCAGATTTAGCCTCCCCCACATATGGGGGCCCTGGCACTTGGGCCGTCTTCCACTGCTTTCCAAGGCACATTAGCAGGAAGCTAAATTGGAAGTGGAGCAGGCAGGACTTGAACCTACTCCTGTGTGGGACGCTGGTGTCGTGGGCAGTGGCTTCACCCGCTATACCAGAGAGCCGGCCCCTTAGCTAACTTTTCTTATCCACAGTGTCTATCTCTAAAATGGTGCTGATGATGGTACAGCTGCCTGCTTCATAGGATTTCTGAGAATGAGATGAGGTGGTGAGAGAAAATGCTCTGGGAGATACATACAAACCATTGCCGAGTTTCGCAGAAACAGGGCCCTGAGGATCCTTCGGTGGTATCTGCATGTTTGTGAATTCTTCACAGTCTCCAGACCAGGGTCTCTTGGGTGATCAGATTTCTGTGAAGTCTTTGGCAGTGAGGATCCAGCTGCCCATACACCTGTGTCCTTCCTCTATCTTCCTTTAATGGAGCCAACACCTTTCAAACACGGTAGGGATGGAAAAGAACGTTAGTCATAGCATTAGAAAATTCGGCCTGTGTCAGGTGACTTTACCTTCATTTTCTCTTCTGTAAAATGGGCCTAATTCCTACCTACTGGTTTTGAGTAGAAGCCCCACCAAGCTTTATTATTAGTGCAACTGGTAGTTAACTGCCTTTGGTGACTACCAGAGGCCCAAACAGAAGAGCGGCAACAGAGAATTGACTTGCAGGCCTCCTAGGCTTCGTGGCCCAGCTTCAATGACAATGTGACAGTTTGTGAGTCTTTTTTAGTACTTACAGAGGGTGCTGTGTGACACCTTGATTGGGCCGAAGCTACTATCCACACAGGTGCCCCTGGGGAGCATTCACTGGGGGATTTAGATCAAGCAGATACTAGTTCTGGGAGGTGCTTCCGAGGTGGTCACTAAGTGCAGGCCGCTGTCTGGTGGTCCCATGGAGGACAGCATGAGAAGGCAGGGAGCCCAGCGTGCTAGGTGAGAGGCATGTTTCCACATTACTGTCCGAGGCCACTGGCCGCAGCCATTCAGCTGATCTGGTGTGAGGAAGGGAACTTGTATTTTAAGGGTGGATGTGGAAACATCGGAAAATTGTGTCACTACACTGCTTTACACGGTGTTTGAGTGGCGTCGGCGAGGTAGGTCGCACTCGTTCAGGTGACAGAATGAGGGGCACAGCAGGCAGTGACAGTCCGTGTTCTCACGGACGCTGCGGTCCAGTGGGGCAGGAGGTTCAGACTGAGTGAACGTGTTGTGTGACTTCCAGACGGAAAAGCGAGGAAAGGAAAGTACAGTGGAGTGTTGGGGAGGCCTCTGAGCAGAGACCTCCTGGGGCAGGTAGCACAGGACCAGGACTAGTGCAGAGGACTCCAGGGAGTCCACGGGATGCAGGAGAGAAAGAGCCACCAGAGAGATGATATCCCTGGAGGGTTTATAAAGATGCTTTCTATGAGCCATCAGCCTCCAAAGAAAGAACCCAACAAGTAGGTCAACAACAGCATTCAGAGATAACAGTATGAAAATTGGGGCAAATGAAATAAGAACTAAATATTTTTTTAAAAGATTTATTTATTTATTTGAAAAGCAGAGAGAGATGTCTTCCATCCTCTGGTTCACTCCCCAAATAGCCACAGCTGTAGAAGCTGGGCTGGTCTGAAGCTGGGAGCCAGGAGCTTCTTCTGGGTCTCCCCACGGGTGCAGGGGCCCAAGGACTTGGGCCATCTTCTACTGTTTTCCCAGGCCATAAGCAGAGAGCTGGATTGGAAGTGGAGCAGCTGGGACTCAAACTGGTACCCATATGGGATGCTGGCACTGAAAGCCATGGCTTACCTGCTACACTACAGTGCTGGCCCCTATCATTTCTGACCTCAACACCCATGAAGTCACCACCACACTGAAGGTGATAAACCTACTGACAACCCCGAGAAATGCCCATATGGGATGCTGGTACTGTAGGCCGCGGCCTTAACCCGCTGTGCCACAGTACTGGCCCCGCACCTCAGTACATTTCCCATAAAATTATGTTAATGAACTCATAACAGGATATACCTTTTTATTTTCTGTATTTATTTATTTGAAAGGCAGAGTTACAGAGAGGCAGAGGGAGAGGTCTTTTTTTTTTTTTTTTTTTTCTTTTTGACAGGCAGAGTGGACAGTGAGAGAGAGAGAGAGGAAGGTCTTCCTTTTGCTGTTGGTTCACCCCCCCCAATGGCCACTGCGGTAGGTGCGCTGCGGCCAGTGTACCGCGCTGACCTGATGGCAGGAGCCAGGTGCTTATCCTGGTCTCCCATGGGGTGCAGGGCCCAAGGACTTGGGCCATCCTCCACTGCCCTCCCGGGTCACAGCAGAGAGCTGGCCTGGAAGAGGGGCAACCGGGACAGGATCGGTGCCCTGACCGGGACTAGAACCCGGTGTGCTGGCGCCGCAAGGTGGAGGATTAGCCTAGTGAGCCGCGGCGCCGGCCAAGAGGGAGAGGTCTTCCATCCACTGGTTCACTCCCCAAATGGCCACAATAGCCAGAGCTGTGCCAGGCCAAAACCAGGAGCCAGGAGCTTTTGTGGTCTCCCGTGTGGGTGCAGGGTCTCAAGGACTTGGGCCATCTTCCACTGCTTTCTCAGGCCATAGCAGAGAGCTGGATCAGAAGTGGAGCAGTTGGGACTCATACCAGCGCCCATATGGGATGCCAGCACTGCAGGCAGTGGCTTAACCCGCTGTGCCACAGCACCAGCACCCAACATAACTGTTTAAAAGTTCATGCTTGTGATATGTATCAGTAGTTCATTCAGGGGCAGGTGTTTGGCCTAGCAGGTTGGTTGACCTCAGGTACTTGGGTACGTGATTTCCTGCTTTCTGCTGATGTAGACCCTAGGAAGCAGTGGTGATGCCCAAGTAATTTGGTTCTTCCCACCCATATTGGAGACCTGCATTCAATTCCTGGTTCCTCGCTGTGGAAAATGAACCTGTAGATGGGGCTCTCTTGGCCTCTTTGTCTCCCAAAATAAATAAAAATTAAAAAAGAATAGTTCAGGGCAGGCGTTAGGGCACAGTTGATTAAGCCCCCCCTTGGATGCCTGAGTTCCATATCTGAGTGTCTGGGATCAATTCCTGCCTCGGATTCCAGTCCACCTTCCTTCTAATGTGCCTGCGAGGCAGCAGATGATGCTCAAGCACTTGGGTTCCTGCCACCCGCATGGAATTGACCAGGCCCAGTGCTGGCAGTGGCAAAGGTTTGAATCAGTGGATGAAAGATCTTTCTCTTTATCTCTGTCACTCTGCTTTTCAAACAAATAAATAAAAACTTGAAAATAAGAATAGTTCATTTTTTTTACTGCTGTGTAATATTGCATGGTTATGCCGCAATTTGTACATCCATTCCTCTGCTGGTAGATATTTTGGTTATTTCCAGTGTTTGGCTATTATAAATAAAGCCTCTGTGAAATTCTGTGTACAAGTATATGAGTGTAGTTTTTAAAAATTAATTAATTAATTAATTTGAAAAGCAGAGGTACAGAGTTGGGTGGGGGGTGGGGGGGAGAAAAAATCTTCCATCCACTGATTTATTCCCCAAATGGCTGTCAAAGGCTGGGGCTGTTGTATTTGGGCAGGCATTTTGCTGTAGTAGGTTAAGCCTCTGCCTGCAACACCAGCATCCCGTAAGAGTGCTGGAACGAGACCCAGTTGTTCCTCTCTGATCCCTGCTAAGGTGCTAGAAGATGGCCCAAGTGCCTGGACTCCCCATGAGAAACCCGGAAGAAACTCTAGGCTGCTGGCTTCTGCCTGGCCCAGCCCCAGCCCCGGCTGTTGCAGCTATTTGGGGAGTGAACCAGTGCATGGAAGATCTCTCTCTCTCTCTTGCTCTCTCTCTCTCTGTCTCATCTTCTCTCTGTAAATTTGCCTTTCAAATAAATAAATTTTTGTTTTTAAGATTTATTCATTTTCGTTTGAAAGAGATACACAGAGAGACAAGGAGAGGCAGAGAGAGAGAGAGGTCTTCCATCTGCTGGTTTACTCCCCAATTGGCCACAACGGCCAGAGCTGAGCTGATCTGGAGCCAGGAGCCAGGAGCCTCCTCTGGGTCTCCCACGTGGGTGGAGGGGCCTAAGGACTTGGGTCATCCTCTACCGCTTTCCCAGGCCATAGCAGAGAGCTGGATAGGAAGTGGAGCAGCCGGGACACAAACCAGCACCCATGGGATGCTTGCACTGCAGGTGCTGGCTTTACCCTCTATGCCACAGCACCAGCCCCATAAATAAATATTTCTTAAAAGATTCCTTAATAGATTAATTCATTAACTTAATCATCCATCCAAAGGTTCACTTACCAAATGGCTGCAATGGCCAGAGCTGGGCCAGTCTGAAGCCATCTCCTTGTTCCTGTTTCTGGGCTAACTTCCCCATGTGTTTATGCCTGTTTGCCTTTTCCATTATTCTTTTACATATTTTATCAATGGTATTTAAAATCTTTGTTTGATACATACATCATCTTGCTATGGTTTCCTGCACTAGGTTTATGAGTAAACGTTTCCTGCTCTTTGCGTGCTGGTAGCTTTGTAGATCGCTTGTCAGAAAGTGAGGGACACTGCGGAGGGCGGGTCCTGGGTGAAGATGTCCTCCCCGGCTGGGCATGCCCCTGCTGGGTGAGGCCAGCACGGAGCCTGAGTCCACTGCGTCTGCCCTGGTGCTGGTGCTGGACTTTGTTACAGTTCTGGTTAGATTCACGTTGACATTGGCTTGAGTGCCTGCGCAAGACTTTGAACTTGAGGCGTCTTGCTGTGCTTACTGCCTTGCTGCCAGTGTTTGGCAGCTCTGGAGAGGTTTCTTTACCCTTCTTGTGTTGCTCCTGCTGTTCTGCAAGAAAGCAAGCTGGCAGGCGTGGCCTTCGATGTTGGAGTGGGACCGGATGTGACTGATTCAGACTTCTCTGTGTTGTCCTAGGTATTCCTGGAGTGGAGAGCCACTCTTCCTGACCTGCCCTGCGTCACAAGTCGCTGAGCTCCCAGCCTGCGGCCACTGTGGAGCCCAGAGGACATTTGAGTTTCAGCTCATGCCAGCGCTGGTCAGCATGCTCAAGGGTGCTAATTCAGGTGAGAAGCCCGTTGTTGATTTACGTTTGTGGGTGCCTAGAATGATTTTGGAATTGTTCTGAAAAGAAAGACTGTTTTATTTTTGTTCACTTATAGAATGCTATAAACATATTATACAAAACTTTGGAAATTAGTAAAATTTTACAAAATGTATGGGACCGGTGCTGTGGTGCAGTAGGTTAAGCTGCTGCCTGCAGTGCTGGCATTCCATGCAGGTGCCAGTTCCAGTCCTGGGTGCTCCACTTCCCATCCAGCTCCCTGCTAACACCTTGGGAAAGCAGCAGAAAATGAGACCCAGATGAAGCTCCTAGCTTCCGGCTTTGGCCTGGCCCAACCCTCAGGTTGTGGCCATCTGGGAAGTGGACCAGCAGGCAGAGGATCTCTTTTCCTGTTTCTCCTTGTCTCTCCCTGTCACTCTGCCTTTCAAATAAATCTTTAAAAAAAAGAAAAGAAAGAAATATGTAATCTAAGCAGTCTAAGCCAAACACTGATAAACTGATATTTGGTTGATTTAAGGCTGGGTTATGTTCTACACTTAATATTATTTTCATGACATCATTATATAGCCAGGCTTTATTATTTTTTAGATTAGCTTCAAATTATTATACTTATTTTGTTAACATTATATAGTCTTTTTTTAGAGAAAAATTTAAAGATATATTTTATCTATTTGAAAGCAGAATGACAGAAGAGATCTTCCATATGCTGGTTCACTCCCCAAATGGCTTCCACAGCCAGAGCTGGGCCAGACTGAAGGTAGGAGCCAGGAACTCCATCATGGTCTCTCACATGGGAGGCAGGACACAAGGACTTGGGCCGTCAGTCTGCTGCTTCCCAGGCACATTAGCAGGGAGCCAGATCGAAGCAGGGCAGCAGGACTCTCACTGGTGGTCTGAAAGGGCCCGCTGGCCTTGCACGTGGTGGTTTACCCCGCTGTACCACAGTGCTGGCCCCAGCTGTCTTTTTTAGTAGCAATTTATTTTTCTAAGCATTTTTTGGGGAAGAAACGTGCATAGTATTTTATAGATTTTTTTTTCACTGTCTCATTTATTTATATAAGCCTCTTATAGCTAAGCCTCTTTTACAAACAGCTTTATTGAGGCGTAACTGACACACAGTGAAGTACATCTGGTAAAAGTGTAGTTTGGGAGGCATTGACTTGTATGTACACTCAGGAAATCATCACTGCCACATTAAAAATAACGAACACGTCCATCACCTCCAGAAGTCTCTTCAGGCCCCTGTGCCCTACTGTCACCCCTTTCCACCCTCTGGATCTTTCAGTCATTGTAGATCAGTTGCATTTTCTGGAATTGTGATAAATGGACTAATAAATACTTTTTGTGTATTCTTGTCCATCAAAATTATATTTTTAAAGATTTATTTATATATTTAAAAGGCAGAGTTAGAGAGAGGGAAAGAGAACTTCCATCTGTTGGTTCACTCCCCAAATGGCCACAGTGGCTAGAGCTGGGCTGATCTGAAGCCAGGAGCCAGGAGCTTCTGAGTCTCCCATGTGGCTGCAGGGGCCTAAGCACTTGGGCCATCTTCTGCTGCTTTTTCACTTGTATTAGCAGTGAGCTGGATCTGAAGTTTGAGCACCCAGGACTCGAACTGGCAGTCATTATGGGATGCCGGCACTGCAGGCTGCAGCTTTACCTGCTATGAAAGTGCTGGCCCAAAAATTATTTTTTGAAACTTTATTTGAAAAGCAGATTGACAGAGGGAGAGATACAGAGAGAGAGAGAGAGAGAGAGAAAAAGAGCTTCTATTCACTCATAGAGACTACTTCTAGTACTTGTTCACTCTCTAAATGCCAACATCAGCTGAGGCTAGGCCAGGCCAAAGCCAGGAGCCTGGAACTCCATCTGGGCCCCAAGTATTTGAGCCATCACCTGCTGCCTCCCAAGATTTGCATAGGAGGAAGCTAGAATGGGAGTGGAGTAGCCAGGAGTTGAACAGGCTCTCCAGTGTGGAATGTGAGTGCTGCAGAGGCTTATCCTACTCTGCCACAATGCCTGTCCCCTGTATTTTTGTTCTTTCTCCTTTTTTATGTGAGATGTATCTGTTTGACAATATTAGAATATCTTGTGCCATCCTTTTGTGTTTAACCTCTTCACGTATTTATCTAAAGAGTCCCTATAGACAACATACAAATGGTTCTTTTAGTTTTTAAATCCAGTCTACCATTCCTTTTTTTAAATAGGATAATTTAATCTATTTACATTTAGTATAATTACTGATAAAGGATTTACTTCTGCCAAAGCTATTTATTTTCTGTATGTTTCACATATTTTTTATTCTTTATGACTTTGATTCTTCAGTTTTCCCATAACTGTGTTTTTTGTATTTAGGTTTTTTTAATAGTGTACCTTTAAGATTTATTTTATTTATTTGAAAGAGTTACAGAGAGAGGTAGAGACAGAAAGAAAGATAGATCTTCCATCCATTGGTTCACTCCCCAAATGGCCATAAAGGCCAGAGCTGAGATGATCAGGAGCCAGGAGTTTCTTTGGGGTCTTCCACATGGATATGGGGGAGTCCAAGGACTTGGGCCATCCTCCACTGCCTTCCCAGGAGCTGGATCCGAAGTGGAGCGGCCAGGACTTGAACTGGCACCCATATGGCCAGAGCTTTAACCTGCTGTGCCATAGTGCCAGCTCCTATAATGTACCATTTTGATTCCTTTGTTTCATTTTCTGTGCATTTTTTAGTTTTCTTAGTGGTTACTCTAGGGATTATAATCTACATTTTAAAATTATAACAGTCTAGTTTGAATAGCACTCACTTCCAGAAGTGTACAACCTGCTCCTTCCCTTTGCTTTATATTGTTATTATCAGAGATTACAGCATTAGACATTTATATATTAACGCAGATTGATAGTTACTGACGTATGCCTTTGCCTTGTAAATCCTGTAGTGAAGAAAGGGAAGTTGCAGACTACACCAGAAGTACAGGAAAACTGGCTTGATGAAGTTACCTTTACTGGCATTCCTTTTCTTCCCCCTTGTGTCTTGGAGTGGCTGACCCGTCATGTTAGCCTTGGACTAATTTTTTTTTTTTAAGATTTGTTTATTTATTTGAAAGAGTTATAGAGAGAGGTGAGACAGAAATCTTCTGTCCACTGGATCACTCCCCAAATGACTGCATCAACTAGGGCTTGGCCAGGCCAAAACCAAGAGCCAGGAGATTCATCCAGGTCTCCCTCGAGGGCACAGGGACCCAGGGACTGGGGTCATCTTCCACTACTTTCCCAGGTGCATTAGCAGGGAGTTGAATTGGAAGTGGATCAACGGGGTTGCGAACTGGCAGCTTAATCTGGTGCACCTCAGTGCCAGCCCCTCATGTCAGCCTTAAGGGCTCCTGGAAGCATGTGTTGTAGGGCAGATCTAATAAAGGTTGGTTGTATCTCAATGCCCTCTTTCATGTTGGAAGGGTAACTTTGCTGGATATGCCACTCTTGGTTTACAGTTTCTTCCTTCAGGACTGAGCGCTGCATGGTTGCTGCTAAGAAATCAGTTGGTGTGTTAGTCCACGCTGGTTATTATAAGGAAATACCTGAGGCAGGCTGACTAACCAAGAGGTTTGTCTGGCTCAGAGGTCAGAGGCTGGAAGGCCAGACAGCAGAGTGCGCCGTGGTGGGTGGCAGTGGTGGGAGACGACATCTCTGAGCAGGAAATTCAGAGAAGGGCTGAGGGCTTACCCAAGGGGAGTTCCCAGGTGATCCAAGGACCTCCCACCAGGCCTCACCTCCTCAGGTTCCCACCATCCCCCACCGCCCTGGGGAACAGGCTCCTAGGAACTGAGGCTTTGGGGGCACACACGTAAACCACGTACAGACCACAGCCACTGGTGAAGCTCGTCAGGATGCCTTGTGTGAGCAGCTGCTTCCCTCTTGCAGCGTGCAGAATGACTGCATCTTTGAGTTCTGGCAGTTTGCCTTTCATGTGTCTTGATGTGGATCTGTTTGAGTTTATCCTGCTTGAAGCTTGGGAAGCCTCTTGGATGTGCAAATGGCGGTTGCTGTTGCTAAGTGCAGCAAGGAGCCTCCCTGCCTACCAGCAGCCTCTTCCAGTTCCCATCCGGGATAAAGCCTGTGTCCGGCTAGATGCTAGGGTGCCACAGTAGCTGCATCCGATAGTTCTGTCAGTTCCCTAGTTGTTTGGTTGGAGGACTGGATTCCTGAAGCTCCCTCCTGCTCCTTCTTCCAGGACATAACTCCCAAAACAGATTTGTTTGTATATTGATCTTGACAATTTTACAACTGTCCTATTTTTTTCTCCCCTGAGGATCATGTAATCTGCGTATGAATGATTTTACTTCTTTTCTGTTTGGTTCTTTTGTTTGTTTTTTCTTTTCTTTGTTGTGATAACTGGAACTTCTAGTACAGTGTTCACTATAAATGAAGAACAGATATCCTTGCCCCCCCCCCCTTTTTAAAGATTTATTATGTATTTGAAAGGAAGAGTGTTCATAGGGCCACAACAGCGAGGGTTGGGCCAGGCTGAAACCAGAAGCCAGGCATTCTATCCTGGCCTCCTAAATGGGTGGCAAGGGCCCAAACCCTTGGGTCACCACCTACTGCTTTCCCAGGAGCATTAGCAGGGAGCCAAATCTGAGACAGAGTAGACAGCACTTGAACTGGCACTGCAGTACAGGATGCTGGCAGATCAAGTGGCAGCTTAACCTCCTCCACTATACCGCAGGCCCCAAGACAGTGAATTTTATGATATGTGAGTTAATATCTCAATTTCAAAAATATCAGGGCTGGCTTTGGGGCATAGCGGGTAAAACCAGTCCCTGCGACATCAGCATCCCATATGGGCACTGGTTTGAGTTCCAGCTGCTCCACTTCTGTCCAGTCCCTGCTAATGGCCTGGGAAAAGCAGTGAAAGATGGCCCAAGTGTTTGGGCCCTTGCACCCATGTGAGAGACCTGGAAGAAGCTCCTGGCTTCCGCCTGGCCCAGCCCCTGCCATTTTGGCCATTTAGGGAGTGAACCAGCAGATGGAAGACCGTCCTTCATCCTACCCCCCACCCCGTAACTCTGCCTTTCAAATAATAAAATAATTTTCAAAAATACCATGTGAATGGTATTTGTGGCAAACTCATAATGTCTTTGGTGATCCTTATAAAGACAATGGGAAAAGGGCCGGCGCTGTGGTGTAGCAGGTAAATCTGCCGTCTGCAGTGCCAGCATCCCATATGGGATTCAGTTCGAGACCTGGCTGCTCCACTTCCGATTCAGCTCTCTGCTATGGCCTAGGAAAGCAGTAGAAGATGGCCCAATTCCTTGGGCCATTGCACCTGCGTGGGAAGACCTGGAGGAAGCTCCTGTATCCTGGCTTCGGATCAGCACAGCTCTGGCCATTGCAGTCATCTGGGGAGTGAACCAGTGCATGGAAGAGCTCTCTCTCATTCTGTCTCTCTCTGCCTCTTTCTCTCTCTGTGTAACTCTGACTTGCAATCAGTATTTCCTTTGTTAGTGCTTTATCAATGCCAATCTGTTAGGCCCTTCCTTTTTGAGATAATATTTTTCTTGCTGGTGTATTTATTGTATATCTTCCCTGTTTGTTGTAAATCCTTTTTCTTTACTGTTTTTGTGTTTTCACAGTTAAAAATTTTTTTAGATTGCACACTTTTAAAAATGGTTATTTTCATCCTCTTATAAGGCAGAGAGAGAGATCTCCCATCCACTGGTTCACTCCCCAAATGCCCACAGCGGCCAAGTCTAGGACTGGCAGAAACCAGGAGCAAGGAATTCAATCTAGGTCTCCAATCTGGGTGTCACGAACCCAATCATTTGAGCTACCACCTTCTGCCTCTCTGGTGTGCGTTAGTGGGAAGCTGGAATTGGCAGCTGGAGCCAGGACTTGAACCCAGGACCTCTCATATGGGAAATGAGTGTCTTTCCTAAGCTAAACGCCTTTCCCACTTTAGAATTTGCTCTTCTTCATGAAGCCCACTTACTGAATTAGAATGTCTTGGTGTCTCATTGTTCTGTATTACTTTTTTTTTTTTTTTAAATAAAAGATTAGTTTATTGGGGCCTGTGTTGTGGCGTAGCCGGTTAAGCTGCCATGGTGCGGCACTGATGGGCATCAGTTTGAATCCTGGTGGTTCCACTTCCAATCCAGCTCTCTGCTATGGCCTGGGAAAAGCAGCAGAAGAGGGCCCAAGTCCTTGGGCCCCTGCCCCCAAGTGGGAGACCTGGAGGAAGCTCCTGGCTCTTGGCGCCTGGCTTTTGCCTGGCCCATCCTGGCCATTTAGGAAATGAACCAGTGGATGGAAGACCTCTCTGTCTCTTCCTCCCTCTCTCTCTCTCTCTAACACTTTCAAGTAAATGCTTCTTAAAAAAAAATTGTGGCCGGCGCCGCGGCTCAATAGGCTAATCCTCCGCCTAGCGGCGCCGGCACACCGGGTTCTAGTCCCGGTCGGGGCACCGATCCTGTCCCGGTTGCCCCTCTTCCAGGCCAGCTCTCTGCTGTGGCCAGGGAGTGCAGTGGAGGATGGCCCAAGCCCTTGGGCCCTGCACCCCATGGGAGACCAGGATAAACACCTGGCTCCTGCCATCGGATCAGCGCGGTGCGCCGGCCGCAGCGCGCTACCCGCGGCGGCCATTGGAGGGTGAACCAACGGCAAAAGGAAGACCTTTCTCTCTGTCTCTCTCTCACTGTCCACTCTGCCTGTCAAAAATAAAAATTTAAAAAAAAAATTGTTATTTATTTATTTGAAAGGCTGAATGACCAGAGCCAGGAACTCTATCCAGGGCTGCAGGGACACAAGTACTGGGGCCATTTGCTGCTGCGTTAGCAGGGATCTAGAGCGGAAGCAGAGAAGCGGGGATCTAACCCAGTGCTCCAGCATGGGATGTGAGGGTTGCAGGCGGCGGCTTTACCCACTGCCCCACTGCACTGCCCCTCAGCTGGAGCTCCTGTTGCTCCTGTTTTCTGGCTCTGTCCACGGTTAAGTTTTTTTCTTTTCCTGAATCCTTGGCAGCAGTGTGCTATGCTATAGGACATATTTTAGTAGTGATTTTCAACATCACACAGGTTTAGCTGTTTGTAATGAAGACCTGAGATTTTGTCTAAGATCTTCTGATTAGATCTGCTTTGCCTCATGAGCGTTCCCTTGTAGGACAGACTTAGCCTAAGCCTGTAGTGCAGCTAAAAGCACTGTTTTCCTTTACCTAATTATTTTTTCAGCTCTTTAGATAAAATCATTCCCTTTAGCAAACTTCTGTTATCCTGACATTGAGGCCTCTTCCTTCAAGGCTGTTATCTTCTTCTTCTTCTTTTTTTTTTTTTGACAGGCAGAGTGGATAGTGAGAGAGAGAGACAAGAGAAAGGTCTTCCTTTGCTGTTGGTTCACCCTCCAGTGGCCGCAGCGGCTGGCTCAGAGCACTGATCCAAAGGCAGGAGCCAGGTGCTTCTCCTGGTCGCCCATGGGGTGCAGGGCCCAAGCACTTGGGCCATCCTCCACTGCCCTCCCGAGCCACGGCAGAGAGCTGGTCTGGAAGGGGGGCAACCAGGACAGAATCCAGTGCCCCGACCGGGACTAGAACCTGGTATGCCGGCGCCGCAAGGCAGAGGATTAGCCTGTTGAGCCATGGCGCCGGCCAAGGGCTGTTATCTTCTAATTACTTAACCTCCTTTCCAGCGAACACTCTAGCTGTGCCAGGTCCTGTTCTGAGCATTTTCTGTATAGTAGCTCATTTAACCCCTTGTCGTCAGGATTTCACAGAGGTGGAATCGCCTGCTCAGGGTGGGGGAGCTGGGACTGGAACCCAGGCAGTCTTCCTTGCAGTCTGTGTCAACTTTTACATTTTGGGGGGATCTTGTAACTTTCTCTTTCCTGGATTTGTTGTATTTTTTAGGTGTTTCAGTGGAATTTGGAACAATTCTAGTTTATACTTGTGAGAAGAGTTGCTGGCCTCAAAATCATCAGACGCCCATGGAAGAATTTTGTATTATACAAGAAGACCCAGATGAATCATTATTTAAGTAGAATTTTTTTATTTATATAAATTAAAACAAATTTTAATGTCCAAATATGTGTATGGTTATTTCATTTTAACTCTCATGTAGTTAACTCTTTGAAGTGCTGTCCCTTTCTGCTTTGTGGGCTCTTCTGGGGCTGAACCAGCAGTGCCTGCCTGAGCTGGTCTCTCCTTCAGGGTCAGTGGCCCTCGTACAGCGGCAGCTTGGAGGACAGTGCCCTTGCAGCCCAGGGGGGGCCGGTGTTCCCTGCATAGACGTCCTGGAGGGCACCCTGGGTGGAGGGGAGAGCAGTCAGAGCTACAGCTGCCGTTAGCTTCCCATCACCCTCCTGCCTCTGCACTCCACTCCACCCTGCTGCCATCGTTGGATGCTGCTGGATCACACAGCTGGGCCTGTGACGTTGCTGTTTACAACTGCCTTATGTCCTCCTGGCCCAAATTCCCTGCCCTCACCCACTCACTTTTTGATTTTTTAAAGATGAATTTATATATCTGAAAGGCAGAGTAGCAGAGAGAGATCTTCCATCTGCTGGGTCACTCCCCAAATGGCCATAACAGCCATGGCTGGACCAGGCTAAAGCCAGGAGCCAGGAACTCTACCCTGGTTTTCCACACAAGTGACAGGGGCCCAAGTACTTGGGCAGTCTGCTATCAGCAGGAAGGTATATCCAAAACAGAGTAGCTGGGCCTCAGCCACATGTGCCTGTGGAATGCAGGCATTGCAACAGTGGCTTAATCCACTGTGCCACAATGCCAGCCCCTCCTACCTTCTGCTCCTACAGCATCACAAGAAGCGGTACTTACTGTGTCTGGACGGGGTCTCTCCATCCAGCTGCCTGCCTTTCCAGTCTGCCCTGTCTCCACGCAGTGTGTCTTAGCAAACCCTTCCTGCTGCCCTCTGACAGTGGCGTGGAAACACGTCAGTAGCCTGTGCAGAGGAGGGCGACGAGGCCCAGGTTATCAAGGGGTGGTGGTGTCCTGGGCAGTGAGTGACTGCTGGGAGCCCCACCTGCTCTTCCCCCAGGTGCCCATCAGAGAGGTGTTGATGGCTCTGTCATACCTCCCTGTGGCGCACCTGTGCCACGGGCAGTGTTTCAGATCGTCAGACCACTTGCTCTGGAACAGGAAACAGACTAGTCAGATTTACAGAGAGGGTATATGTAAGCGGCCCCCCTCCTCTGATGAGAGGATGGAGAAGACCTGTTGCTCAGGTTCTTACAGATTGGAAGGTGGCCCAGATGTTTCCAGATGTGCACAGCTAGAGAGCGCATATCAGCAGGGGCACTCCCACGGTCCCGCAGAAATATTCTGTGACACACTGGGCAGAAAGCAAGATACGGGAAAATAAGTCCAGCATAAACCCACTGGAAAGTAAAACTCCATATGCTGCTAGGTAACAGAACCCGACTGGGAAAGACACCACCCTGCCAGTGTCTGGTGCATGGGACAGGGCTGTAGAGTAGGCGGGCCTTGCAGCTGTTACCTGGTGAGAAGTTGTGAAGGTAAGCAAGCATTTTGCACTCAAACAAGGAAAGCAAAGATCCTCTGAGTTAGGTGCCCAAGTCTAGCCCAGGTCAAAGGTCTTCCTTTGCCGTTGGTTCACCCTCCAATGGCCGCTGCACCACGCTGATCCGAAGCCAGGAGCCAGGTGCTTCTCCTGGTCTCCCATGGGGTGCAGGGCCCAAGGACCTGGGCCATCCTCCACTGCACTCCCGGGCCACAGCAGAGAGCTGGCCTGGAAGAGGGGCAACCGGGACAGAATCCGGCGCCCCAACCCGGACTAGAACCCCGTGTGCTGGCGCCACAGGCGGAGGATTAGCCTGTTGAGCCGCGGCGCCGGCCCCCACAATTTCAACACACACATTTTGAAGAAGTCTAATCATATCGCTGTTAGTGGTTTTGTTCCTTTCTCAACATCATATTGTGAGCATTTCCCCCATCGATAAATACTTTTCCAGGACATAGTTTGTAATCTACAAAGCATTTTTTAAGATACGCATCAAAATATTCATAGAATTTTAGCTGCTTGCTCTCTCTCCTACTTTTATTCTCATGACAACCAGCCCTTTGGCTATTTCAGTGTAACTGCCACAGGACAAATTCCTAGAATCTGAATGAATGAGTCAAAAAAACATTGCACAATTTTCGTCAACTTGCCCGCCAAAGAAACTCTGCTTTACAATCCTTACCTGGAGTGTGCGGAAGTGCTTGCTTCCCTGGCCCTCGACAATCGTGCTTTTTTATTTTTTTCCAGTTTAATAATAGTTGAAGATAATCCGAATATGCCGCCGCATGTTTTTGAACCCGTTTTAAACACGCTTGCCGGGCAACAGAGTCCATGGTGTTCGCGATATCTATTTTTGGATGACGTTGCTTGCTCCTTTAGGGAGAAGTCTTGCTGGGAATTCAAACCCTGGACTAACGAGGCCGCCCCTATAGGCTCCGGGTCTGTGCCAAACGCCACTAGCGGCGAGCGCAGCCTGGGCCCCGCCACACAGCGCGCTCGGCGCGGCCCGGGCCCGCACAGCCAGGCTCGCCCGCTCGCGCGCCACGGCCCGCGGGGCTCCGCCGGGCGGCCGCAGTGCGCAGGAGCGGAAGTCGCGCCGCCCTTCCCCCACCCGCTTCCGGCGGCGGCTCAGTTCTCCCGCCTCCGACTCCGCCGCTGCTCGTGGTCGTCCCGCCATGGCACTGTCGCGGGGGCTGCCTCGGGAGCTGGCCGAGGCCGTGGCCGGGGGCCGGGTGTTGGTGGTGGGCGCGGGAGGCATCGGCTGCGAGCTCCTCAAGAACCTCGTGCTCACCGGCTTCTCTCACATCGACCTGGTGAGGGCCCGGGGCGGCGCGAGTGCGCGCGCGCGGGCGGGCTGGATGGCGGGCTGCGGTGCGAGCGGCCGGGGGGTCTCGAGGCCCGGGGTCGGCGGGCGGGTGGAGGCCGCGCGGCCCGCGGTCATGGCAGCGGGCGTGAGGGGAGATGCCGGGCGCGGACGGCGCGGGCCTCTGTACGCGGGGATCGCGCCGGGCGCCGAGGAGGCCGCGGGCCCGGGTCTGCCGGGCGCCCCGTGGCGGGGCGGCCCCCGCCTCCCCGGCAGCCCGGGATCGCGGCGCGCCGAGGGCGCGGGGGGCTGGCCCGGTGCCTTCTCGCGTCCACACAGTTGGCCAGCTGTGCCGGGAGGCGGCGGGTGATGGCAGCGAGTCCCTCGTGGGTGTTGGGACTCGGATTCGAAAGTCCCCCGTAAGTCGGCGGTGACGAGGCGGGGCAGTGGGTGGCGGTGTGGCCGCGCTGTGGGGGCGAGCGCTATTTCCATCCCATCTTATTTTTAACACATGAGGGAAGTGAGATGCCATGGGGTCAGGGAGCCAGCGGCAGGGCGGCTCGGGGGCTCCCGACCGGGTGCCTGCCCGTCCTCCGTGCGTCCTCGCCGGTGTCGCTTTCACTTGGCTCAGGTGCACAACGCCAGGAAGCCTTTGGCGTTTCCAGTGCAGGTACTTCTGTGCAGCGTCGACTTTTAGAGACTGGTGACGTTCCCTGGAGGTGCGTCTGAAAGTAGCCTCAGGTGTAGCGGGGCAAAGAGCGGTGGAGGCGGCCCCCCGGAGCTCCGAATGAATGGAGCGGGGCGCTCGCGTGCCTTTGCCAGGTTAGGCTTAGCAAACCCCGGTGGGCCGGTGCCTTAGCCCCTGCCGACTTGCTCACAGCACCTGCTCGTGCTGGGCAGTGAATCAGGGCACTTGAAAAGTGAGGGCTTCGGTCCTCTCTTGCGGGGTTTTATTTTTTTGTAGTAAATTTAGAAGAATAGAACAAAGCTACTTAGGTGGTTCTGTGTTTTGACGGCTTTGACAGCATCATTAGGATGCTCCACAGTAATTACTTGTGTTAATGAAATGGAGTGAAAACGCTTGTAGCCTTTTATTTTCACTTTCTTACATATACTTCTAGGAAGCAGTTAGACTAGACTTAGAGCCTGATGCTTTTTTATTTAGTACAGCCTGCTTTCAAACCATATACAGAAGTTCCTTTCCACAGCCGTCAGGTAGAAATCCTTGTAGGAGAAATTGTGTGTGGATCGCGTGGATTAAAGAAGGCAACAGAAATTCAATTAATCCATTTGCCATGTATCATTTTTTAAAAACAGGATAACGTAAAATAAAATATACTAGAGTAATTAGGTAGAGAGATAAATTATAATATTTGCAGTAAGCTGCTTTTCTGGCTCTATTTTTGAACTTTGCTGCTTTCACTGACATATCTATATATTTAACTGGCACAAAACATTTGGGGGTGGGTGTTGCAGTGCAGTGAATTAAGCCCGGCTGGTTGGAATGCCTTTGTCTCATATCAGAGTGCCTGGGTTGCACCCTGGCTGCTCTGCTTCTGATCCACCTTCCTGCTAATGCATGTGGGAGGTAGCAGATGATGGCTCAGAGTTTGGGGTTCCTACTACTCCCACGTGGGAAACCAAATGGAGTTCTGGCTTCTGGCTTTAGCCTAGCCTAGCCCCAGCTGTTGGCATCCATTTGGGGAGTGGGTGCATGATACTTACATCTCTGTGTTGCCCCACCCGCTGTGTTTAAAAAAATAAATAATCTTTAAGAAACATTTGTACATATTTATGGGGTATCATGTGATATTTTGATCAGTCAGGATAAAGAGACCTACCTCCTAAAACATTTATCATTTCTTTATGATGAAAACATTCAAAAATCTTAATGAATCCACCTATTTGTATGCCATCCGAGAAATTTCCTGAAATGTTTGTCATCAGAGTGATGAAACAAAAAAAGTAGCATCCCATCAAAATATTTTCAATAAAGTTGTCTGACATTAAATCTTGGTTCTTTTATATGCCTTATTTTTGTCAATTTAAAAATTTTGGTATGACTGGTCCAAAAATATTTTTTCCGCTAATGTAGCAAATACCAAAAATTCTGGGTGATGAGTGCTAAGGATAGAGCTAGCTCCCAAACAAAGCTGAATATTTTTGATTTATGTGGTGTTTGTGCATTTGTAGATTGATCTGGACACTATCGATGTCAGCAACCTGAACAGGCAGTTTTTGTTTCAAAAGAAACATGTTGGAAGATCAAAGGCACAGGTAACCATTTCTCGTATCTTTTCTTTCTTCCCAGTGAGGTGGTTTAATTCCAAGTGATGGAGAATTTGGAGAGCAGGGACCAAAGGGCAGACTCTGGAAGAATCTCAGCGGGGTTTACTTTAAATTCGCAACTGAGAGTGGCTATGTGAAAACAACTAGGGAGACAGTGAGCTACAGTACAGTGGGATTTTTCCCCCTTTTTACAAAAGTGTATTTGTGAATGTAGAACAGGCTGCAAGATACACTTAACTCTAAACACTTCATTCTAACTGTCGGTGGCAAAAGATGCCATGGCCGGGAATCGAGATGTTTAGCTGGGAATGCAGTCAAGGGCACCATCACTTCAGGCACAAGGGACAGCTGACTTATTGCCACATTGCTTAATTCCACCTGTGGCCAGCCGCCTTCTGCTCCTCTTCTTGTTTTGGTTTGAAAGCCTTATCTTCTTCATCCAGCTCTTTGGCCTGCTTCTTGGGCTGCTTCATGGGCTGCTTCTTGCCACCCTCCTGCCCCTCCCCAGACCCTGCTACCTCGTATCTTTTCTGTAATCCTTTGGTGGATCTTCTGTTCAGATAATTGTGCCTTTCCTATAGGAGGGAGAAAATGCTGAGTGTGAAGAATAAAAAGATGTATCCAGCAAAGGACTAAAGGCTCCACCCTTCTTTTTTTCTTTGATGTATGAGGAAATATGCAGTGTACCTAATCCTGTAATTGGTGTGACTGTTAAGTCTCATTCATATTTAAATTTATGGTTTTTTTTTAACTTAGAATGAAACTTGTATTCCTACCTCTCCTACAGGTTGGCTCCTCCTGTGTTTCAGGGCCAGAGGAGCTACAATCTTGAGTGTTCCTTCATACTGCAGGATTTTTTATTTTTTATTTTTTTTTTGATAGGCAGAGTGGACAGTGAGAGTGAGAAAGAGAGACAAAGGTCTTCCTTTTTGCTGTTGGTTCACCCCCCAAAAGTCGCAGCGGCCAGCGCACTGCACTGATCCGAAGCCAGGAGCCAGGTGCTTCTCCTGGTCTCCCATGGGGTGCAGGGCCCAAGGACTTGGGCCATCCTCCACTGCCTTCCCGGGCCATAGCAGAGAGCTGGCCTGGAAGAGGGGCAACTGGGACTAGAACCCGGTGTGCTGGTGCCGCAGGCGGAGGATTAGCCTATTGAGTTGCGGCGCCGGCCCATACTGCAGGATCTTCAAACATCTTTGCCTTTGCTTCTCTGCTTCCTGTTTGTTTTTCCTTTTTAGTTTTCATATTTTGCTTCCCTTCTCCAGGGATACATTTCTACCTTTGAGATTAAGTGAGGTCTTCCATGACAGCCTTTACTTTCCTGATGTGTCTCTTGTCGTGGCTTGTAGTTAGAATTATGTGGATGGTTATTTGTTATTTGATTAATGTCTTTTTTTCTTTTTTGTGCACTGTTCATCTTAGATAGGTTCTGGTACACAGAAAATGCTCAGTAAATGTTTGTTAAGTGAATGCATGAATGGCATTTGATTGCCCTCTCCCCCCCTTTCTCTTTAACTGAGGCCATTCCTGTAGAAGCAAATATGCTGAGATGTAGGGGAGGGCCCGCCTATTTGATAAATATGTATAATGTATGTAGCTTAATCTTACCGAAAATGTGCCACACTTCTTATTTCTTTATAATGTTAAAATAAGGGATTATGTAAGTAGGTAAGACAGTCGTATTGTGTCTGTCAAAAGGAGATTTCAAATACAAACAAAAATGTTGTAGTAATTTAGTGTTGTTTGTTTTTTCAGGTTGCCAAGGAAAGTGTACTGCAGTTTCATCCGAAAGCTAATATCATAGCCTACCATGACAGCATCATGAAGTATGCACTAATTATTATGTTGCAAAACTGTTTTCTGTGAATTTTTAATTAAAGTTATTTCTACTAGCTTAATATGTCAGCTCAGTGCTGTGCTACCTTTTAAAAAAGTATTTTTTTAGAATACTTGGAATGTAGTCTCTACCCATATAAATGACTTTCTTTTTACCAGCTTCTAAATATGGTTTGAATGATTTAGATAAGCAGTGAGCCATTTTAATAGTTGGAATAGATAAGTTACTTAGAAACTTACAAAGGACCTTATATTCTTGCTGTAAATAAAAAAGTATTTTAAACCTTAGAATATCCTTATATAAGATGATTCTGACTTCTGAATATAGTTCTCATTCTAATTGATTTCAGCTGTGCCTTTTTCAGTTGAAGATTCCCTCCCAAAATGATCTGTTACACAGGGAGTTGTAGTGGGGCAGTAGTTTGATAGTGTATTCTTACACTCTTCTCAGTAAAGATAAATGGCGTGGTTCTGTAATTTTGGAGGTATTAGAGCAAAGGAGCTCTGGATCTAAATTGTCATTTCTCCACAGTTGTCTCACTCACAAGTAAATTATATTAAAAATAGCCCTTGTTTGAGATACTCAAATTTTTGAAAACTTTTTTAAGATTTATTGTTTTTATGTGTTTGAAAGAGTTACAGAGAGGTAAGGACAGAGAGAGAAAGGTCTTCTTCCATCCACTGGTTCACTTCCTAAATGGCTACAACAGCCGGAGCTGAGCCAACCTGTAGCCAGGAGCTTCTTCCGGGTCTCCCACATAGGTGCAGGGGCCCAAGGACTTGAGCCACCCTCTGCTGCTTTCCCAGGTGCATTAGCAGTGAGCCCCAGTGTCAGCCCCTGAAAAGTTTGTAACACTCAGGACATTTGTGACTCCAGCTTATTTTTTTTATTCTCTGCTGCAAACCTGCCTGTAGCTGTATAACCCCTTACCCTGTGTTGCTTTCCCAGTGCTGCTAAAAGCAGAGACTCCAGGGGCCTGAACCCTGCCTGATCCTGACCATGTGAGGTGAACCCAGCGGCAAGGCAGACCCTGGGAATGTGTTCTCTGCATGTTCCCAGGCACTTACTGCCCGGAGAAGGCCTGATGGGACTAGTGAAGTCATGCCTTCTCTCTGCCAGTTTGAGGTCATGCTCTGGTGCCCTAGGTAGCTGGCAAAAAGGATAGGAATTTAG
Source organism: Lepus europaeus (assembly GCF_033115175.1). Lineage (NCBI taxonomy): Eukaryota > Metazoa > Chordata > Mammalia > Lagomorpha > Leporidae > Lepus > Lepus europaeus. The sequence continues at coordinate 16,329,276 of NC_084845.1, read as the reverse complement.
GGGAAATGATTTCTTTAAAATATGCTTATGTTTGGGAAATGTCTAACCTTACTGTGTAAATGCTGTCTATTGCTCATATCAGTTATTTTTGCGCTCTTAATACATTATACGTTTCAGGACTCTGTATGGTACTGAGAAGATCATATGTAAGGCTAGTTGTTTTAGTGACCTTTTTTGTTTTGCTTTGTAGCCCGGACTATAATGTGGAATTTTTTCGACAATTTATATTAGTTATGAATGCTTTAGATAACAGAGGTGAGATTATTTTAATATTTTCTCAATATTTCCCCTCCCCCACATCAAAGCTGTTTACAAATTTAGTATTTCTTAAAAATATTTCCTTTTGAGATAGTACTTTAAAATCTAAGCAAAAGCAAGTTCAGGTTTCAAGCTTGCTGGTTGATTGCAGTTTTCTCTAGAGCTTACCTGTCCCAGGCAGGAATTTAGCTATCATGTATTATGCTGTTGCACCAAAAGTTGTAAATGAAAGGAAAGTTAAATGCTCTAGAGAATGTGACTATGGAGGGTGTATGTGGGTGTGTTTGTTTCAGATTTTTGGGGCACTAAGATATAGTATGATTTTCTTATGTAGGGAGCTCAGAAATACCAGTGCCCAAGTCTTACATAAGACCAGTTGAATCACCCTGAAAATGGGGCCTGAGCGTCATATTTTTTCAGAGCTGGTCAGATGATTGTAAACGGAGGTCAGGGTTGAAAAATTGTTTTTTGGAGAATGAAGTAATAGGATACTGAAGTTCAAAGTCATGGTTCTTGAAATGTCTTAGGTGTATTTGGTGCCAAAGGATACCATGCTGAATTCTGTTGGATGTACACTTTTTTTTTTAACCATTTAAACTTTTCACAATATAAAGAGATGGGTCATAACCATACAGTCAGTTATTAACAGATTTGTATGTTTAGAATGTAGGGGTGAAAATATTTAAATCATATTCCTTGCCTATTGTTACTTCTGCTTATAAAAGTGTATTTGTTGAGTGAGTTTATAATAATTTTTGGCCAGAAATACCAAAAGAAAAAACACAAAGAGAATGACTTAACCTGACTCATCCTTTTCTCCCTAACCTTAAATTGCCTAAATAGTTCCAAGCTGATAATCCGTTTTATTCATTTACTTCCAAGTATTACAGAAAGATGACCTTTTGAAACTTAAAAATTACTTGTTTCCAGAGCTGCTTTTCCTTGGGAGTAAATGTGTAATACAAGTGTCTATATGAGATTTTGCCAAACGGATTTCTTCTGCATGTATTACTCTGAGCATAGCCATAAGATAGTTATATATATAGGAACATTAAGAAATAGTTTGGGTGAGTGTCATCCTAATTAATTAAAAGTAACTAATTTGTTTTTTCAAAAACCCTTTTGCTGACTAGTATTTTTCTTCTAGCTGCCCGAAATCATGTTAATAGGATGTGTTTGGCAGCTGACGTCCCTCTTATTGAGAGTGGGACTGCCGGTTATCTTGGGCAAGTAACTACTATCAAAAAGGTAAAAAAAAAAAAAGTTGTTTTTAATATTTTGGATACTTATTTGGGACCGTGGGGTGGGAAGAAGTAAAGCTTGGATTTATGTAAGAAGAGCAAGTTGGGTTGGTACAGTTGGGACAGTCTGCAATGCTGGCAACCCATGTGGGTGCTGGTTCAAGACCTGGCTGCTCCACTTCCGGTCCAGTTCCCTGCTAATGTGTCTGGGAAAGCAGTGGAAGATTGACTGCATGGGCCCCTGCAACCATGTGGAGACCCAGATGAAGCTCCTGATTGGCTGACCTCTGGCCATTGTGGCCATCTGGGGAGTGAACCAGCAGATGGAAGGTCACTCTGTCTCCCTCTTTCTAACTTTGCCTTTCAAATAAATAAATCTTAAAAAAAATTTTTTTAAAAATCCAACATGTAAGAATTTTCATGCTCATAAAACTTGGAATGCTCTGTGTACACAGACCATGGGCAGAGATCTTTTACTTCTATGCCACTTTGTTTCCACTGGTTGGTATAATAAACTTCAGAGGTTTCTGGTAGGGACAGTCATTTAGCCTGTTAAGATACTGATTAGGATGCCTACGTATTATCCTTCAGAGAATGTACCTAGATTTGTAATCGACTCTAGCTCCTGATTTCCAGCTTCCTGCCAGTGCAGACCCTGGGAGGCAGCAGTGATAACTTTAGCAGTTGGGTTCCTGTCACCCACACAAGACACCTGGAGTTGAGTTCCCAGATCCTGGCTCTGCACCTGTCCCATTCCTCACTGTTGGCATTTGAGGGGTGGATCAATGGATGGGAGCTCTCTTTCTCTGTTTATCTGTCTTTCTCTGGTTGCTCAATAGTTATTTTCAAGTTCTCAGTAACCATGAGACAATGTGTCATGCTGTAGTTGATAATTGGCAAACCAGGCTTCTAAAGGCTACATTTTGTCTAAAAGTGATTTATAGATCTGAAGACAGCTGAAAACTTTTTGAGAGTATTTGTCAAGTATTTCAAACATTATTATAAAACTAAAAATAACAGAGCAAATACCTATTTATAACCTAGTTTTATAAAATCTCAGTATTGTTAATTTGCCATTTGGATCTTTTTTCTTTTAAAAATTAAACATAGATGGCATTTGAAAAATTCTTTTGTAGGAATGGAATTATGAAAAGGAAATTATATTGGGTTTAAAATTGGCTGGCTTTGGTTTTTTTTGGGGGGGGCAGTTTATCCTTGTTGAGAACTGAGGGTCTACTTCAGTTTTAACTGTTAAATACTCATATTGCTCTTGGAAGCTTATTCAGTATCATTCCAAAGACTTGTACCTGTCCATGTGTATTGAGTGTATTTGAATAAATGGAAGCATTCAATATCTGTTGACAGATCAAGGCAACATCTTTCTTAAACTCATATAAGGGATGACTGCTTGCCATGTGGCTGCCCCCAAGAAAGCATATTGGAAGGCCAAAGGCATGAGAAATGGAAATAAGGAGGAAACTGAATCTCTTGCAATTTATATTAAAGCAACATTTGTGGATTTTGTTTCTTTGCAACTATTCAAAAGGCATTGCTTTTTATATACCTTATTGCTGTGATCCTGAGATACTAGAATGTAGCTATGCAGTAAGAATTGCTGAGATGAGGACGGTTAAGTCTGTTTATTTGAAATGCAGATTGAGACGGTGGGGAGGGCAGTGAGAGGGAAAAAGAGCTTCCATCTGCTTGTTCACTCCCCAAATGCCCACAATAGCCAGGCTGAGGCCGGGAGCCAGGGACTCCCATCTGGATCTTCCGTTTTTGTGGCAGGGACCCTAGTACTTGAGGTGATGTCTTGGCTTCCAGGATGCGTTAGCAGTGAGCTGAATTAAGAGGCAGGCACGCCAGTGTCGGAGGTGGGAGTCCCAAACCCTGACTTGCTGTGCCAAAAATCTGGCCCCCAGTGATAACTCATTGGATTATTGTGAAAAATTGTCTCAAGTGTCATAACTGTGTATCAGCAAAATGAAGAGTGTTTCTTGGTAATACCTGGTGTCAAGATTAATCTCTTAAAATCAGTAATTACTTTGAGTTCACTTAATTTTTAGGAGATTATAACGGATATGGCTGTGAATAATATTCAACACATTTTTGACTTTGAGAAGTAATTGGTTGGAAAGCTGCTTTTTGGTATTTTTTATGTTTATTGAAATCAAGGTACAGTTCTCATATTTGACATTGAAATGCAGTAATTTTTATTTGGTTTGGTGTTGGGATCACTGGGCCAGGAACCAGAGGAGTCCTGATTTGGCTTTAGCTGTAACTATGGTTGATTCAGTTAGCTTTTGTGTTAAAGATTCTTTCTCTTTAAAATTAGAATCTTGGAGTCACCAATATTTTCAGACATCTTTGACAATATAAAGCCCAGTTGGAATGTTAGATGAATGAATGTTTATAATTACCTTATAATGTTGAGAGACTGCCATCATGGAATAAATTTTTTTTTCCCATTCCTGACTTTGTAGGGTGTGACTGAGTGTTATGAATGTCATCCTAAACCAACCCAGAGAACTTTTCCTGGCTGTACAATTCGTAACACACCTTCAGAACCTATTCACTGCATCGTTTGGGCAAAGTATTTGTTCAAGTAAGAGTGTATATATTTCTGGGCATACTTTTCAGTAGTGATGGTGGGAAATGAGCTTTTCATTTAAATATCTTATATTTATGATGTTGAAATATGGAGAATGGACACATTAATTGCTTTCTTGTGATATTTCTTGGGTTAAATTAAATTCAGTCAACATTCATTGTATGCCATGGGCTATTTAGGAAACTTAGTCTGATACTGCAGTCAGGCATATCACTTAAATGAATACCAGTCTATATATTTGGAAATGAGAAAACATACTTTAGCCAATTTAAAATAACAAAAAATCGCAGTGGATTTCTTTGTAATCATAATGAAAATACTACATCTGAAACTTGATGAGTTGGAAGAAAGAAGAAAAGTTACTGATTCACATGAAGAAAGGCATTGAGCCAAGACTCCAACTTAAGTTAAAAAAAAAAAAAAAACACAGAATGAATTAAAATAAAATGAGAGCAAAAAAACTTGGCATCTTCGATTATAAAATAGGAAAGGAGGATAAATAAGAACTAAATAGGCAACGTATTTTCAAGTGGTGCGGATTAGAAATTAATAGATAGAAATAAAGAGGCCATGCCGTTAAAGACATTTTTTAACATGAAAAAAATAGTGTTAAAGACTGTCAATATGTTGAATAATTTGATAAATTCATTCAACATTAACAAGTGATTCTTTAAGACACTAAGTCTCATCACAGTACTACAGAGAAATATAAACCATGTGATTTTTGTTGGTGAATTCTGCTATCCTTGCAAGGAATGTATAAGTATCATTCTAATCTCCAGAGATATCAAGGAAAAAATAAAAGGAATACTACTTAGTTCACATCTACCTAGTATGTCTTTGATTTTAAAACCAGACAGGGCCATTATGGTATAAAAAAGGAAAAATTACAAATTAGTTTCATTTATAAATATAAATGGAAAGTCCTATACAAAATAAGCATATGAATTTATAGTAATAAAAGATATGCCATTAGTAAGTTATATTTATTTGAGAATGAAAGCATAATTTAGCCCTAGAAGACTTATAAATATTCACTTAAGTATTAAAGGGAAATTATAATCTTTATGTGTGTGGAAAAAGCATTTTGTAAGATTAAACAAACACCCTTTTGGGGGTTCAGGGGACTTCCAAAATTTTTTTAATTACTTAAATCTTACAGGTTGTTGATAAATGAGTGTGTTTATGATTGCCTGAGACCTTGGAAGTGAAGGTTATATGACATGCATACATTTTTCACTGTTCTTTCATTATAAATCAGTGGATACTTTAGAAACTGGAATCATTTCTAGTTTCTGGAAGACCCTTGAGACAGTTTCAAAATTAAGGAACCTAGTTAAACAAAGTTAAAATATTTACACTTGCTTTGGGCATACATTCTTTGCATATTTCCATTAATAACAGTGAAATATTTACTATAATGAAATACTGCAAATTTAGAGAACTGCCATTCTTACGTCTGTTGAAGTACCAAGAAATACTGTAGTCTCGGTTGCTGATTTCCATACAGAGGGAGAACTTGGTTTGTTTGCTTATTTATTTTGTAAGGGAAAGGGTAAGGGTTTATTGGTGAGGAAACCCAACAGATCAGAGGGAAGGGGCGAAGAAAGAAAGCAGGGAGAAGGAGAGAGGTGTTGAGGAACAGGGAGAACTTGGTTTAATATGATCATTATTTGATACTGGCAAATGACCTTCCATTTGGGGAATATCGAGTCCCTCCAATTGGAAATGCCCATGACCACCCTGGCATAAGTTCAGCTGTTTTTGCTTGGGGCAAAACATGAGAGAGAGAAAGGAAAGAAAGTGAGGAGAGGAAAAACAGCTAGCAACGGAGCACCAGCAAACCACTGTAGCGGTCTGCTGGAAGAGAGCCGATCAGTCTTTTTTTGCCACTAGACAATGGAATGGGGCAGCCATCTGAGCTGGAACACTGAATCGTTAAAATTCTAAGACTTTTGGATTTTTTAACCTCATATTGGACACAATCCAAGGAACTTTTTACTTAGTTTGTATGACTTGCAAATTTTGATAACTGAAATCGGAGAACTGTTAGTAAATTCCTAGTGATTATAAATTAGTATTGGGCTGTCAAAGTGATCTAGATTTTTTTCATGTCTAAATTTTTTTTACTCACTAGACTAGAAAGTCCTAAGGGCAAGAGCTGTTTGTGCTATTCATCTTTGTGCCACATCACCTAGAAACTAGTTGATAGTAAATACCCACTGAGCTACACTGACCTTGGCTGAGTAAAAGTGAGTCAAATACGGAGAACTGTCTAAATTGTAAGTTGGTTTGACTCAAAAGTAGTGTTGAAACTAAAAATGAACTATGGACGTATTGATTGAAAATGGGCTCTCCCCAGTGCTCCTGTTGTGAAGGTTTCCTTCAAGCATGCAAATGGATGTTTATACATACATATACATGGGTGCGTGTATATGTAGATACACACGCCCGCACACACACACGAACACATGCTACTTGAACCTGTTGGAGCTGACTTCCGTGCCTGACCTAGTGTTCAGAAATGGACGGTGTTCACATGCAGAGAGAGGGACACGCCCCTGATTGACACTGAGGAACTGGGACTTCAGAGCCATGGACCGTGGGGAACATACATATTTAGACCACACCACTAAGGCAACATAGTCATTGTACTTCGGCACAGTAGAAAAACAAGAACAGGTGCTGATGTTAAATGTTTGAGAAGTGTTCTCTGTACCCATTGTAATGTTGGTTGCAGACACTAGACAATAGAAATCCTTAATTTTCTAACATGGCAAATACCCTTTCATGACAAAAAGTAAAGTAGAAGAGGAGATCTTTCTCAACCTGAGAAAGAGGATAAAACATTGTATTTACTTTTTCTTTCTGTCTGTCTGTCTGTCTTTCATTTGAGAGGCAGAGTTACAGAGGGAGAGACAGAGAAAAGTCCTCCATCCACTTGTTCACTCCTCAAATGGCTGCAATGGCTGGAGCTGAGCCGAAGCCAGGAGCTTCCTCCAGATCCCCCACTTGGTGCAGGTGACCAAGTGCTGAGAGCTAGGGCCCACAGGAGACAGCAGCTGGTACTTGAACCAGTGCCCATATGGGATGCTGGCACTGCAGGTGGCAGCTTTACCCACTATGCCACGGCGCCAGCCACCCCCCCAAACTTTTTTATTAGGGTATAATGTGGTAGCTAGAAGAGCTATAGTTCAAGAAGGCTTCACAGAGTGCATAGAAAATACATATTATGAGAAGCATATATACATTTCAAAGTTGTTTTGTACCAGAATAAAATTATTTTGTAATTTTCCACAAACTTTTTGAAGTCCCTTCATAAACATGAAGTCAGAAAAATACACATACACGGGTTTTTTTTAAAAGATTTTATTTTTATTTATTTGAAAGAGCTACAGAGAGAGGTAGAGACAGGGAGAGGAAGCCAGGAGCTTCTTCCAGGTCTCCCATGTGGGTGCCTGGGCCCAAGGACTTGGGCCATCTTCCACTGCTTTCCCAGGCCATAGCAGAGAGCTGGATGGGAAAAGGAGCAGCCAGAACTAGAACTGGTGCCGGCACTCCAAGCCAGGGCTTTAACCCACTGTGCCACAGTGCTGGCCCTGACAGAGTAGTTTAATCTGCAGAGGTTGTGTTCCAAGACCCCCAGTGGGTGACTCGAGCCATGGATAATACTGAGCCCCTTATATCAGGCATCCAAGTTGGTGGGTTCTACATCTGAGTTCAACTGTGTATGAAAAATACTCAAGGAAAGAAAAATTGCATCTGTGCTAAACATGAATGGACTTACTTCTTGTCATTGTTTCCTAAACAATACAGTTTAGCTTCTATTTTACCTCTCATTCTTTGTGATAGGTGTAAGTAATCTAGGGGTGATTTGAAGTATATGCAAAGGGTATGGGTAGGTCTGTGCAAGTACATAAGGAACCTCAGCATATGTAGACTTTTTTTATCCTAGGCGATGGTCCTGAAACCAGTTTTCCCTAGATGCTAAGAGATGACTTTACCAGTTTTTTTCCATACATCTGTACCCATTATAAGTTATGCACAGTAAGAGGTTAACAACAATAACTAATAAGAAAGTAGAAAATTCTAACAAAATAGTGTAATACAAGTTGTGTAAATGTAGTCTCTGTTTTTAGAATTAGCTGAACAAACTAATGTCTGAACTTGATAAATTTTCACACACACCAAAAATACATTAAGCTTTATTTGGCAAGTAGCTTTCTTTTCAGTAGACTTTTAGAACCATTTTGAATTTACAGAAAGTTTAGGAGATGATACAAAGTTCCCTTTTACCTCTATACCCAGTTTCCCCTATTAACATTTTACATTTGTGTGATACACACATGATAATGAAGCAGCAGTATTACCTTACTACATCAGGTCCATGATTGATGTATATTTCTTTGGTTTTTTGTATCGTCCTTACCTTATTTCAAGATCACAATCAGAGCCGGCACCGCGGCTCACTAGGCTAATCCTCTGCCTTGCGGCGCTGGCACACCGGATTCTAGTCCCAGTCGGGGCACCGGATTCTGTCCCGGTTGCCCCTCTTCTTGGCCAGCTCTCTGCTGTGGCCCGGGAGGGCAGTGGAGGATGGCCCAAGTGCTTGGGCCCTGCACCCGCATGGGAGACTAGGAGAAGCACCTAGCTCGGCTTCGGATCAGTGCGGTGCGCCGGCTGCTGCGGCCATTGAGGGGTGAACCAACAGCAAAGGAAGACCTTTCTCTCTCTTTCTCTCTCTCACTCTCACTCTCTCTCTCACTCACTCACTATCCACTCTGCCTGTCAAAAAAAAAAAAAAAAAAAAAAAGATCACAATCAGGATACCATGATACAGTTAGTGGTCTTCTTTAGGCTCCCTTTGGTTATTTGACAGCTTCTCAAGCTTTCCTTGTTTTTTGATGACATTGACATTTTTTTAGTTTTGGTAAGATATTTTGTAAGACCGCTCACTATTGGGATTTGCCTGTTTTTCTTATGGAAAGACTGGGGTTATGGATTATTGGAAGGAAAACTCTGAAGATAAAGTGCCATTATTTGATGTCTAGGTTATCTGCTGTGATCACTTGGCTGAGGCAGCGTTTGTCAGGTTTCTCTACTGTGAAGTTGGATTTTTTTCCTTCTGCTTTCCATAATGTACCATAGACTTTAAAAGGAAGTGACTGGGCTACTCACACCTAAGGAGAATAGGGAGTTGTGCTCTACTTCCCTGAGAACAGAATATCTACAGGAATCATTTGGCATTCTGCCTGGGAGATTTACTCATTATTTTTCAGTGATTTTTTTAATATAAATATGGACTCCTTGATATTCAATATATTTTACATTTTGGGTTTATAATCTAGTACTACTTTGTTGCTCAAATTGTTCATGATGTGGGGTATTTTTGGACAGTTCTTATTGTCTCTGGATTTTTTTTTTCCTTTTGAGTAATTCCTTATTTTTTTTACAGTACAAGATGTTCCATGTACAACTTTTATAGTTCTATCCAGGCCTAGAGAAAAGCTGTTTTTCTGGGAGTCCCAGATCCTTTTATTGAAGAATAATGCTAGAAATCTAGATATGGATGCCTATGCATCCTACTGTGATGTTATTTTCTGCTGATAACCTCTGCATATATCTGTGTGTCTTTAACCATCTGTATTTATATTAAGCTAAGCATAAGTTCATATAAAATGTCTCCAACTCTAATCCATTACTGGTCTCCTCCCTTTGCTTCCTCCTGTTGCTTATGTATAAATTCCCATTCCAGTAGTCAGAAACCTGGCTCCCACCATTTGCCATCCATGTATTTAATGCAAGCCTTATTTCTTTCTTTCTTTTTTTTTTAAATTTATTTATTTATTAGAGAGACAGAGAGAGAGAGGTCTCCCATCCGCTGGTTCACTCCCCAGATAGGCGCAATGGCCAGAGCTGCGCCAATCGGAAGCCATGCACTTCTTCCAGGTCTCCCAGGCAGGTACAGGTGCCCAATGACTTGGGGCATCTTCTACTGCTTTCCCAGGCCATAGCAGAGAGCTGGATCAAAAGTGGAGCAGCTGGAACTCGAATCGGCGCCCATATGGGATGCCTGCGCTGCAGGTGGTGGCTTTACCCGATACACCACAGCACCAGCCCTGCAAGCATTATTTCTAATGATAAATATTTTAAAGCATCTTCTTTGAAATGAGAGATAAGATAAGGGTGCCTATTATTGCTGCCTCTGCCTGGTGTTCTTAAGAATTGGAAAAGGAACAGAGCTGTAGTCATTTGCATTCACTGTGTGATCATCTGCATAGGAAGTTCTAAAGGATCTACAGATTATTAGAAACAATAGTGATGCATGGGTAACTGAAAGATTTTAAAGTATGAAACAGCTGATTGCATTTCTATGGTTAACCTCAGGTAGTTAGAAGATGCAATTTAAAAAATAGAGAACTAACTGAGCAAACAATTGACTATAAAAACATGAAATACTTACTTGATTGTATCTTAAAGACCAACATATAGAAAATATTTTAAAATTAGAACATGAAAAAAGTTTATGGATTGAAAGCCTCAATATTGTGACTGACTCATTTGTCTCTGAACTGTAGCATCAATGTGATTCCAATTAAAAATCTCATCTGAGATTTCATTGGAATTTGTACAACCAAATGAATTTTTCTTGTTTTTTTTTTTTTTGTTTTTTTTTTTTTGACAGGCAGAGTGGACAGTGAGAGAGAGAGACAGAGAGAAAGGTCTTCCTTTTGCCGTTGGTTCACCCTCCAATGGCCGCCGCGGCTGGCACGCTGCGGCAGGCAATGGAGCCAGGTGCTTCTCCTGGTCTCCCATGGGGTGCAGGGCCCAAGCTCTTGGGCCATCCTCCACTGCACTCCCTGGCCACAGCAGAGAGCTGGCCTGGAAGAGGGGCAGCCGGGACAGAATCCGGCACCCCAACCGGGACTAGAACCTGGTGTGCCGGTGCCGCAAGGCGGAGGATTAGCCTAGTGAGCCATGGCGCCGGCCGAAATGAATTTTTCTTGTAATTTCGGGAGCTTTGAGGCTATAGGTAGGGGCTATGAGGTGGATTTCTGTAAGATAATTTTATTAAGCTATGCTTTAGGAATACATAAGAGTTATTAAATAGTTTCTAGGATAACTTAATAAATGTAAAAGAGAATCTCACTACTTTGATATTGTTTCTTAGGACTGTCTGATAGTTAAGATAGCAATCAACATTTAAAAAAAAAAAGGTCTTGGTCACTGCTTAATCTTCGGCACCTGTAACAGAGCAGTGCACAGAGCAGGTCAGTGGTAGTGTGTGTTGAACAGCTAGCTGCAGTCCTCTGGCAGTAGACTGTCACCTGAGATGGGATGTAAAAAGCCTCTCACCTGTACTTTGGACTTGCTGGTAGAGATGGACTTGATTCCACTAAAACTTGGTGTTGCTCTCATCGTGGTTAAAATTAGAAAACAAGCAAGCTAAGCAGATTGTTTTAATTATAGGTTTATAACTTGTGATTTACTGTTCACTTGTCCACACACTTGAATACTGTAAATTAGGTGAGGAAAGCAGGGAAAACAAGCTATACTTCTTCAGAATACTTTGTTTTACATAAATTTTGATTTATTTATATAAATTTTTATTACTGTTAAATTATAGCCAGTTGTTTGGGGAAGAAGATGCTGATCAAGAAGTGTCTCCCGACAGAGCTGACCCTGAAGCTGCCTGTGAGTAAAGTATTCGGCATGTGTTTTATTAGTGACTACTACCTTTATTTTGCTTAACTTAGCATTGGTGGCTTCTGAGAAAAAAATTAGTTGCTGTTTTGCAAGATAATGTGTTATGTGTTTAACATGTGTTGCTTCATTTTTAAAATAATATTTTGCAAAAAAAGGTAGTCCATTTTACTGGTGAGGAAATCAAGATAGCCCTGATGACAGATCTGTGCTTTGAGCTACTATATATGTGGCCTTCAGAAACATGGCTTACATAAGTTTGTTATTTTCATTTTTGCTTGAGCTCAGAATGTATTGTGTTTAGGTAACTTTGTGAGTGACTGGTTTTTCTCCCAAAAGCAGTAGGAGCTTAGTTCTACACTCAACTGTATTTTGGGGAAAATTTTTTGTTTTTTGTTGTTTTTGTTTTTTTTTTTTTTTTGTAGGGGAACCAACAGAAGCTGAAGCCAGAGCCAGAGCATCTAATGAAGATGGTGATATTAAACGAATTTCCACTAAGGAATGGGCTAAATCAACTGGGTATGATCCAGTTAAACTTTTTACCAAGGTTAGTTTTACTGTCTTTATAATTGTGGATGGATTTATTATTCTAGTTCTGTTTGTTTTAAAATAGCATGTAGGGTAGGCATTTGGGCAGCAGTTAAGACCCTAGTGGGGATGCATCCCATATCTGAATTCCTGGATCCTAGCTTCCTGCTGATGCCTATCCTGGGAGGCAGCTGGTGAGGATTCAAGTAGTTGGATCCCCACCCCCAGCTTTGGTTTAGTTCAGTCTTTGTCATTATGGGCAGTCTTTCTTCCTGTCTTTTCAAATAAATAGTTTTTTTTTTTTTTTAAAGAATTATTTATTTATTTATTTATTTATTTTTTGTTTTAGAAAGCTTGTATTTAATGAATATAAATTTCATAGGTACAGCTTTTGGAATATAGCGGTTCTTCTCCCCATACCTGCCTTCCCACCCCCACTCCTGTCCCACCTCCTACTCCCTCTCCCATCCCATTCTTCATTAAGATTCATTTTTAATTATCTTTATTATACAGAAGGTCAAATTTATACTAAGTAAAGATTTCAACAGTTTGCACCCACACAAAGTATAAAGTACTGTTTGAGGACTATTTTTACCATTAAATCTCATAGTACAACTCATTAAGGACAGAGGTCCTACATGGGGAGTAAGTGCACAGTGACTCCTGTTGTTGATTTAACAATTAACACTCTTATTTAAGATGTCAGTGATCACCCGAAGCTCTTGTCATTAGCTGCCAAGGCTATGGAATCCTTTTGAGTCCACGAACTCCAACATTATTTAGACAAGGCCATAAGCAATGTGGAAGTTCTCTCCTTTCAGATAAAAGTACCTCCTCCTTTGATGGTCTCTTCTTTCTACTGGGATCTCACTCACAGAGATAAAGATTTATTTGGAAGGCAGAGTTACAGAGAGGCAGAGGCTGAGAGAAAAGTCTTCCATCCACTAGTTTACTCCCCAAATAGTCCCAATGGCTGGAGCTGGGCCGATCTGAAGCCAGGAGCTTTCTCTGGGTCTCCCACGTGGATGCAGGGGCCCAAAGACTTGGGCCATCTTTTGCTGCTTTCCCAGGCCATAGCAGATAGCTGGATTGGAAGTGGAACAGCCAGGTCTCGAACCAGTGCCCATATGGGATGCCCCACTGCAGGTCAGGGCATTAACCTGCTGTACCACAGCTTCTTCAGGGTCTCCCACGCAGGTGCAGGGGCCCAAAGATGTCGGCCATCTTCTACGGCTTTCCCTGGCCAAAGCAGAGAGCTGGATCAGAAGAGAATCAATTGGGATTCGAACTGGTACCCCCTGCTACACTGTAGCACCGGCCCCCCACCCCCATTTATTTATTTATTAAATATTTATTTATTTACTTGAAAGTCAGAATTACATAGAGAAGGAGAGGGAGAGAGAGAGAGGTCTTCCATCTGCTGGTTCACTTCCCAGTTGGCCACAACAGCCGGAGCTGTGCCGACCCAACACCAGGAGCTTCTTCAGGGTCTCCTGCGCCGGTGCAGGGGCCCAAGGACTTAGGCCATCTTCTGCTGTTTTCCCAGGCCATAGCAGAGAGCTGGATCAGAATTGGCGCAGCCGGGACTTGAGCCGGTGCCCATGTGGGATGCTGGCACTGCAGGCGGCAGCTTTACCCACTAGCCACAGCGCCGGGCTCCCCCATTTATTCTTTAATTGCATTTTAGCCTTTTTTTTCTGGCAAACGTTTAGGGTCATCTACAAAATGTCTTCAGCCACGTTTATCATCTGAATCATTATGAACTCCTCACTTTGGCTGTGTATATGTTGCAGATGTGTGTTACCATCTCCTTGTATGCTTTCCTTATTCCCCAGATAAAATAAAAATCCTTATGGGATTTTTTTTTTTTAATTTATTCGAAAGGTGAAGCTTTCACTCCCCAAATGCCAGCAATAGGCTGGGCTGGGTCAGGCTGAAGCCAGGAGCCTGGAATTCAGAGTCTCCCGGTGGGTGACAGGGACCCAAGCACCTGCGACTTCACCTGCTGTCTGCCAGGGTGTGCATTAGTAGGAAGCTGGAATGAAAGTGGGTCTCTCACTGAGGCGCTCTCATCCTAACCACTCCTCTAAATCTGGACTCAAGGCTTTGTGATTTTCACATTAAGTTGTATTCTGATATTTTGTATGCTTATTTTTCCAGGGGTTAATAATTGAGTTCTAATATTTAATTTAAGTTAGCTCTAATACCTGCAATAAATGTATTGAATAAATAAAAAAAAATACAAAGTGGGAAAAAATAACATTAAAATCACCTGAAGTTCTACCACATTCTTTGTGTAATTGTTTTCTAGTCAAAATGTGGTAGTGTTTTGTTTTTGTAATAATAATTGTGTTTTTGGGGTTTTTGTGTTTTGTTCTTGCTATTTTTTGTTTTTGTGGGTGGTTTTCTTGGGAAAGACACTCTAAAGAGGGTACATGAAGTTAAAGTCTGTTGTTGAGCACTTGTCAAATGTGCATACCTGATTGGCATTGATCTGTAACCTAGAAGCTATTGCCGTCTCAGTGATTATATTCAATTCTTGAGGAAACAGTATGTGTTTATTGAGACCCATAATTTGTATGATTGTACTTCAGGCTGATGCTTGGGGAAGTGACTCAGGAATGTGGAGGGATTCCGTATAAGACTTCTGCCTAGAAAAGATTTAAACTTTTTGTCTTTTCTTCGCGTAATTGCACTTCATTGGTAAATAAAATGTGCCTTTGAATCTGATTTCACGGTATGATATTTATATTGAGTATGCAATGAAATTTTTTTTAGATTTTATTAACTTAGGGACTGCAAGGTTCATGACATTTGCCTTTTTTTTTTTTTTAAGCTTTTTAAAGATGATATCAGATATCTATTGACAATGGACAAACTATGGCGAAAAAGGAAACCTCCAGTTCCATTGGACTGGGCTGAAGTACAGAGTCAAGGTAAAGAAAACATTTTAGTCTTTGGAATACCTTAATTGGAAAGGTGCTCTCCTAAATTTTTTTTTAAGGTTGTATTTATTAATTTGAGAGGTAGAGTTAGACAAACAGAGAGAGGGAGAGACAAAGGTCTTCCATCCACTGGTTTACTCCCCAAATGGCCACAATGGCCAGAGCTGGACCAATCCAAAGCCAGGAGTTTCTTTGGGTCTCCCATGTGGGTGCAGGCCCAAGGACTTGGGACATCTTCTGTTTTCCCAGACCATAGCAAAGAGCTGGATTGGAAGTGGAACAGCCAGAACTTGAACCAGTACCCATATAGGATGCCAGCACTGCAGGCAGCGGCTTTACCCACTATGCCACAGTGCCGGACCCAATGTGTACACTTTGGATAAACGGAATCATATTTCTATACTCTGACTTTCTTTTTTCAATCTACATTATCAGTTAGCATGTAGTTGTTTCATATTTCCCTTGTAATTAAGGTTTCACTTAGAGACAGCTTTTAAAATTTATGTTTATTCAAAATGCAGAGGGGCCAGTGCTGTGATGCAATGGGTTAAGGCCCTGGCCTGAAGCGCTGGCATCCTATATGGGCACCTGTTCTAGTCCTGGTTGCTCTTCTTCCAGTCCAGCTCTCTGCTATGGCTGGGGAAAGCAGTAGAAGATGGCCCAAGTCCTTGGGCCCCTGTATCTGCGTGGGAGACCCAGAGGAGGATCCTGGCTCCTGGCTTCAGATTGGCGCAGCTCCAGCCATTGCAGCCATCTGGAGGGTGAACCAGCGGATGGAAGACTGAGCTCTCTGTCTCTACCTCTCTCTGTAACTCTTTCTTTCAAATAAATAAATCTTTTTTTTTTTTTGGACAGGCAGAGTTAGAGAGAGACAGAGAGAAAGGTCTTCCTTTTTTTCCATTGGTTCACCCCCCAAGTGGCCGTTATGACCTGTATGTTGCGGCCGGTGCGCTGCGCCAATCCGAAGCCAGGAGCCAGGTGCTTCCTCCTGATCTCCCGTGCAGGTGCCCAAGCAGTTGGGCCATCCTCCACTGCCATCCCGGGCCACAGCAGAGAGCTGGACTGGAAGAGGAGCAACCGGGACAGAATCCGGCGCCCCTACCGGGACTCGAACCCGGGGAGCTGGCACCGCAGGCAGAGGATTAATCTAGTGAGCCGCAGCGCCGGCCCTCAAATAAATAAATCTTTAACAAATAAATAAGAATAAAAAAAATAAAATGCAGAAAGATCTTTCTTCCACCAGTTCACTCCCCAAATACCTGACATGGTGGACTGTGCCAGGCCTAAGCCAGGAGCCTAGAACTCATTCTGGGTATTCTACATGAGTGGCAGAGTCCCTAGTACTTCAGCCATCACTTGCTGCCTCCAACAGTGTACATTAGCAGGATGCTACATGAGGAGCTGGGACTAACCAGGCACTCAGATTATGGATATTTCAGCTATTGTGCCAAATATCTATCTGTTATTTGGCAAGTTTCTTTTCCTTGAAAGAGAGAGATTGATTTTTTAACTTTTAAAAATTCCTTATTCCACTTCCCCTTAACACATTGTTTATTCATTATCTGGATTGTAATACATTTAAGTTATGGATGATAATGTGGAGTGCATTTAAGCTTTTTTTTTTTTTTTTTAAGATTTTATTTATTTGAGAGAGAGAGTTACAGACAGTGAGAGGGAGAGACTCCCCAAATCGCTGCAACAGCAAGAGCTGTGCCGGTCCAAAGCCAAGAGCTTCTGCCAGGTCTCCCACGCGAGTGCAGGGGCCCAAATGCCTAGGCCATCTTCTGCTGCTTTCCCAGGCCATAGCTGGATCAGAAGAGGAGCAACTGGGCCTAGAACCAGTACCCATATGGTATGCTGGCGCTGTAGGCAGAGGCCTATCCCACTGTGCCACAGCACTGGCCTCGAGTGGATTGAAACTTAACAGGCACTTGGAGACTTGCCTACTACTGTGGAACAGTTCTCAACGGTTAATCAGAGAAGTGCAGATAGCTTCCATGTATTGAGTGCTGTGTGCCTGGCATAATGCTTGTCCTATCCTTAAATCCCTCCCCCGGTCCTCAAGGTCTTGTTCTTTTTCCATCTTTGTTTTCTTGTGTATATATTTATATTGTGGTGATAATTCATTTAATTTGTTTCATATTTTTTTGATTTTCCTGTTGACCAGGGATTGCATTTGTTTTAGGACATGGTAGAGGAATTTAAATTTATTGAAAATCCTAATCTTTTCTCCCTTAGGAGAAGAAACCAATGCATCAGATCAACAAAATGAACCCCAATTAGGTCTGAAAGACCAACAGGTTCTGGATGTAAAGAGCTATGCAAGTCTTTTTTCAAAGAGCATTGAGACTCTGAGAGTTCATTTAGCAGAAAAAGGGGATGGAGCTGAGCTCATATGGGATAAGGTTCGTTTTAAAAATGTGTGACTGTTAAACATGTTGCAAATGTGTTTTAGTTCTTAAGCTATAATAGAAGATAGAATTTTTTTGATTATTGTTTATTCTACCAGGTTGTAAGGAAATGTGTTGAATTTGATTTGATTTAAATAGTTTAATCTCCAATTACCCTACTGAATATGAATTCAAGCAATATAAAACTGCATTTTGGGTTCTAGTATGTTCATGGTTGACTGGAACATACGAATTTATTGGAGTGATGTGGTTCACTGGTTTAAGATTTAAGCTTGTGTAGTAGAGATAGATTACAAGAAGTCATAAAATTCTTTTGGAAACAATAGTTCATTGGCTTAATTTGACCTTGAAAGTAATAAAATTGCCTTTCTGTTGAAATAGTTAATAACTATTTCATTGGTCTGAGAGAAAGACCTCTCAATACAAAAATGAAATGTAATTATTGTTAGAAGTTAAAATAGTGTTTAATAGTATTCTGCTGTTCTGTTATGATAACATGTTTAGTATGAGTTTATAATTACTATATAATTATTGTGAGTTAATTTTATTTGATTCAGTTTGTATTTTCTAAGCCTATAAATGATTAGTTGATAGAAGGATTTTCATGGGTTTTACAATAAAGGAAAGGAGTTTGTCCAGTTTTAGAAACTGAAGATAGCTTCGTGTTTCAGACTTTGGATCTTGTGTGGAATCAAGCATGTAAAATGAAGCTAGTAAATTTAGATTCTTTTTTTTTTTTTTTTTGACAGGCAGAGTGGACAGTGAGAGACAGAGAGAAAGGTCTTACTTTGCCGTTGGTTCACCCTCCAATAGCCGCCGTGGCTGGCGCACTGTGGCCGGCACACCGTGCTGATCCGAAGGCAGGAGCCAGGTGCTTCTCCTGGTCTCCCATGGGGTGCAGGGCCCAAGGACTTGGGCCATCCTCCACTGCACTCCCGGGCCACAGCAGAGAGCTGGAAAGCAGTGGAGGATGGCCCGAGCCCTTGTCCCCTGCATCCACGTGGGAGACCCGGAAGAGGCTCCTTGCTCCTGGCTGCAGATCGGCGCAGCTCCAGTCATTGAGGCCAACTGGGGAGTGAACCGTTGGATGGAGGACCTCTCTCTCTTTCTCTCTGCTTCTCCGTTCTCTGTATAACTCTTTCAAATAAATGCATCTTTTAAAAAATAAACCATGTATGTAATTATTGGTATTTAGCAATTTTTGAGGCATTTTGGCTTAATCCAAAATGTAGCCTGAGGTTACGCGACCAACCAATAAGTAATAAAGAACCCATGTCCTATCAGGGTGGGTTTTTTTTTTTTTTGTTATGTTTTGTTTGTAAAGTATGAAATGCATCTTTTTCAAAAGGGAAACTTACTATCTTACTTGGGAATTCACTGAAAAATAGAAGTAGAGGGACTGGCACTGTGGCGCAGCGGGTTAAAGCCCTGGCCTGAAACATAGGCATCCCATATGGCGCCGGTTCGAGTCCCGGCTGCTTGTCAGACTAGGAAATTGTTGAGATTTGATAAACAATGATTGATAAACTGTTAAATTATTGGCAGGATGACCCATCTGCAATGGATTTTGTCACTTCCGCTGCAAACCTCAGGATGCATATTTTCAGTATGAATATGAAGAGCAGATTTGATATAAAATGTAAGTTATTTTGTACTTTGGCTGTATTGTCAGATCCTCAAACTTGTTTTTCTTTTTAACAGCTAAACATATTCATCTTTTTTTTCCCCCATAAGCAATGGCAGGGAACATTATTCCTGCTATTGCTACTACTAATGCAGTGATTGCCGGGTTGATAGTATTGGAAGGGTTGAAGATCTTATCAGGAAAAATAGACCAATGTAGAACTGTGAGTATTTCTGTTTGCATTCTTTACTTAACCTCTCTTTAAAAGTGATTGATGAAAACACCTTTATGCACTCATTCTCATTGGATCTCAGAAGCTAAGCAGGGTTGGGTCTGGTCAGTACTTTTATAGGAGACCCCTTGGGAATACTCTGTACAGTAGACTTTTTTTCCCAAAAAGCACATTAAATGGCCAATTTTTCAAATGAACAAAATCAATTTAAACTAGTGGGAAAAAGTAATTGCTCCAGTTACGTTGTGCGTGCATGTTTAAGTAAGCCTCCTAGAAGTGGTAACGAAGGGAAAGCACATTTGTTTCTTCTTTTTCCAGTAAGTGGAAACAGGAGCTAATTTGCTTCTAACATTTCAAGTTGTTTTATATTGTTTGGGAATGTTAATGTCTGCAATATTTATGGGTGAGTCTACTATCATTTGTGATTTTTTTTTTCCAGCTGAATGAATGTATTTTAGAATTTATCTGTAATACTTCGTTAATAAATCTGGTGAGGCTACATTATTTGAAGGAGCATTTATGTTTACTTATATTTGCATGCTTAGGTCACTGTTGATCTAGAGCCACTTTCAAGTTCCCAGCTGTAGGTTTTACAATGTATACAGACCAGACAGCAAATGGGAAATTGTTTTCCTCTCCCACTAAGCACCAGAATCAAGATAATTTTTTTCCTCTTTTTGGACAGGCAGAGTGGATAGTGAGAGAGAGAGAGAGAGAGACAGAGAGAAAGGTCTTCCTTTGCCGTTGGTTCACCCTCCAATGGCCGCCTCGGCCGGCGTATCGTGCTGATCCAAAGCCAGGAGCCAGGTGCTTCTCCTGGTCTCCCATGTGGGTGCAGGGCCCAAGCACTTGGGCCATCCTCCACTTCCTTCCCAGGCCACAGCAGTGAGCTGGCCTGGAAGAGGGGCAACCTGGATAGAATCCGGCACCCCAACGGGGACTAGAACCTGGATTAGCCTGTTGAGCCATGGGGCGCCTTTTTTTTTTTTTTTTAAGATTTATTTTATTTAATTGAAAAGTAGAATTAGAGAGAGGGAGAGATCTTCCATCCACTGCTTCACTCCCCAAGTGGCAGCAATGGCCTAGGCTTGACCAGACTGAAACCGGGAGTTTCATCCTGGTCTCCCACGTACATGTACCCAAGCACTTGGTCCATCCTTTGCTGCTTTCCCAGGCACATTGGCAGGGAGCTGGGTTGGAAGTGGAGCAGCCAGGATGTGAACTGGCAGCTATATGGAGTGTCTGCATCACAGGTGGCAGATTTATTTGCTTTGCCACAACACTGGCCTGAGGTTTATATCTTAAAACTAAAGCCACTTAGCTGTTCTCCTTAGACTCCTGGTTTCATTCTATTATTGAGTTTATATCTAAAGATGCTTTGCTTTAAAAATATTGTAGCCATATACTTTTGTTTTTATTTAAAATTCTTCATTATAATGTTGAATGAAATAAAAGGACTCATTTACTTTTCAGGAATTTCTAAAAATCTCTGTTGGAGCTCTTCATTTTTTAATACCATTATACTCTTAAACTTTCAGTTTTAATGGAACTTCAGGTTGAAGAAACATGAGAATCACTGCCATTTTGCCATTTTGATGTAGTTTAAATTATTTTGGCCATTATATCTTTAATTTCTGAGAATTTATTTTTGTTTGTGCTTTTTTTTTTAAGATTTATTTGTTTTTTTGAGACAGAGTTGGAGGGGGTGGAATATTCCATCTGCTGGTTCACTCCCCAAATGGCCACAACGGCCAGAGCTGTGAGGATCTGAAGCCAGGAGCTTCTTCCAGGTCTCCCACAAGAGAGCAGGGGCCCAAGAAACTTGGCCATTTTCTACTGCTTTCCTAGGCCAATAGCAGGGAGCTGGATGGGAAGTGGAACAGTGGGGATTTGAACTGGCGCCAGTATGGGATGCTGGTTCCATGGGCGGATGTTTAGTCACGCCACAGCGCTGGCCCCTTCTGTTTTTTTAATATCAGTGTGAACTTGGGATGTTAGTATAAGCTCACAGATAATAATCATTGCTAAACTACTGTTTTCTATAACATCTTTCTGGTTTCTGTGCCTGCTCAGCTTCATCCCACTTTGTGTTTATAAATGAATATCAGGACAGATAAGTCATGTTAGCCTGGGTGTTAGTAGTGATAGCAGTTGTTTTTATTGTTGGTGGTTTCTGTTAACACATTTAGTTTCCCAGCGAAGCCCTGAATCAGATAAATCTCTTCCTCCCTTGGGACCCTGCTGAGCCTGGCCAGTTAGCTTCCAGCCCTGTTGCATGAATAGTGTTCCTGGCTGGGAGAGGCTGTTGAAGAGGGCTTTACTGCCTCTTGAGGGGTTTACTTTAAGCTTGAGAGAATCCATAGCATCTTCCTTCAGAATTAATTCATAGCAGACAGCATACTGTATTGTGACCACAGAATGGAGGTTTGTATCTCAGCGTTCTGTTTTCTCCTGAGATTTGTTCTTAAATATCATATGAAATCGTGCTTATATTCTCCAAACAATTGTAGTAGTGTGAGGTTGGGACTTTTCTTAATTTCAGTGTAAGTTTTAAAAAAATTTTATTTATTTGAAAGAGTTTAGAGAGGGATATATATAGAGGTCTTCCATCTGCTGGTTTACAAATGACTGCAATGGCCGGAGCTAGGCCAGACTGAAGCCAGGAGCTTGGAGCTTCTTGCTGGTCTCCCATGTGGGTGACAGGGGCCCAAGCACTTGGGCCATCCTCTGCTGCTTTCCCTGGGCACATTATCAGGGTGCTGGATCAGAAATGGAGTAGTTGGGACTCCAGCCAGCATCCCATATGGGGATGCTGCAGGGAGTGGGTTAACCTGCTACACTACAACATAAGTAAAACATTAAAATAAAACAATTATACTGAGAGGCTTAACCCCTTAAGCCTGCAATGCCAGCATCCTATATGGGTGCTGGTTGGAGTCCTAGCTGCTTCAATTAAGATCCTGCTCTTGTGCCTGGGAAAATAGTAGAGGATGTCCAAGTACTTGGCCACTGCCATCCACGTGGGAGACTCCAAGAAGATCTCATTCCTGGCTTTGGACTGGCCTGACTCTGGCTGTTGTGGCCATTTGGGGAGTGAAGCAGCAAATGGAAGATTCTCTCTCTCTCTCTCTCTCTAAATCTTTTTTAAAGATTTACACATTTTTTTAAGATATATTTATTTATTTGAAAGAGAGAATGGACGAAACAGATCTTCCGTCTGTTGGTTCACTCCCCAACTGGCTGCATCAGCCAGATTGTGTCAGGCTGAAACCAGGAGCTTCTTCCAGGTCTCTCACATGGGTGGTAGGGGCCCAAGCACTAGGACCATCTTCTGCTGCCATTCCCAGGTGCATTAGTAGGGAACTGGCTCAGAAGGCAATTTGAACTGGTGCTCATAAGAGATGCTGGTGTTGCAGGTGGTCGCCTAACATGCTATGCCCAAAAATGGGCCCCTTGGTGTAATTTCTAAATTTGCCTTGGCTCATAGTTGGTTTTTTGTTCAGATGTTAGAAAAATGGCAAGTATAGAGGCCGGTGCTGTGCCATGGCAGGTTAATCCACTGCCTGTGGTGCTGGCATCCCATATAGTCGCCAATTGAAGTTCCAGCTGCTCCACTTCTGATCCAGCTCTCTGCTGTGGCCTGGGAAAGCAGTGGGAGGTGGCCCAAGTCCTTGGGTCCTTGTACCCACATAGGAGACCCAGAAGAAGATCCAAGCTCCTTGCTTTGGCTCTTACCAGCTCTGGCTGTTGTGGCCATTTGGGGAGTGAATGAATGGAATGGAGATTGTCTCTCAATCTCTGCCTTTCAATAAATAAATAAATCTCTAAAAAAAGGAAAGATGCCAAATGTATATACTATCAGAAATACATTGTTTTGTTCTTAGTTATGTGAATGTTATTATATTCATGATAGGAAATTTAGAAAGGTAGTCACATTAGTTCCAGACCGCTAGGAAAGTAGAAACTTTGATGAAATGTATCAATGTGAGAAATTTTAGAAAAATGAGTATATTGATTTTATCCAGAGGAGGGCTCAAAGTTGGTAAGAATAACCACTAGGAAGGACACCCAGAGCTGATTCAGTGCTGATACCAGAGATGAGTATGTTTATGCCCTTATTGTAGCCAAGTTAGATTGCAGAATACAATACAAGGAGATTTCCTTTCAGGAACCCTCACCCTTCACATGGTAGCTAAAACAAAACAAGGTTGGAAAACTAGGTTTTTAAGAGGAATGAGTTATCCTTTTGGCCATGTAGAAGGGAATATTTCATTTTTTTTTTAATGTATTATGAAAATGATCCTAGGTTAATATGGTATATAAAATTGTAACTCACATTTCTAATTTCTTCTTGTGTTTTTTTTCTCCAAAGATTTTTTTGAATAAGCAACCAAACCCAAGGAAGAAACTCCTTGTGCCTTGTGCACTGGATCCTCCCAATCCCAATTGTTACGTGTGTGCCAGTAAGCCAGAGGTGACTGTACGGCTGAATGTCCATAAAGTGACTGTTCTCACCTTACAAGACAAGGTGCGTTCAGAGGCTGGTTCTGTTTTTACTTGAAAAGCCACAAAAACCCAAGCTCCCTTTTGCCTTTTACAGTATTACTGCAGTAACAAACAAGCAAAATACTAGATAATTATTGTGAAATTATTGTGACTACTGAAATATGTAGCTCTGATTTCATGGGTTGCTTCACTGCCTGGATTCCTGCTGTCCTTTCTTTGTGTGTGTGGTCCAGAATGTGTGGCTCATAACCAGAAAGGAAAAGGTGTATTTGCTGCAGTGTGTCACAGATGGGGCACAGTATCATGGCAAGCAGAAGACTTCTTTATTCTTTCTTCCCCAGGTAGCGGGCAGATAAGAGGTAGTCTTACATGGTCCTGGCCATGGCAGTAAACGGACATATGTTTGCATGCAGTGTGAATTCTTGGCTAGAGATTTTGCATTTCTAACAGTGCAGAATCCCTTACCCTTAGTAGATTTGTTCTGTTTGTAATGATTCAGAAGTGTCGTTTCCCACTTTTGGTGTTGTTTTTGATTATTCCTCTGATACGTTCATCCCAGCGCTGCATATTCACCTGCCTTCTGAGACGCAGAAAGCATGCTTAGTTGTCAGTGACCTTTCTTTCAGAACTGATGACAAAGGCAAATTGTTTTGCCACTTAGGTTTTTGGGGGGAACAGCAGATCTTGATATACTGGGCTGCAGAGGCTCATTGCTCCACTTTTCTTTCCTAAGAAATAACTGTTGATATTTGCTGATTATTGAACTGATGGTAATTCCTCTGTTTAAGAGTGATGGGGTTTGTAGAGTGCTCCTCTGTTGTTTTTTTAGGAGCAGATAGGATTTGAAACATTATACTTCTCAGTGCATCCACCTGCCATTATAGGGTTGGCATGGAGGCTGAGATGAAATGTACCAAGTGTGTAGCCCAGGTCCTGATCTGCAGGGAAAGATCCAGAGCCAGTACAGGAGGAAGTTTGGCCTGATCTGCAGCTGTGGGCATTTGTGGGAATGGAACTTGGATGCATCCACAGTTTCCCTGCTTATCTCATAGGATCTTTTTTTTAAGATTTTTTTTTATTTATTTGAGAGAGTTACAGACAGTGAGAAGGAGAGACAGAGAGAAACGTCTTCCATCTATCTGTTTGTTGGTTCACTCTCCAAGTGGCTGCAATGCAGATGTAGGGGCCCAAGGACTTGGGCCATCCTCTGCAGCTTTCCGAGGCAATGGCAGCGAGCTGGAGTGGAAGAGAAGCAGCCAGGACCGGCACCTATATGGGATGCTGATGCCGCAGGCAGAGGATTGACTTACTGCGCAACGGCACCAGCCCTGTCTCATAGGATCTTTTTTTTTTGACAGGCAGAGTGGATAGTGAGAGAGAGGGACAGAAAGGTCTTCCTTTTGCCGTTGGTTCACCCTCCAATGTGGCCGGCGCATCTCGCTGATCCGAAGCCAGGAGCCAGGTGCTTCTCCTGGTCTCCCTTGTGGGTGCAGGGCCCAAGCACTTGGGCCATCCTCCACTGCCTTCCCGGGCCACAGCAGAGAGCTGGCCTGGAAGAGGGGCAACCGGGACAGAATCCGGCACCCCAACCGGGACTAGAACCCGGTGTGCTGGCGCCGCAGGGTGGAGGATTAGCCTGTAAGCCTCGGCGCCGGCCCTCATAGGATCTTAAAAGAGTGACAGCCCCTTTCCATTGGAAGGAAAAAGTAAGAGTCTATAGAAGTCTAGGGTTTTTTCTATGATTTTTGTAATTACCTACATTAATATTGTGAATCTTTTTCTTTTACAGATAGTGAAAGAAAAATTTGCTATGGTAGCACCAGATGTCCAGATTGAAGATGGGAAAGGAACAATTCTGATATCTTCAGAAGAGGGAGAGACAGAAGGTATTATACATTGCATTTCTTCCCTCCTTTGGAAGGAGTGTACATTACGTTTTCCCAGTCACTGTGTGTGTACAGCATTACAGTGGTGGGGGTGGTGTTTGGTTGTAGAGGTGTTCCCAAGGTGGCATTGTGTAGATGGGCTCCTCATAGTTCCAGATGAGGTGCCTCCATGTTGTCGGGGAATCTCAGGGACCATTTCTCCATAAGCCGTACTGACACTTCGCAGTACTGCAGTGCTTGTCTGCTGCCAGCAATCCTCCTTACTAGTTCACTGGTCCTGGGAGCTAAATTAGTGATGCAAAGACTGTTCTGAGTTAAGAGAGTGGGGATAGTGATCCAGTAAGAGTGGAGAAGCCTTGGTAGCCTGCTCCTGCTCTGAGCAGAAGGTACTGCTGAAAGTCATTGTCACTTTTGCTTCTCTGAGTTTTCTTTAGAAAGTTCAAGCAGGCCATCCCTCTGCTTAATGTGTTTGTTAAAAAAGGCAGAAGGTGGCCGGCGCCATGGCTCAGTAGGCTAGTCCTCCGCCTTGCGGCGCCGGCACACCTGGTTCTAGTCCGGGTCGGGGCACCGATCCTGTCCCAGTTGCCCCTCTTCCAGGCCAGCTCTCTGCTGTGGCCAGGGAGTGCAGTGGAGGATGGCCCAAGTGCTTGGGCCCTGCACCCCATGGGAGACCAGGAGAAGCCCCTGGCTCCTGCCATTGGAACAGCGCGGTGTGCCGGCCGCAGCGCGCCTACCGCGGCGGCCATTGGAGGGTGAACCAACGGC
The DNA here is from genome assembly GCF_033115175.1 of Lepus europaeus. Classification (NCBI taxonomy): domain Eukaryota; kingdom Metazoa; phylum Chordata; class Mammalia; order Lagomorpha; family Leporidae; genus Lepus; species Lepus europaeus. The sequence goes on along the minus strand of NC_084845.1, from coordinate 16,302,565 downwards.
AAAAAGGAAGACCTTTCTCTCTGTCTCCCTCTACTGTCCACTCTGCCTGTCAAAAATTTAAAAAAAAAAAAAGGCAGAAGGTGTTTGATTGTGCTGAAGCTTTTGTAGTAAGAATTACGGCAGCGGGTCTGATCAGATTCAGAAATCCACACAGCTCCTCTGCCACTTTTACGGCTCATGTCTTGGGTCACCGTTGTCCAGTTTTTGCCAGCATACTGTTACTTTGAGAGTTTGGAGGCACTCGTTTGCCTTTATGTTGATTTATTCAGCATTTGTTGTTCTAGCAGTCATTTAATTGGAGTAGTTTGCCAGCTCCTGATGGGGATTCAAATGTCAAGTCTTTTAAAGGTTTAGCAAATGCCACTGTCCCGGGATAGGGCATTCCAGATAAACACAGGAAAGGAATCTGAAAATAACGAAGAAACAGGATTTTCTGGATGTGAAGATAGGGAAAACCTTTCTGAGCATTTTTTCTTTTTAAGCAGTGAAAGAAATAAAAACAAAAAAAATTGGACTGAAAATTGAAATTATTTAGAAAATTGTATCCTTTAAACATGAAACTCGAATTTGAAATGTAAGAAGGATTGCAAAATGTTAGAATTTTTTTTTTTTTTTGACCAGCAGAGTGGATAGTGAGAGAGAGAGACAGAGAGAAAGGTCTTCCTTTTTGCCGTTGGTTCACCCTCCAATGGCCGCTGCGGCCGGCGCATCATGCTGATCCGAAGCTTGGAGCCAGGTGCTTCTCCTGGTCTCCCATGTGGGTGCAGGGCCCTAGGACTTGGGCCATCCTCCACTGCCTTCCCGGGCCATAGCAGAGAGCTGGCCTGGAAGAGGGGCAACTGGGATAGAATCCGGCGCCCCAACCGGGACTAGAACCCGGTGTGCCGGCGCCTCAAGGCGGAGGATTAGCCTATTAAGCCACGGCGCCGGCCCAAAATGTTAGAATTTTAAAAATAATTTTCTGTGAACATTTTGAATCCTCATTTCGTCTCCATTCAGTATGTACAAGGCACTGGGGTCACAGATCAGCCAGCACAATGTGATCTGTGCCCCTCCCAGGGCAGATCATATAGTGGACTGAGTTGTGAGTAGGGAGTATGAATTTAGAGTGAGGTGAGGAAACAGTTTTGTGTGAGACTTGAGGATGACAGCTGTAAGACAGTCTGAACAAGTAGTAGAGAATGGATTACTAAATCAGAAGGGCCCTAGAATAACAATGGTACCATAAGATTAGAAGAGTTGGTTTTTACTGGAATACTTGTAATTCATTTAAGGCAAAGGTTTAGAGTGTAGGTGAGTTCTAAGAACTGTTTGTTAAATACTGGGAATATTAAGTTGAATCAGAAAAGACATTTGGAAGAAAACTGTTTTGGAATTATTATTTTTGGGAGGCTTTGCTAATTCATTGAAAACCATTCAAATAAAGCATTCTTTTATTTCTCAGTTGTAAAATTCTCTAGATGTTTATTGAAGTATCACAAACAACTTCTTTGGAAGTCGAATGTTTTTCAGATTACTCCGTAAAATGCTTTTGTCTTTTCCAGGACCCCAGAATTAACCTGATTTGAATGAGAAAGGGGCTTTTAGGGGTGGGGGTTATTTACTTGAAAGAGAGAGGTCTTGGTTCACTCCCCAAATGGCCACAATGGAAGGAACTGAGTCAGTCCGATGACAGGAGCTTCTTCAGGGTCTCTCACATGGGAACAGGGGACCAAGGATTTGGGCCATCCTCTGCTGCTTTCCCAGGCACATTAGCAGGAGCTGGATCAGAAGTGGAGCAGCCGGGACTTGAGCCGATGCCCATGTGGGATGCCAGTGCCGCAGGCCAGGGCATTAACCCTCTGCACCACAGCGCCAGCCCCTAGGACAGGGTTGTTAAAACGTCTAGTTTCGCTTCTCTTGAGGTAGTTTTGACAGTTGAGTGTACAGGGCTGAATTCCTGAGTGCCTACTATTTAGTGTATTAGTTTGCTAGGTTACGTGATGAGGAGCACACCCTGAACAGCTTCATCCACAGAGATTTATTTTCTCACCCTTCACGTTGCCAGGCTTGGTTTATCCTGAGGCTTTTTCTCTCCTTGGCTTGCTGTGTGTTCTCGTGGCCTTTCCCTCAGGAGTGCATACCCCTGACACCTCTGTGTCCAGATCTCCTCTTGATAGAAGGGACAGCGTCAGGTCGGGTTAGAACCCACCAGCACAGCCTTCTTCTAATTTAATCACCTCTTTAGAAGGCTCTGCAAACAGGCACATTCTGAGTTACTGGTGATTAGATATAAACCTGACTTTTTTTGGGGTGCATAATTCAGCCCGTATTGAGGAGAGGTTAGCTTATTGCTTACTGATTTTTCATTTTATTTGAAAAAGACAAGAGATCTTCCATCTGCTGATCTGCTTCCCAGATGGCAGCACCAGCTGGGGCTGGCCAGGCAGAAGCCTGAAGCCTGGAGCTCTATTCATGTCTCCCACATGGGTGACAGGGATTCAAGTAATTGAGCTTGTTATCTGCTGTCTTTTTTTAAAAAACTAACCTGACTCCTCCATGCAGATATCACTAAAGGTTCTCCCTTTACATTTCCCAGCTAATAATCACAAGAAGTTGTCAGAATTTGGCATTAGAAATGGCAGCCGGCTCCAAGCGGATGACTTTCTTCAGGACTATACTTTGTTGATCAACATCCTTCATAGGTAGGAGCAATTCATATTTTTAAGTGTGAGGATATTTTGAATATACAAACTTAAAATAAAATAGAGGGAAAATGTTTTCTTACAACACCTCCACTGTTCATTGGAACACACATGATATATTTTGTTTGAGTTGGCCACTGATTTCCTGAAGTTTGAGCTTCAGGAAGATTTATGGTTTCAGAAATAAGAGATGAGCAAAATGTATTTAAGGATAACTTAGTGGTGGCTGATTAGAAAGGCCTAGAGTCCAAGCCTTTGAATAGTCTTTTTATCTTTTTTTAAAGATTTATTTTTATGTGTTTGAAAGACAAAGGTACAGAGAGTGAGAGAGCTCTTCCATCTGCTGCTTCTCTCCCCAAATGGCTGCAGTGTCAAGGCTGGGCCAGGTGGAAGCCAGGAGCCAGGAGCTTCATCAGAGTCTCCCACATGGGTGCAGGGGCCCAAGTGCTTGGGCCATCTTCTGCTTTCCCAGGCACATTAACAGGGAGCTGGATCAGAAGCGGAGCAGTGGCACCCATATGGGATGCTGGCACTGCATGTGGTGGTTTAACCCACTACACCATAACACCAGAGATAAATTCATTTTAATAATTGAACTGAAGTGAAGTTTTCAAGTTTTTAAGATTTCCTAGAGGAGAAGAGAGAATTGTTTTTTTTCCCATAAGAGATTTATTAGTGGTTCTTCAACAGTAACAAAAGAATATTAAGATTTATTCCATGCAGGTTTTCGAGTCATGTTTTTTTTTTTAAACTTGGTTTTACTTCTTACTCATTTTAAAAATAACAAATGCTTACTGAATCTTTACATAAGATCTGGGAGAAATTCAGTTTTATGTTCATCTGTTGAACACACTGTGTTTTTGTACTTACTCATTGAAACCCTAAAGTGACACACAGTGATGTGTCCAGTTTGCCAGTATTGCCACCTGCAATATTGTGTATATAGTGTCTGTGTGGTTGTTTAGAGAGAATTACAGTTTACACTTGGTTTATAAAAAGCATAAAATGATAAAGACTAAATACGGATTATTACGAAAAAGTCAAATTCAAAAAATTACACAATGGAGACAAAGATAAATGTTGCCAGTGTGATATTTGGCCTCTGTTGGACACCAGTTGGGTGGAAGTGGTGTGCTTGTGTTTAGTTGTGAAAGAAAAGACAGTGAAAGGACATGTAAATAAAAGTGGAAATATCACCTGGTGTCTAAAAGAGGAGGCATAATTAGGGTTTGTTTTTTTTTTATCATATTTTTTAGCTCTCTGGGAACAGAACCCCCCTTAAAATATGTAAGTCTTTTGTTTGACTTTCATGCATTGAGTTTTCATACATGTTTTTGGGAACTAATGTACAAAAGCAGGGTACTGCTTGTAAAGATGGGGGGGAACCCAGAAACCTTATGCTACACAGCCCTGAAACACCAGGTTACTGGGTCAAGGTCAGATTCCTAGTAGAATCCCTTTGGTGTAGTAACTGAAGAAATAATGTCTGACGTTACATTGGGCTACAGTGTTGGACTCAGTTTTGTGCTGTATCAACGAGGATTATTTAGCCTTTTTTTGAAAAAGCCTTTCCCTGATTTGAAGGTAGAATGGTTTTGACCATTTGAATTAGAGTTTTGAATTATTAACAAAAATCTCGTGTGAAATCTTTTTTTTATTATTTTAACTCTGAAAATCAGAATGCGAATACTTGAGCTTGAGGAACGGCACCTCAGAGTCACTCCTTTGCTTTGTGAATAGTTGGAGCAGTGGTTCAGTTTCATAGTGTGTGACTCTTTTCCAGTGAAGACCTAGGAAAGGATGTTGAATTTGAAGTGGTTGGCGATGCCCCAGAAAAAGTGGGGCCCAAACAGGCTGACGATGCTGCTAAAAGCATAACCAATGGCAGTGACGACGGAGCTCAGCCTTCTACCTCCACAGGTGAGTCATGGCCCCACCTAGCAAGAGTATGTACAAGGCAGTTCTATGAATGTTGACCGTACCATGGAAATCCATAACACTGTTAGACGTGTGTGGTGGTTGGTGTGGATTATTGTAATGAAGCTACAAATTTATAAAACCATGAATACATTTAAGACTGGGGGAAATTCTTACAGAAAATACAAACACTTTGTTGTTTTTTGTTCATTGAATTTTATAGCTAAATTGTCAGTTTACTGGTACATAAAGTCAGTTCAGTCAGTGAGGAAGAAGTAGTTTTGGATTTTGTATGTGCTTTATTTAAGCGCAACAGATCAGTGCATCTGACTGTTTGCAGTGAACAGATGGTTGGTGAGTATAGACTGTTAGCATTTGAGTTTCCTCACAGCCATTGTGCACCTGAAATGTCTGTTCCCATGGGTTTTCAGTGCTGGTACTTGGTGTTTTTTCCAAATAACTGATTCTTTATTATGGTGTGATTTGAATGTTTACTCTGTTTTTCCTCCCCATCATTCTTTGGTCAGGAAACTAAAGGGTACCAATTTTTAACTTCTGTTTCTTTAATTTTTTTTGAGAGAGGCAAATATGGAGTTCCCATGTGCTATTTGACTCCCTAAATGCCCACAGTGACTGGGCTGGGCTGGGCTGGGTCAGGTGAAAGGTAGCAGTTGGGGATTCATTCCAGGTCTCCTGCATGGGTGCTGGGAGCCTTACCACTGCCTCTCAGGGTCTGCATTAGTAGCAGGCTGGAGTCAGGCACCACAGCCAGATCTCAACCCAGCCACTCTGGTATGGGACACAGGCAGCTTTTAACCACTGGCTAAACACCAGCCTCTGGAGTATGTTTACTCGTGGGTCTAATACCCTCAGAGATTTTGGAAGTGGACTTTGAGATCAGGTATATTGTGACCCAATAGCCCAATTTGTGGGCTATTGATTGATGGCAACCCCCCCCCCCCCCAGACTAGAGCGCCCTGTCGTCCTCCTTTGAGAAAGAGACTGTGCTATAACAATATAAGACGGGTGTTCTGCCTTTGGTTTTTGTGGAGGGGGAAATTCAAAACTACCTTGGTTATGGTTTCAGAGCATGAAGTGTGGAACCCTGTGCCTAGGTTTGAATCCTGTATCTTGTGCTACTATATGACCTTAAGAAGTCAATCTTTGAACCTCAGTTTCCTTATCTGGAAAATGCATAATGTTATCTTCTTTGTAGGGTTGTTGTGATGATTAAATGAGTTGTTATATGCAAAGTGCTCAGAACAGTTCCTGGCACCTTGTAAGTGCTATATCTGTTGTTACTATTACCACTACCGTTATTAGGATGTGCACCCTCTGCTTTTCTGTTGGAGAAGGTGGACACAGAATCTAGGAGGCATAATGATTTCTTTGAGTTATATAATGCTTGTTTAAGACGTTTTTATTTTGATTTGAAAAGAAGTAAATGCTTCTATAAAACATTTAAAACTATAGAAAAATGTAATGTGTAAAATATGTAGAGGTTGTTATATATTAGAAAAGTTAGCTTTTAATTATATAGATACTGGTGAACCATTAGTGACTCCCACAGTTTAACCATCCTTTTCTTTTTCTTTGATATAAGCACAAGAGCAAGATGATGTGCTTATAGTTGATTCGGATGAAGAAGGCCCTTCAGATAATGCGAACATCAGCGAAGAAGAGCGAAGTCGCAAGAGGAAATTGGATGAGAAAGATAGCGTCAGTGCAAAGCGGTCGCGCACGGGAGAGCCGGAAGAGCTGGCCGATGTGATAGCGCTGGACTGAACCAAGAACCCCTCCGACTCGGTCATTGGGCAGACCCAGGTTACTCGATACGTCCTTCTTCCAAAGGGGAAAGATTGGCACCAGTGACTTGAAAATGACTCCGCCCCCTTTGAAAGCGTTCCTTTTGCTAAAACTGTTAGAGACGTTGCAGTGTGCTATACTGAAGGTAGGAATATAGATTTCAAAACCCTTTGAACAAAGTGTGTGCATAACCAGTCACGAGGTGAAACAACACAGTGCATGTTGCCTTTTTAATGTAAATACCTTTAGGTATCATTTAATAGTTTAAAAATATTGTGGTTTAGTAAAGTTGATACCTGGTTATAAATATTATGCCTTTATTTTTGGCTAGAAGAATAATTATTTTTAGCCTAGATCTAACCATTTTCATATACTTAACTTACTGAAACAGATTCAAAGAAGTATCAAGTGCTATGCATTGAAATTTGTTTTTAAATGTTAACTGGCACTATGTATATTAATGTAAAAGTATGTTAATTTAGTCAAGTTTTCAGTTTGTACTGCTTAGTATGTCTGTGTAAGAAGCCAATTTTTGTGTATTGTTACAGTTTCAGGTTATTTATATTTGATGTTTTGTAAGACTCCAACGAGGACTATGCTGTACTTACGGACCAAATAAATGGCATCTGCATACTTGTTACCCTGGCCTGCACGGGTCCTTCTGCTGCCCCACCGGTTTACGTGGGCTGCAGGTGTGCTGGTTTTAACTCCTAGTTGATGTGAAAGCTGAAAAGGTCTCCACTGTTGCCCGTAGATAAATACTTTGTAAAATAAAGCCTTTAATAGCAATTTTTTAAAAAAAATTTGGATTGTCAGCAGTTGGCTTTTTTTAGAGTACTTGAATGATCTTTGTGGGTCCGGCGCTGTGGTGTAGCAGGTAAAGCTGCTGCCTGCAGTGCCGGCATCCCATATTGGCATTGGTTCAAGTCCCGGCTGCTCCACTTCCGGTTCGGCTCTCGGCTATGGCCTGGGAAAGTAGTGGAAGATGGCCCAAGTTCTTGGGCCCCTGCACCCATGTTGGAGACCCGGAAGAAACTCCTGTCTCCTGTCTTCAGATGGGCACAGCTCTAGCTGTTGAGGCCATCTGGGGAGTGAACCAGTGGATGGAAGACCTCTCTCTCTCTCTCCCTCTCCCTCCCCCTCTCTCCCTCCCCCTCCCCCTCTCTCCCTCTCACCCTCTCTCCCTCTCCCTCTCCCTCCCTCTCTCTGCCACTCCTTCTCTCTCTATGTAATTCTGACGTTCAAGTAAACAAACAAATCTTTTTTAAAAAAAAAAAATCTTTGTGTAGACTTATGCTTCCCCCACACTTTTTTTTTTTAAGATTTACTTATTTATTTGAAAGGCAGATTTGCAGAGAGAAGTCTTCCATCCGCTACTCCACTCCCCAAGTGGCTGCAATGGTCAGAGCTCAGCCAATCCTAAGCCAGGAGCCTGGAGCTCCCTCCGGGTCTCCCACGTAGATGCAGGGGCCCAAGGACTTGGGTCATCTTCTACTGCTTTCCCAGGCCATAGCAGAGAGCTGGATCGGAAGTGGAGCAGCCGGGACTTGAACTGGGGCCCATACGGAATGCCAGCACTGCAGGCGGCAGCTTTACCCACTACACCACAGAAAGTAAAGCCGCTGCCTGCAGTGCCAGTATCTCATATAGTTCCAGTCCTGGCAACTCCATTTCTTTAAAATAAAAATGTCAGAAACTGCTAGTCTGCAGCCTAGAACGCCATCCTGGAACTCATCCATGAGTGACTTGGCTATCTTCCACTTCCTTCTCAGGGCCATTAGCAAGGAGCTGGGACTGGAACTGGGTACTCCAGTATCAGATGTAGGTACTCCAAGCAGTGCTTAACCTGCTGTGCCACAACACTCACCCTTAGCCCCAGTATCTTACATCCTGGAGGGGAAGAATCTTTGCTCCTCTAGTCTGCTTCAGTTGTCCTTTGGTTCACGAGAATCCCTAACTCGAGCCTGTAGATGTTGGCAGACCAGCACCGGGTATAATACACATCTTCCTTGGACCTCAGGGTGTTGGCCCATAGGGTACTGTCCTTGCACACAGATAAGCCTTGAGTTTTCAGAGAATAGAGACCCAGGAAGCTGTTTCCTGCATTGTTTACCTGTGCCATTGGTGTTTTTGGCAAAAAAATTTCAAATTCATAATTCATCGTATTGTTCAACTCTGATTTTTGTAATTATCATTTTTACTTTATTTGAAAGTTTGGTTCACTCCCCAGATGTCTACAGCAGTCAAGACTGAGCCAAACAGGAGCCAGGAGCTGCACCCTGTTCTCCATGGGGGTGCCAGGGACCCAAGAACTTGAGCCATTGCCTTCTACCTCCCAGGGTATGCCATTAGCAGGAAGCTGTGACTTGAACCAATCCACTTTTTAAAAGATTTATTTATTTATTTAAAAGGTAGGGTTACAGAGAGAGAGAGAGAGGTCTTCCATCTGTTGGTTCACTCCCCAGATGGCTGCAATGGCCAAAGCTGTGCCAATCCAAAGCCAGGAGCCAGGAGCTCCTTTTTTTTTTTTTTTTTTTTTTTAAGATTTATTTATTTGAAATAGTTACACACACAGAGAGGTTTTCCATCTGCTGATTGATTCCCCAGTTGGCCACAACGGCCAGAGCTATGCCATTCAGGAGCCAGGAGCTTCTTCAGGGTCTCCCACACAGGTGCAGGGGCCTACGGACTTGGGCCATCTTCTACTGCTTTCCCAGGCCATAGCAGAGAGCTGGGTTGGAAGTGGAGCAGCTGGGACCTGAACCATTACTCATACGGGATGCCGGCACTGCAGGCAGTGGCTTTACCCGCTATGCCACAGCACCGGCCCCTATGTGATTCTTCATTCTGCTGTCCAGCTCACAAACTTGTTTTACACCATGTGTGAATTGAACATGTAATTAAAGCCTTCAGAACAACGTTCTGTCAAACTCAGCTCTCCAGGATGAAGGCAACCGGAGCAAGCCGGATCCTCGTTCATAGCTCTGTGATCTGTGAAATGCATTCTCCCTTTACTTTTTTTTTCATATCTAAATTTTTATTTTCATTTCATATGAAAGATCGTCATCAGCGGATTCACTTCGCACATGCCTGCAACACCAAGGACTTAATCTGGGTCTCCCACAGGGGTGGCAGGGACCCAAGTACTTGAGCCGTCATCTGCTGCCCCCAGGGTGCGTATTCGCAAGAAGCTGGATTGGAAGCAAGTAGCCAGCGCTAACCAGGCACTGATACGAGATGTGGGTACACCCTCCCCATCCCTTTTCATTTTTCAGTGTTAATTTCCCTCCAGAAGTAATTCCACACTCACAGAACTATAAGACAGGTCAAATGAAATAACCCTGAAATACTGCCTCAGTTTTGCAGTGTGCTCCATTCTTTGCACCTCACCCTGCCTTTTTAGAGAAAATGGTCTGCAGCGTGTGTCTGGTCATCTGATTTGAGTGCATGGTAGGAGGCAAGTGCCGTTTAGGTCTGTAGGAGTGTCTCTGTTTTGTCAGACTTGCGGTTTTCATCTTTGCGTCAGCTCTTAGTGCTTTGCACAGCAGCTTATCTGTTTCCCACGTGTTTTGATAAAATCCAGGTGTGTCAGCAAGGCATTTCTAACTACTAGGTGCAGGAGTCCTGCCCGGACAAGACAATAAGCTGGGCACAGATGGAGCCGCCTTTCAGGTCCAGCCTGCATGCCGGGTTTTCCCATGTGATTTCTCATTAGTGGGGAGGTTGGAGCAGGGCTTCTTACCACCACAGCGCCTTTTTGTTTGTTTGTTTCTTTTTTTTTTTTTTTTTTTTTTAATTTCATTCGACAGAATGATAGAGCTTTCATCTGCTGGTTCACTCCCCAAGTGACTTTAACAACTGGGGCTTGGCCAAGCTGAAGCCAGGAACCAGGAACTCCCCAGACCTCCTGTATGGGTGACAGGGAGCCAAGCGCTTGGGCCATCTTCCACTGATTTCCCAGGCGCATCAGCAGGGAGCTGGATGGGAAATGGAGCAGCTGGGACTCCAGTAGGAGATGCCGGGGTCCCAAGCAGCAGTTTAATCTGTGCCACTACGCCTGCCTCTGAAATAGTGTTGACAAACACTTTCCGGACTCACTGGGAGCAGTCTGGTGACAAGTTTACCTAGAGTCTGCCCATTCTCCCAGAGACTAAACCACATGCAGTGCATACCATAGGAGCAGTCAGGGTTTTCCTTTTTCTTTATTCAGAGAGACAGGTCTTCCATCTGCTTCTTCACTCCCCAAATTCCTGTGGCAGCTGGGGCTGGGCCAGGTTAAAGCCAGAAGCCAGTAACTTCATCTGAGTCTCCTGCATGGGGAACCATGACTCAAATACTTGAGGCGTCATCTGCTGCCCTTCAGAAGCGTTAGTAGATAGCTGGGTCAGAAGTGGAGTTGAACCAGGCCCTCCCATAAGGGATGCAGGCGTCCCAACTGGTGGCTTAACCCGCTGCACCACAACACCTGCCCCAGGGTCCGTGTTTTTAAACCTGGAACAATGAAACCACTGATCATCTTTTTTTTTTTTTTTTCTTTTTAAGATTTATTTTATTTATTTGAAAGAGTTACAGAGAGGTAGAGACAGAGAAAGAGGTCCTCCATCCGTTGATTCATTCCCCAGATGGCCATAACGGCTGGAGCTGTGCCGATCCAGAGCTTTCTCTGGGTCTCCCACATGGGTGCAGGGGCCCGAGGACTTGGGCCATTTTCCACTGCTTCCCCAGGCCATAGCAGAGAGCTCAATAGGAAGTGGAGCAGCCAGGTCTTGAACCGGCACCCATATAGGATGCCGAAGCTTCAGGCCAGGGCTTTAAACCACTGCGCCACAGCACCTGCCCTGTTAATGCAAAACTAGTAAAAGGCTGTTGAAGAACAGAATGCTAGCCCTGTGCTCAAATGTTACACATGGATCATTTTTTTTAAGTATCTTTTAAGATTTATTTATGTATTTATTTGAAAGGCAGAGTTACAGAGAGAGAGAGGGAGGTCTTCTGTCTGCTGATTCTCTCCCCAAATGGCTACAATGCTTGGAGCTGAGCCGATCCGAAGCCAAGCGCCAGGAGCTTCTGGGTCTCCTACGCAGGTGCAGGGACTCATGCAATGGGGCCATCTTCTACTGCTTTCTCAGGCCATAGCAGCGAGCTGGATCAGAAGTGGAGCAGCCAGGACTCGAACCCGTGCCCATATGGGATGCCGGCACTGCAGGTGGTAGCTTTACCCACTATATCACAGCACCGGCTCCCCATGGATCACATTTAGAAGGAAAGCATCAATGTTGGCAATGGGTAGATGGCTTTCTGCACCACAATCAGATGATCAGACTGAGACTAATGGGACAAGCTCATGTTACGTGCTTCCTGATGAGGCGATACCAAGAACACAGCAGCACCTTGCCAACGCTGCTAGCCAGAATCTCAGCAAGCATCTCCAGCTGAAAGCCGAGGAAATGGAGTAGAGGAACAAGTTAGACAACGTTACCAGGCAACATTGAGATGAGTGGGGAGTGTGGTGACTCCATACGTCAGCTGCCTCGCCCCTTCAGTCAGTGTCACTTTGAAAAAGGATGGGGCATTGTAGAATAAAAGAAATTTGGGAGACATAATACAATGCATGAATCCTTCTTGTATTCTGGCTCGACGAAATAAATGACTACAGCAATTCTTGTGACAATTGGCAACTTGAAAATAAAACGGATATAGGTGACAATAGAATTGGGAGTGGACATTTGGCCTAGCAGTTTAGACACCTCTTGGGATGCCCGCGTCCCATGTCCAAGTGCCCAGATTCAAGTCCTGGCTCTGCTCCCAGTTCTGGCTCCCTGTTGATGGTGCCCCTGGGAGACAGCAGTGATGGCTCAAGTGCTTGAGTCCTTGCCACCCGTGTGGGAGACCTGGATGGACTTTTCCGGCTCCTAATGTTGCCCTGATCCCATCCTCACTGCTGCAGGCATTTGGGGAGTGAACCAGCGGATGGAAGCTACTTTCTGTCGCTCTGCTTTTTAAATAAATAAATGTCAGCAACAAAACCTACTAAAAGCATGAGTTGGAACAAGAAAGCATTCGAATAATTCCCTGGGTTCAACAGTGGTGATGTCAGCATCTTTGATGCTAGGCTATGACTTAGCAAGGGGTCTCTCGTCTGAGCCTCCAGAAACTGCTGAGGGGGATGGTCCACTCAGAAGCTGCCCAGAGGCGTCTGGCTTCTCACAGATGTTCCTGTTCCTGGAGATTGCCTGTCAGTGGCAACACTGTAGTGGACTTGCCCTCTGGCCAGGGCCCGGGACCAGACTTCCACCACTTGCTAGCCTCTTCTAACACCCAAAAAACTGAGTCAAAGATGTTGGCAGGCATTGCTAATCACAGTAACTTGTAGATGTGCAGTGGGCCTCCCAGCTTTCTGGTGTTTAAAGCAGTATTCCTGAGGTCCGAACAACATTCGAGCGTTTTGAGGGGAGATATTTTTAGAGAGGTATTTTTATAGATGCTTTTCATACTAGAAATACATTATTTGTATGCTGCTGCACACTGAACCTTTTTCCCTGCAACCAGTTCAAAACATTCCAGCCAAAACCTTATTTGAGAAATGTTTGAACATTTCTCAAAAACGTATCTATCCACTGAGCTGACCTAGAAGGCTTCCAGAGCTGTGTGTACTTGGGTTGTATTTTGAAGACAGTCGTCTCCTGGTAAAGAAACATTCTGGAGGTTTTGCTTAATGACTCATGCCAGCCTTAAACATTTTTAAATCTAATGAGTGGTGACTTGCTACGTGCGGGGAAAGTTCTGAGCAAAGTCTTGAGCAGTGTGTGCTGTGCTCCAGGACCCCAGGCTCCCCACCCCCCCACCCCCACCCCCGTTGACGACTCTTCACCCATCTCGGGAGAGGGAGGCACTGTGCACACTGTGTCATTCCCTCATTCTGAGACCTGCACAAGGCAGCACTCGGAAACGTGGACACGTCAGCGTGGGTAGAGCGTGGAGAGCGCTCACAATGGGGCTGGTGTGATAGAAACCCCGCTTGGCTTTGGGCAGTGACAGTGGTGGGGTTAGGGCCCAAAGGACCTGCAAACGTTTCAGCTGATGCCAGCAGCGGCTTCTGGCCGCTCATCAGTGCCTCTGCTAACCTGGGCATTCCCAGTAGGTCCTCCCCACTCACCCATGCACTGGTTGGGGTTTTCTCCATGGTGCGAAGTGAACTGCAGAAACTCCCATTTCTGAGCACGTGGTAAGAGACGGCCTCTTGCTCCTTGATGGGGGATGTAAGCTGCAAGTGTCAGATCCTCACTAATTCTTTTTTTTTTTTTTTTTTGGTAAAGATTTATTTTATTTATTTGAAAGAGTTACAGAGAGAGGTAGAGACAGAGAGAGAGGTCTTCCATCTGCTGGTTCACTCCCACAACAGCTGGAGCTGCACCGATCCGAAGCCAGGAGCTTCTTCCGGGTCTCCCACGTGGGTGCAGGGGCCCAAGGACTTGGGTCATCTTCTACTGCTTTCCCAGGCCATAGCAGAGAGCTGGATTGGAAGACAAGCAGCCGGGACTAGAACTGGCGCCCATATGGGATTGCCAGCGCTTCAGGCCAGGGCTTTAACCCGCTGCACCACAGTGCCAGCCCCAACTCACTCTAATTCTTAACTTAGGTGGGGAAACCCTACTCACCCACAGCTTCAGCTCTCAATGCTGGAGCCAGAGAGGTATAAGATAGATAGCGGGATCAGGTGGCATTTCGAGTGGCCTTAAGCTTGGATAGAAAAAGTGGGGTTCAGGGTATGGGGGAAGGAAAACTCCGTTTGGGCACCCCAGAATAAAACTCCCAGAACATCAGGTAGAATGTGCACGTTGCGCCCAGTGCTGGGGGAACTGTGGGAGGGCGGGGCCCCAGGAGGTGCTTCAGGTGGGTTGCTGTCTGAAGAGATTCTCTGAGTAAGGGCTGTTGCAGGCCGAGGGCAGGGAAGAAGGGTGGATCCCAGTGTGGCATGTGGCTGCATGCCTCCCGCCTTCCCTAGAACCCCAGTTATCCATCGTGTCCGCCGTGGCTGGTGGACATGAGGCCCAGGACTCGATGGGGAAACCCCTGAACTGTGCCCACAGTTGGGCTGCAGGCCATGACATCAGACAGGTAAGGGGAATCGAGATGGAAGCTAGCATCCGAGGTGGGAGCAGCCCCTGGGGCCACAGAAGAGCTCGGTTCAGGACACGAGGTGAGACCAGGCTGAACATGTCCTGAGTGTGTCCGGCTGCCCAAAGATCAGACTGGTTAGCTTGTGAGGAGGGTAAGCCGGAAGCCCCTCCATTCTCCAGCAGTGAGACCCACGGAGCAGTGTGTCCGAGCCAGCTTGTCCAACCTTGTGCCAACTCCTCAGGGATCCCTGTGGACAGTCTGAAATCGTCTAGGTGGCAGTCTTCTGGTAAATTGGCAAGTGCTACAAACGGCGGCTCCTGCTTTATAGAACGTCCTCCCCTGAGAGCTGGTTGTTAACTTTCCCTATACCACTGGACCCAGGAAGACATAAACTCAGAGACAGAGGGCAGCAATGAAGGCTGGACACGCTTCAGGCCTCTGTCCCTTCTCCCCGGCCACTCTGCTCAGCTCAGCACCTTTAGTGACCGGGCTTGGGGACACCCCGGTAATGTCGAGATGAGACCCCACGACTGTGAATGCCACATTACAGCCGCTCCACATTACAGTGCTACGAGGCCCACACCATTAAGTATCTTGAATATGAATACATAATTGCCCAATATTCCCCACTTCATGAAAATACTGTATTCGGATGTTTAACATTGAACATTGTAGATTGTCACTGTTTCCCGATTTTGTTGTGTTATTATCTGTTATTACTATTAATGTACGCAATGAGTACGCTAGAACACCAGGGTGCTTGAGAGAACACTTGTGGAACATGAAATTAAAAGGTAAGTTTAGTCGCAGGTGCTGTGGCACGGTGGGTCAAGCCTGCACGTGCGCCGTCTGCAGCACATGCCAGAGTAGCTGGTTTCAGACCTGGCGATGTGCCTTCCCATCCAGCTGTTGGCTAGTGTACCCGGGAGACAGCAGGTGATGGCTCGGTGTTTGGGCCCCTGCCATCCCCGTGGGAGACCCAGATGGATCCCTGGCTGGCCCAGTCTAAACCGTGGGAGTGAACCAGTCGTGGGGGAGCTCTCTCTGTGTCTCCGTCCCTCTGCCTTCCAACTAAATAAATCTTTGAAAAGCATGCTTCTGGGCACTGTTTAAATCCCGAGAGCTCCAGGCGGGTACTGCCTTTACAGGCAGAGCCTCTGAGCCCCTTCTCCGAAGGCAGGAGATCTTGGGGCAGGACAGACGGGCGAGGTAAACGATGCCATGATAAACACATCTGGGCTTAGATCCTCTGCATTTTGCCTTGTGCCCCCGAATGGGCCCTTGGAAGGGGTGTGTGTGTGTGTGTGTGTGTGTGTGTGTGTACTGGCACCACCCAACGCCTCTTCCGCCGCAGCCTTGCCAGGATTTTCGTATTTAAATGTCCATAAGCTTGCTCAGCAGAGAGGTTCCCCTGGATATCTGCTCCCTACAACGCTGACCCCGGCCCACCGCCGGCCCCTCGCAGCCCCGGCCCGGGAGGCGCCGCGGTGCTTCCCGCTGGGCCTGGGGGGAGAGCTCCTCCACCCAGGGCCTCTTCTCCCCTTCTCGGGTCGTTGGGCATGGTTGACAAGGGTCTCGTCGCCCCTGTTTTGGGGACAAAGCCCTGGTCAGCCGTGTCGCGGGACCCGTGGCCGCGGCAGGGGCTTCCGGAGCCTCTGGCGGGCAGGCGCCCTCACATCTCGAGGTGACGGCCGCGCCGGCCACGCCAAGCCTGAGGCCCTGCTTCGGGCCTGCGCCGCCGGCAACCTCGCCCCAGGACCGGTCCCCAGCCGCCAGGTAGGGCCGGCGAGCCGCGGGGTCACGCCAGGTCCCCAGGGCGCACGGCGGCCTTCAGAGAGGGCCGGGACCTGAGGCGGCGCCGGGAAGGATGGGGCAGGATGTGGGCAGCGCCGCCGACGGCGCACATCGCCGCGGGCCCCCGCCTAGGCCGCAGTCCCGCCGCCCGGGGGCCGCCTCGCAGCTGCGCGCCCCGGCGCCCGGGCCCAGCCTCCGCGCCCCAGAGGGCGCCCGGCGCCGCGCGGACACCGCGGCTCCGCCGCCGCCGCCACTCCCCCCACATTCCAGAGGCCGCAGCGCCGTCTCCTTCCTCGCATTCCTGCCCCCGCAAAGGAGTCCCTCCGCCCCCGGCGCGGCCCGGCAGGGGAGGGGGCGCGGCGCCGCGGAGCGCACATTCCTCCGCCGCGCGCGCCACCGGCCGCAGCGCCGCGTCCCCCGGCCCGCGCGTGGCCGGCGCAGCGACCCCGGCCCCGGCGCCGGCCCCGCCCCGCCCCGCGCCCAGGGGTCCCGGGGCGGGCTCCGGGCTTCGGGCGGACGATGCGGCGGCGGCGCGGCCGGAGCGGCGGCGGGAAGCGGAGGCGGAGGTGACGCGCCGGGGCCGGCGGGCCGGGCCATGCAGCGCTCCCGGGCGGCCGCGGACGAGGCGGCCCTGCTCCTGGCCGGGCTGGCCCTGCGGGAGCGGGAGCCCGAGTCCGGCGGCGACTCTCCGGGCCGCGGGCGGCGGGGGCCGAGGCCCGGGCCGGGAGACGAGGCGGCGCCAGCGCTGGGCCGCAGAGGGAAGGGCGGCGGCGGCGTTGGCCCCGAGGCTGGGGCGGACGGACCGAGCCGCGCGGAGAGGGGCCCCCGGCGCGCGGCGGCCCCGGAGCTCAGCGCGCAGCCGGCAGGCAGCCCGCGGGCTAGCCTGGCGGGCTCCGACGGCGGCGGCGGCGGCGGCGGCGGCGGTGGCGGCGGCGGCAGCGCGCGCTCCAGCGGTATCAGCCTGGGCTACGATCAGCGCCACGGCAGCCCGCGCTCCGGCCGCTCGGACCTGCGTCCCGGCCCCGGGCCGCCGTCGGGGGGCAGCGCCCGCTCCAGCGTGTCCAGTCTCGGCTCCCGCGGCTCCGCCGGCGCCTACGCCGACCTGCTGCTGCCTGGCGCCGGCCCCGCGCCGGCTCGCTCCCCGGAGCCCGCGGGGCCGGCCCCCTTCCCTCTGCCTTCGCTGCCGCTGCCCCCGGGCCGCGAGAGCGGGGCGAGCGCGGCCGAGCGGCGGCTGGAGGCGCTCACCCGGGAGCTGGAGCGGGCGCTGGAGGCGCGCACGGCGCGGGACTACTTCGGTGAGCGAGCTCGGGTGGACGGCGTGGGGCTTGACTCTGGAAGGGGCCGGGACCAGGAAGGCGCGGCTGGGACCCGCCGGGCCTTAAGGGTTGGTTTCCAACAGCGGCGGCTTCGCGCCGGGTCCCCAGCGCAGAGGGGACACAACTGTTCCCGGCTTAGAGAGAGAGAGAAGGCAGGTGACTGGCAGGGCGAGCCGATTCCGACCGTGGCACCTGCCTCTGCTCGTCCTGTCCGGTGCTGCTGCGAGGTGAGCAGAGGCGCTCGGCCAGCCCCGGCAGTCGGGTGGACGCGGGCGGCCCTGGCTCCTGGCTGTGCTGTGCGCACTGGGATATGGGCGAAGGGATTCCTGCCTCTGACGGATTTGCAAAGTCCAGCAGCCTTACAGCCCGCCCCCGTCTGGTCTCCAGTCCCGTGGACAACTCTGTCCCTTAGGGCCGGGGCCGGGGCCGGGGAGAGCGCTTTTGATAAGCAAAGCAAACAGGTGAGGCTCTGAAGGGGCCTGGGACTGAGAATGTCCCGGGGTTGGCGTCTTCCAGGCCGATCCAGCCGATGTGGCAGGTTGGGTGGGCTGTCCTGCCAGAGAGATGTCAGGTTGTTCCTCCCTTGCCCAGGGGCTGCAGCCCCAGGGTCCAGGTTGGGGGGTCGGCCTGCCTTTGGGATGGGGAGCGCCTCCCACGTGAGGTGTGCAGGGTGGGGAGATTTGTGGTTTGGGCAGTGTGGTGGCAGCCAGCAGGTGGCCTGGGGACTTAGCGGGCAGGTGCTAGGGTTGTCTTCTGGAGGGGACCCGTGCCCGTGCCCTGGAAGAAGAGCAGGTGCGCCTTGCAGGGCCACTCGGGATGTATGCGAAGTGGTTGTGGCCCGGTCCCAGACAGGTGGTGATGGAAGTGAAGGGGTCTGTGCTCAGCTGGGCCCTAGGGGCCACGTGGGACATGCCGCAGTGATTCAGTGGGTGTTTGTTGGTTTTTTTTTTTTTTTTTTCCACATAAGAAGCCAGAAGTTGAGGTTTAAGTGACATTTACCCTGTTTTTAAAAACTCGGGCAACTTAGAGTGGAATGATGTGATTCTGACGCGCTCGGGCTCCTGTGAGCTGTAACAGCGGTCATGTCCAGTCTGGGGACCAGGAAGGAAGTCTGAAGGTGGCGTGAGCCCATCCTCAGCCGCCAAGGGCCGCTCGTCCCTTCCACTCCCTGGCCAGCCGGGTACCAGCTGCCCTGGCTGCCCTGTGCCAGTCATTGATGTCTTTGGAACCACCCCACCCCCCAACAGTGTCTGCCGCCTGGAGCCGGCCCTCAGCCTCAGGCCGGCTGCGGTGACCTCCCTGCCCTCTCTCCAGCCACCCGCTCTCAGGGCCACACCCTGCTTTTGCTTCTGTTCCCCGTGCCCAGCACCTCTGCCACCTCAAGTGGCCTAGCAGAAGCCTGCCCCTGAGTCAGGGCTGCAGCCACCCTGTCCGGGCCACGCTGGGCTCTGAGGAAGCCCTGGGACCCCGCAGAGGTGCGGGCTCCACCTGAGCCTTGGGGGGGTTCCCCTTTTATTCTCTGCACAGCCGTCTTCTCCTCCGACCCAGCCTTGCCGTCTGCCCCCTTCAGAATTCCGAGGTCAGCCGTAGCAGCCGTCTCCAGTGGCCTCCCGGTCCTTGCTGGTGGGATCTCTCCAGTCCACAGCCAGCCTCCCTCTCCTGCCTCACCTCCTCCTCCATCTTCAGCTCCGTCTTCCCATTGGCCCTTTCCTTTGGCTATAAACATGCAGGGGCCTCCCACGATAAACAAATGCAAAACCCAAGCTCCCAAGTCCCTCAGCCCTTTCTGCTCGCTGAGATCTGTCTGTCTTTGCTCACACACCTTCCAGTTCCCCCTCAGCACCTGCTCTCTGCTCCCGCTTGTCCAGCCCAGTTCCTGTGCAGGACACAGGGACCCCCAGCGGGCTGCCACAGCTGTTTGCCGTGGTGTGGCACTGGCTCTCCTGCCCCCTTTCCTTGGTGCACCGCCGC
This sequence comes from Lepus europaeus, assembly GCF_033115175.1. Lineage (NCBI taxonomy): Eukaryota > Metazoa > Chordata > Mammalia > Lagomorpha > Leporidae > Lepus > Lepus europaeus. The sequence continues at coordinate 16,282,956 of NC_084845.1, read as the reverse complement.
CTCCCCTGTGTTTTGGTCCAGGTGGTGAAAGCAATAGTTAGAGAACAAGCAAACACAGCTAAGGAGCTGGTCATCAAGGAGAGAGCCGCCCCCTTGCCCGTCCCCCTGTGCTGTTTCCCACAGGCAGCTGAGCGCCGTTCTTGACAGCAGCAACTCGGGGAAATGCCGAGGTTGGGTTCGCGGTGCTGAGGGGCGAGAGTGAGCGTGTGAGGACGGAGTACTTACCCCTTTTTAAAAGTTATTTTTGTTTATAGGCAGAGTGACAGGGAGAGCTATCTTCTATCCACTGATGTACTTCCCCAGGGCTTGCAACAGCCCGGAGTGGGCCCGGCCAAAGCCGGGCGCCTGGAGCTCCATCCAGGTATCCATGTGCGTGACAGGCACTCCGGTACTTGAGCCTCAGTGTGTGCGTCAGCAGGAAGCTGGATCAAAAGTGGAGGTGGGACTCATCCCGGGCCCCCAGTGTGAGATACGGGGCTCCCAAGTAGCAGCTGCAACTCCACTTTTCACTTTTTTTTTTTTTTAATATTTGTTTATTTGAGAGAGGTTTTATGTCCACTGGTTCACTCCCCAGATGGCTGCAACGGCCAGAACTGGGCCAATCCGTGGTGCAGGGGCCCAGGGACTTGGGCCATCTTCTGCTGCTTTCCCAGGCCATAGCAGAGAGCTGGATCGGAAGCGGAGCAGCCGTGACTTGAACCCCACTTTCACTTTAGCGCCGCCAGTCTGGCCGCAGTCTGGGGGCTGGGTTATCGAGGGCTGGGCCAGGGCCCAGGGAGGAGGTGCTGGGGGCATCTATTTGGATGAGGCTGGTGTGAGGAGGGAGGGGTGAGGTCAGGATGAGGCAGCAGAGGGCAGGCTTTATGTTCCCCGGGCCCCATGCACGGAACGCAGTACCCGGATGTGTGGCCGGGAGACCTCATGTAAGAGCAGCTTTGGGGGGACCTGGGGCTGTTCCCTGGGCCATCTTGGAGGTGGAGTGATTTCTCAGGATGAGATTGGCAGAGCCCAGGCTAGTGAGGGGTGGGGAGCAGCAGGCAGGGTTTGTTTGGCCTCCACATCTAAGTTAGTGCTGAATTCCAGTTTTTAAGGAATTCACAGACGCAGCTGGGTTTCCAGCTTTTCCTGAGAAATTAGGGTCTCTGGTGGTGCTCGTGGGCGTGCCTGCCTGCCCAGGAGCTGTCTGCGGAGCTGAGACGTGGCCACCACCTCTGCACTCACCTGCGTGCTCATCAGGCCGCTCTGACTTTCCTGCCTGGTTGTGAGGGCTTCTGAGCTGGCCCTGCCGCCCCCGGGGAGGCCCAGGCAGTGAGAAGACTCAGGCTGGGAAGGGAGAAGACTCAGAAAGGCAGGTGCAGGTGCAGGTGGTCCCCTGGGAGCCAGAGAGGCAGGGATGCCCCGTCCTCCAGCGAGATCAGCGTGGCAGGTGCACAGACGTGGACAGGTAGGGGACGACCAGGTGTGCAGCAGGCTGCTTGCTTCCCTGCAGAGAGGGCTGCATGGGGTTGCTAATGGTGGAGGGCTGGAGAGACTGTGGTTTTATGAGGAAGGAGGTCTGGGAGAAAAGGAGGGGGCGGGGTGGGCGGCAGCTCCTAGAGCAGCTGAAGATTTAGGGACCAGAGGGCAGGTGAAGGCCAAGGGGCCTGGGAGACCCAGGCTGCTCCGTGAAGGGGACCTGTGATGTCCGGGCTGGCTGCCTGCTGGCTGCGTCCCTGGGAGTGCTGGCCAGGGAACGCCCTGGAATGGAGCCAGGCCTTCCCTGGTGTTGCTGGTCACTCCTCCCCTCCCCACCCCTCCCCCGTCTGCCGAGCACCTGCTGTCCCGCTGCTGCTCGCAGGGTCCCCAGTTTTAGTAACCCCAGATGTCTGCAAAGCAGCATTCCTCCAGTGTCTCCTTAAGGCCTTTGCTGAAATGTCACCCTGTTTGTGGGGCCTTTCTGGCACCCCATTTAAAGACCACATACCCTACCCCAGGGTGGGCGTTTGGCCTCCTGGTTCAGTTGCCCACTTTCCACATCACAGCGCCTGGATTCAAGAACTGGCCGTGGCTCCTGACTCCAGCAATTTGCTAACGCAGACCCTGGGAGGCTCACGTAGTTTGGTTCCTGCCACCCTCCACCCGCTCCCGTGGGAGACCTGGATTGGGCTTCTGGCTCCTGGCCCCAGTCCTGGCTGTTGCGGACACTGGGGGAGTGAACTGGTGGGTGGGAGCGCTCACTCTCTCAAGCGAAAAAATAAAAAGTTAAAGCCACCGCACACCCTGTGTGCGTGTTTTTTTTATAAAGATTTATTTATTTACTTGAAAGTAAGGAGTTACACAGAGAGAGAAGGAAAGGCAGAGAGAGAGAGAGAGGTCTTCCATCCACTGGTTCACTCCCCAGATGGCCGCAATGGCCGGAGCTGTGCTGATCGGCAGCCAGGAGCCAGGAGCTTCTTCTGGGTCTCCCACACAGGTGTAGGGGCCCAAGGACTTGGGCCATCTTCCAGTGCTTTCCCAGGCCATAGCAGGGAGCTGGATTGGAAACGGAGCAGCTGGGACTCAAACCAGTGTCCATGTGGGATGCCGGCACTGCAGACATTACCCGCTGTGCCACTGGCTCCTCTTGTGTGTTTTTAATCAGCCTCGCCTACCTCCGAAGCACTTGTACACACCTGACATGGTATGCAGCTGCCATGGGCGGAGTGTCCAGCGTGCGGGCCCCTGAGGGCAGGGACGCAGGTGCACTGTGGACTGGCCAGGCGCCAGGCATCATTGTGGGCACTGACAGCCGAGAGAGCAGAGGCACCTGGTGGTGACCGCCGCAGGCTGTTTGTCATTCTGTGTGTCTGGGCCAGGAAAGATGCATTTTTTTTTTCTTTTGAAGAATATAGGATTTGGTCACAGAGAGCAAAAAGGATTTTCCTTTAGTTTGAGAGCGGGTCACAGATAAAGGGGCTTAGGTTACCTTTCTCGGTCTGAATACGAGAGCGCTTCAGAAGAACTCTGGGAAAATGGAAGTAGCAGTAGATTTGGGGTGAGCGTGGTGCCGTGGCTGAGATGCTGGTAGAGATGTCCACATCCCACGTGGACGTCGCGGGGAGTCCCGGCTCTGCTGCCGGGTCCAGCTTCCTGCTGAAGCTGCGAGGCCGTGGTGATGGCTCAAGTCCCCAGCCCCCTGCTATCTGTGGTGCAAGACCCAGACTGAGCACCCAGCAGCTGGCTTCCGCGTGGTCCTGCCCTGGCTGCCACGGGCATCTGGGGAGTGAGCCAGCCGAGGGGAGATCTCTGTCTGTCTGCTTTTCAGATTTAAAACGAGATCAATATATTTTGATGCAAAAATTTTGAAGTGCACGTGTGGTGTTTCCATATTGCACGCGTCCCATGAGCTTTCCTGCGCGTGGATTCCAAAATTGTTTTGCACCATGACAAGCTTACCTTTCTGTTTCATTTTTCCACAAACCTTTTGAAGCACCTCGTATGTCGGAATAGCTAAGATGTACGGCTTCCGTTAGCTCCGACTCTGTTCTCAGCGCTCCGTGAAGCTCTCCACACCCTCAGACGCCAGCCAGTGGCAAACCCGAAGCAGCAGGGACCCTTGAGGGCCCGTGCTGGTCATTACCCACCGAGTGACGTCAGCCTGGGGGATCAGGTGGCCCGAGTCAGGCGGGGGGCACCCTCAGCATCTGGGGCACTAACCACTGCTCCCTCCTCCTCCTCCTCTCCTAGGCATTTGCATCAAGTGCGGGCTTGGCATCTACGGAGCGAGGCAGGCGTGCCAGGCCATGGGGAGCCTGTACCACACCGACTGCTTCACCTGTGACTCCTGTGGTAGGTGGCCTCTACCCTAGGCCCTTTGCATGCCTTGTACCACATCCCCAGGCACAGGCACCGGGAGACCCCTGGAGCCTGGAGAGGGAGCTGCCAGGCCACTGCAGAGCCCTTTTCTGGCTGTCCCCCGGGACCTGCTGCCTTGCTGGTTGTCAGCTTTGGCGCCTCCGTCCTGTCTCTGCTGAGGTCACTCGGCTGCCTGGGAGGGGTGGGAGCCGGTGAGGACCTTGTGCCTGGACACGCAGAGGGCTGGGACTCCTTTTTCCTGCAATTAGTCTTTTCCTCCCAATGTTAGACACAATGTAAGCTGAACATGTTGTCATTTAACCTGGACAAAATAATAAAAAGTAAAGAAGCAGCCAAGATCCAAATCCCCTAAGAAGTCTCCGCCGTGGATTTCCCCACTGTGGCTGCAGGCCCGGCCCCCAGGGGCGTCTCTTAGTTATCTGAATGAAGCACTGTGACGTTCTGTGCCGTGGAGGGCACCGCGGCAGGTTTCTCTCCGATACCCGGCTCTCTAATCAGCAGATTCCGCACTTCCTGCTGTGTGGGCTTCAGATGTTTGCTTACCTCTGGCCAGAGAATGCCTATGGAATCCCGTCGTCTCACGTGGGCCGTGACGGCGACTTTGTAAACAGTGTTCCGCTCCGAGCCAGGAACCTGCGTCATTCCGCATTTCCTGCAGTCTGCGGCTTTCCTTTGTTTCCCTCCTTGCACTCCTTGCTCTGTTGTATCTTCTGGCTGCTTGCCCTCAGGCGTCCGGCTGTGTCAGGTGTTCTTCCAGGCCCCCGCGTGGGGGACAGATGCTGCTGACCACCGTGTTGCTGCACCCGCACCTGTAGTTTTGAATGTGAAAGTCTAATTTGTTCAGGTTTATGGTGAGGATACATCTCCTAGGGGAGTGCTTTGTCTTTGTCTTGTCTTTTTTTATTTGAAAGGCCAAAGTTAGAGAGGGAGAGAGAGAGGGAGAGAGAGAGGGAGGTCTTCCATCTGCTGGTTCATCGCCAGATGAGTGCAACAGCCAGGGCTGGGCCAGGCTAAAGCCAGGAGCCTGAAACTCCATCCAGGTCTCCCATGTGGGTGCAGGGGCCTAAACACTCAGACCGTCTTCCACTGCTTTCCCAGGCGCATTAGCAGGGAGCTGGATGGGAAGTGGAGCAGCCAGGACTCAAAGTGGTGTTCATATGGGGTGCCGGTGTCACAAGCAGAGGCTTAACCCCCTGAACCACCGTGCCAGTCCCCCCCCCCCCCAAACAGAGAGAAGGAGGGGCGGGCTGGTGCTGTGGCTTAGTGGGTAAAGCTGCACCTGCAGTGTGGTTGAGACCCGGCTGCTCCTCTTCCCATCCAGCTCTCTGCTGTGGCCTGGAAAGCACTAGAAGATGGCCCGAGTCTTGGGCCCCTGCACCTGCGTGGGAGACTTGGAAGAAGCTCCTGGCTTTGGATCAGTCCAGCTCCAGCCATTGCAGCCATCTGGGGAGTGAACCAACAGATGGAAGACTTATCTCTTTCTCTGCTTCTGTCTCTCTGTAACTCTACCTTTCAAATAGATAAATAAATCTTTTTTTTTTTTTTAAAGAGGATAGGAGAGACAAGGAATACTTTAAAAATTTTAAAGAAAGTTTTAAGTTTCTCTTAATAACAGTTAAATTGTGATAATTACATATTGTATACAAGAACTGGGTTATAATATTGTAGCTCCCTACCTAAAAATACTGTAGCCCATCAGTAAGTTCAAATAAAATATCAGTTAGAAAATCAAAATAAAAAAATTAAATTGAGGCAATTCAGATACTGAATGGGATCCGATATCTGTGTTCTGCGGATGCTCGTATACACTTGGGGCCTTGTGTCCCTGCCGCATGTGTGGTCATCGGTGTTCTGCGGGCGCTCCTACACGCTCAGGGCCTTGTGTCCCTGCCGCATGTGTGGTCATGGGTGTTCTGCGGGCGCTCCTACACGCTCAGGGCCTCGTGTCCCTGCCGCACGTGTGGTCATCGGTGTTCTGTGTGCTGCACACCGTGTCCCAGTTTTGTCCAGGTCAGGTCCCCTCAGGTTGACTCCTGTGCCCTTCCGGTTTGCCCCCTTCAGTCTTTGAGTGCTTCTGTATTCTCGGCACAAGATGTTCCTGGTCTGTTTTCATTCCTTCTTTTTAAAAGATTTATTTAAACTCTATCTATGTATGCATCTATCTAATCTAAGTGACAGAGAGAGAGAGAGAGAGAGAGAGAGAGAGAGAGAGAGAGAAAGAGAGAGAACTTCCATCCACTGGTTCACTCCCTAAATGGCTGCTACAGCCAGGGCTGGCCCAGGCCAAAGCCAGAAGCCCAGGCTCCATCCAGGTCTCCCATGTGGGTGGCAGGGACCCAGGTGCTTGGATCATCTTTTGCTGCTTTCCCAGGCGCATTAGCAAGGAGCCAGCACTTGAACCGGCGGTGCAGTATGGGATCCTGGCATCGCAAATGGTGGCTTAGCCCACTCCATGGTGCTGGCCCCTCCCGGTCGCTCTTTGTCTTCAAACACCCAGGTGACGTCCACCTTGCCCTCTGTAAGCGCACCCCCGCCATGGCTGCCCAGCCTGCGAAGTGACTTCTCACCCTGCAGGGTTGAGTTACCGGTTCGGGAACTTGATCTGGACGTGTTCCCCAGTCTGCTCCTTGGGGCTGGTCGGCTTTGCCCACGCTGCTGACTAGAGACGCATCTGGTGGACGGGCCGTCGTCGGGCGTCGATGGTCAGATCCCAGATGGGGCTGTGAGCTTCCTTGTGGAGCTCCTCTGGTGGAGGCATGTTTTCATTTCTCTTGGGTAAAGCCCGAGGAGTGGAATTTCTGGGTCAGAGGGCGAGTGTATGTTTGACTTTATAAGAAGCTGCCAGCCTCTTGTGCAGAAGGGCTGGGTTGTGCCGTCTTACTTCCCCAAAGGGAGCGAGCCGGAGTTGAGTTGTGCCACATATTTCCCAACGATCAGTATTTTAGTCTTTTTAATTTTAGCCATTCTGATGGGTAGAGGGGGATTGTGGTTTTAATTTGCATTTCCCTGTTGACTTGCGAGGCTAAGTGTTTCTGTTTGCTTCCTGACCAGGCCTCACACATCTTCCTCTGTGAAGTCAGAGTGAGGCTTTTGCCCATTTTTTTTTTAATTGGGGTTATTTGTCTTTCAGTTACTGAGGCGTAGGAACTTACGCACACACCCCCCTATGTCCATGCATAATTTTTATTTTTCATAATTCTCATTTTCCACAAACTTTTTGAAGTTCTCTCATATTCTGAATGCAAATTGTCTGTCAAATGTATGTTTTGTGAATATTTTTCCCTAGTGATTTTAACAAGTGTTTCTAAAGGTGAGAAATATTAATTTCTTCCTTGTTTTGTTTAAAGATTTATTTAATTATTTGAAAGAGTTACAGAGAGGGAGAGGCAGAGACAGAGATCTTCCATCCATTGGTCCACTCCCTGAATGGCCGCAATGGCCAGGACTGGGCAAGGCCAAAACCAGGAGCCAGGAGCTTCTTCCAGGTCTCCCACGTGGGTGCAGGGGCCCAAGCACTTGAGCCATCTTCCTCTGCTTTCCCAAGCATACTAGCAGGGAGCTAGATGGGAAGTGCAGCAGCCAGGACTCGAACCGGCGTCCATAGGGGATGCCGGCACTGTAGGTGGTGAGTTTACCCACTACACCACAGTGCTAGCCTCAATTTCTTTCTTTCTTTTTTTAAGATTATTTTTATTTTATTTTAAAGAGTTCCAGAGAGAGAGAGAGAGAGAGAGAGATCTTCCATTTGCTGGGTCTGGGCCAGGCTGGCTGAAATCAGGAGGTTTTTCCGGGTCTCCCACGTGGGTGCAGGGGCCCAAGCACATGGGCCATCTTTCACTGCCTTCCCAGGCACATTAGCAGGGAGCTGGCTCGGAGGTGGAGCAGCCGGGACTGGAACTGGCGCTGAGCCATGATGCCGGCCCCTCCGTGTCCATCTGGAAGGCAGCTCCTCCTAGATGCGCTTCCCGCCATGGCTCCCCCTTGTGTTCTCTCATGGGTCTTTGCATTGTTTCTTTGAAATGTTATTATTATAAACACATTGCATCATGCAGTTCTCTGCTGGGGAGCGGGGAGCATGTGGAGAGAAGGGAGCCGGGCTTCTTCCCTGGCTGCGGCTCCAGGCCCCCTCTGACCCCGTCCCTGCAGGGCGCCGGCTCCGCGGGAAGGCCTTCTACAGCGTGGGCGAGAAGGTGTACTGCCAGGAGGACTTCCTGGTGAGTCTGCGCCCTGCCCGCGGGAGCAGGCCGGGGGCAGGTGCTGGCCGGGCAGCGAGAGCCCCCTGGTCACACGCCACCCCGGCTCCTGTGTCCCTCCCAGTACTCCGGGTTCCAGCAAACAGCCGACAAGTGCAGTGTGTGTGGACACCTCATCATGGAGATGGTGAGACCCTCCCCGGCCTCCCAGAGCCCCTGGGCCGCGGGCAGAGCTGGGGAGCTGAGCTGAGCCTGCCTCCCAGGCTGACCCGGCAGCGCCTCCACCCCCAGATCCTGCAGGCCCTGGGCAAGTCCTACCACCCGGGCTGCTTCCGGTGCTCCGTGTGCAACGAGTGCCTGGACGGGGTGCCCTTCACGGTGGACGCGGAGAGCAACATCTACTGCGTCAGAGACTACCACACGTGAGTCGCGGGCGCCGTGGCCCTGCCCTCCGTCCTGGCCTCTTCCCTCCTGCCTCCCCCTGGCTTTCAGTGCTGGGGCGGGGCCTGGAGCCCGTCTCAGGTGCTTCAGTGCCAGCCTCCTCGTGGTGGGGGTCTCCTGCCTGCCCTGCCCGCTCCCAGGGCCGGGCCAGGCCTCTTCTACCTGGAGGAGGGGGTGGGGGCGGTGTCTCTGCAGACCCTTTCTCTTGCCTATCTACTGCCCAGCTGGGCAGCCGATCCACCTCCCTGGCCGTGGCTCTGGGCTCGGACCCTGGGCTGCTGTCTACTGCCCAGCTAGGCAGCCGATCCACCTCCCTGGCCGTGGCTCCGGGCTCGGACCCTGGGCTGCTGCCTGGTAAAGGTTTAGAGCTGGGCACACAGCCTGGTAGTCAGGATAGAGGCAGGTCTGCAGACACCGGGGACAAGGATCACGTGGGAAGCATGAGGGAGACAGGCGGCCATCCTGGAGGAGGTGAGGGGCCCAGGTTGACTGGGAGTCAGGTGGAAGGCCAGCACCAAGAAGACCTGGCGGAAATGGCCCCTGCCCACCCACCCAGGGCACCCACATGGGGAGAGTGGGCCTGATGCCTCCCACTGTGGGAGGACCTGTCCCTGTGCCCTCTGTCTCTGGTCGCTTAGCCAGTGACTGCTGGTTTCCTTTTTCTTCCAGGGTTTTCGCACCAAAATGTGCCTCCTGTGCCCGTCCTATCCTCCCTGCACAGGTAGGAAGCAGTCTCCAGCCCCGGGTTTTGGGCCACGATGGGAGGGAAGAGCGGCCGCTGTGGCTCTAACCTTCAGAGGCATGGGGCGTCCGTTGGGCCCGTGCCCATGGGGGCAGGTGCTCCTCGCATGAGTCAGCAGGACATGGTGGCCTCTGTCACCCAGCTCTCCGCCTACCGCTCTCAGCCCCATGCTCCACCACTGGGCTGATTGCTGGGTCCGCTCAGCTGTGCAGGCCGAGCTTGGGGGGTTGCGGATGAGCAAGGAGCCGCCCTGGGGCCCTGGGTCTCCCCACACATGCTGGTTGTGTCCGTGGCGGTGTGCCTAGGGAAGCAGGCACAGATGTAACACGCACACGCCCACCAGCTCTCGCATGGTGCTGTCGGCTGTGACCAGGGAAGGTACCCCAGGAACAGGTGCACGCATGGTGTGCGCCTACCAATGCCCGGTCCAGGCCCACGTCAGGGCTCACCTGGGCGTGAATGCCCAGCTGCCGTGTGCTCACACACGCAGCTCACCCCGTGTGAACCCGTGTGTCCCCACAGGGCTGTGAGACGACCATCCGTGTGGTATCCATGGACAGGGACTACCATGTGGAGTGTTACCACTGTGAGGTAAGCCTGACGGCCCCTGCCCCAGCCTCCTCCCTCCGTGGCCCAGGGCTGCCGCCCTCCGCCCCCTAACCCTCCTCCTCCATGGCATCAACTCCATCCTGCCTTTCCTTTCCTTTCCCAGCGGGCCCTCTCCTTCTCCCCAGGGTGTGTCCTCTCAGCCCTTGTTTCTTATCCACTGACTGCCCCGTATGTGAGGCACTGGGGACACGCAAAGAACAGGCCCCGTAGTCAGGGAAAGCCATGTCCACACGGTGCTGCGTGCTGTTACGGGGGGTTGATGGAGCACAGGGGGCCTTGGAAAAGCAAGAATGGCTTCCTGGAGGAGGTGACTGACACTCAAGCGGAGACTGACGGTTTGATGTGAGGTAGCTGGGGAGGCGGTGAGGAGGGCCTGACTTGGCGGTGGAAGCAGCAGGTCCTGGGGAGGTGTGGTGTCCTGTCGCTGGAGGGCGTGCAGGAGCTGAGTGGGACTTTGCCCCGAGAGCAGGGGAGCACCGTCAGAAAACAACACAGGATTGCATGTGGATCTCAGAAAACAACGCAGGATTATTGCATGTGGATCTCGGAAAGGCTCTCGGAGGAGAGGGCACAGCCAGAGTGGGGTGGGGGCCCGGGAGACCGTGGTTCTGGTTCAGGGGAGGGGTTGGACAGGATCTGGTGAGTGGACACAGGAGGTGGGGGCTAGGGGTGCCCGTGATGGGGGTGGGGGGAGCGGATGAGGCGCTCGAAGCTGCAGACATCCAAGTTGGGAGGTCTGGGGCTCAGAGACTCTGCTGATGGATGCGGGAGCTTGGGGGTCGTGGGCAGGTGGGCCCCTCCCCACTGGCACTGTCCCTCGGCTCCTCGGCAGGAAATCCCCGCAGGCGGCAGGTCAGGGCAGCTGCACCGGCTCCTCTCATTGGCTACCTTCTCTTAAAGATGTTGTTTTAAAGATTTAGTTATTTAATGTGTTTGAAAGGGAAAACAATAGAGAGATCAATCTTCCATCTGTTGTTTCACTCCCCAAATGGCTACAATGGCTGGGGCTGGCCCAGACAGAAGCCAGGAGCCTGGAACTTCATCTGGGTCTCCCAGTGGGTCATCCTCCAGTGCTTTCCCAGGCCACAGCAGGGAGCCAGAGCAGAAGTGGAGCAGTGGAATTTGAGCTGGTGCTCTGATCTGGGATGCCGGCGTCCAGCCGTGGCCCACCGTATTGTGATGTGGGGCTGACCCCACTCTGAGATTACCAGCCTGCCTCGCTTCCATTGAGTGGCTGAGAGTCACGTGGTTAGCTGTGTTCTCATCGCGGAAGGCGGGAGGTGACGTCCAGCTCCTGCAGCTCCATCACGGCAGGGTGCAGGTGGCAGCCGGAGCTGGGGGCAGGGGGTCTTCCAGAGAGGCCACGGAGGGGCAGAGGGCCCGGGGTGCTCTGAGAACATGGATATTTGGGAACAGCTGGAGGCAAGGTGGCCACGGAGAGGAGGACGAGCGAGAGGGGGTTGGGTCACCGAGCCCAGGAGGAAGAGAACCCACGAGGATGCCTGGGTTGGGGCAGAGGAGGAGGATGGGAGCGGATGTGGGAACAGCAGGGCTGTCGTCCCCCCCGACCCCGTGCAGTCACGGCCTCTCTGCCCATGCAGCTGTCCTCTGCACTGTCGTGTCCCCTTGGAGTGGCACACTCCTTAGCAAGAGGTTGATGCTGAGGGTCTTGGAGCAGCTGGGTGCTGGTGGTGCTGGCGCCCCCCGGGGACCCCTGTGTGGGAGCTGGGGTCTGCAGGCCGCTTTGCCCTCTCCCTGTCCCGTGGTCACAGTTTGCAGTCAGGTCTGTGATGGGGTTCAGGGACAGCGGGGGCAAAGGTGGTTTGCACGTGAGGCCGTGACTCCCTCCCCGCAGCCCAGCTCTGTGCCTGTGCAGGGTGGGGCAGGTGTCGGCCCTGGGGCCTTGGGTAACAAGAACAAAGCTGTGAGCCTTCAGCCCTGGATACCGAAGTGGAAAAGACAGCAGGATGGGCACCTTGGGCCCGCGGTCCACACCTCCCCCTGCCCCGGGAGCCTGGCAGACACTTTATGGGCACCCCCCTGAAGGGCCCTCCTTTGGGGTGCTCCTCCCCTTCGTCTTCCGCTGCTCCAGGGCTCAGCCTTCCCGGCTGTTGGGGGAACTCCTTGCTTCAGTTAAGGACCTCGGCATGGCGGCCTCTTGTCCACTTTCCTTGCCCGGCGCCGCCTGCAGATGCCCGGCCGGTGTGTGCTCTGTCCTCCTCCGGGAGTCCCACACCCTCTGCTGGGCGGGTCCCCAGGGTCCTGACCCTTCCTGGGAGGCGTGGATGTGGCTGGGGGTGGTGACAGCTGTGTCCTCGCCGTGTCCGGGGCTGTGACTGCCCAGCCCTGCGCCCGCGAGCCCTCGCCCGCTCCCCTCCTCACCCAGGGGCCCTGGGCTGTGCTCTTCCCTAGGACTGCGGGCTGCAGCTGAGCGGGGAGGACGGACGCCGTTGCTACCCACTGGAGGGCCACCTGCTGTGCCGCCGCTGCCACCTGCGGCGCCTCCGGCCTGGCCCGCTGCCCTCGCCCACAGTGCACGTCACCGAGCTCTGAGCAGGGTGTGGAGGAAGGGCTAGACGGGGCCCAGGTCCCTGTCAGGGCGGGCCTGGCCGCCTCCACCCCCCACACCCCCAGCTGCTGTCCTGTCTGCGGGGGCCGGACCCCCGCGGTGAAGCTACTTCTATTTATTCACCATTTGTGCCTCCTCCAGTTGCTTTCCTCTGGGACCTGCTGTCTCCCCCCACACCCATGGCCGGCTCTCCTGAGACCCCCGCATGCCCCCTGCAGACGTGGGTGACGGGCAGCGGCCTCAGCCCAGCCCCCATGGCCTCCCTGTTCAGAGGGCGCCTGGGGCCCTGGGTGGATGGCCCTGGATTTCTGGGGTGTCTCCGAAAGCAGGGGTGGTGGGCGGCACGTGTGTGTGCGTGTGTGTGCGTGTCGGCTGGCCGTGGGTGCCTTGTTTGGTACTGGGGGCCCGGCCTGTGGGCGCTGTGCGATTCAGCCTTGTCAACCACAGTTCCCACCCCGCTGCTCGCTCCCCTGGCCCCGACTCGGGGGCTGTGCCCCCCCAACGCCCGGCTGAGACGCACCTGCCCTGCAGAGTCCCCGCTGGCTCCGGGTCTGGGTCAGGAGGGGCCTCGAGGCTGGGAAAGCCCCGGCCGTGTGCACTGGGTCCTGGGCTCTATGACAAAAGGATAGGATCTGACTTAAATTAAGTTTTCCTGCGAGGAGATTTTCATTTTCTTAAAAAGAATATAGTTTTCTTCTAAGAACTTGGGCCAAGGTTGTTGTTCCTGAAGAAAGCCACCGTGGACTCCTGAGCGTCCAACTCGTGGGGCCCGTGGCTGACGTGCAGATGGCAAGAACGCCGCGCTCGGTATTTTTGTATAAATGCCTCCAAAATCCCGGTGTGTGTCTGCCTCTCAGACTCCAGGCTGGGGTGTCTGCGCGCGTCACCGCCTCACAGCCGTGGCGAATACAGCGCCACTGGGTGCCGGCCCCATGGCACGTGCGCTTGTGGGCGGGCCCTGGCCGGGACGAGCCGTCACCGTGGTTTTTGCCCGAAGTCTGCTTGTTCTCGTGAGTGCCCTGCCCCCTGTTGGTTACGGCTCTTGCCCACCCCCCACCCCCCGCTCCCCGCCGAGGCTGGTCTCCACGGGTGAGCAGGTGCAAGAAGTTCTTTCCTTGGATCCGAAGCTGGGTCCTGTCCAGGAGGTAGCAGGGGCTTCAGGTGTGGCCACTCTGAGAGGTGGGGGGCTCCAGGAGAGCCCTGGATAGGGACTGAGCATGCGTGTAGGAGTGGGGGTAGCACATCTCTGGAGGACTGGCCCCCATGGTGTGTGGCCATGGGATCTGTCCGCCTTGGGAGGGGAGCGTGTGTGCACACTTGCCCTGGGGGACCGTGCAGACTGCTGGGAGCAGGCCTGGGGGGGGACTCCAAGATGGGAGAGTGACCTGCTGTAGGGTTGGGGGGAAGCTCACCAGGTCCCTGGTTTCTGGACAGAGACCCCAGGGAGTGTCTGGGGCCCTGGAGGACCCAGCTGCTCTCCTTCCATCCGTGTGGGCTGCCCTCCAGAAGCCTGGGGGTGGTCACAGTGGACTTCTGCAGCCCAACAGAGGCTGGCCCTAGGGGACAGGGGTCCCCCCTGCGCCTCCCGGGGCTGCAGCGCCGGGTCCTGGTACAGCTGGTGTGCGGAGGAAGTGTTCAGCAGGGCTGTTTGCGTGCCTGGCACGTGCTCACCTGTCCCCCAGCCAATCATCCGCACACCCCACACCCAGTGCGTTCTCTCCATCTGCTGTGCAGATGGCCCTGCCCTGCCTGCTGCTCACACGACTGCCCAGGACTGCACCTGGGGGACACGGCCGGCTCACAGGGCAGCCAGGGAGGCGGGCGGTGTCAGAGAACCCTTGGGCTGCTCCTGCCTGAGAGAGCTTTGGGTAGAGGAGCGGGGCCGGCCCTGTGGTTTTGGGAGGATGGCGGTCACTGGTGGGAAGACGTGGGATTGCACCTTCCTCTCCGTGGGGACAGGGTCTGCGCCTGCAGTGGCCACAGCTGGCCCAGCCCCCCGCCCAGCATCTGGCTCCGAAGGAGCAGGTAAATGCTGATGGGATGACGCGGTCATGGCAGTCAACCTCGCAGATCACTGGCGAGTGCGGAAGTACCGCTCAGGGAGGGTGAGCCCCTGCCCCGCCTTTGGAGAAAGTACAGCGTGCGGTGCCCCTGTGTCCAGCTGCGTGGGCCCTGCGTGGGGCGGCGGGGCGTGCTGCAGAGGGGACACGGGATCGACACAGGGGCCGCAGTGAGGTCCCCGCAGGGGCGCGAGCAAGTCAGCCTGTTTTCTGAGTTGGGCCGCTGCTTGAGCTGCAGGCCCTCTGTGCCCAGGACCCCAGGGCATGTCCACGTTGGGCAGGTGCCCAGGGCCTGCTGCAGGGACCCCGGCCAGGCCCTGGTCTTCAGCCTGCAGAAACGTGGCCTCACTCCTTGCCCCTCCTCCATGTGAGCTCGTTGGCCACAGTTGCCCTGGGCCTCCCTGCTGCCGGCCCAGGGGGAGGCTCCTGAGTCACTTCCCCCACCCCACACGCTGCACACCGGAGCTGAGCTCCTCCTCCTGGGCCCGTGGAGCCGCCGTCTCCTTTTTCTTTTCCAGTTTCACATTCAGGAATGTCTATACAGGTGCCTCAAAAACCCTGTGGGAAAAAGGCGAAATAAAAAGGCATTTATTTTGATGCAAAAAAATTGAAATCACGTAGTTTTTCCTAGCACATGTTTTCCACGAGCTTTTTGAAGACCGGGTATGTGCATGGATTTGAAAAACTTGTCTTTTAATTCCACTTTTTATTGTGAAAAAGTATTTTAAGACAAATGGAAAACTGAGCAAGTTTCATTTAGCAAAGTACACCCCAAAGGAAGTCACAGTACAAAGGAAGTCAGGCCTCACCAACCCCCACAGGATTAGCATCGTGCCACAACTCTCAAAACGGACTTTTCGAAAGCTGGAACTTAACCTAAAAGATTTCAGGGGCCGGCGCTGTGGTGTAGTGGGTTAAGCCGCCACCCGTAATGCTGACGTCCCATATGGGCGCCGGTTCGAGTCCCAGCTGCTCCACTTCTGACTGAGCTCTCTGCTGTGGCCTGGGAAAGCAGTAGAAGGTGGCCCAAGTGCTTGGGCCCCTGCACCCACGTGGGAGACCCCGAAGAAGCTCCTGGCTTTGGATCGGCACAGCTCCGATAGTTGCAGCCAACTGGAGAGTGAACCAGCAGTTGGAAGACCTCTCTCTCGCTCGCTCTCTCTCTCTGCCTCTCCTTCTCTCTCTAGAACTCTGCCTTTCAAATAAACCTTTAAAAAAATAAAACACCTTAAAGATTTTAAATGAAAACAGAAACTAGAATGAACAAACACGAGAGACATCTCTGAACTGGGAGATCCAGCACCTCCGAGTTCTCCAGAAAAGTCTCCCCAAGGCGTGCGTGCGCGTGGTGCGGCGGGGGACCTCTAAACGTTGATCGGGAGCGGCGGGACATAGTTTTAGTTTACTCAGAGTAGTCTGCATGAGAAGACACTTTAAAGAGGTCATTCTTCAATCCGGATTTCACAAACTCCTGGTGCAAAAGGGGTCCCACCAGCTTCCTCTAGGGCAGTAACCGCTCTCCACGGCTCGCTGGCTGCCCTGTGGAAATTTGATTGAAATAACTCGAATGCTTCTACAACACTGGTCACCCCGCCCTGCTGTTCTGTCCGCTGTCGCCAGCGCCGTGACAGCCACTCCGTGATCAGCTCCCCTGGCCTGCCTCTGGCTGCCCTCTGCTGTGGGTTCAGGAAGAGTCTGTGTGTCCGTGCTGCCCACTGGCCCTGTCTGCACACTGCCGCCACGGCGTCCTCGTGGGCGGCCAGCTCCACGTCAGCTTCACCCGTCCCTCTCCCATCCGGGCCAGTCTCAGTGTGCACTCTCGGTGGGTTAAGTGGGGAGTCGTGGGTGTCGTTCTCGGTCGCTGTGTGTGGCAGCCCTCTCACATGGACGCCGTGGCCGGTGGTACTCTGCACTGTGACCCCACTGTCTGTGTCTGTGCTCATACATTCCCGAGTGATGAAGCCGTAGCGACAGCTGCAGCCGCATGGCACCAGTTTCCCTTTGGGCCGTGCCAGGCCGGCCGCTGAACAGACCTGGGCTTCCGGGGAGGATCTGACGGGGACCTCGCTCCCGCCTGACTGCTCTGGTACACCCCAGTGCGTCTGCGCCCTGCTCTCTCCCTGGGCTTCCCCAGCCCTTCTCTGCCAGCTCCTGAGAGGCAAACCGCGCCAAGGCCTCCCCTTGCCCTTGCCCTCGGGGGCCACAGGCATTGTGATCCTGTTTGGCAGCATTTCCGACTGGGAGGAAAATGATTTCTTCCTTTGTGCATCGAACGCGAGTCCCTGAAGCCACACAAAGCCATCATGAATGGTGTCGGCGCTGTTTGGACCACGGTGCCTCACCCAGTCCACCTCAGCTCCGTGAGCCTGGGACACCTCAGTGTACCCGTGCCCCGTGCTCGCCCTGTCTTTTCAGGGCCAGTTTTACCTCATCTTCTGATTCAAGCTCAACAGACACCTCTCCACTCTGCCCGGCTTCTCTAGTGCTGATAAAACCTACACCTGCGAGCGCATCACACACTGTGCAGCCAGGCGTGCTCTGGGGTAGAGCAGGACCAGGGCAGGCCACGGAGCCCTAATTCCACTTTCTGTGAACCTGACCGAGACAGAGAGGACTTCCACCCACTGGTTCCCCCCCACCCTTTTCTTTTTTTTTTAAGATTTATTTATTTATTTGAAAGGCAGAGTTACAGAGAGGCAGAGGCAGAGAGAGATCTTCCATCCGGTGGTTCACCTCCCCAGATGGCTGCAATGGCCAGAGCTCCAAAGCCAGGAGCAGGTGCAGGGGCCCAAGGACCTGGGCCATCTTCCACAGCTTTCCCAGGCCATAGCAGAGAGCTGGATCAGAAGTGGAGCAGCTGGGACTTGAACCAGAGCCCATATGGGATGCCGGCACGGCAGGCGACCACTTTACCTGTTACGCCACAGCGCTGGCCCCTGGTTCACTTTCCAAATGACTGCAACAGCTGGGGCTAGGCCAGACTGAAGCCAAGAGCCAGGAGCCCCACCCAAGACGCCCACACAGGTGGCCTCCCAGGAAGCTGGGTGGGAGGTGGAGGTGGGTGTTCCGAGCAGCAGCTTAAACCCACTGGGCCACAGAACCTGCCCCTCCAGGTATCCTCACCACGTGTACACATATAACTCAATTCTTTCCTAGAACTTTTTGATGTATGCTTGTACATATTGGTGCAGGCAGCTTCGGACATGCCGGCTGCTTCCTTGTTCTTTCTGGCCTGCAAAGTTCACATTTCTTTTCCCAAGACCCCGGCAGTGGGGCTGCAGGTCTGGGTTCAGGGTCTCATTGTTGAGCTCCTCCACAGATGTGGGTGAAGCTCATGGGATGCAGGTCCTTGGGTGCAGGGCACCTGGGAACTGAAGAGACACGGTCTCTGCCTTTTTTTTTTTTTTTTTTTTTTTTTTTAAGATTGATTTATTTGAAAGGCAGAGATACAGAGAAGCAGAGGGAGGGTGGGGAAGAGAGAGATTGAGAGAGAGATCTTCCATTAGCTGGTTCCCTCTCCAGATGGCCGCAATGGCCTGAGCTACACTGATCAGGAGCCAGGAGCTTCTTCCAGGTCTCCCACACAAGTGCAGGGACCCAAGGACCTGGGCCATCTTCTACTGCTTTCTCAGGCCATAAGAGACCTGGATAAGAAGTGAAGCAGCCGGGACTTGAACTGGTGCACGTGTGGGTTGCTGGCATGGCAGGTGGCGGCATTACCCACTACACCACAGTGCTGACCCCCCAATACTCTTACTTTAAGCTCAACACATCTTGGATATTTTATGTGTCTTCAAAAAAACTTCACTTGACAGATTTTTATTTATTTATTTTTTTTACAGGCAGAGTGGACAGTGAGAGAGAGAGAGAGAGGGAAAGGTCTTCCTTTTTGCCGTTGGTTCACCCTCCAATGGCCGCTGCGGCCGGCGCACCGCGCTGATCCGAAGCCAGGAGCCAGGTGCCTATCCTGGTCTCCCATGCGGGTGCAGGGCCCAAGCACTTGGGCCATCCTCCACTGCACTCCCGGGCCACAGCAGAGAGCTGGCCTGGAAGAGGGGCAACCGGGACAGAATCCGGCGCCCCGGCTGGGACTAGAACCCGGTGTGCCAGCACCGCAGGCTGAGGATTAACCTATTGAGCTTCGGCGCCGGCAGATTTTGATTTCTTTCTAACACCTTGTAACATGTTTTGTATTTAACTGACTCCTACAATTCTCTTATTTCTCCCTTCTCCTTTCTTTAGAATTATTTTCTCATCCCACTTTATATTTTTAGAAATTATATACTCAAGGGGCCGATGCTATGGCATTGTGGACTAAGCCTCTGCCTGCGGTACCAACATCCTGTATGGGCACTGGTTTGAATCCTGGCTGCTCCACTTCTGATCCTGCTCTCCGTTATGACTTGGGAAAGCAGTGGAGGATGGCCCAGGTGCTTGGGCCCTTGTACCTGTGTGGGAGACCTGGAAGAAGCACCTGGCTCCTGGCTTCGGATCAGCCCAGCTCTGGCCATTGCGGCCATTTGAGGAGTGAGCCAATAGATGGAAGACCTTTCTGTTTCTCCCTCTCTCTGTAACTCTACCTCTCAAATAAATAAAATCTTTAAAAAAAAAAAAAAAGAAGATATACTCAGTGCGTTTCCTTTTAGTGCGCATGGGCTAAGCTTCGTAACATGCTCTTGCTCAGGGAACCACAGAGCGGTTCTCCCACCTGCTGCCTCCTGGGGACTCTGCTATCTGTGGCTCTTCCAGAGAAGCAAGCAGTCTGGGTCCCAGGCAGGTCTGTGTCCGCACCAGGAAGCCAGACCCCAGGCCTGTGGAGCCGGCGGGGTATTTGGGATTTGATCTTGAAGTGACCATGTAACAGTCATCTCAGAACTAGAAGGCAAGGAGGCTGGGGAGGTTAGAGCTTTATTATTATGAAAAAAAAATTTTTTTTGACAGGCAGAGTCAGACAATGAGAGAGACAGAAAGGTCTTCCTTCCCGTTGGTTCACCCCCCAAGTGGCCGCTACAGCCGGCACATTGCGGCCAGTGCACTTCGTCGATCTGAAGCCAGGAGCCAGGTGCCCCCTCCTGGTCTCCCATGGGGGTGCAGGGCCCAAGCACTTGGGCCATCCTCCGCTGCACTCCTGGGCCACAGCAGAGAGCTGGCCTGGAAGAGGAGCAACCGGGACAGAATCCGGAGTCCCAACTGGGGCTAGAACCCGGGGTGCCGGTGCTACAGGCGGAGGATTAGCCTAGTGAGCCACGGCGCCGGCCTATTATATATATATATTTTTTTAAGATTGATTTATTTGAAAGGAAGAGAGAGAGAGAGGGAGAAAGAGAGAGAGTCTTCCATCTACTGGTTCACTCCCCAAATAGACACAACAGTCAGGGCTGGGCCAAGCTGCAGCCAGGAGGCTGGAACTCCATCCAGGGCTCCCACGTGGGTGGCACTTGGGCCATCCTCCGCTGCTTTCCCAGGTTCATCAGCAGGGAGCTGGATCGGAAGTGGAGCGGCCGGGAGTCTAAATGGCACTCACATGGAATGCAGGTGTCACAGGCTGTGGCTTAACCCCCTGTGCTACAACACTGGCCTCAGGGTCTGCACTGGGTGAGCACTGTCATGTGGGCAGTAACTCCCTGATGCTTTCGGGGTGAAGCCAGCCGTGGCTCAGCGGTTCCCAGGTGTTGGGACAGCCACCAAGCAGGACCGAGGGTGCTTATGTTTGAGGAGGGAGACACCCGCTTTGGGAGGGCAAGGGGACTGGCCACCCTAGCTTCAGGGGAACTCAGCGAGGCTGGGGCGGAAGTGAGTGGGGCTTCTGTGGTCTTGGATGCAATTCCGCATGGGGAGAGATGGAGAATCACAGACTCCGGGCATTTGCCTCTGAGCCCTGCATCCGGAGGGCGTCCAAACCTCAGCTTATTAGAAGGTTCTCTAGGTTGGAGGAAGGCTTTGCGAGGGGAGGGGCACATGCACGAGGTTGAAACGTCTCTTTGGTGGTCAGAAGCCCCCAGGGGTTCTGGGGTGGCTGAGCAGCAGCTAAGGGACACTCATCTCGTCCCCGTGATGCCCCCACACTCAACTGCAGCCTGGGGGAAACGCTGATCTACAAGCCCTGGAGTTTTCAAATCTGTAGAATGGGGACACAGCCCCAGAGTCCCACAGGTGGGGTAGTGAGGGGGTCTCTGCTCCCTGAGCCCTCTCCGTTCCCTGGGCTCCCTTTCGCTTCTGCAGAGCCAGGGGTCTCCCATTGCTCCCGCTGGACTCTGGGGAGGGAGCTCAGGGGGCACAAGAGCCAGGTGTCCCCTTGGGTAACTATCTGGGCGGGGTTTGTGTCCCCTGGAAGCTGATCCCAGTGAGGTGATGAAGGGGTGTGGGACCTCTGAGAGGCAGAGCCTAGTGAGAGGTGGTTAGGTCTCCCAGCAGGGATGAATGCTGGGCACCTGGATTCAACCAGGGCTCTGCCAGGCCAAAGGCAGGAGCCCAAAAAGCATCTGGGTCTCCCATGTGGGTGACAGAGCCCAGAGCATGAGCCACCACCTGCTGCCCCCCCAACACCAAGAGAGGGTGCAGCAGGGAGCTAGACTGGAAGCCTGACCCAGCAACACAGCCCAGCCGGTCTCTGCAGAGGGCGGGGCAGCAGAGTGGCTGCTGCTGTGTCTTCGGCATGCGCCCCGGCTCTGGGCCCCAGTGTGCTCACGGTGACACTGGGACTCTCACTGCCGCTCTGAAGGAGGCTGGCCGGCAACGCCTGGTAGGTGACATGTAGGTCCGGTGGATCGCACCCCACCCGCCCCGCCCCACCCTGCACCCCTGCAGGAACAACACGGACAGCCCTGGATCAGCCGCCACTGGCGGTCACAGCAGCCGGCCCCGCTGCACCGCCCACCTCCCACACCCACGCCCGGTGTCCGGTCCCAGCACTGAGCAGACTCTGTGCAATACGAGCTTTTATTGTTGCCTCCTCCAATGAGAAGCCGGTGTGCGTGGGGCTGCACCTGCTGACCACGAAGGCGCGGTGCGGCCCTGGGTCTTCTGGGTGAAGGGTCTCCCTTAACAACGAGGATCTGAGAAGATTTTATTCTGCAAAGAGAGGTCAGGACACCTGGTGAGGCCGGGGCCAAGAGACACCTGCAGGGCGCAGGCACTGGGCACTTCCTGGGGAGGAGCTACAGCCTGGCACTGGATCTGGGCAGCTAAAGGCAGATCCTCTCCTGCACCCCGGGTGCCTGAGAAGCTCTAGTAGAAATCCCTTTCTTGGACAAAATGATGAGGAGGTTCCCTGTGGGGGATGCAGGTGAGGCTGGGACAGGCAGGGTCTATGCGGAAGGCCTGGCAAGGCGGCTGGGTCATCTGGGGCCTCCAGGAACGCACAGACCCCAGTCCGCTGGCCCCTTCTGTCTCTCGCACGCTTGCAGCCTAGCAGTGCCCGTCCCCAGCTGCGCTCCACCTGCAGAGTCAGGGTACCCTCTGCTCTTCCCCAGCCACCGCCGGGCCCAGGAGGACAGGAGGGGCTATTGGAGGCCTGGCTCCAGGCTCAGGAGCCCCAGATGGCCCTTTGGGGTCCAGGGAGAAGGAAACATGAGGTGTGGGGGTGGAGGAGGGCACCCGAGGGGTCAGGGTGAGGAAGTGAGATTCGAAGGCAGGCAGCACCCAGTGCCCACGGCTTGAAGAAGATTCGGGCTCGGGCGCTGGAGAGGCTGTAGTCAGGGAGGCCAGAGCTGAGGTCTGACACAGAGGCGGGGCAGCCGTGGGGACAGCGGCCCTGGTGGGTCTCGGGCCTGCCTGGGGGAGCTGAACGGCCATGGAGCCCAGGGCTCCGGGCCCACGCAGTCTCCCTGTCCTTGCCCGCACTGCAGGGGGCGGTCCGCAACTCTGCCTCCTCATCCGGAGGTTCTTGCTGCAGATTCCCAGGCCGGGCTGTGGTGGGCACGAGGAGTGCCCCCTCCCCAGGGCCCCGGAAGGAACCGGTGTGGGGCCAGGCCCGGCTGGACTCACCACGGCACTGATTGCGTGCCCCTTATCCTGGTGTGCTTGGGGCTCCCCAGGGTGCAGCCCAGGAGCCCAAGTCAGACTCTTCTCCCTGTGAATCCCCCAGTCGCAGACATTCTGTAGGAGCGACAGCAAGGCTCAGCCCCGGCGCACACTCGGCCCTGTGCGCTCGGGCTCGCCCTCCCCTGTCTTCAGTTCTCCGTAGTTTCCCTCCCTCCTGGAGGGATGGGAGCTCCGGGAACACCAGGGCTGTCAGAGGAGCTGAGGGCGTGGCCTGCTTCTCCCAAGTGTCTAAACAAGGACACGTTCACATCGGTAGGAGAGGACTTCAATAAGTTCATGGCAATTAGAAATTAAAGTGTAGGGGCCAGGGTGGTGCTACAGCAGGGTAAGCAGCCACTTGCAATGATGGCATCCCACATTGGAGAGCTGGTTCGAGTCCCGGCTGCTCAGCTTCCGATCCAGCTCTCTGCTAACAGGCCTGGGAAAGCAGTGGAGGATGGCTCCGATATGTGGGCCGCTGCTCCCGCGTGGTAGCCCCAGTTGGAATTCTGGTTCCTGACCTTGGCTTGGCATAGAACTGGGTCTCAAGGACTTTTGGGGAATCAACTGGTAGAAGAAGGATTTGTCTCTCTTTCTCTCTTTCACTGTCACTCTACCTTTTGAATAAATAAATAATTCCCTTGTTTTAGAGATGTATTTATTTATTTGAAAGTCAGAGTTACAGAGAGAGAGGAGAGGCAGAGACAGAGAGAGAGGTCTTCCATAAACTGGTTCACTCCCAAAAGTTCCACAATGGCCAGAGCTGGGCCGATCCAAACCCAGGAGCCAGGAGTTTCTTCTGTGCCTTCCACACGGGTGCAGGGGCCCAAGGACTTGGGCCATCTTCTACTGCTTTCCCAGGCCATAGCAGAGAGCTGGATCATAAGAGGAGCAGCTGGGACTAGAACCCGTGCCCATATGGGATGCCAGTGCCTCAGGCCAAGGCGTTCACCCTGGCCACTGGGCCAGCCCCAAGTATTCCTTTTTAAACACAGTAAGCTGGGGCCGGCGCTGTGGCTGTGGCGTAGAGAGTTAAAGCCTCCGCCTGCAGTGCCGGCCTCTCATATGGGAGCCAGTGAGTCCCGGCTGTTCCACTTCCCATCCAGCTCTCACTATGGCCTGGGAAGGCAGTAAAGATGGCCCAAGTCCTTGGGCCCCTGCACCTGCGTGGGAGACAGGAAGAAGCTCCTGGCTCCAGCCTTCGGATTGGCACAGCTCTGGCTATTGGGGCCAGTTGGGGGGTGAACCAGCAGATGGAAGACCTCTCTCTCTCTCTCTCTCTTTTTCTCTCTCTCTCTCTGCCTCTGCTCTCTGTGTGTAATTCTGAATTTCAAATAAATAAATAAATCTTTAAAAAAAACCAGTAAGCTTATTTCAGTGCAAAAATTTTGAAAGTCACATATGACTTTCTCATAAAATGCATCTTCCTTTACGTTTTTGAAGGTCTTTTGTGAATGTGTAGGTATTGCCTCACATCAATTTTTTTTTAAAAAAGACTTATTTTGTTTATTTGAAAGACAGAGTTAGAGAGATAGAGAAAAAGAGAGAGAGGAGAGATGGCCGGAGCTGTGCCGATTAGAAGCCAGAAGCCAAGAGCTTCTTCTGGCTCTCCCACGCAGGTGCAGAGGCCCAAGGACTTGGGCCATCTTCTACTGCTTCCCCAGGCCATAGCAGGGAGCTGGATTGGAAGAGGAACAGCCAGACTTGGCCAGCATCCATATGGGATGCCAGCACTGCAGGCCAGGGCTTTAAACCCACTGAGCCACAAGCCAGCCCCTCACATGAACTTTTAAAAGTGCAGGTTTTAGATGTCACAATATGTCAACATTAGGGTCCGTGTTGTGGCTTAACTGGTAAAGCTGCTGCCTGCTGTGCCGGTATCCCACGTGGGCACCAGTTCCAGTCCCGGCTGCTCTACTTCCAATCCAGCCCTCTGCTAATGGCCTGGGAAAGCAGTGGAAGATGCCCCAAGTGCTTGGGCCCCTGTACCCACATGGGAGACCCAGAGGAGGCCCAGCTGCCATTGCAGCCATTTGGGGAGTGAACCAGCGGACTGAAATTCTTGCTGGCTCTCTCTCTCTCTCTCTCTCTCTCTCTCTCTCTCTCTGTGACTCTGCCTTCCAAATGAATTCAAGATTAAGCACTTTTGTTTTGTTTTGGCTGGAGGCACTCTCTCACCAACAATGACAGAATACGGTTTGCTGAGCCTCAGAACAGAAAAGACACACAATTATTTCGACCCCAGGGAGAACCCTGTGCCAAACAGGATTCCCATCCGGCAACTGCGTTTGGCAAAGAAGCACCCAGAGCGGAGCGCCCGCTGCACGTTGTCCACCTGTCCTCGGGGCTGGGGGCTCTCTCAGCCTGTCCTGGGTTTTCTGACCTTGCCACTCTAGGGGAGGCCTGGCCGGGGATGACCCAATGTCCCCTACACTGTGCTCTCCTTGTAGTTTGGACTGGGGTTGGAGAGTTTGGAAAGAAAACCAAAGAATTCAGGTGGCTTCTTGTCACCTGGCGTCCAGGTGTGCATGACAGCTGTGACTGACCACGGGTTATCACCGGAGGACAGTTCACGTCTGCAGGGAGGGGCAGTAGCGCCCCCTGCTGGAGCGGAGTCAGCCATTGACTACTTGGGTCTCTCAGGAGTATTTGTCTCTCCTCCATCTGTCAGCTATGCGGTCACCAGTTTGTACCAGGATGATACAGGAGATAGGAGACAGGAGCCGGGCAGGAGCCGGGAAATGCTGAGTCTGCGATTCACCGCCAGTCCTTACAGGGCTCTGGAGCCGCCCCTGTGTTTCAGGTGAGCCATGGCCGCGTGCACGGCTGAGAGCTGTGGGGGTACACGGTGCAGAGCTCACCTCTGACAGTGGTGCTTGGGGGAGCGCAAGGTGAGCCAGCGTGCTAGGGCCCTTCCCGCCCACAGCACGTGACCTCCGCACACAGACCAGACCTCTCCAGCGCTGATGCAGCCCTTCCTAGAGAACCGCTCTGAGTCCCAGGGCCAAGGGCTCTGCTCCCCTGGTGCTCACACACAGGCACAGCCACATCGCCCATGGAACCGGCCTGGGACCTGTGCCACCCATCTGGCTCGACAATCCCCGAGCTGAGAGCAAGTCCTTCTCACCTCCGTCGAGAATCCATTGGATTCTATCAAATGTGCCTCCCACCTACACTACCAAGGTCATGGGCACTCCCAGCTGCTGCTCTCCCACCCTGACCCAGTCCCCGCAGGGCACAGCTGAATCTCAGGCATTGCCTGCAGGGTCCTGAGCGGGTCTCTGCCTGGGGCTGGGGGCTGTGGAGCCGCCCACGCTCTCCAGGAACACGGGGAAGCTCTGCTGCAGCTGGGCGCCGGGTCACACACGGGAGCAAACAGGTTTCCATGGAACAATTTAATACAGGCTCAGCACCACCTGAAGGTGGCGGTGGGGAGGGGCGGGGAGGACAGTACAGTGGGTCCTGGCACGGCCGTTGTCTTCCAGTGTCAGGGTGTCCTGGCCCCAGGAGGAGCCTGCGGGGTGGGGGCTCAACCAAGTGTATAGGATGCCGTGAAGACACACGGAAGGCTGCTGCCCAGCCTGGGCAGGACAGACGGCGGACTCGGCCTCTCTTCTAGGAGGCACCCATCATCCAGGTGCCCCATGGAGTAGGAGGTAAGGAGGCCTCGGGCCAGGGAGGGCACGCGGGCCTGGTCTCCCAGCCCAGGGCTGGCTCTGGCCAGCTCCAGCCCGTGACTGTCCCCGGAGTGCGTGGGGCTGCCACGCCAGTAGGGGGCAGTCTTCAGCCGTGGCCCCCAGGCGGCGACGGCCTGCATGGGCCCTGGTTCCCGGGGCTCCGAGGCCCGTGGAGGAGCCCACATCCACAGGCCCTCCCGGCTGCCAGCGTCGGAGGAGTCGTCCTCCCTGGGCCCTGGCCCGCTCAGGTTAGGGAGACTGGCGCACTGGCACAGGCCTCCCCTCCCCCTCGAGCACTCTGGAGACTCCGTGGGGCTGGCCGCACCTGGAGACTCTGCGGTCCCCACGGGGGAGCCCAGGCCCAGGGGCTCTGGGCTGCCTTCCCAGCTCTCCTCCTCCTCCTCCTCCATGCCTTCCCTCTCGGCGATGCGGAGGCCAAAGCTTTCTGGAGGATGGATCAGTACTGCGTGGGCAGCGGGAGCCCTGGTCTGCTCCCACACTGCCACTGTGCCCTGAATGGCGAACTGGGCCTTCGGAGCAGTGGGGGCAGGAACGAGCTTTTGGGGGGCACGTGCCTGCCCCAGGGGCCTGCTGCACCGTTCGATGGCCTTGGCTGGAAGAAGAAGAGACATGGTTTGCTTCTCCACGGCCCCTGTCTGGCCTGCAGAGTGCCTACCCCGACCTCATCCTGGGGTCCCCATCACCCCGTGTGACGCTGAGGACTCTTCCGGGCTGCTGGCCCCAGAGGGGAGGGTGTGTGCAGCCTGGGCCAGGGGAGCCCTGGGACACTGCCGGCTCCTCCTGCACAGCGCCACAGGGTGGATGGCCCTGCCCTCCCCGCCTTACTCTCTCATCTCTGGGGACAAAGACACCAGCTCAGGACCCCGTCCCCTACCCTCCTGACCTCCTGCGCCCTAACAGTGCATTGGCTGAGTTACCCCCATCTGAGTCCCTCCTACATGGCTGGAAAGGAACAGAGCCTAAGGTGATGGGGGTGAGAGCTGGGCTGTGGGGCAGACATGGACCTCGGGGACAGGGAATGCTGCTTCTAAAGAGGTGGCAGGGGTGCCCTGAGGACAGCTCCAGGGCCGGCCCCAGCGTCGTGGGGGGATTGCCGTCACCCACAGGAGGATTCTGGGAAGCTGCCCGAGGCCCTGCCAGGCCATGCTGGCAGGGCTTCAGAAAGCAGAACTGCTGAGGCCGGGGAGGACAAGGAGGACCAGGAAGAGGGGAGGCCCTGGGCGGGGCTGCCAGGGCCTGGCACTCCCACTACTGACTCCCCCAAGGGAGCATGGGCCGGGGCCGGGTGCTGGACTCACCTTCAGGAGGCAGGAGGCACTGGAGCTTCCCCAGCTCACGCATGGAGGCCCGCAGCTGCCTGATGACCGCGTCCTCGCTCAGTGACCAGGCCTGCTTCAGGGTCACCTGCAGGAACTCCCGGAGGTGGTCCCGGGGCATCTTCAGCAGGCGCTCTAGACACGGGGGTGGGCGTCAGGCTTGTAGGAGCCCTAGGGATGTCGCAGCCACCATGGCTGCTCCAAGCCCTGTCCCAGCGCCAGACATGGGCTGCAGACATCTTGGACTACTTTAGGTGTCAAGCCAAGCACTGGAGGGACTGCTCAGGGGCCACTTTCCAGTGCGATGACCCTGGCCACTTCTCCTTGTTGTCTGTGGGGCCTGGGATTGGTTCCCGAAGGGAACCCAGGCCTCCCAAACCCCCTCATCCCTCCCTCAAGCCCTGCTCACGAGGGACAGGCAGGGCTGTCCCCAGCTCCTCCGTTCCCAGCACCCGGGCCTCTGTGGGCCCTGAGGACTCACTGCGATGGATCTTGAGGGCCGTGTACGCCATGCTGGTGAGCACGTGCTCACCCTCAAGTATGTAAATGTCCCACATCCTCAGAGCCAGCGGGAACGGCACCTGGGGACAGAGGCATTGGAGGACCCACCCGTCAGGGCCTCAGCAGGGTCCACAGGGGAGGGTGTGCAGTGTCACTGCCCTAGGACAGAGGGAGACTCCAGGAGGCTACATCACACAAGAAGGCCAGAGCTCCTCCTGGGAGGGTAGGGGAGGGTGGGGAATCCTTTCACTGGGAGGTGAGGCCATGCCTCAAGACAACATCCCAGCCCACTCAGGGAACCAGACCCACAGAGGATGACCAAGTCCTGTCCTGGACCCTGGGGGACTGCACACTTTGGAAGCCAGACAGTCCAGGGACTTCGGGAGGGGTCAGCCCTCGGGCTGTGCTGACACCAGCCTCTGCCCTTGGGGTCTATGCATCTCCTGGCTCTCCCTGTAGGGCTCTGGCCTTTGCCAGGCTCTCAGGATGGGGCCTGGTGGGACCTGTCCCCTCCTTGCTGGCCCTGAGGCTCAGCCTGAGCTTGGAGCACCCTCACTCAGCAGGGCAGGGCCTGCCTGGTCTGCACAGCAGGCTCCCTCCTGTGTGTGCTGGGGCTGGGGGAGCTCAGAGTCACAGGCCACCAGGGCAGGAGAGCCAGGCACTGGGGCAGGAACGTCCCTGGGCAAGGGGTCCTCGGGGCACTTACCCCCTCCAGGAAGCACTGGAGGTACCAGTGGGCGGTGGAGTCCTCCAGGCACACACCCTCCTTCTCCTAAGAAGAGGCAGAGGCAGAGGGGGCTCAGGGCCCAGGGCCCAGGCCTGACTCCCTCGAATCTGAGCCCTGGGGCAGAGCCCTGGGTGCAGGAAGCCCAGCAGCAGGTGCATCCCCCCTCCCAGCCATGCAGGTTCCTGAAGGCACACAGGTCCCTCAGTCCACTCAGCCCTGGGGACAGCGTCTCCCTTCAATCTACACCACCTCTGGGGGACCATGCAGGAAAACACACCAACAGCCAAGCTGCCACGGACCCCAGGAACCAAGGAAAGTTTTGGCAAGGACGTGGCCTCCCCTGGCTCAGGAAGCAGTCCCATGAGCCCAGAGCCCCCAAGAGGAGAAAGGAGATGCTTTCCTTACCAGGTGTTTCTCCAGGGAGGGGAGCACACGGTGCACAATGTCTCCCAGGTGGTGCTGGAGTCGCTCCAGTTTTGGGGTGTTCGGTTTGTAGAAGCCTGAGTAGAGTCAGCCACATCCCCATGTTAGAGCCTCCTCCTAGGACGGCTGGCGAGCCCAAGGCCGGGGTGGGGTGTTTCTGAGCCCTGAGGGTCAGGGGAGGCTCGACCAGGGGCAGGTGGGAACGACCAGGCCAGGGCAGAGGATCTGCTTGGGAGGTGGGTGCAGGTGGGTGACTGTGTGCAGCCCAGGCCAGGCTGCCCCCTGGAGCCCGCTGGGCTGAGTGCTGTCAGACTCGGTGTCTCCTGACCATCCCAAGACTCAGGAGCGAGGAGGGGGTGACCCTACAGGGGATGCTGCCTTCTGCAAGTTCCCTGGGTGTGGCTCTGTGCTGGAGAGTCTGAGTAGAGATGTGTGAGGCAGAGAGCCAGGACCGACCTGACTCACTGGACAAGGACAGGACCCCTTGTTCTGAAGGTTCCCACACCCAGGATGGCCATGGCCAAGCTACAGGGCCTTTGGGTGGTGGTAAAAAAGGGGGCTGGCTCAGTCTGGGAGGCCTCTGCCAGCCCAGGCTTCTAGGGAGCCCCCTCCACCCAGCCCAGGGACACTGTCCTGCACATTCAGGATCCAGTGAGGGCCGTGCACGGACTTGCATGCACTGGGCCCCACATGCCATCCACCTACCGTGCATCGCGTGCTTCCTGCTTTCCATCAGCTGGACCAGGGCCCAGAAAGAGTCCTCCTCGGGCATGTACATGAGGAGCAGCGCCACCACATGGCTCAGACCCTGGCTGTAGCCCACCTCCTGCAAGACCCCAGAATACCTTTAGGAGACTTCCCCTGGCAGGAATGATATCCTGGGATGGCCCACCTCCCAGGGAGATCAGGGTCACCCACTGAAGGTCTAGGAAGATTGGGGAGGGAGCCCCTGTGCCTGAATCCTGCCATTCGGTGTCAGCAGCCCTGGGATCGGAGCCCATAGAAGTTTTCAAAGTTCCTGGAGGGAATCCTGCAGGGCCTGAGCTTAGGCAGCACAGTGGGGAGAGCTGAAGTGTGGACACCTGTTACCCCCAGGATGTCAGGATGGGCCAGGTTGTTGTGGGAATCCAGATCCACACCCATGGAAGCTTCTGGAGCCCTGAGCTCTGCAGGTGCCCCGGTGGCCCTTTCTCACATGAGGAAGAAGTAAGCCAGGAAGTGCTACCAGGACCGGAACAGGTGGTGTGCCTCTGGCATGGGTGCAGGCCTGGGCTTTCTGAGTGCCAGGCCCCCTGGGAACCAGGGCACCAGGCAGGGTTGTCCAGGGGCCGGTCTGGGGTTGGGGATGTCCAGGCCTTGTGGGTCACCCATGAGCCCTGCACCTG